>NC_138967.1:18012500-19262500 GCF_055761805.1 Camellia sinensis | reverse complement strand
GTTTACTGAATGAATGTATGTCATATATTCTAAACTGTACTGTGGCATCCTTGGCATCTACTGTTACTGTTACTGTTACTGTTACAGAGATCTCTGTCGGTTCCCTCGTGGAACCACTACTGTTTACTGACTGATGGCCATCATTACTGTTCGGTCTTTAAGACCTACTGTTTACTGCTATGCTAATGGATGTACCACATATGACTGAATAACTGTTCTGACTGAAAGACTGAAGTATTGTTTAATGAACTGATTTCATTACTGTAAGGACATTTCATTCATAACCTCTTTACGCATTATGTTATTCGCTAGGCTTTAGCTCACTGTTTATATATATATGTAGGTGCTCAGCCACCAGACCGGAGCTAGGAGCGTGGGTTAGACTCCAGTTTTGTCAAGCCAGCCTATGTGCCTCACTGCGAGGTTCCGAGCCTATCGTGTTAAGGCTTAGGGGTGTTTTACAATTCCCCCTTCTGTACCGTCTACTGTTCTGTATAGACTGAATGTTTACTGTACTGTTATCAAGGGATTAGGTCCCTGTACTGTGTGACTGTAAATTTTGTATAGACTGTACTGTTTGTATATGTGAATGCATGAAAAATCTTTTTGGCATACAGACTGACACAGCTCAATGGACATTATTCATTTACTGTATTGGCTTCCGCTAGGCCCTGTACTCTGTTTTACTGTACTACTGTTCTGCAGGCCTGTGGTAATCTCAGATTACTGGCCGGTTACGGTGCTAAACCCATAGGGCCGGGTTTGGGTCGTGACAGAGATCAAAGGCAATGGAGACAAAGGAGATTGGCTCATTTCATCACTTCAAGTATTAAATGAACCAATCTTCCTTGTGTTCAATATGACGTCCGATTGAACACAATGCAATGCACACATAACATGCTTATCTTGGCATGTTTTACTTGGCTCAATTCTTGTTTACACATTTTAAGTTGCCAAACCATTCATTAACCAATTTGTCTAATATGGAAGTCCTCTGATGAGAGAGAGGTCAATCTAAAAGATGACTTAAGACATGAGAGAAACCATGCCTTTGACTAGGAGGAACCCTCAAAAGAGGGTTAAAGCCATTTAAGCATAAGCCTCAATCTCAAGCTTAAATACAAATTTAAGACCAACCAAGCCTCAAAGCAAATTAAAAGTGAAGAACAAAGATAGGTTGCAGAATTTTAGTGCTGAAATGGTATGACAAATAATGCTATAACATGCAAGCAACACATGCACAACATGTTAGGGGCCAAAGCATTAAGGCTAGTGAATGACACAACACTAGAGACATGCAATAAAATGCTCAAATGATCAAACCAGCTCAAAATAGAGCTACATCATGCTAAAACAGTGGCCTAATCATGCTGAAACTTAGGCACAAAAGGCAAGAAAAAGCATGCTTATTCATTGGCTCATACACAAAGCCAAGGCACAACTCTCAAACACAATGAAAGAGTGACAAAAGTGAGAGTGTGACAGAGGTATATGCACTGAAATTACATGCCAAATGATAATATATCATGCAAACATCACAAGCAAAGCATGCTAAGGGCCTCAAAACACAAGGCTAGTCAAGGAACTTACACTACAACCATGCATAACAAGTCTTATATGGCCAAGACCATTCAAAACAGAGTCAAAGCCTGCTAAATCAGTGGCAAAAAATACTGAAGTAGAGCTAACACAAGCTAGGATGATAGGCTAAAACATGAAGCATGTTAGGCCAACAAGCATGATTGCACTACAAGTACCAAAAGCAAGCAAGAAGTGACCCTAACCAGCCAAAATCAGAGTTAAAGTATGTCAAAACAAAGCCAAAAACATGCTTGAACTAAGTCACAAAATAGTAGAAAAGCATGCTCAAGTATGAGGCCATCAACACAAGCAAACAAGATACAAGGAGAGGGGATCACCCCCTCTTTTTTTGAGCCTCAAAACCAACTTTCTACCACTGAAATTCCTTTGAGTTTCAGTGGTTAGAAGGCCAAACAAAGGTTATTACAAAAGCTACCAAAGATGGCTCAAAGGGCTTTACAAGCCAAAGAGCAAAGGAGGGGAACCACTCCCTAACCACACAAGGCTCAAACCAACATTTTTAAGCCATAAAAATAGAACTTTTTTGAGGCTAAAACCAGCTTCAAAGTAGCATACAAAGATGGCTAAGCTATGAACTAGAACAAAGCTTAAAAGAGGTATGTTCTTACCCTTAAAGCACAGCAACAAATCAGCAAATTTCTGAGCCAAAACCAAGCCAAAACCACTCCAAGGAGCTCAAACAAGGCCTCCAAGATCCTCAACACTAAGGTGAAGGTGTTTGGCAAAGGGTGCTAGTGCAAAGGTGAAGAGAAAATACACTTTCAAGTACAAAATATATAGAGAGAGTATTCTAGAGAGAGATATAGCTCAGCTCAAACTTTGTAACCCTTTGCATGCATATAGATGAGCTCTATATATAGGAGATACAAGAAGCCTTCAAACAAATCCAGCCATCCACGTGCAAGCAAATGGGCTAATCTGTGCAAACAGCTGTCAAAATATTTGCAAAAATATCTACTAAAGCATTGGTGGTTGGCCGGCCATCAGTGGTGGCCGGCAGTGCCTCATTGATGGCCGGCAGGGCAAAGCCCATGGCTGCCAACCCTCAATGATGGCCAACAGGCCATCAAGAACACCACTATACAAAGACTAACACATGGTCCAAATATGAGACAGAATAGAAATAGGGTCTGGAAGGATCAAACCTGGAGCGTTCCATCGCAAAAGTCGAGTACTCGACGAGCGATCAAACTTGTTGCTGGATGTACCTTGCAAGAACATCCAAGCCTTGAGGATGGTCAAAAATGGGGTGTCTACACTATCATATTCGAAAGGAACACGAAAAGCAAGTTACAGTTTCTGACGACTCTGCTGGAGAATTTAGAGAACTTGACTTGAATTTCATGATGTGAAATTTTATGTACACTTATATGTTCTTTGCATTGCATTTTCATTGGTGCGTTTAAGTCACTGTGTTTGCTATCTGTTATTCTTGGACGGTTTACAGAAGGCTTGCCCAAAAGTTTGCCAAAAGACTGACTGGTCATAGGCTCTGTCATGTTATGAACAGAACTCTTGGATCTGGACTACCGCTATACTGTTTGATCCTCCTTTCACTTTTCGGTGTTAGGTGTGAGAGGTATGTTAAGTAGTCTCGCCGAGACACCCTTTTTGACTATTGAATCATGATGCCATACATGATTGAAAACAATTTGTTTAAAGAAAAGAAAAGAAAAGAAAAGAGAAGAAAATTAACCTCAAATTGGCCATTGATTGAGTTTCCAATTAAATAACAGGAGACGAGGGCAGAAAAAAGTGATGAAGAAGAATATGGAGACTGAAGGATCTCATTTTCATCATTAATCTTTGATACTACGTGTAACCCATTTTGACACCTTGCCCCTCCCTATAAAACCTCTCTCAATTTTGTCAAATCATAAACATCACACCACTTCTTCTTGAACTTATTTTTTTTAAAACAGAAAAAGGATATTCGGTGTGAGGATATAGTATCAGTAGATTTTAACTTTGAAATAATCAGTCGATTGTTAGATTTAATTCAACTCAAGGGAAGGAACTTTTCTGAACTTGGGACTTGGATTTAGATCTTATAATTAATAAATTATGAAAATTATAGTATAGTCTTGGTGTTTTGTTAAAAAATAGTGAGACTCATTAATTTTATATTGATTTTTAAGAGACAAGTGAACAAGTTTACAGAATGCCAATAGCTTTAAAATCACTAAATAATCACTCAAAAACTATATAATAGCCTTAAACAAGTATATATGGTGTAATATAATCCGATTGTATCTATCTCACAATATCTATCGTATTAATCCAAAAAAACATTATGTCAATATATTGATATTTGAAAATCACATAATAATTTACCATTGTGATATTGAGAGGTGGAAGAATAGTGAAAGTGTTGTGAATAGATTTTAGCATTCTTTTGTCCCAATAATCACATATATTATCATATTATAAAACTTTAATTTCTTGACCACCATGTTAAGGAAGGGAGACTATTAGCTCAATAGTTTTTGAAATTGCTTTTGATTTGACAAGATATTGAATTCGGGTCAACAGAACGACATTTATTATAACAGTAATTTAATTCACTAACTTTTTTGTTTTGTTTTGTTTTGATTACAAGAAAATCCTCTCTATCCTCCCGCAGGTCTAAGGCAGCGTTCCTTACAGAGATCACCAGGATATCCTGTTAGCTGTTACGAGCGAGGAGATTATGATCTGGGAACTTATCCCAACCTCTCAAGACAAGCTCTACTTAAGTCAGGACTCGCACAGCGAGGGAGCATTGAACCCACACCAAATGCTGATTAGACAATTTGAGGTCTAACCTTCTAACAAACTATGTTTCGCCCAGGAGATTGGTTCAAGAGAAAAGGAAATTAAACATTTGACCTTAAGACTTAAAGCTCAAACCTTAATCACAATGCCACTCACCCTTGTGTTATTTAATTCACTAACTCACTAATATATTAGTAGGACCTAAATATAATTGATATGTTTATTAAGGTGCCCATTGTAAAATGATACATACGGGGGAGGTGAGGTAATGGTGATTGTATACAACAAACGGGTACTATTCAATTTAGAGATGATGATGAGATGGGACACAACTATTTGGCAGGGTCTATACATGAACCACTGACTTTGCTTCACGTAATACAATGTTTGGAGAAAGAATAAGTTTTTTTGGTTTAGATTTTTAAAATTTATTTTTAAAAAAATTTATTTTCTGTATTTTTTGTATTTTTTTTTTATTTTTATTGATTTTTTTAATATTCTAAGTAATCTTTTAATTTTTATATACACTTAACATAAATACACTTAAACAATATAATATTTATAAAAAAAATCTTTAGAAGTTTACTAAATACCAAAAATATAAAATAAAAAAAAATACTAAAATTCAGTATATTTTTTATATTCTTGTGTATTTATTAATTTTTGAAAGTATTTTTTTTTATAAAAATTTTATTTTTCGATACATCTAAGTAAGGTGCATTTAAAAAAATAAAAAAAAAAATTAAAAATTTAAAAATATTCACTAAAAATAAAAATATACAAAAAATAAAATTTTTAATTTTTAAAACATTAAATTCAAAAATTAAAATCAAACACATTGAATTGTGTGTAAGACAAAGGAACCTTGGTACTTTGAGATGGAGAAAGCATCAAACAAACTCCTCGAACCCCATGAGAAAGATCCCAAACAAATTACCAAATTTTCTACCAAATCTCTCACATGGGTATGGGACCCACACAAATTAAATGTGTGTGGGTCCCATACCCATGTGAGAGATTTGGTAGAAAATTTGGTAATTTGTTTGGGGTCCCTAGCATAACTCTTTCTTTATGGAAAATGCTATGGATCCCAAACAAATTACTAAATTTTCTACCAAACCTCTCACATGGGTGTGGGATCCACACAAATTAAATGTGTGTGGGTCCCATACCCATGTGAGAGATTTGGTAGAAAATTTGGTAATTTGTTTGGGGTCCCTAGCATAACTCTTTTTTTATTCATTCCTCATTTTTCTCTTTCATTCTCAATGGAATCTTTGATTGTCACGACCACACGAAGAGTTTGGTCAACAATAATGTTCAATTAACATTATGAAGGGACTTAAATCAAAATCATAATGTAGAAATAACATAATGAATTGGATTACATGCATGGTTTTCATAATTATATTTTGTTAGATTATTGGTTCAATGTCCATTCCTAATATAATTTGAATTCGATATTTTATTTCTTAATTAGAATATCGTTTGCGGGTAGTCAAACATTAACTTAATTTTGATTCCTATATTGGTTTGGATTTATGAGATACTTATTTGATTTTGTTTAGACTTCTTAAAGTTTTGGATCTAATATTTCTTAATTGGCTTTGGATTGAATTGAAAAGAAACCTATTTTTCTTTAGAAAGCATTCTTTGGCTAGTTGAACTTTTTAATTTCATTGGCAGGACTTGTTAGTTCCTTGGAGTCCCCTATGGGAGGGTTTCGTTGGGAGAGTTTCAGGTGTTCGGTGGAGTTTTTGAGTTTTTGTCTCTTCGTTGAAATTTTAGTTTTGTGAGACTTGTGTAGAGAGGATATGAGTTTGGTGAGAGAATTTGTATTTTGGGTTTGGTGAGCATGGTTATTTGTGACATATTGCTTTATCACCATTGTAACTCTTTGGAATATTGTTTTATTTACCAGTGGAATATTGTTCATGGACGTAGGATTAGACCGAATTACGTAAATCTTGGTATCATGTTAGTTGGTGATTGTTTCTCTCTCTTGGATTTGTATGGGTCTTGTACTCCATATTCGAAGTCATAAAGCACCTTGGAGGGATTGAGTTTTTCTGGCACTCTCTGCAGAACATATTCATGGTTAAGCTCATAAAAAGATTCTATAAAGATAAAATATTAAATTATACAAGAGTTTCTGTTATTACCGTTTGTTTCAATTCATTTTTAACTATTGAATCATGACTCAAGATTTATACATTTTCAATTTTTTTTTTTATAATATTCAATTATTGAAAAAGTGCATTGAGACATGAAAATTAAAAACTTGAAAATAAAAGATGACCATATAAAATTGCAAATACAATAAGTAAGACCGAATTATGGACGCAAGCAACCATTGGAATGTTTAAAGGAGATGGATGCTTGAATTGGTAGGAGGATAATAGGTGAAATTACATCTCATAGCGTACTAATGAATTCGGGCAGTTATAACTAGGGACGTGGCGGGAATGAGTTTGTTAGGTAGCAGTCAATTGATTTTTAAAGCTTAGGAAAAATGGTATTAATAAAAATGAGAAAGAATAAAATACATTAACTATAATAAAGTCTCATTTAACAACATCACTTGTAGTTTAAAAATCAAAAAATTATTAAAAAATTCAAGAAGTCAACAATTTATACCAAAAAGTTAAATATTTCATTTCTTTCTATTTTTTACATATCTTTTTATAAAAATAAAAAAATCATTCTAAATATACTATTTTTTTTTACATATTTTAACAAAAAAATCAAAAAATTACTAAAAAAATTTGTTTCCAAACAAGCTTAAGTATAAGTATTGAGACTTAAAAGTTGTAAGACGAACATTAAAAGATACACAAGAACACAAATTTTACTTGTATCATTGTGGGGTAATTTGGAAAGCTAGTTAAATCACATTACTACTTATATTTTTTACACACAAAAAGATAAAAAAATTAAAAAAAGTTAAAAAGTCAATTTTTTACTAACTTTTCAAATACTCCTATATATTGCAATTCGGATTTGTAATTTTCCTTTTTGTAATCATATTTCAAATCTTGTGTGTATTTTTTTAATAAAAATGCTAAAACATAAGATGAATTAGAGTGGAAATCGCATTAATTAAAAAGTAGTATCTTAAAAATGATTTTGAAAACACATCATTTAAATTTATTGCAGATGTAATTTATAAGGACAGTGCTACATTTCTACGAAAATATTAAGCCAATAATTTTTTATCGATAAGAATTCATCGCTATAAAGTGAGTTAGTATGACGTCATGTTAGACATGGTGATTTGTGAAAGAAATTTGTGGGGACGAATTATTTCCAACTTATATAAGATAATTTTCAATGGTTCATTAATTTTGTCATTAAATTTAAATTTGATAAAGAAATAATATGTTTTTTTTATTCTAATAGTTTCATCAAATGAATATCAAATCAAGAATATCAAAAATATTTCACAAAATTGAGGACGCCTGAAAGCTTTAATTAAATTATTGTTCATAGGCGTTGGTTTTTCATCACCGGATGTCCCCCCAGATGTTTCTCTGAATGACCATTTCTAGGCAACAATTTATGAAAAAAATATACTAGCCGATCGACTAGTCGGAGATTCACCAGGTCTTCTATCCATATGTCTCTCCGAATGATTACTTCTAGGCAAAAATTTATGAAAAAATATATTGTCCAGTTGACTGACCTGATATCTGTTCGGTCTTCCGTTCAGTCGACCGGTGTTTTGATGAAAATTTAAAATCTTCTATTAAAACAGTTGGTATTAAATAAAATTCTTACTCAAATTTAATATAAAAAAAATTGTACCCTTAAAATGCTCTCAATGCTAGTTTTTTTCATGTATTTTTTTGATTGGATTGTTTTTCCTAATGAGGGTGAAAAAGGGAAAAACACAAAACAATTTCCCTGTAGGAAGCGAATATCGAGAAGTAGAAAAAGCAATGGGAAGAGAAAGCTTGGAATAATTCAAGAGAGAGAGAAAGTGTGTGAGTGAGTGAGTGTACCTTTTGTGAATCCATGACCTATGTTACGCTTCTTTATCGTCTCTCAGCTATCTCAAAAATGCCACTGTTGATTAGTCAAAAAATTTATACTATTATACTGTTTTAATTTTGTTGTAATGTACTTAAATATGAGTATACAAAAATAATATTAACTAAAATAAATAATATTTTTGAAATTTTTCAAAAAAATGACTTCAAAAAAAAAATTATACTTTTTGATTAATCATTTTAACTAACACTATTGAAAATGTTTTTGGCCCTGTTTGGCAAGTTATTTTTTTTAGCATTTTTAGTTAAAATAGTCAATAAAAATAAAATAGATTAAAATAGTTAATAAGACAAAATAGCATATTCAACTTATATTTATTTTATTTTTTCTCCCAACCAACAAATTAACTATAAAAACAATCAATTATATTTTTAAACACACCTATTTTAGTCAAAGTAAAATAACTAAAAAAATCAAATACTCAGGTAGCGTTTGGTAACATTTACATTTTTTGTTTATGTTTACAAAAATTTATAAACTAGTTTTTGTTTATTTTTAGAAAAACATAAATTACAAACGCGTTTAGTTTGAACAAAATGTTTAAAAAAATTTAAAAACATAAACTAAAAAATATGTTTGTTTAGGCCTAAAATATTTATATTTATTTTTATTATTTATGACAATGGGATCACACACATTATTATTGAAAAAAAACTAATTAAAAAAAATAATTGAAAAAAAATTAATTGAAAAAAGAAATTATTTGGAAAAAAAAAGTATTTGAAAAAAAATAATAATTGGAAAAAAAAATTAATTGGGAAAAAAATATTTGGAAAAAAAATTAATTAAAAAAAAGATTAATTGAAAAAAAATATTTGAAAAAAAATGATTTGAAAAAAAAATTTAAAAACTGAAAATGTATTTATAAACTGAGATAATAATTTATAAACCAAAAAAATTATCAAACAAATTTTGATAATAATTTTTTAAAATTTTATAAATATAAATTAAAAATTAAAAACAGAATGGTTACCGAACATTACCTCAACCTCCCAAACAATGCCCTTATGTAGATCGGGCTTATCAAATCTAAACTTGGAGAGAAGTTGACAGCTATCGTGGCCCACCATAGGTTGTCTATCAATCACCAAAATTGTTTATTTTATCAATTTATAAAATAAAAAAATTAAGTTAATTTGATAATCATAACTTTTTTATTTTATTATGTTTATCTCTAGAAAAAGGTGATAAATTACACTCATCTCTCTTAAAGTTTAAAAAACATACAATCAATTTCATACTTTTGATATAATTATACTGATATCTCTTTTAGTAAGACTAAACTAGCTAAAATTAATACAAATGGCAAATAACTACTAAAATAAATGAAGATAAATGAAAAAACTAAAATTCTCGATATATTGATTTGTGATTTTATATCAATTTAACAATGAATAACAATCTTAGTCAAACAATCAAAGATAAATGGACACAACGATTTAACATGAAAAAAATCACAAATGGAGCGCCTTCAATTGTGATAAAAAAATCACGAGCCAAAACCACAAAATAATCTACTAAGCCTTTGTTTGGAAACATGCTATTTTAGTAACTTTTTAGTTTTTTACAAAAAATGTATAGAAAAGTATAGAGAGTGGTGTGATAACTTATAGTGACTTTTTGGCTAAAATATTCAGTCTTCAAAAGAGGCCTAAGAAGACAAAAAGGAATTAAACAACTATACCCTCAATTACTTAGCGAATCAACACCGGAACTAAGCCGACCCCAATGTGCCTCTTCTACCACCATCTCCACCTCGGAATTGTTTTGCCCAACGTTGAATTCACAATGCCGATGTTGAATCCATGACGATGAGCCACTCCGGAATCTACCAAAACTTCAGACCCAAGTTTCCCGGGATCCACCAAAGAACACCTCTCTTTTTTGTGAACTTAATAAAAAAAAAATAACCCTTGATGTTTGACAATCTGTAGTTCGCTGATCAATTGTTCACCTTCTATATACTAAGGAAACTCATATAAAAAAACCTCTAATAGAAAACACTTTATCTTTTCTTTCTCTCTAAGATTTTGAACGACTTAAACTCTAAAAATAACAAATTGTGCACTCTATAGTAAACTGAATCGTGAAAACCGTTCGAGTGCACACTTCATCACTCTAGTGATGTGAGTAAAGGGGATGCAAAACATATAGGCCGATTGCTCGAGCGCACAATTCACCGCTCGAGTGGTGAAATATCTTTCCTAGAAGTTTAGTTTGCAGGCAGAGATATTGGATATTCCTCTTCACTGCTCGAGCGCACAAATAACCGTTCGAGCGGTCAAACAACTGGCTTCGGGGGCGCTACCCTGGACCCCGCCTGGACGCTGCCCCGAACCCATCATGGGGTGTTGCCCCCTAAACCCCTGTGAGCTGACCGGACAATTCAATCCTCATACATAATTAGCGACGTGGCAAACATGAAAGTCTCAAGATCACAAATTCCTTTGTATAGACACTATTCGAATTAGATTCGCATCTAAGTACTTATAGTGTCATTGATACAAAAGAGTAAATAAAATTATACTGAAATTTTTTTGTCAAACGGGATTGTCAATTATAAAAACCTAACAATAAATTTTATATTTTAGTAAAAAAGAGTTGATAATATTATTATTTTTTATTTATACGACTAACGAATTATTAATGAAAAATAAGTTATTATTATGTGAATAAAATCTTCAAGAAAAATCAACCTAATTATGCCAAAATTGTAATATTAATCATATTTTGGGAAAATTACAAGCAAAATTCCAAAGTTTTACCCTTTTAATAGAATAAATTCTGAATTTTTAATTTTATGAATTTATATCCTAAATTTTTTATTTGTTTTCAATTTGAACCATTTGTTTATTTCTATTAAGTAAAATCAACGAAAAATCAGTATTTTAGTCATTAAACTCAATAAAATGAGTATTTTAGACATTTTATGTATACTTATATTGAGTTTAATGACTAAAATATTATTTTTTTTCATTAATTTTAGTTAACAAAAATAAGTAAATAGTTTAAATTAAAAATAAATAAATAAATTTAAATTTAAATTAATAAAATTAAAAATTTATTTTGTTAAAGAGTCCAACTCTGAGTTTTGTTTTTGTAACTGTCCCTTATAATTTTTTTAAACAGTTCCGATTCGTAGCTCGAAATTCAGAGGCTCGAATTTGGCTCGACACCAAAACGACGTCGTTTTGGTGTCTTTTTTTCTTTTTTTTTCTCAGTGAAATAGAAAGGGGAGAGGGAGAGGAAGAGCGAGAGAGATGATGGTGAACAACACAGAACCAGAGAGATGATAGTGAACAACGCAGAACAAAAACAACATAGAGAGAGAGAAGAAGAGATGGGAGAACAAAACAAAAAAAAGAGATGGGAGAAGACCACACAGAGCCAACCCATAAACCATTAAATTCCCTCTACTAACAAACCCAACAACGAATTTTTTGGATTACGATCACCATCACCTCCTAAATGAAGCTTTGTTGGTATCTATTTTTTTTAAAAATCTGCCCAAATTGTTTTTCCTTCATCCTCAAATTTTTTTTTGTTCATCAACATCATCAGATTTGGCTCAATTTTTTTTTTCCTTCATCCTCAGATTCAAATCAGCAACAACATCACCATCATCTTCATTAACAAAAAAAAAAATTACCTTTAATCCTCAAATCCAGAGCTGCGTCTGATGATGATGATGGGTTTGATGATCCGGAACCGAACCAAGGAGCTGGGTCTGGTGAAGAATTAAGAAGAAGAAGAAGGAGCTTGGTCTGATGAAAATCCGTGGGGTTCGATCTTCCTTCTCCTCTTCTCCTCTTCCTCTTCTCTCTCTCTCCTTTCGTCTCTTCTCTCCCTCTGTATTTGATATTTGAACACAAAGAGAAAGAAAGAAAAGAAAGAAAAAAAAAAAGAAAAAATAGCCCAAAACGACGTCTTTTTAGGCTGTCGAGCCATTCGGGCCACAGTGATTTCGAGCTACCACTCATTTTTCTTTTTTAAAATATCAAAAAAGTCAATTTTTTTCATTTAAATAATCTATTTCAAAAAACATAGTTTGAAAATGTTTGAGCTATACCTGCTTCCTTTTGAAATGGAGCTTTGATTGGGGACTGATTAGATTGTGTGAGGCCGTGGTGGGTGAGTGACGTGGCCACAGAAAAAGGTGGCAGTCATATTTTCAAAGAGAAGGGGCATATGAAATCCATGCGACTTCAAAGAGAAGATGAGAGCTTTTAACTGGGCCACATTTAAGGGTGTAATTTTGGCCCGGCCTATTTGGGCTCGAGCTGGGCCGGGTTCATGTTGGGTCTTGCAGGCTCCGGTCAAAAAATCAGGCCAGGCCGGCCCGGCCCACGGGCCAAAAAATTAGGCCTTAGCTCAGGCCTAGGGTATTCGGGTTTTGGGCGAGCCAGTGGGCTGGGCCCATGGGCTTAGGCCTGGGCTCGGGCTTTGGGCGGGCCTAAACAAAATTTTTAATTTTTTCCACCAAAATTTTATTATTTTTCATTAAAAAAAACACTGGGCATCGGGTGGGCCGGCGCGGGCTGGGCTTTTGGGCGGGCCCACTGGTCGGGCTAGGCTTCAAAACGATGGCCCAGACCCTGGCCCAAGGCATCGGGCTGGGCTTGGGCTCGGACTCGGGCCTAAATGGGCTGGGCCCACCTCGGGCCGCGGGCCACGGGCCAAAATTACACCCCTAGCCACATTCTTAAAAATAATAATAATAATAAAATAAAAAATTTAATCACAAAAAAGTGACATTTAGAACTAGATTCTAAGGAACCGAATTCTCATACACTTAATTATATAATTATAAGTTGCAAGCTCACACAGAAGTAGAAATTCAAATCCAAGCTTGAAAGATTTGTCATATAGAGATTCAAAGCCAAGCTTGAAAGATTTGTCCTATCAACCGTATGTATTGTCACTCTAATAAATGGCTCTGGAGATAATCGAACATATGACCTTGAGGTTTATACCTTAAGACCTTACCAAGTCTGCTACACCCCTTGGGTTAGCTAGGCCACATTCTTTTTAAACATGGTTCCTAAACCTAAATGGTTTTATACTTATTTATTAAAAGAAAAGGATAAATTACACTTACCACCTCTGAGATTTCTAACAAATACAGACACCTCCCCCTACAGTTTTAATAATTAGAAGCATTTCCTACTCTAACTGAGAATATCAAGATTCTCTTATTTTGTCAATTTTGTACAAACTTATCTATATAAAATGACCATATTTCCCTTTCATTTGAGCACAAAAAATAAAATGACCCTTTGTTTATTTTCTTATACAACCTTTTCATGCACCTTATTCTATTTGATAATTACCCATTTTCATCTCCTCTACCTCTGCGTTTTTCCTTTACTACACCCAATTTCATCCTTCTCCCTCTATCTCCTTCGACTTTCCATTGTCACTAACCTCCATCTTTACCACCTCTAACCACCACGACTCTCCATTGCTCCAACCGGGTATACTACAACATCCCAACAACTACAAAATCAAGATACTAAACCCATTATGAGAAATATAACGAAACAATGATGTCAAAGAGAGAGAGAGAGAGAGTGATGCCGAAGACAGATTCAGTAGACCCACTGCAATGTCGATCTCAGAGGTGTCGTCCAGCCTCCTCCCCACTTCTAGTACCCTCCGTTCTTTCTCTATCTCTTTCTCCAAATGGTGAAATAGAACCCTTCTCTCTATTTCTTTTCTTTCTTTCCCTTTCTCTATTCTCTTCTCCCTTTACCTTCTGACGAAGGAAGATAAACAACAACTCTTTGGCCCTCCCCCCTCTCTAAAAAAAAAAGACAAAAAAAAAAGAGAAGAAACACAAAAAGAGAGAGAGAGAGAGAGAGAGAGAGAGTGCGCCAAGGATCCTATTGCTGGCCAACCGCTGATCGTCGCTTGAATCCCTAGCCACCAGTCTCATCCTCTCCATCCATTCACCACCCTGTCGCAACATTCACAGTCGTCGTAGCCATTGTAGATACCCCATTTTTGACCGCCTATAAGACTTGGGCGCCTCAGGGTGAACACTTGATAATGAATTAGTATGATGTATAAACACTCGATTTCTTCAGTAAGAATCCTTGGTTTTGAGTTTCAGAAGCCTACAACTTTGCACCTCCTTTGAGCCAAAACCTATTTTTTCCAAACCTGACCACCCAGAGGTCGGTTGGCCAACTGGCCGGCCAACCAGGTTTTTCGGCAGAACAGATATTTGCTGCCAACTGTCCCCCCATATGCATGCACTGCACCAGCTGGCTCAATATAGATATTTATGAGATATCAACTTGTTTTTCTATATATACTTGACCACCCCTCTTGATTTTAGGTTAGAAAAATTTACCAAAGCTCAAATTCTTGAAAAGCACTCTCCCTTTCTATCTTGTAATATACATACACTATACATACACTTCCTAAACCAAAAATTTAAGGCTCCTTGCTGAGGTTCTTGAGCTCAAATATTAGCCCTTGAGAATGAAGGCCTTGTGGTTTGTGAACAAAAGTGTAACTCCTCTTCAAGAGGTATAACTTTGGCCATCCTTATACTACTTCTTCCTTCTTTTTTCTTGCTATTTTTACATTGTTTTCAAACTATTTTGGTGGGTTGAAACTTGTGATTTAAAGTTATCAAAGGTGGAGGGGTTAACCACCCTTCTTCAAACCTTGTTCTATAAGCTTTTATCCTTGTGTTTCTCACTTGCTTTTCTCATGTGTTTCTCAACTTTTGGCCACCGATTTTTAGAGTTTTAAGAGGCTAAAATATGTGGTTTTGAGGTCCAAAAAGTGGAGGGGTTAGCCACCCCTCCTTAGGCTTACTTACTAGCTTTAATTATCTTTCATTTTTGCTCATTTTTTTTTTTAGCTTTTAAAACTAATTTCTAGCACTATTTTGTGAGTTTTAGGAATGTTTTACTGTGTTTACTTCATTCATGTTGTGCATTGTATGCTTATAGTGTTATAAGTCCTTATAGGTTTGGTGGTTTAGGCCTTAGACACCAACCTATTTGAGTTGATAGCTTTTATTTCATACTTTTCATACATGTACTTATACTTGTATTAACCATCGCTGTACCCTCCCTCATTTCTTGGTTTTATTTGTTTAAGAGTTTGTTCAAACAATTTATTCTTGTTTAAGGCATGCGAAAGAAACCTTCCATGCTTAATGATTTAATCTCTTCGGAGGTTCATTATCAAGGCATTACATCTCTCTCATGCCAAGAACAACTTTTTATTTGACACTTCTCTTCATTAGTGGATGTAATTATCACTTGTGGACAAAATGATTAAACAATGGAAAGTTAATGAAAAGGGCTAATAAAATTGGACTAAAAGAGGCACAAGATAATCAAATTGAATTGGGTTCAATCGAACGTTATATTGAACCCATTGAGTTTTGAGTCATTTCATACTCTCAGTGATGATAATGAGGCAAGAACCAATGTCTACTACTTCCCTTGAGGTAACTCCATGATGGAGAGGAGGCTTTGTTGGTCCTTTATTTTCATTCATTGAGTCTTTGTCCCATTGATTCATGGATCATTATGTAACAACCTTGCGATCATTGATAATTTGTGGTCCAATTCTACTTACCCCTTAATCAATTTCATGATAAGGAAAGGTAGAGAGTATAAACATCCTCTGAAAACACTCTATTTTTGCTTTGTTTCCATTCTGTTGTAGTAGGGCAGTACCAAAATTAGTGGCTGGCCAGCCACCCCTTGAATCCGGCCGACCACTTTCCTTGGCCGTCCAACCACCTTTTGTTGAGTAAACAGTGGCATTTTTCTTGCAAAACAGAGCAGGAGCTGAGGCAAAAACAAAATTATTTTCTGACTGTGGACAGAACAGAATTAGGTAGCAGAACAAAGGCGTTTCCGGAAGGATGTTTTTCGTTGCATGTGTGGTTCCTCGCTTCCCGAGCAAATTAGATTTCACACATAGTGTGTTGTAATCAATTAGTTAGCTTAAAATTCGGATTTGTAATAATTACTTAATTAGCTTACTCATTCATTTAATACTGTAATAATTAGCCTAAGTAGGACATTCATTTGGATCCTCTTGCATGAGGGCAAAATTGTAATATCGTGTATATCTTCCAACTCTCATTTCTTTCTCCCTTTTATTTATCCGCTTATCATGGTTAGCATCATGTTTTCCTTAGCATTTTTCATGACTCGCATCAATTCGTTTTGTATGCATAAGGGTTCGGATCATCATACTAATCAAATGTCAATTTCAAATTCCTTGCTTGAATACATGTGCTATCATATGCCTTGAATTGATCCATATGTCATATTAAGAAGCCGAATCCGCTAGTTGCATGTTGTATGCGTTGCATTAGTCATGTTGCATTAGTTTAGGATCATGCATTTTTTTATAACTAGTTTTTTTCTTTTGGCTCGCTTCGAATATTTGGGGTAAGCATTTTTTGTTTTAGCATATTGCATGCGTGTGATTGTTGTCATATCAAACATGTTTACCATGATGTTAAGTGTTTAATTGATATACCTGTTTGAATACCGGTAAATAAAGGCTTTTTCGCTTCAGTTTGGATGATTTGGTAATGTGCATATGAGATCACTTTGTTAAGCACATATTCAAACAATTTTCAAAACAAACATGAAATCAAAGTGTTCCAAAATGGGGGAATTAGTCTATACTTGTGTGCATCACATAGTAAAGATAGCATAATAATCGAAACAAGAGCATATACTGTACATAAAAATCTCATCAAGATTAGTAGAGGACGATCTTTGATTGGGTGAATAGGGTGCTCAATTCATGACATTCCCCTCTTATACCTAAGGTCCTGAGCCGAGACACTTTGGTGATGAGGAACAAGTGGCCCTTGGCACGAGTTACGAGTTTCATAAATTTTCTAAAAATATTTAGGTAATGACTTTGAAATCTGGCAATGCAGTCTATTTTTGACATTCTTGATTAAAAATAGATTTTTCAAAGATTTGTTGGATTTGGACTCTTTTGTGTTTTTCTGTTTCACATTGCACTTATGAAACCAGATTCAGAACCACGGGAGTCCAAACTGTAGAGCTATCGTATCCGATGAGACTAAACCCCTCCGAGGAGCACAGAAAACAAGCTACAGCCATCGATGAATAATTAATTGTGATCTACGAACCAAATCTAGCGATCACAAATGCGTGTAAAAGATGAGGTCCTGCAATGGACAACC
This sequence comes from Camellia sinensis, assembly GCF_055761805.1. NCBI lineage: Eukaryota > Viridiplantae > Streptophyta > Magnoliopsida > Ericales > Theaceae > Camellia > Camellia sinensis. Next base: position 19,244,889 of record NC_138967.1, on the reverse strand, counting down.
CAAATTGAAACCAGCTCACTACTCGAAAGTCTTCAAAACCAAACCCAAATTGAAACCAGACAACCCAAATTACAAAACAGTTTGAGGTGATTTGGTTCCTCAAAGTCTCTAATTTTTTAATTTTTTGCTTTGATTGATTTTGATTTGTACTTTGTTTGGTGACTCTAAAAGTTTTTCATTCTAGGTTTCATTTCTTTTGGTGAAACTTGTTCTATTTTGTTGATTAACTAGGTTTCATTCATTTTGTTCTCTAATTTTTTCTGGGTTTTAGGATGATGGCTATATATATATAGGTTTTTGTTGTTGTTGTTGTTGTTGTTGTTTTTCGTTGATTTTTGAGTGTTTTAAGAAACAGGGCTTGTAAATTTTGTTGTTGGTAGTATGAGTTTGATTGTTGTTGTTTGGTATGAAGTTGTTAGCTTTATTTACTTTTGATTGAGTTTATTGTTAACTTTGTTGTTTGGCTGAAGTTGTTAGCTTTGTGAAATAGGGAGGATGTAGAATTGAGAGAAATGGTTAGTTTTTTTATTTTTATTTTGGGTTGGGTCTGGGTCTGGGTCTGGGTATTGGTCGTTGATGGCGGTGGCGAGGTTGGAGGTCTTTGACGACCGGTGGGAGAGGCTTAATCATCAACTGGAGAAGGTGGGAGCGAGAAAGAAGAAAAGAAAGGTGAATTGTGAAAGGATGCGAGAAAAATAGATTGGGTTTTATCTCATGTAACTCAGCTCATGGAGGTCCCTAAATAAGACACTTAAGGGCATTATGAACATTTTAGTATTTATTTTTGATGGTATCAGTAGTTTCTGTTAGTTGTGTGAACAGAAGTAAAAAAATGAGAGAATCTTGATATTGTCAGCTAAAGTAGGAGAGATTTTTATAATTATTAAAATCACAGGGGAGATCTTTGTATTTGTCAGAAACCTCATGGGAGGTAAGTGTAATTTATCCAAAGAAAAATTATAATTCAGTGAATTTTTTAAAATATAATTACAAATGAAAAGTAAATTTTATGAAATTAATAATTATAATTATAATTTTTTTTTACATAAATTTGTAGTTATTTTGTGAAAGAGTGATTGAATTATAATTTTTCCTCTATTAAATTCATTTTATATATATATATATATATATATATATATATTTATGAATAGAAACTTGAAATTGTGTTTTAAAAATATAATTTCTTAATAGCGTGTGTTGAAAAAAATTCTTTGAAATTGAGTTTTGAAAATATGATTTGAAGAATTTTGTTTTTTCAAAAACATGACTTTAATTAGGCAACTTCAACCTAGTTTTAAAACACAAATTTAAAAAGTAATGAGAGTTTAGAATCGAATTCCAAAACTGTTTTGAGTTTGAAAAAATATGAGAATTAAATTATATGTACACAGTGGATTGAATGGTCTAATCCAACATAATGCGCACTTTACGGATTTAGTTTCGATGATCCTTTTCATTCATTTTTCAATCACGGTATATAAACTATTAGTAAAAAAAAATCAAATTAATTTAATAATTGTGGACTATTTTAATTGATTTTTTGAAAAGCCATACGGAAAAGTACCAAAAAAAAAAAGAAAAGTTAATCTTTTTGTGTAACCATTTTTTAATTATTTTAACTTATTGTCAAACCGTCCTAAGTTGGCTTCAAAGTGCAAAGCCCAAAGGCCAGGGTAGTAAGCGCAGCCCAAAACGAAATGTTAATTCCAGGACTAAAACCCGGGACTATGAGGATAGATAGTCGGAAAATTCTAATGTACAGTCCTTCAAAATGAGTGCATTATATATATATATATATATATATATATATATATATATATATATATATATATATTAATTATATTATTATTTTTAATTATAATTAGTTTTTTTTTTTTAGTTATGACTGATGCGTTCTTTAGTTATGCCTCATGTTATATTTAATTATGATATTGTTTTTATGGTGATGACTAAAAAAATTGAAATTATGTTATTTTTCTTTTTAATTATAAGATATTTATGGTATACACCATTTGAAGAGTGTATACTATAATGTTTCCCTGGATAGTCAAGCAATCATTTGATAAAATTTTATTGGCTATAGCGGATTACTATTTACTTTCTACACATTTTATTTTATTTTATTTAACTTTGACATGAGATTAATGATTATACATGTTAAAAATAAAACTCAAATGAAATTTTGGAAGAATATTCAAATTTTGATTATATCTCAATTATGTAAAAAAAATAAAATAAATTCAACAACAATTATCACTTCCTATTTAAGAATAATTATATATTATGAAGTGCATAGTATTATAACATATTAATATCACACAAGTGTCATGCTATTAATTTTTAGCAATGTCGCTTTATGGTCATGAATAATTTTTTTTATTATTGAAAGATGAATGAATTTGCAAGTGAATAATGTTCACGGTGAAAGATTGAGTAAGATTTATGATTTATCGACTTATTTGTTATTTTATTAATGGTTAATGATATATTTTAATGAATTAAAGATATCAAAAATACCACTAAAATTTTGATACAACACTCACTTGAATAATAGAATTTTCAACATTTTTGAAAATTAAATTAGCAAAAAACATAAATTTCGCTGCCGGGACTCAAACCCGGGGCCCTCGTGAGAAGGCCGAGCAACCATAGAAGAAGATTATTAGTTACAGCGGATTATTGTTTATTATTCACACATTTTACTTTATTTAATTAAAATTCAACTTGAGATTCGAATTGAATTGAACAAAATTCTTACACCACACTAATGCTCTCATCAAACACCAACAACTAATAATTTTACGGACCCAAAAAATCTATTTAAAATGTTAAAAATTTATAAATATATTAAATTTTTGCAAATTTATTTCTAGTACTTCTTTTCTAAATTTATTTTTAGTCTATTTCAACCCATTTAAGTATGACCAATCATTTATAAAATAATAATTTTAATTTTCATAATATTTATTATTTCAGTCCATTTAGGCACAACCAACTCATTTATAAAATATTACTTTTAATTTTTGCAATATTTTATTAAAAAATAAACTAGAAAATTATCATATACATATAGATATATTTCTTTTGATTGAACTCTAATATTTCCTAAGAGGACAATTTAAACATTTCTTCACCGGAAAGGTCCAATTAATTCCCAAGTCCAAAAGGAATATATATATATATATATATATATTAGTTTAAAAAGGCTCGTGCTATTATTATAGTATGATTAAGTTTTGTATTTTCATAAATTAAAATATTATTCTATGACATGTATTAGTTTATACACCTAATGATATAGACTCCAATTGTATTATCATACCATCTTGGATGAATTTAAAAGCCTTTAACATTTCTTCCAAATTTATAAACAAAAATTATGGTGTATACTTTTTCTCAACAGATAAATAAAAAACAAATATAAAAAAAAAAAAAAAAAAACTGTTTGAGTTTAAAAAAATATGATTGAAAATATACATATATTTTTTGAAAGTATAATTTCATTAATAGCATGTTTTGAAAAAGAAAAAATTTTAATTGAGTTTTAAATATATGATTTCAAGAATTTTGATTTTTAAAAAACATGACTTTAATTAGGCGACTCCAACCTAGTTTTAAAATACAAATTTAAAAAGTAATGAGAGTTTAGAATTGAATTCCAAAACTGTTTTGAGTTTAAAAAAATATGAGAAATTGAATTATATGTACACTGGAGACTGGATGGTCTAATCTGACATAATGTGCACTTTACGGGTTTAGTTTCGAATATGAGAAATATGAGAAATTTCATTCATTTTTCAAATCAGTATATAAACTACTAATAAAAGTAAAAAAATTCAAATTAATCTAATAATTGTGGACTACTTTAATTGATTTTTTGAAATGCCATGCAGAAAAGTTTTATAAAAAAAAAAGTTAACTTTTTTTGTAACGATTTTTTTAATTATTTTAACTTATTGCCAAAAACGTCCTAAGTCGGCTTCAAAGTGCAAAGCCCAAAGGCCGGGTAGAAAGCGCAGCCCAAAACAAAAAGTAAATTAATTCCAGGACTCAAACCCGGGACTATGAGGATAGATAGTCGGAAAATTCTAATATACACTCTTTAAGATGAGTGTATTATATATATTCTTAATTATATTATTTTTTAATTATAATTATTATTTTTTATTTATAGTTATGATAATATTTTAGTAATGACTCATGAGTTCTTTAGTTATGCCTTATGTTGTATTTAGTTATGACATTTTTTTTTATAGTTATGACTAAGAAAATTGAAATTATGTCATTTTTTTTTTTAATTATAAGATATTTATGGTGTACACCATTTGAAGGGTGTATACCATAGTGTTTCCCTAGATAGTCGAGCAACCATTTGACAAAATTTTATTGGCTATAGCGGATTATTATTTACTTTCTACACATTTTATTTTATTTTATTTAACTTTGACCTGAGATTAATGATTATACATGTTAAAAATAAAACTCAAATGAAATTTTGGAAGAATATTCAAATTTTGATTATATCTCAATTATGTAAAAAAAATAAAATAAATTCAACAACAATTATCACTTCCTATTTAAGAATAATTATATATTATAAAGTGTACAGTATTATAACAGATTAATATCGCACAAGTGTTGTGCTATTAATTTTTAGCAATGCCGCTAATGGTGATGAATAGTTATTTTTATTATTGAAAGATGAATTTGCAAGTGAATAATGTTCACGGTGAAAGATTGACTAAAAGAATTAAGATTTATCTACTTATGTGTTATTTTATTATTGATCAGTGATACATTTTAATAAATTAAAAATATCAAAAATACTACTAAAATTTTGATACAACACTCACTCGAGTAATAGAATTTTCAACATTTTTGAAAATTAAATTAGCAGAAAAACATAAATTCCGCTGCCAAGACTCGAACCCGGGGCCCTCATGAGAAAGCCGAGCAACCATAGAAGAAGATTATTAGCTACAACGAATTATTGCTTATTCTTCACACATTTTACTTTATTTAATTAAAATTCAACTTGAGATTCGAATTAAACTGTACACAATTCCTACACCACACTAATGCTCTCATCAAACACCAACTAATAACTAATAATTTTACAAACTCAAAAAATCTATTTAAAATGTTAAAAATTTATAAATATATTAAATTTTTGCAAATTTATTTCTAGTACTTTTCTAAATTTATTTTTAGTCTATTTCAACCCATTTAAGCACGACCAATCATATATAAAATAATAATTTTAATTTTCATAATATTTATTATTTCAGTCCATTTAAGCACAACCAACTCATTTATAAAATATTACTAATATTTTATTAAAAAATAAACTAGAAATTATTATATATGAAATTATCATATATGTATATATATATTTCTTTGAAAAAATTAATCATAAATCTCACTTTGGTAAACGTTTCACTCATTAGTCATGAGTGTTTTTTCTTAGACCATTTAGTCATTTTTATTTTTGGTATAATATATATTTTTTGATTTATTGTATATGAGGTTTACCTTTTTGTCCATATTATGATTTGGTTTTGATTTTTTCTGGTGTCTAGGTTTAAGGATATACTGTAACATTACTTTTTTTTAGGAGGGGATTTCGTGGACTCATATAGAAGCATATGATGGTTCCAGTTGGTGTTCGTGTTTCTAACGTTGTTTTGGGGTGTGTTACTGTTCATTTTCTGGGTTGGGTGTTTGCATGCTGTTATTTGATTTTTTGAGGTTTTATGCAATTGACTTGCTGTGTGAATTTATTTTAGGTTAGTTTTATGTCAGTTTTATGTTTGTGTTTGCGATGGGTTTTCTGATGGTGTTTTGTTGTGTTTATTGAACTATTGTGTTTATGATGGTTGTTGTGGTTTTAGGTTCTCTTGGATGCTTATTTATTTATTTATTTATTTATTTATTCACATTGTCATTTCTGCAGTTTGTATGGGGGTTCCGGATTTCTATTTGGTGTTCTTTGCGTGGGATTTGTTGTTTGTAATGTGTCTTTCGGTATCGTATTGTGGTTGGTATGTACACACGGTGTGCCGACCGCGAGCTTTTTGTGGGAATTTTCCATATTGATGTTTATGTTGATGGAGTAGGAGTTTATTGACATAAGCTGTTGCAATTTTAACATATGACGGTTCCCTTTTCAGAGATTTACATATGGGGGTGGTGTTGTGTTACTGTAATGTGGCTTAACCATGCACAGTTCGGTTTTCTATTTGGTGTTCTTGCGTGGGAATTGGTGTTTGTAATGGGTATTTTGGTATTGTATTGTGGTTGGTATGTATACACGATAAGTCGACGGCGAGTGTTTTGTAATTTTTTCTTATTGATGTTTATGTCAATGGAGTAGGAGTTTATTAACATATGCTGGTGTAATTTTAAACATATGATGATGCACTTTCTTACATTGTGTAGGAGAGGGTTCAAGAAAGGAGTTGGAAAATTCGAAGATCTTCGAAGATCCTTGATGAACAACTTCGAATTCTCTAGAATATGATAAGAGGCTTAGATTCTTCAATAATCTCAACTTAGGAACACAACAACAAAGGAGATGATGGAGATAAGAGATTGGGTGAAGAAGAAGGCAAAATGGCTAGAGAATAGAATAATGGCAAGGCTCTCTCATGGATCTCCCACTTTCACTCTCAAGGTTGATAATGGAGAAGGAAAATTAGTTCTTTCTCAAGAGTTAAAAATCTCCAAAATCCATCCCTTGTAAAGCTATGGGTGGGTGCTATTTATAGGCACCTCATGATGTAGGATGGAACCCATGTGCAAGGCACATGGGGGATATTCTCTCTAACCACCTTGTCCGAGGAGGTGACTTCTCCGAGGATGAGAAAACCCCGAAGAGGAGATCAATCCCTCGGCGAACCCTTCTTCTTAGCCACACCTAACCAATGATCCCCAATCATCCCAAAGGGTCAGGGGTAGTCCCAGAGGACGTCCTGCCGCAAATATTGCCGAGTCCCAGGGACCCCCTAGATCGTGCCACCTCAACCCGGGTATAGGCTAGTTTAACCGAAGAGTGAATTTATCTCCACTCACCGTCCTCGGGATCGGGTCCTTTGTTCGAACTCCATTACGCCCATGGTTCTGGTGCGTAGATCCCGGAAAGCTCCGAGCCCGCAAGTGTTCTGGGACTCATTAACGGAGCGACTTCTAGATTGCGTCTGAATCCGTTCGAAGCCAAGTGTTTCGGACCTCTAGGTTCGTGGATCCGAACCCTTTCGAGTCCGAGTACCTCGGATCTCTAGGCTTGCTTAATACCCTTTCGAGTCCGGGCCCGAGTAAGTCTCTAGGTTCGTGGATCCGAATCCTTTCGAGTCCGAGTGCCTCGGATCTCTAGGCGTTCTTAATACCCTTTCGAGTCCGGACTTGTGTAAGTCTCTAGGTTCGTGAATCCGAACCCTTTCGAGGCTTAGAGCCATTCAGCCCGTTTGACGGCGATAAATCCAAGTCCACCAATCTTGGACTTGCGATAAATTCGGGCCCACTAATCTTGGGCTATTGGGCCTAAATAATTTAGTGGGCTTAAATTAGCTCCTCTTACATTTGCCCCTTGCGTGTATGAGAAATTGTAATTTTCTCGGACATGCATAAGTTCACCTTATCAGCCATGCTTCACATCATGTCTTCGAGAATATTTGGCCTTGATAAAATCTATGGATAAAAACGGAGGACTCACTGTAAATTACGGATAAAATTGACAACTAATATTATTATTATTATTTTTTGGAACTTTTTTTTTTTTTTTTTTTTTGGAAAGAAAATCAAAACTTGAATTGTTTAATGCCCCACCAAACCAACCTGGACATGTAATTCATACAGCAACAACTAAATTGCCAAAGAAAATAATAATAATAATTTTATTTTTTTTTCGAGAATAAACAAATCAGAAAGCTGACCCCCCCTTTTTTTACAATATATAAACATATTGCTTTTTTTAGACATTTTCTCTCCAGAGACTTCAAACCCAAAAAATAATTTTTCCATTGGAAAACAAACAGGTCCTATATCATGATGACCCATGTGATTTCTCTCTCTACAAAAGTGGAAACCCACTTTTTTTTTTTCTTTTAAATTGGAAAACCGTGAACTGGGCCGTTATATATATATATATATATATATATGCAGAATATTTGAGAGGATATGCCATGTATCACACCCCTTTTTTTATTCTATTCAAAGATAAGGATAGCAACCCTAATCAATGTAGCCTCTCTTTTCTTTATTTTTTTGTTTTGTTGCACAGCGGCGCCTCTCTCTCTAGATCGAGAGACCAACCCAGCACTTCTCTTTTTTTTTTCTTTAACAAATCAGAGGCTAATGTTGTGCGCTCCTTCAACAAACCAGAGGCTCTATTTCACCATCGGTGCTTTACTTCAATTTAATGATGCAGTCCCTCAGAGATCCAGGCCCACCGTAGCTCTGTTCTGCAATAACAGAGGCCGACACCAACTCCTTGCATACACGGCATCTCTTTTATTTATTTATTTTTTTTTCTGTGCTTCATCTTCCTTACCTCAGTAACGAATTTTTTTTTTTTTTCCAGTTTGACATTGTCCATTGCCGCAGCTCCAGACACCGCCGTTGTAAGTGTTTCATCTTGGCCCAATGACGCAGGCTCTGTGCTCTGGATACACCAGATCCCGGTCCTGCTCCGCCGGCGACCACCTGTAACTTTACCACCGTCTTCAGCCGTGATCTGGCCAATGCCGACCACGCCCGCCCTTTTAACGCGGCGTCGGTCTGCACAGCTACTCCGTCGCTTGCACACCGCCTGCTGCCGTAGCTTCATCGCCAACCCACTGTCGGCCTCTCCGTTGCGACCTCTCCACCAGCCTTGACTGTTGTTCCGGTACCCACCACACACGTCGCCCGTTCAACGCATCGTGTGTGGTCACCAACTCCTCAACGACGTCACTGCCGCTTGTAGCCTTAGACTGCCGAGCTCGACCACTGTTGGCCTCTCTGCTGCAACTTCGCCATCGATCCCGACTGCCCAGAGCCGACCACACCGTTGCCCATTCAACGTGACGCGTGTGGTTGCCAACTCCTCTGCGACACCACTGCTGCCTCCGGCTTCGGATTGTCCGGCATTGACCACACACGTCCGCCCACTCAACGCGACGTGTATGGTCTTGCCTAACACTGCACAGCTCGTGCCACCGCCGACCTACTGTCTTCAATTGTGATCTAGCCAATGCCGACCATGCTGCCCTCTCAACGCGGCATCGGTCATCGGCCCATCCTCTTTGTGTTGCTATTTCAAATTGCCGAAACCCATTCTTGAATATATATATATATATATATATATATATATATATATATTTGTTGTTCATGAACTTGGGCTTGCAAAAATATATATGGGATTTGTCTTCTTCACTTCTGAAATAGTTAATGCCGATTCTAGCTTTCCATTGACCCATCTTTATTTGGCTTTCACAGGTTTTGTGAACAAATTTCTAGAACCCTTGAATTTTGACTCTCCATTTCTGATGGCTTTTAAGTTTATGCACTTGGACATGTAAACAATTTGGGTTTTGCTACCTCTGTTTGTTTAGAGTCAAAGTCTTGTATAAACCCGGTCTTTAATATTGAATATTGTAATCTGAGAGAGAATGACCCACTTGAATCTTGTATGAGTTATTGCTGTTGAGGAAGAACATATAATCCACGAGTGTTATTGCTAGCTTAAATAGATAATTATTATTTGTTGATGTTGCCCCATTCTGATAATGCCTGAATCATGATCTGAAATTGATATTGTTTGTCTCATTTGTTGGCTTTACTATTTCAGGCAAATGAATTCTTGATTGAAATCCACGACCTCGGGGCCCTTGGAACCCGCACTAATGAGAGCAAGGGCTGTTCCTCGGAAGTCCGAACAAAAGCAAGACTGTCCCTCGGGAGTTCGAAAGTAGCACACACCCTACTTTGGCAAGAAAGATTCCTCTGGAAGATAACCGAGTCTACCAAGCTTGCACCAACAGAAGTAAAGACTGTCTCTCAGAAGTCCGAGCAGAAGCAAGGCTGTCCCTCAGAAGTTCGAGCGGAAACAAGGCTGTCCTTTAGAAGTCCGAGCAGAAACGAGGCTGTCCCTCGGAAGTCCGAGTGGATGTGCACTTCTACTTCGGCAGCTAATGGAAGCAAAGGCTATCCCTCGGGAGTTCGAGTAAGAGTCCACTCTACTTTGAAAAGAAAGATCCTCGGAGCTCGTATTGATGAAATCAAGGGCTGTTCTTCGGACCCGCACTAATGAGAGCAAGAGTTGTCCCTCGGAAGGCTCTCCCTCAGAAGTCCGAGCAGAAACAAGGCTGTCTCTCGGAAGTCCGAGTGGATGCGCATTTCTACTTCGGCAGCTAATGGAAGCAAAGGCTATCCCTCGAAGCTCGCACTGATGGAAGCAAGATCTGTTCTTCGAAAGTGTGAGGCGGAGAACACACTCTACTTCAGCAAGAAAGATCCTCGAAGCTCACGCTGATGGAAACAAGATCTGTTCTTCGAAAGTCTAAGTGGGAGCACACGCTCTACTTCAGCAAGAAAGATCCTTGAGACTCGCACTGATAGAAGCGAGGGCTGCTCTTCGGAAGTCCGAGTGGAAGTATACTTCTACTGTGTCAAGAAAACTCCCTTCAGGTTGGTAACTGAGTCTACCATTTCTTTTTCTTCTTTGAAGGGCAACAAAAATTGAAAACTGTTTCAAGCAACATAACACAATGAAGATATACAATGTAGAGAAAATAACTTTTAATGGAGATACATAATATGGAAGAAATAAATTTCTTCATAACATAAGAAAGATAGAACTTCATGGACAATGTAGTAAATGCAAACTGTAAATGTCATAGGTAGACTTCTTTTACGGAATGTTGACATTTGCCCCTAGAGTTGCAAGATCATTTGGAAAGCTTTCACCAACTGCTCGGGTTGTGGCCGTCATATACCATCATAGCCATGTCTTTGGATCTTTCTGTACAGACTGATATCCCCATCCCCGCAGGATTTTTCATGGATCTGTTGTAGTCGGAAACTTGCTTCTTGTTGGCCAACACACCAGGCTAGGAATCCGGTACCTTCTCGGAAATAAAGTTCACCTTGAATAATTATGAATTGGGCGAGCTTGGCCATAGTCAATTTTCCAACTTTGCTTCTGAGTTGTTCGAGGACTTCTCCTCTCCAATCCTCCGGAAGGTCTTTGTCTTCGGGTATTATTGAAGGTTCTGTTCTCTTCTTGATAACAATTGTTGCCTCTCCCTCTGGAATGTCAACCCTTGCCCCTAATGTTGCGAGGGCATCTGAAAACTTGTTGTCGGAGCGAGGCACATGCTCTATTTCGACCTTCTGAAATTTGTCAAGAAGCCTTTGGACTGTTGTTCGATATGTGGCCAAGGCAGGCTCCTTTAAGACGAACTGTCCTGAAACTTGCTTCACTATCAGCTTTGAGTCCCCCCGAATCCGAATCTTCTTGATACTGTGCTTCTCAGCTGCTATCAAGCCTAACATAAGAGCCTCATACTCGGCTTCATTATTCGAACAATGGAAATCCAGTTTATAAGACAAATATAACTTTTCCCCACTTTTGCTTGTAAGGACTATCCCGGTTCCTCTTTTACCTCCGGCTGTTGCTCCGTCAAAGCTCAATGTCCAAAAGCTTTCCTCGGAAGCCATAGCTGCATGCACCTCTCCTCTTAATTTTTCATTCACTGGTTCATAGTCACCACTTGGAATTTGAGCAAGGAGGTCAGCTAAGGCTTGGCTTTTGATCGCCTTGGGGGCTACACATGTGATCTCGAATTCACCCAGTGCTAACAACCATCTTGCCACCTTCCCGGTTAGAGCAGGCTTGCTGAGGAGGTATCGGATTGGATCACTTCTAGTAACAATCTGAATCTGATGTGCTGAGAAGTAATGTTTGAGCTTTTGGGCAGTGAATACCAAAGCTAAACAATGTCTCTCTACCGGAGTATATCGGACTTCTGCTCCTCGAATCTTCTGGCTGATGTAATACACCGGGCGTTCTGCTCCATCTACATCTTGGACCAATAATGCCCCTATGGACTTGGGGGTTGAAGTTAAGTACAACATTAGAGGCACCCCGGGGTGCGGGGCTATCATGGTCTGAGGTGAGGTCAAAGCCGCCTTGATTCTCTCAAAGGCCTTTTGGTGCTCTTGGTTCCACTCGAACTTGGCATCTCCTTTTAACAAAGAGCCAAAAGGCGCAGAGATCTCTGCCAGTGCTGGGATAAACCTCCGAATATAAGACACCTTCCCAAGGAACTTCTTTAACTCCTTCTGAGAATGCGGGGGAGGCATTGCTCTGATAAATTTGACCTTGTCTTCATCTGCCTCGATACCATGCCTATGTACAAGAAACCCGAGGAACTTCCCAGCCGTCACCCCGAAAGCACATTTGAGAGGATTCATCCTCATTTTGAATTTCTGGCACCTCTTGAATACCTTCTCAAGGTCTCGGAAATGGTCTTCTTTTTTCTTGGATTTCACCGCTAGATCATCAACATAATCTTCCACCTCATAATGGATCATGTCATGAAAGATTGCAGTCATAGCCCTTTGATAAGTTGCACCGGCATTCTTGAGTCCGAAAGGCATGACTGTATAGAAGAAGTTTCCGAGAGGTGTTCTAAAAGCAGTCTTTTCTGCATCCTCTTCAGCCATCTTAATCTGATTGTATCCACTGAATCCATCCATGAATGAGAACATCTGGTGTCCCGAGGTGGCATCCACGAGGGTGTCGATGTGAGGAAGCGGGAATTCATCCTTCGGGCAAGATTTGTTCAAATCTCGAAAGTCTACACATACTCTGATTTGGCTATTCTTCTTCTTTACTGGCACGATGTTTGCTAACCACGTGGGGTACTGTATTGGCCGGATGAAATCAACCTGTTGAAGTTTTTCAATCTCCTCCTTAATCTTCTCTTCGAGATCTGGATGATATTTTCGAGCAGCTTGCTTAATTGGCTTGGAGTTTGGGAACACATCAAGATAGTGGGAGACTAGGTGAGGATTTAGTCTGGGCATTTCCTTATATGACCAAGCAAACACATCTGAGTATCGGCTTATCAACTTTAACAACTGTTTCCGCTTCTCTGGGCTAAGGCTCGAACTTACGAATACCGGCCTCGGTGTATCTTGTCCATCACTCAGATCTATTTCAATAAGTTGTTCGGGCTGAGGCTGAGGCCCATCTTGCATATATTCTGGAGCCACTTCAGGCTTTATTACTATATCATTGTCAGGAGGCTCTTCTTTTGACTCGGAGTCGGTGACTGAAGAAACCGACTCCCTGCACCTTCATAAATAGTACACCATCTTGCCTCATTCTCGAACTTTCATCACCTTCCGAGGAATAGGCGGACTTTCTGGTCTAGACATCGCCCGCTTACTTGATTCTGTCATCGGCTCCTTGTCATCTTTGATATCCTCCCAACGAGGAATTTTGACCCCTCGAGGCTTAGAGGTGGTGGGAACTTCTTCGACAGCCAGTTCGGTGAAGTAGATGGCATCAGAATAATGAGCTTCATGGATCTCGAACGGCCTTTCTGTAGCCTGAATTGTCACCGTCTTGTTTCCCCATTTAGCCTTAACACACTGATGATAACTTGATGGTACAGCCCCATATCTATGCATCCAGGTCCTCCCTAGAATGATGTGATAATTTGCCTCAGAATCGATAATATGGAACTTGGTGGCCGAGCGAATCTCTCCGACGGCTAAATCAACTGTTACGCATCCGATAGTAACTCTCATTTCCCCACCGAAGCCAGTGATGACTATCGGCTGCTTCACAATGCGTTCTTCAGAGATTCCGGCCTTTTCTAGAGTAGCGCGAGTCATAATGTTGATAGAGGCTCCACTATCTAGAAAGGCCCTTTTGAACTCAACCCCGTTAATAAAAGCAGTCACATAAAGCGGGCGGTTGTGAGAAAAAGGATACTTCCGATCAACCTCGGAGAAAGTAATGGCACTAGATTGCTCTTTTGCCTTCCTCGGGATAGATCCCTCAGTCGACATGCATTCCTCATGGTGTGCCTCGGCTATATTAATGATAGACATGGTGATTTCTGTTCTTGCCTCCTTGGAAAGTCCAAGCTGGTCAAAGAACTGTTTGAACTTTACACAGTCTTGCAAGGTTTTGGCATAGTGATCCTGATCTTTTTCCACTCTTGGAGGCTCATAGTTAACCATCTCCTCGGTCTCTTCAAAATAAGATGCCACATAAACATGGTGTCCTCCTCTTCCGTAGTACTCTTCTCCTCCTTCTGGATCAAAGGGATCTTCGCCATGAGTCATAAATGTTCTTCCCTCTGGATCGAGAGCACTTCCATAGTAAACTTGCTCACCCTCTGGCTCGAGGATGTCGTCCAGATAACAATCATCGTTATCGAGATTGGCGATAGCCTCGATCATCGGGCCTTCATAAGCTATCATAGCAACATTCTTGCCCTTGTCTCGGTGTTGAGGATATGGTTGTTCTCGGATGTCTTGAGTCCCTTGCTTTTTGAACCTCAATTCGTCTGCCTCGACTTTATCTCTGAAGATTTTCCTGAGAGTCCAACACTTCTCTGTCGGATGTTTCAATGTACAATGGTAGACACAGAATTCAGGGCTCTGACGGTCCTTTTTTGACGGCATTTCTTCAACATAAGGCAATTTTAGCTCTCCGTCAGCCACCCATTCCTTAACTAGAGCTTTCACTTCCTCGATTCCACATGGATAAGAAACATTCCCCTTTTCACCATTATATTGCTTTCTCTTCTGGCCTCTATGACCTCCTCCTTGTGAATTTCGGGTATCTGGGGCAGAGGCAGCAGCAACAATAGGTCCACGAGACGATTTGAAACTAGTCTTGTAACTGGCCTTAAATTCGGACTCCTGAGCCTAAGGAATGCTAATGTTCCGAGCTGCTTCTATTAATGCCGAGAAGGTGGGTAGCTTGTGATTAACTAGAAACATTTTGTACCTGCTCAATGCCCCTTCTAGACAGATTTGAACCAGATAACTCTCCTCAACTACTTCATGACAATCTATGGCCTTGTCCTGAAACCTTTTGACGTAATCAAGGATGTCTTCACTTTCTTGTTGCTTCTCTTTACACAATGTAAGTGTGGTCACCTTCTCTGCCACTTGAAAGAACTTGGAGTGGAATTTGTTAACCATTTCCTCCCAACTTCGGACAGAGTTTGGGGCCAAATTAACATACCAACTATATGCTCGGTCGGTGAGGGACTTAGAGAATTCTCTCAGTCGGAGGATGTGGTTTGAACCATGAATACCCAGAGTCTCGATGAATCGCACAACATGTTCTCGGGCATTTCCTTGTTTGCCGTCGAACTTGATGAACTTCGGCACTGTATACCCCTCAGGGTATGGATAGCTCAGCATCTCAATAGGGTAAGGCGGCTTGACGTCTGGATCAGGCAAAGAGGGTAAGGTCCTCTTGCCCCGTTCGAGATCGAGCATGGCCTGCACATCGACGAGAGTGAGAAACTGCTGAGGGAGAGAGTTTGTTGGTGGTATTCCCGGGACTTGGCTTGTGGTCCCGAAGACTGAACTAGGGGCGACTTGGCCATTCTGGTGCTGCGAATTCATCATTGGTGAGGACATTTGACGATATTGGCCATCAGCGCCTATAGACAAGCCAGTTGGTGATGGGACATTGAATTGAGGCCCGTAAAGTCCACCGTACGGTGCCGCTATACCGGGTTGTGCTTGCAGATTTGTTGTCGGCACCAAAGGAGGCCCGCTTGGTGCTTGGGTAACATTTACTGGTGGCGTGACAAGATTAGGTACGGACAGAGCTCCCTTTTGCGCCATCATGCTCCTTATGTTTTCCTGGACACCAACAGTCGCCGGAGCACCATTCATTACACCAGAAACTCCCCTAGTCACCATTGGATCTTGGCTTGGCACGCCATGGAGCCCGGGCATGGGCAAACTGCCGCCGCCTACTTTGGTTTGAGCATGTGTTACTGTGGCCGTGTTGCCATGAGCCATAGGCTGATTGGGGCCTACTTCTCCTTGGATTTGATTTTCCGCTCCGGCGGGAATAACTCCACCACCAGTTTGATTTCCGTTTGGCGCCGGTGCAAAGTTAGAACTCATCACCAACATGGTGTGAGTGAGATTCTGAAGAGTGGTAAGAATCTCTTGCTGAGTATTCTGAAGTCCTTGAATGGCTTCAAGCAAAAGTGGTTGATCTGGAGCTATGGTTCTGTCATCACCACCATTAGAGGATCCTTGTTGGTGAACTTTATCTTCTCCCGCCATCCTTGTTGGAGTTGTGTGGATTCCAGATCTCGTTGAGACCATTAACCAATCCGCCTCCCCAGCAGAGTCGCCAAAATGTAGGAGAGGGTTCAAGAAAGGAGTTGGAAAATTCGAAGATCTTCGAAGATCCTTGATGAACAACTTCGAATTCTCTAGAATATGATAAGAGGCTTAGATTCTTCAATAATCTCAACTTAGGAACACAACAACAAAGGAGATGATGGAGATAAGAGATTGGGTGAAGAAGAAGGCAAAATGGCTAGAGAATAGAATAATGGCAAGGCTCTCCCATGGATCTCCCACTTTCACTCTCAAGGTTGATAATGGAGAAGGGAAATTAGTTCTTTCCCAAGAGTTAAAAATCTCCAAAATCCATCCCTTGTAAAGCTATGGGTGGGTGCAATTTATAGGCACCTCATGATGTAGGATGGAACCCATGTGCAAGGCACATGGGGGATATTCTCTCTAACCACCTTGTCCGAGGAGGTGACCCCTCCGAGGAGGTGACTTCTCCGAGGATGAGAAAACCCCGAAGAGGAGATCAATCCCTCGGCGAACCCTTCTTCTTAGCCACACCTAACCAATGATCCCCAATCATCCCAAAGGGTCAGGGGTAGTCCCAGAGGACGTCCTGCCGCAAATATTGTCGAGTCCCAGGGACCCCCTAGATCATGCCACCTCGACCCGGGTATAGGCTAGTTTAACCGAAGAGTGAATTTATCTCCACTCACCGTCCTCGGGATCGGGTCCTTTGTTCGAACTCCATTACGTCCATGGTTCTGGTGCGTAGATCCCGGAAAGCTCCGAGCCCGCAAGTGTTCTGGGACTCATTAACGGAGTGACTTCTAGATTGCGTCTGAATCCGTTTGAAGCCAAGTGTTTCGGACCTCTAGGTTCGTGGATCCGAACCCTTTCGAGTCCGAGTACCTCGGATCTCTAGGCTTGCTTAATACCCTTTCGAGTCCGGGCCCGAGTAAGTCTCTAGGTTCGTGGATCCGAACCCTTTCGAGTCTGAGTGCCTCGGATCTCTAGGCGTTCTTAATACCCTTTCGAGTCCGGGCTTGAGTAAGTCTCTAGGTTCGTGGATCCGAACCCTTTCGAGGCTTAGAGCCATTCAGCCCGTTTGACGGCGATAAATCCAAGCCCACCAATCTTGGACTTGCGATAAATTCGGGCCCACTAATCTTGGGCTATTGGGCCTAAATAATTTAGTGGGCTTAAATTAGCTCCTCTTACACATTGCAACTAGGTGATGTTGTGTTATTGCAACGTGGTTTTACCAAGCACAGTAGCACGTTTTTGAATATGTGGGTGTAATGTTTTTGTTGTTGCATGTTATTTGGTAGGTATGGAGTTTGCAATGTTGTTATGTACGTTTGGCCAGACGAACGCAGTGTTTCGTATTTATCAAACATTCTTTTTTAAACAATTGGTTGATGGTGTTTGTGACAAGTTTGATCTCGTCGAGCCGGCATTGGTTTATTTCTTGCTCACTATTCTAGGATACAATAAGTTTAAGGTTGATTGTGACGATGATGAGCGAAACATGCTGTTACTTGCAAAGTCGTTTGGGCTTGACCGTATTAATGCTTGAATTCAAATGCAGTATGAGAACCAGCATTTAATTATTCAAAAAGAAAATAAATAAATAAAAAATTAATTAATTAATTTTATCCAAAGTTTATTTAAAATATATATTAGTGTATAAATTAGTTTTAATTTAACCCAATTCAATCACTAACAAAGAAATTATTAAGAATAATAATTTTGTGGATGTTCAATAGTTATTGTTTGTAAATTATTCAACATGATAATTATCCTTACTAAATACCTTAGTTAAAAACCTTCGTTTATCAATTTTAAGAAACCCACACAAATACACAAAAAAAAGAAAAAGAAAGATCAGATTTCTGCAGAATTAGTGGCAGCAGAACAACACTTGGATTGCATGCATATTGACTCAAATATACTCATTGGAATTAGAAGATATGATGGGATTAAATAGAATGATTAAGAGAGCCTCAGAGGACTCTCTCTCTCTCTCTCTCTCTATATATATATATATATATTCATACATACAGTTTTCATCTTCTCTGATCAGAGGACTCTCTCTCTTTATATATATATATATATATATCTGTGTGAGTGATTTTCTGACCACACTGCCAACTCAGTATTCAGCTGGAGAGTACTGGCAGAATAGATGGCACCTGGCTGACCTGCAACAGAAAGAGAAGACACCGGTGGTGGTTCATCCACCCGGAGGCACTCCGACGATCAAGTCAGTATATCTCTCATAGATAATCAATAGCTAAACTCATAAGCTTGAGCATAAAAGCATACCTTAGACCCATGGGGGTGCCTCTCTTTTATAGCCAATACAATCCTAGTCCCAATAGGAGCCTAACCCTAATAGACTTAGGATTACTGCTAATCTGGGACTCCCAGTGGGATTAGGATAAACTCTCTAAGAGTCTTATCTTTACCCAAACTGAAGTCTTCTCCCAATCTAGCACTCTTGTCCCATATCTGCTTATCTCGGATTCTAGTATCCTCGCAGATAATCTCGGCCTAGCCGAGATAACCTCGGCATCATGACCAGGACACGTGACACCTCGGCTGACACCTCGGCGTCACCTTGGCCACGTGTTGGTGCTCAGAGAATATATCCCCACAACTGCCCCCTAGGTTCTATTACCTCAGCATTTTGAGGTGATGGAACTTATATCGATACTTTCCAGTACGTCGGCTTAAAGTATCGCAGCCAAGATCATCATTAAGGCCGACATGTCTCCTTAAAGAACAAGAATTCCAAGAACCCGTTCATACGTATGAGTTGTCATACATAATCTCGGTTTAACTTTAACTTGTAGATTGCTACAAATTTCAACAAGTATTAAATAATGATCTCGGTTTAACTTCAACTTGTAAATTGCTACAAATTTCAACAAGTTTAAACAATAATCTCAGTTTAATTTCAACTTGTAAATTGCTACAAATTTTAACAAGTGTTAAATATCATCTCGGTTTAACTTCAACTTGTAAATTGCTACAAATTTCAACAAGTGTTAAACATCATCTCAGTTTAACTTCAACTTGTAAATTGCTATAAATTTCAACAAGTGTTAAACATAACATCGGTTTAACTTCAACTTGTAAATTGTTACAAATTTCAACAAGTGTTAAACATCATCTCGGTTTAACTTCAACTTGTAAATTGCTACAAATTTCAACAAGTGTTAAACATAACATCGGTTTAACTTCAACTTATAAATTGCTACAAATTTCAACAAGTATTAAGCATCATCTCGGTTTAACTTCAACTTATAAATTGCTACAAATTTCAACAAGTGTTAAACATCATTTATAACTCTCTGCCTCCTAATGTGGACTTATGTTCACATTAAGCTTGTGCATGTGATCTTGTTCACCGAAGTTGGTTTCAAGCCGAGGTTGTTAGCCTTGATTTCTCTGTTGATCTTACTTGGTTTCAACCTGAGTTTGATTCTGCCGACATGGCAAGCCTATGCTACTCCAACTTAGTTCAACTCCATTATATGCAAGATTCGACTCTGCCATATAATGAGTCTAAGTTATTCATCATTACCTTGGCCTCGCATCAGCAAGTCGTTTTTCTTCTCAGACCTAAGGGCCGAGCTCTTGTCTTCTGGAATCTTGGATCTGCTCACTCAGGTTGAGCTCTTCTCTTCTCGGACCTATTCATCCAGGCCGAGATCATGTCTTCTAGAATCTTGGATCTACTCACTTAGATTGAGCTCTTCTCTTCTCAGACCTGCTTATTTAGGCCGAGATCTTGTCTTTCGGGATCTGGGGTCGGGGGCCTGAAATCTAGGATCTGTTCACTTAGGCTGAGCTCTTCTATACTTGAATTTTATCTCCTTAGGAGCGCTCATGCCCCCTGTCTTCGTGTCCCTTCTGGAAGGGTCTTCCTTCCGTTTATGTCGACAAACTCTCCATCTTCGCTAAACTCGTCGTTTTCAACACATTGATCTTGTACGGTGATGGCCATCTATTTTCCTTTCTATCTCACAAACGGCGCCAAATTGTGTGTGTGGTTTTCTGACCACACTGCCAACTCAGTATTCAGCTGGAGAGCACTGGCAGAATAGATGGCACCTGGCTAACCTGCAACAGAAAGAGAAAACTCCGATGGCGGTTCGTCCACCCGGGGGCACTCCGACGATTAAGTCAGTACATCTCTCATAAATAATCAATAGCTAAACTCATAAGCTTGAGCATAAAAGCATACCTTAGACCCGTGGGGGTGCCTCTCTTTTATAGCTAATACAATCCTAGTCTCAATAAAAGCCTAGCCCTAATGGACTTAGGATTACTGCTAATCTAGGACTCCCAGTGGGATTAGGATAAACTCTCTAAGAGTCTTATCTTTACCCAAACTGAAGTCTTCTCCCAATCTAGGACTCTTGTCCCATATCCGCTTATCTCAGATTCCGGTATCCTCACAGATAACCTCGGCCTAGCCGAGATAACCTCGGCCTCATGACCAGGACACGTGGCACCTCGGCTGACACGTCGGCGTCACCTTGGCCAAGTGTTGGTACTCAGAAAATATATCCCCACAATATCCATCCATACATACAGTTTTCATCTTCTCCTCAAACTAATCGGAGAGAGTAAAAAAAAAAAAGGAAATTCCTGTAAGCAAGCTTAGTAGAAGAAGAGGAGGAGATTAAGGAAGTTAAAAAATTTTCTACCATTTTATCAACCCATTTCAATCCTACTACTAAGTAAGAAAAATCTCTCAACTCACTCATTCTTTTTAATTGTTAAAATTTCAGATTTGCTCATAAGCAAAAATTATAGATAGAATTTTATTTATAGTTGTATATAAATTTTGTGATTTGTATATCAAATATTTTAAGATATTGGTAGTTTTAAAATCATGGTATTATTGTGGAAATTAGACTTACATGTGTAGTTTATGCTATTAAAGAGATGACTGGAGATTTTATTTGACTCTTAAATCTGCCAGAAAGTTGTACGAATGTTTAGACAATTTTATACTCAACATTTTGAGATGATTTTTTTTCTACAAAGTTGTTAACAATAATGTTTTGTTTATCCAAGAAATTTGGTACCAATTTTTCTAGTTCTGTACGAATTTATACAAAATTTTAATTAATTCTGGAGCTATAGATAGATTTTATTATATGTTTGAAAAATCATTAAAAATTCTATATTAAACCAAATCTGGTAATTTCTCAATAAAAAATGATATTTGAGAAGCCTAGTTTCATAATAAATTTTTAGATTATGGAATTGATTTATAAATTTAAGTATGGAATTAATTTAATAAAATGTGATAAATCTATGTCATAATATTTCTTGTAATTTTTCATAATTATTTATAACTTATTTTTGTAAAATGCTTTCTGAAAAATGACCATAACATGTTTATTGAATATTCTATAGATCTTTATGAATTTTAGAAGTGTATAAGTAATTTATTTATAATTTTAATTACGAAATTTATATTCTGAAATTTCTAGGCAGATTGAGAAGGAACCAAAATTATTACTTCAATTATTTATTTGGACTAAAATTTAATAGTCTAATTAATTAAATCTTTCAAATTAAAAATCCATGCATGTGTGTGATTGTGGCTTATTTTTTTGTATCTAAATTATCATTTCATGTTATGGTTCAATTTAACTATTTATTTAAATTTTGTAAATTGATTAATTAATGTGTAACATATGTAATATTTTATGTTGGGAATTTTAATGAAATAGTATAACATTATTGGTGATTGAAATTTGAATTATTTGTGATTAATACAAAAATTAATTGAAATTATTAACGATATATATAAAGTTAACGATTGAAGGTTAATACTGGTAGTTCAAAGTGAACCTTGGTTTTTAATGATTTTTATATAATTGTGTTGTAAAATCCTAAGATGGTAGAAGATTTATTTGAACCCGTACCAGTATTTGGTTTTGGGATAAGAGTGGATGCGCGTGTGGCACGCAGGGAGGTTACATACCCCTAGTAGATTGTTCTCTTGGGCTAGATCACAGATGCCACGATTTGGGTATATATCTTTGAGTGTGGGCATCTTTGGTAGTTCTTGAATATTTGACTAATGGGGGGTTTTCAAATTAACCGTGGCCATAACTTAGTGATTGGTAAGAAAATCTTTTTGGTGAGATTTTGAGTGTCACCTAAATTAATAAAATTGTTGAAATTATTTTAATTGTTGTTATATTATCATGCTATTAATTCCGTCATTTTCTCTTAATTGTTAGGATTATTATCTGATTATTTTTCTATTAAAAAGAAAGGTAGATTGGTTATGTTTTCTTACTGTGTTGCAAAACTCATGGCATATATTTTGATGAGAAAGTGACTGAAACTGAATTTGGAGTTGCGGCTAATATAGAACATTGGTTACTTAAAGTCAAGATTTTAGCAAAATAAAATTTTATTATTTTATGTATTAGTAATTAAGAATGTTATAATATTGTATGTGAACTTTTAATTTTTCTTTTGTATTGTCAAACTTTTGACTATATGAGTATTTAAATCTCTCTAAAATACCACTAAAATTTTGATACAACACTCACTTGATTAATAGAATTTTCAACATTTTTGAAAATTAAATTAGCAGAAAGCATAAATATCGCTGTCGGGACTCGAACCCAGGGCCCTCATAAGAAAGCCGAGTAACCATAGAAGAAGATTATTAGCTACAGTGGATTATTGTTTATTATTCACACATTTTACTTTATTTAATTAAAATTCAACTTGAGATTCGAATTGAATTGAACAAAATTCCTACACCACACTAATGTTCTCATCAAACACCAACTATTAACTAATAATTTTACGTACCCAAAAAATCAATTTAAAATGTTAAAAATTTACAAATATATTAAATATTTGCAAATTTATTTCTAGTACTTCTTTTCTAAATTTATTTTTTAGTCTATTTCAACCCATTTAAGCACGACCAATCATTTATAAAATAATAATTTTAATTTTCATAATATTTATTATTTCAGTCCATTTAGGCACAGCCAACTCATTTATAAAATATTACTTTTAATTTTTGCAATATTTTATTAAAAAATAAACTAGAAAATCATCATGTATATATATATATATATATTTCTTTTGATTGAACTCAAATATTTCCTAAGAGGACAATTTAAACATTTCTTCACTGGAAAGGTCCAATTAATTTAATAACTCACAAGTACAAAAGAAATATATATATACTAGTTTAAAAAGACTCGTGCAAGACAAATGTTATTGTTACAGTATGACTAAGTTTTGTATTTTCATAAATTAGAATATTATTCTATGATATGTGTCATTTTATATATTTAATGATATAGACTCCAATTGTATTACCATATCATTTTGGATGAATTTATGAGTCTTTAACATTTCTTCCGAATTTATAAAAAAAATTATGGTGTATACTTTTTCTCAACAGATAAATATAAAACAAATATTAAAAAAAAAAACTATTTGAGTTTAAAAAAATATGATTGAAAATATACATAAATTTTTAAAAGTATAATTTCATTAATAGCATGTTTCGAAAAAGAAAAAATTTTAATTGAGTTTTGAAAATATGATTTCAAGAATTTTGTTTTTTAAAAACCCTGACTTAATTAGGTGACTCCAACCTAGTTTTAAAATACAAATTAAAAAGTAATGAGAGTTTAGAATTGAATTCCAAAACTGTTTTGAGTTTAAAAAAATGTGAGAAATTGAATTATATGTACACAGTGGATTGGATGGTCTAATCTGACATAATGCGCACTTTACGGATTTAGATTCGATGATCCTTTTCAATCATTTTTCAAATTACTGTATATAAACTACTAATAAAAATAAAAAAATTCAAATTAATCTAATAATTGTGGACTACTTTAATTGATTTTTTCAAATGCCATACAGAAAAGTAAAAAAAAAATTAACTTTTTTTGTAACGATTTTTTAATTATTTTAACTTATTGCTGAAACCCGTCCTTGTTGGCTTCAAAGTGCAAAGCCCAAAGGTAGTAATTCTAGGACTCAAACCCGGGATTACGTGGGTGTTTGGAAAGTAAATTTTTTTTAGTTCTAGGATATTAGTAGAGAATTTTTTTTTGTGTTTGGAAAGAAAGTTGGGGTTTTTTTGTGATTGGAAGTGATGTTTATGAGATAAAAAATGAAATGATTATGAGGTTTGATGTGATATTTTGTTTGGATTGATTTTTTTTGATTTTATAACCAATTTGTCTTTTAATAGAAAAAAACTAAAAAAAATCAAAAACCGAACTTTCCAAACAACGCCATGAGGATAGATAGAAAATTCTAATATACACTCTTTAAAATGAGTGTATTATATATATTCTTAATTATATTATTTTTTTAATTATAATTAATTTTTTTTAGTTATGGCAATATTTTAATTATAATTCCTGAGTTCTTTAATTATGCCTCATGAGTTTTTTAATTATGCCTCACGAGTTCTTTAATTATACCTTATGTTGTATTTAGTTATGACATTTTTTATTTATAGTTATGACTAAGAAAATTGAAATTATGTCATTTTTTTAGTTATGACATTTGTAATTTATAGTTATGACTAAGAAAATTGAAATTATGTCATTTTTTAAAAAAATTATAAGACATTTATGGTGTACACCATTTAAAGGGTGTGTACCATAGTGTTTCCTTAAATAGTCGAGCAACCATTTTATAAAATTTTATTGGCTATAGCGGATTATTATTTACTTTCTACACATTTTATTTTATTTTATTTAACTTTGACCTGAGATTAATGATTATACATGTTAAAAATAAAACTCAAATGAAATTTTGGAAGAATATTCAAATTTTGATTATATCTCAAATATGTTAAAAAAAAAAATTCAATAACAATTATCACTTCCTATTTAAGAATAATATATTATAAAGTGTACAGTATTATAACATATTAATACCACACAAGTGTCATGCTATTAATTTTTGGCAATGCCGCTTATGGTCATGAATAATTTTTTTTATTATTGAAAGATGAATTTGGAAGTGAATAATGTTCACGGTGAAAGATTAACTAAAAATTATGATTTATCGACTTATGTGTTATTTTGTTATTGGTCAGTAATATATTTTAATAAATTAAAGATATAAAAAAATACCACTAAAATTTTGATACAACATTCACTTGAGTAATAGAATTTTCAACATTTTTGAAAATTAAATTAGCAAAAAACGTAAATTCCGCTGCCAAGACTCGAACCCGGGGCCCTCATGAGAAAGCCGAGCAACCATAGAAGAAGATTATTAGTTGCAGCGGATTATTGTTTATTATTCACACATTTTACTTTATTTAATTAAAATTTCAACTTGTGATTCGAATTGAATTGAACAAAATTCCTATACCACACTAATGCTCTCATCAAACACCAACTAATAACTAATAATTTTACTACCCAAAAAATCTGTTTAAAATGTTAAAAATTTATAAATATATTAAATTTTTGCAAATTTATTTCTAGTACTTCTTTTCTAAATTTATTTTTTAGTCCATTTCAATCCATTTAAGCATGACCAATCATTTATAAAATAATAATTTTAATTTTCATAATATTTATTATTTCAATCCATTTGGGCACAACCAACCCCTTTATAAAATATTACTAATATTTTATTAAAAAATAAACTAGAAAATTATTATATATATATATATATATATATATATATTTCTTTGGAAAAATTACTCATAAATCTCACTTTGGTAAATGTTTCACCCGTTAGTCATGCGTGTTTTTTCTTAAACCATTTAGTACTTTTTATTTTTGGCATAATATATATTTTTTAATTTATTATATATGAGGTTTACCTTTTTGCCCATATTATGATTTGGTTTTGATTTTTTTTTTCTCTAGTGTGTGGGTTTAAGGATATACTGTAACATTACTCTTTTTTAGGAGGAGATTTCGTGGACTCGTATAGAAGCATATGATGTTTTCCAGTTGGCGTTCGTGTTTCTAACATTGTTTTGGGGTGTGGTGTTGTTCGTTTTTTAGGTTGAGTGTTTGCGTGTTTGATTCTTCGAGGTTTTATGCAATTGACAAGCTATGTGAATTTATTTCAGGTTAGTTTTATTTTAGTAGTTTATGTTAGTTGTATGAACGACAGTAAAAAAATAAGAGAATATTGATGTTAGTTAAAGTTGGGGAGATTTTTGTATTTGGCAGAAACCTCATGGGAGATAGTGTAATTTACCCAAAGAAAAATTATAATTCAGTGAATTTTTTAAAATATAATTTCAAATGAAAAGTAAATTTTATGAAATTAATAATTATAATTATAATTTTTTTTACATAAATTTATAGTTATTTTGTGAAAGAGTAGTTGAATTATAATTTTTCCATTATTAAATTCGTGTTTCTTCTTCTTCTTCTTCTTTTTAAATGAATTGAAACTTGAAATTGTGTTTTAAAAATATAATTTCATTATTAGCGTTTGTTGAAAAAAATTCTTTAAAATTGAGTTTTGAAAATATGATTTCAAGAATTTTGTTTTTTCAAAGACATGACTTTAATTAGGCAACTTCAACCTAGTTTTAAAACTCAAATTTAAAAAGTAATGAGAGTTTAGAATCGAATTCCAAAACTGTTTGAGTTAAAAAAAATATGATTGAAAATATACATGTATTTGTTAAAATTATAATTTCATTAATAGCGTGTTTTGAAAAAGAAAAATAATTTAATTGAGTTTTGAAAATATGATTTCAAAAATTTTATTTTTTCAAAACATGAGTTTAATTAGGCGACTCCAACCTAGTTTTAAAACACAAATTTAAAAAGTAATGAGAGTTTAGAATCGAAGTCCAAAACCGTTTTGAGTTTTAAAAAATATGAGAATTGAATTATATGTACATAGTGGATTGGATGGTCTAATCCGACATAATGTGCACTTCACGGATTTAGTTTTGATGATTCTTTTCATTCATTTTTCAAATCACTTTATGTAAACTACTAATAAAAAAATCAAATTAATCTAATAATTATGGACTACTTTAATTGATTTTTTAAAAAGCCACACAGAAAAATACAAAAAAAAAAAAGTTAATTTTTTTGGAACGATGTTTTAATTATTTTATCATATTGCCAAACCGTCCTAAGTTGGCTTCAAAGTGCAAAACCCAAAGGCCAGGGTAGTAAGCGCAGCCCAAAACAAAAACGAAAAGTAAATTAATTTCAGGACTCAAACCCGGGATTATGAGGATAGATAGTCGAAAAATTCTAATACACTCTTTAAAATGAGTATTATATATATTTTTTTAATTATATTATTTTCTTTTTAATTATAATTAATTTTATTTTTTAGTTATGACAATATTTTAGTTATGACTCATGAGTGTTTTTAGTTATATGCCTCATATTGTATTTAGTTATGAATTTTTTTTTATAGTTATGACTAAGAAAATTAAAATTATATATTTTTTTTAATTATAAAATATTTATGGTGTACACTATTTAAAGGGTGTGTATCATAGTGTTTCTTTAGATAGAAGAGCAACCATTTGATAAAATTTTATTGACTATAGCAGATTATTATTTACTTTCTACACGTTTTATTTTATTTATTTAACTTTGACATGAGATTAATGATTATACATGTTAAAAATAAAACTCAAATGCAATTTTGGAAGAATATTCAAATTTTGATTATATCTCAATTATGTAAAAAAATAATAATAAATAAATAAAAATTCAACAACAATTATCACTTCCTATTTAAGAATAATTATTTATTATAAAGTGTACAGTATTATAACATATTAATATCACACAAGTGTCATGCTATTAATTTTTAGCAATGTCGCTTATGGTCATGAATAATTTTTTTTATTATTGAAGGATGAATTTACAGGTGAATAATATTCACGGTAAAAGATTGACTAAGAATTATGATTTATCGACTTATGTGTTATTTTATTATTGGTCAGTGATATATTTTAAAGAATTAAAGATATCAAAAATATCACTAAAATTTTGATACAACACTCACTTGAGTAATACAATTTTCAAGATTTTTGAAAATTAAATTAGCCAAAAACATTCCGCTACTGGGACTCGAACCCGGGGCCCTCATGAGAAAGCCGAGCAACCATAGAAGAAGATTATTAGCTACAGCGGATTATTGTTTATTATTCACGCATTTTACTTTATTTAATTAAATTTCAACTTGAGACACGAATTGGGCTGAACAAAATTCTAACACCCACACTTATGCTCTCATCAAACACCGACTAATAATTAATAATTTTACGAACCCAAAAAATCTATTTAAAATGTTAAAAATTTATAAATATATTAAATTTTTGCAAAATTATTTCTAGTACTTCATTTCTAAATTTATTTTTTAGTCTATTTCAACCCATTTAAGCACAACCAATCATTTATAAAATAATAATTTTAATTTTCAGAATATTATTATTTCAGTCCATTTAGGCACAACCAACTCTTTTATAAAATATTACTAATATTTTATTAAAAAATAAACTAGAAAATTATTTTATATATACATATATTTTTGGAAAAATTACTCATAAATCCCACTTTGATAAATGTTTCACTCGCTAGTCCTAAGTGTTTTTTCTTAAACCATTTAGTACTTTTTATTTTTGACATAATATATTTTTTTAATTTATTGTATATGAGGTTTACCTTTTTGTCCATATTATGATTTGGTTTTGATTTTTTTCTTCTTCTTGTGTGTGGGTTTAAAGATATATTGTAACATTACTCATTTTTAGGAGGGGATTTCGTGGACTCATATAGAAGCATATGATGTTTTCCAGTTGGTGTTCGTGTTTCTAACGTTGTTTTGGGGTGTAGTGTTGTTTGCTTTCTGGGTTGAGTGTTTGCGTGTTGGTGTTTGATTCTTTGAGGTTTTATGCAATTGACGTGCTATGTGAATTTATTTTAGATTAGTTTTACTTCAGTAGTTTCTGTTGGTTGTGTGAACGACAGTAAAAAAAAAAAAAAAGAAGAGAGAATATTGATATTGTCAGTTAAAGTAGGAGATATTTTTATAATTATTAAAATCACAGGGGAGATCTTTGTATTTGTCAAAAATCTCATGGGAGGTAGTGTAATTTACCCAGAGAAAAATTATAATTCAGTGAATTTTTTAAAATATAATTTCAAATGAAAATTAAATTTTATGAAATTAATAATTATATTTATAATTTTTTTTTACATAAATTTATAGTTATTTTGTAAAAGAGTGATTGAATTATAATTTTTCCTTTATTAAATTCGTGTTTTTTTTATTTTTATTTTTTATGAATTGAAACTTGAAATTGTGTTTTAAAAATATAATTTCATTATTAGCGTGTGTTGAAAAAAATTCTTTAAAATTGAGTTTTGAAAATATGATTTCAAGAAATTTCTCTTTTCTTTCAAAAACATGACTTTAATTAGGCGACTCCAACCTAGTTTTAAAACTCAAATTTAAAAAGTAATAAGAGTTCAGAATTGAATTCGAAAATTGCTTGAGTTTAAAAAATTATGATTGAAAATATACATATATTTGTTAAAAGTATAATTTCATTAATAGCGTGTTTTGAAAAACAAAAAATTTTAATTGAGTTTTGAAAATATGATTTCAAGAAATTTGTTTTTTAAAAAATATGACTTTAATTAGGCGACTCCAATCTTGTTTTAAAATACAAATTTAAAAAGTAATGAGAGTTTAGAATCGAATTCCAAAGCTGTTTTGAGTTTAAAAAAAATATATGATAATTGAATTATATGTACACAGTGGACTGAATGGTCTAATCCGACATAATGTGTACTTCCCAAATTTAGTTTCGATGATCCTTTTCATTAATTTTTCAAATCACTGTATATAAACTACTAATAAAAAAAATCTAATTAATCTAATAATTGTGGACTACTTTAATTGATTTTTTCAAAAGCTATACAGAGAAGTAAAAAGAAATTTTTTTTTGTAACGATTTTTTAATTATTTTAACTTTTTGCCGAAACCGCCCTAAGTTGGCTTCAAAGTGCAAAGCCCAAAGGCCAGGGTAGTAAGCGCAGCCCAAAACGAAAAGTAAATTAATTGCAAGACTCAAACCCGGGACTATGAGGATAGATAGTCGGAAAATTTTAATATACACTCTTCTAAAATGAGTGTATTATATATATTCTTGATTATATTATTTTCTTAATTATAATTATTTTTTTTAATAATAACATTATTTTAGTTATGATTCATGATTTTTTTAGTTATATGTCTCATGTTGTATTTAGTTATGACATTTTTTTTTTTATAATTATGACTAAGAAAAATGAAATTATGTTTTATTTATTTATTTATTTATTTATATTTTTAATTATAAGATATTTATGGTGTACACCATTTGAAGGGTGTGTAACATAATGTTTTCCCAGATAGTCGAGCAAACATTTGATAAAATTTTATTGGCTATGGCGGATTACTATTTACTTTCTACACATTTTATTTTATTTTCTTTAAGTTTGACCTGAGATTAATGATTATACATGTTAAAAATAAAACTCAAATGAAATTTTGGAAAAATATTCAAATTTTGATTACATCTCAATTATGTAAAAATAAAAAATAAAAAAAATTCAACAACAATTATCACTTCCTATTTAAGAATAATTATATATTATAAAGTGTACAGTATTATAACAGATTAATATCACACAAGTATTGTGCTATTAATTTTTAGCAATGGCCCTTATGGTCATAAATAATTTTTTTTATTATTATCCAAAGATGAATTTGCAGGTGAATAATGTTTATGGTGAAAGATTGACTAAGAATTATGATTTATTGACTTATGTGTTATTTTATTATTAGTCAGTGATATATTTTAATAAATTAAAGATATAAAAAACACCACTAAAATTTTGATACAATACTCACTTGAGTAATAGAATTTTCAACATTTTTAAAAATTAAATTAGCCAAAAAAACATAAATTCCGCCAGTAAGGATCCTCTAGAGTTTTTTTTTCTTAAAGTTTTCTAGAGTGGTGCATTGTGTGGTTGAGATTTAATGACAAGTCACATCAATTTTTCCGCATTAAATCTCAACCACACAATACACTATTTTAGGAAACTACACTACTTTAGGAAACTTTAGGAAAAAAATACTCTAGAGATTTAATGATAAGTCACATCAATTTTTCAGTATTAAATCTCAACCACACAATACACTATTTTAGGAAACTACACTACTTTACACTACTTTAAGAAACTTTAAATCTCAACCACACAATACACTATTTTAGGAAACTACACTACTTTAGGAAACTTTAGGAAAAAAATACTCTAGAGATTTAATGATAAGTCACATCAAACTACACTACTTTACACTACTTTAAGAAACTTTAAATCTTAACCACACAATACACTATTTTAGGAAACTACACTACTTTAGGAAACTTTAGGAAAAAAATACTCTAGAGATTTAATGATAAGTCACATCAATTTTTCAGTATTAAATCTCAACCACACAATACACTATTTTAGGAAACTACACTACTTTACACTACTTTAAGAAACTTTAGGAAAAAAATACTCTAGAGGATCCTTGGTGAAATTCCGCTGCCAAGACTCGAACCCGGGGCCTCATGAGAAAGCCGAGCAATCATCGAAGAAAATTATTAGCTACAGCGGATTATTGTTATTATTCACACATTTTACTTTATTTAATTAAAATTTCAACTTGTGATTCGAATTAAATTGAACAAAATTCCTAAGCCACACTAATGCTTTCATCAAACACCAACTAATAACTAATAATTTTACTTACCCAAAAAATCTGTTTTAAATGTTAAAAATTTATAAATATATTAAATTTTTGCATGTTTATTTCTAGTACTTCTTTTCTAAATTTAATTTTTAGTCTATTTCAACCCATTTAAGCACGTCCAATCATTTATAAAATAACAATTTTAATTTTCATAATATTTATTATTTCAGTCCATTTAGGCACAACCAACTCATTTATAAAATATTACTTTTAATTTTGCAATATTTTATTAAAAAATAAACT
Source organism: Camellia sinensis (assembly GCF_055761805.1). Lineage (NCBI taxonomy): Eukaryota > Viridiplantae > Streptophyta > Magnoliopsida > Ericales > Theaceae > Camellia > Camellia sinensis. The sequence continues at coordinate 19,212,480 of NC_138967.1, read as the reverse complement.
AGAAAATTATTTTATATATATATATATATATATTTCTTTTGATTGAACTCAAATGTTTCCTAAGATGACAATTTAAACATTTCTTCACTGGAAAGGTCCAATTAATTTAATAACTTCCCAAGTCCAAAAGGAATATATATATATCAAAAATGTCTAAGACCTTTTTTTTTCCCACCCCCTTTGACCCCCTCTCTCTCATTGGTTGAATTTATTTATTTATTTATTTATTTTTTTGTTTCTCTTGTCCTCCAATCACCACCTGCCACATGTGTGTGGGGTAGTGATTGGAAGGGGTCTCCATCACTCCTATATATATATACACTAGTTTAAAAAGACTCGTGCAAGACACATGCTATTATTATAGTATGATTAAGTTTTGTATTTTTATAATTTTTTAAAAATTAGAATATTGTTCTATGAAATTGAATAGAATAAATCATTAGATATATGATAGAATTATGTGGTATGATATGTATCATTTTATACACCTAATGATATATACTCCAATTCTATTACCACATCATTTTGGGTGAATTTATGAGCCTTTAACATTTCTTTCGAATTTATAAAAAAAAATTATGGTGTATACTTTTTCTCAATAGATAAATATAAAACGAATACTAAGATAATTCTCTCATCTAAAAAAATTATTAAGATAATTTACTGAACTAATAAAGAATTAGAACAAAATACATATATATATACAAATAACTAATTTTATTGATATATAAATCACACTTGCATAACAAATGACCAATTTTATTAATAAGTAAATCAACAATTTTTAATGATATGAAAAATATTTTTCAGTTAACCATTTTGTTAATAAATAAATTATTAAGTCAATTAACAGTTTTTAATGATATGAGAAATATTTTTCAATAAACAATTTTGATACTTTATTATTACATAGGAGAATCCTTTTTTTTTTCTTTTCTTTTCTCCTGAGTATTGTGTTAAATTAAAATTTATAACAAACGAAAGTTGTAATTTCTATTATTATAAAACCAATTCATATTTTAAACAAACTTTTTGGGTGTACTTGTAATTTGTTAAAAAATAAAAGATTTATGTTTCATAATTGATAAAGAATATTTGCGTAATTATGAAAAAAACCTGTTTCATAATTGGCCAAAAATGTTTACGTAATTACGATAAAAACCTGTTGCATAATTGATGTTTGCTTAATTACAAAAAAATCTTCACGCAACATGAAAGCCACCATTAGTAAATTATTCAAAATGAAAAGGCAAAATTGAAAAAAAAAGAAGACGAAACTTAAGCAGTTAAGCCATTATATATATATATATATATATTAAGTGAACGGGTTTGAATTTAAAAATTAATTTACAATGAAATTTCGAATGATTAGTCTAGCTTACAAGAGAGATCTCAAAAATACTTCCCACAGTGTTTTCGAGACCGAAAGGTGTCCGAATTTCAAGAACTCAAGCAAAGCAACATGCCAATAGCAAAGTATGAAGCCAAGTTTACTGAATTGGCCTGGTTTGCTCTGCACATGGTGGATACCGATTACAAAAAGGCACGGAAATTTGAAGGAGGCTTGACTTTGGAAGTATTTGATCGGGTTGGTGTGTTGAAACTATCCAAATATGTGGATGTGCTTGATAGAGCCTTAATGGCCGAAGCCAACTCAGTCGCAATGAAACAGACGAAGGCTTTAACAACCGAATGGAGGGGTAAGAGATCTGGATTCAATTTCAAAAAGGGTCGGTCATTTTCAAAGAAGCAAAACACAAGATCCTCCAGTAGTTCAAGCCAAAGTAGTGAATCTACACCAACTTGCCTAGAGTGTGGTAGGAAACACAATGGCGTTTGTTATCGAGCAATGGGTGCTTGCTTCAGGTGTGGTAAAACTAGCCACATGATGAGAGATTGTCCTGTCGGGTCCGAAAATGCCAACCGTATAGTAGCAAGTTCGGCTGGATCCGCTTTTACATCAAGAATGAATGCAAGAGCTAACACAGGGAGAGAAACCTTAAGGCAAGGACGAGTATTTGCACTTGTGCCTAGTGATGTACAGAACACTGAATCGGTGGTGTTAGGTATACTTCTTATTTGTGCTCAAGACGCATATGTGTTGATAGATTCAAGATCCACTCATTCATTTGTATTGCATGCTTTTTCCTGAAAGTTGACTAGACCTTTAGAATCTCCGAATTATTTGTTGTCTATGTCTACACCATCTAGAGGTTCTATGCTATGTGCTTCTGTGTATCCTACGTGTGACATCATGATTGGGGATGTATTATTATATGTTGATTTACTGTCCTTGGACATTACTCACTTTGATTGTATTCTGGGTATGGATTGATTAACCAAATATTGTGCGAATAAATCCGTTGTATTTCGACCACCCAGTTTGTCTGAGTTTATGTTTAGTGGGAATGGTATAGTTCCTCCTTCGTATTTGATTTTTTCTATGAAGACTATTAAATTGTTGAGAAAGGGTTGCCGGGATTATTTGTGTTGTGTATTGACCGAGCCCATAGATAGCACGAATGTAGAGAACATCCTTGTAGTCAATGAATTTTCTAATGTGTTCCCTAATGATTTGCCCAGGGGTCTGATAGATAGAGAAATTGAATTCACCATTGATGTGGTACCAGAAACATAATCTATTTCCAAAACCCCATACAGAATGTTAACCTTGGAATTAAAAGAACTGAAAGTCCAACTTCAAGAATTGGTAGACAAGAAGTTTATTCGATCGAATACTTCACCTTAGGGTGCTTCCGTCCTATTTGTCAAGAAGAAAAATGGGTCGTTGAGGCTATGTATTAACTAATGTGAATTGAACAAAGTGACCATTAAGAACAAATATTCACTGCCCTGAATAGATGATTTGTTTGACCAACTCTAGGGAGCCCAAGTCTTTTCAAAAATTGGCCTTCGATCCGGATATCACTAATTGAAAGAAAAGCTGAAGACATATAGAAAACCACTTTCCGGACTAGATATGGACACTACGAGTTTTTGGTAATGCCGTTTAAAGTAACTAATGTACCTGCAACATTCATGGACCTAATGAATAGGGTGTTTAAACATTTTCTTGATGTGTTTGTTGTTATGTTCATTGATGATATATTGATTTGTTCTAAAAGTAGGGAAGAATATGAAAATCATCTAAGAATTATGCTACAGACCCCGAGAGAGAAGAAACTTTATGCAAAATTCTCCAAATGCGAATTCTGGCTTGATTGTGTGACATTTCTGGGCAATGTAATCAACAAGGATGGCATATCAGTAGACCCACAGAAAATTGAAGCTATTATAGACTAGCCTAGACTAACCATTGTGACTGAAATTAGAATTTTTTTGGGACTTGCTAGTTACTACCGTAGATTTGTAAAGGACTTCTCCAAACTTGCCATACCCTTGACACAATTGACACCGAAAAATGTACTATTTGACTGGAATGATCAAAGAGAGTCCGCTTTCCAAGAACTGAAGACTAGACTGGTGACTACACCAATTTTGACTCTACCTAATGGTATAGATGGGTTTCAGATTTACAGTGATGTTTCATACAAAGGTTTGGGATGTATGTTAATGCAAAATGCGAAGGTAATTGCATATGCTTCACGACAACTCCGACCACATGAGAAGAATTATCCAACTCATGACCTTGAACTTGCAGCTATGGTTTTTGTTTTGAAAATCTGGCGCCACTATCTATATGGAGTGACTTGTGAAGTGTATACTGGCCACAAAAGTCTAAAATATTTCTTAGAAAGAATTGAACATGAGACAGAGAAGATGGGTCAAGTTGATAAAATTCTATGATTTGCAGATTTTGTACCATCCCGGAAAGGCAAATACAGTTGCAGATGCTTTAAGCCAAAAGTCTATTGGGAATTTGTCATGTTTGCTCACTGGCCAGAAAGAATTGTTGTGTGATCTAGAAAGAAATGAAATTGAAGTGGTTTTGTGTGAATAGGGTGGGGTTTTAGTCGCAATTTTTGCACAATCGGCCATAGTTGAGGAAGTTAAAGAAAATCAATTACAAGATGAATTTTTAAAAAAAGATTGTTAATGAGATTGGTTCAAAATTGAGGCCCGAATTTGTGTTCGAAGACAATATTTTGAAATTTCAAGGAAGACTTTGTGTACCGGATTGTTTAGAACTGAGGAAATGTGTCATGACTGAGGCACACAATTCCAAATTTTCTATGCATCTAGGAAACACGAAAATATACAAAGATTTGAAATAGAATTTCTGGTGTCCTGGCATGAAGAAGTGTATTGCGGGCTTTGTAGCTAGATGTTTGCATTGTCAACAAGTGAAAATCGAACATCAATGACCCGTTGGATTACTTCAACCGATTCCAATACCAAAATGGAAATGAGAGCATATTACGATGGACTTTATTGTTGGATTGCCTCGCTCCTCCTGAGGTATGGATTCTATTTGGGTCATTGTTGATCGTTTTACTAAGTCTGTTCACTTTTTATCTGTGAAAACTCTTTATAATGTGGACAAAATGGCTAACATCTATATAAATGAGATTATAAGATTGCATGGTGTGCCAGTATCTATTATATCTAACAAAGATCCCAAGTTCACTTCAAGATTCTGGCAAAGTTTGCAACAAGCTTTGGGAACTGAGTTGAGACTGAGCAGTGCTTATCACCTACAGACATATGGTAAATTTGAACGGATCATTCAAACTTTGGAAGATATACTGATGTGGAAGCCGAATATCAGTACTTGTAGGGAAGCCGAATAACGGGTTTGATAATAATTAGGATATATATTATATTTGGCTTCGTCATGTACGATCCCGAAGCCGAATAAACTAATCGGCCATAGAGCCAGCTAAACAGAAAGCCGAGTGGGAATTGGCACACGACAGAAAGAGTCGAATGAGCAATCGCGATGGATTAAAAGTGGGCCCAACCCTAGGGCCCAAAAGCGAATATAAATAGAGGAACATCAACCAAAGAAAGGTACGTGAGAAAAAATCCAAGAAATTTAAGACATAAGCAAATGAGAGACATATACTAACTTGTCCGTCGGAGTGCTAATTCCGGCACCCCCAATCGAAGTGTTATTTCCTTTTCAGGTGGTAATCAGAGGATCATGAACGTCCTTCAGGATCCAAGAGTATTTCCAAACCACTTCTCCACAATTGGCGCTGTCTGTGGGAATACTCAAGTACATCCATGGCGGGCGTAACAGAAGATTCTCCGATAATCGCTGACGAAACTATACCAAGAGACGACCTCACTCCAAGAAACATGCTAGGATCGGAGAATATCGCCACGCGACGTGCCTTGAACTTTGATTCAGTAACTTAGACTTCACCCTCAACTTCAATGCATGAGACAATATAAATGATTATGGATCAGGCAAAGCAAAATGAACAGTAGCTGGAGAACATGATGGCTGAGAATGAGCGCCTATGCCAGCATTTGGCCTTGGAGGTGGCAAAATCCCAGCAAGCCCCATGCCAAGATCGGGATCGACCTTCCGGAAAGAAGGATGGTTGCCGATGTCGACTTCAGAAACGCAATAATGATAGTGATTCAGACTCGCCATCCCTGGAACCCAGAAAGGCCACGTTGATGTATCCAGCTCGTCTGAAGGAAGTCCATATGTACGACATAGACAAAGGAGAAGTGATGATTTAGATGAGGAAGATAAACATGACCCATTCGTGCGACGAATTGCCAGGGCTGTGCTACCCAAAAATTTCAAGGCACCGTCGTTCATCCTCTACGACGAAAAATCAGACCCCATTGATCACATTCGTCATTATAAGCAAGCGATGACGCTCCATATTGATGACGAAGCCCTCATGTGTCGGATATTTCTAAGCAGTCTGGGACCACTGGCCGTGAGGTGGTACTATAAACTGGAGTTGGCATCGATTAAGAGCTTCCACCAACTCCAAAAGTCATTTAGGGCGAGATTCATCACTAATGAGGTCCAGCCGAAGCAAGCCGATTCTCTCTGGGCCATGCAAATTAAACCGGAAGAAACTCTTCGCGAATACTCGGCCCGTTATTGGGAGTACTTTAATCTGGTAGATGATGCTTGCAATGATTCCATGGCCATCACCGCCTTTAAGATGAGATTGCATCCCGATAGCCCCCTCCGCAGTTCATTAACCAAGCGTCCCCCCAAAACCGTCTGGGCATTAATGAAGAAGGTCGAAGAGTACTGCAAAGTGGAAAACAATGCACTTCGAGTCAAAGCTGGACGTAAAGCCATTGAGACGGCCACGTCGGGAATTGTTCAGCCGATTAGCGCCGTGCCGTCAAGAAGCCCCGAGCGGCAGAATCGACCTAAACAAGACAAAAGGCATGACTTGCGCCGATCAAACGACCAATGTTCACATCGAGCTAATGAGCAGTATCAAGTGGATAATAGGCGCACAAGGCGATCGAGCAAGAAATACACGGAGCTGACAGAGCCAATCAATAAGATTCTGTCGAAAGTACAACACCTTCCGTTCTTCAAGTAGCCACCCAAGATGACGGGACCTCCCGATGCGAGAAGACAGGATAAACGGTGTGAGTATCATAAGGACCATGGTCACAACACCGATAGTTGTTATGCATTAAAAGATCACCTTGAAAAATTGATGCAAGACGGTCATCTTACGCAATACGGTCGTCTTACGCAATACGTTCAAAAGAACAATTCAACAAATAAAGTAGCTCTACGGCCAGAGTCACCTCCTCTTGGTGTAATTCATATGATATACAGCTTGCCGGCGCCACCTGAGGTGCACACAATCCAGTTGCCGTCTAGCACCCATAGCCCAATAAAGCTAGCAAAACGGCCATACGATACTGGAAGGATTAGTTTCGATGACAGTGATTTAATTGGAGTAACCCACTCCCACACTAATTCCCTCGTCATCGAGCTATGTGTAAACAGATTCACCATCAAGCGTGTTCTCGTTGACCAAGGCAGCACTTTAGAGATAATGCATTACAAAACTTTTGTCAAACTTGGTTTTACTGATTCGGACCTGTCTCCAGCTGATTTCCCGTTATTCGGCTTCAATGCTAACCTAGAGTATCATTTGGGCAAGATCACACTACTTGTACGAGCTGGCACCAGATCAGTAGACATATAATTTCTAGTTGTCAAGCTCCCTTCGCCATATAATCTGATCATGGGCAGAACTTGGTTACATACGATGCAAGACGTGCCAAGCACCTACCACCAACTGTTTCATTTTTCGACTGAATACGGTATCGAACAAATTCACGGCTCTTAGAAATCGGCGCGGGCATGCTATCTTCTAGCTGCAAAAAGACCGAGGGAACTGGAAGTGCATTCAATTGAGGTACTGGATAGGGAGAGCCTTGAAGACATTGGAAGGATCCCAAGTGAAAAAGCAACCGAAGCTCTGCATCGGGTCGAAATTGACAAAAGTCTTGACAAGTTCTTCATGATCGGCACTTCGTTGGATAAAGTCGAAAGGCAGGAGTTGGTAGCCTTCTTACTCGGAAATATTGATGTATTTTCATGGTCCCCATACGAGATACCAGGAGTAGATCCATCAGTGGCCCAACACTGCTTGAACGTCGATCCGAAATGTAAGCCAATTATTCAGAGAAGCCGGCGGCCAGCCGCGGAGCATACTTTGGCCATTGTTGAAAAAGTAGATCGATTACTTGATGCCGGGGCGGTTCGCGAAGTAACTTATCCTACATAGTTGTCTAATACTGTGGTCGTAAAGAAGAAGAATGGCTCTTGGTGTGTTTGCGTGGATTTTACGAACTTGAACAAAGCTTGTCCCAAGGACTGTTTTCCCTTGCCCAGAATAGACCAACTCGTAGATGAAACGGCACATCATCAACGCATGAGCTTCTTAGATGCCTACAAAGGCTATCATTAAATTTCCATGCATCCGGAGGATCAAGAAAAAACCGCATTCCTCACCCCAAGAGGAACCTATTGCTATAAGGTCATGCCTTTTGGGCTGAAAAATGCGGGGGCAACTTATCAAAGACTAGTGACTTCTATGTTCAAGGAACAACTCGGCCGTACCATGGAAGTATACATTGACGATATGGGGGTCAAATCCAAGGAAAAACACTCTCATCTAGCCGATTTTTCACAGACATTCGGCATTCTTTGAAAGTACAAGATGAAATTGAACGCTTCTAAGTGTGCATTCGGTATCGGATTCGGCATATTCCTTGACTAAATCGTTAACCACCGCGGAATCGAAGCCAATCCAAGGCAAATCACGGCAATTCTAGAGCTTGGATCCCCTCGATCAGTCAAAGAGGTTCAGAAGCTAATGGGGATAGTTGTCGCGCTCAACAAGTTTATCAGCCATTCCACAGATCGCTGCCGACAATTCTTTCACACACTTCGGCAGGGCAAAGCATTCGATTGGACTCTCGAGTTCCAGGCTGCTTTGGACGGCCTGAAATCTTATCTCTGATCAGTACCACTCTTGGCAACACCCGTGGCCAGCAATCCACTCATTTTGTATGTGGCAGTATCCAATTTGGCGGTCAACGCCGTACTATTAAAGGAAGAACTAGTAGAGCAGCGATCAGTTTACTATGTGAGCAAAGTTATGGCTGACGCCGAGACACGTTACCTTCCATTAGAAAAGCTTATCTTTGCTCTCGTCATGGCTGCAAGAAAACTGATGCACTACTTTCAAGGGCACACCATTAGGGTACCAACGAAATATCCTCTTTGGTCAGCTCTCCGCAGCGCGGAAGCGTTGGGGCGTGTCTCGAAATGGGCTCTTGAACTCGGCCAGTATGATATCCAGTTTCTATCCAGAAATTTCATCAAAGGGCAAGTGCTTGCCGACTTTATAGCCGAGTTCACAGGATCCCTCGTCGACTTTAAATCTGATCAAGTGCAAACTAAGCCCAACTGGAGAATGTATGTTGGCGACGTTTGACAGATGTATTGCGATGGGTCATCCAATCAGCGTGGCAGTGGAGCTGGCGTAGTAATCATGACACCTGAAGGGGCAATAATCGAACAGGCCGTCAAATTGGGATTCGACGCATCAAACAATGAAGCCGAATACGAAGCACTGTTAACTGGCCTGCGAAATGCACTTCACCTCGGTACATGGCGTCTGCTTGTTTTCTGTGACTCAAAGCTAGTAATCAACCAGTTGAGAGGGGAATATGTAGCCAAGAATGACCGCATGATAGTCTATATGAAAACGGTGAATTCTTTACTCGCGAAATTTGATCACCACGAACTGAATCAAATAACCTGGGATCAGAACACGCATACAGATGCCCTGGCCTGCTTAGCCTCTGCTATCAACTCAGAAATTTAGTGGACAATTGAAGGGTTCATCCCCGAGCCGAGCATTGCCTCTTCAGAATCAGTTTAGGTCAACATTATCGAACCAGGTCCGAGTTGGATGGACCCTATCGCCGCATTCCTATCTTCAGAGTAGCTCTCGAAGGATAAGAAAGAAGCACACAAACTCCAAAACAATGCCCTCCAATATTATTTGGATCCGCAGGGGAAGCTCTACAAAAAATCTCTCTCCGGGCCGTACTTAGAGTGTGTTCACCCGAATAAAGTCGATGAACTTTTGTCTGAAATACATGAAGGCAATTGTGGTGCCCATTTGGGCAGACATTCTCTGGCTCATCACGTCGTATCGCAGGGGTACTATTGGTCGACCATGCGAACCAACGCCGAGTTGCCAGAAGTTTTTCCCTTTAACTCATCTGCCAGCCGAGAAGTTAAATTCTATCACTAGTCCTTTGTTGTTCGCTCAATGAGGGCTTGATATCGTTGGACCGTTACCACGGGCCTCAAGCAACAGACGATTCCTAATTGTTGCGACGAATTATTTCACAAAATGGGTCGAAGCGGAGGCACTAACACATATTTGAGATTCCAACGTTAAGCGTTTTATATGGAAAAACATCATAACAAGGTTCGGCATACCACGAGCACTTGTTTCGGACAACGGTACCCAGTTTGATTGCGGCATGTATCAAGAATTATGCAACACTTATGGTATCCGGCCCTACTTTTCCTCGCCGGCTTACCCCCAAAGCAATGGTCAAGTGGAGGCCACCAACAAGGTTATTTTGGACGGCATCAAGAAAAGGCTGGAGAAAGCTAAAGGCAAATGGGTCGAAGAGTTGCCCAGTGTGCTATGGGCTTATCGTACTACTCCGAGGCGATTCACTAGGGAAATGTCGTTTGCTTTATGCTTTGGAACCCAGGCAATCATCCCCCTAGAGATCGGCCTCCCAACCTTGAAATCGAAGGTTTTTGACATGGGCCGAAATGACATGATGTTGGCCTTGGACTTGACTCTAATTGAAGAACACTGAGATCGTGCCCTTGCATTCGTGGCACGGTACCAGCAACAGCTCGCTAAGTCGTATAATCAACATGTTCAGCTATGCCATTATACACAAGGAGAATTGGTCCTCAAGAAAGTGCTTTCCGCTGCTAGGAATCCGTCTAATGGAAAATTGGGTCCTAACTGGGACGGCCCCTATCAAATTGATTCAATCGCAGGGACAGGGGTATATCGGCTCAAAGACATGGATGGAAGAAGCTTGCCGTGTCCATGGAATTCCACACACTTGCACAAATTTTATCATTAACTTGTACGGCACGACAACTTGTTTTGATTTTACATCGTGTATATCTTTCTTTTTTTCAATACAATGTTCTCTGTTGCCCACTGAGTTCGGGTTGTGTGAGAAAGCCTCCGAATTCGGAGCGCACTTCGTGGAAATCACGATTGGCCAACACAAAAAGCCTTCGAATTTGGAGCGCCTTCGTGAATGGCATGTTTGGACCGAATAAGCCTCCGAATTCGGAGCACCCTTCATGAAAATCACGATTGGCCAACACAAAAAGCCTCCGAATTCGGAGTGCCTTCGTGAATGACACGTTTGGGCCGAATAAGCCTCTAAATTCGGAGCGCCCTTCGTGGAAGTCACGATTGGCCAACGCAAAAAGCCTCCGAATTCGGAGCGCCCTTCGTGGAAATCACGATTGGCTAACACAAAAAGCCTCCGAATTCGAAACGCCTTCGTGAATGACATGTTTAGGCCGCATAAGCTTTTGAATTCGGAGCACCCTTCGTGGAAATCATGATTGGCCAACACAAAAAGCCTCCGAATTCGAAGCGCCTTCGTGAATGACATGTTTGGGGTGAATGACATGTTTGGTCCGAATAAGCCTCCGAATTCGTGGAAGTCACAATTGGCCAACACAATAAGCCTCCGAATTCGAAGCGCCCTTCATGGAAATCACAATTGGCCAACACAAAAAGCCTCCGAATTTGGAGCGCCTTTCGTAAATGACACGTTTGGCCCGAATAAGCCTCCAAATTCAAAGCGCCCTTCATGGAAGTCACGATTGGCCAACACAATAAGCCTCCGAATTCGGAGCGCCGTTCGTGGAAATCAAGATTGGCCAACACAACAAGTCTCTGAATTCAGAGCACCCTTCATGAATGACACGTTTGGGCCGAATAAGCTTCCGAATTCGGAGTGCCCTTCATGGAAATTACGATTGGCCAACACTAAAAGTCTCCAAATTCGGAGCGCCCTTCGTGAATGACATGTTTGGGCCGAATAAGCCTCCGAATTCGGAGGGCTCTTTGTGGAAATCACAATTGGCCAACACTAAAAGTCTCCGAATTTCGGAGCGCCCTTTGTGAATGACACGTTTGGGCTGAATAAGCCTCTGAATTCGGAGCGCCCTTCGTGGAAATCGCGATTGGCCAACACAAAATGCATCCAAATTCGGAGCACCCTTCGTGAATGACATGTTTGGGCCGAATAAGCCTCCGAATTCGGAGCGCCCTTCGTGAATGACACGTTTGGCCGAATAAGCCTCCGAATTCGGAGCTCCTATCGAGACTTGTGATTGAGAAGCGCAAATACGATTGATGTAAAATAGTAGACACAACTTAATCTACAAGCATTGATCGAAATAAACATATGGACATTTCGAATAATATTTTTTTATTTATTTAATAAATCATGAGTACATGCTTTACATGAAAACGGAACAATGTACATCAAAATTATTCGGCTCCCTCCTCGTCATCAGTTTTTTCGGCATCAAAAGCCTTGAATGGAAAAGTATAACTCTGATACAGGGGTGACGTCGGATCAACGCCCGCGGCCTGGAGTGCCTTGATCCATCTATGCTTGAATCCACGATTTTCGCATCGACATACTTCATTGGCTAGTTTTTCTTTCGTCTTGTCTATTCCAATTTTTCGGCCATCATAGAAGCCTTTTTCATAGGACCTGGCCTTCGCAGATTCTATCGCGAACATGCTCACCGTTTCTCGATTGGCAATCGCGTGATCCAAAATTCGGCGGTTTACTTGCTCCGCGACAATCGGGTTCACTTGACTCGCCGAATGAGTCTCAAAAGTGTTAGCTTTCTTCAGCTCACTTTCGGCCTTTTCCGTGCGGGCTTGCAAGCTCTGAATGCAAGCATCCCTTTGCTCTACCTCCCTTTTCGCGGCACGAAGCTGCATACCGATTTCATAGGCGGTATACAAACCTTTCACTGCTCTATGAACGCCCTCCTGAAAAACTTCATAGTCAGCCCGACCGACCATGGACTGCTGAACTTCTGGCAAAAAAATCTGTCGAGCGAACTCAACTACTACATTTGGGTCGCGGATAATGGAATCCGCTTCCGTCATCGGTTTGTTCCCAACGAAAACCGAAAAACTCAACGGGCGCGGTGTCACACTGGTTTCTCCTCTCAAGCGATGAGAGTTACCTCGTTGCTGTTTTTCCTTTCTGGGTGACTTACTTCGATGACGTGGGGAATGGCGTTTCTTACGCTCCCTTAATGTCCTACTTCCCGCGCGCGTAGGCTCGCCACCTCGATTCATCTCTGCTTCCAGTTCCACCAGTGTTCTACTTTCCCCTCTGTTGTTGAAGAATAGTCTTCTTGCCATCCACAGTCCTCCACACTGCTTTTTTTCTCTCCCAATTTGTTAGATTTAAACGCAACAATGGCACCTCCGCGCACGTAGCCCCCACCCCCTTTATTCATTACGGGTGCAGCACTCCTGAGGTGCTCTTATCAATGCTTGCTTTCAAGGCCTTGCGCCGATGAGTTGACGTGCCCTAGCCAATCCATGAACACTGATATTCGGCCTTGCAGTTCATTCATTAGCTGGGGCAAGGGCAGATTTGTTAATCTAATCAGCTAAATTTCAAGGCCTTGAGCCGATGGGTTCATGTGCCCCAGCCAATCCATGAACTACCAATATTCGGTGTTGCAGTTCATTCATTAGCTGGCGCAAGGGCAGATTCATTAATCTAAGCGGCTAGATTTCAAGGCCTTGAGCCGATAAGTTCATGTGCCCCAGCTAATCCATGAACACCGATATTCGACGTTCTAGTTCATTTACTAGGTCTATGGCATATTCATTAATTTATTGGCTGATTAGTTCATGTGGCTCAGCCAATCCATGAACACCAATATTCAGCATTCCGGGTCATTCCTTAACTATGGCAAGGGCAGATTCGTTAATCTTAGCGGCTAAAGATTCATTAAACTAATCGGCCAAATTTCAAGGCCTTGCGTGGGTCAGTTCATGTGCCCCAGTTAATCCATAAACCACCGATATTCGGCGTTCCAATTCATTAGCTGAGGCAAGGGCAGACTGCTTAGTTTATTCGGCTAAATTGCAAAGATACGCAACTATCTAACCGGCAGATATTTAATTGGATGTTTAATTTACTCATCTTATGATCTTACATCTTACTAGATTGCTAACTAGCACATGCAACAGATAGAAAAACAAAGGAAATTTCCATTAATAAATTAAGTACAAATAGTAGTCATTTTACACATGAAAATTACCCTACATTTAACTTTTAACTGAAATAAACAAACAAAATTCTACAAAAACTATGCATAGAAGATGCCTAACAAAAATCAAAATGTCACCCTAGTCAATCTTCAGGATCAGACTCTAGCAGCTCAACGTACACCTACTCGTATGGAATCGGCTGCACCAATATCACATTAGCGACAGTAAGGGCTTTGAGCCAGCTGTGTTTGAAGCCTCGATTCTCGAACTTGGGTACTTCCTCCACATAGTTCTTCAAGGCGGCGTCTGATTAAGGCTGAAATGTACATCATTGAGGCCGTTAATTAGAATCTCTTAACTTCACTTGTTGGTCAAACTGTATATTTTATGTGTGTTGAGTGTCAATCAGGTTATACATCATCGGAGCATAAAATGAGCAAAAAGTCAGAATTTGGGCGGAGTTGACTTTCTCGCACGTGCGTTGACTTTTCTCGCACGTGCGTTGACTTTCCCGCACGTGCATTGACTTTCCCGCACGTGCGTTGACTTTTTCTGGGAAAGTCAAACCGACGTTTTAAACCTGTTTGGACGAGATTGGAAGCATAAAAAGACAAGAAAAAGGCTGGATTAGGGTTCTGAAATTGTTTTGACCTAAAGAGGGAGGCTAGGGTTTGCAAAAGGAGGAAGAAACAAGAAGCTTCAAAGATGTCTCCCATGGTTGTTCCTTCTCCTTCTACCTCCTTCCACTCCTCCATGAGTGGCTAGTCTTCTTTTCTAGGGTTTTGATGAAACCCTAGCCATGTAATTATGTAGTTTTTCTTTTTGATTTTATATTATGTAAAGGTTTGAACCATTGTATGGTGTTTTAGAAATTCCTTATATATAATTTTCATTATCTTTTCAAATATTTAACTTTCTGTGATTGTTGAATATTATCCATACATGAGTTTTCTATTCCTTCACATTCAAGGTATGAGACGAACCATGCTACGAGGAACGAGTCGTATCACTACCCTAGTTTAGAGTGAACGATTCGTATTACTTGAGATGGTTCGTGCTCGTACATTGAATGTGATGATCTTCTTGTTAAATGCTTTGCGCTTGTAGTTGTGAAGCATTAATTCGTTCAAACTATAGCATAATTAATTTCAATTGGAAACCCCAATTATGTGGTTAGTGGTGAATTCTCTACCCTAGGATTTTTCCCCAATTTAGTAAATCCAATTTCATTTATTATTGATAATTTAATTCCTTAGTTTAATTTATTTGTTATTAAATTAGGTTATGATCATTCAATCTTTTTATCAAAATTAATTTAGGAATTTAACAATTAAATTAGTTTAATTTCACAATAGTCCCTGTGGATCGATACCTGGACTTGCCATTATTCTGATAGAATTTGGTATAGTTTAGTATTTAATTTTGGTGTGTTCAACGACCCATCAGCGTCCTTCCCAGCTTGGAACGTTTTGGAGATCTCGGAGTCGGTTATTTCTTTTGCCTTCTTCGACTCTTCCAAATCGGCTTCCAACTTGGCAATCACCTTCTTGGCTAACTTGAGCGTGTCTTCGCTCGTGTTAGCCCTCTCTTCGGCGGCCAATTTGAGTTGGTCAGAACTCTTCGCCTTTTTTGCCTTGGCGTCGGCTCTTACACGCTCCTCCGCCGTTTTCGCCGCGCCGGACTCGACTCTCTGAGAGGCCTCCACGGCCTTGCTCTTCTCATTTTCAATTTCGGTCTTCAAAAAGTCAATCTATTCAATAACATCATGTTGACGACGGCCGATCTCGACTATCCTGCCCGCCGTCTGCAAAACAAGGAATTAGAGTTAAAACTAATAATAAAAATAAAAAATATATAGGCGAAAGACTGCAGACAAGTTTAAGTCAGGTACCAATATGGCCGATTGAGCGGCTAATGCTATTGACAGCAAATCTGGCTCTGCTCGAAAAGTCGCTCTATCAACCAGCAGGGACATTGAGGAAGCTATGCTCAAGGCCACAGCCGAATCTTTTAGAGCCGACGCATCGGACGCAATTGGCATGTTCTTTATCTTTGGTTGGACGA
Organism: Camellia sinensis; assembly: GCF_055761805.1. Lineage (NCBI taxonomy): Eukaryota > Viridiplantae > Streptophyta > Magnoliopsida > Ericales > Theaceae > Camellia > Camellia sinensis. The sequence goes on along the minus strand of NC_138967.1, from coordinate 19,196,614 downwards.
TGAACGGCACAACCGAGTCCGACTCCTCCAAGCGCGGCCGTTTATCGGTAAGTATTTCCTCAGGGTCGGCTTCGCGCTCGGTGGGACGCTTTTTCCCCCTCTGCTCGGCCTCTTGATCCAACTGTTCGATAATTTGCTCCGACTCGGCCGTTTCAACTTGCTCTGTTTCGGTATCCGGCGGAGAAGCCTCAACCACGGTAACAAGGGGAGGTTCAGATCGGTTGGTCTCGGCCCTCCTCCGGGCAGCCATCCGTTCGGCATTTTTCCTCCTGGCTAGCTGCGTGAGTGATTCCCCAGCCATGTTTTTAGAGTACGAGCCGGGAAGGTCCCTGAAGTCAATAAAAGTGTCTTCAAATGAGACATCCCCTCGGCTTGAAGTAGATGGAGGGTTGGATCAATTAAGGCCGGCTTCTTCAAAAGCCAAGTTCAGAGCCTCGTCAACTTCTTTGGCTTCCAAAATGGGCTGATTTGGCTGTTTAGCGACTTCTTCGGGTACTTGTTCTTCCTCCTGCTCTGAATTACAAGCCTCCAAACCAATCTGCCTGAGGTTTTTGAAGTTGGGGAAGATAAGAGCCATGAGCTGCTGTTCGCCCATTAGAATCGGGATGTTGTTTGCGGCCAAAAAGGTTGCGTAAGTGGGCTCATATCTGAGAAGAATATAAGCCGCCCTCCTTTGCTTCTGGAGGTCTGGACGACCAAAGAACTAGAGTGCAGTTTTGATTCCCGCAAGCACAGTGTCGTCGGCCGAAACCAGAACTTTCTTCAAATCGTTGTATGCATAAATAAAGCAGTAAGTGCATGGAAGAAAAACCGAGTAAATATATGGCAAATGCATGTAAGAAACTATACGACCACCTGGTTCGCTTTTTCGTCTAGGCACAAGATCTAGGTGATCTCCACCCTCGTCGAATTCCTAGTTGCCTCGGACAACGGCCATGACATCGTCAACTCGCTTGCCAGAGCTGGCAAGTATAGTCACCAAATGATGATCGATGTCTTTAGCCTTAAGAAAGTAGCGCCCCTGCCGGCTAGAAGATTTGGCCAAGGCATAACAATGCCGAATAGCAGGAATACCAAGGTTGATCCTAAGGCGTTGGTTCAACTCTATGATTCCCATTATGATTTGGTAAAAATTTACATTAGGTTGGGAAGGGATTAGACCCTAGTGGCGAAGGACGGCCTTTAAAAATGGGTGAAGGGGGAAACGAACTCCTCCCTCTGCAATTGATAAAAAAGGAAAGATGATTGTGCTCTCATCAGTCCTTTCCATATCAATTGTGCTCTCTGCCACGACAGACAGGTGGACGTCGTCAGGAATGAAAAAATGGCGTCGAAAACTAGAAACTCGATCCGCAGAAAGAAGGGCTTTCAAATGTTTGGCCATCCTAGCCAGTTTAGGAAGTATACAAAACTAAAAACAAACAAGGAAAGGGGAATCAAAATGGAGGAGAAGAGAACTTACAAGAAGTGGAGAAGACAATGAAAAACGGGAAGAAGTTACAGAGGTCACGAAATGGAGGTATACTGAAAGGCAAACCAGAAACTTTGCGTATTCAAAAAACATATATTCGAAGGGATAACATAGTTTCAAATCGCATTAAATGAAGGAAGCGTACGAAGGGGCGGGAAATTATAATGATGCCTAAAAAGCTTGTGCGTTTTGACACTTACGTTGGAATGAGGTTAACTGCTGAATTTTTTGAATTTTCAAGTTCAAAGCCAAACATGCCAACTAACTGAAGTTAGTAGGATGTTTGGGGGGCAATTGTAGAAGCCGAATATCAGTACTTGCAAGGAAGCCGAATAACGGGTCTAATAGTAATTAGGATATATATTATATTTGGCTCCGTCATGTACGATGTCGAAGCCGAATGAACTAATTTGCCATAGAGCCAGCTGAACAGAAAGTCGAGTGGGAATTGGCACACGACAAAAACGGTCGAATGAGCACTCACGCGATGGATTAAGAGTGGGCTCGACTCTAAGGCCCAAAAGCGAATATAAATAGAGGAACGTCAACCAAAGAAAGGTACGTGAGAAAAAACCCAAGAAACTTAAGACATAAGCAAACGAGAGACATATACTAACTTGTCCATTGGAGTGCTAATTTCGGCACCCCCGACCGGAGTGTTATTCCCCTTTTCAGGTGGCAATTAGAGGATCAGGAACATCCTTCAAGATCCAAGAGTATTTTCAAACCACTTCTCCACAGCTGAGAATGTTCCAAGGGAATTGGGAGACTTATTTGCCTCTAACCGAGTTTGTGTATAATAACAGTTATCATTCAAGTATTAGAATGGCTTCTCAAGCTCTGTATGGTAGGAAGTGTCGGTCTCCAATTTGTTGGGCACAAGTAGGAGATAAACTGCTATTGGGACCAGAACTTGTGTAAGAAACGAAATTGATTCAACATCGTTTAAAAACCACCCAAAGTCGCCAAAAGAGTTATTCGAATGTCTGGAAGAGAGACAGAGAATATGAAGTCGGTGACCACGTGTTTATAAAAGTGACTACAATGAAAGAGCAAACTCGATTTGTGGTAAAAGAAAAATTGGCACCATTATACATTGGGCCATATGAAATTATTGAGAAAATCAACCTTGTGACTTACCAAGCGGCTCTACATCCGGTTATGGAGCAAATGCACAATTTGTTTCATATTTCTATGCTTCGGGAATATTTACGGGATCCACATCATGTTATTGAACCAATTCATATGCTTTTGAAGGATGACTATACATACAAAGAACAGCTAATCCAAATTGTAAATTGCAGGATCAAGAGATTGAGAAACAAGGAGATTCCATTGGTGAAGGTTGATTGGCAAAATCATGGAGGAACTTATGCAACGTGGGAGACCGAAGAAGATACGATGAAGAGATATCCTGATTTATTCCTTTTGGATCCAATATTTTTCCAAAATTATGGTAATTCGAGTTTGAAGGACCAAATTCTTTAAGAGAGAAAGACTGTAACAACCCCGACCTGTGATTAGCATATAATCTTTGATTAAGAAGGCCTAATAAGTAATTAAAATGAAATTCTACGTTAATTTATTTGCATTTATATCTGTATGTTGTAAAAAAATCTTTCTATGTTTCTGTTTCAGTATACGAATTGAAGGCCTTATTGGTATCTGATCACGGAATTGATTTGGGTTATGTGTTATTTGGAAATCTTAGAAATGTATGCTAAGTTTAATTAGAATTCGATTCAGAACCAAATAACTAGAATAAAATAATGCCTATTTGATTAGTGGTAAGCCTAGCTTAATTAAGCCCACTGACCAAGCCTATATAAGGCTTATATACACATTAGAACTCTCTTTGTTCATCATCTTTTTAAGGAGAAAATGTGAGAGAGAGTGAGAAGAGGAGACTTGAGCATAATTAAGGGAAATTGCTAGAAAAGTGAAGGAAATTGGAGAAAAAAAGCAAGATTTACTAGAATCCAAGGGAATTAGAGCTTCTAGGTAAGAATTCAACTCTAAGTTTATGACATTAAGTTAGATGACATGTGAATTCAAGAGAAGCTAGAGATTAGAAACAGGATTTGAGCTTAGAAGAAAGAATTGAGATCAATTCATGCATTGCATGCATAATTCATGAAGTTTTGAAGTTATTTTCAAAGAAACCATACATGCATGTCCATAATTTAATCTTCTTTGGAGAATTCAACATGTTTTTGTAATAAACTTATGATTTGATCATGATTTAGAAGGTTTGAGCTCAAGACAATTCATGCATGTCATGTTCTTTATGTTTCAAGTTTTACTTTGTATAATTGACAAGCTTTTGGGCCTTGATTTTGCGAAATGATCCTTAATTCTTCATTTTTACAAGTTTAGACATGTTTTATCAAGTTTTGGGGCCCAAAGGATGTGTTTTGAAGCTTTAAACTTGAGTTTTGTATATTGAAAATCAATCTGAAAATTCTAGAATTCTACATCATCGCTCGAGTGACAGAACCTGCGCTCGAGCTATCACTCTTTGTTTTGCACTTTTGCTCGAGTGACTAAAAGTTGCCTCGAGCATAAAATTCGAGCTCCCAGTACTTTTGCAGACATGGGTCGTGGCTCGAGCGACAGAACTTGCGCTCGAGTGACCATCCTTATTTTTTATCCTTCACTCGATCGTAGGAAATTGTGCTCGAGCATAAAATGAGAGCTCCCAAAAGTTTTACAGAGTTTTGCAGACCGCTCGAGTAACTAAAGTTCTGCTCGAGTGAAGACCTTGTTTTCAGAAATTTGACTAAGTGTTGCAACTCATATTTTGGCATCCTCATTTCATTTTAGGCATTCTTAAGCCTTAATTAAGACACAATAATGAGGATAAGAATTAGAAACACACCAAGATAGAAACAAAATAAGTTAAGTGTTTTCCGAATGTGTGTTTCAATGTGTATCTGTTATGTGTTTGTGTAGGTCGCACACTTTAGCCGTTTGGTTTGTTTGATTTGTCTGATCTACTATTTGAGCGATCTGTGAGTAATAACTCTGTAAAGTTATGTTTGGCTTTAATTATTTTCTGATGATATGAAATGAACAATTTTCTGAAAATGTTATGTTTGTATGAATGAATGATGGTCTAATCCTTTGAAATGTATTCATGGCATCCTTAACATCATATGACATGCTTTCCTTTATGGGTCATCAGAATGCCTTTATGGTCGTCCCTTTATGGGTTATCAGAAATTTCTCTATGCACATGAGTCATCGGAATGCCTAAATAGCTGTCCCTTTATGGGTCATTGGATTTGTTACCGCTAATGGATAAACCATGTATGATCGTATGGAATATGTGAACTCTGAACACGAATATGAATATGAATACGAATCTGTTTCTGAATTTGAATTCTGATTCTAAATTTGTTATGGACATTATTCATTAAAACCCTTACTTTGTTATTATTCACTGGGCTCCAACACACCGTATTATTTATGTATGTAGGTGATTAGGCGCGCGATCAGGCCTAAGTTACTACCTGGATTCTTTTGTGTTGGCTAGCCATTATGCCTTCCGAGGAGGTTCCCGTTTTGATGTGGTCGTGTTCTGTTATCAAGTCTTTCATTTTCTTCTGTTTGAATAAACAAGTTTTTGTAAAATGTATTTATGTGGGCTTTGGTTACGTAAGACTAATGTACATATGACCTTATTGATATGTATAGAAAGTTTTAAATTTTCTATCCCATGTATGTCTACATAACTCTATGGACATTGTATGTTTGTATTTGTTTCCGCTAGCCCTTGTGTTTTGTTTAATTTGTTTAGAGGCCTTTGATAATCCCAAGATTATTGGCTGGTTACGGCACTAAACCTATAGGGACGGGTTTAGGTCGTGACAAACATGGTGATTGGTCTTCCTTCAATGAATGCTCCATCAAAAATGTGTGAGGATTGTGTTGTTGGTAAACAACATCATGTTTCCTTTCCAAAAGGGAAATCATGGAGAGCTAAGCATCCATTACAGCTGATTCATTTAGACCTTTGTGGTGTCACCCCAAAAATTGCGAACTTCAGAGAATATATTATCAATTAAATACAGGGTTTATCTAAGGTTAGGAGTCTAGGAAACGACACTAATGAGTCCTATGGCCAATGACCGAGTAAGATCTCAGATTGCCGAAGGAGTCAAGTTAGCCTCCTTTCTAAGTCCAGCGTTCTTTGGTAGTACACCACCCTTTTGACAGATCTTAAAAGGCATTGACGCAAGGTCTCATAAGCAACGCAAAGATAGGCATAGGATTACAAAGTAAATAATAATTACAGCGTCCCGAATTTTAAATTTACAAAACAAGTTCCATTACTATTACAATCCAAAAAGAATAAATAAAATCACAATTAGACTAATGAGAGAAACGGTTCCAAACTTTCTCTAAGGAAAACTTAAGTTTTCAAATGTCTTTGACTCTTTGTTGGTTTCGTACGTTTCTTCGATACCTGGCGTGAAACGCCATGAGTTTTGAATGCCCAGAGAGACTTCGATACCATCACAATTATAACAAGCAAGTAATGAAGCATGATAATCATTCAATAATAAAGGATTACAAGGTTAGATGTTAGAAATCTAGAAAACCCCCAAAGAGACTTCGTCCTCTCAATCACAAGAATCGGATGCGGATTATTCGGTATGCCCCCTCTTTTGCTGCTTTATTGCAGAACTAACCTTGGATGCCTACCAACGGTTATATATCACATAGCGCCAACTGCAGGGTCTCAAAAGAGACGGTAATAATGGGCCTTGCCCAAATCCCTCCTTACACCAAATATCTAGGGTCCGAATACAACCGCTCCGTTCAAGGGTTCCGAAAATCACTTGCGCAAGACTTTAACTTCCATATAGGGATCGCATCCCGTCAACCAATCAATATCTTCGTAATCTTGTCCAAAAATTCGCAACCCATTACCACCCATTAAGTTTCCCGTTTGAGTTAGATAATTTAAGTCAGAGTTAGGACATGCTCTTGAAACAACATCTATTGCACAAATTTGAACAACTAAATAACACAAATAGAAGGAAATAAGGTTACAACACATGAGATTCACATATGAAGATAGGCACAAGTAGCTCTAGGCATTTTCAAGTAATTAAGGGAATAAATTCGCACATGAATATAATTTCCAGATTTGCATAAGTGTGAGCACCATCGAAGGATTAAAATAAAATATATAAACCTATGACATGTGAAATATCATATCGAGACATGATCATAAATTAATAAGCATATTCATGAACACAAGAGCATAAAACACTAATGAAAACAGAATTTCCAGATTCAGTACTACCTAAAGATTATACTCAAAAGGGCTATTTCAAATTTTTCCAGCTCGGCTTTCCTATGGTTTGTAGGGAATTTTATCTAGTTTTCAGAAATGGAATAGCTTTTCTAGATTTGTAGTTATTTCAGAAATACTCTAGCTTTGTCCAGATTCGTTGACCGTTACGAACATCAGATTTTTTCACAAACCACTCAATAGTTTTTAATGAAACCAATTTTCCTTGAAAGATAACTCCTTAATAAACATTTTGACATAAAATGGAGGTCCAGAATATTTTTATACATTTTTCTACAATTTTCGTAAGGTGGCTGTAAAGCAGATTTTTCTGGCACAGTTCTTGAAAATAGAAAGTTTGTGAGAAAATAGGTCAGCTAGGGGAAATTTTCCACTTATCTTGTGATGAAAACATGCTAAATAATATGTATTAAACTTAGAAATTTAAGGTGAAGGGGTACCTTTGAAAATTTTGAGAGATTGATAGGGGAAAATGTAGTCTTATACCGATTAAGAAAAATAGAAGAAGGGTAGAATCAAGACTCAACTCCTTTCATTTTTAACACAAGAATACCATTATAACACATCTGAAAATAACATTTTAAACTTCTAATAACATGAATTTGAAAAAGGAAAAATGGAAGAGAGGGTTGTGTTGTGGCTTACTTAAGGGCTGTTGGAATTGCTAGCAAACTTCTTCTCCTATCTTCCACCAAGCTCACCCTCCTCTCTCTCTTCTCTCACTTGAACATAGTGTCAGTGTGTGTGTGGGTGTGTATATGTGCTCAACAAATGGGGATGAGTGGTATATTTGTAGAGAATTTGGTGTGAAAAGTCCCAAATACCCATTGGTTCCAATTCAATTGAATAGTGCCTTGATTTAGTTTAAATGTAATGGAATGAGGGAGGATTAGAACCTTAATTATGTATTTAATTATGATCTAGTTAGGTTTAGGGCTAATTTAAATACCTTCTAGTTAGAAGTGCATACATAAATATAGCAAATCTATATAGGTACCAAAGTCATTATTGCTCCAAGATTTCAAGGGATTTGTTTGTACTAAATAAATCCTATAAAATCCTATAGTATCTTAGGGAAAAGAAGTGGCTGGCCTATTCTAGATTTGGAAAATTGTGTATACAATTTGATGTGATATTTGTAAACAAGAGTAGATTATAAACATACATATGATTTGATTCTCATTATAACCTTGGGGGGGAGGTATGATGGTTGGCCAAGATGAAAATTTGGAGAGATTTTATGAATTTATTTTGTGTACAATTGCACATATATATATATATATATAATTTGTAACCAAAGTCAAAGATTTCCCTTAAATTATGCAAGTTTGTCTCAAAAGTACACTCATTGTATCTATGTAGGTATGGCCGGCCATATGATGGTGATTTGAGGGATTTAGTTAATTATTTTCTTGTGTACAAATATTGGAAATTGTAAAGTATGGTGTATAAAAATAGATTTTAGGGTACAAGTGTATATATATAATGGTTACTTGTTTGGGGTCAATTAGCGATTTAATAAAAATGTGAGGGCTTTGGGTTTAATTCATGTATAGGAACATTGATTTAAGTGCGGTATTTAATTTAATTAGGGTTTGGAACTTCAATTCGGTTAAAGTTTCTTTATTTCGAATTAAAGGGCGAGTCGTAATGAGAACCGAAAGCAAAGGATTTTTGATTGACAAATATAGTTAGGAGATTAATTTAATTATTATTATTAGGATTTTGGAAGGATCCCTGAGTTCTCGGGTTCAATCAAGGCTTGCGAGTTTTCTGTTGGCGTGCGTTTTTGGCTTTACAGCTAAAATTGGAAATAAATAGGGGATTGAGGGTCTATATTGAAATAATTCAAAAGTAAGGGTCTAAATAAAATTACAAAGGTCAGGGGCCTCATAGTTAAATAATTAATATTAGTGTGTAAAAATGATTGTTAACACTATCGGGGTCGATTTGGTTTTGTATGGGTTTATTCGTGATTCGTTTTTGTTTCTAGGGTTATATTTGCTAATAAATGGAGAACTAAGGGATTTATTATAATAACTCAAAATTTGGAGACTTAATAGGGTTTACAAAAGTTAGGGGTCTCACATCTGCAGTCCAATTAATCCAGCTTCAAACATCAACAAAAGATACTTTATTTTATTTATAGATGACTATAACAGGAAGACTTGGATTTATTTCTTGCAGACAAAAAGTGAAGCTTTTGGTGTATTTAAAAGCTTTAAAACATTAGTTGAGAAGGAGTCAGAGAGGGATATTAAAATCCTTCGAACTGATCGTGGTGGTGAATTCAATTCCTATGAATTTGCATCCTTTTGTGCAATACATGGAATCTGGAGACAATTGACAGCAGCCTACACACCATAATAGAGTGGTGTGTCAGAGAAAAAATCGCATAATCCTGAACATGGTACGAAGTATGTTGGCAAAGAAAAGAATTCTAAAGAGTTTTTGGCCTGAAGCTGTTAAGTGGAGTGTCCATGTGCTGAACAGAAGTCCTACTTTTGTTGTTAAGAACATGACACCGGAAGAAGCTTGGAATGACCACAAACCAGCCGTTGATCATTTCAGAATATTTGGTTGCATAACATATGCACACATTCCTGATGTGCAAAGGAAAAAGCTTGATGACAAAAGGGTGAAATGTGTTTCTCTCGGGGTTAATGAAGAATCTAAGGCATACAGATTGTATTATCCAATCACTAAGAATATAATTATAAGTCGTGATGTCATTTTTTATGAAGACCATGCACGGGACTGGAATGATACAAGGCAACAACAAATTTTAGTAAATGTTGATGGTGAAGAGACCGAAAAAGGGATTGATCAGTCTAAGAAGTGCTTTCTAATCCTTCTACAAGTGGTTCAAATGATGAACACCCACAAAATGCATTCAGTCCGCAAGTTTAACACCAAAAAAAAAAAAAAGCCAGCTTGGATGATTGACTATGTAAGTGGTGATGAGTTGTCTGATGATGATACCATTGCTTAGTTTGCCTTATTTGCAGATTGCGATTCAATTGCATTCGAAGTTACAGTGAAACACTCAAAATGGTACAAAGCTGTGGATACAAAAGTAAAGGCTATTGAGAAGAATGATACATGGGAGCAGTCTGATCTTCCACAAGGGTAGAAAACCATCGGTGTGAAGTGGGTTTATAAAACCAAATTGAATGAGAAATGAGAAGTAGACAAGTACAAAGCTCGATTAGTCGCAAAAGTTACAAGCAGGAGTTTGGGGTTGATTATAAAGAGGTCTTTACACCCATTGCCAGGCATGATACAATTCGATTGGTAGTATCTTTGGCAGCGCAAAACTCTTGGCCTATTTTCCAATTGGACGTGAAATTTGCCTTTCTTCATGGTGAGCTCCATAAACAAGTGTATGTCGATCAACCTCCTAGTTATGTGTAACAAGGTACTGAGAAGAAGGTGTACAAGTTGAGAAGGATTTATACGGACTGAAACAAGCACCTAGAGCTTGGTACAGTTGTATAGATGCTTATTTTTCCAAGGCAGACTTCCAAAAATGTTCATATGAGCATACTCTTTTCATTAAATCTGGACTCTTAGGGAAACTTCTTATTGTTTGTTTATATGTAGATGATTTGATCTACACAATGAATTATCAAGCCATGTTTGAAGATTTTAAACATTCCATGATAGCTGAATTTGAGATGACGTATGATGCACTATTTTCTTGGCATTGAAATAGTGCAATCTACAACGGGGATTTTCATTACTCAAAAGAAGTATGCTTTGGAGATTCTGTATAGATTTCAGATGATGAATTACAATCAAGTTGGCATCCCAACTGAACCAGAATTGAAGCTAACTAAGGATCTTGAAGGGAAGAAGGTTGATAGCACCTTATTTAAGCAAATTGTTGGAAGTTTGACGTACTTAACAGCCACTAGGCCAGATATTATGTATTCTGTTAGTCTCATTAGCAGATATATGGAATGTCTAACAGAGTATCATCTTCTTGCTGCAAAAAGGGTGTTACGTTACTTGAAAGGCACATTTTTATAAGAAATGAGTAGCTTCAGATCTCATTGGTTTCTGTGATAGTGATTATGCAGGTGATTTAGATGGGAAAAGAAGCATTTTTGGCTATGCTTTTATGATGAGTTCGAGAGTTGTATCATGGTCATCAAAGAAACAGCAAGTTATTACCTTGTCCACAACAGAAGTAGAGTTTATTGCAGCAGTTTCTTGTGCATGTCAAGCTATTTAGTTAAAAAGAATCATTGATGTGTTACACAAGAAACAACAGGGACATCTACAAATTTACTGTGATAACAACTCAACAATCAAACTCTCTAAGAATCTAGTTTTTCATAGAAGAAGCAAACACATAGATGTGAGGTACCACTTCCTTCATGACCTTGCTAAGAATGGAATCATTAAAATGATATATTGTCGAAGTGAAGATCAGATTGCAGATATGTTTACCAAGCCTCTCAAATTGGCTACATCTATGAAGTTGCGTGATTTTCTTGGCGTTTGTTCAATTTGTTCTTTAAACTGATTGCATGAATAGCATTCAGTTTAAGGGAGAGTGTTAAGATATTAGTTTGTTATTTTTAGCTAGCTGAATAATAGTGGTAGACCTATTCTTAAGGGAATAGGTTATTTGTTGACCATTTCTCTAGGAAAATCTCATAAGCTTATGAGCTGTTAGTTATGGATTAGTTGTTGCTTACTTTTAACAAAGTTTGTTTTTTGAATTGTTATTTATTCAGACTTTCAGTCAATAAAGAAAAGTACTTGAGTTATACATATTCTTTCAACTTTTACTTCAGTTTCTTTAACAATTGATTCACTTATTTTTATATAGTGGAATTGTAATTTCAACCTAAATTACGTAGAGTTAGGTTGGGTTAATTCTAATTTATGATTAGTTTGATCTAACTCAAAAACTTAAAACTAATCATAATTAAATTTGTTCTAAACCAAACTGATCTATGCGCATCACTAAACTCAATATTCAAATTTTGATTATATCTAAATTATGTAAAAAAAATTAACAACAATTACCCCGCCCTATTTTAAGAATAATTATCTATTATATAGTGTGTAGTGTTATAGTTGATTTGTTTATTAACACGTGTTATTTTATTATTGGCTAACAATATCATGATATATATTCCAAAAAATTAAATTAAGAAATAAATTCTACTACTGGGAGCCTCGATAGAGCCGATCACACAAATGTAGTGATTTTGTTACCTACGGATTATTTAGGATAAATTACCAATAGGTCCTACTTTTGGGACTTATTACCCATTAAGTTCTATTGATAAATTTATCAAGTGATAAATTAATCAGTCTCTTGTTTTTATGAATAAATTTATAGAGATAAATTTATCAGTATCTTTGTTTTTATGAATAAATTTATAGTGATAAATTTATCAGTCTCTTGTTTTATAGTGATAAATTTATCAGTTAGGATCTGTAGCTAAATAAGTCTAGTTAACAAGACTGATTGGTAAGTGCCCCTATTATTTACACATTTTATTTGTTTAATTTAACTTCGACTTCAGATTAACAAATCAAATTGAATTAAGCCATGAATCAAGTTGGATTATGTGACTTTTCATCCGTCATCCTTTCGAATTTAGGTGATTTGCAAAAAATCAATTTACATCTGTTTGTTAATTAGTAGATTCAGATTGAACGGGTCGTGTCATTTTTTGGGTGGATATGAATCGGTTGGGGGTTTTGGGTTATACTATTTTAGGTATTTTTTAAAGCTATTTTCCAGTATTACTTTACAATTTTTGGCCCAATTCCTTCCCTCCCAATTTTTATAATAAAAATAATGGCCTACCTTTCATATTTCATAAATAGCAACTATAATTATTAAATAAAATCTCATTTTTCAAACACACAAATCATAAAAGCATGACATCATTTTCTTAGGAGCGTTAGTGGATTGGGTTTGGTAGGGTTAGTCCAGATCCTCTTTAGCCAATTCCTCCGGTCAAGGGCTAGGATTTGGCTATATCACTTTGGACAGGATCCGTGGCTCAGATCAGATTAGTTTAAAAAAAAATAAAAAATTTGAATTTCATTAACACTGCAAAACAGAGCTTCCCTCCCATATATCCCATTCACTTTTTTCCTCAATTTTGAGCTTTGGTGAACGATGAATCCATCTTGTGACACCGACACTGGCGAGTCCAAGCCGGCGGTGAACATCGATGGCCTCTCCCTTTGTCCCTTTGTTGGTGAACGACGACTCCATCTCGTGACACTGATGGCGGCGGCGAACATCGACGGTCTCTCCCTTTGTCTTACTCCGAAGATTTTAGCTGTGATTTTAGCCGCGAACCAGAGTTAAGGTAATATGTTTTTTCCTGTTGTTTCCCCCAAATAATCTGCCATTTTCAAAACTTGAACAACGATGTGTGTTTCTTATAGTAAACTGTCATTTTTCTCGTTGTTTTCCCCAAATAATCTGCCATTTTCAGATGTTATTGATCTTGAATTTGTGTGCAAAGTGGTAAATGTAGCCATTCTTGTGTGATTAAACTGGAAAATAATTCCAATGGCAGGAATTTTTTTTTTCTCTTTTGTTTTGAGGTTTTGATCCTCCTATCCAAATATATCATCATTAACCTTTCCAATTAGTAATTAGGAGTGGTTTCTGTGTTAATAGTCAGTAGTCATAGTGGGCAATGTCACTAATAGAAGGGAAAAAAAAACTTATAACAAAGAAGTAATAGTGAAATGGTAGGCTTGTTTCCCCAATTCCAATGGCAGAAATTTTTTTTTTCCCCTTTTGTTTTAAGGTTTTGATCCTTCAATCCAAATATATCATCCTTAACCTTTCTAATTAGTAAGTAGGAGTGGTTTCTGTGTTAGTAGTCAGTAGTCACAATAGGTAATGTCACTTATAATAGGAAGAAAAAAAAAAAAAACCTTATAACAAGGAAGTAATAGTGAAATGGTAGGCTTGTTTCCTTTAAAAAAAAACCTATTATTATAGTGTATTGATATTTCTCCCATTTCATTGCCTTTATTTTTCAGTTGCGTTTTCATATGGATATGGAACCTGACAATGATTGTGGTTGGAAGCCAAAAGAAGGAATGACCTTTGATTCATAAGAAGGTGTGTATGATTTTTATAATGCATATGGAGGAAGAATGAGATTTAGCATAAGAAGAGAATATTGTAAGAAAAACAAGTTTACGAAACAAATTATTTCTAGAAATTTTGTTTGCAACAAGGAGGGATTTCGGAAGGTTGACAAGCAAGACCCATTGACAAAAACCCCTGGAGCTAAAATTAGGATTGGTTGTGAGGCCCAACTTCTTGTTAAATTGGATGTCAGTACTAGGAAATTTGTTGTGACTGATTTCAAAGAAAAACACAACCATGAACTTGTATCTCTTGATTGTGCCCATACGTTTCCATCGCACAAAAAGATATTAGCAACTCAAGCAATTTAGTTAGACTTAGCCTCAGAGTCTGGCCTTCGTTTAGGACAGTCTTTTAAACTCATGGGTAGGGAAGCTAGTGGGAGGCAGTTTCTTGGATTTATGAAATTAGATCAAAAAAATTACTTGAAAACCACAAGGCAAAAAAATTTAGCATGTGGGGAAGTAGGTAATGTGTTGCAATACTTTCAACAAAAATCCTTGGAGAATCCATATTTTTTTTTTTTTTTTTATGCTTTCCAATTAGATAATGTGGGACAAATAACGAATATGTTTTGGGCTAATGCACAAATGATCATGGATTATGCCCAATTTGGTAATGTAGTTACATTTGATACTACCTACAAATCAAACAAAGAGCATAGGCCATTTGCATCTTTTGTGGGATTTAATCATCATAGAGAAACAATTGTTTTTGGTGCTTCTTTGTTGTATGATGAGACTGCCAAAATATTTGTATGGTTATTTCAAACTTTTTGGAGGCTATGTCAAAAAAGGCACAAAAAACTTTGTTTACTGATCAAGATGCTGCAATGGCTAAGGCCATACCCATTGTCATGCCTGACACGAGTCACCGCTTGTGCACTTGGTATGCAAAATGCATTAAGGCTTGTTAATTGCCTCTTTCAAGATAAAGGGGTGGAAGGTGTATTAAATAGATTCATGTTTGATATTGAGGTTGAAAATGAATGGAAAATGAAGTGGAGAGAAATGCTTGATACATATGATGCTCATGATAATCATTGGTTGAAGTTGACTTTTGGGGTGAAGGAAAAATGGGGCTGGCCTTATGTCAGATCAACATGGGCTACGAGAATGAGTACAACACAACTCAGTGAATCTTTTAATGCATTTTTGAAGGATTACCTTCATTTTGATTTTAATTTAAATAAATTCTTCATGCATTTTGAAAGGGTATTTTGTGAGAAGTGGTACAAAGAGTTAAAAGCTGGATATGCTTTATACCATAGGTCGCTAAGGGTGAGAGCGCCATTCATAATGTTAAGTCAAATGGGTGATATGTATACTAAAAATATTTTTGAGAAGTTTCAAGATGAGTGTTTTCTTTCTGTTGAATCAGACATACAAGCAATTGAATACGGTGATGGTTGTAGCCTATGAATAATTGTTGATGCTATTGGGAAAAATTCAAGGAAAGTGAAGATGGAGATGGATGGCTCTTTGGTTTGTAATTGTACAAAGTTTGAAAGGAAATGGATTTTATGCAGTCACTGTTTGAAACGACAGATCTCAGCCGTTGCAAGGAGGATTGCAAGGAGGAGTTGCAAGGAGAGGATCCTGTCTTTTCGAAATTTCAATTAGATTGCATACCCATTCAATTCTATTAGTTATTTTATTTAATATATATATATATAGGAGAAAAAATAAAAAAGAGTAGATAGATAACCAATAAAATTATAAAAATATACCACATAGGATATGTGGCGGACCTGTGATAGTTTTTTTTTTCGTAAGACACTTGTTAGCAAAACCCAAAAGTTAAATAGACAATACAAAGAGTCAATTTATTCTCTTTATTTTTTTACACATTTTTCATAAAAATAAAAAAGAAAAGCTAAAATAATTCAGTTTGCAAATTTACCCTCAAAATATATATGCACATGTACTTGGGCCCTAATTCAAGACTCTACCTGAGCTCAAGAGAGAACACAAGTTTTTCAAGAGAAAGCAAGAAATCCGAAGCCCTTGAAATCGACTCCTTCAAATAGTCTTTATGATGGGGAACAAGAAGATGAAGCACAAAGAAACCCTAAGACGAATCAGATGAAGTCCAAACGCCCTAAACCCCACACACGAACCCTAATACGAAGTAAGCAGATGAACAAGACGAAGCTTCAGATTGCTCAAATCGTCTGAAAATTATCACGCATCTTCAAATCCAGGTTTTTATTTCTCTAAAATCATGTTTCTGATGATGGAAAATCGCTTAAAATTTGCTTCAAATTACTTGAGATTGCTTAAAATTTATTTGAAATTGCTTGGTAATTGTTGTTTTCAATCTTTTTTTTTTTGGGGTGAATTTTTTTAAAAAATATTATTTTTTGTTTGGGAAAGTTTTTGTTAGCAATGGCAGCTCCTTTGGCAGCCCAATGTGGATGCTCTAAAAACCCTAAATTTTTAAGAATTATTGTATTACATAGATCTAGAAGGATTATAAACAAAATTCAATGACCCATCTGAGAAACCTTATAAAATTGAGGAACACCATAGAATGCTAAAACTGTAGAGAAGAGTTTGCACTCAAAATTCAGAGACCCCACTTGAGGAAACCCTAGAATTTGAAGAGTAATTGCACATCTATAATTAGCGCTAGCCAGTGGATCCACCAGCCCGCCAAATCTGGCCGACCCGACCCGGCATCAAATGGGTGAATACGTGGCACCTGGCTGACGGGTGCGGGCCAAGATTTTACATGCTGGCGGGTTTGGGCAGGGTGACGGGTGGCCCGCCGTGCACCCCGACCCGCCGTTTGTCCCCAGATTTTATTTTTTAAAATTATTTTTTCGTACGCGCCCCCCCCGAGTTGGGATCTCCTCCTTGCAATCCTCCTTGCAATGGCTAAGATCAGCCGTTGCAGCATCCAACGGCTGATTTCAATTTCTTTATTTTATTTACTTATTTTTTATGGTCGTTTGATGTTGCAACGGCTAATCTTAGCCGTTGCATTGAGGATTCCAATGAGGAGTTGCAAGGAGAGGATCCCGTCTTTTCGAAATTTCAATTAGATTGCATACCCATTCAATTCTATTAGTTGTTTTATTTAATATATATATATATATATATAGGAGAAAAAATAAAAAAGAGTAGATAGATAACCAATAGAATTATAAAAATATACAACATAGGATATGTGGCGGACCTGTGATAGTTTTTTTTTTCGTAAGACACTTGTTAGCAAAACCCAAAAGTTAAATAGACAATACAAAAAGTCAATTTATTCTCTTTATTTTTTTACACATTTTTCATAAAAATAAAAAAGAAAAGCTAAAAAATTGAGTTTGCAAATTTACCCTCAAAATATATATGCACATAAACTTGGGTCCTAATTCAAGACTCTACCTGAGCTCAAGAGAGAACACAAGTTTTTCAAGAGAAAGCGAGAAACCCGAAGCCTTTGAAATCGACCCCTTCAAGTAGTCTTTATGATGGGGAACATGAAGACGAAGCACAAACAAACCCTAAGACAAATCAGATGAAGTCGAAACCCCTAAACAACACACACGAACCCTAATACGAAGCAAGCAGATGAACAAGACGAAGCTTCAGATTGCTCAAATCATCTGAAAATCCATCACGCATCTTCAAATCCAGGTTTTTATTTCTCTAAAATCATGTTTCTGATGATGGAGAATCGCTTAAAATTTGCTTCAAATTACTTGAGATTGCTTGAAATTTATTTGAAATTGCTTGGTAATTGTTGTTTTCAGTCTTTTTTTTTTGGGTGAATTTTGTTAAAAAATATTATTTTTTGTTTGGGAAAGTTTTTGTTGGCAATGACAGCTCCTTTGGCAGCCTAATGTGGATGCTCTAAAAATCCTAAATTTTTAAAAATTATTGTATTACATAAATCTAGAAGGATTATAAATAAAATTCAATGACCCATTTGAGAAACCTTATAAAATTGAGAAACAACATAGAATGCTAGAATTGTAAGAAAGAGTTTGTACTCAAAATTCAGAGACCCCACTTGAGGAAACCCTATAATTTGAAGAGTAATTGCACATTTATAATTAGCGTTGGTCAGCGGATCCACCGGTCTGCCAAATCTGGCCGACCCGACCCGGGTATCAAATGGGTGAATGCGTGGCACCTGGCGGACGGGTACGGGCCAAGATTTTACATGCTGGCGGGTTTGGGCCGGGTGACGGGTGGCCCGCCGTGCACCCCGACTCGCCGTTTGTCACCAGATTTTGTTTTTTAAAATTATTTTTTTGCACGCCCCCCTCCCCGAGTTGGGATCTCTTACTTGCAATCCTCCTTACAACGGCTAAGATCAGCCGTTGCAACATCCAACGACCATAAAAAATAAATAAAATAATGATATTGAAATCAGCGGTTGGATGTTGCAACGGCTGATCTCAGCCGTTGCAAGGAGGATTATAAGGAGGAATTGCAAGGAGAGGATCCTGTCTTTTCAAAATTTCAATTAGATTGCATACCCTTTCAATTCTATTTGTTGTTTTATTTAATATATATATATATATATATAGGAGAAAAAATAATAAAGAGTATATAGATAACCAATAAAATTATAAAAATATACCACATAGGATATGTTGTGGACCTGTGATAGTTTTTTTTTCGTAAGACATTTGTTAGCAAAACCCAAAAGTTCTATTGACAATACAAAAAGTCAATTTATTCTCTTTATTTTTTTACACATTTTTCATAAAAATAAAAAGGAAAAGCTAAAAAATAAAGTTTGCAAATTTACCCTCAAAATTTATATGCACATGTACTTGGGCCCTAATTCAAGACTCTAACTGAGCTGAAGAGAGAACCCAAGTTTTTCAAGAGAAAGCGAGAAACCCGAAGCTTTTGAAATCGACTCCTTCAAATCGTCTTTATGATGGGGAACATGAAGACAAAGCACAAACAAACCCTAAGACGAATCAGATGAAGTCGAAACCCCCTGAACCCCACATACGAACCCTAATACGAAGCAAGCAGATGAACAAGACGAAGCTTCAGATTGCTCAAATCGTCTGAAAATTCATCACGCATCTTCAAATCCAGTTTTTTATTTCTCTAAAATCATGTTTCTGATGACGGAGATTGCTTGAGATTTATTTGAAATTGCTTGGTAATTGTTGTTTTCAGTCTTTTTTTTTTTGGGTGAATTTTGTTAAAAAATATTATTTTTTGTTTGGGAAAGTTTTTGTTGGGAATGGCAGCACCTTTGGTAGCTCAATGTGGATGCTCTAAAAACCCTAAATTTTTAGGAATTGTTGTATTACATAGATCTAGAAGGATTATAAACAAAATGCAATGACCCATTTAAGAAACCTTATAAAATTGAGGAACAACATAGAATGCTAGAACTGTAGGGAAGAGTTTTCACTCAAAATGCAGAAACCCCACTTGAGGAAACCCTAGAATTTGAAGAGTAATTGCACATCTATAATTAGCACTGGTCAGCGGATCCACCGGGCTGCCAAATCTGGCCGACCCGACCCGACCCGACCTGGCATCAAATGGGTGAATGCGTGACACCTGGCGGACGGGTGCGGGCCAAGATTTTACATGCTGGCGAGTTTGGGCCAGGTGATGGGTGGCCCGTCGTGCGCCCCGACCCGCTGTTTGTCCCCAGATTTTGTTTTTTAAAATTATTTTTTTGTACGCCACCCCCCCGAGTTGGGATCCCCTCATTGCAATCCTCCTTGCAACGGCTGATATCAATCGTTCCAATTTCTTTATTTTATTTATTTATTTTTTATGGCCGTTGGATGTTGCAACGGCTGATCTCAGCCGTTGTGAGGAGGATTGCAAGGAGGAGTTGCAAGGAGAGGATCCTGTCTTTTCAAAATTTCAATTAGATTGCATACCCTTTCATTTCTATTAGTTGTTTTATTTAATATATATATATATATATAGGAGAAAAAACAAAAAAGAGTAGATAGATAACTAATAGAATTATAAAAATATACCACATAGGATATGTGGCGGACCTGTGATAGTTTTTTTTACGTAAGACACTTGTTAGCAAAACCCAAAAGTTAAATAGACAATACAAAAAGTCAATTTATTCTTTTTATTTTTTTACACATTTTTCATAAACATAGAAAAGAAAAGCTAAAAAATTCAGTTTGCAAATTTACCCTCAAAATATATATGCACATGTACTTGGGCCATAATTCAAGACTCTACCTGAGCTCAAAAGAGAACACAAGTTTTTCAAGAGAAAGCGAGAAACCCGAAGTCCTTGAAATCGACTCCTTCAAATTATCTTTATGATGGGGAACATGAAGACGAAACACCAACAAAACCTAAGACGAATCAGATGAAGTCGAAACCCTCTAAACCCTACACACGGACCCTAATACGAAGCAAGCAGATGAATAAGACGAAGTTTCAGATTGCTCAAATCGTCTGAAAATCCATTACCATCTTCAAATCCAGGTTTTTATTTCTTTAAAATCATGTTTCTGATTATGGAGAATCGCTTAAAATTTGCTTCAAATTACTTGAGATTGCTTGAAATTTATTTGAAATTGCTTGGTAATTGTTGTTTTCAGTCTCTTTTTTTTTGGGTGAATTTTTTTAAAAAATATTATTTTTTGTTTGGGAAAGTTTTTGTTGGCAATGGCAGCTCCTTTGGCAGCCAAATGTGGATACTCTAAAAATCCTAAATTTTTAAGAATTGTTGTATTACATAGATCTAGAAGGATTATAAACAAAATTCAATGACCTATTTGAGAAACCTTACCAAATTGATGAACAACATAGAATGCTAGAACTGTAGGGAAGAGTTTGCACTCAAAATTTAGAGACCCCACTTGAGGAAACCCTAGAATTTGAAGAGTAATTGCACACTTATAATTAGCGCTGGTCAGCGGATCCACCGGGCCGCCAAATCTGGCCGTGAATGCGTGGCACCTGGCGGACGGGTACGGGCCAAGATTTTACATGCTGGCAGGTTTGGGCCGGGTGACGGGTGGCCCGCCGTGCACCCCGACCCGCCATTTGTCCCCAGATTTTGTTTTTTAAAATTATTTTTTTGTACGCCCTCCCCGAGTTGGGATCCCCTCCTTGCAATCCTCCTTGCAACGGCCGAGATCAGCCGTTGCAATTTCTTTATTTTATTTATTTATTTTTTATGGCCATTGCATGTTGCAACGGCTGGTCTCAACTATTGGAAGGAGGATTGCAATGAGGAGTTACAAGGAAAGGATCCTGTCTTTTCGAAATTTCAATTAGATTGCATACCCTTTCAATTCTATTAGTTGTTTTATATATATATATATATATATAGGAGAAAAAATAAAAAAGAGTAGATAGATAACCAATAGAATTACAAAAATATACCACATAGGATATGTGGCGGACCTGTGATAGTTTTTTTTTTCGTAAGACACTTGTTAGCAAAACCCAAAAGTTAAATAGACAATACAAAAAGTCAATTTATTTTCTTTATTTTTTTACACATTTTTCATAAAAATAAAAAAGAAAAGCTAAAAAATTGAGTTTGCAAATTTACCCTCAAAATATATATGCACATAAACTTGGGCCCTAATTCAAGACTCTACCTGAGCTCAAGAGAGAACACAAGTTTTTCAAGAGAAAGTGAGAAACCCGAAGCCTTTGAAATTGACTCCTTCAAATCGTCTTTATGATGGGGAACATGAAGACAAAGCACAAACAAATCCTAAAACGAATCAGATGAAGTCAAAACCCCTAAACCCCACACACGAACCCTAATACGAAGCAAGCAGATGAACAAGGCGAAGTTTCAGATTGCTCAAATCGTCCGAAAATCCATCACGCATCTTCAAATCCAGGTTTTTATTTCTCTAAAATCATGTTTCTGATGATGGAGAATCGCTTAAAATTCTTCAAATTACTTGAGATTGCTTGAAATTTATTTGAAATTGCTTGGTAATTGTTGTTTTCAGTCTCTCTTTTTTTTGGGTGAATTTTGTTAAAAAATATATTTTTTTGTTTGGGAAAGTTTTTGTTGGCAATGACAGCTCCTTTGGCAGCCCAATGTGGATGCTCCAAAAACTCTAAATTTTTAGGAATTATTGTATTACATAGATCTAGAAGGATTATAAACAAAATGCAATGACGCATTTGAGAAACCTTATAAAATTAAGGAACAACATAGAACGCTAGAATTGTAGGGAATAGTTCGCACTCAAAATTCAGAGATCCCACTTGAGGAAATCCTAGAATTTGAAGAGTAATTGCACATCTATAATTAGCGTTGGTCAGTGGATCCACCGGCCCGCCAAATCTGGCCGACCCGACCTGACATCAAATGGGTGAATGCGTGGCACTTGGCGAACGGGTGCGGGCCAAGAATTTATATGCTGGCGGGTTTGGGCCGGGTGACGGGTGCCCCGCCGTGCACCCCGACCCGCTGCTTGTCCCCTGATTTTGTTTTTTAAAATTATTTTTTTGTACACCCCCCGAGTTGGGATACCCTCATTGCAATCCTCCTTGCAACGGCTGAGATCAGCCATTGCAATTTATTTATTTATTTATTTATGGCCGTTGGATATTGCAACAGCTGATCTCAGCCGTTGCAAGGAGAGGATCCTGTCTTTTCGAAATTTCAATTAGATTGCATACCATTTCAATTCTATTAGTTGTTTTCTTTAATATATATATATATATATATATAGAAGAAAAAATAAAAAGAGTAGATAGATAACCAATAGAATTATAAAAATATACCACATAGGATATGTTGCGGACCTGTGATAGTTTTTTTTCTGTAAGACAATGGTTAGCAAAACCTAAAAGTTCTATTGACAATACAAAAAGTCAATTTATTCTCTTTATTTTTTTACACATTTTTCATAAAAATAAAAAGGAAAAGCTAAAAAATTGAGTTTGCAAATTTACCCTCAAAATTTATATGCACATGTACTTGGGCCCTAATTCAAGACTCTACCTGAGCTCAAGAGAGAACACAAGTTTTTCAAGAGAAAGCGAGAAACCCGAAGCATTTGAAATCGACTCCTTCAAATCGTCTTTTTGATGGGGAACATGAAGACGAAGCACAAACAAACCCTAAGACGAATCAGATAAAGTCGAAACCCCCTAAGCCCTTGCAATCCTCCTTGTAAGATTTGAGATCAGCCGTTGCAACATCCAACAGTTGATTTCAATTTCTTTATTTTATTTATTTATTTTTTATGGCCGTTGGATGTTGCAACGGCTAATCTCAGCCGTTGCAAGGAGAATTGTAATGAGGAGTTGCAAGGTGAGAATCCCAACTCCCCCTACCCCCGGAATCAGGATCCTCTCTTTGAGGTTTCTACTTGCTGGGCCATTGGGTCCATTTTTAAGCCTAATTTTGATAATCTGAACCGTTTATATTTTAAGATTTTTTGAGTACATTATACAGGTAAAAAATTAAGTTGATTGGATATCAGAAAGTATGTGTTCGGAAAACTAACTAAAAACTATTTTTTTTAAAAAATTTAATAAACAGTTTTCCGAATACATGTTTTCTGATATTCGATCAACTTGATTTTTTACAGGTATGATATACTCAACACATCTTAAAATGTGAACGGTTCGGATTATCAAAATTAGGCCTAATAGTGAGCCCAATGACCCAGCAAGTAGGAAGTCAAGTAGGAACCTCAAGGAGAGGATTCTGATTCCCCCCGAATCAGGATCCTGACTCCCTCCCCGAATCAGGATCCTGACTCCCTCCCCGAATCAGGATCCTCTCCTTGAGGTTCCTACTTGCTGGGCCATTGGGCTCATTTTTAGGTGTAATTTTGATAATCCGAACCGTTCACATTTTAAGATTTTTTTAGTATATCATACATGTAAAAAATTAAGTTGATCGGATATCAGAACATATGTGTTCGGAAAACTAACTAAAAACTTTTTTTTTTTGAATTTAATAAACAGTTTTTCGAATACATATTTTTTGATATTCAATCAACTTGATTTTTCACAGGTATGATATACTCAACAAATCTTAAAATGTAAACGGTTCAGATTATCAAAATTAGGCCTAAAAGTGGGCCCAATGACCCAGCAAGTAGGAACCTCAAGGAGAGGATCCTGATTCCCCCGAATCAGGATCCTGGCTCCCCCGAATCAGGATCCTATCTTTGAGGTTCCTACTTGACTTCTTATTTGCTAGGCCATTAGGCCCATTTTTAGGCCTAATTTTGATAATCCGAACCGTTCACATTTTAAGATTTTTTGAGTACATCATACATGTAAAAAATTAAGTTGATTGGATATCAGAAAGTATGTGTTCGGAAAACTAACTAAAAATTATTCACTATGCTTGGTTATCATTTTTCAAAAATAATTTTTAGAAAATTTTACTTTCGTATTTTTCGTGTTTTTTTTGTTTTTACTGAATTTTTTTAATATTTTGAGCAAATTTTTTTTTATTTTTAGACATACCTAACATAAATATACCTAAAAAGTAAAAAAAATTGTAAAAAACTTTTTAAAAATTCACTAAATACTAAAAATACAAAAAAATACGAGAATTCAATACATTTTTTGTATTTTTATGTATTTATTACTTTTTAAAAATATTTGTTCACAATTTTTTTACTTTTTAGATACATCTAAGTAAGGTGCATCTAAAAAAATAAAAAAAATGTTTAAAATTTTAAAAATATTCACTAAACTAAAAAATTCAGTTTTCAAAAAACTTAATTCAAAAAATTCAAATCAAACACACTTTTTTTTAAAATTTTGATAAACGGTATTTTGAATACATATTTTCTGATATCCGATCAGCTTAATTTTTTATAGATATAATATATTCAATAAATTTTAAAATATAAATAATTTAAATTATCAAAATTAAACTTAAAATTAGACTTAGGCCTCGTTTGGGAACAGGCTAATTTAGTAACTTTTTGGCTATTTGGCTAAAAATGTAGGTACAAAAAACTTGTATGTTTAGGATGACTTTTTGGTTAATTACGAAAAGATGTGCAAAAAGTAGAGAGAAAAGAAAATCTTTAATTTTTTGGTATGAATTATTGACTTTTTGACTAATTTAATAACCTTTTGACTAATTGACTAAAAAAATAAATCTCCAAACGGGCCTTAATAACTCAACAAATAGGAAATAATGTAGGAACCTCGAGGGGAGGATCCCCGCCCTTTTTTTGATCTCATCATAAAAAAGACTCCCCCTCCCTCTTTTCTGATCATATCATGAAAAGACCTAGCCCATTTTCTTCTTCTTCGACAAACATCGTATTCTCTCTCGTATCTCGTCTCTCTATCTCTATCTCTCTTTCTCTCTCTCTACCCAAAACCCTACCCATCTACCGACTGCGACCTTCTCATCGTCCGACGATCTTCTCCATCGGCGATCGAAGATCTGCTTTTTTTTTTTTATTATTATTTTTTTAACTCCCTTTTCTGAGAATCTCAGCTTAAAACCTTAACGGTTAGGGCCTACCCCTTTCTTCGACTGAAAGAGGATCGCTGATCATAGTGGTGGTGAGTTCTGTTTTGTCTTCATCTTTCCTCTTCTTGTCTTCTTCTCCTGAATATCTAATCTGTTTTTTTTTTTAGTTTTTTTTGTTTTGTTGCAGTTCTGAAAGCAAAGTGGCGGTGAGATGAGATTAGAGTGAGGGTTCTACACACACAGAGAGAGAAGCTTACAGAGACTCAGAGAGTTAAAAAACCAGAGGTTTGTGATTTTGATTTTATATCTGTGTTTGTGATTTTATATGTGTCTGTTTGATTTCTATCTGTGTCTGTCTGTGATTTTATATCTGTGTTTGCTCTTCTTCTCTCCTCTTCTTCTCTTCTCCTCTTCTGTTTTTCGTTTCGTCTTTCATCTTATTCTCTTCTCCTGTTCTCTAGTATGTCACTCCACACTGTTCTCCGGTATTGGTTGATGAAATTTGTAATCATATCCAGTCTATTGGTTGATACTCCACGCAAATTGTTGATTACAAACTGGTTGAATACTCTTTAATTTATGGCCAAGCTATGAAACACAATACCCAATTTTTTGTTGAATATTTTGCTCTGGTATGTTAATGTATATGCATTATTATTTACCTCTTAAACTAATTTATGGTATGTTCATGATTTGAGCAATTTGTGTTATAAACTGATTTAGAACTGCTTGGGAAATGAATGCTTTAGGAACTACTTGGGAAATGAATGATTTGGGAACTACTTCAGAAATGAATGATTTTGGAACTGATTTAATAGTATTACAGTGCTTCCATACAAAATTTGTGTTTATAAATTGATTTAGGAACTGAAAATAAAAAGATTCATGACAGTTGCGAGAGGAGGGCATTTGAGATATTCAAAATGAAAATAATAGATTAATTTTTTGACAGCAACCTCTCAGACAGGTTTCTTAGATAGTTCATTGGTTACTTATGCATATTTATCATCTTTTTAATGTTTTAGTCCTTCATGTATTACTTATGTAAGGGCATGTTTGATTGGGTGGATTAGAGCATGGGATTAGGATTATTAATCCGTGGGCCCAATTATCTCATGTTTGTTTTAACATTTTGGTTTAGGATTATTAATCCAATGGATAATTAATCCAACAAATTTGTAGGATTATTAGTAATGAGGTAGGGGTGGGATTATTAATCCAATGGATATTAATCCAATGGATATTAATCCAATTGGATAGTGAATCCTACACTAATTTAATAGGATTATTAATACTTCACTATTAGTCTTTTGAATCAAACATGACCTAATAGTATTATGTAATAGTATTACTTGTTCATGTTTTTTTAATTGTTCATATTAGTCCTTCATGTATTGATTAATAAATACATGTGTTTTTTTTTTTTGTATGTTGAAAATTTGTAAAATTTCAAACCGCCAAACCGATTCGTATCTATCCGCCAATTCGCCAAATCCACATCTGCCGGATTGGCGGACGGATGCGGATTGATTTTCTCCAATCCGCCAATCTGGCGGACAGATGGGATGGTGGATTGGAGGTTTCGTGGCCGCAACCGATCCGCGCCCACCCCCTATCTATAATTGTATTTCAGTAAAAATAATGGTGAGATGAATGTTGATCTGTGCAGGCATTAGTGGGATGTGATGGTTCTTTTTCAAGATTGTAATTTTTTATCCCCCATTTGTAATTGACTGGTTTGCTTTGCTTTGAAAGGACTGAATAATGTAATTTGATGGCTTAGTGTCTATTTTGTTTGCTAGAGCGCGTTGTTTTCTATAACTTCATAAATGTTTTTTCTTGTCCCATTGTCATCTTGAGAATTTTTAAAATTTTGACTCTATATTAAATTTAGTTGTCACTATTGATCACATCATTTGGTGTTATTGCTGCTATTTCAGAATGAAATATAGGTCAGTTTCAATTTGGATTGCTTGGATTTTCAGCTTGGTTGAATAGGTCAAGATCACATTTTATTACAAGATCATGTATAATGTCATAAAAAAGGGTACTTCTTATCTTTGTTTGGTTTTGTTTTCAATATATGTTTTTTGAGAAAAAAAAAAAAACTAGTTTGCTGAAAAAAATGAGAAAATTCAAAAAATCATTATTTTCATATGGTTCTCTATTTTTGGGTGAAAATATATTGTTGCTGTTTATTTTCGTCAAACCAGTTTCTGTTTAAATAATAATAATAATAAAAAAAACGGAAAACATATTGTGAAAAATAAGTGAACAGAATTATTTGTTTCCCTTTTTTGGCTTGAAATGGAGTGTTTGCTTTCAAGGGGTTAACTAATCTGTACATCTTTCAAGATATTTTCACTCCATTATTGCACTAAATATTTTTTTGGTTGAAATAATAGATTAATTTATGGAAGTTCCTCTCTAGGGTTTTATTTTATGTATCATGAAAAAGAGTTATGTCAACCTTTGTACTTATTAGTAGGCTAGTAGTAGCCAACCTTGTTTCTATTTCTGCTTCATGGTCATGAATATATATGTTTTTATCACATTTTTGTAGAAAATAACAGTGCTGTTGTATTTTCTTCCTCTTTTTACCCTCTTTATGTTTGCATTTTAAAATCAATTATGTTGCCTGCATTCTTGTTGAGCCATTTTGTTGTGGCCTCCTGATCAATCTTTTCAACCTATATAGATAGTTTTATTGTGCCAATTATTCAAATGTAGTAACAGTTTAAGAACATATTAGTTAGATGAATTTGAAGATAATTCTATTCACTCTGAAGTAACTGAGTATACTATGAGCTTGTAGCTCTATTTTCATCTCTTTTTTTTTTTGTGTGGATAATTTCATCTTACTGGGTCATTAGTATATTTCTTACAAATGAAGCCTTGTATGTAATGATGATTTTTTTATGTTCCATGTGTATAGGAATTGTATGTGTCTGTTATGTTGCTGGGGAATGTCTGATGGAAAAAGCTCATTTATCTTTTCTACAATTATCATTGTTTTTGTGGGACGTTTTGATGTTTTTCATTAATATTTTCAGGTTGCATTGACCATCCTTTCCTCTTCTTAATTGTTGTTTTAGGTTTCTCTGAAAGGGAGTGGAAATTCAAAATGCTGCAAAATGTCCCACATCAAATTGTACAATCACCAGCCAGACTAGGCCTGCCAAACCCAAATTCACCCTCTTTACAAAACCCTACCCCGCCTAAATCCTCCTCCCAACTCCCACAGCCTCAGCTCCCCAATCAACAATCGAATTTGTCAAAAGCCACGACCACCTCCTCAACTCTTCTTCCTCTACTTCCGCCTCTCTCTAGAGCCCAATGTCTTCTCCTTCAAATGGCCTTCCTTGCATCTCGGCTCTTTGAGGTCTCGCCCAATAGGTCTCATTGGCTTAGTGCATTCCGTGGCTCCCTTCCTACCTTTCTATCATCACAAACCCAATCCACAACATCAGTTCAACCAGACTCCTCGCCTTCCACCACCAGAGAAATCCTCTCCCTTTTTACAACCCTTCAAACTCAGCTCTTCGAATCTGTTGCAGAACTTCAAGAAATTCTTGATCTTCAAGATGCTAAGCAGAAAGTTGCTCGTGAAATCAGGTCAAAAGATTCCGCAATGCTTTCCTTCGCTAACAAACTTAAAGAAGCCGAACGGATTCTTGACATTCTCGTCGATGATTATTCTGATTATCGCCGCCCCAAAAGATCAAAATCAGAAGATGATACGGATGATTCTTGTACCACAACTATTTCTGCTCAGCTGAATTTATCTGACATTCTATCATATGCCCACAGGATAAG
Source organism: Camellia sinensis (assembly GCF_055761805.1). NCBI lineage: Eukaryota > Viridiplantae > Streptophyta > Magnoliopsida > Ericales > Theaceae > Camellia > Camellia sinensis. The sequence continues at coordinate 19,167,466 of NC_138967.1, read as the reverse complement.
CTACACAACATTTGCACCGCCGGAATTTGGTGCTGGGCAGGCACCTTTGCGTGGGGCACTACCACCTGCCCCACAGGAGGAGCAACTGCGCGCTTCTCAGTTGTATGCATTTGCTGATCTCGATGTTGGTTTACCTAAATCAGCAGAAAGCAAGGAGAAAACAATTGAGCCATTCATTGAAGCTCCTCCTGCACAACAGCCAGACTCGAATCCACTTGCTAATCTCACTGGAATTCAGGGTCTGATTCCTCCAAATTTTGTGATTCCATCTGGATGGAAGCCTGGGATGCCTGTGGAATTGCCTAGTGATTTACCGATGATGCCTCCACTTGGCTGGAAGCCTGGTGACCCAATTCCGCTGCCTCCATTGGATACTCTCCCTATTGCTGGTAGAATTGAGGAGCAACAACCACGACCCATTCCTGCTCAAGGAATACCCAAAGTACCTGAACCAATACAAGTTCGGCATGTTCAGCTTGATATTGATGATGATAGTAGTGATTATAGTAGTGACATGGGAAGCTCTGATGATGAAGATTGACAGTTGACCAGGTCTACTTTTGAGTTTTCTGATCTGTTTGAGGTACTTGAGGTAGGCACACTTGGAAGTTGGACTCGTTCTACCCTTGCAAGGTGTAACTAAATGTGCAATGTTTGCATTTTTTAGATCAATTTGCTGTTTAAAATATTTTGTATCTTACTGGGATTCTAGAATTGGAGTTTTTGTTTTGATTTTGGGTTACATAACTTGAATGCCTAAATTATGAGTTATGTGTTGAAGTTCTCATCCTCACTCGAGAAGTCTTCGTAGGTTTCTGTTTCAAGAAAAATATGATGCGAATATTTACTTGGTGTTCGTGACGTCCTATGTTTGATCAAGGTAGTGTAATATTCGATCCAGATTGCTAATATTTGCTTCTTGAAGTTCTAGCTGACAATGAATTGTTTGGTTTATTGATTTTAGGATGTGCTCTCTCGTCTTTGTGTGGTTTTGTTTTCAGTATTTTGAAATTTTAAATAGCAGTGCTTAATAAACCTCGATATCATGGATAACTCATGTATAATTATATGAAGAGGGACCTAATAAAAATCTTTAGTTGCATAGATTTGTTATATGGAAGCTCAAAGGAATGTTTTGTGAAATGATTGAAGTTTCACAAATTTGTTTTCATACTTGGCTTCTGTGGAAATAGAGCATGTTTTATTTTTATTTGTTTACTAGTGGTCTTTCCTACAATGCTGATTTATATGCTTATTTAGGCTTTGTTTTGGGAAGTTGGTTTTTAGTCATTTTTTTTGGTTTGTAGCAAAAGTCAAAAGTTGACTTTTTTGTATTTTTTTTCATTTGAGAAATTGGTTTTTAGCCAATGATGAAATTACAATTTTACCCCTCATGAGTCAAAATGTGTCACATGAGTGAAATTGTAAATATTTTAAACTAAATAGGGGTAGTTTGGTCATTGTATTATGATTTGACATCATCAACAAATATTAATCAAAAAAGCCAAAAGCAATTTTTTTATCAACTTCCCAAATCATTTGGCTAAAAAAAGCCAAAAGCTTGAAAAATTCTATTTCCACACATTTGATTAACTCAGGACACATATTTTTTCTAAATTTTTTTATTACATTTCTATCATTCTATCAAATTAGTAACCCACCCTCCCTTTCTCTCTCGCTCCCTCATTCCGGCCTCAAATCCACCCCTTCCACTCCCTCCTCCCACCCCATCCGCTCCCCAACCACCTCACGGCAGCGCCTCAACTCCCTCCGCCTCGTCCGCACCTCCACCGACGTCGAAACTCTCCCCAAAACCGACACTGCCCTTGTCGAGAAATCGATCAACACAATCCTTTGACTTGTGATTTATTTGAATGGTATCTTCTTTGGCTTGTGATTTATGTTTGTTTTTTTTTTTAATTTTTATTTTATTTTATTATTATTATGGATGATCTAGTCATTATTGAACTTCAATGCTTTTGGCATTTGTGATACAATGGTTTATGATTCATGAAATAGAATTTTGTATGTCATAATGTTTAAATTATAATTTGGGTGAGGTTTTCATGTTAAACTCCTATCCAATTTTTTTTTGAAAGTCACCATATTCGGCATCTGTTCCCGTGCTTATTAGAGAGTTGATTTGAAAGTCACCATATTTGAAAGTCACCATATTTGTTGATCATCCAATCAGTCAGTATAAAAACTGTTTGGATCTCATTTATCAGAATATTGATGAAGCTCATGACTCTTAGAAATGTTTTGGAATCAATTCTTTTTATTTATTTTTTATTTTTTGGGGAGGTTGGGTAATGGGTTAAATTCAATAGAATAGTATGTCTAACTGGCGTCAGCTTTTACTTCAATTTGATTTAAAATATATATTTTTTGGGACTTCCAAATTGGCACTTGGCATTTTCTTACACTAGCATTAGTTCATTTTTGTGCTTTAATGTAATGTGACAGTTTGTAATTTAGTTATTTATTGTACTACCAAGTTTTCTAAATGAATATTAGTTCTGCTCTCTTCTTCTGTTTCTTATTCCCCACACCATGCTTCCCTGCGCTTGCCCTTACTTGGATAGCAAGGCTTGAAGGCCCAGATCCTGTATAAAGGAGGTATAAATGAAAACGAAGAGGAAAACTTGAGATAATCATCTCATTTAAAAAGATCAAAAAAGAAGGCCGGTTAAGGAACCCTTGAGTACCCTTGCATGTTGCCCCTGGTGTAGCTAAGGTGTTTCCTGCCCTTTTTGGATAATAAATTGCTTCAGATGGAAAGGACCAACAAGCTGTGGTAGCCTAGCATTGCATGAGACTTCTAGAAAATGAAGTATAGTTGCCACCATCCTATGTTGTTTGGTTGAGAGTACTTTAGCACTCTTCTTGACACATTGACAGAGTTCCTTTCCCACAACTAGATGGTTCCTAGGTTGAAATTTTTAGTCTAAGAATCAACATGACCAAATGATTTGAAACTGCTTTTGGACCATTTGATTTGTTGAACTGGTCAAATCCCTAAAACTTCTTTACCCTAAAAAAATAGCATCATTTTTTTTCTACTTTTTTGTGGTTGGATTTATTGTTTTTACTGTTGTATTTTGTTCTTCATCATAGCTGGCACAACCACTTGTTTCTTTGTGTTAGCTTCTTTTTTTCTTTTTATAGATAATTCCAATTTGAACATCTGAACAATGTTCAGTACATGCTCTTTGTGTTACTTTGCTAAATAATTTCATTTGTAGATCCGGAGTCATGCCCAGAAATACTTTTTGAAGGTTCAAAAAAATGGGACAATAGCACATGTGCCTCCACCTCGCCCAAAGCGCAAAGCGTCTCATCCTTACCCACAAAAGGCACCGAAAAATGGTTTGTCCCATGATGACAATGAAAATACATTTGGAAGACTTCATTTAAACCTTTTTTCGTTATCCTGACATGCTATTACTTTTAAATTTTTGGTAGTTTTAGTGCCATTGCAAGCTTCCATGGCTAATCCTTCTTCATTGAATTTACTTGCACCTGTATATTCTCCATGGGATGACACTTCGATGCTTATACACACTCCTTTGGGTGGAATCATGCGATCCCAAGATGAATACAATCTTCACAGAGTTGAAGGCATGCTTAAGTTTTTATTTTTATATTTTTTACTTGTTCATAGATATTTATAGTATTCCTTATTTAAGGGAACTTTCTTGCACTTATTATGGCATACAACATTACTGATTCAGTTGATATTAGATCGAAGGGGGTCCCAAGGATTAGTAACAGCAGTATTGGTGCAATTGGAAGCTCAAGTAGAACACCACCAAGTTCTGAGTTACTGAAGCAAGGGAAACAAGATTCTTTGCTTCATGGTAATCTCCTTGATTGTATCTTTCTTTCTAATTTGATGATGGTTTAAAATAGCCAATCATGGTCAAGTTTTAGGCTTACAGCTGTAGGTGGCACAGCTTACTCTCTTCATATTCTGTCCTATGTTTTGCACCTTAGATACTTGATATCTGATTTGCATGTTATTACACTTCTATTGTACTTGGCCTATTTGTATTTTTGTAATGCAGCATGTGTCATAAAGCACTTTTGATTCAGCAAGGCACGATTTTAGGATTTGCCGTGAGATTTTCAGTTCTCAATGACCAATCATCCTGGATTATAGTGGGAAACCATTCAATCCCCAAGAGGTCATCTAAAACATATCATACTCATTGGGTGCTTATTTGGACGTGAATGCACACGAGGGTTGGTTTGGGATGTTCTAAAAAAGTGCACTTTTTGACTTATTGGCTTATATGGGTTGGGGTTGGGGTTGGGTTTGATGTGATGTGTTAGAGAGGTGATGTGATTTAAATAAGATGATGTGACTTAAATAGGATAGTGACTTTTTGACTTTTTGTATTATTTAGTTTATGCCAAACCAACCCTTACTTGTGATACAGTGCATGCCATTAATCACCATTCAGCTACTTGGAGTCGCACGTGATTAATCACTATTCCCCTTAACAACCTACCTAAATTTCAATCGTGAGGGCTGATAAAAACCTAAAATGGTTGTGAAGCAATTATATTTTTCATTTCTAAAACAATTATGAATTTCTCCTTCCTCACCATATTATGTTACATGGACTTGGTTTGGTTGCATATTCAGAAGTTACTTTTTCACAATATTTCATTATTTTGAAGTGGCTAGCAGGCATGCACATACCTGTTCCATATTTGGTTGAAGCAAAGGGTCAGATGCATTTACTTATTCAACAAATACTTGAAATTCATGAATAGAAATCTCATTTGTTGTTCCTCTCATAGGCTTTTGTTTTTCAATTTTAAAAATCGTTTTGCAGGTGTACCAGATTTTGCTGAAGTCTATACCTTTATTGGAAGTGTCTTTGGTCCAGACACTAAAGGTCACATGCAGAAGCTCAAGGGGATGGATCCTATTAACTTTGAAACTGTGAGTTAGTTGAAAATTTACCAGTTTCTATTGTCTACTTTTCAAGCACAAGATGCCTCTTAGTGATATGATGTGTGTTTAAAACTCTTTATTTTTATTTTTATATATATTAAATTACGAGTAATTGGTGATGGAACCTCTACATAAGTGACTGTTGGCTCACAAATATCTTATATGCAGTTGATAAGAACATAACTGATGTATCTATGAGGAGAGGGGGTGTTGAAGAGGACCTAGCTCTTGGTGTTTCATGAAATGGAGATATGCAGTTTGGATTATTGTGTTGTTTCCCCCCTTGCCGAATGTGGCGAAATATATTTTAAACTACTAGCAATATTGTGACATAGGATTTTGGGCTGTAAAGGGACAGTTTGTTGAAAATAGTGTTGCTAAAATGATTGAATGGTCGCATTACATGATCCCTCGATTCCGCTTGGCCTTGTTCTCGCTCCTCTTTATCGCACCCACCCCCCCTCCCTTGTGGGCAGTTCCAGTGGCCCCTGATGGATATCTTATAGCGTGTTGAAACATATCCTGGTTCTATGCTACTAGCCCTTGGTTCTTATAAAGATTAACCTAAGCTATAAGAGCTTTAACATAGTGACTTGTGCCAATTTGTAATACCTTGGCATGGTCATGATTTGATGCCTTTCCCCCCTCCCACTGTCAGGCAAGACATTAGTATTGAGAACAGCTCAATGAGATTCTGTAAAAATACTTTTGCCTTTGCACTGGAAAACCAAAATTCAATGTGGAAGAAGAAGAGAGTGTTGGTTGTTAGCAATGACATCTAAATTTACATGAGATTGAATGTTGTGGAGTTATTTAGTAAGTTTTGGTGGCATGCACTCACTCTTGTTGCTTGTATTTGCACAAAATCGCCTGACAAACTCTGTCGATCTTCAACATGAAATCCTAATCTTCTTGTCAATGTAATGTTCATATATCATGTTGCTGGCTGGGTCAATGCAATGTTCTACATTCTATTAGATGGATAATTTATTGGCAAGTGAAAGTCTTGATTTCTTGGTTCCCTGGATGTGTAGGTTTTGTTGCTGATGAGGAACCTCACCATCAACTTGTCTAGTCCTGATTTCGAGCCCATTGTAAGTTTTCTTTTTCTTCAATACTATGATGGATACTTCATTTGACACAGCTCTTTATTTATGGTGATGAATACATATTGTCATGTTGTCTATAATGCCCATAATTTTTTGGACTTGGCAGAGTTACAATACATTTTATGTTAATATTTTGTTCATTGCTCTTCTATAAAGTTGTAGCTTGCTGTGAACTTGCATTTTGGATGAGTCAAGTCGGAACAAACTTATGCCCTGGTCATTTGCAGGCCTACTAGTTTCTTCTCATGATGTTGGCATTTAAGACAATTTTGTGCAAATGTAATTATACAGGACACCGAATATGTAAAGAATTGGTGTGAGAAAAAAGAAAAGAAAAGAAAACAAAAGAAGAGAAAACAAAAGAAGATTGGCTTGCAAGTGAGTGAAGATACCATATAATTAAACAGGAACCAAATAGAGGATTTCAATATATGCCATTTTACTTTATTTTGTCCACAATCACATTCTTAAAAATTTATGAAACCTCTTAAATAAATTCTGCAGTTTTGACATGTAGATGATTTCATTGGCCGGTGCAGAGAAAGGTCTTGTCATCATATGATGTCAATACCAAAACTGTAGGAATTGCCGCAGGGCTTCTAAGTTGCCATGTAGTAAGTATTCCCCTTTACTCTGCACTACAACCAATCAAAAAATGGGGAAAATTTTCCATTTTATGGTCACTGGGCTAACATCTAACATCAATATCTGTGTTTCTATGTCAACATTTATAGGTGAGAAGACTGACAATTCTCAAGCGGCATGCTCTGAAATATACCGAGTTCAAGGATATATAAAAATGCTGCTACAGCTGGTACAACTGGAGAGAATTACCAGATGAAAAGAAAACATTCTCCATTCTAGTGATCTGGGTGTATGTATTTCTTGTAGGATCAGGTTGTGGCAATATTATCCTTGTTAAATAAATAAATGTCATTCTCAATTTTGTGCAGCATAACTTGTCAAGTCAATGTAGTAGATTGTATGTATTTCTTGTATGATATGAGTCTTTCTCCTAGCTGAATTATGGTGATTTGTATTTTGTTGACTCCATAAAGTGATTATTTTGTTTTTTTCTTTTTTGGTTGGGCTAGAAAAATAATAAAAAATAATAATAATTGTTTTTTTTTTTTTTTTTTTTTTTTAAATCAATCGGTAAGAGAATATTATAATAATTTTACAAATATCAAACACAATTACACCAAAGTAGTTTTGTATTTTATTTTTTAGTTGGGCTAGAAAAATAATAAAAACTACTTTTTTCTAATTTTTATCAGTTGATAGGGGAATGTTACATTTTTACAAATATCAAAGATAGTTGCACTAAACTAAACAATCTAACAGGACACTCCTAGCGGATGAAAACAAATTTCATAATAAAAAAGAGTACAATTTATTTTTGGCAAAGAATAACCATTCAGCCACTTGATTAAAAGTGTACAACAGTGATTCACTGCACGGTATTTTTTTCATAAATTTTTGAGATAATCTAGTTTGGGCTTGCTAACATAGTTGGTTTTAAGGTATTTGAGAATAAGTTAAAAAAAGTTAAAAAGTTAAGGCAAATATTAACTAGTGTTGACTGTGCATTGTGATGTGATGATAAAAAATATTTTGAAAATAATAAAAAAATTAAAAAAAAATGGTTCAAAGCAAGTAGAAAAAATGTTATAAAACTCATGAAAGTTGTATTGAATTCCGCATTTGTTAGTCTTTTTCTTGTGTCTTACAGCAAGGAGTTATCCTGTCTTTTCGAAATTTCAATTAGATTATATGCCTTTCAATTCTATTAGTTGTTTTATTTAATATATATATAGGAGAAAAATGAAAAAGAGTAGATAGATAACCGATCAATGTGTTTGGTTTGAGTTTTTTGGATTAAGTTTTTTGAAAATTAAATTTTTTGGTTTTCGTATTTTTTTATTTTTAGTGAATATTTTTAAAATTTTAAACATTTTTTTTTTTAATTTTTTAGATGCACCTTACTTAGATATATCTAAAAAGTAAAAAATTTGTGAAATATATTTAAAAAAATTAATAAATACATAAAAATAAAAAAATGTACTAAGTTCTTGTATTTTTTTGTAATTTTGATATTTAGTGAATATTTAAAAGGTTTTTTTCACAATTTTTTAACTTTTTAGGTATATTTATGTTAGATATGTCTAAAAATTAAAAAAATTACTTAAGATATTAAAAAAATTCGGTAAAAAGAAAAAAACACGGAAAACAAGAAAGCAGAATTTTATGAAAAGTGTTTTTGAAAAATGATAACCAAGCGAAGAGAATTATAAAAATATAGCACATAGGATATGTGGCGGACCTGTGATAGTTTTTTTTTTGTAAGACACTTGTTATAAAACCCAAAAGTTAAATTGACAATAAAAAAAGTCAATTTATTCTCTTTATTTTTTTATACATTTTTCATAAAAATAAATAAAAAAAAGCTAAAAAATTCAGTTTGCAAATTTACCCTCAAAATATATATGCACATGTACTTGGGTCCTAATTCAAGACTCTACCAGAGCTCAAGAGAGAACACAAGTTTATCAAGAGAAAGCGAGAAACCCGAAGCCCTTGAAATCGACTCTTTCAAATCGTCTTTATGATGGGGAATATGAAGACGAAGCATAAACAAACCCTAAGATGAATCAGATGAAGTCGAAACCCCCTAAACCCCACACACGAACCCTAATACGAAGCAAGCAGATGAACAAAACGAAGTTTCATATTGCTCAAATCGTTTGAAAATCCATCACGCATCTGAAAATCCAAGTTTTTATTTCTCTAAAATCATATTTCTGATGATGGAAAATCGCTTAAAATTTGCTTCAAATTACTTGAGATTGCTTGAAATTTATTTGAAATTGCTTGGTAATTGTTGTTTTCAGTCTTTTTTTTTTTTTTGGTGAATTTTGTTAAAAAATATTATTTTTTGTTTGGGAAAGTTTTTGTTGGCAATGGCAGCTCCTTTGGCAGCCCAATGTGGATGCTCTAAAAATCCTAAATTTTTAGGAATTATTGTATTACATAGATTTAGAAAGATTATAAACAAAATTCAATGATCCATTTGAGAAACCTTATAAAATTGAGGAACAACATAGAATGCTAGAACTGTAGGGAAGAGTTTGCACTCAAAATTCAGAAACCCCACTTGAGGAAACCCAAGAATTTGAAGAGTAATTGCACATCTATAATTAGCACTGGTCAGCGGATCTACCGGCCCGCCAAATCTGGCCGACCCGACTCGGCATCAAATGGGTGAATGCGTGGCACACCTGGCAGACGGGTGCGGGCCAAGATTTTACATGCTGGCGGGTTTGGGCCGGATAACGGGTGGCCCGCCATGCACCCTGTCCCGCCGTTTGTTCCCAGATTTTGTTTTTTAAAATTATTTTTTAGTACGCCCCCCCTCTCGAGTTGGGATCCCCTTCTTGCAATTCTCCTTGCAACGGCTGAGATTAGCCGTTGCAATATCCAATAGCTGATTTCAATTTCTTTATTTTATTTATTTATTTTTTATGGCTGTTGGATTTGCAACGGCTAATCTCAACCGTTGCAAGGAGGATTACAAGGAGGAGCTGCAAGGAGAGGATCCTGTCTATTCGAAATTTCAATTAGATTGTATACCCTTTCAATTCTATTAGTTGTTTTATTTAATATATATATATATATATATATATAGGAGAAAAAAATAAAAAAGTGTAGATAGATAACCAATAGAATTATAAAAATATACCACATAGGATATGTTGCGGACCTGTGATAGCTTTTTTTTCGTGAGACACTTGTTAGCAAAACCCAAAAGTTAAAAAGACAATACAAAAAGTCAATTTATTCTCTTTATTTTTTTACACATTTTTCATAAAAATAAAAAAGAAAAGCTAAAAAATTCAGTTTGCAAATTTACCCTCAAAATATATATGCACATATACTTGGGCCCTAATTCAAGACTCTACCTGAGCTCCAGAGAAAACACGAGTTTTTCAAGAGAAAGCGATAAACCCGAAGCCCTTGAAATCGACTCTTTCAAATCGTCTTTATGATGGGGAACATGAAGACGAAGCACAAACAAACCCTAAGACAAATCAGATGAAGTCGAAACCCCCTAAACCCCACACACGAACCCTAATACGAAGCAGGCAGATGAACAAAACGAAGCTTCAGATTGCTCAAATCGTTTGAAAATCCATCACGCATCTTCAAATCCAAGTTTTTATTTCTCTAAAATCATATTTCTGATGATGGAAAATCGCTTAAAATTTGCTTCAAATTACTTGAGATTGCTTGAAATTTATTTGAAATTGCTTGGTAATTGTTGTTTTCAGTCTTTTTTTTTTTTTGGTGAATTTTGTTAAAAAATATTATTTTTTGTTTGGGAAAGTTTTTGTTGGCAATGGCAGCTCCTTTGGCAGCCCAATGTGGATGCTCTAAAAACCCTAAATTTTTAGGAATTATTGTATTACATAGATTTAGAAGGATTATAAACAAAATTCAATGATCCATTTGAGAAACCTTATAAAATTGAGGAACAACATAGAATGCTAGAACTGTAGGGAAGAGTTTGCACTCAAAATTCAGAAACCCCACTTGAGGAAACCCAAGAATTTGAAGAGTAATTGCACATCTATAATTAGCGCTGGTCAGCGGATCCACCGGCCCGCCAAATCTGTCCGACCCGACCCGGCATCAAATGGGTGAATGCATGGCACTTGGCGGACGGGTGCGGGCCAATATTTTACATGCTAGCGGGTTTGGGCCGGGTGATGTGTGGCCCGCCGTGCACCTCGACCCGCCGTTTGTCCCCAGATTTTGTTTTTTAAAATTATTTTTTTGTACGCGCCCCCCCCCCCGAGTTGGGATCCCCTCCTTACAATTCTCCTTGCAACGGCTGAACATCCAACGGCTGATTTCAATTTCTTTATTTTATTTATTTATTTTTTATGGCCGTTGGATGTTGAAACGGCTAATCTCAGCCGTTGCAAGGAGGATTGCAAGGAGGAGTTGCAAGGAGAGGATCCTGTCTTTTCAATTTCTTTATTTTATTTATTTATTTTTTATGGCCGTTGGATGTGGAAACGGCTAATCTCAGCCGTTGCAAGGAGGATTGCATACTCTTTCAATTCTATTAGTTGTTTTATTTAATATATATATACGAGAAAAAATAAAAAAGAGTAGATAGATAAAAAATAGAATTATAAAAATATACCACATAGGATATGTAGCGGACCTGTGATAGTTTTTTTTTTTTCGTAAGACACTTGTTGGCAAAACCCAAAAGTTAAATAGACAATACAAAAAGTCAATTTATTCTCTTTATTTTTTTACACATTTTTCATAAAAATAAAAAAGAAAAGCTAAAAAATTCAGTTTGCAAATTTACCGTCAGAATATATATGTACATGTACTTGGGCCCTAATTCAAGACTCTACCTAATTCAAGAGAGAACACAAGTTTTTTAAAAGAAAGCAAGAAACCTGAAGCCCTTGAAATCGACTCCTTCAAATAGTCTTTATGATGTTAAAACAAAAGAGGGAAAAAAAATTTCCTGTCATTGGAATTGGAGAAGCAAGCCTACCATTTCACTTTTACTTCCCTGTTATAAGTTTTTTTCCTCCTATTATAAATGACATTGCCCACTGTGACTGTTGACTATTAACACAGAAACCACTCCTAATTATTAATTGGAAAGGTTAATGATGATATATTTGGATAGGAAGATCAAAACCTTAAAACAAAAGAAAAGAAAAAAGAAAATTACTGCCATTGGAATTGTTTTCCTGTTTAATCACACAAGAATGGCTCCATTTCGAGTCCCGGCAGTGGAATTTATGCGTTTTGTTATTGTGTCCAAGTTCTAGTAGTATTTTTAATTTTTTTAAAATAAATCACTAACTAATAATAAAATAACATATGAGTCAGTAAATCGTACATCTCTACGCCTTGTTTGTTTTGGTAAAAAATATTTTTTAAAAAATATTTTTCATATTTTCTCATGTATGGTATAATGAAAAAATGAAAATCTACAAAAAAATATTTTCCATGATCAATGGAAAACAAGCATATTTGGGCAAAAATATAATTTTCACTTTTAAAAGGTGAAAAACGTTTTTTGAACTAAAATTTTACCAATATCACCGCACTACTACCACTATCAATATCACCACGCTCACCGTCCCCGTCACCGTCACCATCACCGCCACCGTCACCCCACCACCACACCACCACCTCCACTTTCACCTTTATTCCACCACCACAACCAAATATAGAAAAATATTTTTTAAAAATAATTTTTTGTAAAAAATAATTTTTCTTAAAAAATATTTTCCACCCAACGGAGTCAACCCTTCATGGGGCACATTATTCACTTGCAAATTAATCTTTCAATAAAAAATAAAAAAAATTATTCCCAACCGTAAGTGGTATGTTAGAAATTAATAACATGACACTTGTGTGATATTGATCAGTTATAGAACTGCATACTAATATTACCCAAAAATGTATAATTTTAATTATAATTAAAAATTATCATAAATTTACCAGAAAACTGCATAACATTTACAGCAAAAATACGTACATACCAAAAAACTGTATAACAATGTACAAATAGTTTAAGAGGTGTGTCCGGAATATTTTCTTAAAAATTTGTTTATGAGCTTAAATTGATTTGTCATTTAAAAAAAAAAAAGATTAATTCTAGGTTTTTACAAAAAAAAAAAAAAAAAATTCACTTTGCTTATTTTTGGTTTTCCAAAAATATTTTTCAGAAAATTTTACTTTCTTATTTTCCGTGTTTTTATTTTTTTTATTTTTACTGATTTTTTTTTTAATTTTTAGACATACCTAACATAAATACACATAAAAGGTATAATTTTTGTGAAAAAATATTTTAAAAATTCACCAAATACCAAAAATATGAAAAAAATAAGAAAATTTAGTATATTTTTTTTATTTTTATGTATTTATTAATTTTTTAAAATATTTTTTCACATTTTTTTTTTACTTTTTAGATACATCTAAGTAAGGCGCATATAAAAAGTAAAAAAAATGCTTAAAATTTAAAAAATATTCACTAAAAACAAAAAATAAAAACTCAGTTTTCAAAAAGTTAAAAGGCAAATTACAGTGGTAGTTCCAATAGTTTACCCATTTTATCATTTTAGTCCATATTATTTCAATTTGATCAATATTGCCTCTGAATTTTATAGATTGTGTCATATTAGTTCAATAAATAACATCAATTAAGTTTGATAGACGAAAAATTAAATGATGTGTTAATTTGGTCATTGTAGTTTACAAGATGAGTCATTTGGTCCATGTTGTTTTGACTTTCCTATAAACTACATGGATCAAATTAACACATTCTATAAACTACATGGACCAAATTGACACATCATTTGATTTTTCGTCCATTAAACTTAATTGTCGTTATTTATTGGACTAATATGACACAATTCATAAAATTCCGATGCAAAGTTGATCAAATTAAAACAACATAGACCAAAATGATAGAAGGGGTAAATTATAGGACCATTTGCATAATTTGCTCAAAATTTAATCCAAAAAACTCAAACCAAACACACACATTAATATTTAATTAGTTTGTTTAATATGTTTCTAGTTTTTGGCATTTTTAATGATTTTTTTGGGTATGCAAAATTATTAGTTTTTTTTTTTTTTTTTTTTTTTTGGGCCAAGATGTAGAGGTTAGTTTGTTAATAAATTAAATTACAACTAAAGAAATTGTCGCTACTCTATCCACTCGAAATCTTATCATTTCTCTCATCACACCATAAGGTGTGACTACAAAGCCACTGGGCTAAATTCAATTCTTATTAGTTGATGTTTGATGAGGACTTTAATGTTGTATAGGAATTTTGTTCAATTCAACTTGGTTTATTAATCTCATATTGGATTTTAATTAAATAAATAAAATGTGTAGCGGAATTGATATTATTTCTAATATGATTGTGGATTCATGCTATACAATACTACACACACTATAAAAAGTCTTGAACATTAGGGATGCAATTCGGACAAATTCAAATAGGTTGAAAGGATGTTCAAATTTAGTCCAAGTTGTGTTAAAAGCTATCTAGGTTCGTCCAGACCTGAATTATAACCCAATGTCGTTTGTCTAAGCCTGACCCGAGTTATGTCTAAATTGCACATAAATTAGATTTTTTTTTTTTGGTTTAGTTAAGTTAATTAATTTGCTAAAATTAGAATCTATTTTTTTTTATAAAATTATTAATAATATCAACCAAATAATTTATATAATATGAAAGAGATAAGAATTGAAGAATCAATATGCCATTACCGTGGTCTTTACAATTTCTGAGTGAGAAAATAAAAATGTAAGCTTTTCTTATTTATATGTATATTTAATATTTATATATCTCATTTGCGTGGTGTCTTTGCCCAAGTTTACCCAAATTTAATTTGGACTATTAAATTTTTGTCCAAACTCACACCAAATTCAAATTCATTTGGTTCAAGCACTAAAAAATTCAGACTGAGCTCAGGTTGTGGGTGATTCTATTTACACCCAAAAAATCATTCAGTACACTCAATTTCTTAGTACTCCCTATTAAATTATTTAGAATTATAATTTACTCTTAATACACTCTATATTTTTTTCACAAATTACCCTTTCACATAAAATCATAATTTATGGTATACTCAAATAATCAACAAATCAATTCAAAAAATTCCTCCATCTCTTCTTAGCTATGGGTCTCTCTCTCCACCCCCTTCTGTATGTATATGTATATATCGTGAAAAATCTTAAATCCCCGAGATATTGAATTGTGATTATCAATTTTAACTAGTAAATAGCAATCCCAATCAAACAATCAAAGACAAATTCATACAACGATTTTACGTGAAAAAACCACAATTGGAACGCTTCCAAGTGTGATAAAAAAAATCATGGACCAAAGCCACAAAACAATCCACTAAGAAAACACAAAGATACACAAGTGTATTCTCAATTATCTAGCGAATCCATGCCCCGAATCGAACCGACCCCTATGTGTCTCTTCCAGCCCCATCTTCACCTCGAAATTGTCATGTCTAACGTTAAATCCACAATGCTGATGTCGAATCCATGACAATGAGTCACTCAAGAATCCACCAAAGTTTCAGGCTCAAGTTCCACGGAATATACCAAAGAACAACTCTCTCTTTTGTGAATAAAAAAAACTAAACAAACTCATTGATATAATCTACTCAATTCATAATTAAACTTTCACAGAAATCAAAGGAAAGAAGCAAAGAAACTCCAGATGAAAACCCTAATACCCAAGAAGAAGATCTGGAAGCCGTATTCTAAAACCTGACTGAATCGCAACTTTTATAGCAAACAGATCTGCGATCTTCGCTCGAGCGCAAGAATGGCAGCTCAAGTGGACTGACTAAAATGTGTGTTTCAGAGCACGAATCTACGCTTGAGCATAGGAAAAGCTGCTCCAGCGGAAAAAAACAAATCCTAGCACTTTTGAAGACAGTTCAAACTTCAGGAATCAAAGATTCTCCGCTCGAGTGCACAAATGACCGCTCGAGCGGTCAACCAACTTTGACTGGCAAACATGATAGGATTAAAATCACAAACTCCTCTGCATAGGCACAATTCGGATTAGATTCACATGTAAAAACTCATAGCTTCACTAAAATGAAAGAACGAATAAAATTACAACTGAAAGGAGATTTGTCAAACGGGATTGCTAAGAGCAAAAACCTAACATATCATATATATCATATATGGATTTCATTTGGGTCTCTTGAACTTAGTTGAGTAAGGTTTATTTTTCATCAAAAGGTTATGCTCTCTCTCCACAGTTGGATACTTGTTTTTTTCTTTTTTTTTTCCTTCTCTCTAGTGGGTTTTCCTAGTTTTTTTCCCTCATGATGATTCTAATGCTTTTTATGGCTTCATCGTTTCTAGATTGTTGTTTTGTGAAGTGGGTTTTCCATTGAGACATCAAAATGTTTCACTCTTTTTTGAAAATCTTATCATAAAGATTAGAGGATGACTGACCAAATTGTTCTAGGGTTATTTTTTGTGGATATAGTGGTGAGTTTTGGTGGGATAAATTGAAGTTTTGGTAAGAGGAAGGAGATGAAGTGAAAATAATTAAAATTTGGAGAAAAAGATGAAGAGACTTGAATATAGGGTGTACCATAAAAGAAAAAAAATATTTTAGGATTTAATGTGTATTGTCCTTATTAGTAAATTAGTATTAGGGTATCGTTGGAACTAAAATTTCAAAATTTTCATGGGGCATACTGAGTTATTATTTGGGTGCAAATAGAATACCCCTCAGGTTGCTCAAGTTGAGCCCGCCCAAGTTGCACTTGCACCCCTATCGAAATGTCAAAAAAAAGAATTTTAGTGACAATTTTGAAAATATCCCTAATACATGTACTTTTATAAACAAAAAAATTTTATACCAGAAAAAATTTTACTTTTTGAGATAAAAAAATTACGCCAAATATTTATTCTCTAAATTGTATCTCTAAAATCTTAATTTGTTGTAATGACTATATAATATATAATTTTTCTTAAAATAGGGCGAGGCAATTGCTGTTCAACTTTTTTTTTTTTTGCACATTTAAGATATAATTAAAAATTGAATATTGTACCATAAGTTTTACTATAACTGTGTTTAGTTTAGAACCAACCAAACCAAACAGAAAATATAGCTTGGTTGAAATTACAATTCCACTATACTAAGAATAAGTAAATCAATTAATAATGAATAGTTAAAATAAACAAATATTTAATATTTTACACAAGTAAACAATAAAATATTATTTAATACAAGCGAACAAATGTGAATATTACAGTGACGTTTAACTCAATCTTAAACACAGCTAATATAAATTAAATTTTGTAACATAGTCAATAAAATAAAATCAACTACTGTAAAGTTCAACACAAGCTTCCAGTGCTTTGTTCACTTCCCTTTGACCAATATGAAATCAACTGCAAATCAAAATAAATAATGGTACTAGACTAACGAAGTGCTTCGATTGAATACTATGGTTTAGCCCTAACTTTTCTTTTGTTTGAGAAATTATTACGTACGATGAAGTCGATCTTAATAATTGTAATAAGTTAATTAAATGGAAAGATATCAATACAAATAGAATTTTATCCTGAGAGTCACGGGGTTTGAGTTCTTTTTTCGAGCAAAAAATGACTGAGAGCTCTAAAAAAGGAGCTCTAGCGAGTTCTAATTGTGGTGGGTTTCACTGTGATGTGATGTTTATGCTCTTTTTTTTTTTACCTTGTCATATCATTTGAGCTCTCTTTAGAGCTCTTTTTTTAGATCTCTCTATCATAGTTGATTATATAATGGGCTAAAAGCCCAAAGAGTTAGAGCGTAGTCCAAGTAGGCTTTTATGACTTGGACTCTACCCTCTAAATTAGTTATTGGGTCAGCTAGGGCTAACACAGAATGGATCAGCCGGGCTTTGTCTAAATGGTTATAACTTATGTGCTATCCCAAACACGGTAAGCTTCACAATTATTTTAGGTAGTGTAAAAAAAGTTTGTTTATTTCACCTATTATGAAAAGATGCATAAAAACTTGAGAAATAATGTGATCTAATAAGCTAATAAATTGACTTTTTCGACACTTCTCAAAAGAGGATTGAGTCTAATCTAGTTTTAAAAGAATTTTTAAATCCAAAGTCGTTCACTTGATACATATGATTTTTTTTTTCTTTTTCTTTTTTATTATTTTTTGGACTTGGGAAGTTATTAAATTCATTGGACCTTTATAATAATTATTTAAATTAAAGTCATTAACAAAATCTAATAATGGGGGCTTTTTAAGAAATGTTTAAATTGACCTTCAAAAAATATTTGAGTTTAATGATATATATATCATAATTTTCTAGCTTGTTCTGTAATAAAATATTAAAAAATTAAAGTTAATATTTTATAAATAGGTTGATCGTGCCTAAATGGGGCTAAAATAATAAAATACTTCAAAAATTAAAATTAATATTTTATAAAATGGTTGGTTATGTGCTTAGATGAGTTTTAAATAAATGGAAGTTACGCGTAGATTCTAATAGATAGACTTATTATTCAATAGGTCATATGATAATTAATAATGTTTTTCATCAAACATAATTAAAAAAGTCACTAATTGTTAATTTTCAGTGATAGTTTAAAAATTTTATCACAAAAAATGTCACCAATTATAAGATTTAGCGACAGTTTAAAAAAAATCATTAGAAAAACGTCACTAATTTTTAACTTTCAGCGACAGTTTGAAAATTGTCACAGAAAAACATTGCTAATTGTAAGTTTTAGTGACAATTTATAAAAATTGTGATAAAAAAAAAATTACTAATTGTCAATTTTTAGCGACATGTGCAAAAAATGTTACAAAATTATTTTTAGCGACTATTTTAGTATGACTTATTTTTAATAGAATTTTATAGGAATTAAATCCAACTATTTTGACCTACTAGTAATTTATCTTTTAAATAAAATAGAAATTAAATTTAGAATAAAAAGTACTAGAAATAGATTTGCCAAAAATCAATTTATTTAATATAATTATAAAATTTTGGCATTTTTAATGGTTTTTGTGGGTATGGGAATTTTTTAGTTGGTGTTTGATGGGAGAAGTGGTATAGGAATTTTGTTCAATTCTATAGAGAAGTGGGAATTTAATAAGTGTCTATCTCACATCGTTCCGTAAGTAAACTACACTCCATTACATAAGTTGACTAATTAATGAGGAGTTGACTGCTTGTTGACTAATATCATCCCTCCGTGAGTAAATCACACTCCACTATATAAGTTAACTAATTAATGGTGGAGTGACTTCTTGTTGACTAATTTCTTCAAATTAGGACAAGGCATGGGGAGTTGACTACTTGTTGACTAATTCCTTCAAATTTGCCCAAGGGATTTTTCTAAGGGAAGAACAAAATCGTAAAGCCTTGTGCTAATTTGAAATAGTTAACCAACTTATATAGTGAAGTGTGGTTTACTTACGGAGTGAAGTGAGATAAACACCCATTGAGCTTCTACAAATTCTATTTGGTTTATCAATCTCAAGTTGAAATTTAATTAAATAAAGTAATAGGTTGTGTAAATAATAATTAATAATTCGCAGTAGCTAATAAAATTTTTCAATACATGGTTGCTCGGATCTCTCTTGAGGGTTCTGGGTTTGAGTCCCGGCAGAGGAATGGAATGTTTTGTCTTTTTGATTTTCGTGGTTTCATATTTAAAAAAATCTTATTAGACCAATTTTTGTTTGTTCTAATAAGTTTTTTTTTTTTTTTTTTTTTTCATATTTTTATTTTACAAAAAAAATATACGCTTTAGATGCATCTAAATACAATTGAAAACCCAAACAACATGTTGCCTTTAGTTATTTCTTTTCATATTTTAGTCAATTTTATAATTTTTGAAAAGTGAAATCAGACAGATTTTTTCCTAATTCAATTTTTTGTAGTATACATGCATTCACTTGTAAATTCCACTTACAATAATATCTATACGTATACTATAGATATACTACATATAAAGTGAAGCCTAAATATGATATAGATGCGATGGATTTTCTATTTTGAAAATACCCATAATAGTTTGAAAACTGTCACTCAAAAAAAAATTATTCTAATTTTTTATTTTCTCAATCACATGCATTTACATACGCATTGCATGTATACCAACCGACCATGATATCTATCTATCTATATATATATATTTCCGGCCATAAGTGGCATTGTTAGAAATTAATCACTTATCACATGTGTTATATTGATATGCTATAATACTGCACACTATATTGATAAGTTGTTTTTGGACGAATTACATTAATGATCTCTATAGTTTGAGATTTGTATCACTTTAATTCTTAACTTTTTAATTGTGATATATTGGATCTTAAATTTTGAAATTTGTTCTAAATAAGGACAATTGAAGAAATCATTACCTAATTTCAAAAACAAAATCGTCAATTTGATAAAATATAAATTAATTTGATAAAAATAAATGTCAAAAAAATATTTTTGAATTTTTAAAATTTATTTCTACTAACTAAAGATAAAATTATATAAAATTGATAAATCTTTTAGACATTTATTTATTTATTTTTGCCAAATTAATTTTTATTATGTATTTGGATAATGATCATGTAATAGATAGTTGTTTTTATTTTTATTAAATTAATTTATATTTTTTCAAAAGTTAAATATGGCGACAATTTTGATATCACTATTACACCAATCTATTAAATCAAAAAATTCAAAACTAAAAATATTTCATATATTAAATATATCAATTACACATTAAAATCTTAACAACCACTCACTACATGATCATTATCCAAACACATAATAAAAATTAATTTGGTAAAATAAATAAATAAATATATGTCTAAAAGATTTATCAATTTTACATAA
The DNA here is from genome assembly GCF_055761805.1 of Camellia sinensis. Classification (NCBI taxonomy): domain Eukaryota; kingdom Viridiplantae; phylum Streptophyta; class Magnoliopsida; order Ericales; family Theaceae; genus Camellia; species Camellia sinensis. The sequence goes on along the minus strand of NC_138967.1, from coordinate 19,146,952 downwards.
TTTCATATTTGGTGGATAGAAATAATTTTTAAAATTTTAAAAATGTTTGTTTGACATTTATTTTTGTCAAATTAATTTATATTTTATCAAATTGATGATTTTGTCCTTGAAATTAAGTAATAGTATCTTCAATTGTTCTTATTTAAAATAAAATTTAAAATTTAAAGTTAAATATATCATACAAAAATTAAAAATAATACGAATCCCAAACTATGGAGGCGATTAGCGTAATTGCCCCATTGTTCTTAGCTGAGTTTACTACCCATGGCATGTGCTTCGTACTCTTCAAGGTCCCCAATTATGGGCAAAAGCCCAATTAAGTGAATCTAGTTCTGTTAGACATTTATTTTTTATTATGACTTGGACTCTATCATCTGAGCTAATACTAAAGTAATTTGTTAATTTATTATGTTTCTAATTTTTGAAAAATTATATTCTTTATTTTTGGTATTTAAAATTATTAGTTGGTATTTAATGAGGACATTAGTTTGGTTAGAGTTGGGCAAACATCAATTGGACTGGTTAAAATTGAATGGGTTGAATCAATTTGTCATAAAATGGATGATTTCAATGATCTTAGACAAATGCAGATACATATTTTTTCAAAATGCCTAAGTTCAAATGGATGGTAGATGGGAAGCCACCCTACCTAGTGTCCAGATCCTCTCCAGCCAACCTCTCCAACCCTTCCTCCGGTCAAGGGGTAGGATTTGGCCACGTCACTTTGAAGAGGATTTACGACTTAGATCAAATTAGCTTTTAAAAAAAAAATAAAAAAATTGGATTTCATTTCATTACACAGCAAAACAGAGCTTCATTCCCATTCACTTTTTCCCTCCCTCTTCAGCTCTAGTGAACGACGACGCCATCTTGTGACACCGACGGTGGCGAGTCTAAGTCAGCGGCAAACATCGACGGTTTTCCCCTCTCTCCCTCTGTCTTACTTCGAAGATTTCAGCCGCGATTCCTCTTGAGCTTTGGTGAACGACGACTCCATCTCGTGACTTTGACAATGGCGAATCCAAATTGGCGGCGAACATCGACGGTCTCTCTCTCTCTCCCTTTGTCTTACTCTGAAGATTTCAGCCGCGAACCAAAGTTAAGGTAATATGTTTTTTCCCGTTGTTTTCCCAAAATAATCTGCCATTTTCAATTGTGGATCATCGGCATATTGGAGTCATGGGTGATTTTGGGTTAAAATGTTTAGTGAAATGGAGAATGTAGTTGAAGTGATGATGTTCTCAAATGCATCACTTGGTACATGAAACAGGCTATATTTTTGTTGTTTAGTGAAATGTTGGAGGATTACTCATAGTTCCTCCAATTTTTGATGTTCTCATTCTTTCAAAGCTATATTTTTGTTGTTCCTCCAAGCTATATTTTTGATATTTAGTGATGATGTTCTCAAATGCATCACTAGGTACATGAAACAGGCTATATTTTTGTTGTTTAGTGTAATGTTGGTACATGTTCATTTTGTAATTAAAATTTTATATTACTCATACGGAAGATTGGAGGAACTATATACCAAGTGAACTAGTACACGAAATAGGTCGTATAATAGTTAGTGAAATGTTTATATTTCTCATATAGAGATTGGAGGCCATATTTTTGTTGTTTTGCACTTATGGAGTCTATGAATAACAAATACTAACGTTAGAGGAACTATGTACTATTGGAAATAGAACTTCAATGGGCGGAGTTAGGCAAATTATAGGTGACAAAGTAGAAAACTAAGTTATGGATAATATTAAGATGTTATTGATCTTGAATTTGTATGCAAAATGGTAAATGTAGCCATTGTTGTGTGATGTTTTTTTATTTGATATACCTTAAATGGTCTATGTTGCCCCTTTTGGTTGGGCTGTGCACTTTTTTAGTGATGCTTCTATCCGTTTTGCATTCACCGAAGGTAGTTCTTTAGGTTAGAAAAAAAAATCTGAGATTGCAAAAGAAAAAAAGAAGCAAGAACATCTTTTTGATGGGTTAGACTCTCTAGAAAAAGTTGTGGAAATCTAGCTGGGCCATTTGGTGCCTTGATGTGCTTTTCTATGATTGAATGAAGGAAATTTTCCTGAGAGATGTCTTGATGTGCTTTGCTATTTGATATTTTTCGTTGGTCAATGTCAATGTCAAGCACAAATGCAAGTATGGGCAGCATTCATGAAGTTAGATTCAACAACCGCAATTGTTGATGTGGTAGCAAAGCTACGGTTAAGATTTCTCAGTCAACGGATAACCCAAATTGTTTATATTTTGTACTTCCCCATTTATCGAATGGATGGAAGTTCTTTGAGTGGTGGATCACTCCACGTATGCAGCATAATTTGAAGGTGGTCGAGATTGATATTCGTGAAGAACGCATGGATATCTTGTCTACTCTTAGAGAAGTAATTATCTTGAATAGGGAGATCAAAGACATGACTATGAAGAGTAGGAAACAATATAGAGACTTGGCAATGGCGATTGAAAGATTTGGTGATAAATTGAATTACGCCCTTGCTTTTATTGTTCTGTCGGTGGTGGTAGTTGTCATTCTAGTGTATTTGAAATAGTGTATATAATGTAGGGTAGAATGAGTATGACTTGTATTGTAGGTTGAATGTATATTGTATGGTGGACCACTACCATTTTGTTGAAGTGGTAATGAATGTAATGATTTTTTGTTTAATGAAGTGGTAATGATTTTTTTGTTTAAGGGTTGCATGTAATGGCTTGTCATATATGAGTGTTATACCAAATCATAGAGGGTTATGCAAGGAAATATCCCCTTTTATAAATAGTGACCTGCTTTCGTTGTTAAAAAAAGAAGAATTGCCTTACATGGAACAAATTTGATCTGCAAAGTGACCTGCATTCTTTGTAATTACTCATATGGAAGAAATTTGACTTTGCCTCAAATAACAAGAATTGTCTCTTAATAGGCATGCATTGTACACAGAAAATAAAGTACATATTAAATTCTACAAGAATCCTAATGCATTCATCTCCAAATGCTACTCAAATGCCACACAAATTCTATAATAATTGAAATGCACTCATCTTCACATGTTAACTCCAAATGCCCCAAGTTTTACTGCAAATGGACTAGAACATGAACTAAAAACAAAACATTCAGCAGATTGTGAGGCACAAACAGCAGCAAAACATCACAAATAGCAGCATTAGAGGCATCTTCTATGCTTGAAATTTGAAGTGCCTTCCATCTCTTCGTGGCCATCCAAACCTTGAAAAAAAAAAAAAAATTGAAATAAAACAGCAGCATTAGAGGCAACAAATAGCTGCAATTATAGCACAAAAAAACACCGAAACAGTAGCAACAAATAGCAATAATTTCAGCACAAAAAATGAAAAAAAAAAAAACAGCAAAAGAGCACAAATTCCGTACCACTTTCCAGCACAAAATGACAGCAATTTAGCACCATTTTCAGCAGCAACAAATAGCGTTAATTTCAGCACAAAAAATGACCAAAAAACAGTAGCAACACAGCACAAAATAACAGCAATTCAGCACCAAAACAGCAGCAAAACAACACCATTTTCAGCAGCAACAAACAACATTAATTTCAGCACAAAATTCAGCAAAAACAATACCAAAACAGCAGCAAAAGCACCTCACTACACAGCAGCAAATTATTTGTTGGTTGAGAATCTGTATTTGAGGCTTGAGAATCTTGAAACCCAATGTCATACCCACCTTGAAGTAGAGTCATAAATGTTGGTTGAGCACAATATGTCAAATTGTTTACCTACAATGAATTCATATTATATTAGGCTTCATAACAAGATGCAAATGACCATATTATACCCACAAAAAAAAAAAAAAAAAAAACACAGAAAGAAAAACTAATTGACAAAATTTCACTTCCATTATATGTGGGATATATGAATGGAGAAGGAATTGAAGTACCACTTATGGCAAAGGAATGAGGAAGAGGATGGGAAGCAGGAGAAGGGTGAAGAGGAGTAACATTTTCATGAATGTAGACATCTCCTCCAACAGATAATGGAGAAGGTCTCACTGTTGGAGCAGTAATAGGTTTTGATGAACTCACAAATGTAGCACATGATTTCTTTTAATAGTTTGCTTGCAATGCCAGCTCACATGGACCTTTTATCCTCTTTTTGGCCTTACTAGTTGGATGTTTTTTCTTCAATCGTGTTGGAATTTGAACAACATGATTGTTGTCTTCAGAAGCCACTTCCAAGCTTTGAGGTTGATCATCAATATTTACATCTTTTTTGGTACAAAAATGGGCACTTAACTTGCTTTCAACATTTGCACCTAATGCAGCGACTTGTAAACAACAAAAATCATAAGTTTCCTCAGTTTTAGCAGCTTTACATTTTATTGCTCTAAATGCAGCCATCAATGTTTTATACCGTGAAGCTTGTTGGAATTTGACATCTACTTGAATCTCATTCCCCAACTTGTCCTTCACAGCTTTTGTTCTTGCTTGTTTGGTCCACCTTTTCATAATGTATTATAAAGGAATCTCTTTCAGCTTCAATATTTCTCTTATAACCTTTAAACAGTGACTACACAAAATCCCTTTCCTTTCAAACTTTGTACAACTACCGGCCAAAGAGCCATCCATCTCCATCTTCACTTTCCTTGCATTTTCCCCAATAGCATCAATAATTGTGTATGGGTTACAACCATCACTGTATTCAATTGCTTGTATATCTAATTCAACAGAAAGAAAATATTCATCTTAAAACTCCTCAAAAATATTTTTAGTATACACATTACCCATTTGACTTGACATTATGAATGGTGCCCTCACCCTTAGCAACGTTTGGCATAAAGCATATCTAGCTTCTAACTCCTTGCACTGCTTCTCCCAAAGTACCATTTCAAAATGCATGAAGAATTCATTTAAATTAAAATCAGAATGAATATAATTATTCAAAAATGCATTAAAAGATTCACTAAGTTATGTTGTACTCATTCCCACAGACCATGTTGATCTAACATATGGCTAACCCCATTTTTCCTTCACCTCAAAAGTCCACTTCAACCAATGATTATCATGAGCATCATATGTATCAAGCATTTCCCTCCACTTCATTTTCCATTCATTTTCATCCTCAATATCAAACATGAATCTATTTAATACACCTTTCACCCCCTTATCTTGAAAGAGACAATTAACATGCCTTAATGCATTTTGCATCAAATGCCAAGTGCACAAACGGTGACCCATGTCAGGCATGACAATGGGTAAGGCCTTAGCCATTGCAACATCTTGATCGGTAAACAAAGTTTTTGGTGCCTGTTTTGACATAGCCTCTAAAAAAGTTTGAAATAATCGTACAAATGTTTCAGCAGTCTCATCATACAACAAAGCAACACCAAAAACATCTATTTCTCTAGGATGATTAAATCCCACGAAAGATGCAAATGGCCTATGCTCTTTATTTAACTTGTAGGTAGTATCAAATGTAACTACATCACCAAATCGGGCATAATCCATGATCATTTGTGCATCGGCCCAAAACATATTCGTTATTTGCTCCTCATTATCTAACTTGAAAGCATAAAAAAAGAAGAAGGATGGATTTTTTTTTTGCTGAAAGTATTGCAATACATTACCTACTTCGCCATACGCTAAACTTTTTTGCCTTTTGGTTCTCAAGTAATTTTTTTGATCTAATTTCATAAACCCAAGAGACTGCCTCCCACCAGCTTCCCTACCCTTTAGTTCAAAAGACTTCCCTAAACGAAGACCAGACTCTGAGGCTAAGTCTAATTGAATTGCTTGAGTTGTTGATATCTTTCTTTGCGATGGCAATATATGGGCACAATCAAGAGATACAAGTTTATGATTGTGTTTTTCTTTGAAATCAATCACAACAAATTTCCCAGTACTGATATCCAATTTAACAAAAAGTCGGGCCTCACAACTAGTCCTCACTACAACAAAAATAGTCTTTAGAGACAAAAACTAATGATGAATTTTTTTTTGTCACGAAATACGTATCTTTTAATGACGAAAATCATATTTCGTCTCTAAATGTACCATTTTTGGGGACAAAAATAAAAGGGCTGAGCCAATTACTGCTGAAACTACACAAAGCACAGAAAGTGGTTCCAACAGCAGTGAGCTTGAAGTTGGAGCAGCACTGGCATGTCTCCTTTCAGACCCTCCAATCGACTTAGAGAGCTTGGGAGATAACCTAACTATTTCCATGATCGGGGATCAATCGGGTGTGAACCCTTCTAGCAGCATCTTGGATGCATCTGACGCACCATCCCTTGTTTGGCAACTAGAGGAGGGCTACCTATCTAGCAGTTCTGAGTCGGGTAGTAAGCCAGAATCTGATTCCGGTGCTTCTAAGTCTGGGTTCGGTATTCCTGGGGTTGATAACTCGGATGCCAAAGTTTTGTCTAGGTCATCATTTTCTTTTTCTTTTGAGTCGGTTGTAACCGAAGAACTAGATAAGCTAGACCTTTTGAATGAGAATGCCGCTACAGATTCTGAGTATTTCTCTGTGCCTCTTGTTTATTGCATTGATCATGATTTTCAAAATTTTGATGAAAACAATGAGGAAGGAATTCCTCTAGTGTTGAAATTTTTGATTAATCAAGAGGAGGAGAGGTTTGCGAAACCTCTTACTGATGAAATCATTACTATTAATGTGGATACTGAGAAGGATTTGCGTCTGGTCCAGATCGAGTCCACGTTGTCTTCGGAGGAGCGCGAGCACTTAGTCGCTTTATTAACAGATTTCAAAGATGTTTTCGTGTGGTCCTACGAAGGCATGCCTGGAATCGATCTTGAGATTGTATAGCATCGGATCCCTTTCGACCCTGAAGCCCGACCCGTCAAACAGAAGTTGCGGAGAATACACCCGGATTGGGCTTTGAAGCTTAAAGAGAAGTCACCAAGCAGATAGATGCGGGGTTCTTGCTAGTATCTGAGTATCCAACTTGGTTGACCAACATCATTCCAGTGTCGAAGAAAGATGGCAGAATTTGGGTGTGTGTGGACTTCAGAGATCTGAATAGAGCCAGTCCGAAGGGCGACTTTCCTCTACCGCATATCAATGAATTGGTGCACTTCACTGCAAGCCATGCGTTGCTCTCCTTCATGGATAGATTTTCCGGGTATAACCAGATTCTGATGGCACCCGAGGACAGAGAGAAAACTGCTTTCACTACGTTGTGGGGAACCTACTGCTACAAGGTGATGCTGTTTGTGCTAAAGAATGCTGGGGCTACCTATCAAAGGGCTGCAACCACAATTCTGCGTGATATGATCCATAAAGAGGTCGAGGTGTACATGGACGACATGATTGTCAAGTCCAAGGAAAGAGAGGGCCACTACGTCGTCTTGAAGAAATTCTTTCAATGGATCACAGAATACAAACTGAGGTTGAATCTGCAGAAGTGTACTTTCGGCGTAACAGCAGGGAAAATGTTGGGTTTCTTGATCACACAAAGGGGCATGGAGGTAGATCCTTTCAAAATCAAGGCCATCCTAGAAATGCCACCACTAAGGACTGAAAAAGAGGTGTGGGGCTTTCTGGGTAAAGTGCAATTCATAAGACGATTCATTTCTAAATTAACCTAGACTTGTAAACCATTATTTGGTCTCCTAAAGAAAGGAAAGAAGTTTCGATGGGATGATCGATGTCATTTTTTTTTGAGAAGATCAAACAGTGCCTTTAGAACCCACTCGTGTTATCGCCGCCAGAGCTGGGGAAGCCCTTGATTCTCTATCTGTCAATAACGGACACAGCTATGGAATGCATGCTTGCTTAGGAATCTGAGGATAGGGTGGAGAAAGCCATCTACTACTTGAGCAAGAAAATGTTGGATTATGAGACCCGTTACACCCCACTGGAGAAATCTTGTTTGGCCTTGGAATGGGCTACCAGGAAGTTGAGGCACTACTTGTTAGCTCACTCAGTAATTGTGGTTTCGAGATTAGATCCCATCAAATATCTCTTTGAGAAACTAGCACTTGCGGGTAGGCTAGCCCGTTGGTTGCTTTTCCTTTCCAAATTTGATCTGAAGTATGTCACTCGCAAGTCGGTTAAAGGGAGAGCAGTAGCGGAGTTCCTGGCAGATCACCCAGTAGAAGGAAATGAAACAGTGGAATACATGTTCTCAGATGAAGCCATTCTACAAGTTGAGGAAGAGATTTGGACAATGTACTTTGACGGAGCATCTAATCAGTATAGTTATGGGATAAAGGGTGTTGCTAATAGCACCTAACAATTCCTATATACATTTAGCCTTCAAACTCTGGTTTAAAGTATCAAATAACGAAGTAGAATACGAGGCATGTATCATTGGTTTGGAAGCTGCCCTGGAACTAGGGGCAAAAAGGTTGGACGTAATTGGGGACTCGAACCTAGTTGTGTCTCAAGCAAAAAGAGACTGGAAGGTTATAGAGGAAAAAATGAAGATCTATCACCAAACCCTGGACGTTCTGATTCCTAGGTTTGAGAAGCTGACTTTCGCACATCTATTAAGAGAGAACAACATGCTTTATCAACTCTATCTTCTATGATAGACATCCCATTTGGAGGCCGGATGCGTCCGATCATCATTGAACAGAGATATATGCCGGCTAATGAGTCTATCGCCGCAATAGATGAAGTTCAAGATCAAAACCCTTAGTTCTACGACGTCTGGAACTTCTTGCAAAAGGAGGTTTATCCACCAGGGGCAAATGCCAAAGACAAAAGGGCAATACGGCGGATGGCCGTCCAATTTATCATCTGCGGAGGTAAACTGTACAAGAGGGGTCATCTAGGAATGCACAAGTTGTGTGTCGTCGCAGAAGAATCAAAGCACCTAATGGAGACCATTCATGGAGGAGAGTGCGGAGCGCACATGAATAGAGTAATGTTAGCTCAGAAGATTCTCAGGCAAGGTTACTACTAGTCTACTATAGCGGAGGATTGTATCGATTTTGTTCGGCGATGCCACAAATGCCAAATTCATGCCAATCGCATAAATATCCCGCCATCGAAGCCGTACAACATGACTTCACCATGGCCTTTCTCAGTCTGGGGAATCGACGCCATCGGCACAATCACACCAAAAGGATCAAATGGGCATGAATACATTCTGGTGGCAATTGATTACTTCACGAAGTGGGTGGAAGCTCAGTCTTATGCAGTGTTGAAAGTAGTGCATGTGGCTAAGTTTATCCGAAACAACATCATTTGCTGATACGGAGTCTCAAATGAGATCATTTCAGATAATGGCCCCATTTTAAGAAAGAAGTGATTGACTTGTTGGAGAAATACAATGTGGCTTTCCATAAGTTATCTACATATCGGCCGCAAACCAATGGAGCTGTGGAGGTCGCCAACAAGAACATCAAGCATATTTTCCAGAAAATGGTTCAGACCTATAGGGATTGGCTAGACAAATTGCTATTTGCACTCTGGGGATACAGAACTTCAATCCGGACGTCTACAAGGGCGACCCCTTATTCTCTTGTCTATGGTATGAAGGCTGTTTTACCAATTGAAATAGAAGTCCCATCACTGCGAGTTATGGTTGAGTGTCAAATAGTATAGGTGCACTAGAAACAGAGCAGGTTTGAAGAACTCATGTTGTTTGATGAGAAAAGATTGAAAGCATTATACCATGTTCAGGGTTATTAACGCAGGATTGTTAGGGCTTTTAAGAAGAATGTTAAGTCTTGGAATCTCAAAGAAGAGGATTTGGTGCTGAAAGACAATCGAGCTCCCATCCATGACCCTAGGGGCAAGTTCAGACCCAATTAGACTGGTCCTGGTCGAATGGAGCTGTTATTCTCATGGACCTGGATGGCCTAGAATTTTCCCAACCGATCAACATGGACAAGTTGAAGAAATATTATCCTTGAGAGGCTCGCTAGGCTGAAAATAGGGAAGGGTGACCTAGGCAAACGTTAGAGCACAAAAAAATTGGAAATAAAGAAAAATTGAGCTCGCAAGGTTGAAAACCCCAAAGGGCGGTCTTGGCAAAAGTTAATGCGCAAAAGGAAAGTGTTAATACTCGAGTGAACCCGAACTGAACTACGTAAGGCCTAATTCCCATCTTCAGGATACGTAGGCAATTTCATCTTGAAGTTCGACTGTAAACACCTCCAACTCGACTGTCCTATCCATGTGTTTGATCAAGTCATCTTTGCCTATTCTTTACTTGAAAGTTCGGTTGTGATCCTTACTTAAGAAAAGAGCTGGTTACAATGCTGAGCAGTGTTATTCAGTCAAGGGGTAATTTGTTATCTTTGGATTCGAGGTTGTACATCTCGAGGATTGACTTCGTGTGTGTCAAGGAATGATCCTTTTTGAAAATGGTTTTGAAAAGTTTTAATAAAAGTTGATTTTGTTCAAATTTTACCTTTTACAACTTAGACCATTTTTGGAGGAAAATTTTCAATACTCACAACTTCAATTTCATTGATTTCAATACAAAGTTTTCCAACTCTTGATACAAATCAAAGTTACTTTTATTATATTCATAAAACTTGAAAAGTAAGATCAAAGCAATAAACTAGGGGCATAGACGAGTCAGGTGTTCCTGCGTCCCCCGCTTGTACTTGTGGAAGCTTCTGATGCCAAAGTAGGCCCAGTTTGTGCCTCGTCTTCCAGCCAAGTCAGGCACTCGCCAGAAAGTGCGCAGCTGAAACTAGGGACAGGGGCTAGAAGCTCTCTCATCCTCCAAGCATTGAGGTACCAAGCCAAATGTGAACCTTGGATGGGGAATAAAACCGGGTACTCTATCCCCTTATCTGGGCAGGTTTGATCATGTCCAAACTAACGCCTGAACCAGAACGAAAAGTAGAATACACAGTGTGTAAGGCCAATCAGTTCAATGCCAGTTTGCTGAGTCATGCCGTAGCTCATTTTTGTCAGATTAAGCCAGGGGCAACGCCAAGCAATGTCAGCAGCAGACCTGTTGCACATCCAGTGGCACCACCATCCCTTATTCGGGAAATCCACTAGCTGTTGGCGGAAAAAGTATGCTCGGAAAAAGAGAAATTAAAGAATAGAGAGATATATGTTGAGAGGAAAATGAGAAAAGGGTTTTGAGAGGAAAAAAAAAAAAAAAAAACAAAGCATGAATGCCAAGTGATGTAAGAAACACATGTTAAAAAGGGTGGAAAATATTACCTGAAGAAGTAGTGGACTCCCTGCAAATTTGGTAGTCTCTCGCAGATGGAAGGTGTTTAAGCCTATCAAAGTCTCGGCCAATACCAAGCCAATGCAACTCTTGCCCTCTTTTAGGCCTTGCGCCACTTCAATTAGTCGAATGCTTGATCCGCCAAAACTAAGGGCAAGAAGGAAATGAGCCAACATGTACAAACAAAGGGCGTGTTGCCAAAAACCTTGCCAAAGAAGATTACCTCAGTCGCCAACTTCAGAAAATCGATGGATCAAGTTGGGAATATCCAGTTCTCCATTATGAACCAATGATCAAACCTCGTATAAAGTAAGCCCACACATCCGTCACAAACTTGGACGTGGCCGAAACGAGGCTAAGGAATGATTTTCTCATCGCGCGCGGGATTCCATTAGCACTTGAAATTCTTTGATTGTTGCGCATATCTCTTGTCCCTCGAAGCTGAAGACATGTGTAATCGGGTTCCAACATCTAGCCGCAGCATGAAGGAACGGAAAGCAAAGAGAAGTGTAGCTCAAAGAAAAAAAGGGCATTGAGGCTGAAACCCCGAAAATTCACTTTTTCCGAGCCATTCAAAGCAGCTATCCAGTCCTGAAGCTTGTTGGTGAATAATATCTCCATTTTGAGAGTAGAATATCATGAAATTGTGATTTTGCCAGAAAAGCCGCATGGTAGCATTATTTATAGAGTTTGGGAAGGAACTGAGCATGACACCTGGACAACACTGACTGACATCACATTGATGGCCAGCTGTGCATCAGTGATAGCCAACCGTGCATCAGTGAAGCCCGGCCGGGTCTTGATGCTAGCCCGATGCAGATTTGTTGCAGAGAAACTTGACCTTTGTTTGGATGAATTTCAATTGTACTGTTGAGTTTTGTTTTGTTTGTACCAAGTGTTTATTAGCTTTTTTGAGTTGTTTTCATTTCATTTTTCCATTATCGAGTTGTATTTTATGTTTTGATCAGTTGTAAGTCATTATCCGGTTCATGAATCAATTCAAGAGCATGGCATTTACTGTTCCGAAGATTGCAAAAGCAAAGGTATTGCAGTTTATCATATTACGCAAAGAGATCATTCAACAAAACTTGCTTTTCATAACTGGTGGGCCCAACCTCGATCATCATTTTATACAACCAAAATAAAATAAAGTTTTTGAAAAGAAAAACAAAAGGACAATCCGAAGCTAGTTTTATAATTACATAACAAAATGAAAACAAACGCAAAATAAAGAAAAATCATCATCGTCATTAGTAGCCCATCCTCGCTCTCTTCTTCCTCGGCTATAGGGGAGGTGCATCGCTGTCATCACTGGGGCTGCTCGACTACAGGTCCATCTCCTCTCTCTCATCCTTAGGGGTCGTGGAGCCGTCAAAATACTCCTCGAAAGGCGAGCGCTACCTCACTCGATCTCTCCCCCGATTAGCACCTCCTCGGCCTTTCATTGGGCCCCGTCTCCGCCTACTGGCTGTGAAAGGTCCTGCAGACACTGCTGGCACCGACTTAAGCTGAAAAAGATATCAAATATCAGATAAAGTGATCAGAATTGTACAGTATGGCAATGACAGTAGGCTACACATAGAATGTACCTCAATCCCGTGGGCAACTAAGGCAGTCTGCCTCCTCCGTACCATGATGAGTAATCGGTCGATCATCCAAAGGAGCTCGTCACCGTATGCTTAGGGAACTTGCAAAAGAATAGAACCTGAGAAAAGCAGATAAAAGTATTTGAATAGTGAATAGCAATGGTTGAGAATAAGCTAAAGTGCAGTATGGACTAGCATAAAAATGAAAGTGTACTTGCTCCATGCCAGGGGCAAACACAAGTCTGCGGTCCCTCTCCTCGATTGGCTCAAGCGGGATCTGCTCAATCACTCCATCTAGACGCATATACATAATCTTAGTGGGAAGCACAAGCAATCCAGGAATGGAAACAGCGGCAGGGGCACCTCCAATGGACGCGTCGCCAGCCTTAGCAATAGGAGCAGCAACAACCTCTGGTATAGATCGAGCCACGCCTGGAGTAAGAGGTGCTATCACCCGAGTGTGCAAGAAAGTCGTGAAGTCACCGGGCTCATGGTGACGATCGCTGTCCTCACCTATCATCAGGAGGTCGACTTAGGACCATCCTATAAATCATCTACTACCCTCATGCCAACAGGAGGAGGGTGTGGAATATCAAGGTCAGCAACAGCCCGAGTCTGGCGGATGAATCTCTCTCCCAAGTAGAATGCTCAGCCAAAAGGGCCCTCAAACAGGATCCTTATTGTGGAAGCATGCCAGGCAGCGATGTAGGTCACCCTTGACATTTGGGAAATGCCTGCCCAAGGGTGCTAGTCAATCTGAGAAAATTGATGCAGTTTCAGATATCAATGCAATGTCAGAAAATCAGTGCAGTGTCAGATATCAGTGTAGTGTCAGAATGGCAGTGCATGCAGTGTTAGAATTAGTGCAGTGTCAAAAGTCAGTGCAGTATGGGAATGACAATATGGTACAATACAACAGTACAAAAGTATAAAAATAATCATATAATATGAAAAACAGTGCAATACCTGATCTGCCGTGATAATGTCGAAGAAACGGCGAAAATATGGGAAGATGCGATCTACAAGGCGACGTCGCTCGAATCACGAGTTGTAGTAGCGAGAGCGTGGTGCAGACAACTTTATCGGCCTCACTGGAACCGGGGCCAGCGAAGTGAAATATGTGTAAACCCAAAGCTGTAAATCAAAGACAGATAGATGAGATGAGAAAACGGATCAAATGAACAAGAAATGTAACAGTGAACAGAATATAAAGTATATCAGAAAGATGAGCGTAGGATGTACCTCCCAGATCCTCCCGTAGCTGCCAAGTGAATCCACCTTACGGCGGAGACGGAGCTCATATAGCAGTATAGGGTGACCAGACCTGCACCACCCCAGTCGTAATCCGCTACTTGAGGAAGATGCACCAGTGCCCTGAGAATGTATAATCCCATGGTATTTTCCCTGTTTGCAAACAGGGTAGTACATATAAGGAAGCCATGAGTGTACTAGGCAACCTCGTCTGCAATAGCTGGCCGTGTGTCGGAGATGTGCTCTAAGAACCAATTGTAGCACACCATCCCATGGTTGGTAGTGTCCAGGATTGCCTCAAGAAGTTAGAGTTGTGCATCTCTCCACTGAGTCATATTTAGATCGAAAGGGACTAGGCCGCCGACCCCAACCCGCAGACCGGTCAACATCAATAAATCATACAGGGTCAGTGTCATCCCCCCAGTAGAAGAGAAGTGAAATGAGCTAGTGGTGTCCTACCATCTCTCTACCAGGGCCCCGTAAAGCCAAGACTCGGCCCTCAGCTGTATGAGCCCGGAACAAAAGTGCCCAAAGCCAGCAGCATCTACCAAAGTGCAGACCTCTATGGGAAGCCGCTCATACCAATGTTGCGGGCTGGAGATAGAGCCATAGCCATCTATCCTTCTGGAAATCACCTATCAATTGGGAGTTTTATCAGTATATGTGTAGTAGGGATAAGTAATTTGTTCATCAAGTTTAACATTTCAACATGTGCACAAAGTAAAATGAGAGAAAAGTTATGTACCGTGGAAGCATCGGCAGAGATATGCTCCATGGGCTCTCGCAATAGAGTATCCTCATCCAATCCGGGAATGAAGCCCTCAAATCTCAAGATGCTGCCAGGAGGTGGCACATGTGTACGCGGCTGATATGTAGCCACATCAAATGGCCTCTCGGCGAGGGAAAGCAATGTAGCGGCTTCTTCCGCCTCTATGTTTGCGCCAAGGGTAGCACCAACACCTATGATAGGCTCTGGAACGAGAACCTCGTCACTAGCCATGGAAAGTGAAGAAAAAGTGAAGGGGTGAGTGAAAGTAGGTGAAATCCTAGGTTTCAAACCCTAAGAGAGAGAAAGTGAAGAGGGGATGGAAAATCAAAAGAGAATAAGAAAAGTTTGGGCAAAGATGTGAGAAAATAAGGAAAAAACAAAGAGAAAACCCAAACCTTAACCAAAACAATTTTCAATCGGTTCAAAAGGAAGAGGAAAACAAGTTGTTTTAGGAAAATTTTGTGAGGATTGTTGGGTAAACTCAAGAAAAAGAGGAAATCTAGAGAGAATGGAGGTTTAGAGAGAAGAGAAGGGATTTTTGACCTAGATGGTGATCAAAATGGGAGTCTTTTGTGTTTTAAAGAGCCACGGGCGTGGCGTTTTACCAAACTAAACTGTCCTTCATCGCTGTCGAAGTCCGGCCGGCGCTATTGAAGCCTGGCCGTGCATCGCCGAGGCCCCGCCGGCCTTCAGTGATTCAATCTGTTTTTTTTTTTAAATTTTTTTTTAGTGTGTTTTCTGTTTTGTGCATTGCTGATTTATTTTATTTTGTTTCATCATTATTTTAATTTATGAGTTTTAGTCTCGTTTTTTTTAATTTTGATTTTGAGTTTTAAATTTCGATTTTGATTTTTGAGTTTTTGATTACGGGTTTTGATTTAAATCAAATAAGGAGTTGTATGTTAAAAAAAATGAGTGTTAAAATATAAATAACAGAAACATAAAGAAAAAGTGAAAAATTATAAAAGAGTGGAAAAAAAAAGAAAAGAAGAGTTGTTATTATTATTGTGTGAGCACCTTTGTTTTGTTTAAAATTTGTTTGCTTAACTGTATTTGTTCAAATATGTTTGAACTGAATCATAGTTTACTTCATTATTATGTTCTATCATTCCTAGACGATATTGTATGTACGGTTTATTCAGAGGATTTAGGTTAAATCATTTATACCCTTCGAATCGAATCCTTTTACCCCTCTTGGTTAAAAACATTCAGGTGCATCTCGGTATTCACACCACCTCTTCTCCTCTCGTATGAGGCGCGTTAGGATTGATTGCTTCGGTTAAAAACATTCGGGTGCATCCCAGTGTCCACACCACCTCTTCTCCTCTCGCGTGAGACGTGTTAGGATTGATTGCTTAAGTTAAAAACATTCGGGTGCGTCCAGGTGTTCACACCACCTCTTCTCCTCTCATGTGAGGCGTGTTAGGATTGATTGCTTTCGTTAAAACATTCAGGTGCGTCCCGGTGTTCACACCACATTTTCTTCTCTTGCGTGAGACACGTTAGGATTGATTGCTTTGGTTAAAAACATTCCGGTGCATTCCACTGTTCACACCGCCTCTTCTTCTCTTGCATGAGACGCGTTAGGATTGATTGCTTCGGTTAAAAACATTCGGGTGCTTCCCGGTGTTCACACCACCTCTTCTCCTCTCCCGTGAGACGTGCTAGGATTGATTGCTTTGGTTAAAAACATTCGGGTGCATCTTGGTGTTCACACCACCTCTTCTCCTCTCGCGTGAGACGTGTTAGGATTGATTACTTCGGTTAAAAACATTCGGGTGTGTCTTGGTGTTCACAGCACCTCTTCTTCTCTTACGTGAGACGCGTTAGGATTGATTGCTTTGGTTAAAAACATTCGGGTGCGTCCCGGTGTTCACACCACCTCTTCTCCTCTCGCGTAAGATGCGTTAGGATTGATTGCTTCGGTTAAAAACATTCGGGTGTGTCCCGGTGTTCACACCGCGCCTTCTCCTCTTGCGTGAGACACGTTAGGATTGATTGATTCAGTTAAAAACATCCGGGTGCGTCCCAGTGTTCACACCACATCTTCTCTTCTCGCGGGAGACGCGTTAAGATTGATTGCTTTGATTAAAAACATTCGGGTGCGTCCCGATGTTCACACCACCTCTTTTCCTCTCGCGTGAAACATGTTTGGATTGATTGCTTTGGTTAAACACATTTGGATGTGTCCTGGTGTTCACACCACCACTTCTTCTCTCGCATGAGACGCATTAGGATTGATTGCTTTGGTTAAAAACATTCGGGTGCGTTCCGGTGTTCGCACCACCTTTACTCCTCTCGCGTGAGACGCGTTAGGATTGTTTGCTTCGGTTAAAAACATTTGGGTACGACTGGTGTTTACACTGTTCTCTTTCTCCTTCCGCGTGCAACGCGTTAGGATCTTGTCTGGAACCTCTGGTGCTTTCGATGGTTATGTCACTCTTCACCTTTCCTGCGCGTCGCGTAGTTGGGCATTAATTTTCTTACAACCTTTCTGCATGAAATATGGTTTGGCTTGTGATGCTCACGTATGGTGTGTTCATTTACTTACTTCTTTTCATGTTTGGAATTGCTGTGCCTTATTTCAGTTTGTTTAACTGTGGCATTTTCTTTGTATTATATTTGCATTCAAATGTTTCATTTCGCAGCCTCATTGCATGATCATAAGTTATGTTCTTGCATCATGCATATCATTTGCATCTTGTCCCAGAACTACGCTGGTTTGATTCCCTGCAAAGGGATACGTAGGCAGCCTGTGGGGGCAACCATTTTAATTTATGTCTTGCTTTTTTGTCCAAGTCTTGCGGCCTTGTCAAAATGGGTCGTCTCTAGGCTTTGACATTCACTCACGTCATTTTATGACTTCGAGCTCTGTCAAAGAGGGACAATTGTAAACACGCTATTTTTGACCACCCACAAGACTCAGACGCTTGGTTCAATGCACTCGATGATGAAAGTTGAATTATGAATTCGTAGCGATTTGGAATTAATCAAGCTTCCGAAATAGCCTCACATTTTCAACATTTACCTTGTTTGAACGCATGAGTTTCATTTTTGGACCATTTCTCACCCTGAGTTGAGTTTGAACCAAAAAAACAGGGGAGGCCATCAAGGCCCAGCCGTGCATTAGTGGTGGCCGTCTGTGGCTATGCATGGCCGACCGGCTTCCAATGGCGACAAACACTGTTCTGGGCAGGAGGTCGCCAGCTATCCATTTTTGAAGATATTTATCACCTTTTGAGCTCCAATTCTATAAAATCGATGCTTTGGGATTGTTTTGAGAGTTGAACAAAATTCTATAAGTGATATACACACCTTGAGAACTCTTGACTCCTCCTTCTTCCATTGCAAGTTATCTTTGAGCTAACCTAGCTTGCTTACACCACCTTTACACACCATATACAACCTTGTCTTGCCATCCTAAAGCCTTGGTTGATCTTGGAGAAGTGTAATTCAAGCTTGAGAATACATTGAAACCAATTTTGAAACATAAACAACAAGCTTACTTCTTAAAGGGTATAAGCTTGTTTTCTCTTCTCTTGCCTTCATTCTTATCATTTACTTCATAATTCTTGCTGTTTTGGTTTGTTTTGAGGTTGTTTGAAGTGCTTGGAGTTGAATTTGAAGAGTTACCAAAAGGGTAGAGAGAGCTTGCTCTTTCTATACCTTTATTTATAGCTCAAACCATCTCATTTTCACTCATTTCCTTTGGTATGTACACTGATTTTTAGAGATTTTGAAAGGCTAAAAACCATGTTTTGAAGCTTCAAAAATGGAGGGGTTAGCCACCCCTCCTTATCCTTGTTTACTAGCCTTAATTCTCATCTTTATTGTCTAGCTTTTCAGCCATTTTTCTTGCATGTTCTACCTTTGATTTTCATGCATTTAGGGCTATTTTGAGGTTGTCTAGGTCTTTTCAATTGGTTCATGCCTTGTTTAATACACTTGTGGTCTCATGAGTAGGCATACTTCTTGTTTAATATGCTTTCTTTGTTCATTTTCCATTGTTTGAAGCCTAAGTTTACTAATCAATCAATCATTCCATATCTTTCATTTTTTAGAATGGTTTCAACCAATTGAGGTTGTTTAATGCATGTGAAGGAGACCTACATTTAATGACTTAATCTCTTCGGAGATTCATCGTCAATGGTGTAGTCTCTTTCTCATCTTTTAGAAGAACCTCTTGTTTGACATCACTTTTTGTTTAGAGGACTTTAACATCACAATTTGACAAATGGACTAATGAATGGCAATAACTAAAACAATTGGTTTAAAACTTGGATAAACACACTTAAAGAAAATGGCTTAATAACTTGAACTTAGCCGGACGTTATGCCAAGTTTCTTGTGTCAAGGGTCATTAAGCATCAACTCATGGTGTTTTTGATGTCCTTGAAGCGTTTCAACTTTCTTTTTTGAGTTCATTCCATGATAAAAAGAAGGGGTGGCCCATTTGCATTACATTCATTGATTTTTGGTCCAAAATGATATCCGAGATCATCAAGCGATCATATCGCTCATTGATGGCTTTGGAGTCAATCCCAACCTTCTCTTGAGACTTTCTTATGATAGAGAAGGAAAGAAGGACAAACAGAGCTTGAAAATGCTCTATCTGTACTGATTTCACCTCAAAGCACAAAAACAGAGTTTTGCACCAAATCAATGCACGGTTGGCCCTCTGTAGGCCCGGCCGGCCATCAGTAATGCACGACCGGCCCTTGGTGTGTGGCCAGCAGTGCAATTTTGCTGAAACAGAGGCAGTGTCTGAAGGTGAAACAGAGATGGCTTGGACAGATAGAGTAGCTTTGAAGCAATGCACATGCAACCTCCCTTCATCTTCCTTGGTGCTCATATCGATTGTGTTTGGTTGTTTAATTGTTTCATTAGCATAATGAATTGTGTTGTAATATTTAATTAGCCTAATTAGTTGTAGCTAATTATTCGGTGTTGTAATATTTAATTAGCTTAGCCTAGTTAATTTCTTTTAATTAATTAGCTTAAATGGTTAATTAATTATTCATTTCAAGTGTTATAATAATTAGTTAATTAGTTTTAGCTATTCATTTCAAATGTTGTAATAATTAGCCTAATTAGCTTAATTAGCTTAGCTTAGCTTAATTAGTTAGTTAGCTTTATTCATTCGGACTCTCCTTCGTAAGAGCGTGTTGTAATAATGTGTATGTTTTCCAACCTCACGTCTTTCTCCCTTTTATTTACCCGCTTTTGATGGTTTGATTAGGGACATGTTTCGATTAGCATGCCTTATGCTTTATGCTTGCATCAATTCATTCGTATTGCATGGACTAAGGCTCGGTGCATCATTCAAACTGCATTGTCATTTCATTACTTCTTTGAATACGTGCTTAGACCGCATGTTATCAAATCAATTCATATGTCATATTAGTAGCCGAGCCTATTAATTGCATTCTTTGCATGTGATGCACTAGACATATTGTATTGTTAGGAATCACGCATATTTTTCTAACTCATATCTTCTTAGCTTGGAGTATTAGTGAGTTTTTAATCCTTTAGCATACTTGCATGAGTGCGAGTGATTGCCATGAGACTAAATGCTTACTTGATAAATTGCATGAATGCATGTGGATGAAGACTTGTTGTTTGAATTGGAACGATTCAATAAAGTTTAAGTCCACTATGTCTAGTGGCAAATTTACAGATTTAAGCCCACTATGTTTGGTGGCAAATTCACATACTTTAAGCCCACTTGAAGTGGAAAATTCAAACCATTTTCCCAAAACAAACATGAAATTGAATCATTCCAAATTAAACACACTAGTCTATATTTGCTTGTGCGCATCACATAGTAATGCTAGCCTAATAAACTGGAACAAGAACACATAATGTTTATAAAAAATCATATCATGATTAGTAGAGGCCGATCTTTGATCGGGCGAGTGGGGGTGCTCAATTCATTACCTTCCCCTTGTACCTAAGTTCCCGAACCGGGGCAACTTTGGTGATCACAGACACGTAGCCTTTGGTACGAGTCATAAGTTTCCTAAATTTCCTCAAAATAAAATATTTAGGTGGCGACTCTGTATCTGACAAAGCAGTCTAATTTTGACATTTTTTATCTTAAAATCAATTTTTCAAAAGATTTGTCAGATTTGGACTCTTTGGTGTTTATCAATTTCACATTGCACTTGTGAGATTAAATTCAAAACCGCAGGAATCCGAATTATAGGGCTTTCTTTCAAACCTTCCGAAAGAGGGCACGAAAAAGGCGAGCTACAGTTAAAAATCATTAACATGACACTTGTGTGATATTGATCAGTTATAAAACTACATACTAATGTTTTGACAATCAGACTGATGAGTGAATCAGAAAAAAGAGTTAGGTAGATGGGTCAGTAATTCAACCGTCAGGTCAAATTGAATCGAACTGTGACGTCATAAATATATTAAAATTTATATGTTAATATAAAAATATATAATTTTAAAATTATTTCAAATATATATAGAATTTTCTTTATATATTTTTTAAACATCTATCACCAAAGACAAAAAATAAAAATAAAAATAAAATAAAATAATAAGAAAATAACATGGAAGAAAAACTAATACATGACTCAATGTAAGTTCCCAATTAAATTTGATATTTATTTTTCATTTTTTGTACTCTATTTTCTTACTAAAACAAATTTTTATGTGTATTGAGTAAATAAAATTTATTGCATTGAATATCAACAATCCAATTGATTTTATGTTTGAATCCCCTTTGCGAACAACAGGTATTAAAATACCTTCATTTAAAATATTTTAAGATATATATTTTTTACATAAATAAAACTACCAAATATATATGTCTATATGTGTTTTGATATTAATATTGTTTGTGGAAATGTAAATTATACTTGAGTTCGACATAAGAATACGTTTATACAATAAATAATATATATATATATATATATATATATATATATATGTGATACATTGCAAAAGACCTATCGATTTTCAAGATAGTCGAGGTTTAGGGCTGTATTCGGATAGCTTGAAAAAAATTCATCAATAGTTATCCCTTCCTATTTAAACAAATGAATACAATTATGAAAACTATGCATGTATTTTTTGGAGTAGGGACTTTTTTAAATTGGGATTAAAAAGTTCTTTTGACAAAAAAATTTTGGTTTTTTTTTTTATTTTTGTGAGAGAAAAAATGAAATAATTATAATTTGAATGAAATATTTTGTTTTATTAACTTATTTATGAATTGTTTAGAATAATCTCAATAAATATTTTTGTTAATATTTTACGAAAAGATACGTACAAAAATAAAAAAATGACGTGACTTTAAAAAGATAAAAATATATATAATTATATAATGTATCCCAAATAGAGCCTTAACCTATTTTATGTTTTATATTTTTTTAGTCCGAACTGAAACAGCCAAAGGAGCCATATATCTACATTATGATTTTGGTTTTAAGCCCCTTTATAAGTTCAATTGAACACTGTTGTCCCTTAATAATGAGGGCTTTTTAAGAAAGGAAAATGTTTGGTAGCTCAAATTTTTGTAGCTCAAATGGCTCAAATTGTCAAAACGACGTCGTTTTATACTCAAAATCTGTCAAAACGACGTCGTTTTGACAGATTTGAGCCATTTGAGCCACAAAAATTTGAGCTACCTAGCATTGTCGAATTTTCTAGTTTATTCTGTAATAAAATATTAAAAAAATAAAATTAATATTTTATAAATAGGTTGATCGTGCCTAAATGGGGCTGAAATAAAAAAAAAAAATGCTACAAAAATTAAAATTAATATTTTATAAAATGGTTAGCCATGTGGACTGAAACAATCAAACGAACTCGTATATCTACATTATTATTTTGGTTTTAAGTTCCTTTATAATGTCAATTGAACATTGCTGTCCCTTAATAATGGGGGCTCTTCAAGAAATGTTTAAATTGACCTTTTAGAAAATATTTGAGTTTAATCATAAATATACATATATATATATATATATATATATATATATATATATAATTTTCTAGTTTATTCTGTAATAAAATATTAAAAAAATTAAAATTAATATTTTATAAATAGGTTGATCGTGCCTAAATGGGGCTGAAATAAAAATAAAAATAAAAATACTACTGATAATGCAGTTCGTCCCGGGTGGATGGGTCGGGCTGGTCCAAGCTCTTCAAGTTACGATTCAGGCGGATGATTCCACCAGATGACCTGCAAGCAAGTCCAAAAGGGGAACGGGGTAGTCCCCCAGTGAACCCTCCGGCGAGCGAATCAGTAGAGGAAGAAGGAAAAATAGAGAGAGAGAGAGAGATAGAAAAGCTTAACCTTCCTCTTGTCTTCGATTCTTGCTTATATCATTTGGTAATCATTTCACTGTCCCTTGTGACGTGCCCCGTTCCGTCGAAAGCCTGTGCCGTAGCTTACCTTGTTCAGGGTGAGGGGGCTCTGTTCTGACGGGGAGGTATTGTCGTAATAAATGCTGTGATGGGTTGCATTAATGGTGATGTGTTGTGGCAATAATTCTGCAGATCTTTGTCTGCTGATGTGGCCTGTGTTTCACCTGCCATGTGCCCGAATGCCATTGGCCCTCCATGTCCAGATGGCCTCCAGCCGTCCTGGGCTTTGCCAACCGGGTTATGCTATGGGTCCCAAGCGATGGGTTTGGGGTTGTTTGCTGTGGGCCGTAAGCCTTGTGGGCCTATCCATGTCAGTAGTCCCCCATTTCCGAGTGCAGCTTTAGCCCAACGAAGGGAATAGTAATAAGGAAGAGAAGTGCGAACCGAGTGGAGAGGCCGACCGTTAGCCGTGCCGACCGCAAGGGTGGCCAAGCAGGAGGGGTCGACCGTGAGACGTGCCGACCGCGAGGGTGGCTGAGCGGGAGGGGTCGACCGTTAGGCGTGCCGACCGCGAGGGTGGCCGAGCGGGAGGGGTTGACCGTTAGGCGTGCCGACCGCGAGGGTGGCCAAGCGGGAGGGGTCGACTGTGAGGCGTGCCGACCGTGAGGGTGGCCGAGCGGGAGGGGTCGACCGTTAGGCAGGCCGACCAGGACGGCGCGGGGCTCAAAAAGAGGGGGGGTGGTGCCATGTGATGATGTGAAATGGAAAGGACAGGGTAAGGGGAGGGGACAGTGCATCGTGGCCATATACGTGGCAATATCGTGGGGGAAGTGAAGCGTTGGAGCAGAAATGAAACGATAGGTCGCGAGGGGGGTTTTGAAAAGGCGGTTTTGGCGGTTGATTTGAAAGGTTTTGAAACGGGCAAAAATTAATGTGGATCCATGGAATACGGGTAAACCGTGGGTTTTTTGGTATAATTCGTTTCACTTACCTTTTGACAAAAACTCAAGATACCCAAGTGTTAAGTCCTTTATTGCGCACGACACACCTGTGCAACATTTTCTCAACTTCTTTGCTCCTGCGTCAGAAGTGATTCGTAAGCAAACCGTAGAAATGGCCCAAGAAAAAATGGTGAATGTGAGGGTGGACCCTATGGGAGACGATGATGCAGAAGAGCTAGCAGCGCAATATAGGACGGAGGCATGGATGGTGGGGGTGGGGGAACCGGTGGGACAATCGCAGGCGTCGGCCCTGATAGTGGCTCCAAAACTAATAAGCCAGGTAGAGCCGGATCATTGGCACACTAAGGCTGACAAGTCCACAATTACTGTGGCAGATTTGGAGGCTATCAGGGAGAAATACCAAATTCCGGCGGAGGTGGAGTTATTGCTGCCAACGTCAAGGGAAAGGCCGTCTGATGCCAGGCCAGGGAAGTTTTCCCTTTATGAGGAGGCGCTAAAGGGTGGGCTGAGGTTGCCACTGCCCCAAGTGGTGGTTGACGTACTGAACCATCTGGAAGTAGCACCGGGGCAATTGATGCCCAATGCGTGGAAGATTCTGCTGGCTTGTGCTAGTGCGTGGCCCAAGGCGAATGGAGGGGAAGCCATGGCGGTGGACGAGTTCTTTTCTTGTTATAAAGCTTCGGGGCAGCAAAAGACGTGGGTCACCCTACAGGCAGTGATGGGGAGGGGATTGGTGGCGGGGCTGCCGACATCGATCAAGGGGTGGCGGCCACGGTGGTTCTACGTGTCTGACAATGGGGGACGGGGAGTACGAACTATCTGGAAGGTGCCCACTAGATCGATGGAGCCAAGACTGGGAGCAGCGGCGGAAGAGAGGGTGAAGAGGGTGAAGGAGTGGAGGGAGAGAGAGAAGGCCAAATGGGACGAGCTTGTTCAGCCGTCTGCATTGTTTGAGGCAGGTTTGGGACCGCAGCCGAGGGGTGGAGACCTCGACCGAGCCGAATTGGAGGCGAGAAGAGAGGTTCAGGAAGTAGAGGATCAGGCCATACTTGCCAAGGCCATGAAGTTGAAGGAAGCGTGAGGAGACGGACCGCCTCAACCGATCGCGCGGGAGAGGATCCGACCGCGTCCAAGGCCGTTGGGGGGGAAGGACTTAAGTAGTTTTGAGCCATGGCCGCCCCCCATAGATCCTGTAAAAGAACAGGCCAAGAAGGAGGGGGAGGCTCTGAAGAAGAAGAAGAAGAAGAAGAAGAGCAGTGCCCCAGAGGGAGCTGCAGATGAGTCTGGGGGCCAAGAGGGCTAAGGTGGCCCCAGCTGAGGTGGAGGTCCCTGTGGCCAAGGATGCCCCAGAGGTGGTGAGGGGTCACCCTAACAGTGGAGGTTGTGAAGACTGCCCCAACAGTGCAAGTAGGGGCTGAGTTGACTGAGGCTACGCCGAGCGGGAGGGAGCAGACCCAAAAGGGTCCTGCCCCCTAGGAAGGAGGGGTCCGTCTAGCGACGGCAATCTATCATGCGCGCGCGGTAGCTGGAAGGTTGGAGGGAGAAGAGGGCCCAGCCAGGGCGGGGGCAGACCAGTTGGTGAAAATTGTGGAAGAGACTGCCCTGCGCTCGGCATCCGGGTTTAATGAGGCTGACCTGCTGAGGGGGTTGTGCTCCGCCCAAATGGAGGTAACCACCTTGGCAGGGGCCCTTTTAAGGAAAGCAGGAGCGGCCAAGCTAAAAGCTGAGGAGGCCAAGGCCCAGTTGGCCAAGTTGAAGAAGGACAGTGCTGATTGGAAGACTGCCCATACCGAACTGCAAGCAATCAAGTTGGAGCTGGAGGACACACGCCGTAAGGTCGTGTCGCTCGAGTTCCAACTGGCTGGCGAACAGAAAAAGTTGGAAGAGTCTGAAAGAGCCTGCGCCGTTGCGATTGAGCGGCATGAAGAGGCCATGAGCAGCAATGAAGAGCTGGTCAGGCAAAAAGATGAGGCAGATGCCAGAATTGGAGATCTGTTGAAGGGGTTGGAGGATAAGCGCGTGAAAGCAGAGGAGGAGAAGGGAAGGCTGGTGAGGGAGTTGGAAAGTCTGAAGAAGGGAGTGGAGGAGGAGAGGGCGACGGCGGCCGCTGAAAGGGGGGCCCTGCAGAAAGAGCTGGACGAAGAGAGGGCGAAGGCGGCTTCTGAGAGGGAGGCCTACCCTGATCTGTGCGTCGCAGTAGTGGAGCAATACAAAGGGTCTCCCGAATTTCAGATGGCGGTAGATGCCGCAGTCGCCAGGAGTTTGGCTGGGCAAGAATCTGGGATGGTGGGCCCATCAAGGACGACTGTTAGAGGCAGGACAGAGGCAGAGGTGATTGAGAGCTTCCAGCAATCAGACTTCTACAAGCACGAAATGGCTGAGTTCTGGGATAGCGGTTGGAAGATATTCAAACGTAGAGCTGAAGAGCTGTTCCCAGACTTGGACCTGAGTAGTGTAACGATTGGTGAAGATGATGTGGCCCAGACCCCCTTGGACGAGGGTATTGAAGAAGAAGAGCTTGTATCCAGCGAGGAGGAGTGACCAAGGGAGATGAAGAGCCCCCTCTCTGTGTTTGTTTTGTGTTTTGTGTTTTGTGTTTTTTTTTTGTATTATTATAATGAACTTGTGTACACATTGTAGATGAATAAAATTTCGTTTATGTTGTCAATTGACTGTGTTGGCCTGTACTGGCGAAAATGAATTAAATCTTGTCAGAAAAACTGGTCATAAAAATTGTGCAATAAAAATGTGTATGAAAATTAAAAATTGTTAAGTCAAACGTTCCCCCCTGCAGAGCGAGATTGGATTGGTATGAAAATTGAAAGGGTGGTAGTGGTTTATTAAAAAAAAAAAAATTGGATTATGAAATTGTAGAACGTAACTAGACAGTTAGTTGTAAACTTGTAGAGAAGAGATTGGAGAAACAAATTGGATGGGGTGGGAGATAATCTGATTAGTAAATGAAATATGTGAGAGCATCTTTGGAATCTAACTAAGTAAAAACGTGGTTCTGGAATTATGAATAAGCTTCAAAATGTGACTAAGTGTTAAAAATGTGGTCCTGCTTGGCTTTGAAGTGCTCAGTCTGGCTGAGGCTTCGAATGCTTGGTTTGGCCGAGGCTTTGAAGGGCTCAGTCTGGCTGAGGCTTTGAGGTGCTCAGTCTGCCTGAGGCTTTGAGTGCTCGGTCTGGCCGAGGCTTTTAGTGCTCGGTCTGGCCGAGGCTTTGAAGTGCTCAGTCTGGCTGAGGCTTCGAGGTGCTCAGTCTGGCTGAGGCTTTGAGGGCTCAGTTTGGCTGAGGCTTCGAGGTGCTCAGTCTGCCTGAGGCTTTGAGTGCTCGGTCTGGCCGAGGCTTTCAGTGCTCGGTCTGGCCGAGGCTTTGAAGTGCTCAGTTTGGCTGAGGCTTCGAGGTGCTCAGTCTGGCTGAGGCTTTGAGGGCTCAGTTTGGCTGAGGCTTCGAGGTGCTCAGTCTGGCTGAGGCTTCGAGTGCTCGGTCTGGCTGAGGCTTTCAGTGCTCGGTCTGGTCGAGGTTTTGAAGTGCTCAGTCTGGCTGAGGCTTCGAGTGCTCGGTCTGGCCGAGGCTTTCAGTGCTTGGTCTGGCCGAGGCTTTCAGTGCTCAGACTGGCTGAAGCTTTGAAGTGCTGCAAGTGAAAGTGTCATGGGAGTGACATACAGACAGTTTGAATTATAAAAGCTGAGAACTTCAGTCGGAGGTTGCATTATGCCTCAAAGAGGGAAATACAATAATGTTGACAATACAAAAGTGTGAACTTATTGATAGTAACGCTTCAAATGTTCCGCATTCCAGGGATGGGAAAGGTCTCGGCCCTCCATGTCTTGAAGTCTGTAAGTGCCTGGTCGTGGTCGGGCTCTCACAACGTAGGGTCCCTCCCATTTGGCTGCCAGTTTGCCCTCAGTTGGATTCTTTGTGGCGAGAGTCGTTTCTCTCAAGACAAGGTCACCTATAGAGAACTCTCGTGGTCGGACTCTGCGGTTGTAGTGTGTCCTCATTTTTTGCTGGTACGAAGCCAATTTGACGGCAGCAGTCTCTCTGAGCTCTTCAATGAGGTCCAGGTCTGTTCGATGGAGCTCTTCGGTTGAGGCGAGATCCGGATGTAAAACCCTGGGGGTGGGTAGACCGACTTCTACCGGAATAACCGCCTCAGCGCCATATGTTAAGCGAAAGGGGGTTTCCCCAGTGGGAGTGCGAGCAGTGGTTCGGTAAGCCCAGAGTACACTTGGTAGTTCCTTAGCCCAAAGGCCTTTAGCAGCTTCGAGCTTAGTTTTGATGATTTTCAGAAGAGAACGGTTGGTGACCTCAACTTGGCCATTTGCTTGGGGATGACCGGGGGAAGAGAAGCATGGTTGAATTTGGAGATCTGCACAAAATTTTCTGTACTTCGCGTTGTCGAATTGTTTTCCGTTGTCGGAGATGATGGCTTGGGGGATGCCAAATCGGCAAACGATCGATTTCCAGATGAACCTGGTGGTGTTCCGCTCAGTGATTATGGCAAGGGGTTCGGCCTCGACCCACTTGGTGAAGTAATCAATGGCGACAATCGCGAACTTGGTCTGGCCTCGACCGGTGGGATGTGGACCAACCATGTCGATCCCCCATTTGGCAAACGGGTAAGGGCTGCAGAGTGTGATTAACTCTGTAGGAGGAGCATGGGGGATGTTGGCGAAACGTTGACATTTATCGCATTTGAGCACGAAATCGGTCACATCCTGATTAAGAGTTGGCCAAAAATACCCACTACGGAGTATCTTCTGGGCAAGGGACCCACCGCCTGAATGATTACCACAAATTCCCTCGTGGATCTCCTGCATTACATAAGTTGCTTGAGCTGGATTGAGGCACCGTAGATATGGTCGGGAAAAACCGCGCTTGTACAATATACCGTCAACAATGATGTAATTGGATGCTCGGGATCGGACTTTGGCTGCCTGCTGTTGGTCATCTGGGAGTGCCCCTGTGGTCAAGAATAGGAGAATGTCAGATGCCTAGGGGATGGGTTCGTTTTGGATGAATTGTATAGCTTACAGGTTGGGTGAAATGGCCGGGTGGTGTAGATATTCGAGACGGACATCATGGCTGAGATTAGGATGGTCAGCAGAGGCCAACTGAGCCATCTCATCTGCTTTGGAGTTTTTCGCCCGAGGGATGTGCCTGATGTGGAAGGTATTGAAGAGGCGAGCAAGGGGAAGTGCCATATCCCTGTAAGCTCACATTGTGTCTTCCTTGGCGTCGAAGTCCCCGTCATCTGACCGACGACGAGCTGGAAGTCGCTGAATACTCGGAGGAGGCTGACCCCAATGTCCTTGGCAAGGTGGAGTCCCGCTATCAATGCCTCGTACTCGGCCTCATTGTTGCTTGCTTCAAACAAGAAACGGAGGGCACATTTGAAATAGCCGTCCTCGGGGGAGGTGAGGATGAGGTCGGCACCACTTCCTTCTCTTCGAGACGAACCGTCGACATTAAGAGTCCAAGAATGAGGATCTTCTGGCTTTGTTGGGGTTGGTGGGAGTGGAGGGGTAGTGGTCGGGGCCGGATTGGTGAACTCCAGGATGAAGTCAGCTACAGCTTGCCCCTTGATTGCTGTCCAAGGGCGGTAGGAGATGTCGAACTGGCTGAGTTCTACTGACCACTGCATCAATCTGCCTGAGAGTTCTGGTTGCTGCATGACCTTTTTCAGGGGCTGGTCGGTGAGGACCACTATGGAGTGGGCTTGGAAGTATGGGCGGAGTCGTCTGGAGGCAGTGACCAAGGCTAGGGACAGTTTTTCTGATAAGGGGTAGTTCTGTTCCACTCCCCGGAGAGCCCGACTGATGTAATAGACCGGCCGTTGGATTGAGCCATCTTCTCTGAGGAGAGCTGCACTGACTGCGGTGCTCGATACTGCTAAGTAGAGGAAGAGGGGCTCACCCATGATTGCTTGGGAAAGAAGGGGAGGGTTGGCCATGCATTGCTTTAACTGTTGGAAGGCCTCTTCGGATTCAGCTGTCCATTCAAAAGCCTACCGAAGGACTTTGAAGAAGGGTAAGCACTTGTCTGTTGCACGGGAAATGAAGCGGTTGAGGGCCGCCACTCAGCCTGTGAGTCTTTGAACTTCTTTGACCGTCTTAGGCGACTGTATCTCAATCAAGGCCTTCATCTTCTCAGGGTTAGCTTCAATGCCGCGCTGACTGACCATAAAACCCAAAAATTTTCCAGATCCTACGCTGAAGGCGCACTTCTCTGGGTTGAGCTTCATCTGGTATTTGCGCATGGTGGCGAAGGTCTCTCGTAAGTCAGTGAGGTGATCGGAGGAGTGTTTGCTTTTGACTAACATGTCATCGACGTAGACTTCCATATTCCGGCCTATTTGGTGATGGAAAACGGCATTAACCAACCGTTGATAGGTGGCCCCAGCATTCTTCAATCCGAACGGCATTACACAATAGTGGTAGGTACCTCGGTCGGTAATAAATGATGTGTGTTCCCGATCAGATGTGTGCATCAGGATTTGGTTGTACCCAGAGAAGGCATCCATGAAGCTGAGCATTTGATGACCGGCCGTGGCGTCGACCAACAGATCTATGCGGGGAAGGGGGTAGCTCTCTTTGGGGTAAGCTCGGTTCAGGTCAGATTAATCGACACAGAGTCGCCATTTGCCATTGTGTTTGCGGACGAGGACCACGTTGGACAACCATCCAGGGTAGTCCACATTTTTTATGAATTGGGCCTCGAGGAGCTTGTCAACTTCTGCGGCTATAAGAGTGTTGCGCTCCGGATGGAAAATGCGTTGCTTCTGGCGGTAGGGTCGAAAGTGGGGTTCGATGCTGAGGCGGTGGGTTATGAAGGAGGGGTCAATGCCTGGCATGTCAGAATGGGTCCAGGCGAATACATCTCTATGCTCGGTCAGGAGAGCGGTGAGGTCGGCCTTGGCTTGGGAAGGTAGTTGGCTGCCAATTTTGGCGGTTTTGATTGGGTTGGTGGGATCAATGTTAACTTCAACAAGTTCCTCCACGGGTTCACCTCTGACCAGCTCGTCCTCGTCTCGGACGTCAAGCCCTTCGATGATCATGGCCTCTTTTAGCTTGACTTCTTTGAGTGAGGCGACATAACACTCCCTGGCCACGGTCTGTTCTCCTTTGATAGTTCCGATACCGAGATCGGTAGGAAATTTGATGGCAAGGTGATAGGTGGATGTGATGGCTTGGAAGGCGTTTAGGGCTGTGCGGCTAAGGATGATGTTGTAAGCAGAGGGGCAGTCGACCACAAGGAAGGTGAGCAACTTAGTGGTCTGTCTCGGGTGTTCGCCAATGGTGATAGGTAGATCGATGGAGCCGATGGAGGTCACACGGTCGCTGGTGAAACCGACAAGAGGGGTTTGGAGAGGAGACAAGCTTTCCTCCCCAATCTTCAGCTGACGGAAGCAATTGAGGAAGATGATGTCTGAAGAGCTGCCGTTGTCTATGAGGACTCGTCTGACCTTGTAGTTGGAGAGGATGGCGGAAATGACAAGGGGGTCATCATGTGGGTAACGGACTCTTGCACAGTCGGTGTCTGTGAAGGTGATAGGTTCGATCCATTATTTTGACTGTTTGGGAGGTCGGTCCACCGTCGCCACTGCTTTGTCTGAGCCCTGCCTGATTTTTCTGAGCTCTGCCTTCTGAGCCGAGCGGGATGGTCCCCCACAAGCAAGGCCGCCTGAAATGACTCTGATTTCTCCGACTGGTGGAGGGGGATTGCCTGGAGGCCGAGGCTGTGGTGGTGGGCGGTCATGGCCTTGGTTAGGTGGGGCTTGATTGCGGGGTGGTGTATGTCGGCGATTGTTCCTGGGAAGGTCGGTTCTTTGCCTCTGTTGAGGGCGGGTGTCTGTGAATCGGCTGAGGCGGCCCTGACGTATGAAGGTCTCGATCTAATCTTTGAGGTTGATACACTCGTCAGTGGTATGGCCGTGGTCTTGGTGGAAACGGCAGTACTTGGACTGATCTTTGCAATTGGAAGAGTTTCGTGAAGACAGGAGCCACTTGAGGGTGTAGTCCCGCTGGATCTGGTTGAGGACGTGCTCTATGAGGGAGTTGAGTGGTGTGTACCGCTCGAACCGACCGGGCGGTCGGGTCGGAGCCGACCGGTCGGCTCGGTGGGGTCGGTCATTATAGTGGGGTGTTTGGCTATTATACTGGGCGGTCCTGGGTTCTGAGTCTTTTCTCTTGTCTCTGGGGGTCGGATTTTTAGTGATCGGCTCTTGCCGAGCGGCCAGGGAATCTTCAGTATTCATGTATTTCTAGGCTTTGGATAGTAGGGCAGCCATGGTGGTTGGAGGGTTTTTGGAGAGGGAGAAAAGAAAATCGGACGACCGTAGGCCGGCCATGAAAGCCGTGAGGATGACCTTGTCGTCATTCTCCGCTACTTGAAGGGCTTCGGTGTTGAAGTAGGTGACGAAGTTGCGGAGCGACTCCCCCTCGGTCTGACGAATATTAAGGAGTTGGGTGGCTGGGCGTCTTTGACGTTGGGCTCCGATAAAATGGCTTAGGAAAGAGTCACTGAGGTGTTGAAAAGTGGAGACGGAGTCCGCCAGTAACTGGCTAAACCACAGCCGAGCTGATCCCTTCAATGTCACGGGAAAAGCTCGGCACATGATCTCGTCAGGGAAAGCATGGAGGATCATGAGGGTGCGGTAGGTTTCCAGATGGTCGACTAGGTTCGTCGTGCCATCGAAGGAGTCAATGGTGGGCATTTTGAACTTGGCGGGCAATGGTTTGTCGCGGATGGAGGCAACAAAAGGCGAGTTGGCGGTGACTGAGGGCTTGTACTGAATGTTCTGCATGACCCCTTGTAGTTGGAGCTTCATAGCTCGGAGTTCAGCGTCTCAGAGGGGAATGTTGTCGCCATGGTCGGTCAATGGAGGCTGGACACTGCTGGCTTCCCCCTCAAGGGCTAGTGGCACGACTGACGGGCGTGGAGGTGGAGGTGGTAGGCTCATATGTGGAGGAGGAGGGGGTTGTAAACCTTCTAGGTTGAGCGGAGGGGGTTGTGGAGCAGTGTGGCCCGGGGTTCTTTCTTGGTTGGGTGGAATATCTGGAGCTGGAGCGGGGAGGTTTCTTTGGAGTAAAGCACTGATCAGGGCTTGGTTTTGCTCGGCCATGCGGTTAATACTGTTAGTAAGTTCGATGATGTATTGTGGTGGGTTGTTTGGATGGGAGGGGTCTGTTTGATGATCGGCGGCAATATGGTGGGAAGCCATGGACCTAGTCGTGACCATACACCTGGACGGGTGAGAGGAAAAGGTAACGGTGAGAAAGGAGGGCTCCGGCGATAGTGAACACAACTAGCGCACGAATAAACCACAAGATTCCCACAGACGGCGCCAACTGATAATGTAGTTCGTCCCGGGTAGATGGGTCGGGCTGGTCCAAGCTCTTCAAGTTCCGATTCAGGCGGATGATTCCACCAGATGACCTGCAAGCAAGTCCAAAAGGGGAACGGGGTAGTCCCCCAGTGAACCCTCCGGCGAGCGAATCAGTAGAGGAAGAAGGAAAAATAGAGAGAGAGAGATAGAAAAGCTTAACCTTCCTCTTGTCTTCGATTCTTGCTTATATCATTTGGTAATCATTTCACTGTCCCTTGTGACGTGCCCCGTTCCGCCGAAAGCCTGTGCCGTAGCTTACCTTGTTCAGGGTGAGGGGACTCTATTCCGACGGGGAGGTGTTGTCGTAATAAATGCTGTGATGGGCTGCATTAATGGTGATGTGTTGTGGTAATAATTCTGCAGATCTTTGTCTGCTGATATGGCCTGTGTTTCACCTGCCATGTGCCCGAATGCCATTGGCCCTCCATGTCCAGATGGCCTCCAGCCGTCCTGGGCTTTGCCAACCGGGTTATGCTATGGGTCCCAAATGATGGGTTTGGGGTTGTTTGCTGTGGGCCGTAAGCCTTGTGGGCCTATCCATGTCAACTACAAAAATTAAAATTGATATTTTATAATATGGTTGGTCATGTGCTTAGATGGGCTTTAAATAAACCAGAAATTAAATTTTGAATAAAAAGTACTAGAAATATATTTGCAAAGAATCAATTTATTTAATATAATTATAAATTTTGACATTTTTAATGGTTTTTGTGGGTACGGAAAATTTTCAGTTGGTGTTTGATGAGAACGTTAGTGTGGTATAGGAATTTTGTTCGATTCCCCAAGTTGAAATTTAATTAAATAAAGAAATTTGTGTAAATAATAATCAATAATCTGCTGTAGCTAATAAACTTTAAGATATGGTTGCTTGGCTCTCTCCTGAGGGTCCCACTTATATAAGTAAAAACAATTTGAAATAATAACTAATTTGTTTAGCATTATTTTAAATAATATGTAGCATGTATATTGTAAGAAGATAGGATGACAATTTTTCCACACTCCAACCGCCTCAGTTTTTCCCACCTCGGCGAACAACTGAGGCAAAGAATTGATTTCCTTCCCCAGTCCCAGCCTCAACCTCAATTAAAATTATTAAATATATTTAGATATATATATATATATATATATATATAAAATTTAATTTCTTAAGTATCATAATATTAAAATATTACACTTAATATTTATTTTTATTTTAATTCTACGCAATGCTACATGTACTATAATTCCTACTAAAATTGTGTTTTTTCATTTTTATTTTTTTGGAAATCCCTCATATGCAAGTGTTGCTCATCTATGGTCTAGAATTGAAAAAAAGCATAACATTATTATAAAAATTTGTGGTTTTGACAATTTGTGATTTAGTATTATTATAAAAAAAATGCATAACATTAGTATTGTTTCTACAAAAAAAATAAATAAAAATAAAAATAAAAGTTTAATATTACCCAAAAATGTATAATTTTAATTCTAAACTAAAAATTATCATAAATGTATAACAATGTACAAATAGGTTAAGAGGTGTATCGGGAAATATTTTATTTTTTTTAAATTAGTTTATGAGCTTAAATTGATACGTCATTTAAAAAAATAAAAAAATAAAAAAAAACATTCACTTTGCTTGTTTTTGGTTTTCTAAAAATATTTTTCAGAAAATTTTACTTTCATATTTTCCGTATTTTTTTGTTTTTGTTGATTTTTTTTAATATTTTAATCAATTTTTTTTTTAATTTTTAGACACACCTAACATAAATACATATAAAAAGTATAACTTTTGTGAAAAAAATATTTTAAAAATTCACTAAATAGAAAAAATAAAAAAAATACGAGAATTCAGTATATTTTTCATATTTTTATGTATTTATTAATTTTTTAAAATATTTTTTCACAAATTTTTTACTTTTAGTAAGTTGTATCTAAAAAAGTTAAAAAAATGCTTAAAATTTTAAAAATATTCACTAAAAAAAAAATACGAAAAACAGAAACTCAGTTTTCAAAAAACTTAATCCAAAAAACTCAAACCAAACACACACATTAATATTTAATTAGTTTGTTTAATATGTTTCTAGTTTTTGAGTTTTTTTTTTTTTTTTGTTAGCCAAGATTGAAGAGGTTAGTTTGTTAGTAAATTAAATTACAACTAAAGGGATTGTCGTTACTCTATCAACTCGAATCTCTATCATTTCCCTCATCACACGATAAGGTGTGACTACAAAACCACTACACTAAATTCAATTCTTATTAGTTGGTGTTTGATGAGGACTTTAGTGTCGTATAGGAATTTTGCTCAATTCAACTTGGTTTATTAATCTCATATTGGATTTTAATTAAATAAATAAAATGTGTAGCGGAATTGATATTATTTCTAATTTGATCGTGGATTCATGCTATATAATACTACACACTCACTACAAAAAGTCTTGAATAGTAGGGATGCAATTCGGACGAATAAAAATAGATTGAAAGGTTGTTCATATTTAGTCCGAGTTGTGTTAAAAGCTATCCAGGCTTGTCCAGGTTTGAATTATAACCCAATGTTATTTGTCTAAGCCTGACCAGAGTTATGTCCAAATTGCACATGAATTTGATTTTTTTTTTTTTGGTTTAGTTAAGTTAATTAGTTTTTTAAAATTAGAATCTACATTTTATAAAATTATTAATAATATCAAACCAAATAATTTATATAATATGAAAGAGATAAGAATTGAAGGATCTATATGCCATTACAGTGTTCTTTACAATTTATGAGTGAGAAAATAAAATGTAAGCTTTTCTTATTTATATGTATATTTAATATTTATATATATATATCATTTGTTTGGTGTCTTTGCCCAAGTTTACCCAAATTTAATTTGGACTTTTAAATTTTTGTCCAAACTCACACCAAATTCAAATTCATTTTGTTTAAGCCCTAAAAAATTAAGATTGAGCTCAGGTTGCGGGTGATTCTATTTACACCCAAAAAATCATTCAGTACACTCAATTTCTTAGTACCCCCTATTAAATTATTTGGAATTATAATTTACTCTCAATACACTCTATTTTTTTTTCCCACAAATTACCCTTCCACATAAAATCATAATTTATGGTACACCCAAATAATCAACAAATTAATTCAAAAAATTCCTCCATCTCTTCTCAGCTATGGGTCTCTCTCCCCCCCCTCTCTCTATATATATATATATATGTATGTATATGTATATATCGTATATATCATATGTGAATTTCATTTTGGTCTTTTGAACTTTGTTGAGTAAGGTTTGTTTTTCATCAAAGCCTATGATCTCTCTCCACAGTTGAATACTTTTTTTTTTTTTTCTGTCTCTAGTGGGTTTTCCTGGTATTTTTCTCTCATGATGATTCTAATGCTTTCTATAGCTTCATCGTTTCTAGATTGTTGTTTGTGAAGTGGGTTTCCATTGATAGATCAACATGTTTCACTCTTTTTTTAAAATGTCATCATAAAGATTAGAGGATGACTGACGAGATTATTCTAGGGTTCTTTTTTGTGGATATAATGGTGAGTTTTGGTGGGATAAATTGAAGTTTTGGTAAGAAGAAGAAGATGAAGTGAAAATAATTAAAATTTGGAGAAGAAGATAAAGAGACTTGAATATAGGGTGTACCGTGAAAGAAAAAAAAAATTATTTTAAGATTTAATATGTATTATTCTTATTAGTAAATTTATATTACGGTATAGTAGGAACTAAAATTTTAAAATTTTAATGGGGTGTGCTAAGTTACTATTTGGGGGCAAATAGAATGCCCCTCGGGTTGTTCAAGTTGAGCCCGCCCAAGCTGCACTTACACCCCTATTGAAATGTCAAAATAAAGAATTGTAGTGACAATTTTGAAAAGGGTCTGGCTTTGGTCCAGTCCAGTCTACCATCAGACTGGACCGTGCTGTTGGGCCCATGGGGGCCCACCACGGGTCCCGTTTTAAAAATTTGAACCGTTGAATGTGTAGAACTCTTCGAGTACTATATGCCTGTAAAAAATAACGTTGATCGGATATCGATAGCTATGTGATCAAATCAGTTTTGTATAAAAAAATGGACGGTGAATAAATTAACGGTTGACAAAAAACTGATTTGATCACATAGATATCGATATCCAATCAACGTGATTTTATACAAGCATATAGTACTCGAAGAGTTTTATACATTAGGCGGTTCAGATTTTCAAAACGGGACTCGTGGTGGGTCCCTACGGGTCCAACAGCACGGTCCAGTCCCATGATGGACTAGACCAAAGCCTGACCCTTTTGAAAATATCCCTAATATATGTACTATTATAAACAAAACAATTTTATACCAAAAAAAGTTTACTTTTTGAGACAAAAAAATTATTCCAAATATTTAGGCCTTGTTCGGTTTGTGTTTCTCAAAAAATTTTGAGAAAAATTCTCTACAAATAAGTTTTTAAAAGTAATCAAACCAAACAAATTTTTTCAAAATTTTTTTCTAAAACTTGTTTGGTTTACAAATTTTCCAAACAAATCTATCTCTCATACACATCAAATCAATCATTTTTTCCAAAACTCTCTTTTAAAATAATTTTTTAAAACATGTTTTGAAAAAAAATCAAACTAAACAAATTTTCGTACTTTTTATTTCAAAATATGTTTTTCAAATACAAACCAAACAAGGCCTTAATCTCTAAAAATAATTTTATCTCTAAATTGTATCCCTAAAATCTTAATTTGTTGTAATGACTTTATATTATATAATTTTTCTTAAAATATGGCGAGGCAATTGTTGTTCAACTCTTTTTTTTGCACATTTAAGATATAATCAAAATTTGAATATTGTACCATAAGTTTTACTATAACTGTGTTTAGTTTAGAACCAACCAAACCAAACAGAAAATATAACTTGGTTGAAATTATAATTCCACTATACTTAAAAATAATTAAATTAATTAATAATGAATAGTTAAAATAAACAAATATTTAATATTTTAACATTACACAAGTAAATAATAAAATATTGTTTAATACAAGCGAACAAATGTGAATATTATAGTGACATTTAACTCAATCTTAAAAACAGCTAATATAAATTAAATTTTGTAACATAGTCCATAAAATGAAATCAACTACTGTAAAGTTCAACACAAGCTTCCAGTGCTGTGTTCACTTCCCTTTGACCAATTTGAAATCAACTGGAAATCAAAATAAGTAGTTGTGGGAGCCGAATAAATAGAAGAGTCGGAAGGTGCGTACCTCAGAAATCAGATATTATTCGGTTCCATATTGCGTGACTAGGATGCCGAATACGTTAGGAAGGCCGAATAGCCGGAGATCAGTAGTTCCGAGTAAATAAAAGGGGAATGGGATAAAAGTAGGCTCAGGCCCCGAGGCCCAAAAAGCAAGTATAAATACAAGAACCACAAATTTAGAAAGGTATGTAAGAATCACTTCACTTAACTTAGTAAACAAGCTATCCTGAGTGTCTGAACTGACTTGTCCGTCGGAGTGCTAATTCCGGCACCCCCGACCGGAATGTTTGTATCTTTTCAGGTGACTAGCTGAGGATCACTAGCGTCTTCCAAGATCTGAAGAGTATTTCCAAACCACCTCTTCACAATTGGCGTCGTTTGTGGGAATACTCAAATACATCCATGGCAGGCGTGACTGAAGATCCTCCGATAGCCACTGACGAGACCACACAGAGAGATGACCTCACTCCAGCAAACTCGCTTGGACCAAAAACCATCGCAGCAAGACTTGCCTTGGACCTCTGCTTATCTTCAAACCCAACGCAAAAGACAATACAAGCGACCATGGCACAAGCTAGGCAAACCAAACAGAGGTTGGACAACATCATCGCTGAGAACGAATGCCTTCGTCGCGATCTGGCCTCGGAAATAGCAAAACCCAAACAAACAGTGCGCCAGGCTTCTGAGCGACCCCCGAGGGCAGATGATCGACGATCCCGAGCCCGACAGCAAGAAACTGACGGCCGCTATGCCTCAACAGATCATCTTGAGGAGTTGGCAAAGGACGAACGTCTCCAACAATGCGTCCGGAGGAGTGCGATCAAA
Organism: Camellia sinensis; assembly: GCF_055761805.1. NCBI lineage: Eukaryota > Viridiplantae > Streptophyta > Magnoliopsida > Ericales > Theaceae > Camellia > Camellia sinensis. The sequence continues at coordinate 19,107,482 of NC_138967.1, read as the reverse complement.
ACACCTGCCCTTCCGAAGGATGCATTTCCGCTTGACATCGTCCACATGATATACAGCCTGCTAGCAGCCCCGGCCGTGCATGCGATCCAATCACATCCAGGCCCCCAACAGCAACTCACGCCAGCAAAGCGGCTCCGAGAAACGCCAAGTATCACCTTTGACGACTCTGATTTGATCGGCTTAACACTCCCTCACATCGATCCATTGGTTGTTGAGCTACGCGCAAACCGGTTCACCGTCGAACGTGTTCTTATCGACCAGGGCAGTACTTCGGAGGTTATGTATTATAAAACCTTCATCAAACTCGGATTCAACGAGTCAGTCTTGACTCTGGCTCCTTATCCACTATTCGGCTTCAATGCCAATCCAGAGTACCCATTGGGAAAGATCAGCTTACCCGTTCGAGCAGGTTCAAGAATGGTGGATGTGGAATTCTTGGTCGTCAGGCTGCCATCGCCGTACAATCTCATCATGGGGCGATCGTGGTTGCATACCTTGCAGGCTGTCCTAAGCACCTATCATCAACTGCTACGTTTCCCAACAAAACACGGCATTGAGCAAATCCGCGGCTCCCAGAAATCGGCACAAGCATGTTATCTCCTTGTCGCCAAAATGCCAAAGGAACTGCAAGTAAACTCCATTGAGGTGCCGAATCGGGAGATCCTTGATGATGTTGGGCGGCATCCAAATGAGAAGGCCATGGAAGGTTTAGACCGAGTTGACATCGATGGAAGCCCAGAAAAGTTCTTCATGATCGGCGCTTCTCTGAATCAGGCCGACAGGCAGTAGCTGATCTCTTTTTTGCTCAACAACCTCAACGTCTTTGCATGGACTCCGTACAAAATGTCAGGAATAGACCCGTCAGTTTCACAGCACCATCTGAATGTCGATCCCAAATGTAAGCCGATAATTCAAAAAGGCCGGTGGTCAGTCGCGGAGCACACTGCCGCTGTTGTTGAGGAGGTAGACAGACTGCTTGACGCCGGGGCAATTAGAGAAGTCATTTACCCTACGTGACTCTCCAGTACAGTGGTGGTGAAGAAGAAAAATGGGACTTGGTGAGTGTGCGTCGATTTCACGGATCTGAACAAAGCTTGCCCCAAAGACTGTTTTTCTCTACCCAAAATCGACCAGCTTGTCGATGTGATGTCACGCCATCAACGCATGAGCTTCCTCGATGCTTATAGAGGCTACCATCAAATCGCCATGCATCCAGATGACTAGGACAAAACTGCATTCCTCACCCTAAGAGGAACCTACTGCTACAAAGTTATGCTTTTTGGGCTGAAGAATGCAGGGGCAGCCTACCAAAGACTGGTCACTGCCATGTTCAAAGAGCAACACGGCCACACTATGGAAGTATACATCGACGATATGGTGGTCAAGTCCAAAGAAGAACAAAATCATATAGCCGATCTAGAAAAGATATTCAGCATCTTACGCAAATACAGAATGAAACTGAACGCTTCCAAGTGTGCGTTTGGAATCGGCTCTGGCAAATTCCTGGGTTACATCGTCAATCACCGAGGAATCGAAGCCAACCCGAGGCAAGTCACAGCAATCTTGGAACTCGGCTCCCCCCGTTCAGTAAAAGAAGTCCAAAAGTTGATGGGGATGGCCGCTGTACTCAACAGGTTCATCAGCCGGTCTACAGATCGCAGTCGACAATTCTTTCAGACACTACGGCAGGGTAAGGCTTTTGAATGGTCCGCCGAATGCGAAACAACTTTCAACGGACTCAAGACCTACCTCCGCTCAGTACCTCTCTTGACAACACCCGCCGCTGGTGAGCCGCTCATTCTATATCTGGCAGTTTTCGATAGGGCCGTCAGCGCCGTACTGCTAAAAGAGGAGGAGGGGAGCAACGACCAGTGTATTATGTGAGCAAGGCAATGGTTGACGCCGAAACACGCTACCTTCCGCTGGAAAAACTCATCTTAGCCCTAGTCATGGCGGCAAGAAAACTGATGCATTACTTCTAGGGACATAGCATTGGGGTGCTAACAGATTATCCCCTTCGATTAGTACTACGGAGTGCAGAAGCATTAGAATGTGTTTCAAATTGGGCTCTTGAACTCGGCCAATACGACATTCAGTTTTTACCTAAAATTACAATCAAGGGGCAGGTGTTGGCCGACTTTGTTGCCGAATTCACCGACGAGCTTGCCAACCTTAAACTTGACAAAGTTCGACCAAAGGCTGAAGTTCGACCAAAGCCGAACTGGAGAATTTATGTTGGGGATATTTGGAAATTATACTGTGATGGATCGTCTAACCAAAGGGGCAGCGGCGCCGGAGTTGTAATCATGTCTCCAGACGGCGCAGTAATTGAGCAAGCCGTCATGCTTGGCTTCGAAGCATCAAATAACGACGCTGAATACGAAGCCCTTCTAGCTGGTCTACGAAATGCGCACCTTTTCGGCGCTCGGCGTCTACTTGTGTTTTGCGATTCAAAATTGGTAATCAGTCAGCTAAAGGGGGAGTACGTGGCAAGAAACGACCATATGGCGGCCTACATGAAAATAGCCAATTCCTTGCTGGCAAAATTTGACCATCACGAACTGAACCAAATAACATACGACCAGAACACACACGCGGATGCCTTGGCGTGCCTAGCCTCCGCCATCAATTCTGAGATCAAACGGACCATCGAAGTAGGTTTCATCCCGGAGCCGAGTATTGGCCCTTCGGAGAAATCCATGTCAACGTTATAGAATCCGCACCAAGCTGGATGGACCCCATTGCTGCATTCCTCTCTTCTAAACAACTCCCAGAGGACAAAAAAGAAGCACACAAGCTGCGAAATAAAGTCCTGCGATACTATCTGGATCCACAAGGAAGGCTTTATAAAAAGTCCCTCTCTGGTCCATATTTGGAATGCGTGCACCCCGACAAAGTGAAGGAGCTTCTGACAGAGATACATGAGGGCAGTTGTGGTGCCCATTCTGGCGGACGCTCCCTGGCCCATCGAGCTATAACATAGGGGTATTATTGGCCGACAATGAGAGCTGACGCGGACAGTTATGTAAAAAAATATGAACAGTGCCAAAAGTTCTCCCCATTAACCCATCTGCCTGCCGAAGGGTTGAACTCTATCACCAGCCCCTGGCCATTTGTTCAATGGGGACTTGATATCGTAGGACCATTGCCGAGGGCCCCAGGGAACAAGCGATTCTTAATCGTCGCGATAGATTACTTCACAAAATGGGTCGAAGTGGAGGCTTTAACACATATACGAGATGCCGACATTAAACGCTTCGTATGAAGAAACATCATAACACGATTCGACATTCCAAGAGCTCTCATCTCAGACAATGGCACCCAAGTCGATTGTGGCGTATATCGAGAGTTATGCAGCAAATATGGCATTCGGCCTTACTTCTCTACACCGGCCTACCCCCAAAGCAATGGTCAAGCTGAAGCCTCTAACAAATCCATCTTGGACGGCATCAAAAAGAGGCTGGAAAAAGTTAAAGGCAAATAGGTTGAAGAATTGCCGAGTGTATTGTGGGCTCATCGTACTACGCCGAGGAGATCCACCTGAGAAACGCCGTTTGCTCTATGCTTTGGAACCCAGGCAATCTTACCCCTGGAAATCGGCCTCCCAACTCTGAAATCGCAAGTTTTTGATACGGGCCGAAACGACATGATGCTTGCCTGGATCTGATTCTAATCGAAGAACGAAGAGACCGCGCCCTGGCATCCATGGCACGGTATCAGCAGCAGCTCGCCAAGTCGTATAATCAGCGAGTTCAGTTGCGCCGATATACGCCAGGAGAGTTGGTCCTAAAGAAGGTACTTCCAGCCGACCGGAGACTGGCCGATGGAAAATTGGGACCAAACTGGGACGGCCTCTATCAGATAGAATCCATCGCAGGAACAGGGGCATACCAGCTCTTAGACATGTCAGGAAGAAGCCTGCCACGGCCTTGGAATTCAACACATTTACGTAAATTCTATCATTGACCCGACTTGTGGGCTTGATACTTGTACATATTCCACCGTTGCAATACAAAGCTTCTCGTTTTCTCAAGCTCGCTCCCAAGCATTTAAGGGCCAATTAAGCCTTCTAAGGCCAAAATAAAGTCTCCGGATTTGGAGCCCCTTTTGGTGCATGGCACCTTAGGGCCGATTAAGTCTCCGGATTCGGAGCGCCCTTCGTGGATATCACGATTGGCCAAAATAAAGTCTCCAGATTCGGAGCCCCTTTTGGTGCATGACACCTTAGGGCCGATTAAGTCTCCGGATTCGGAGTGCCCTTCGTGGATATCACGATTGGCCAAAATAAAGTTTCTGGATTCGGAGCCCCCTTTTGGTGCATGACACCTTAGGGCCGATTAAGACTTCGGATTCGGAGAGCCCTTCGTGGATATCACGATTGGCCAAATTAAAGTTTCCGGATTCGGAGCCCCTTTTGGTGCATGACACCTTAGGGCCGATTACGACTTCGGATTTGGAGCGCCCTTCGTGGATATCACGATTGGCCAAAATAAAGTCTCCGGATTCGGAGTCCCTTTTGGTGCATGACACATTAGGGCCGATTAAGTCTCTGGATTCGGAGCGCCTTTCGTGGATATCACGATTGGCCAAAATAAAGTCTCTGGATTCGGAGCTCTTTTTGGTGCATGACACCTTAGGGCCGATTAAGCCTCTTAAGGCTGATTAAGACTCCGGATACGGAGCGCCCGTCGTGGATATCACGATTGGCCAAATTAAAGCCTCCGGATTCGGAGTCCCTTTTGGTGCATGACACCTTAGGGCCGATTAAGACTCCGGATTCGGAGTGCCCTTCGTAGATATCATGATTGGCCAAAATCATGTCTCCGGATTCGGAGCCCCTTTTGTTGCATGATACCTTAGGGCCGATTAAGTCTCCGGATTCAGAGCGCCTTTCGTGGATATCACGATTGGCCAAAATAAAGTCTCCGGATTTAGAGCCCCTTTTGGTGCATGACACCTTAGGACCGATTAAGCCTCTTAAGGTCGATTAAGACTCCGGATTCGGATGGCCCTTCGTGGATATCATGATTGGCCAAAATAAAGTCTCCGGATTCGGAGCCCTTTTGGTGCATGACACCTTAGGGCCGATTAAGTCTCCGGATTTGGAGCGCCTTATGTGGATATCACGATTGGCCAAAATAAAGTCTCCGGATTCGGAGCCCCTTTTGGTGCATGATACCTCAGGGTCGATTAAGTCTCTTAAGGTCGATTAAGACTTCGAATTCGGAGCGCCCTTCGTGGATATCACGATTGGCCAAAATAGTCTCCGGATTCGGAGCCTTTGTGAGAGATGCATTCGAACCACTTCACTGGCCGAATAAATCTTCACTGAGAATTGTTCTTAATTCGAGCCGGTCAATGCATGTTTAAACATTTGCACCACGCAACACAAAACTTGCTAGTAAGTTGAAATAATACGTTTAATTAAGCACATAACATTTCAAGACCAAATACGAACGTTGAAAATAAAAGAAATTCTATTTGTTCGGCGCGAAGTCTGTTCTCGCGTTCCAAAGTCTATTTATTCGGCACCCTCATCGTCACTCTTCTTAATTTCGAAATCGGAATAGGGTAAGTAATGACGATGATACAGGGGCAAAGCCGAATCAATTTAGATTGACCGGCCGCCACCGACGCACTCGTTTGAACATTCTTCAGGTCCCGAAGCTCACGCTCAGCCTTTTCCGCGTGAATCTCCAGACTGTGATTCCTTTCGTCCTTTTTCTCACTCTCACGTCGCGCTTCTCGCAGACGCATGCCGACTTCGTAAGCAGTATATAGTCCTTTCACGGCCCCATGTATGCCGTCTCGAAATACTTCGAAATCTTGACGTCCGACCATCGATTGTTGGACTTCCGATAGGAAGATCTATCGAGCGAACTCGACTGCCACACCTGGGTCTTTAACGATAGAATCCGCCTCCGTCGTTGGTCTATTCCTCACAAAAACCGCAAAACTCAACGGTCGTGGCGTCGCATCGGGCTCGATTCTCGGTCGCGGGCGAGGAGAATTTCCCCGTTGTTGCTCGTCCTTTCGCGGCGATCTGCTTCGACGACTAAGGGGCAGTTGTGTTTCCTGATCCTTGGACATTTTTCTTCCCGTACGCATAGGCTCGCTACTGCGACTCATTGCGGCGTCTAATTCAGCCAATCTTCGTCCCTCCCAAGTTGCCTGAATAGAAATAAGTAGGGCCTCTGGCGTGCACCCGCCCTATTTATCCTTCAATGTATGCAGCTCTCCCGAGGCAACGTCAGTAATTCCAAACGTCAAAAGACGAATGACAATTGTCCAGCCCACGAGTTAGGCCCATTCGGCTTCGCAAGCTTGCGCCCTGGCTAAGGCAAGGGCAGATTTACTAATTTGGTCGGCCATGTTTTCAAGCGCAAGCGCCGATCAATCTGTGCCTCAGCCAACCCGAGTTAGGCCCATTCGGCTTCGCAAGCTCGCGCCCTGGCTAAGGCAAGGGCAGATTTACTAATCTGGTCGGTTATGTTTTCAAGCGCAAGCGCCGATCAATCTGTGCCTCAGCCAGCCCACGAGTTAGGCCCATTCAGCTTCGCAAGCTCGCGCCCTGGCCAAGGCAAGGGTAGATTTGCTAATTTGGTCGGCCATGTTTTCAAGCGCAAGCGCCGATCAATCTGTGCCTCAGCTAGCCCACGAGTTAGGCCCATTCGGCTTCCCAAGCTCGCGCCCTGGCTAAGGCAAGGGCAAATTTACTAATCTGGTCGGCCATGTTTTCAAGCGCAAGCGCCGATCAATCTGTGCCTCAGCCAGCCCACGAGTTAGGCCCATTCGGCTTCGCAAGCTCGCGCCCTGGCTAAGGCAAGGGCAGATTTACTAATCTGGTCGGCCATGTTTTTAAGCGCAAGCGCTGATCAATCTGTGCCTCAGCCAGCCAGCCCACGAGTTAGGCCCATTCGGCTTCCCAAGCTCGCGCCCTGGCTAAGGCAAGGGCAGATTTACTAATCTGGTCGGCCATATTTTCAAGCGCAAGCGCCGATCAATCTGTGCCTCAGCCAGCCCTCGAGTTAGGCCCATTTGGCTTCGCAAGCTCGCGCCCTGGCTAAGGCAAGGGCAGATTTACCAATCTGGTCGGCCATGTTTTCAAGCGTAAGCGCCGATCAATCGGTGCCTCAGCCAGCCCACGAGTTAGGCCCATTCAGCTTCGCAAGCTCGCGCCCTGGCTAAGGCAAGGGTAGATTTACTAATCTGGTCGGCCATGTTTTCAAGCGCAAGCGCCGATCAATCTGTGCCTCAGCCAGCCCACGAGTTAGGCCCACTCGGCTTCCCAAGCTCACGCCTTGGCTAAGGCAAGGGCACATTTACTAATCTGGTCGGCCATGTTTTCAAGCGCAAGCGCTGATCAATCTGTGCCTCAGCCAGTCCACGAGTTAGGCCCATTCGGCTTCGCAAGCTCGCGCCCTGGCTAAGGCAAGTGCAGATTTACTAATCTGGTCGGCCATGTTTTCAAGCGCAAGCGCCGATCAATCGGTGCCTCAGCCAGCCCACGAGTTAGGCCCATTTGGCTTCCCAAGCTCGCGCCCTGGCTAAAGCAATGACAGATTTACTAATCTGGTCAGCCATGTTTTCAAGTGCAAGCGCCGATCAATCTGTGCCTCAGCCAGCCCGAGTTAGGTCCATTCGGCTTCCCAAGCTCGCGCCCTGGCTAAGGCAAGGGCAGATTTACTAATCTGGTCGGTTATGTTTTCAAGCACAAGCGCCGATCAATCTGTGCCTTAGCCAGCCCACGAGTTAGGCCTATGTGGCTTCCCAAGCTCGCGCCCTGGCTAAGGCAAGGACAGATTTACTAATCTAGTCGGCCATGTTTTCAAGCGCAAGCGCCGATCAATCTGTGCCTCAGCCAGCCCTCGAGTTAGGCCCATTCAGCTTCGCAAGCTCGCGCCCTGGCTAAGGCAAGGGTAGATTTACCAATTTGGTCCGCCATGTTTTCAAGCGCAAGCGCCGATCAATCCGTGCCTTAGCCAGCCCACAAGTTAGGTCCATTCGGCTTCGCAAGCTCGCGCCCTGGCTAAGGCAAGGGCAGATTTACTAATCTGGTCAGCCAAATACCTAAGCTAAGCAGCCAATCTAATCATAACCGAAAGCAATATCATTCATCAACAACATTTTCCTTAGCAAGTTGAGAATAACTCATGAAATTTTATATACGCAAATTACTAAACAAACAGCTACAAGCCCGCATGAAAATGCCTAGCAAAAAACTATGACTGTAGCAACACATGAAAAATACCAAATTAAAAACTGTAAAAATACATTCGACATTCTAAAAACTGTGTCAGTCGCCTAGATCAGTCATCGGAATCAGACTCCAATGGCTCAACATCCACTTGCTCATATGGTATTGGCATAATCAATGAAACTTTAGCAGCAGCAAGGGCTTTGTGCCAGCCATGTTTGAATCCCTGATTTTCAAACTTGGGGACTTGGTCCAAATACTCGACGAGTCCAGCATTTTTCCCGGTCTCGAATACTTTGGAAGCCTCCGAGTCGGCTGTTTCCTTCGCCGCCTTCATTTCAGCCAACTCAGCCTCCAGTTTGGAGACCGCCTTCTGGGCCAATTTGAGCGCATCTTCGCTCACGTTTGCCTCCTTCTCGGCATCCGATCTCAATTGATCCGCACTACGAGCCCTCTCCACCTCGGCCTTGGCCCTTGAGGCTTCCTTGTTCGCCCTCAAAGCTTTGACCTCGGCCCTTCTCCTCTGGCCCTCAACTTTCTTTCGTAAACGACCAATTTGTTTGACGGCGTCACGATGGCGACGGCCCATATCGGCTATCCTTCCGACGGTCTGCAAAACAAGAAAACCATAACTTCAACAGTGTTTGGATTAAGTGAATCAAAGTCTGAATATGTACCAAAAGTGCCGATTGGGCGGCTAGTGCTGTCGCATTCAGATCTGGTTCCACTCGGAAAGCCTCTCTGTTAGACGGCAACGACACGGGCGTAGCCAAGCTGAATGCGACTTCTGGATCTTTAAGCACCGAAGCATCAGAAGAAACCAGCATGTTTTTTATCATTGGCTGAATGACAGAAGGAACGATCATATTCGATCCCTCTAATCGAAGACGTTTACCGCCTTGTTCCTCTGAGCCGGCCTCAAACTCGGCAAGGCGTTTCTCTGCCTCTTCCTCAACTTCTTGGTCGGCCTGCACGATCAAAGTAGATTCGGCATTCTGATTTTTTGCCGTCTCCACCTCAATAACGCGCAAGGACTCCGATTCGCTAACAAGTAGGGAGAGTTGAGATTCGGTGGCGGGTGGTACTTCAGACGGAAGGTCCTCCGCTCTTCGCCGCGCGGCCAACCTTTCCGCATTCACCTTCCTGGCAAGTTTTGTTAGGCTTAACCTGGCCATGTCTTCGGGGCTTGCGGCGGGAAGATCCTCTAAGCCGTGAAAAACGCCGTTAAGTGAAAAATCCCCTCGGCCCGAAGTGGATGGAGGATCGGCCGAATTCAATACCTCGTCAGACTCGGTTTCGTACTGATCTGATTCGGTAACATTAGCTACATCCCGCTCTGAATCAGACCCTTCAAAACCAACCTGCCTCAAGTTTTTGAAGTCGGACAAAATAAGAGCGATAAGAGAATCTTATTGCTCGGCCCGAAGTGGATGGAGGATCGGCCGAATTCAATACCTCGTCAGACTTGGTTTCGTACTGATCTGATTCGGTAACATTAGCTACATCCCGCTCTGAATCAGACCCTTCAAAACCAACCTGCCTCAAGTTTTTGAAGTCGGACAAAATAAGAGCGATAAGAGAATCTTTACCCTCCGGAACTGGGATATTTTCTGCCGCCGAGAAGGTCGTATATGTCGGCTCGTAACAAAGCAGAACGTGGGCCGTCCTTCCTTGTTTCTGAAGACTTCGACGGGCGAAATACTTGAGCACGACTTTGATACCCGAAAGAACGGTGTCGTCAGTCGAAGACAGGACTTTCTTCAAATTGTTCCCTGCACAAGCCAAGCCGTAACATTTCAAAGAAGAGGCTTTACAACAAAAATGAACAAATAATAAAAGCGAGAAGGCAATCGGCCACCTGGCTCGCCCCTCCGTCTAGGAATAGGGTTGACGTGATCCTCCCCTCCGCCAAATTCCCAGTTACCCAGGACAACGACCATAACATCATCAACTCGTTTCCCAGAACTGGAAAGCATAGTAATTAGCTAATGGTCGATATCCTTGGCCCTAAGGAAGAAACGCCCGTGCCGACCAGAAGATTGAGCCAAGGCATAGTAATGCCGGATGGCTGGAATGCCAAGGTTAATTCTAAGGCGACGGTTGAGCGATATAACCCCCATTATAATTCTAAAGAAATTCACATTGAATTGGGAAGGGATTAAACCCCAATGGCGAAACACAGCCCTAAGAAACGGGTGAAGGGGAAAACGGACTCCACCCTCTGCGATTGACAAAAGAGGAAAGACAATCGTGGTTTTGTCCTCCCTCTCCATATCAAGAGTGTCGTCTGCCACAAACGATAGACGGACATCATCAAGAATGGAGAAATGGCGTTTAAAGCCAGCAATTCGATCTGACGAGAGAAGGTCTTTTAAATGTTTCGCCATACCCTACAGTTTATAAGAATATGCCAAGGAAGGAATAAGCCAAAAAGAGTCTTCGAAGCAAGGAAGGAGAGAACTTACAAAGGACGAAGAGGATATCAGAGAAGAGAGTGGTAGGGACGATTCAAAAGGCAATCCAGCAACGAGCGTCATAAAATACATACTCGAAAGGACGTCAAAATTTTAAATCACAATAAATAGACATGTACGAAGGGGGCGGGAAGTCGACACGACAATCGAAAGGGGTGCGCTTAGATATTCGCATGAGGATGAGGCCAATCGCCGAATTTTGGCTCTGACTTTTCAAAATTCGGAACCAAGCACTCTAGCCAACTGTCGTTGGTAAAGTGCTTGGGGGGCAATTGTGGGAGCCGAATAAATAGAAGAGTCGGAAGGTGCGTACCCCAGAAATCAGATATTATTCGACTCCATATTGCGTGGCTAGGATGCCAAATACGTTAGGAAGGCCGAATAACCGGAGATCAGTAGCTCCGAATAAATAAAAGGGGAATGGGATAAAAGTAGGCTCAGGCCCCGAGGCCCCAAAAGCAAGTATAAATACAAGAACCACAGATATAGAAAGGTATGTAAGAATCACTTCACTTAACTTAGTAAACAAGCTGTCCTGAGTGTCTGAACTGACTTGCCTGTCAGAGTGCTAATTCCGGCACCCTCGACCGGAGTGTTTGTATCTTTTTAGGTGACTAGCTGAGAATCACTAGCGTCTCCCAGGATCTGAAGAGTATTTCCAAACCACCTCTCCACAGTAGTGGTACTAGACTAACGTAGTGCTTCAATTGAATACTATGGTTTAGCCCTAACTTTTCTTTTGTTTGAGAAATTATCAAGGACGATGAAGTCCATCTTAATAATTGTAATAAGTCAATTAAATGAAAAGATATTTTTAGAATAGTAAAGAGAGAGAGAGAGAGAGAGAGAGAAAATAATATGTATTGTATTGAATGAATTGTATTGAATAGAAGGTCTGTATATATAGGCTGAGAAAGAGTATCCTACTAGAAGTCTAATTATGAAAAAGAGTATCCTATACGAGACCTAACTATGACAATACCTAATATATCTAGGAAATCAATACCTAATATATGAAGGAATATATACCATATATAAACATCTTGAGTTTAAAAAGAGAAACTAAAACATGAAATAAAACTAAATAAAATAAAAGACAAATAGATTGCAAAATCCGAACAGGAGCGCAAGGGCGCTTGAAATAGATCATAGGTCGGAACTAAAGTCGAGAGACAATATATGCTTGTGTTGGACCATTGTAGGAACTAGCTGAAACTAATGCCAGGACAATTTAAGGTCGTGCCGGACTGATATAGAAATTGGCTGGAACTAATGCCGAGAGACAGTTTATGGTCGTGTAGGACCATTGTAGGAACTGGTTGAAACTAATGCCAGGACAAATTAAGGTCATGTCGGACTGTTGGAGAAACTGGCTAGAACTAATATCGGGGCAGTTTAAGGTCATGTCGAACCGTTGTAGAAACTGACTGGAACTAATGCCGGGACAGTTTAAGGTCATGCCGGACCATTGTTAGAGGCTAACTGGAATCAATGTCGGGACAGTTTAAAGAGGCCATGTCGAACCGTTGTAGAGATTGGCTAACCGGAATCAATGTCGAAACAATTTACGGGGTCATGCCGGACCGTTGTAGAAACTGGATGTTGAACCAGCAAGCGTAACACACACATAACTTATGACGTGGTGTTGAACGATAATGGCAACAAATGACTGAATGTACTAGGAGGCGGCTTGGATGGAGTGCCAGGAGGCAAGTTTGGTGGTGTGCCAGAGGAAGTGACTTGGATTGTGTGTTAGAGAGAGGCGGCTTGGGTTGTGCACCAGAGAGTGTGGCTTGAATTGTGCATCAAAGGAGGTGGCTAGGTGGTTTGCATGGTGTATAACCACGTTCACCATGATATAGGTATACTACCCTCCCTCAAACTCAAATAGGTTTGAAGATAGAAACCAATTTGAGGTTGAAGCAGAGGGAAAGATAGAGTGAAGAAAAAAAAATATATTACGAGTAAAATATATATATATATATATATGAGAGAGATATTTGGGATAGGAATAAACCAGTGGATAGAGGAAGAGATCACCACGAAGCGATACTGAAAGAAAAACATGACAGTGGAGTAGGTTGAGGCCAAGGCGAGGTTGCCGCCCGCTAGTGAAGCGAAATTACTATGTTCTTAACCTAACTCTGATATCATGTTAGAATAGTAGAGAGAGAAAGAGAGGAAATAATATGTATTGTATTGAATAAAAGGTCTGTATATATAGGCTGAGAAAGAGTATTCTACTAGAAATCTAATTATGACAAAGAGTATCCTATAAGAGACCTAACTATGGCAATACCTAATATATCTAGGAAATCAATACATAATATATGTAGAAATATATACCATATATACATTAACAAATATCAATACAAATTGAATTTTATCCTAAGAGAGTCACGGGGTTCGAGTCCTTTTTTGTTTTATTTATTTTTTTACTTTGCCACATCGTTTGAACTCTCTTTAGAGCTCTCTATCATAGTTGATTATAGAATGGGCTAAAAGCCCAAAGAGTGAGAGCCTAGTCCAAGTAGGCTTTTATTACTTGGACTCTACCCTCTAAGCGGGGCATTCTATTTGCACCCAAATAATAACTCAGTACGCCCCATTAAAATTTTGAAATTATAGTTCCTATGATATCCTAATATAAATTTATTAATAAGCACAATACACATTAAATCCTAAAATATTTTTTTTTCCTTTCATGGTACACCCTATATTCAAGTCTCTTCATCTTTTTTTTCCAAATTTTAATTATTTTCACTTCATCTTCTTCCTCTTACCAAAACTTCAATTTATCCTACCAAAACTCACCACTATATCCACAAAAAAATAACCCTAGAACAATTTGGTCAGTCATCCTCTAATCTTTATGATGAGATTTTCAAAAAAGAGTGAAACATGTTGATCTCTCAATGGAAAGCCCATTTCACAAAACAACAATCTAGAAATGATGAAGCCATAAAAAGCATTAGAATCGTCATGAGGGAAAAAAACTAGGAAAACCCACTAGAGAGAAAAAAAAGAAAAAAAACAAGTATCCAACCGTGGAGAGAGAGCATAATCTTTTGATGAAAAATAAACCATACTCAACAAAGTTCAAGAGACCCAGATGAAATCCATTTATGATATATACGATATGTTAGGTTTTTGTTCTTAGCAATCCCGTTTGACAAATCTCCTTTCAGTTGTAATTTTATTCGTTCTTTTATTTCAGTGAGGCTATGAGTTTTTAGATGAGAATCCAATCCGAATGGTGCCTATACAGAGGAGTTTGTGATCATAATCCTATCATGTTTGCCAATCGAAGTTGATTGACCGCTCGAGCGGCCATTTGTGCACTCGAGCGGAGAATCTTTGATTCTTGAAGTTTGAACTGTCTTCAAAAGTGCTAGGAGTTGTTTTTTTTCCTCTGGAGCAGCCTTTCCTATGCTCGAGCGTAGATTTGTGCTCTAAAACACACATTTTAGGCAGTCTACTCGAGTTGCCATTCTTGCGCTTGAGCGGAGATCACGGATCTGTTTGCTATAAAAGTTGCGATTTAGTCAGGTTTTGGGGTACGGTTTCCAGATCTTCTTCTTGGGTATTAGGGTTTTCATCTGGAGTTTCTTTGCTTCCTTCCTTTGATTTCTATGAGAGTTTAATTATGAATTGAGTGGATTATATCAATGAGTTTGTTTAGTTTTTTTTATTCACAAAAGAGAGAGTTGTTCTTTGGTGGATTCCATGGAACTTGAGCCTGAAACTTTGGTGGATTCTTGAGTGACTCATCGTCATGGATTCGACATCAGCGTTGTGGATTTAATGTTAGACACGACAATTTCGAGGTGAAGACGAGCTAGAAGAGGCACATAGGGGTCGATTCAATTTGGGCATGGATTTGCTAGGTAATTGAGAATACACTTGTGTATCTTTGTGTCTTCTTAGTGGATTATTTTGTGGCTTTGGCCCATGATTTTTTTTATCACACTTGGAGGTGTTCCAATTGTGGTTTTTTCACATAAAATCGTTGTGTCGATTTGTCTTTGATTGTTTGATTGTGATTGCTATTTACTAGTTAAAATTGATACATAATCACAATTCAATATCTCGGGGATTTAAGATTTTTCACGATATATACATATACATACAGAGGGGAGTGGAGAGAGAGACCCATAGCTGAGAAGAGATTGAGGAATTTTTTGAATTGATTTGTTGATTATTTGAGTGTACCATGAATTATGATTTTATGTGAAAGGGTAATTTGTGAAAAAAATATAGAGTGTATTGAGAGTAAATTATAATTCTAAATAATTTAATAGGGAGTACTAAGAAATTGAGTGTACTGAATGATTTTTTGGGTGTAAATAGAATCACCCGTAACCTGAGCTCGGTCTGAATTTTTTAGGGCTTGAACCAAATGAATTTGAATTTGGTGTGAGTTTGGGCAAAAATTTAATAGTCCAAATTAAATTTGGGTAAACTTGGGCAAAGACACCACACAAATGATATATATAAATATTAAATATACATATAAATAAGAAAAGCTTACATTTTTATTTTCTCACTCAAAAATTGTAAAGACCACGGTAATGACATATCGATTCTTCAATTCTTATCTCTTTCATATTATATAAATTATTTGGTTTGATATTATTAATCATTTTATAAAAAGAAGATTCTAATTTTAACAAATTAATTAACTTAACTAAACCAAAAAAAAAAAAAAAAATCTAATTTACATGCAATTTGGACATAACTCGGGTCAGGCTTAGACAAATGACATTGGGTTATAATTCAGGCTTGGACGAGCCTGGATAGCTTTTAACACAACTCAGACTAAATTTGAACATCCTTTCAACCTATTTGAATTAGTCTGAATTGTATCCCTACTGTTCCAGACTTTTTATAGTGAGTGTGTAGTATTATATAGCATGAATCCACAATCATATTAGAAATAATATCAATTCTGCTATACATTTTATTTATTTAATTAAAATCCAATATGAGATTAATAAACCAAGTCGAATTGAACAAAATTCCTATACGACATTAAAGTCCTATCAAACATCAACTAATAAGAATTGAATTTAGCCCAGTGGTTTTGTAGTCACACCTTATGGTGTGATGAGGGAAATGATAAGATTTTGAGTTGATAGAGCAGGGACAATCCTTTTAGTTGTAATTTAATTTACTAACAAACTAACCTCTACAATCTTGGCCCCCCCCCCCCCCCCAAAAAAAAAAAAACCAACTAATAATTTTGCATACCCAAAGAAATCATTAAAAATGCCAAAAACTAGAAACAAATTAAACAAACTAATTAAATATTAATGTGTGTGTTTGGTTTGAGTTTTTTGGATTAAATTTTGAGCAAATTATGCAAATGGTCCTGAGAGGGTAAAATGTGTAAATTTGGGCCGAGCTAGGATTGAGTAGAAGTAAGCCGAGCTGTGGGCTGAGTAGAATGGGTTTCACCATTGGGCTTAGTTAGCTCGATCATGAGTGACAAAAATAGCTCGGTTTGAGTATTCTGGGCCGAAGTATAGGGAGCGGTGCAGTAAAATGAGGAACCGAGCTAGGTAAAGCGAGGTATAACCGAACTAAGGAAAGCTCTGTGAAATCTACCACATCAGCGTGTGTTAGCTCGGTCATTCTGTCATACTACCGTGGTAAAATCATTTCACTTCGTTAAAGCAGTGATGAGGGTGTTTTAAGGATAAACATCATCCTTGGGCATGAGTTTCCTAGTAGGGCTCTGCTAAGGAGAGTAGAGTCCTACTGGGATTATGCAAACCATCTCACTTGGTTGGTAGTGAGTAGGGTGTGTGATTCCTAGGAGGACTCTTATAAGGAGAGTTGGAATCCTACTAGGATTGTGCCAGGCAGAGTCTATAAAAGCTCATAACAGAACCTATGGGCAGGTATCACAATTTTTACTCCTAAATACATAGAGCTTTTGTTTACTTTCTATTTACTGACTTATGTATCGGAGGGGTTTCCGGCACACACCCGCCGGCTAGTTCACGTTCGTGTTTTCAGGAAGTAAAGCGACGACGTTTGGAGGAGCGCACACTTGATCAACAGGATTATACGAGAAGAATTATTTCGCGCTCGTACAATTGGCGCTGTCTGTGGGAATTTCACAAAGAACAAAACCTCTTGATCAAGTTTTCCTCTCTAATTAAAAGCAATGGCGCACAATAAAGACTTCCCGCAATTCGCTATTGATTGGCAAGCCCCGGAGGGGGGTGGGAGGCGCAAAGGTTTACCTTCTATCTCTCCCATGGTAGATTTAGAACCCCAGCGACGAATCTCCCGGAGGGACACGAGGGAGAGACGGGGCACTAGCCCCCATCGCTCTCAAAGTCCTGAGAGACAGAGGCGAAGGCTGGATACTCAAGTCCTGAAGGATCGCGTAAGGGAGCAAGACGAGTTAATAAGGAGGATGGCGGCGGACATGGAGACAATAAAGCACCAGATAAAGGGAAAATGAGTGGCAATAGGAGAGGGGTACAAAGGCAACACGCCTCCTCGCCACTCGGAAGGTCGTGACAGACATACCACACCATCGCAAGCCGAAAGTAGGAGCCTTAGAATAGGCGACATTCAATCAAGGACTTCTAGGACTCGTCACTCCAGGTCTGAAAGAACGAAGACTGAAAGGTCATATACAGAACGAAGCAGCTATTACCCCTCACACATGCACCAAACAACATCTAGGCACACGGAGTTGCCGAGGTCAGCGGACTTGTAGACAGTGCTCGAGGAGAGGGCCCGACGGAAGGAGAACACCAGGGCTCGCGACCCTCAGAGAGTTTTAGCCCTGCAGCGATTGGCCCCTAGGACACATGGGAGTGTCGAGGTAGGGATGCCAATGTTATGCCTTGCTTACGAACCAGCAGATAAAGTACTAGCAAGGCTATAGAGCTCGCCGTTCATTTTGGCAATAGAGAACGCACCACTACCTTCAGGCTTCCATCAGCCCAAATTCATTATTTATGAAGGAAAGTCAGACCCCTACATGCACTTAAGCCACTTTCGCCAGGTTATGATAGTATACCGGCGGAACGAGGCTCTAATGTGTATGCTGTTTCCATCTAGCCTTGGCGACCTAGGTATAACCTAGTTCGAAAGGCTACCCGAAGGCAGCATCGCCTCATGGGCACAATTGGCAGAAGCATTCGTGACCAGATTCAGGACGAACACCAAGACACCAGCGGAGATTAATCAGCTACTCTCCATTGACATAGGTGAAAGAGTGACATTGAGGTCTTACAACAATCGATATTGGGAGACTTTCAACCAGATTGGGGATTGCCCTACAAATCTCGTCATCGCACAATATAAGAGGGGTCTACCAGTTGGAAATAAATTGAGGGACTCAATTACCATGATGCCACCCCTCACGATGGAAGCCCTAATGGAGAGGGTACATCAACATATCCGAGTAGAGGAAGATAGCGCCCGTGCTAAAGCAAAATCTGGCACAACAGTAGTACCAGATAAAAAGGCTACTGTAAAAGTTAATACGGTAGAATAACCAAGTGGGAATGGGCGAGGCAGGCGAGCTAACAGAGAGGACCTAGAAAAAAGGAAGTTAAGGGTCTGCACTGCCATCACCATTGTGTTTAATAAACCAATCTACCAGATTCTCAGCGAGATACGTAATGAACCCTACGTTCGGCGGCCAGCCAAGTTGGAAGAAGCACAAAGGGGCTACGACGAGAGGTCCCGTTGCACCTTCCATGATGAGAAGGGCCATCGAACTGATAATTGCACACCCATGAGGCAACATCTGAAAGAGTTAGTAGCTACTGGATACCTAGACCAGTATATAGAAGGAGGGACACAGCTAGCCCTGCAAGACCCCAACAAGCCAAACAGGGTGCCAGACGACGGTCCACCTCAATGCGTAATCATCGTAATACACTGGATCGTCAAACCTGAGCGAGTATGTGAACTTAGGGGGATGATCAAAAAGGCTGAGCACTTGAGAGAGGTATTAAGTGCACAGCCTACTATCAAAAAGGGCAGAACAGAAGCCACGAATGTCATATCCTTCTCAGACAAGGATCTAGCAAGGCTATATTACCCTCACAATGACGCACTGGTGGTGACTTTGCGCGTCAAGAATTTCGACATCAAACGGATTCTGATTGACCAAGGAAGTTCATGTGAAATAGTGTACTATGAGACCTTCAAACAGTTGAAATTGGAGGGCAAAGACTTGGCACCTGCAACATCTCCACTCGTCGGTTTCAACTCAATGCCAGAGTGACCAGTGGGCAAGATAATCCTCCCAGTCAAAGCAGGAACCATGACAAAACATGTGGAATTCTGGGTATTGAAGGTTCCTTCCACCTACAACATAATTTTGGGAAGGTCATGGCTACACGCCATGCACTCAGTGGCGTCAACCTACCATCAGGTATTGCGATTCCCTAACGAAACCGGCGTGATTGAAGAAGTCTTAGGAGACCAAATCATGTCGAAGCAGTGTTTCATCACAGTAAACGGCAGCCGTGCCACAAAAGGGTCCGTTCAGATGGTTGAAGAACCTGAGAGCAACGAACTGTTTGCAGATGTCGGCAAAGCAGCAGAGCAGAAGGCAGTGGAGGACTTGGTAGAGGTAAGAATAGATGAAAAAGACCCAGAAAGGTTCTTTTTGCTCGGCTCATTTTTATTCAGCACTGAGAGAACTGAGATTATGGAATTCTTAATCTAAAACATTGAAGTGTTCGCCTGGACGCCATATAACATGCCTGGCATTGACCCAAAGTTCATCTACCACCAACTTAATGTCCACCCAAACGCCAGACCAGTTATACAGCGCACTCGCAGATCGACACTCCACCACACGAAGATAGTGGCAGAGGAAGTGGAAAACTTACTAGAAGCAGGAGCCATAAGAGAAGTGCACTATCCCAGGTGGATATCCAATACTGTAGTAGTGCCAAAGAAGAACGGAAAGTGGCGTGTTTGCGTGGACTACAAAATAGTCAACAAGGCATGCCCAAAGGACAGCTTCCCCCTGCCACGGATAGACCAACTGGTGAACCTAATGGTGGGGCATAATCGACTTAGCTTCCTTGATGCGTATAGAGGTTACCATCAGATCGCTATGTATGAACCAGACCAGGAGGTCATGTCATTTACAACACCCAGGGGATTGTACTGTTACAAGGTCATGCCCTTTGGCCTAAAGAACGCAGGGGCAACATTTCAACGGATGATCACCAAAATGTTTGAACCATTGTTAGGCAGAACAATGGAGGCTTACATAGATGACATGGTGGTCAAAAGTAAGGATGTGAAGGACCATCTCAGGGACCTAGATGAAATGTTCCAAATTCTGAAGAAGAACAAGTTACGCATGAATGCATCCAAGTGTGCATTCGGTGTAGGATCAGGAAAATTCTTAGGCTTCCTAGTAACTAACCGAGGTATAGAAGCCGATCCTTCTCAGATCAAAGCAATCCAGGAACTTGAGAGGCCTAACACAATCAAAGAGGTACAACATCTCACTGGCCTAGCAGCTGCATTCAATCGGTTCATAAGTCTATCGTCAGATGGATGTCAACCATTCTTCCAAGCCTTGAAAGCCAAATTTGAGTGGGATGAAGAATGTGACCGTGCCTTAGAGAGCCTGAAGGAGTACATGACCTCTCCTCTATTATTAGTAACCCCAGTACTAGGAGAACAGCTCTTCCTGTACTTGGCAGTTTCACAGCATGCAGTCAGCGCAATATTGGTCAGAGCGGAAGGAATCCAACACTTGCCTATCTTTTATGTTAGCAAAACCTTGCTGGACGCTGAAATAAGGTACCTACCATTGGAGAAGCTGGCCTTAGCTTTGATGATGGCCTTAAGGAAGTTGTCGTTTTCATGCCCACACCATAATCGTCCTAACAGCTTTCCCATTAAAGGCCTTGTTTGAGAGGGCGGACTTTTCTGGACAAATCTTGAAATGGGCAGTAGAGCTGGGATAGTTCGATATCAAGTTTCAACCCAAAACTGTAATAAAAGCCCAAGCTTTGGCAGACTTTGTGGTTGAGTTCACACCAGGAAGTCATCACGTCTGACCAGTTGATTTAATCGATACAACAGAAATGGGGATGGAAAGTGCCGCAGGAACTGTGCAACCCCCAAAACAAGATGCCCAGCTACATTCCAAGCCATACAGGATTGAAGACAGGAAAGAAGGGGCAAACCATTCTATTCCTAGCGAGGACTCATAAACAAGTAAAAACTTGGGGCAGTCAGATAGTGAAGAGCAAATCCCAACAGTAGGCATGGACTTGGAAGAAAACATCAGCAACACACATGACCCCAAGACATCATCCGACCCCTCTACTTGCTGGAAACTATTCGTCGGAGAGATGTGGAAGCTCTTCGTGGATGGAGCATCCAATAGGCACGATGCAGGACTTGGCACAGTCCTCATCTCATTAGATGGCCTAATAGTGGAACAAGCAGTCAACCTTGGCTTCCCATCATCAAACAATGAGGCGGAGTATGAAGCACTGTTAGCAGGCCTAAAATCAGTACTTTTCATGAAGGTCACCGAGCTAATGGTTTACAGTGACTCCCAGCTGGTAGTAAACCAAATTTCAGGCGACTACGAGGCAAAAGATGAGAGGGTGGCTAAGTACCAAGAATTGGTCAGAAAAGAGATCATGAAGTTTGAAGTAGTTCAAATAGAACAAATCAGCCGAGAGGAAAACAGTAAAGCAGATGAGCTGGCAGGTTTTGCTTCAATGGCAGATATATCCATCTCATATCCATTACTGATCGACTTCCTACCCAAACCAAGCATTGAAGAACCCGAAGTAGTTGAGGCATGTTGTGTCGAATTAGGCCCTTCATGGATGGACCCCATCATACTGTTCTTAAAAGATGGCATCCTGCTTGAAGAAAAGAAAGAGGCCAACAAAATCAGAGCAAAATCACAACGATTTTGGCTCTCTCCATCATTGGCGTTATACAAGAAATCCTTCACAGGACCTTACTTGAAATGTGTCCATCCCAGCAAGGTCGAGGCATTGTTGTTCGAGATACACGAAGGCGAATGTGGAAGCCACCAAGGGGGAAGATCGTTGGCTTACAGAGCAATCTCACAAGGATATTGGTGGCCATATATGCAAGCAGATTCTGAGAAGTATGTCACGAGATGCGAGAAATGTCAGAAGTTCGCATACCAGATACACCAACCAGCCAGAAAACTTCTACCATTGACTAGCCCATAGCCCTTCGCAATGTGGGGCCTGGACATAATGGGACCACTTCCAACGGCACCAGGCAACAGAAAGTTCTTTTACGCAACAACAGACTACTTCACAAAGTGGGTAGAGGCTGAAGCACTAGCATCAATAAAGGAGAAAGATGTTAAGAAATTCGTTTGGCAGAATATCATTACTCGATTCGGCATACCCAAAGCCATAATATTTGACAATGGTACCCAGTTCGACGGCAAAATCTTCAGGGGCTTTTGCGAGGAATACAAGATAGAATTCTACAACTCCACACCAGCATACACTCAAGCAAATGGCTAGGCAGAAGCATCAAACAAAGTTGTCTTAGATGGTTTGAAGAAAAGGTTAGAGAAAGCAAAGGGAAAATGAGCTGAAGAACTTTCTCATGTTTTATAGGCTTACCGTACCATACCTCGGCGGTCAACTGGAGAAACACCATTTTCCTTGGCCTATGGCATGGAGGCTGTAATCCTACTGGAAGTAGGCCTCCCCACTATTAGAAGTCAAAATTTTGACCCAGACTTGAATAAAGAGGCCATAGCCTTGGAACTTGACCTTGCGGAAGAGAGAAGGGAAAGAGCTCTAGTTCACATTGCCTCATACCAGCAAGAGTTATCCAGAAAATATAACAAAATAGTGCATCCCAGGCAATTTAAAATTGGGGATTGAGTATTATGCAAAGTAATGGGCAACACTTTGGTACCCGGCGATGGCAAGCTAGGACCTAACTGGGAATGACCATACATGTAGACACCCCATTTTTGACCGACTTTAAGACTCAGACGTCACCGATTGAGCGCTTGGTGATGTTGCATAATGTGCTTGTTCAGAAGTTTCAGAGTTGCGGCCGTGAGCCCTGCCTCCGGACTTCCGAACCCTCTTTCGTACCTTGCCTCGGTTTGCGAACCAGACTCGGTTTTATTTGTTTCTTTTCCTGAGGGAAGGGAGAGGTCCCGTAGGCCATCTCTCAATGTCCGTAGGCTACATTTGGTGGCCGTAGGCCATTTTTCCTATTTCGGAGTCCGGTTTCCGGTTTTCGGAGCCGTCAGGCCGTGTGCCTCGGTTCGGGACCGCTTAACCATCTCCTATTGCTCTGATTTTTGGCATACATCTTATTTTCTCCCTTTTGAGGGACACTGGGGTCTGAGAAACCCACTTCGTGGTCGAACGCCACTTTCGGTGCTTGACAGCCCATCTTCGGGATCCCGAACTGCGTGTTTTGGCTCCCGAACATTCGTTTTGCAACGGTTCTCGTTCATTTTTGGCAGGTACCTTTGTTTTATCACGGGGAAGGTCACTGAAGGACGGGAGGCTAGTAATTGTTGCAGCAGCCAGTTATATCTCCTCCGAGGCCCTCCGACGCCCGTTTTTCTGACTTCCGGGCTAATGTTGAACACCTTGGAGTTAATGTTGCCAACTTTCAACCACATATCTGTGATCTACACACTTGGGAGGACCCTAAAAGTTGGTGGCCGGCCATTAAGGTTACCTGACCCTTTTGACCCCTCTTTCCGAGCTAATGTTGAACCCCTTGGGCCCACATTCTTGAACTTTCAACCACATATCTGTGATCTACACACATAGGAGTACCTCACCAGTTGCTGGCCGGCCAAAAAATATGATTGAACCTTTTGACCCCTAGCCGGCCGGCTAGGGGGTGTGGCCGGCCGGCCACCTGGAGCAAAAGTAAGAGGCCGGCCGTGTTCCTTGCACTGTGCACTTTACAGCTGTGTGGGGCAATATCCCCCAGAAAAGATATTTATCCGGGGGATATTTTGTGGGGGAATTTTGCTCTCCTTTTCCCCCACCTTTACACCCCCTTTTGAACCCTTATAACCAGCTGGTGGCTTCACTTACAAGGGTTAGAAAAATTGTTCTTCAAGTCTCCATACTCAACTCCATCTTGATCCTTCTCAATTCTTTGAAAAACCCTAAGTCCCTAACCATCATCCCTTCTACACCACCAAGCTCTACCACCACCACCTCATTTCCAGAAACAAGGAAGGTTTCTCAAAGGCCAAAGAAGCTGCAAATTCATCCAAGAAGCAACAAAAGTTTGAGTCTTCAAGGGTAAGTAATACTTTTACCCTTTTGACCCTTTTTCTTGATCTATTTGTAAGCCCCACTTCCTTTTTGTTTCAAGCTCCGGCCCTAACTGAAAAGGGCCCTATTTTGAGCTCATCTTCACTTTTCATTAAGGGCTCAACCCTGTTTGAGCCCTCCATGACATACTTGCTTCATTGATCCTCTTATATGTCATGATTTTGCATGCTATTTTTGGCCCATGAGCAATTTATTTTCGAGCATGTTGTAAACTGACATTAGGCTTATTTTGAGCCCCTATTCAACATTGGAGAAGGGCTCAACATTGTTTGGTACCTCCATGTGTCACTTGTAGTTATATCCCTTATTTGGCCCCATTTTTGCATAAATTGGCAGCCCCATTTTCTTCTGTTTTTGGACCTTGGTCCGAACTGAAAGTGGCCTTATTTTGGCCTATACTTCATGTTTCATTAACACGTTTTTTCTTTTTGGTGATTATTTTATATACTTCATGTTATAGCACCTTTTGAGCCTCATTTTGCATCACATTTTTAGCATGTTTGTATACTGATTTTGAGGCTTCCATATACTGTAAATATTCATAGTTTTGGTCCCTCTTCAGTGTTGTAGAAGGAAATTTTTCAGTTTGGGTTTTGCTTATACCACTTGCTTCATTACCCCTCTTTTGGCCCCTATTCTTGCATGCTATTTTTCCCTTACCTATGCTTGCTGTTTGGCCATGTTTATAACTGTGAAAGTGCCTTTTTTGGGACTGTCTAGCTTCTGTCTTTGCATTGCATGTCCATATTGTGCATGTTTGGCATAGCTATAGGCCATTTCGGGTGCCTAGTGTTGCATTTCGGGACAATTCCATGCATTTCATGTCATTTCGCCTCATTTCGGGACTGTTTTCCCCCATATTTTACTGCTGAAATTCCATTAGAATGATTGCTATCATTTCCATGTCATTTCATCATATTTTGTCATCGCCTCGGTTTGCGTGCCCGTGTGCACGCATTTCGAGGCACTCCTTTTTTATCCGTCGGCATCCTATGTGAGTGTGGCTGAGGCTCACTCATGTTGGTATAAGCCCATTTATCATTTCCATGTCATTTCATCATATTTTGTCATCGCCTCGATTTGCGTGCCCGTGTGCACGCATTTCGAGGCACTCCATTTTTACCCGCCGGCATCCTATGTGAGTGTGGCTGAAGCTCACTCATGTTGGTATAAGCCCACTTGTCATTTCCATGTCATTTCATCACATTCTGCCATCGCCTCGGTTTGCATGCCCGTGTGCACGCACTTCGAGGCATCTCATTTTCATTACATAACATTTTGTCATCGCCTCGGTTTGCGTGCCTGCGTGCACGTATTTCGAGACACATATCATCGCCTCGGTTTGCGTGCCCGCATGCACGCATTTCGAGACACATATCATCGCCTCGGTTTGCGTGCCCGCGTGTACGCATTTCGAGACACATATCATTTTCTCGGTTTACGTGCCCGTGTGCACGCATTTCGAGGCATCTCATTTTCCATAGCATTGTGTATGTTAGGATTGCATCTTAGTTGCATTTCATGCATATCATGCATATTGCATCGTGTCCGGAATAGGAGTTAGCCCGGGCACGGGAAACGAGGTACATTTCGTACTCCTAGTGACGGAATGTGTCTCAATTCCCCCAGTCACCGACACTCCGGATTATCCATGATGGAGTTAGGTTTTAGCTGTAGTTTCATGTGCATTCATCCTATATTGAATTGTGCATTTCGACTCCTCGGCCATCATGCCTCGGTATGCGTGATTGGTGGCACAAGGATCGAGACATGCATATATCTGTGCAAATACATTGCTATGCCCCTTTCCTGCTCTCTGTTGCAGCAAAATGAAGAATCAGTAACCTTTTGGGGCTTGGCACGCATTTCAAGAACAGGTGTAAACAGAGGCTAATTGGGGCATTCCGGTGGATTTCCGCGCAAGACAATCCGGACATGCATCATCCACCAGAAGCAAGGCAGTCCCTGGCTTGCATGCCAGTTTTATTTGCTTTCTTAGTTAATTCATTAATTAATTAGGACTTTGTAATATTTTGAACTGTAATATTCTTTTATTCGGGACTGTAATATTGGGACTGTATATTTATTCGGACCCTCTGAGCGAGGGTATAACTGTAATAAGTGTGCGTGAGTGTGATGTATGTCTTCCAACCCCACGTCTTTCTCCCTTTTATTTATCCGCTTATGATGGTTAGATTAGGGCATATTTAAATTAGCATACAGTATGACAGCATGTTTGCATCATTCATCTGTATCGCATGCACCGGGCTCGGCGCACCATACTAACTGCATTGTACTTTCAATTCTAAATTGAATACATGATAGTTGTAGCATTTCATATACCATCTTAGAGTAACCGAGCCTGCTATAGTTGCATTTTGCATGTGTTGCATTAGGCATTTCTGTATACTTAGGATCATGCATGATTTCTAATGTAGTTTCTATTTTGGCTTGGAGTACTCGGTGAGTTTTATGCTTTAGCACCCTTGCATGCGTGTGAGTGTTGCCATGAATAGCATGCTTACCATGAGGCTATGTGCTTATGTGATATAACTGCCTGAATGCCTGTGGGTGAAGGTTGAGTTATCTGAATTGGAATAAATCATCAAATGTTTCAAGCCTGCCTGCGGGTAGCAAACCATTTTAAAAAACAAGCATGAAATGTTTTGTTCCAATTTAGGCGATCCAGTCTATACTTGTATGCTGTGAGCATCACATAGTAACCTAGGCTAATACCCGGAATAAGAACTCACAATGTTTTCAAAAATTGATATCATGGTTAGTAGAGGCCGGTCTATGACCGGGCGAGCGGGGGTGCTCACGAAGTGACCTTCCCCAATCGTACCCAAGTTCCCGAACCGAGGTAACTTTGGTGATGACAGACACGTGGCCTTTTGGCACCGAGTCAGGGTTTCCTAAATTTCCCAAAAATAAAATATTTAGGTGGTGACTCTGTATCTGGCAAAGCAGTCCATGTTTGGCACTACTTTTTCAAAAATCAGTTTCTCAAAACGATTTGCCGGATTTGGACTCTTTGGTTCAGATTAGGAACCGTGACATTCAAGAGTCCGAGCTGTAGTGACCCCAAATGAACAGAACGGGAGCTAACCCTCCCGGGGCGTTCGGGGGACGTCTACAATACAAAGTGGTTGGTTTAGCTGGAAAAGGAGCATATCACTTAGAAGATAGAGACGGTAAGGCTATTCCCAGGCCATGGAACACTGCCAATCTCAAGTTATTTTATTATAGTTTTTAAATACTTGTAATTTTCCCTCTTTTTAAATAAAAGAAATAGTTTTTAGCACAATTCTTTCTACTATAAAAATTGTTCTCAGTCATTGCCAGCAAGGGGCAATCAGGAAGTTTGGCAAGAATAACCAAACATGTAGTTCTCTTCAGCCGAGATCAGGATCTAGACTGAAGAAGGTTGGCCAGAATAACCAACATTTAGCTCTCGTCAGCCGAGATTAGGGTCTAGGCTGAAGAGGTTGGTAGGAAAAATCAACATTTAGCTCTCTTCAACTGAGATCAGGATCTAGGCTGAAGAGGTTGGCAGGAAAAACCAACATTTAGCTCTCTTCAGTCGAGATCAGGATCTAGGCTGAAGAAGGTTGGCAGAAATAACCAACAATTAGCTCTCTTCAGCCGAGATAAGGATCGGGGCTAAAGTAAAAGATTACTGGGCTCATTGGATCGAGATGGGTATCACGGTCTGAAAAAGTTAAAGCACAGAAAGCAAGCAAAAAGTTGAGCTCTCATACAATTAGAGTTGAAAAATAAAATGCAAGTATGGAGTAAACTGAACAAAAAGACAGGAAAAATACTGGATTCCATTCAAGATTAAAAAACTGCATTACAAAAGATGGGGCTTTAGCCCGGCTACAAATTCTTACAAGAGTAAAACAAAAGAAAAAGATGATCAAACAAAGAGGTCATCCAAATCTGCATCCAGAACAACCCGAGCTTCGCCACTCTGTAGCCCGGTTCCAGCAGGTACGTCGGTCAGAGGCGCGTTGTCAACCGTGCTTGGTACCAGTGGCTCCACCTAGGCTGTCTGTCCAATTTGACCGCGATCTTCGTTGATAGTCGGGGCATTGTCTGGTTCAGGCGATCCTTCTTTCTCCTCCCCCTCTTGGAGAAACTTTTGTTGGATGGCGTTGGCATAGTCTGCCATATAACTCGGGATAAAGTGAGGAGAAGGGTTTTGAAAGACCTCGATTTTTGAACCTAGGCCGAACTGCACAATAGTTGCCTTCCAGCCGCATTTGAAGAAGATGTCTTTCGCAGCTTCGCACTGCTTGACATACTTGGCTTCCCCTTCTTTGTAACCGCAGTCCTCAGTGTCTTCCGCGCTCTTTTTTAGCTCGGTGATCTCAGCATCTTTCTTCTTCTCAAGCTTTGCCAGCTCGGGCAAGTAGCGGTCTTTTAGCCCGGCCAAAGCCTTCTGCTTGTCCGCTTCCGCTGAGTTGACCAGCCTTGTAAGTCGAGCGATTTCAGTCTGTAGTTCGGTCATTTTTTGTTTGGCTTCTTCTAGTTCGGCCGTCTTAGCGTTAGCTTCGGCCACGGCCAGCCGTGTTGTCTTACGCAGCCCCAACACGTGCTTGTGAGCAACGTGGTTCTTCTACATAGCCTGCAAAAATAGAGATAACAATTATGAGTAAAGCCATGCAATAAGATGGTGTGAATTGGAAAAAAAGAAAAATGAGAACTTACCAACACCATAGCGCGGTTCTTGTAAGTTATTTTCGGAGCCCACACCGAAGTGCTAGTTCGTCTTGAACGTGCAGGCTTGGGGCTCAGCATTGTGGTATCTGGGAGCATAATGTCCTCATCAACCAGGCATTGTGGCTCAGCTGAAGTAGTTCGTGCATGTTTGCTTGGCCGGGATGTAGAGGGCCTTGCTGGTAGAAGTACCACCACGGTATCACGTGGCTGGCTAGCTGGCTCTAGCCTAGCTTGAGCTTCACCAGAGGTATTCTCGGTGATGAGCACTCGCACGGCTCTTTTCTTTGCCATTTCTTGTTCTTCTGTTAGCGGGATCAGCCCGATTTAAGGAAGTGTGAGATCTGGTTCAAGGAATGGCTCAAGAAGAAAGTCCGTTACCCTGGTCTTCCTCCTTTCGCTATATCTGTAGGTCGGCTCGAAGTTAAGTAGCTCAGCCCAACCTCAATCGCGGTATTGAAGCGTGGCGCAGAGAGCATCTAAGTTGGGGTATTGATACTGTGACTTTAGCTAGTTCAAATTTGCATAAGGAGAAAGGCAAATGGTTAACATGGTGTAAAACTTACAAACAACAGGAGTAAAAAATGGACAAACTAAGCCGAGGTATTCATACCGATTATTTCTTTATTCCAGTTAATACCGTATCCCAGTATCTGGGCTTCTTGATCTTCAAAATTGCCCGAAACCCAGAAAAAATTGTCGTCATTAATGTCTTTGTCCGGGGTATTTTTTGTTATTTTCTCTCGGTGTCTTTTTATTAATTCTTAAATAATACACCCAGCCGTCTTCATTTTGGCCAAGTGAATATTGATGAAATAGCTCGGCTAAACCGAGGTTGAGGCTAAGCAGGCGGTCTAGCTCGGCGATGCCATTTATTATCCTATATGAGTTTGTGGAGAGTTGAGTCAGGCTGAGCCTTGTTTGCCTGAGGAATTCACAGAGGAGCGGTTGAACGGGAAATCGAAGGCCGGCTTCTACAATGGATATTACGGTAAATGGTACAAAGCCCGGCTTTTCCCAAGATGTGGTATCTAGTTTGGCTAGTGAGAGGTGGATATTGTCAGGAATGTTGTAGTCCTTGCGGAATTCGGTGATGGCCCCTGGGGAGTCTACTAAGAAACGGTATTTACCCATTTAACTTAATTATGTATAAGTTAGCGCGGTAGCTTATCTCGGTGGTGAGATGACGTTGAATATCTCGGTTGAGCGTGCAAAGGTGTGCCTGGCCAACCTAGTCAAAGTCTGCAAAGGGGAGATAAAAAGTGTTATGCCCAGATAACTGAACTGGGCTAAAGAAAGAAGGATAAATAAATATAAACTCTAGATCGGCTAAGTGGGTTACAACCCTTAGCTTGGTCGTAGCGCGAGTTTTTAGCCTGGTTATTGAGCATTAAGGATCTGAGGTTGGTCAAGATCCGGGTTTTTAGCTTGGTTATCGGTGGAGTTTTTTAGTTCGGTCGGGGTGCACTTATCACAAAACTAGCTCCAAGTTTTAGATTGGTCCATGGGTAAGGCTTCTAGTTCGGTCTAATACGCATCTATGGCAAACAAGTTCCTATCACGGTCGTAGTATTATTTTGGATCAAAAGCATCATTTTACAGATTGTGAATTCAGTGTAGGATCTATTACCTAGTTTCTGGGACTAGGTGGTTCTTTCCCATTGTTATGAAAACTATACAAGTATGTGTTTTGAAAAACATACATATACTATGCTATGTAGTGTTGTACTATACAATGTAAACGAAAGGGAAAAAGATTAGAGCCACTTACTGTTTTGAGATGAAGGGATGGAGCTCAAGACCGTAGGAATGGCAGTGAAAGCACGAGCGTCGCAGGCGCCATGGTCGTAAAAAAAGAAGATTTAGAAGGTAAATGGAGGAAGATGAAAAGTGGAGTGTTTGATTTGGAAAAATAGGGTTTTTTTGTATAATGCGCTAAAGTGGGCAAGATTGTTCAAAATCTCAGGGTACGAAGGCGGCAGTGACAGTTGTACTGGCCCAATGGGAGCCAGCCACGTGTCCAAGAGAATAGAAAATGACTCAGACGTGTAGAGCAAATTGAAAAGTCGTTTATGGGCCGGACTTATTGGTAGCTCGGTGGAATGTGAGCTCGGTTGGCTTGAATATTTCTGGCTCGGTTGGAGAAGTATAATCCCAAATCATGCATTGCAGATGGCATTAAGGGGTAATTGAGAGGGTAAAATGTGTAAATTTGGGCCGCGCTAGGATTGAGTAGAAGTAAATCGAGCTGTGGGCTGAGTAGAATGGGCTTCACCATTGAGGTTAGTTAGCTCGGTCATGAGTGACAGAAATAGCTCGGTTTGAGTATTCTAGGCCGAAGTATAGGGAGCGATGCAGTAAAAGGAGAAACCGAGCTAAGTAAAGCGAGGTAGAACCGAACTAAGGAAAGCTCAGTGAAATCTACCGCATCAACGTGTGTTAGCTCGGTCATTTTGTCATACTACCGTGGTAAAATCATTTCACTTGGTTAAAGCAGTGATGATGGTGTTTTAAGGATAAACATCATCCTTGGGCATGAGTCTCCTAGTAGGACTCTGCTAAGGAGAGTAGAGTCCCACTGGGATTATGCAAACCATCTCACTTGGTTGGTAGTGAGTAGGGTGTGTGATTCCTAGGAGGACTCTTATAAGGAGAGCTGGATCCTACTAGAATTGTGCCAGGCAGAGTCTATAAAAGCTCATAACAGAACCTATGGACATGTATCACAATTTTTACTCCTAAATACACGGAGCTTTTTTCTATTGTCTATTTGCTGACTTAGGCATCAGAGGGGTTTCCGGCACACACCCGCCGGCTAGTTTACGTTTGTGTTTTCAGGAAGTAAAGCGACGATGTTTGGAGGAGCGCACACTTGATCAACAGGATTATACGAGAAGAATTATTTCGTGCTCATACAGGTCCTATAATTTACCCCTTCTATCATTTTGGTCCATGTTGTTTAAATTTGATCGGCTTTGCATTTGAATTTTATGAATTGTGTCATATTAGTCTAATAAATAACGAAAGTTAAGTTTGATAGATGGAAAATCAAATGATGTATCAATTTGGACCCTGTAGTTTGTAGGATGTGTTAATTTGATCCATGTAGTTTATAGAAAAGTCAAAACAACATGGACCAATGACATATCTTGTAAACTACAAGGATCAAATTAACACATCATTTGATTTTCCATATATCAAACTTAATTGCTGTTATTTATTGGACTAATATGACACAATCTGTAAAATTCAAGGGCAATATTGATCAAATTGAAACAATAAGGACCAAAATGATAATGGGGAAACTATAGGACTACCGTTGTAATTTGCCCTTTAATTTTTTGAAAACTGAGTTTTTATTTTTCGTATTTTTTTTTATTTTTAGTGAATATTTTTTAAATTTTAAGCATTTTTTTTTACTTTTTATATGCGCCTTACTTTGATGTATCTAAAAAATAAAAAAATTGTGAAAATATATTTTAAAAAATTAATAAATACATAAAATATAATGAATTCTCGTAGTTTTTTTTCTTCATATTTTTGGTATTTAGTGAATTTTTAAAAGATTTTTTCACAAAAATTATATTTTTTATGTGTATTTATGTTAGGTGTGTCTAAAAACTAAAAATATTCAGTAAAAATAAAAAAAAACACAGAAAATAAGAAAGTAAAATTTTTTGAAAAATATTTTTGGAAAACCAAAAACAAGCAAAGTGATTTTTTTTTTTTTGTAAAAACCTAGAATTATTTTTTTTTAATTTTTTTAATTTTTGTAAAATGACGAATCAATTTAAGCTCATAAACAAATTTTTTTAAAAATATTTCCGAACACACCTCTTAAACTATTTGTACATTGTTATACATTTTTTTGGTATGTACGTATTTTTGCTGTAAATGTTATGCAGTTTTCTGGTAAATTTATGATAATTTTTAATTTATAATTAAAATTATACATTTTTGGGTAATATTACACTTTTTTTTATTTATTTATAGAAACAATACTAATATTATACATTTTTTTTTATAATAATACTAAATCTCAAATTGTCAAAACCATAAATTTTTATAATAATGTTATACATTTTTTCACTTCTAGACCATAGATGAGTAACAGTTGCATACGAAAGATTTCCAAAAAAATAAAAATGAAAAAACACAATTTTAGTAGGAATTATAGTACATGTATGTAGCATTGGTTAGAGTTAAAATATGTAAAATAAAAATAAATATTAAGTGTAATATTTTAATATTTTAACATTATGATACTTAAAACATTACATACAGAAAGGACGTAAGAGAATTACACAATTCTCGTTACGTCTCATGCGGAGAATACAATACCGTCGAGTTCGTTTGGTCGTGCCAGCTTCGAATGAACCATACATACAATATCGTGCCGCAAAAGAAAGAAACTCAACAGGTACAATATCGTTAGAAACATGCATAGCAATGCAAGTGAAAAGTGCGTGACAACGCAAGTGGAGGGGTGCATGACAATGCAACCTAAGTGTGACGCATAAGAATGCGGAAGGGATGCAAAACAATGCAACTTAAGTGTAACGCATAACAATGCGGAAGGGATGCAAAACAATGCAACCTAGGTATAACACATAACAATGCGGAAGGGATGCAAAACAATGCAACCTAAGTGTGACGCATAACAATGCGGAAGGGATGCAAAACAATGTAACCTAAGTGTGACGCATAGCAATGCGGAAGGGATGCAAAACAATGCAACCTAAGTGTGATGCATAACAATGCGGAAGGGATGCAAAACAATGCAACCTAAGTGTGACGCATAACAATGAGGGAGGGATGCAAGACAATGCAACCTAAGTGTAACGCATAACAATGCGGAAGGGATGCAAATCAATGCAACCTAGGTGTGACGTATAACAATGCGGATAAAACAAGGATAACAATGCGAGTGAAGTACGGGACAATGCAAGCGAAGTGTATAGCAATTCAACAAAAGTGCGCATAATAAAGCGCCTAGTAACGTGCATAACAATGCAACAAGTGGTGGGCACAACAATGCAGGATAGGAAAGTGTGACGAAATAGCACGTTTGAATGAAAAATAAGTACAAGCCTTAAAGAGAGTAATTCAACCGTAACCTCCGATTTACCTCTTGGAGGGGTCACATGTACTTAAAAAAGGATACACCTTGCTCTTGATGAGTAACGATGAGCTATGCATCGAAGACTTGAATTGAAACTCCCGCAGGGACATTCTTGAGCCGAAAAATGTACTTTTCTTGTACTTTCCCGAGGGCTGAGGACTCTAATCATCACCAAATGCATAGGGAGAATAATGGAACCTTGAGGATCATCCAGGAGGGTGGCCGACCAGTTATATCAGTGGCCGACCAGTTGTTGCCCATAAAAGTGGTCAGCCGACCAGAAAAACTGTCTGGCCGACCAGTTTACAGAATTTCAGGGCAGTTTGGCCTTTTAGCTTCGGTTCTTTAAGTACATAACTCCAAATTAGTTTGTATCACACCTCTAAGGCCGAAATACATTCTCCTTTGCTCCTAGACCCTTTTCTCTCTCAGATCTACACTTTATACGCGTTTTCCAACACCCCACGCAAAGTTATTTTGTAAAAACTTTCAATTCTCTTCGTTTTGAACCGATTAGAATTTGTTTTCGGAGCTTCTTTCTCCATTTTCACCACTTGAGGTATGTTTGTCTCAAAGTTTAGCACCTTTTCTCGGGCGTTGACTTTTGTTGACTTTTTCTCTTCCTAAGAGTTGACTTTTGTTGATTTTTTGCAATTTTGGCTTATTTCGCTCGTTTTTGCATCTTTTGCAGATTTCTTCAGATGGCTGACGATATCCCGTATGGCGGAGGACGAGCCCGACATCATACCGCTACCTCCGAGGATACGGCCATTCGACCCAGAGGAGTACGGCCCGGAGGAGCACATCATTCCTCTTAGCACCTTCTACCACTTCACGGACTTCACGCTGCGGGCACCTGCAGACCTGCTGCTACGAGAGCCGGAGTCCCATCTATCTCATCACGCGCATGAGGTATGTACTTCACTTTTGCATTTCCTGCGATGTACTTTGCACTTTTTGCACATCTATATACACAACACTTCACTCGTTCCGAACGCACAGTTCGTACACAGCACTCTGCTAACTTGGCACGCAGCTCATTTTGGGCACATAGCTCATAACACTGCTCAATTTGAACACGTAGTCCATAACACAGCATTCGATTAGTTGGCACACGGCTCATAACACTGCTCAATCTGAACACGCAGTCCATAACACAGCATTTGATTAGTTGGCACACGGCTCATAACACTGCTCAATCTGAACACGCAGTCCATAACACAGTATTCGATTAGTTGGCACACGGCTCATAACACTGCTCAATCTGAACACGCAGTCCATAACACAGCATTCGATTAGTTGGCACACGGCTTATAACACTGCTCAATCTGAACACCAGTCCATAACACAACATTCGATTCGTTGGCATACGGCACATAACACTGCTCAATCTGAACACGCAGTCCATAACACAGCATTCGATTAATTGGCACATGGCTCATAACACTGCTCAATCTGAACACGCAGTCCATAACACAACATTCAATTTTTTTAGCACACTGCTCAATCTGAACACACAGTCCATAACGCAGTACACTTTTTCATAACATAGCACACCGTTCAATCTGAACACGCAATCCATAACACGGTATTCGATTTTTTTAGCACACTGCTCAATCTGAACACGCAGTCGATAACGCAGTACACTTTTTCATAACATAGCACACCGTTCAATTTGAACACGCAGTCCATAACACAGTACACTGCTCAATCTGAACACACAATCCATAACGCAGTACACTTTTCATAACATAGCACACAGCTCAATCTAAACACGCAGTCCATAACACGGTATTCATTTTTTTAGCGCACTGCTCAATCTGAACACACAGTCCATAACGCAGTACACTTTTTCATAACATAGCACACCGCTTAATCTGAACACGCAGTCCATAACACGGTATTCGTTTTTTTAGCACACAGCTCAATCTGAACACACAGTCCATAACGCAGTACACTTTTTCATTTTGAACACGCAGTTCATACTTTTTACTTTGAACACTCAGCTCATTTTTCACTTTTTACTTTGAACACGCAGCTCATGCTTTTCATTCTGAACACGCAGCTCATATATTTGAATTTGAACACGCAGCTCACACATTTGAATTTGAACACGCAGCTCACATATTTGAATTTGAACACGCAGCTCACACATTTCATTCTGAACATACAGCTCACACATTTCATTCTGAACACGCAGCTCACACATTTCAATTCTGAAACTGAATATATATGTTCATTCTGAATGCAGGTATCTTCCCATTTCACACGGAGTTATGGGCCCATCCTCGCGAGAGAGTGGTATATAGAGCTCCCAGACGTTGTTCGACATATAATGGACGAGGCAGGGTTTGGCCTATTCTGTGCAGGATTGTCACGTTATGCAGCGAGTAGGACCCTTCTGGGGGCACTTGTGGAGAGATGGTGGGACACCACCAACTCCTTCCATTTCTCGGCCACTGGGGATATGACGATGACCCCATACGACTTCTCCATGCTGACGGGCCTTGAGGTGGGGGGCCAGCCGATCCCATACAACGCAGATATGGGTGAGTGGGAGGCCGCTTGGGTTTTTTTGCTCGGAGTCCGTCTGTTGATCGACAGATCATCAGGCAGGGTCAGGTGCACCTGGTTCTCCGAGCGGTACAAGGGGACTTCGCCCCAGATCATTGAGACTGTACAACAGTACACCCGGGGATTTTTGATGTTCCTCCTCGGGACCACACTGTTCTCCGACAAGGGGAACACAGTTGGGCTTTATCTACTTAGTGCTCTGGTAGACCTATCACGGGTCCAGCTCTTTGATTGGAGTGGCACTGCCTTTGCTACTCTTTACTGCTACATGAGTGCGACCTCCCGTGAACGGAGGAGCATAGTTGGAGGCTACTGGTGAGCCTAGGAGGTACATTCTGCTCTCTTGATTTACAATTTTGCTTTTCATTATCTGTATACTGCACACTGCACTCATTACATTCTATATTCTACATTCTGCACTCAGCATTCTGTATTTCCTGTATTTTCTGTATATTGTACACTGCACCCAGCATTCTGCGCTCAGTATTCTGTACTCAGCATTCTATATACTGTACACTGCACACTGCATTTTGCACTCAGCATTCTGCACTTAGCATTCTGCACTCAGCATTCTATATACTGTACACTGTACATAACATTTTGTATTTTGACAACCGTTGTCTTGCCGTTCACAGCTGTGGGTTTATGCGTACTTCCCGACGCTGGCCCCTGAGCTAGAGGTCGAGGCACCCCTTGAGATCCCTTACTCGTACAGATTTGAGGGTCGATATCGGCCCAGGACCCAGGAGACTTTGCCCTTTCTCCGGCAGTTCTTCGATACTGTACGGGCGACAGAGGTAATCCAGAACTTTCAGCTCTTTATGCTTTCAACTTTGATTTATCTTGCATATTTATGACATCTAATCAATATATGCACTTGCTACTCGCAGGTGTCCTGGCAGCCTTGGATAGCCATGCCAGGGAATTCTCGATTTCTGTTCGCTGGGGCAAGGGGCACTTCGCGATACAGGGTTCTGCTTAAGGGACCGATCGACAGAGCCTAGTTCCTCGGAGAGCACTTCATGCGCCAGACGATGGGCAACTCTGATCTGGACGTTCCCTCGTTGCCTCCACCAGAGATGCAGTCCACAAGGGACCTTACGCCCCGAAAGACGGAGGACCTTATGCTGGGTATTGATGTAGTCCTTTTTCTGGAGGAGGGGGATTACACGACATATCGCCATACGTACTTGATGCCTCCGCTGTTAGTTGTCCGTATCCCCCGGAGGAGAGTTACTGACATGCCTTCCTCGAGTCGCGCCCAAGCTGGAGGCATTCCTTCGACCAGCGGGGCTGGTTCATCGAGAGGCGGGACCGGATGGATGCCCTCGACGTGCTAGTATGTTGGATGGCCAGATCTTCCGACCGAGCTGATAGGCTAGCAGTATGGGACTTCTTACCCGATTCCACTAGAGCCTCCGATGCCCGACCATCGATACGTTAGTGACCCTGACTCACTACCGGTATGTTTTACAGTTTTCATTTATCACTCAAATTTTTAGACATTCATTTATTCACCGATGACTTGAACTTGTGTGTGCAACCTCCCAGAGAGTATATTAAGGGGTTACTCGGAGTGGTGGCTTCACTCGAGGGCATGGTTCTGTGGAGGGAGACAACGCTCTGTGCCTCCGGTGTTCAGGTACTTTTTAATTTCCTCGCATTTATCATGTTTCTGATGACATATGGAAACTGAACATTTCACTGTATTGATTCCTTACATGTGTAGAGCACATCTGTCACATCACATTCACACACTATATCTGCATGCACCCACTCTATGTAATTCTCGTATCTGCATCTAATATACATACTGGCTGATGCATTCAAACTGTCCTTTTCAGGTCCCGCCTCTGTGGACTGGAACATCCAAGCCTTCTCGAGCAGCTAGAAGAGGAGTCTCAGCACGCGGCTGAGGCGGACGCAGAGCACCTGTCAGATAGGATGACGAGTCTAGCAAGGAGTCGGAGTCAGCACATCCATAGTCAGAGCATCTGCAGGCAGGGATGACGACTTTGGTTCCAGTGCTGAGGACAGAGGCGACGCCGAGGAGGATTTCGATGACGGTGACTCCAATTCAGATGATGGTGCCGGTGCCGGTGCTGGTGACGCGGAGGCTGCTCAGCCGAAGAGGGTGAAGAGGGCCTCTCGGTCTTGAGCTTGATGGCGCTGATGCAGATGTTCCTGCTTTATTATTCTTTTTACATGTAGTTGTAGCACATTGTACAGCTTAGGCAGTTTTATTTTTATTTCAAAACTTGTACCCTTTTGTAAAATGTTGTAAAAAAAGAAGCTATGATAGAATGAAAATGGCTTTTCGTTCAAAGAGTGTTGTATTTTTATTCTGAGCATCGCATCGCATCGCACCATTTTGCACAAATATGAAATTTGAATGAGAATAAAACAACATGTATTGCCAAGTCAGGTAGTGAACCAACGCAACAAACTAAACAACTCAACTCAAAAACAATTCGTTAAACGAATTAATAACTCGATAAACAAATAAGCAACAACTCGATAAACAAATGAGTAACAACTTGATAAACTAATGAGCAACAACTCGACAAACAAAGCGACGAAATGCATCCGAAACAGAGGTAAACTCGAACCTTCAGCATTCCCAGCGCACGGGGAAGTTAGAGACTCACTCCTGGAAGTAAGAAACAGGTGTAAATCACTTTCATGCTCATGGCTGGCCACCATAGAAGCCTGCCGACCAGTTTTTCTGTCTGCAGCCCAAAAAAGTAGCTAGTTGACCAGAAAAAGTGGTCGGCCGACCACTTGACCTGGGAGCCTCCAGTTTTCTGACACTTGTCCTCCAAACAGTGTCTTGTCCTTTATAAAGGTTCCAGCTTCCTGGTTCCCTCATTCCAACTCAGTTTTGCACCAAAATGGAGGCGTTTCTCATCCAAAATCTCACAAATTGGGTTGCTTCCTTGGATGGCTCAGAAAAGGTGAATTTCTGGGTTTTGGCATAAATGCACTATTCACGCCGAGCTGCACCCCGCTACATTTTCCGTTTCTTCATGCCGCGGCAATTTTTTAGAACCCAGTAACACACGTCTTTAGCTTTGGCAGACAAGAGATGTGTCCCACATTTGAAGACTTCGAAGCTTTAATGGAATTCGAGCGCGAGGAGGAAATTTTGCCGCAATTCCGCTTTGGCCACGTCCAAGCCTTAGGATGGATGTGTGGGCTCACTTTGTATGACGCTCAGTCATTGACTCGCGATGGAGTGTTGGATATCCCCAGCTTGATTCGTCGATTTTCTAATGCCGGTGACCGCGGCAATCATAACTGGCAGGGTTATCGGCAACATGCACTTTGCTTTTGCATGTTGTCTCATTTCTTGCTTGCCCCAGGCTCTGGTGGGTTTAGCACTCGTTTGATTGAAGTCGCCCAAGGCTTAAGAGATGGCAAGAGCTACATCGCCATGACATTAGCTGAGACATTGATAACGCTTTTCATCACCAGGAGACGGCTAGCTTGGCGAGGAGTCCACTACTATTGCAGGTAATGTTTCCCACCCCATCTCACATATATTTCTCACATCACTCGGCCCTCAGGCTCGGTTTTTCTCTCAAAACCCTTTTCTCACTTTTTCTCTCGACGTACACCTCTCTATTATTTAATCTCTCATTTTTAATCCCTCCCCAGATATGGTTGATGGACAAATTGAAGATTGTGGACTCCTGCCCCCACATACTCAGCTCGCAGCTGTTTCTTCCGATAACGTCTAGTCGATGCCCCTGACGAGGAATGGTGGTGCAACTGGATGCGCAGTTTACCTGCAGACCGCATTGCTTGGCGTTGTCCTTGGCTCAATCTGCCAGCAATGAGCTATAGTATGACTCGCCAGCCAGGGATTCAATTGATTGGCATGACACACTGTGTGTTCTATTTTCCTTTCCGATTCTGGCGTCAGTTCGGACAAGATCAAACTTGCCCGACAGAAGGGAGAGAGTACCCTGCTGCATTTCCGGTCTGAGGCACTCAGCTAGCTCGGTATGCCACGGCATGGAGGACTAGAGAGCTTCTGGTCCCCGCTCCCACTTTCAGTTGTACTCTCTCTGATGAGTGTATAGCTTGGCTTTTTGAGGAAGCGCAGACTGGGCCTACTTTAGCATCAAAGGCTTCGACCAGCTCTGGGAGGGGGCACAGGAACACCTGACTTATCCATACCCCGAATTTATTACTTTATTAGTACTTTCAACTTTTCTTTGTGAATGTAATAAAAACCAACTTCAATTTGTATTCAAGAGTAGGAGAACTTTGTGTCGAAATCAATGAAATTGAAGGTTGTGGGTATTGAAAATTTCCCGTTTGCTCCAAAAATGGTCTAAGTTGTAAAAAGATTAATTTGAACAAAATCAACTTTTATTAAAACTTTTCAAAACCATTTTTGATATAGATCAGAACTGGACACGCCTGAGATCTGTCACTAAGATGCACAATCCCAGATCCCGACAACTGGAAAGTTGCCCCTAGTCTGAATAGCACTGCACCAAAGATCACAACCGGGCTCTTGAACACAGAATAGAC
Source organism: Camellia sinensis (assembly GCF_055761805.1). Lineage (NCBI taxonomy): Eukaryota > Viridiplantae > Streptophyta > Magnoliopsida > Ericales > Theaceae > Camellia > Camellia sinensis. The sequence continues at coordinate 19,066,514 of NC_138967.1, read as the reverse complement.
AAAGATGACCAAACATGATCACATGGACAAAGTGGATCGGAAAAGTGTTTATGGCTGGACTTCAGAGTGAAGTTGCCTATGTATCCCAAAGATGAGAATCAAGCCTTACGTAGTTTGGCTCGGGTTCACTCGTGTATTAACACTCTCCTTTTACCCTCTAACTTTTGTGAAGGCCGCCCTTTGCGGGTTTTCAACCTTGCGAGCTTAGTTTTTATATTTTCAAATTTTTCATGCTCTAACTTTTGCCTAGGTCGCCCTTTCAGGTTTTCGGCCTAGCGAGCCACTCAGGGATAATATTTCTTCAACTTGTCCATGTTGATCGGTTGGAAGAACTCTAGGCCATCTAGGTCTATCAGAACGACAGCTCCACCTGACCAGATAGACTTGATGATGTAAGGACCAGTCCAATTAGGTCTAAACTTGCCCCTAGGGTCGTGAATGGGAGCTCGGTTGTCTTTGAGCACTAGATCCCCTTCCTTCAAATTCCTAGACTTAACCTTCTTGTTGAAAACCCTGGTGATTCTCCGTTGATAACCCTGAACATGGTACAGTGCTTTTAGCCTTCTTTTATCAAACAGCATGAGTTCTTCGAACCTGCTTTGCTGCCAATCTACCTCAGCTATCTGGCACTCAGCCAATACCTGTAATGACGGAACCTCAACTTCGATAGGGAGAACAGCCTCCATCCCATAATCCAAGGAATACGGAGTCGCCCCAGTAGAAGTTCGAATTGAAGTCCGGTAGCCCCACAGAGAAAATGGCAACTTATCTGGCCAGTCCCGGTAGGTTTCCACCATCTTCTGCAGAATGTGCTTCATGTTCTTGTTGGCGGCCTCAACTGCTCCGTTGGTTTGCGGCCGATATGTAGATGACTTGTGAAAAGCCACGTTATACTTGTCCAACAAGTCGATCACCTCCTTCTTGAAGTGGGAACCATTATCTGAAATGATCTCGTTCGGGACCTCGTAGCGATAGATGATGTTATTCCTGATGAACTTACCAACGTGCGATGCCTTCAACACCGCATAAGATTGGGCCTCAACCCACTTTGTAAAGTAGTCTATCGCTACCAAAATGTACTCATGCTTATTGGACCCCTTCGGAGTGACAGCTCCAATCACATCGATCCCCCCAAACTGAAAACGGCCATGGCGAAGTCATATTGTACAGCTTTGACGGCGGAATGTTCATGCGGTTGGCGTGGATCTGACATTTGTAGCGTCACCGGACAAAGCCAATACAATCCTCCTCCATGGTGGACCAGTAATAACCCTGTCTAAGAATCTTCCGAGCTAGCATTACCCCATTCATGTGCGCTCCGCACTCTCCTCCATGGTTGGCCTCCATCAGATGCTTCGATTCTTCGGCATCAACACACAGCTTATGCATCCCGAGATGACCTCTCTTATACAGTTTTCCCCCGCAGACGATGAACTGAGCAGCCATTCTTCGAATTGCCCTCTTATCTTTGGCGTTTGCCCCTGATGGATACGCTTCATTTTCCAAGAAGTTCCAGACATCGTAATACCAGGGGTTCCTATCTTGTACCTCTTCTATGGCAGGAAGCAGCTCGTAGGCCGGCACACATTTCTGTTCGATAATGATCGGACGCATCCGGACTCCGAAAGGGATGTCTATCATGGAAGATAGAGTTGCTAGTGAATCTGCGAACCTGTTGTTTTCTCTTAACAGATGAACGAAGATCAACTTCTCAAACCGAGGAATTAACACGTCCAAGGTCTGGTGATAGATTCTCATCTTTTCTTCTTTAACTTTCCAATCTCTTTTAGCTTGAGATACAACAAGGTTTGACTCCCTGATAACGTCCAACCGTTTTGCCCCTAGTTCTAGGGCGGCTTCTAAACCGGCAATGCATGTCTCATATTCTGCTTCATTGTTCGATACTTTGAACCGGAGTTTGACTGCTAGAGGTATACGGGAATTGTCAGGTGCTATCAACAACGCCCTATCCCATACCCATATTGGTTTGACGCTCCGTCAAAGTACATCGTCCAAGTTTCGTCTTCGACATGTAGAATGGCCTCGTCTGGGAATAGGTACTCAACTGCTTCATCCCCTTTAACTGGGTGATCGGCTAGGAACTCCGCTACCGCTCTCCCCTTTACTGACTTGCACGACACATACTTCAGATCAAATTCGGAAAGCAGAAGCAACCAACGGGCTAGCCTACCCATAAGTACTGGTTTCTCAAAGAGATATTTGATGGGATCCAATCTCGAAACCAGTATTACAGAGTGAGCTAATAGGTAGTGCCACAGCTTTCTGGTAGCCCGTACCAAGGCTAGACAAGCCTTCTCCAGCGGAGTGTAGCTGGTCTCGTACGCCAGCATTTTCTTGCTCAGATAATAGATAGCCCTCTCCATTTTGTCCTCAGACTCTTGCGCGAGCATGCAACCCATTGTAGTTTCAGTCACTGAAAGGTATAGAATCAACGGTTTCTCCGGCTCAGGCGGTGACAACACAGGTGGGTTCTATAAATATTGTTTGATCTGTTCAAAAGCAGCTTGGCACCGGCCGTCCCATTGGAATTTCTTTCCTTTCTTCAGGAGGCCAAAGAGTGGTTCACAAGTCAAGATTAATTTTGAAATAAACCGTCTTATGAATTGCACTTTACCCAAGAAGCCTCGCACCTCCTTTTCAGCCCTTGGTGGTGGCATTTCTAAGATGGCCTTGATTTTTGAAGGATCGACCCCGATACCTTTCTATATGATCAAGAACCCCAGCATTTTCCCTGCTGTGACACCGAATGTACACTTCTGAGGATTCAGTCGCAGCCTATACTCTCTGATCCGTTGAAAGAATTTTTGCAAGGCGGTGTAGTGGCCCTCTCTTTCTTTGGACTTAACAATCACGTTGTCCATGTACACCTCAACCTCTTTGTGGATCATGTCGTGCAATATTGTGGTCGCAGCCCATTGATACGTAGCTCCAACATTCTTCAGCCCAAACGGCATCACCGTATAACAATAGGTTCCCCACGGGGTGGTAAAAGCAGTCTTCTCCCGGTCTTCAGGTGTCATCAATATCTGATTGTAGCCTGAAAACCCATCCATGAACGAGAGCAACGCATGCCCAGCAGTAAAATCCACTAACTCATTGATATGCGGCAGAGGAAAGTCGTCCTTTGGACTGGCTTTGTTCAAATCCCTGAAATCCATACATACCCGAATTCTGCCGTCTTTCTTCGGCACTGGAACGATGTTGGCCAACCAAGTTGGGTATTCAGATACCAGCAAGAACATTGCGTCAATTTGCTTGGTAACCTCTTCTTTGATCTTGAGAGCCCAGTCTGGGCGGATCCTTCTGACCTTCTGCTTAACAGGTCGGGCCTCTGGGTCAAGAGGGATCCAGTGCTGTACAATCTCAGGATCGATTCCGGGCATGTCTTCGTAGGACCACGCGAAAACATCTTTGAAATCTTTTAACAAATTGACTAAGCGCTTGCGCTCCTCTGAAGACAACGTGGACCCGATATAGACCAGCCGTGGGTCCTTCTCAGTACCAATATTAATTTGGGTGATTTCATCAGCCAAGGGTTTAACAAACCTCTCCTGCTCTTGATCAAGCAAATATTGCAAAATAGGAGGAATTTCTTCCTCGTCGTTTTCATCAAAATTTTGAAAATCCTGATTCACGCAAAAAAATTAAGGGCACAGAAAAGTAATCGAAGGCCACGGCTGCACAATTCTCATTAAGTACTTCCAAGTTGCCTGGTTCCTCTATTACAACAAACTCAAAGGAAAAAGAAAAAGACGACCTAGACAGGACTGTGGCATTCGGGTTATCACTCCCAGGAATACCGGACTCAGACTTAGATGAGCTAGAACCTGATTCCGACTCACAAGACTCAGTGGAATCAGATTCCGGCTCACTACCTGACCCGGTGCTGCTCGATAAGAAGCCTTCCTCGTATTGCCAGATGAGGGAGGGTGCAATGGATGCATCCAAAATATTTGAAGGTGGGTTCGCAGCCATTTCATTCCCAATCATAGACACTGAGAGGTCATTCCCCAAGCACTCATGTACGATCGGAGGATCTAAAAGTAGACAAGCCAGTGCTACCCCCATTTCAATCTCTACGCCCTCGAAAACCTCATCTTTGTACTGTTTAGCCTCAACTGTCGGGTCTGTTTGCTCCTCGGCAACATTATCCTCAGACAATTGCAAGTCAAAGAAGATCTCAAACCCCGGCAAGCGTCTCCTCTCTGCATTCAACCATGGCTCTGGGAAGCCGCAGAACGGGAAGTCCTCCCCCTCCTGGACAAAGCGTCCGTTCAGGGTACCCTGAATAGGTCAGTGCATCAACTCAAAATGCTTCCCCGCCTGCTTAGCTCTGGCCCTTCCGGCCATTACTTTGCTTTTCCTCACCCAATCCTCCTTGGTGGGTAGGTAACCTAAACGAAAGGTATGTGGGTTATGCGGCACTTCAGCCGATGCTACAATGCCTTTCCGGCCACTTTTCCCTAATCCCATCTCGGGGATGTGCTGGAGTTTGTTCATGAGGTACACCGATTAGGCACTGACATATAACCCCTCGTCGATGGCTAGTATGTTCTGTATGACCCGGGCCTTGGCTAGGGTGAACCCTGATAGGAACACATCCTCCGTACCATGTTCGATTTCCAACACTAGCGTAGAAACCTCTGGCGGCGGATGGATTGAAAAATTCCCAAAAACTATGGCCACCCCCTTCCTGTGGGGGTACTTCAACACCTAGTGGAAGGTGGAAGAGACTGCCTTTACCTGGTGCAACCACGACCGCCCTAGGAGTAGATTGAAAGTCGCAGGAATGTCCAAGACATGAAAGTCAATATCGTGTTGTCCTGGACTGACCTTAGTTTGAATCTGCACAGTCCCCATCACTTCTCTGCTAGTATTGTCGTATGCCTGAATTACCTGGGCAATAGGTACAAAGTCCACGGGCTTCAACCCGATTGCATATGCAGTCCTTGACAGACATACGTTGATGGTGGATCCTGTGTCGACAAGAACTACTGGTACCCACTTGTCTCTACACTCCACAGAGATGTAGAGTGGTTTGTTATGGTTTGTGCTCTCAGCCGGCAACTCCTCGTCAGTGAAGGTTAACGTTGGGGAAGCTCCTCCCGGAAAGACCAATCCTACCAGCTGCTCAGGCATGGTGTCGATTGGAGGTTTAGCCTTGTCCATTGCAGAGAGGACAGCTTGTCTGTATACCCTTGAAGCCATAAGCAGTCCCCAGATGGAGATGTCTGCTTGTATCTTCTTAAGCTGTTTCAACACAACCTCCTCTTCAAGTAGTTTTTCCTTCTGCCTTTCCGCTTCCTTGTCCTTTTCGGACGCCTCTGGTTGATCTAGGTATGGGGGCTTGAAATACACCCACTTTTAGTCATGTGGTCAACTTCTCCAATATACCAGGTATCATCCGGTCAGTTGTTCCCCCAATCCTCGTCTATGTGGGCAAGACATAGGTCATCATCTTCCCACCACATCCCGTCGGCCATCGACAAGCAACTATCCGGTTCTATTGCGACTACTACCGTATGCACAGCACATTCCATCCCCTCGGGGGCTTTGGCCTTTCTAGCCTTCTCCAGATCTTCGATCTTTTCCCGTTCAAACTATTTCAGCGCAGCCTGCTGCTCAGCATCCTCTGTACTCAAAATGTTCAGATCCTGAGCAAAATTTTTAGCACCGGTGCTCTCTGGCGGTTGCTCCTGATTCCCAGCCATTCCGGCCATTGTTGATGATATTCTAATCCCTGATTGCCCCTGGTCTAGCTGAAGTTCTTCAATAGCATCCGGCTCGTCACTGAGCCACCCGATAGCTTCTGCTGACCCATCTAAATCAAACCAGATGACAGTCACGTCTCTTGGATCTTGTTCATCGAAGAATTGAAGGTTGGCTATGTCCTCTTCCAATTCTGCTAGGTCATCTAGCCCCTGATTAGGTCCATCGAACGACATAGATCTCTGCCCCGGCCGGTAGTTCCACCATTGACTTAATCTACTCTGTTGGTATAATGTAACCGCTCGGGTTGTACACAAATCTCACAGATCCCTCAGGCTCTGAATAATCATTTCCATCTACTCTCGCAATCATCCTGGTTCTATCTTCGATAGTCACCACCACCGGCTCAGGTTGGGTTTGGGAGATGTCCAGTATGCACAAATCTGTGCTTTCTGGAATGAACACCTCTGGCTTGGGTAGGTGAGAAGGGGTGATATATATGCTGGGGTCGTATGACACAACCCCAGTTTGGATTAGGTTAATGCGTTTGGGAGGTGGAGCTTGGTTATGTGGTAGGAGTGGGTTGGTTGTAACGTTTGGTTTTTCCGGAGGCATGATTGCCTTATCGTCAACGAGATCTTGGATATTGTGACGCAGTCTAAAGCACTGGTCGGTGTCGTGACCACGTTGTTGGTGATAGGCGCAGTACTTTGCCGGGTTATGTGAAGGAGGAAGTTTTTTTGGCAAAGGTCGCGGCCCCTTTCTTGATCAAAACCCCCAAAGCTTTGGATAGGGGCATGTATAGTGCGGTGAAGGTTCTTTGGCCTCTGGGCGCATATCTTGCTGTTTGTGAGCTACTACCGGACGCACCAGTGAATGGGGTGGCTGTGAGGGTTTTGGGAGTGGTGGTGGTCACCATTCCGACATCTGAAGTTCTGCCAGCTGCAGCACTACTTGTGCCTGCATGTGTACTGCGGTTAAATTCCCTCTTGGGATGCTCTCTCTCATTATCAATGAGGCCTTGTTTCATGGCGTCCTCTATTTGCACCCCAATCTCATGTAGATCTGCAAAGGTGGGTAAGGGGAGAATGATTATCTTCTGCATGAGCTTGGGCTGGAGGTTGCACACAACCATCCATATCTGATCTTTGTCCACAGGCCTGATGGTCATCATCGAGGCTTTGGCCCTCCAACGGGTTATGAAGTCCGAGAAGCTCTCCTTTGGTTCTTGCCTGGTTGTCTCGAGATCACGAGTTGTGACCTCGATCTACGTGTTATAGGAGTATTAAGCTATGAAGGCCTCAACCTTCTCATCTCAATTCCTCTTAATGGAGTCCTCCAATTTTGCGTACCAAATAGCCGTTACACCCGACAGGGTCCGGCCAAACAGAGAAACCTTCTACAATCTGGAGAGGCCCATCGGCCTTAAGATGTCTGAAAACAGCCGTAGGTGTACCATAGGATCCCCAGACCCATCAAAGCGGTCTATGTGCGGCATTTTAAATCCGTCCGGCAGAGTCACGGTTGAGTCGGTGTATCCATCCTCAATATCTGGAATGGATTTCACGACTTGAGACTTTTTGAAAAGCTTTTCAAGCTTGCTCACTTTTAGTGTCGTGGGGTCCACTTCGAACTCAAAGGGAGAATCTGGTAGGTTGGTAGGTGTGAGTGCCTTGGACAGCTGGGGTAGGATTGGAGGCGGAGCTGGCCCTGTGGGGATGTCCGTATCTTCCTGGACATTAGTTGTCTCCCCGAGTATTGGAACTCTTGGCAGGGGAGGAGCTTGATGTGAAGCAAATGTTCCAATCTACTGCTGTAGCTTGGTAATTACCTCTGCCTGTTGCACCATAACCTCGGCCTAGCGTGTAGCAAATTCTGTCTGACGGGCAGCATCCTGCTGCATGGTTTTCATACTTTCCTAGAGCTGACGTATTATCTATTCCAAACCTGCCATATTGTGCTGATCTAACTGAATGACCAGTATATCCGCTTCTGCAATAGAAACTGAGACCTCAGCCTGACTATTCAAGGACCACTGATCTAGCGACCTCTGTACTGATACACTGCGCCTTTTTGACCTCCGCCTAGTAACCGGGGGTAAAGAAAGAAACACTGCTTGTCCGTCTATCAGATCCCTAGATCGATTAAGTCTTCGACCTCTAACCTAGAGTGCTCGGGGAATATCTGCCTGGTCGGATGCAATTGTGCTAAACTACCTTGCAAAAAGATAAATAAAGCATAATAAGGAAATAAACAACCAAAACGCGCAGTGTGCTATGTTATGAGCTGAATAAATTAAAGACAACACACAGTTGGCCTGACAACACACAATCGGCATAACAACACACAGTCGGTATTTGTAAGCTGAACACACTGTCCTTAACTCTGATCACTGTGCCCCAAATTGCTGCCCCAAAACTGAATTTGATACCCTCAGGTAAAACTAATTCTCCAAATGTTGATGCCCACAAGCCTGATACCCAGACTTGCAAACTGATACACGCAATCTTGTAGAGACACACTCTGACAGGAAATAGTAAGCAAGTGAGAGCCAAAACACCCCTATGTTGGAGTAGGGTTTCCTTATCCTATTTTGTCAGGAGCTAGGGTTTCACTACGCACATAGCGGTTTCAAACAACCTACAATCGGGCAAGCAACCTGTCCTAGTTTGGAATAGTCACTATGGATTCCGATATGCACTAGGTCGAATGGTCAAAAAGGGTGCCTCGGTAGAAACCGAGGTTTGTGTTCCCGTCGTGGTAGAGCCCGCAACCATTCAGCCTTATGGCACACTTCTCAAAGCGAACCTCCGGCAAACCGTTCAGGAATAGCATACGGCAAACACGGTGTCCTAGCGCACCAATGCAAATGCAATGCAAAGAGACACATAAGTGTAAACAAAACAAGATATCATGAGTTCGAGTCAAACTCTCTAAACTCCCCAGCAGAGTCGCCAGAAACTGTGGATGCGTCCCGAACGTCCCGGGAAAATCCCATTTCGTTCATTTGGGCATACCATAGTTCGGACTCAAATGTCACGGTTCTGAATCTAATCTCACAATGTGCGATGTAAGATCGATAAATCACCAAAGAGTCCAAATCCGGCAAATCGTTTTGAAAAATTGAGCTTTAATAAAGAAGTGCCAAACATGGACTGTTTTGCCAGATACAGAGTCGCCACCTAAATATTTTGTTTTGGGGGAATTTAGGAAACCCTGACTCGTGCCTAAGGCCACGTGTTCGTCATCACCAAAGTTGCCTTGGCTCAGGAACTTGGGTACGATTGGGGAAGGTCATTTAATGAGCACCCCCGCTCGCCCGATCAAAGATCGGCCTGTACTAAGCATGATATCTTGTTTTTAAAAACACATGTGCTCTTATTCCGATTAATTAGCTAGCCTTACTACGTGATGCGCACAGCAAACAAGTATAAAATAGATCGCCTAATTTGGAACGAAGCATCACATATCCGTTTGTTTGGAAAATGGTTTGAAGTTTGCTACTCGCAAGTAGGCTAAAATGCGGATTTCAATGAACTGTTCCAATTCATGTAATCCAACCTTCACCCACAGACATTCAGGCAGTTAATCACATAAGCAATTAGCCTCATGGCAAACATGCTAACTTGGCAACATTAACACACATGCAGTATGCTAAAGCGTAAACACTCACAGTGTACTCCGTGCCAAAAAAAAAAAACTAGTTAAAAATCATGCATGATCCTAGTTCATGTTAAGATGGCTAATGTAACACATGCGAAGATGCAACTAAGATAGGCTCGGCTATTCTAGTCATGTCATGTGAAATGCAACTTGATACATGTATTCAAATAAATGTATTGAAATACAATGCAGTTAGTATGATGCGCCGAGCCTGGTGCATGCAATACAGATGAATGATGCAAACATGCGAGCCTAAGGTATGCTAAATGAAATATGCCCTAAAACTAACTATCGTAAGCGGTTAAGTAAAATGGAGAAAGAAATGGGGATTGGAAGACATGCATCACACGCACGCACGCTTATTACAACACTTGGCTCTCTCGAGGGAGAGACCAAATAAGAAGCTAACTAACTAATCTAAGCTAATTAAACTAATTATTACACAACAAATTAATTAACTAATCCTAGTTTACTAATTATTACAAAACGAATTGAATAGCTAACGCATTAACTATTAAGAGTACAAACCAAAGCGTAAACTAGCTATCTGAGCATGGCAGCTAAGGAAAGCAGTAAAATAGGAGGTTCTCGGAGGGAGAAGATTAGATGCATGTTCAGTCGCCTTGTTCGGAAATTCAATGCGATGCCCCGATTTGCCTCTGTTTTCATCTTTCCTTAGAAACTTGCACCAAGCTCTGGAAAACTGAAACTCCACCTAGGGAAACCTGTGGGAGGGTGGCCGACCACTTTTGGTCTCTCCAGACACCTGCCGACCACTTTTGGTTGTTGAAAAACCAGAAAAGTGGTCGGCCAGCTAGTTTTTCTGGCTGGCCGGCTAGTTATTGCTGCTGAACTGCAATTTGCTGCAACAGAGAGCAAGAAAGGGCATGGCAATGTATTTGCAAGATATATATGCAAACCACCCTCCCTATCATGTCATGAACTCAAGGGGGTGTGGTTCTCGACCTCGGGCCACCAATCGTGCATTTCAATGCATGATGGCCGAGAGGCGAAGTTGCACAATTCGATGTAAAATGAATGCACAAGTAAACACATAAGGCCTAGAACTCTATCATGTATGATCAAGAGTGTCAGCGGCCGAGAATTAAGGCACGATTCATCACTTTAAGTATGAAACATCCCTTTTTTCCCGTGTTTGGTCTAACACCTATTCCAAACACGATGCAAGCAAGAAACATGGCATGCACAATGCTATATAATGCAACCTTAGCATGCGAACATGCAACTACATGGCATACTCAATGCAACTAGCAACCTAGCATACACAATGCAAGGCATAACATGGCATACACAATGCTAAATGCTAAGAACTAGATGGCATACTCAATGCAAGGCAATCATGAGGGTTCTTAACACAATGTAATGCATGCATGCACAATGCAATGCAACAAGGACAACAATGTGCAATGCACCAAACATGCAACAACATGCAAACCATATACTCAATGGACTTAAACCGAAATGGACAGACCTCAGTCATGCCAAAATAGTGGCCATAATGCTAAAATGAAGGCACCGAAAACACATACAAACATGTATGCCAATTGGCTCACCAACTAAGGCACTAAGGTGCAACTCTCAAGGACACTTAAAGAGTGAAAAACATGAAAGTGTAGCAACACTAAGTGCACTGAAATTAGACAAGAAATGATGCCAAATCACTTAATCAACATAAGCATAGCATGCAATGGTCCTTAAAGCTTAAGACAAGCAAAGAGGACTACACATGAGGCATGCAATACATGGCACAAATTCATGAACTAAGCATGGACAGAGCTCAAGTAGGTCAAAATAAGGACCTAAACATGCTGAGATGATGGCTCAAAGGCCTAAGCATGCAAGCATACGAGCTAAGCATAAACTAGGCAACAATGCATAACACTCAAAGGCACTTAAAGCATGATTGAGGTAGGAACATGGCAATGCTAAATGCTCTGAAATGTCATGTTAAGTGATGCCAAATCATGTACATAACACAAATGAAGCATGCAATGGTGCTCAAAGCTTGAGGCAAGCAAGAGCATTTGTAGTACAAGTATACAAAACATGAAGCATGTGACCAAGGCAATCCAAAATAGTCCTAGAACATGTTAAAATGAGTCTAAAACATGTATGGAAAGAAGCCCAAATAGGCTAGCATGGAGGGTATAAGACATGATGGATACAAGGCAAATAAGGCTGATTACACTACACCTATTAAGACCAAGCATGGAATGACTTAACCAATAAAAATCAAAGTTATATCATGGCATAATAACCCTAAATAAGCGCTGAAATGATGGCTGCAAGCTATGGCATGAAGGCATACGCAATGGTTCATGTTAAGGCATAAAGGGGCCAACCCTCCAACGCATTGAATGAGTAATAAATGTGGATGTATGGCCATGAAACATGGACTGAAATCACATAATAAATGATGCCAAACCATTAAAATAGTCTAAGTAATGCATGCTAGTGGACTCAATACACAAAGCTAACAAGCTAGATTGAACCAAGGCTATACAAAGCAAGTCATGAATGGCCAAGACAACACAATCAGACCTTAAACATGTTAAAACATGAACAAAGTCTTCTCAGAGCTAAGCCAAAAGCATGCTAAAATGACATGTTACAACATGATGCATGTTAGGCTATTTCATGGAAATACACTACAAGTGCAAGGAGCATGCAAAGGCTAACCAAACCAAACCCTAACAAAGGTATGACATGGTAAAACAAGCCCAAAAACATGCTAAAATGGACTCAACATAAGCTAGAATGACATGCTATTTCATGAAGCACATAAAGCTAGTTTGTGTGATTTACACTACAAGTGTATAAAGCATGAATGGAGTGACCAAACCAAGCAAAAATAGTGGTATGCCTCAGCAAAATAACCACAAATACAAGCTAAGATATAGCCAACAAAAGCTTAACAAAGATACTCAAACATGAGGCATATGAAGCAAGTAAACACAATACAAGGAGAGGGGATGGCCCTCTCCTATTTAGGACACCAAAACCACCTTTCCACCGCTGAAAATCCTATGGATTTCAGTGGTAGAAAGGTCATGCAAAGGCTTCAACAAGAGCCTAAATGGATGGCTCAAAATAAGGCCTAACAAGGCCTAAGAGAGGGGAAATCACCCCAAACGAAAAAGCGACCATAAACAACTATCTTAAGCATGTAAAAATAGAACTTTTTTTAGCAGGAAGTTAAGCTTAAAAACGTATGCAAGAAGGGCTAAAAGCTCAAGTAAACATGGGGGTTTTAACAGTCAAAGACTCACCCTTGAAGACCTACTTTAAAGCTGCAACTCCAGCAACTTTTTCAAGCTCAAAGCGAACCAAGAACACCAAAACTAGCTCCTAAGCACCTCAGTAGCAAAAGGATGGTGTTTGAGTGTGTGTTTGTGTGAAAAAATAAGACAAAATTACACTTTTGAACACAAAACAAGAGCAAAATGAAGAAGTATAGATATAGGCTATATGTATAACTCAAGGGAGTTTTTCTGAACCTAGAGGAGGGATGAGGAGCCTTCCTCTTATAGAAGAGGAAAGGAAAAGCTTCTAGGAGAAGCTAAGCACCAAGGCAATCCCTCCATACATGTGTATGGAGGATGGCTCTAATGTTCTCCAGAAAATATCTCCAAAAAGGTGTCAAAAAGCAGTCGACCACTTAAAGTGGTCGGCCTGCTACTTAAAGTGGTCGGCCGACCACTTCAAGTGGCCTTTGAGAGCAAAAACTGGTTGGCCATGGTGGGAGAGAGTCCAGGGCATGAAAACAATGCAGTGATATGGTGGCCGACCAGAAAAGGTGCCCCAAAGACCAAGAAAGCCAGTTGTCCGACAAGAAAACTGGCTAGCAGAGGAAGAAGTGGTTGGCCAGAAGAAATACTGGTCTCCCACCCTTGTACCACCTTCCAAACAAGGAAAATAAGGTTTGTACCAAAAACAAACCAAAACGGATGCAAGACGAGAGATCGGGAGGCAAAGCACGTGGTTGAATGCCCCGAAAACTAGTCTACGAGCACCAAAAGTGGTATGCAACCACAAAAGTGGTCTCCCAGACCACAGTGTTCCTCTAGGCAGAGGAAACAAGATGTGGTTCAAAAACTACACCAAATAGAGAATGTTAAGCGGTCCCGAGACAAGGCATGTGACTAAAGGCTCCAAAAATCGAAAACTAGTCTCCAAACGGGAAAAGTGGCCTATGACCACAAAAAGTAGTCTACGACCACAAAGAGATGGTCTACAAGACCACTCCCTCCCTCCAGGAAGAGAAAACAAGATTTGGTCCGCAAACCGAGTCAAAGAACAAAGAGTTCAGAGGCCTGGAGGCAAGGCTCTTAGCCAAAACTCTGAAACCTCTAAACGAGCACAACATGCACCATCACCGAGCACTCAATTGATGACGTCTGAGTCTTAGGGTGGGTCAAAAATAGGGTGTCTACGCCGGGACTTGAACCCAAGACTCTCAAGAGAGAGCCGAGCAACCATATCTTGAAGTTTATTAGCTGCAGTGGATTATTTATTATTATTTACACAATTTTCTTTATTTAATTAAATTTCAACTTGAGGAATCGATCCAAATTTGTATACCACACTAATGCTCTCATCAAACACCAACTAAAAAATTTCCGTACCCACAAAAACCATTAAAAATGTCAAAATTTTATAATTATATTAAATAAATTGTTTTTTTGCAAATATATTTCTAGTACTTTTTATTCTAAAAATTTGATTTCTAGTTTATTTAAAGCCCATCTAAGCACATGACCAACCATTTTATAAAATATCAATTTTAATTTTCGAAGTATTTTTTTAATTTTTTATTTCAGCCCATTTAGGCACAATCAACCTATTTATAAAATATTAACTTTAATTTTTTTAATATTTTATTACAAAATAAACTAGAAAATAATATATATATATATATATATATTTAAGATTAAACTCAAATATTTCCTAAAAGGTCAATTTAAACATTTCTTAACAATGTTCAATTGACATTATAAAGGGACTCAAGACCAAAATCATAATGTAAATATATGGGTTCGTTTGGCTGTTTCAGTCCACATGACCAACCATTTTATAAAATATCAATTTTAATTTTTGTAGTATTTTTTTTTTTTAAATTTCAGCCCCATTGAGGCACAATCAACCTATTTAGAAAATAGTAATTTTAATTTTTTTAATATTTTATTACAGAATAAACTGGAAAATTATATATATGTATATATATATTTATGATTAAACTCAAATATTTCCTAAAAGGTCAATTAAAACATTTCTTAAAAAGCCCCCATTATTAAGGGACAACAGTGTTCATGTAATGCCCCGAAATAACCCAACACTAATTAAGTACATTAATCAACGTCCATTAAGAAATAAAGATAGGTCTCCAATCTTTACATAATCAATTAGCGAAATAGGTACAAAAGTTCCACATACGAATTATACATTCAACAATATAAAAAATACATAAATTTATAGCATGTAGAACATCAAGTCCTAAAAATAAAACAATGCCCTCATGGGCTTACAATTTCCAAGGCTTGTGCTCGGTTACACAACAATGGCCTCTCGGACCCATACATGAATAGCCCTTGGCTAGTGAAATAAATCACAACAAAACAGACTTATTTACTCTTCACAAAATATGTCCACACCTTCAACTCGGTAGGATCACCACATCTTTTCCTACACCAAAATCCCATAAGGTAAGCATAAAGCCCAGTAGAGAATCCTTAACAAAATATATATATTTATGCAAGATTTCCAATTTTAGATGCAAATGCCATGCAATGGCATTTTAAAAGAAATTTCATTTACATGCTCTTTTGAAAATCACCATGTTTCAATAACGGTTTGAAATCTCAATAATTATAAAACTTCCAATTTTTATCAATAGGGGCGGTAAATACAACTCAGGTAATCCCTGGGTTGGTGTCTGCAAGTAGCTCAACTAGCACTACCAAGAACCCTACTTTACCGGTTGCTAACCGGAAGGGAAGTGGTACCTCATTCGCGCGTGTTTTCGGTCTTTCACTCCGGACACTCAGGCCAACTTATCAATTTCATCTACACCTCCTAACCGGACTCACCAACGTATTTGCCCCATAACAATTCCATGATTTCATTCACAATATTACATTCTCAATGAAAGTTCTAATTCTCAATCCAATGTTCATGACATGCAAGATTTTAGAAATGCCAATGCAACAATTATCCATACGACTTCATGTTTCTCCACTTTGATCATAGCTACAACAAATGTTCCATAAAGATTCAAAATTTCCGTTTCCACCTTTCAATGCCATTCCAACAAATAGCCAAAAGTTTACCATCATTTTTTGTTTCATATGTAACCATATAACCACAATTTATGCACTTCCAACATTTTAATCATTTCAAAGCCATAGCAATATATAGACATCAACTTCCAATCTCAACAATTTTTATATGTTAAGAAGTTCTCCATCAATATGTACATATATATATACATATATGTATAAAAACAAGATATTTCCCATTTTCTTTACTTATCATGGCACACAACAATATATATATATATATAAACATATATTTATATATATAATATCAAACATGAGCCCCCATCCTTTTTCATTTAAGAAACCCCCAAATTTCTAAGTTTTCACAAAATCCTAATATTTCCGCATCCCCTTTTCAAAACCTCACTATATACCTCAATCTTAACTCATATGTCTTAATATTTCAAGAAAAATCTTTAAAAAGGAACAAGGATAAATTTCTTCTACAAAACCAACAATTTCTTGAGCCATAAACCCATTTTCGAAATAGACAAAGATGAGCTCTCAAAGTTAATCAAAACTTGCAAAAATCTATATGTAACTCTAAGTAATTCCCTACCTCAAGTTTGATGAAGAGATTGATGAAACCCTAGGATCAAATGGTGTAGAAATCCGATCTCCTCCGTACAAAGTGAAGCTTTTGCCTTGCTCCTCAACTTTGATGAAGGAACGTAGAGTAGAAAAGCAATAGATCCAAAGGGATCAAGAACTCTAAGTGTTTTGGGTGTATGGAATGTAAAGAGAGGGGAGAGAAGATGATTTTTAGTGAGAGAGTGATACAAGAAAAATGATACACACAACCCAAAAAGTGAAGAAAAACAGAGCCCCTCGGACTCAAGCCCGACCGCACGTGCGGCACTTGTCCCCATACATGCGGAGCGTGCCTCCCGCACGTGCGGCTCCTTCCGCACATCCACCTCCGCACCTGCAATTTAGGCAATGTGCAACCCTTTAAAACTCACCCTTCCCCATACATGCGGCCTCATCCCCCGCACGTGCAGTCTAGGGCCCCGCACATGTGGCCTTGGCCCAGCAGCCCATAATTTTCTAGTTCGCTCCTAGGCACTCCGAACTCGGCCGTGCACCTTCCGAAACAAGTGACGTTCCACCCAGAGTTAGACAAGAACCAGAATTTGAAAGAAAAGCTCTCGAAAACAAATCAAAAGGGACAAAAATGAAGCGATACGCAATGAAACCGGTCATCACAGTTCAATTGACATTATAAAGGGACTTAAAACCAAAATCATAATGTAGATATATGGGTTCGTTTGGCCGTTTCAGTTCGGACTAAAAAAATATAAAAGATAAAATAGATTAAGGCTCCATTTGGGGTACATTATATAATTATATTTTTTTATCTTTTCAAGGTCACATCGTTTTTTTATTTTTTTACGTATCTTTTTGTAAAATATTAACAAAAACACTTATTTAGATCATCTTAAACAACTCATAAGTAAGTCAATAAAACAAAATGCCTCATCCAAACTATAATGATTTCATTTTTTTCTCTCACAGAAATTAAAAAAAAAAAAAACCAAATTTTTTTTGTCAAATGAACTTTTTAATCCCAATTTAAAAAAGTCCCTACTCCAAAAATTACATTCATAGTTTTCATAATTGTATTCATTTGTTTAAATAGGAAGTGATAACTATTGATGAATTTTTTTCAAGCTATCCGAATAGAGTTCTAAACCTCGACTAGCTTGAAAATCGATAGGTCTTTTGTAATGTATCGTATATATAAATATATATTATTTATTGTATCATCGTATTTTTATGTCGAACTCAAGTATAATTTACATTTTCACCAACAATATTAATATCAAAACATATATAGACATATATATTTGGTAGTTTTATTTATGTAAAAAATATATATCTTAAAATATTTTAAATGTAGGCATTTTAATACCTGTTGTTGGCAAAGGGGATTAAAACATAGAATCAATTGGATTGTTGATATTCAATGGAATAAATTTTATTTATTCAGCACACATAAAAAAATTGTTTTAGTAAGAAATTAGAGTATAAAAAATGTAAAATAAATATGAAATTTAATTGGGAACTTACATTGAGCCATGTATTAGTTTTTCTTTCATGTAGTTTTTCTGTTTTATTTATTTATTTTTATTTTTTGTCTTTGGTGACAGATGTTTAAAAAATATATAATGAAAATTCTATATACATTTAAAATAATTTTAAAATTATATATTTTATATTAAAAAATGAATTTTAATATATTTATGACGTCACAGTTCGATCCGATTTGACCTAATGGTTGAATTAGTGATCCATCCACCTGACTATTTCCGATTCACTGATCAGTCCGATTTTCAAAACATTAGTATGTAGTTCTATAACTGATCAATATCACACAAGTGTCATGTTATTAATTTCTAACATACCACTTACGGTTGGGAATATTTTTTTTTATTTTTTATTGAAAGATTAATTTGTAAGTGAATAATGTGCCCCATGAAGGGTTGACTCCGTTGGGTAGAAAATATTTTTTAATAAAAAATATTTTTTACAAAAAATTATTTTTAGAAAATATTTTTCTATATTTGGTGGTGGTGGTGGAATGAAGGTGAAAGTGGGGGTGGTGGCATGGTGGTGGGGTGACGGTGGTGGTGATGGTGACGGTGACCGTGGTAGTGGCAGTAGTGTGGTGATATTGGTAAAATTTTAGTTCGGAAAACGTTTTTCACATTTTAAAAGTGAAAATTATTTTTTGCCCAAATATGCTTGTTTTCCATTGATCATGGAAAATAATTTTTTGTAGATTTTCATTTTTTTCATTATACCAAACATGAGAAAATATGAAAATATTTTTTAGATATATTTTTGCTAAAACAAACAAAGCGTAAAGATGTACGATTTACTGACTCATATGTTATTTTATTATTAGTTAGTGATTTATTTTAAAAAAATTAAAAATACTACTAGAATTTGGACATAATAACAAAACGCATAAATTCCACTGCCGGGACTCTAAATGTAGCCATTCTTGTGTGATTAAACAGGAAAACAATTCCAATGTCAGGAGTTTTTTTTTCCTTTTGTTTTAAGGTTTTGATCCTCCTATCCAAATATGTCATCATTAATCTTTCCAATTAATAATTAGGAGTGGTTTCTGTGTTAATAGTCAACAGTCACAGTGGGCAATGTCATTTACAATAGGAGGAAAAAAACTTATAACAAGGAAGTAAAAGTGAAATGGTAGGCTTGCTTCCCCAATTCCAATGGCAGGAAATTCCCCCCCCCCCCTTCCCTTTTGTTTTAAGGTTTTGATCCTCCTATCCAAATATATTATCATTAACCTTTCCAAATAGTAATTAGGAGTG
Source organism: Camellia sinensis (assembly GCF_055761805.1). Taxonomy (NCBI): domain Eukaryota; kingdom Viridiplantae; phylum Streptophyta; class Magnoliopsida; order Ericales; family Theaceae; genus Camellia; species Camellia sinensis. The sequence goes on along the minus strand of NC_138967.1, from coordinate 19,047,442 downwards.
ATTTTTGTGTTAATAGTCAACAGTCACAGTAGGCAATGTCACTTATAATAGGAGGGGAAAAAAAAAAAAAAACTTATAACAGGGAAGTAATAGTGGAATGGTGGGCTTGTTTCCTCAAAAAAAAAAAAAAAAAAAAAAAAAAAAAAGAAGTTATTATTGTGTATTGATACTTCTCCCATTTCATTGCCTTTACTTTTCAGTTGCGTTTTCATATGGATATGGAATGATTGTAGTTGGAAGCCAAAAGAAGAAATGACCTTTGATTTGGAAGAAGGTGCGTATGATTTTAATAATACATATGGAGGAAGAATGGAATTTAGTATAAGAAGGGAATATTGTAAGAATAACAAGTTTACGAAACAAATTATTTCTAAAAATTTTGTTTGCAACGAGGGATTTCGGAAGGTTGACAAGTGAGATCCATTTACAAAAACCCCTAGAGCTGAAACTAGGGCTAGTTGTGAGGCCCAACTTTTTGTTAAATTGGATGTCAGTACTGGGAAATTTGTTGTGATTGATTTCAAAGAAAAACACAACCATAAACTTGTATCTCTTGATTGTGCCCATATGTTGTTATCACAAAGAAAGATATCAGCAACTCAAGCAATTCAGTTAGACTTAGCCTCAGAGTCTGATCCTCGTTTAAGGTAGTCTTTTGAACTCATGGGTAGGGAAGCTTGTAGGAGGCAGTGTCTTGGGTTTATGAAATTAGATCAAAAAAATTACTTGAGAACCAAAAGGAAAAAAAGTTTAGCGTATGAGAAGTAGGTAATGTGTCGCAATACTTTCAACAAAGATCTTTGGAGAATCCATGTTTTTTTTATGCTTTCCAATTAGATAATAAGGAGTAAATAACGAATATGTTTTGGGCCGATGAACAAATGATCATGGATTATGCCCAATTTAGTGATGTAGTTACGTTTGATACTACCTACAAGTTGAATAAAGAGCATAGGCCATTTGCATCTTTTGTGGAATTTAATAATCATATAGAAACAATTGTTTTTGTTGCTGCTTTGTTGTATGATGAGATTGCCGAAACATTTGCATGGTTATTTCAAACTTTTTTATGTCAAAAAAGGCACTAAAAACTTTGTTTACTGATCAAGATGCTGCAATGGCTAAGGCTATACCCATTGTCATGCCTGACATAAGTCACCGTTTGTGCACTTGGTATTCGATGCAAAATGCATCAAGGCATGTTAATTGTCTCTTTCAAGATAAGGGGGTGTGAAAGGTGTATTAAATAGATTCACGTTTGATATTAAGGATGAAAATGAATGGAAAATGAAGTGAGAGAAAATGCTTAATACATATGATGCTCATGATAATCATTGGTTGAAGTTAACTTTTGGGGTGAAGGAAAAATGGGACTGGCCATATGTTGGATCAACATGGGCTGCGGGAATGAGTACAACACAACTTAGTGAATCTTTTAATGCGTTTTTGAAGGATTATATTCGTTCTGATTTTAATTTAAATGAATTCTTCATGCATTTTGAAAGGGTACTTTGTGAAAGCAGTACAAGGAGTTAGAAGTTGGATATACTTTGTGAAAAGCAGTACAAGGAGTTAGAAGTTGGATATGCCAAGGGTGAGAGCACTATTCATAATGTCAAGTCAAATGGGTAATGTGTACACTAAAAATATTTTTGAGAAGTTTCAAGATGAGTATTTTCTTTCTGTTGAATTAGACATACAAGCAATTGAATACGATGATGGTTGTAGCCCATATACAATTGTTGATGCTATTGGGAAAAATGCAAGGAAAGTGAAGATGAAGATGGATGGCTCTTTGCCTTGTAGTTGTACAAAGTTTGAAAGGAAAGAGATTTTGTGCAGTCACTGTTTGAAGGTTATGAGAGAAATATTGAAGCTGAAAGAGATTCCTTTATAATACATTATGAAGAGGTGGACCAAACAAGCAAGAACAAAAGCTGTGAAGGAAAAGTTGGGGAATGAGATTCAAGTATACGCCAAATTCCAACAAGCCTCACGGTATAAGACATTGATGACCACAATTAGAGCAATAGCATATAGAGCTGTTGAAACTGAGAAAACTTATGATTTTTGTTGTTCACAAGTCGCTTCATTAGGTGCAAATGTTGAAAGCAAGTTAAGTGCCCATTTTTGTACCGAAAGAGAAGTAAGTATTGATGATCAACCTCAAAGCTTGGAAGTGGCTTTTGAAGACAATAATCATGTTGTGCAAATTCCAACAGGATTGAAGAAAAAGCATCCAACTAGTAAAGGCAAAGGGAGGATAAAAGGTCCATGTGAGCTGGCATTGCAAGCAAGCTTTTAAAAGATAATCCCATGCTAAATTTGTGAGTTCATCAAAACATGTTGTTGCTCCAACAATGAGACCTTCTCCATTATCTATTGGAGGAGACGTCTACATTCATGAAAATGTTACTTCTCTTCATCCTTCACTTGTTCCCCCTCCTCCTCCTCATTCCTTTGCCATGGGTGGTACTTCAATTCCTCCTTCATTCATATATCCCACGTATAATGTGACTGAGATTTTGTCAATTAGTTTTTTTTTTTTTTTTTTTGGTGGGTATAATATGGCCATTTGCATCTTGTTATGAAGCCTAATATAGTATGAATTCGTTGTAGGCAAACAATTTGACATATTGTGCTCAACCAACATTTATGACACTACTTCAAAGTGGGTATGACATTGGGTTTCAAGATTCTCAAGCCTCAAATACAGATTCTCGACTAACAAATAATTTGCTATTGTGTAGTGAGGTACTTTTGCTGCTATATTGGTATTGATTTTGCTAAATTTTGTGCTGAAATTAATGTTGTTTGTTGCTGCTGAAAATGGTGTTGTTTTGGTGCTGAATTGCTGTTATTTTGTGCTAGAAAGTGCTGCTGAATTTGTGCTGTGTTGCTGTTGTTTTTTGGTCATTTTTTGTGCAGAAATTAATTTTTTTGTTACTGCTGAAAATGGTGCTAAATTGTTGTTATTTTGTGTTGGAAAGTGCTGCTGAATTTGTGTTGTTTTGCTGCTATTTTTTTGTCATTTTTTTGGTTGAAATTACTGCTATTTGTTGCTGCTGAAAATGCTGCTGTTTTGGTGTTGGTTTGCTATTTTTTTGTGCTGTAATTGCATTAATTTATTGCCTCTAATGCTGCTGTTTTATTTCAATTTTTTTTTCAGGGTTTGGATGGCCACGAAGAGGTGGAAGGCACTTCAAATTTCAAGCATAGGAGATGACTCTGATGTTGCTATTTGTGATGTTTTGCTGTTGGTTGTGCTTCAGAATCTGCTGAATGTTTTGTTTTTAGTTCATGTTTTAGTCCATTTGTAGTAAAACTTGGGGCTTTTGGAGTCAACATGGGGAGATGAGGGCATTTCGATTGTTGTAAAATTTGAGTAGCATTTGGAGATGAATGCACTTGGATTCTTGTAGAATTTAATATGTATTTCATTTTTTGTGTGCAATGCTTGCCTGTTAAGAGGCAATTCTTCTAATTTGAGGCAAAGTCAAATTTCTTCCATATGAGTAATAACAAAGAATGCAGGCCACTTTGTAGGTTGTTCCATGTGAGGCAATTCTTTTTTTTTAACAACGAAAAGTAGGCCACTATTTACAGAAGGGGATATTCCCTTGCACAACCCTCTATGATTTGGTATAACACTCATCTATGACAAGCTACTACCAACAGCAGAACAATAAAAGCAAAGGTGTAATTCAATTTATCACCAAATCTTCCGATTACCATTGCCAAGTCTCTATATTGTTTCTTACTCTTCACAGTCATGTCTTTGAGGTCCCTATTCAAGATAATTACTTCTCTAAGAGTAGACAAGACATCCATTCATTCTTCAAGAATATCATTCTCGACCATCTTCAAATTATGCTGCATATGTGGAGGGATCTACCACTCAAAGAACTTACAGCCATTCAATGAATGGCGTCATACAAAATATAAGCGATTTGGGTTATCCGTTGACTAAGAAATCTTAACCATAGCTTTTCTGTCACATCGACAATTGCGGTTGTCGAATCTAACTTCATGAATGTTGCCTATACTTGCATTTGTGCTTGACATTGACCTACAAAAAATATCAAATAGTAAAGTACATCAAGACATCTCTTAGGAAAATTTCCTTCATTCAACCATAGAAAAGCACATCAAGGCACCAAATGACCTAGTTAGATTTCCACAACTTTTGCTAGAGAGTCCAACCCATCAAAAAGATGTTCTTGCTTCTTTTTTTCTTTTGCAATCTTAGATATTTTTTTTTTCTAACCTAAAGAACAACCTTCGATGAATGCAAAACAGATAGAAGCATCACTAAAAAAGTGCACGACCTAACTAAAAGGGGCAACATAGACCATTTAAGGTATATCAAATAAAAAAACATCACACACACTACAAGAAAAAACACTTTTCGTGACCAACATTTTGGTCGCGAAAAGTACCATATTTGGTCACTAAAACCTTTTCGCGACCAAAATATGTTGGTCGCGAGTTGGTCGCTAAAGCCTCGTCACAGATAGTTTTCTGCGACCAAAAAAGCCTTTGGTCGCTAAAAGTGACCATTCGTGACCAACTTTTTTGGTCGCAGAAAGTCTGATTCATATTAGCCAAAAGTAAACTTTTAGCAACCAAAGATAAGTTGGTCGCCAAAAATCAACGCCTTGACCCAAAAAAATAATTCTTTTGTGTTGCCTAGGACTTGAACTCCTGACCAAGGTCAGAGTCACCATGCACCCAATCCACTCTGCCAATAACATACTTCTTATTCATATTTGGCAAAAAAAATATATAACCCATAAAAATTGGGTTATATATTATTTTATAAAACTTTTAATGCCTAAACAGAAAAATAGCATGTAATTACAATAGTATCATTTTTTTTAAAATTTATCTCGCCATAACTTTCCGTGACCAACTTTTTTTTTTGGTCGCCAAGGGGTAATCTTCGACGACCAAAAAAGCCTTTGGTCGCCAATAGTATACTTTTGGCGACCAACTTTTTTTTTGTCGCAAAAAGGTGATCTTCCGCGACCAAAAAAGCCTTTGGTCGCCAATAGTATACTTTCCGCGACCAACTTTTTTTTTTGGTCGCCAAAGGGTAATCTTCCGCGACCAAAAAAGGCTTTGGTCACTAATAGTATACTTTCCGTGACCAACTTTTTTTTTTGGTCACCAAAAGGTATACTTTCCGTGACCAACTTTTTTTTGGTCGCCAAAAGGTGATCTTCCGCGACCAAAAAAGCCTTTGATCGCCAATAGGTATACTTTCCGCTACCAAATTTTTTTTTTGGTTGCCAAAAGGTGATTTTCTGCGACCAACAAATTGTGGTCGCCAAAAGTTAAATTTTAGTCGCAGAAAGTGGACTATTTGCGACCCAAAAAAATAGGTGGTCGCCAAAAGTATTTTTTCTTGTAGTGACAGGAATTGCTACATTTACCATTTTGCACACAAATTCAAGATCAGTAACATCTGAATATTATGCATAACCTAGTTTTCTACTTTGTCAACTACAATTTGCCTAACTCTGCCCACTAAAGTTGTATTTCCAATAGTACATAGTTCCTCTAACGTTAGTATTTGTCATTCATAGACTCCATAAGTGCAAAACAACAAAAATATGGCCTCCAATCTCCATATGAGTAACGTAAACATTTCACTAAACTAATTTACAGCCTGTTTCATTTACTAGTTCACTTGGTATATAGTTCCTCCAATCTTCCATATGAGTAATATAAAATTTTAATTACAAAATGAACATGTACCAACATTACACTAAACAACAAAAATATAGCCTCTTTCATGTACCAAGTGATGCATTTGAGAACATCATCACTAAACAGCAAAATTATAGCCTGGAGGAACAACAAAAATATAGCTTTGCAAAAATGAAAACAGCAAAAACTGGAGGAACTACGAGTAATCCTCTAACATTTCACTAAACAGCAAAAATATAGCCTATTTCATGTACCAAGTGATGCATTTGAGAACATCACCACTTCAACTACATTCTCCATTTCACTAAACATTTCAACCCAAAGAGAATAGTATGCCAGAATTTCTACATGACTCCAGTATGCTGATGATCCACAATAGAACAAAGAGAACAAGTTGCCATAATTTGAACAGTGAGCTTTGAAAATGGCAGATTATTTGGGGGAAACAACGGGAAAAAACATATTACCTTAACTTTGGTAAACGGCTGAAATCGTGGCTGAAATCTTCGAAGTAAGACAGAGGGAGAGAGAGAGAGATCGTCGATGTTCACCATCGACTTGGATTTGCCATCGTCAGTGTCACGACATGAAGTCGTCATTCACCAGAGCTCAAGAGAGATCGCGGCTGAAATCTTCGGAATAAGATAGAGGGAGAGAGGGAGAGACCATCGATGTTCGTCACCGACTTGGACTTGCCACCTTCGGTGTCAGGAGATGGCATCGTCATTTACTAGAGCTGAAGAGGGAGGGAAAAAGTGAATGGAAAGGAAGCTATGTTTTGCTATCTAATGAAGTGAAATCCAATTTTTTATTTTTTTTAAAGCTAATTTGATCTCAGCCGTACATCCTCTTCAAAGTGACGTGGCTAAATCCTAGCCCTTGATTGGAGAAAGGGTTTGAGAGGTTAGTTGGAGAGATTCTGGACTCTGGGTAGGGTGGCCTCCCATCTACCATCCATTTGAACTTAGGCGTTTTGAAAAAAAAGCATCCGCATTTGTAGGAGAGTAAAAATGGCCCGACCCGTTTGGGCCTAAGCCCAACCCGAGTCCATGGTCTTGGGCCTGGGCCATCATTTTGAAGCCCGGCCCGCCTGACTCGCCCCGTGGCCCAACCCATTGGCATGCTTAAGGCTCACTCAAGGCCAGCCCGCCCGAGGCCCAATGCTTGTTTTAGTGGAAAATAATAAAATTTTGATAAAAAAAGTTAAAAAAAAATGGCCAGGCTTGCCAAAGCCTAAGGCTAAGCCTAGGCCCATCGAGCCAGCCCGAGGCTCGGCCCATCGACCCGCCCAAGCCCCGAATATCCCAGGGCCTGGGCTTAATTTTTTGGCCCGTGGGTCAAGCCGGGCCAGCCCGAATTTTGGCAGGAGCCCGAGTGGGTCGGGCTGGGCCGGGCCAGATTTACACCCCTATGCATTTGTCTAAGATCATTGAAATAGTCCATTTTATGACAAATTGATTCAGCCCGTTCAATTTTAACCAGTCAAATGGATGTTTGCCCAACTCTAACCAAACTAATGTCCTCATTAAACACCAACTAATAATTTTAAATACCAGAAATAAAAAATAAAAATTTTCAAAAATTAGAAACATAATAAATTAACAAATTACTTTAGTATTAGCTCATATGATAGAGTCCAAGTCATAATAGAAAACAAATGTCTAACACTAGATTCACTCCATGATTGGGGACCTTGAGGAGTACGAAGCCCATGCCTTGGGTAGTAAACTCAGCTAAGAACAATGAGTCAATTACACTAACCGTCTTTATGGTTTGGGATTCGTGTCATTTTAGTTTTTGACTTTTTAATTATGACATGTTTGACCTTGAATTTTAAATTTTATTTGAAATAAGAACAATTAAAGATACCTTTGCCTAATTTGAAGAGCAAAATCATCAATTTAATAAAATATAAACTAATTTGACCCAAAAAAAATGTCAAAAAAATATTTTTAAATTTTTGAAAATTATTTCTATCCACCAAATATAAAATTGTGTAAAATTGATAAATCTTTTAAACATATATTTATTTATTTATTTTACCAAATTAATTTTTATTATGTGTTTGAATAATGATCATCTAATGAGTGGTTGTTCAGATTTTAATGTGTAATTGATACATTTAACATACGAAATGTTTTGTCTTGGATTTTTTGATTTAATGTATTGGTTTAATAATAATATCAAAATTGTCACCATATTTATCTTTTGAAAAAATGGAAACTAATTTAATTAAAATAAAAACAACCATCTACTTACAATAATTATTTAAAATATAAAAATTTTAGATACATTAAGATTAGATGCATCTAAAAATTTTATAAAAAAAATTGACTAAAATATGAAAAGGAATAGCAAAAGGCAAACAAAAATATGAACAAAAGTGCACACATGTTGTTTGGGTTTTCAATTATATTTAGATGCATCTAAAAAGTTTTTTTTTTTTTTTTTTTTTTTGTAAAATAAAAACATGAAAAAAAAATTTATTAGAACAAACAAAAATTGGTCTAATAAGAGTTTTTAAAATATGAAACCACCAAAATAAAAAAGACAAAACATTCCATTCCACTGCCACGACTCGAACCCAGAACCCTCAAGAGAGATCCAAGCAACCATATATTGAAGAATTTTATTAGCTTGTGCGGATTATTAATTATTATTTACACAACTTACTTTATTTAACTAAATTTCAACTTGAGATTGATAAACCAAATAGAATTTGTGGAAGCTCAATGGTAGTCTCACGTCGCTCCGTGAGTAAACCACATTTCACTATATAAGTTGACTAACTATTTTAAATTACGCTGCTGGAAATTAGGCTTTTAGCGGCGTTTAAAAAACGCCGCTATAGGTATCAAAAACGTCGCTGATTATTTTTGTGACGTTTAGTACCAAACGCCGACGACGCGGCCGTCACTATAACTTTATGGCGTTTTGAAAACGCCGCTGTATTAGTATAGGCGGCGTTTTTAAAAACGCCGCCAAATGTCCTGCCCTAACAATACTGTGACGTCACTATGCTTTTAGCGACGTATTTAAAACGCCTTCATAGGTTTTTTTTAATTTTAAAAATTCCAACCGTTATAGTGGCATTTTAAAAACGCCGTCTTATATTTCTTTTTTCTTTCTTTTTTTTTTGTTTTGAAATTGTGCTAATTTTATGTGATTGAACTAAAAGAACACCAATAATAAAACTAAATAACACTAATATGAAATAATAACTCCCATTCAAATAACAAATATAGCATTAATTCACTTTCGCATTCAATTTAATATAACATTAATTTTCCCGCAAAATAACATATCCAAAAATTGAATTCACAATTTTCAATCAAAAAATTACTACCTTATATACAAAGCCACAAAATAACATTACCCTCCTCTCTCTCTCACCACTCCCCCATTTAATACAAAAAATAAGAAGTGAACCAAAACACCCACTGTCAAATCCAAGGAAAAAAAGAAAAAATAAGAGAAATAAAAAACCAAAGGATTTTAACACAAAAAATCCTGAAAAAATTGCTGGCCCTTTGGCAACTAATTCAGAAGTTGTGGTTGGATCCGATCACAATTTGGTAAACAACTTCTTCACTTGCTCAACAAGGTCCTCATGGTTCACAGCTCCAGAAGCAACAATTATCTAGAATAGTAGCTCCAGGTAGAACACCCAATATTTAGGACTTCAAGAAAGTAAATTGACGGCATTGAATAATTGATAGATGAATGAAGGTGAAGCCAACATGTTAACAACTAAATAGAACTAGCAATAAATTATGAACAGACAAAATGCTCATAACTTTATGACACCACCTACCATTCTGGATGTGTGTGTGTCGATATATTTTGAGTCCTATTTTATCCTCATGTCATCTAGTTTGCTTTCCCAATTTTATTATGTAATTAGGCAGGGTAACCTCAAACCCACCTATCAGACTGCCCCACATCAGTCTTAGTGAAACCAACATCAAGAGTAGTATTCCCCACTAACAATCTCAATAATAAAGTTTTGAGCATTTGAGTGTCAACTGTAATTTAAATTGCCTTACCTGGAGCCAGATACCCAAATGTTCCAGCTACAATAGTCGTAATGTGAGATTCCTCATCTTCTAATAATTTGGCTAATCCAAAGTCAGATACTCGAGCCTCAAAATTCCCATCAAGCAAAATGTTACTTGACTTTATGTCACGATATATAATTCGTGGGGAACAATCATGGTGCAAGTATGCCAGCCCTTTTGCAGCTCCCATGATGATATTTAGCCGTGTATCCCAGTCCAACTGCTCAGATCTCTCTGCACATACCAGCAGAACAAAACAATGTTTTCCATATATTCAAGCAGCAAATTTACAGACTGCAGTGGGCAATATTGTGAAGAGAAAGGCCATAGGTGGTGAAAGTTGCGCATCTCAAAATCAAAATATATCATGCATTCCACTAGGCATCACATGAATTAAACAGCATCAAATGAATCCATAACAATTTTTTGGCCAATCTGGTATCCAAATAAAACTGAGAGCTTCGGATTTTTGTAATATCATTTGTTGGCATATCTGGAATATTGTAAGATATCTGCTGATACATCATGATAACTTGTTAAAGGTATCAAATAATTGAACATCTTCATTCAGAGCTACAGAAAATGAATTATAATATAATTGTTAACACGGAATAAAGAAGTTCCATTCAAATCCATCTAGAGAACCACCTGATGAGATGAGCACAAAACATTTTTACCACACCTTTCTTATGATGAGATGGGTAGGATTTCCAGCCCAACATAGTCAAACCAAGTCAAGCTGTCAAAAGGAGTCTACTCAATTTTTAGTCAAAGAGAGGCATTAGAAGCAGGCTTCAGAGAATTTAATTTGATCTTTTATAGAAAAGTAACAGTGTAACACCAAATTAGCTTGGCTTCCACCATGTTTTATTTATGGTATCAGCAATATTTTTGCTTTTCTATTTCATCGTTAGACTAGGTAGTTGGTCCAGACATATCTATTGACACAAGTAATCCATTAGGCAAGCAACTCAAGCCAAACTTTGTTTTCTGTTATCAAAAGAAAAGTACAAAGTCAATCATATTGAGCATCTCCAACGCTATTTAGTCCTGTGGGAAACACAATTTTGTATATTCTGCAAGGTGCACCATCCTGATTAATTGTTAGCTCAAGATAAACAAGGCACCAAAACCGTTGGTTGCTAGAAAGGATATGGAACAAATAAGAACAAGCCACAAAGGGCATAATTTTCACTAGTTAACTAGGTAAACATAAATCACAAGTGAACTGCAAAGACAAGTTGACATATTCTTCAGTCATGCACAGAGCAGTATGAATGAAGAGAAGATATAGATGATCGTGACAGATTAGTGTTACTTGCATCCAGGCTTGTTAGTTTCCCATTATTAGTAAATTGAAAAGTGTCACCATTCCATTTGGGTACTCATTGAAATTGAAAAGTAGGTAGCTTCCTTTGTCAAGAAAACTGAGTCACAAAACTAAAATTTAACTCATAGACAACACCTTAGAAAGTGCAATGAACAGGAAAATAACAATGTCAGCTCTTGGAGATGTAGGTCTTTGGTAAATGTAGGTAAATCATTAATATTCTATCAAAAACAACTATGGATTGAATAACGCATGTCCCATAAGGTGTATTAAAATACTCTTAACTTAATGGCATAGGATACTCATTATCAGAAAGATCTGTTCCTTCTAATTTGGGGTTCCCAGCATTGACTAGACCACCAAATATCTGCAAGCAAAAGAAGACACATGAAAGACTAATTATGTTAAATTTTATACCGCAGACAAAGACAATCAGTTAACTAAAAAGAAATAAAATTGAAGACCACATGAAAGCTTTTGACATGACTTGGAATTCAAATTAGGTGAATAAGGAGTTCCATGTTTTGTTCTGAAAGTGAAAGATGTCAGAAATGTTAAGCATAACTAAGCAGAAATTTAGGACGACAAAGGCCACATGAAAAACTGTCTCTACACACAAAAGCCAAGAGAACAAAATGGAAGCAGGTGAAGATAGAACTTGTTTTACCTGTAAACCAAGAGAGCAATAGATGCATAGAATGCAAAATATGATGCCCATAAATGGCATCAAACTTGGTATGAGGGTAAAAAACGTGGCAACAAAGGCACGGTACCGCTGGACTTGCATCAAGAGCCTAATTAATCGTAACATTCTAGCAAGAAGAAGATAACGGATCCTGTAATTGAGGAGAGCCAATTAAATATATATCATGGAATTTAAAGAAATGATTGTGAGGCTAATCACTCTAGGCAACAGCTAGTACTAAACAAACTATTTTCCAGGCATGAGTATGAATCAAGAAATAGAACTACATGATATGCCGTGATTATTTTTCACGACATACCTCGGGTTTTCAATAAGGTTCATGCAAGTGGCTCATGATCCATTTTATTTATTTATTTATATTGGGTATGTGTCTAGGGTCATTAAATTGTATGAGATGTCCTGCATAAAAGTGATGAGCACAATTTTTATGCATCTGGAGATGCAGGTTAACCAGCCTTGGATGTTTATCTATTAGTTTCTTATGCAATACAACTGTACAAGTATATAGGTGAAATTCGAACTACAAAGCAAAATGTAGATGTGGATTCTATCTCTCACTAACTTCCTCCTGATTGCAAACGGACACACTTGAACTAATAAACTCATGTAAGTTAAATTACCGAAAGTAAACCGGAGTTAGCATGGAAAAGAGGATACTTGTAAACTGAGTATAGCATCCAGAACAGATTCATCAGACATATTTGCAGGTCAAGATCACCAAGCTTATAGTTCCCCACCATCTAAATTCTTCAGGGGGTTATGTTAGAAGAAAACTTGTATCCTTGAGATTCCAACTCAAAGTATTAATATACAAAAAAAGTATACATAAAACATGAGTTATTTGCTGCAACAATGGTGCTATCAAGGATGTCAATATTTTTTCATTCCAATGAGCTGCTTCAAAAGTGACTAGTAAACAAAACAAACTTAAGCTTTACTCATTAGCTGTTGGTAGCAACAATTAGAAACCTCTTTGTAATAGTCTAAAATCTAAAAAGATCTAAAAACCAAAAAGAAACTAGTATTCCTCAATTATCAAACACATCTGTTAGTAGAAAAATATGTGGGAACATGGACACGTGTTTTCCAATTCATGGTCCAAACCATATGATTTGACAGAGCTTGTAAACAATCAATTTGAATCCTAATGTTTGAATCCAGAAAATTCATTATTCAGAGACCATCAAGTTGTGTTGATGAACCAAAAGATTCACAAACTTAACTCCTAAAAATTAGCTAGAACCATTTGTAATCTCTAGTTCCACAAAGCAGATTTTGACTCTACTAGTACTACTCTATTCCAAATACATGTCTAAACCAAATAAATAACTACTGATCACTCAATAGATTGACAAATATTTGCATCAAACCATAATAGTTGACACTTGCAATAACATAAATGGTGTTCGTCGAACTAGTCCAATTCTTAAGGACACTTGCAAGATAAATCAGGAATGATTTAATTTCAATTATCAGGATGATCTGAACTTGGTAATTTTGGTCTAGCTTATTAAAGAGGACACAATTAAACTTTCATCTTAATGCATGTGCATAACTCATCTATCAAATGCATAGAAAATGCCAGCACTAATGGTATACAAACAAATTGTCAACTTTAAACGGAATCTCACAGAAATGAAAAGCTGCTGCATAGTATAAGACTGGAAGGTTTAGAGTTTAGATTGTATACTACCTGGAACCAATTGGGGTTCTCTGGGCTTTGCTGAGCAGCAAGAACTTCAACAAAATTGCTAAGTACAGAAATCAGATCCTCAAGTTGTGATATTTCCTTACCTCCAAACTTTTTAATAATGGCATGCCGAGGAACTCCAGCTCTAAAAAGCATATATCTGAAATTGGTAAGTACACAACTATTTCCAATGAGAGATTGTAACAGAAAATTCAAGGTGATCTCTCTGCTCTAGATATCAAATGGTGACAACAGCCTCCCATGTTGCCACAAATGACTTGTACTAAACACAGAAATTTAACCAATATATGCACAGCCAATGCAGTATGTAACAAGATTTGAATAAGAATAAAATTCAAGCATCAATCTAAATTCACATGATAAGGATAGACATACCCTGGTTCTGAAACATATACAAGGCCACAGTGGAAACGAAAATTTCTCGCCTGTCACCAAAAAAACAAGAGAAAACAAGTTAAGACATATTTACAACAATAAGCAGAGCAGCTTATCTTAACAGCAGATAAGCTACAACTAAAAAAACACTGGTATCCAACCGAAATTAAATAAAACATAATTATATTTTTTTCCCTAGCATCAAATGAGAGAATATGAAATAACTAACATAGAATGATATGCCTGAATGTATTAGAAATGAAATCACCTTGAAAAACTGTGATGGAATCAAGAATACCCTTCCCACCAAGGTAGGGAAATCATGTGCACCAAAAGCTACAAATTTGTGCAGGTCATGTTGCCAAAATGCAATGGTGCTCCAATCATTCATTTATTATAATGACAAATGATGAAAACATTACACAAATATGTGCCTAGTTTTACGAGCTTAGAAACCATAAAATAAATGCAGTAGAAAAAATTAAATAGAAGGGATGAAATATATCTCTTTGTAATAGAAGAAAATAGATGAATAGGTAACATTTTCATATTAACCGAATATCTGAAGTTATAAAAGCAATGATAAAGATAAAAATTCAGATAAGTGTAACACTTGTTAGCATACAAAAGCAACTTGAGGTTAAATCCTCAAATCTTGGGCCTTCAAGTTTAACAGAGGTCATGTAACGATTTTAGTAAAGAAAAATTAATAACATTTGTAGCAGAAAGTCCAAGCCATCCAGCAAATCTAACTATTAAATTCAGATATTTGAGTGGGAAAGTTCATGGTCACGATGAACTTTTGACTCTGTTCTAGTTATTGCTGTCAATGACCAGAAGTTCAATAACCAATTTAGTCTTCTCTATACTCAGAAATGCTGCTCAACTCAACTATCCCAATTTTTTGGTAATGCTTTTATATGCTCAGGCAATCAAAATATCTATCAACGATTCAACATTTCATTTTTTTTTTTTTGCGCATTAAAGCAACCATTTTTTACATCTGTTAATGAGGAACAAACATACTTTCTTATTTAATTTTCTTTCAATTTACAACAATTTCTTACATTAATTATATAAATTCAGCAAAAGGGTAGTGTACAAACCGGAATTTTAGCTGCAATGAGGCAGTTTTTATAGGAATTTTCAGAGCAAACATTTGTGACATCCTTAAGCACTGCCCTCCTCTTATGCTGAACAGGTGCAGCAGCAGAAGCACTGCTATTCATCTCATCTAAAGCTGCTCTTTTTGAACTTGTCCGTAAAACTTGCTTTTGACCTTGCTGCTTCAGTGCTTCTGAAGGTGGAATCCCTCCAAATGCATGACAAACAGCAGCTCGAGCTCGTGTCATTCTAACAGTAGGCTCCCCAACATTGGCAATAGCAAGATTTTCTTCCTTCATGTTTACTGGCCTTAGAGAAGAGCAAGGCAAGGGTTTCTAAATTCAGATAAGACTCATGAAACCTGCAACAAAATGCATATCGGGACAAAGTGAAATAAAGGACAAGCTGCTGAAGTGAGAAGGGGCTCCAGAATAGGGAACTCACAGGCTGCTAAAGAAATATCGTAAGCGAGTAAAAGTACAAAATAAAGCATAACAACCTAGAGCATCTAATTTTCCAGATAATCAAAGTAATGTTTGTCTTTAAAGACATCAAAACAGATGCACAACCATGTACAACTGGTGTATAAAAAGCTACACACTGCTAAGGAGGTAAAGAAATGGTTCCAGAAAAGACTCTGAATCTAATAGAATGAAATAAAAGGTAAATATCTTAAATTCAAAAATCAAGAGTGAAATAAAGCCATTAGAATCCAATGCTGGAAAATATTGTTTTCAGCTCCTGAAACTGCTAAACATTGTAATTTGATGATTCTAAATGAAAATGATGATCTCCAATCAGTGGTTTGCATAAAACACTGATATTTTCTACTTTGGATCTCCAGGTGTGGTGGAGTTCCATCTAGCAGCTACCTACGTATCCACAAACCAAATGCAAAGACAGAGACAAAATTCAATATATTCAAATAATAGATGGAATGGCTTTTTAGCTTAAAAAAATAAAATACTTTGGAGCAAAACTTGCAATTATAGGAATCACTTCAAGTTCATTATAGGAATCACTTGACGAATACACCATTCAGCCACTTTTTTGACATTGTGGCATGTTTCTATCCCTTATTGCCTACCTAAGATTCTAAGAAGCATGAATACAAACAAGTGATATGACACGAACATGCCAATACAACAATTTTCAAAAAATATAGGACATGACACATGAAGGACACACATAAAATATATAATTTTGTATATATTTATTATATGCTATATATATGAATATATCATTCAAAGATAATTAAAAAAAAAATGAGAGAGACGTGTCCAAGTAATCGTTGCACATGAAACATGACAATAACTTACCAACCAACCACCAATCCCAGGAAGTTCTGTAACATGAGTGAAAATAGGTTTCACTGTCATCTGAAAATATGCTATATATATGACTATATCTTCTATTTTTCTTCATGAATGAAGTCTTAAAAGGGTTATGATGCAGCATCACAACTTGCTACAAATTCCTCATCATCAAACAAATCTATTAGTTGAAGACAAGCACTCTAATAAAACATCAAAGGGCTGAAATAATCAAATTTAATAAACTATTAAGTGAAACCCTCACTTCAGTGAATTCCAATCCGTTGTTTTAAGCAAACATAGCTAGTTTTTGAACTTGGCCGTGCTCATTTGATACATAATTCAATATATAATCCATATGAATATATAAAAGGTTACAGAGTTTCTTATTGAGATCTATTTAAAAAAAAAATTGTCAATCTATTCATATATATGTATGTATGTATTTTGTGTTCAATTTTAACATCTACAATACACATATAGATCTTCAATCAAAACCTACCATACTTGAATCGAATCAATAGATCTTCAATCTGATCTAAGAATGATAAAGTAGATGAAACCTAGCATACTTGAATCGAATGATTCCGTCAGTAAGAAGATAGAGATGAGACTGATCAACACTTACTATGAAGAAGAGCTGCGAATGCGAACGCGAACACGAGCTAGAGAAGAGGCTTGAATCGATCTATGAATACTTGAATCGATCTGCAAATACGAAGGGGTTCATCTACGGTTCTACAAATATGAAGGGTTGTCTCTGAAACCAAGGGGTTTGAAGCGAGAGAGAGTGAAATCAACGGTTTAGAGAGAGAGAGAATAATACTTTAATCGATCTACGAATACATGAATCGATCTGCAAATACAAAGGGGTTCAGTTGCGGTTCTACAAATACGAAGGGGTTTGAAGAGAAGGGAGAGAGAGGGAGGGAGAGAGAGAGTGAAATCAAGGTTTAGTCAGAAAAAGGGAGACGAGAGAGAGTGAACACGCTACTTGATGTTGTCATATATTAAAAAAATAAAATATAAAAAAACACATTCGAAGGCGTTTTTAAAACGACTTGTGAAATGAAAACGGTGTCGTATTATTAAATGAAAAATGCGACGTTTATAAAAACGCCGTTAAATGTTAGAAACGGAGGCATTTTTTTAAACGTCGTTAAATAAACGCGTTAAATCCCAGTATTCTTGTAGTGTTAGCACAAGGTTTCACGATTTTGTTTTTCGCTTAGCAAAATGCCTTGGCTAATTTGAAGGAATTAGTCAACAAGTAGTCAACTACCCATGCCTTGTCCTAATTTGAAGAAATTAGTCAACAAAAAGTCAACCCTCCATTAATTAGTCAACTTATGTAGTGGAGTGTGACTTACTCACGGAGCAATGTGGATGATATTAGTCAACAAGCAGTCAACTCCTCATTAATTAATCAACTTGTGTAATGGAGTGTGATTTACTTACGAAGTGATATGAGATAGACACCCATTAAATTGCCACTTCTCTATAGAATTGAACAAAAATCCTATACTACTTCTCTCATCAAACACTAACCAAAAAATTCCCGTACCCACAAACACCATTAAAAATGCCAAAAATTTATAATTATATTAAATTAATTGATTTTTGGCAAATCTATTTCTAGTATTTTTTATTCCAAATTTAATTTCTAGTTTATTTAAAAGATAAATTACTAGTAGGTCAAAATAGTTAGATTTAATTCTCATAAAATCCTATTAAAAATAAGTCATACTAAACTAGTCGCTAAAAATTAATCTTGTGACATTTTTTGCAAATGTCGTTAAAAATTGACAATTAGTGACTTTTTTTGGTCACGGTTTTTATAAATTATCACTAAAACTTACAATTATGGACGTTTTTCAGTGACAAAATTGTCAAATTGTCGTTGAAAGTTAAAAATTAGTGACGTTTTTTGTATTTATTTTTTTCAATTGTCGCTAAAACTTATAATTAGTGACATTTTTTGTGATAAAATTTTTAAACCGTCATTAAAAATTAACAATTAATAACTTTTTTAATGACGTTTCATGAAAAACATTATTTATTATCGTATGATCTATTGAAAAATACGTCTATTTATTAGAATCTGCACGTAACTCTCTTTTATTTAAAACTCATCTAAGCACATGACTAACCATTTTATAAAATATTAATTTTAATTTTTGAAGTATTTTATTGTTAAAATATTAATTTTAATTTTTTAGTATTTTATTACAGAATAAACTAGAAAATTCGGATATATATATATATATATATATATCATTAAACTCAAATATTTCTTAAAGGTCAATTTAAACATTTCTTAAAAAGCCCCCATTATTAGATTTTGTTGATGACTTAAATTTAAATAATTATTATAAAGGTCCAATGAATTTAATAACTTCCCAAGTCCAAAAAATAATAAAAAAAATATGTATTAAGTGAACGAGTTTGGATTTAAAAATTCTTTTAAAACTAGATTAGACTCAAACCTCTTTTGGAAGATTTGAAAATTCTTTTAAAACTAGATTAGACTCAATCCTCTTTTAAGAAATGTTAAAAAAGTCA
This sequence comes from Camellia sinensis, assembly GCF_055761805.1. Taxonomy (NCBI): domain Eukaryota; kingdom Viridiplantae; phylum Streptophyta; class Magnoliopsida; order Ericales; family Theaceae; genus Camellia; species Camellia sinensis. Next base: position 19,028,571 of record NC_138967.1, on the reverse strand, counting down.
ACTTATTAATTTATTAGATCACATTACTCCTCTATTTTTTATGCGTCTTTCCATAATAAGTGAAAAAAAAACTTTTGTTGACGCTTCCCAAAAGAAAATGAGTGAGAGCACTAATTAGTGCTATCACTAATGATGTGGCAGTGGGCCCCACCATGAATGATTTGATGTTTTAGCCTTGGTGTTGTATTTTTTTTTCTTTTTTTTATTGAGTATCATATCATTAGTGATCTTTTTAAAACTCCAAAATTAATAGTCTCTATCATTGTTGCTTCCCAAAATAACCTTTGATACCTTATTTGGGAAGCACATATGTTATAACCATTTACAGAAAGCCGGGTTGATCCATTCTGTGTTTCCCCCACTGACCCAATAACTAGCTTAGAGGGTAGAGTCCCAATCACAAAAGTTTACTTGGACTAGGCTCTCACTGTTTGGGCTTTTAGCCCATTAAATAATCAACTATGATAGAGAGTTTTAAATAGAGCTCAAATGATGTGACAAGTAAAAAAAAAAAAAAAAACAGAAAAATAGGCATAAATAGCACATCATAGTGGGACCCATCACAATTAGAGCTCTCACGAGCTTCTTTTTTACAGCTCTCAATCATTTTTTGCTAAAAAAAGGACTTGAACCCGTGACTTTCAGAATAAAATTCTATTTGTATTGATATCTTTTCATTTAATTGACTTGTTACAATTATTAAGATCGACTTGATCGTGCTTAATAATTTCTCAAACAAAAGAAAAGTTTGGGATAAACCATAGTATTCAATCCGAGCATTTGGTTAGTCTAGTAACCACTATTTAAGGGTGTTTTGAAAAGTTAGTAAAAAGTTGACTTTTTGACTTTTTGACTTTTTGATTTTTTTGGATAAAAAAGTTAAAAAGCCAAAAAACTGACTTTTACTGTTATTGCCAAAATGCTCCTTATTTTGATTTCCAGTTGATTTCATATTGGTCAAAGGGAAGTGAACAACACCAAGGATTCTCTAGAGTGAAATTTTCCTAAAGTTTCCTAGAGTGTTACATTGTGTGGTTGAGATTTACTGGCAAGTCATGTGACTTGTCAGTAAATCTCAACCACACAATGTAGCACTCTAGGAAACTTTAGAAAAAAATCACTCTAGAAGATCCTTGCTCAGTGAACAAAGCACTGGAAGCTTGTGTTGAACTTTACAATAGTTGATTTTATTTTATTGACTATGCTACAAAATTTAATTTATATTAGCTGTGTTTGAGATTGTGTTAAACATCACTATAATATTCACATTTGTTCGCTTGTATTGAATAATATTTTATTGTTTACTTGTGTAATGTTAAAATATTAAATATTTGTTTATTTTAACTATTCATTATTAATTGATTTACTTATTTTAAGTATAGTGGAATTGCAATTTCAACCAAGCTATATTTTCTGTTTGGTTTGGTTGGTTCTAAACTAAAGACAATTATAGTAAAACTTATGGTACAATCTTCAATTTTTGATTATATCAAAAAAAAAAAAAAAAAAAAAAAAAAAGGTTGAACAACAATTGCCTCGCCTTATTTTAAGAAAAATTATATATTATATAGTCATTACAACAAATTAAGATTTTAGGGATACGATTTAGAGATAAAATTATTTTTAGAGATTAAAATATTTGGAGTAATTTTTTTGTCTCAAAAAGTAAACTTTTCTAGTATAAAATTGTTTTGTTTATAAAAGTACATATATTAGGGATATTTTTTAAATTGTCACTAAAATTCTTTTATTTTTTTTTTTGACATTTCGATAAGAGTATAAATGCAACTTGGGCGGACTCAACTTGAACAATCTAAGCCTCTGTTTGGCAAGTTGGTTTTCAGGCTTTTTTGGCTATTTTAGCCACAAAAAACAAAATAAGCTATTTTAGCCATAACAAACAAAACATGACATCCAACCTATAATCATTACATTCTTCTCTTATAAAAAAAGTCAAAAAAGCCAAAAAGTCAAAAAGTCCTTCCTAAACCAAGCTTTTTAGCCCAGGCTAAAATAGCCAAAAAAGCCAAAAAGTCAAAAAGTCAACCTACTTCCCAAACTAAGCCTAAGGAGCATTCTATTTGCACCCAAATAGTAACTTAGTAGGCCCCCATTAAAATTTTAAAATTTTAGTTCCTATTATGCCCTAATGTAAATTTACTAATAAGGACAATACACATTAAATCCTGAATTTTTTTTTTCTTTCATGGTACACCCTATATTCAAGTCTCTTCATCTCCTTCTCCAAAGTTTAATTATTTTCACTTCGTCTTCTTCCTCTTACCAAAACTTCAATTTATTCCACCAAAACTCACAATTATATCCACAAAAAAGCACCCTAGAACAATCTCATCAATCATCCTCTAATCTTTATGATGAGATATTCAAAAAACAGTGAAACATGTTGATCTCTCAATGGAACCCGCTTCACAAAATAAAATCTAGAAACGATGAAGTCATAGAAAGCATTAAAATCATCATGAGGGAAAAAAACCAGGAAAACCCACAAAAAAAAAAAAAAAAAAAAAAGAGTATCCAACTGGAGAGAGAGCACAGTCTGTGATGAAAAATAAACCTTACTCAACAAAGTTGAAGAGACCCAAAGGAAATCCATATATGATATATATGATATATACATATACATACATACATACATATATATATACACAGAGAGAGAGAGAAAGAGACCCATTGGTGAGAAGAGATGGATAAATTTTTTGAATTGATTTATTGATAAGGAAAATGGCTCATACACCCACTGGGGTCGACCTCCAGCAAGGTGTCACCCCGGGATTGGCCGAAAAAAAAAATTGTTTTTTTTTTTTTTTTTTTTGAGTTTTCAGCCAGTGGGGGCGCGCCACGTCACTGGGGGCGCGACCCCCACTGGAGGTATGCAGCGCGGTTGTATTGATAATTATGGTGTATCATAAATTATGATTTTACGTGGAAGGATAATTTGTGGAAAAAAAAAAAAGTGTATTAAGAGTAAATCATAATTCTAAATAATTTAATAGGGAGTACTATGAAATTGAGTGTACTAAATGATTTTTTGGGTGTAAACCCACAACCTGAGCTCAGTTTGAATATTTTAGGGCTTGAACAAAATGAATTTGAATTTGGTGTAAGTTTGGATAAAAATTTAAAAGTCTAAATTAAATTTGGTTAAATTTGGGCAAAGACACTGAACAAATGATATATATAAATATTAAATATACATATAAATAAGAAAAGCTTACATTTTTATTTTCTCACTCATAAATTGTAACGACCATTGTAATGGTATATCGATTCTTCAATTCTTATCTCTTTCATATTATATAAATTATTTGGTTTGATATTATTAATAATTTTATAAAAAGTAGATTCTAATTTTAACAAAATAACTAACATAACTAAACCAAAAAAAATATATATATATATCAAATTTATGTGCAATTTGGACATAACTCGAGTCGGGCTTAGACAAACAACATTGGGTAATAATTTAGGCTTGGACGAGCCTGGATAGCTTTTAACACAACTCGAACTAAATCTGAACAACCTTTCAGCCTATTTGAATTCATTCGAATTACATCCGTACTGTTCGAGACTTTTTGTAGTGAGGGTGTAGTATTATATAGCATGAACCCACAATCAAATTAGAAATAATATCAATTCCGCTACACATTTTATTTATTTAATTAAAATCCGATACGAGATTAATAAACCAAGTTGAATTGAACAAAATTCCTATACCACACTAAAGTCCTCATCAAACACCAACTAATAAGGATTGAATTTAGCGCAATGGCTTTGTAGTTACACCTTAGGGTGTGGTGAGGAAAATGATAGGGATTCGAATTGGTAGAGCAGCAACAATCCCTTTAGTTGTAATTTAATTTACTAACAAACGAACCTCTACAATCTTGGCCAAAAAAAAACCAAAAACAAAAACCAACTAATAATTTTGCATACCCAAAGAAATCATTAAAAATGGCAAAAACTAGAAACATATTAAACAAAGTAATTAAATATTAATGTGTGTGTCTGGTTTGAGTTTTTTAGATTAAGTTTTTTGATAACTAAGTTTTTGTTTTTAGTGAATATTTTTAAAATCTTAAGCATTTTTTTTTTTTACTTTTTTAGATGCACCTTTCTTAGATGTATCTAAAAAGTAAAAAGTTTGTGAAAAAACATTTTCAAAAATTAATAAATACATAAAATACGAAAAACATACTGAATTCTCGTATTTTTTTATATTTTCGGTATTTATTGAATTTTCAAAATATTTTTTTCACAAAAATTAAACTTTTTATGTGTATTTATGTTAGGTGTGTCTAAAAATTTTAAAAAAAAATTGCTTAAAATATTTTAAAAAATTCAGTAAAAACAAAAAAATATGAAAAATAAGAAAATAGAATTTTTTAAAAAATATTTTTGAAAAACCAAAAACAAGCAAAGTGAATGTTTTTTTTTTTTTTTTTTTAAATGACGTATCAATTTAAGCTCATAAACAAATTTAAAAAAAAAAATTTTCGGACACACCTCTGAAACTATTTGTACATTGTTATACATTTTTTTGGTATGTACGTATTTTTGCTGTAAATGTTATGCAGTTTTCTGGTAAATTTATGATAATTTTTAATTTAGAATTAAAATTATACATTTTTGGGTAATATTACACTTTTTTTTTTTTTATAGAAACAATACTAATATTATGCATTTTTTTTTATAATAATACTAAATCTCAAATTGTCAAAACCACAAATTTTTATAATAATGTTATGCATTTTTTCAATTCTAGACCATAGATGAGTAACAGTTGCATACGAGGGATTTCCAAAAAAAATAAAAATGAAAAAACACAATTTTAGTAGGGATTATAGTACATGTAGCATTGCTTAGAGTTAAAATATGTAAAATAAAAATAAATATTAAGTGTAAAAAACTAATGAACAATGAGGCGGTTGGAGTGTGGAAAAATTGTCATCGTTACAATATACATGCTACATATTATTTAAAATAATGCTAAACAAATTAATTATTATTTCAAATTGTTTTTACTTATATAAGTTGTTTCTATCATATTTTATAATTGTGAAAAAATATTTATAATTTTGCAAAAGTGCACAAATGCTGTTCTTCGATTTTATTTAGATGCATCTAAAAAATATTTTCTGTTTAAAATAAAAATATGAAATAAGTTAACTAAAACAAACAAAAACCGGTCTAATAAGAGATTTTTAAAAAGGAAATCACAAAATAAAAAGATAATAGATTCCGCTGCCAGGATTTGAACCGGGGACCCTAAGAAGAGCGCCAAGCAGCCATATCTGGAAGTTTATTAGCTACAACGGATTATTGATTATTATTTACACAATTTTCTTTATTTAATTAAATTTCAACTTGAGGAAATACCACATCAATGCTCTCATCAAACACCAACTAAAAAATTTCCCTACCTAAAAAAACCATTAAAAATGTCAAAATTTTATAAGGGTTAATTACACTAATAGTTCCTATAGTTTGGGTCTTGTGTCACTTTGGTTCCTGACTTTTCAATTGTGATACATTTGACTCTGAATTTTGAATCTTGTTCCAAATAAGAACAATTGAAGATATCATTAGATTTTTCAAGAGTAAAATCGTCAATTCGATAAAATATAAACTAATTTGACAAAAATAAATGTCAAACATATATTTTTGAATTTATAAAAATTATTTTTACCCACTAAAAATAAAATTATGTAAAATTGATAAATTTTTTAGACATTTATTTATTTTTTTATTAAATTAATTTTTATTATGTGTTTGGATAATGATCGTGTAAAATTATTTTTAAAAAATTAATCATGTAATTTTTATTAATTTTTATCAATTTTACATAAATTTATCATTGGTGGATAAAAATAATTTTTTAAAAATTAAAAATATTTTTTTGATATTTATTTTTGTCAAATTAGTTTCTATTTTATTAAATTGACAATTTTGCCATTGAAATTAAACAATAATATCTTTAATTGTCCTTATTTGGAACAATATTCAAAATTCAGGGTCAACTGTGTCACAATTGAAAAGTCAGGGACCAAACTGATACGAGTCCCAAACTATAGAGACTGTTAGTGTAATTTGCCCATTTTATAATTACATTAAATAAATTGATTTTTAGCAAATATATTTCTAGTACTTTTTATTCTAAATTTAATTTCTAGTTTATTTAAAGCTCATCTAAGCACATGACCAACCATTTCATAAAATATCAATTTTAATTTTTGTAGTATTTTTTTTTCAAATTTTTATTTCAGCTCCATTTAGGTACAATAAACACAAGTTTTAAGATGTGTACGTTTCAAACCGAGTAGAAACTCTTTCTTGAACAAAACTTATAACCCTTTTCCCCTCATATGGCTAAGCTGCTTGTGCCACAATTCGGTGGAAGTATCATCTTCAAGTGCATTGACAACACCTTTACAAATTTTTCCTTACATCGAATAAAATGTATGAGTCTTCGTGCACTTAGCTACCACTAAAGAATCCTTTGTGAGCTTTCATATTCCATCACCAAATTTTTTATTGTAGCCTTCATCATCTAACTTCCCGGTAGAGATCAAATTGAGGCGAATGTTGGGAGCATGCCTCACATCTTCAAGCAACAACTTGCAGCCCAAATTTTTTTCCAAACAAACATCACACATGCCAATAATACTGGACAAATTTTCATTACCCATTCGAATAGAACCGTTATCTCCTTTGGTGTAGGTAGAATCAATCAATCACCATATTACTCGTTTGGCCTACAAAATTGATACAATCATATTCACAAATGACTATTAGATTACTATTGGTAGTAACCGTCGTTGTGTCTTCATACTTCTTATCCACACTTTTGTCATGCCTTTTCTCCTTGTTCTTGAGTTTTCGGCATTCCCGCTTCATGTGCTCTTTCTTATGGCAATAATAGCACCCAAAGTTTTTCTTTGAAAAAGAACCATCTCTTGATTTGTCACGGCTGTGATCACGACCATGAAGAATTTTACTCCTCTCCTTTGTTTTACTTCGGTCTCTCACAACAAATGCTTCTGAATGAGAGGAACCCACTAATTTTTTTTCTAGTTTCTTCATTCAACAAGCTACTAGTGACTTGACTCATTGTGACAACTCTTTTCAGGTACCAAATTACTAACCGTCACAACCAAAGTCTCCCAACTTTTGGGCGAAGAACTAAGTAACATCAAAACCTATAACTCATCATCAAAAACAATTTTCATAGAAGCAAGTTGGTTAATAATACTCTTTATTTCATTCAAGTGTTCATTTGCGGCTGATTTTCTGTTATAAAGACCTAATTTTTTTTTCCATAAATCATGTGTTGAAGTTTCAGTGGCAATGTGGTGAAACATGCTGTCATCAATCCATTGATGGATAATACCAACGGCTTTTCAATTAAGTCTCTTCCATTCATCATCTTTCATATCATCAAGTTTGCCACTATCACCCTCAATAGACCCATACAAATCTTACAAAATAATAAGTCTTCCATTTTAGGGGTTGTTTGGGGTGTCCTAAATAAGTATACTTTTTGTCTTTTTAGACTAAAAAGTTGAGGTTGAAAATATGAATGTTTGGGTTAACTTTTTGATTTTTTATGAAAAATGTGTATTAAAAAATTGTATAAATTAGTGTGTAGGGAAAAATTAGTATTGGGAGTTGTGCAGCCGTAATTGTTGACTTTTGGTGAATAGTGATAACTTTTTAACTTTTTGAGTAACTTTTTGGCTTTTCTAAGACTTTCCAAACTTGGTTTTAGTTTTCCAAGTTATCTAATTGCTTCCATTGAAGCTAGACATACGACCCACATTTTTCTCCATTGATTTACACAAATAAATAAACCCAAATAAACCGTAGACTCTGATACCAGTTATTAGGAAAAATATACGATTCCTCACAAGTATGTCAATCAATGGGAATTAAAACTAATGTGGAAAAATTTGCCATCAAAAGCAACACAAGAATTTTACGTGGTTTTCACAATGAGAGGTATGTCTACGGAATCAAAATATGATTCTATTATCAATCAAAAAGTTTCAAAACGATTACAAACAAGACACGAATAGTTTCACAAACCACTTTTAGGTGAATTTCAAATAATCACAAATAAATGAATTTCAAATAATCACAAATAAATAAGAGGAAAAATTTTACCAAATAGATGAATAAAATTTTTCAAAATAGAGTTAAAAAAAATCTAAAATAATAATTCAAATCAACTTTGTAAGCAACAGCCGAAAGCACACCCACTGAATCAAAACCAATTGAATCACTAAAACTAATCAAAAAAGCTATTCCACCGAATTGATCATCACCCAATTGATTCTCTTATTCTATCGCAGCCACATTACCTAGGAAACATAAAATAATATACATACCTATATTTTTGAATTTAGGGCTTTTATTCAATTTCTAACTATTATCAAATAAATTAATAAATATTCATTGGACCTCTAAAAAATTAAATATAATATATTAAAAATATATTATAATCAAATCAAACCAAATTAAAATTTTTTTAATAAATCAATTAGGTCTCATATTCTATCAAAAAAACATATACCCAACAAATAAATCATTAAAAATACCAAAAACTAGAAATATACTAAACAAACTAATTAAGTATTATCGATCAAAAAAACTAATTGACACTCTCTCTCTCTCTCTCTCAGATTTACTCCTTTATATATATATATATATATATTTATTTATTTAAATAACGTTTGAATATAAGCTTATAAACAAATTGAAAACAACGACGCTTTCTGGACACACCTCTTAAATTATATATAGTACTTTGTTGTACATTTTTCTCCTACATGTTACATATTTTACTGTAAATGTTATGCAATTTTCTAATATAGTTATGAAAATTTATAATTCAAAATTAAAGTTACACATTTTTTGGTAATACTGTACTTTTATTTTATTTAATTTATGGAAACAATACTAAATCACAAATTATCATAACCACAAGTTTTTATACATGATATGTATTTTTGCTATAAATATTAATGCAATATTCTAATAAAGTTAGAGTAATGCTAAAAATCCTAAAAATTTTACTAAAAATTCTATCAAATGTCTCATATGGGTGTGAGATCTAAACAATGTATGTGAGACATTTGGTAGAATTTTTGAGTTGTGTTATGAAAATTTATAATTCATAATTGAAGTTATGCATTTTTAGGTAATATAGCACTTTTTATTTTATTTTATTTAGAGAAACAATACTAAATAAGTCACAAATTGTCATAACTACAAATTTTTATAATAATGTTATGCATTTTTCAACTCTAGACGATAAATGAGTAACACTTGCATATGAATCTGATCGATAGGGATTTCCAAAAAATAAATAAAATAAAAATACTCAACCCAACAAGTTTCTGCATGTAATTCCATTCCATTTTATGAAAACAGAGGATTCTTGTAAACAAATGTATAAAGAACATGAGAGAGAGAGAGAGAGAGAGAGAGAGAGAGAGAGAGAGAGAGAGAGAGAGAGAGAACTCACAGTAGGGAATGACACAAGGGACATAAGATCATTGTGATGGTGAGAATGAATCCACCCATGATCACATTCACATAAAAACAGAGAGAAAGTGCTGTTTTGTGCAGGCTTGCAAGTCTCCACTTCTTTGCACGCATCATCTGTTGACAGTACCAAACTGAAAATTTTAAAAAACCCCACCATATTAATTTGTGATTAGGATTTAATTTTAAACAATGAAAAACAATTATAATTAAACAATCAACTACAAATTGGCATAACGATTTAACATGGAAAAATTATAATTGGATTCCTTCAGTTGTAATAAAAAAATTACAGGTCAAAACCACAAGATAATTTATTGAGAAGACAAACAAATATTAGGAGAAATTACCAATACGTCCTTTTTTGATACTTATTACCCATTAAATCCTATTGATAAATTTATCAAGTATCCTATTTTTATGAATAAATTTATAGTGACAAATTTATTAGTCTCTTGTTTTTATAGTGATAAATTTATCAGTTAGGACTTGTAGGTAAATTAGTCTAGTTAATAGGACTGATTGCTAAGTATCCCAAAAAATTACACACGAGAATCCTTAATTACCAAGAGAATCCATGTCCAAATTGAACTAAATTTGATATGCCTCTTCTACCACCATTTTCGTTTCAGAATTACTTTACCCAACGTTGAATCCACAATGTCGATTTGAATCCACAACGATGAGCCACTTTGAAATTCACCAAAGTTTGAGGCCTAAGTTTTTCGAAATCCATCGATGAACACTTTTTTCTTTTTATGAATAAAATAATTCGTTAATCAATCGATAACCTTCTATACATCAAGGAAACTCATATAAAAACACCATTCAATATAGAACACTTTGTATTTTACTTCTCTTTGAGAATCTGGATGGGTTTAACCTTAAAATTAGCAAACGACGCACTTTATATTAAACAGAGTCACGAAGACCACTCGAGCGCACACTTTACCGCTCAAGCGGTGAGACTAAAAGGTGGTGCTCACATATTGGCCAACTGCTCGAGTGTAACATCCACCACTCGAACAGTGAAACATATTTCACAAAAGTTCAGGATGCAAGCAGAGATACTAGATGAATCACTTCACCGCTCGATCCCGTACTTAATCAGAAAAGTGGCAAATAGGAATGCTCAAGTCAAAATACAGAATGTCAGCACAGACTCCTCTGTACAGACACAACTTGGATTGAATTCGCATCTATACTGTGATAACTCATAGATATAATAGAGCAAATAAAAATATAAATGAAATGAGTATTGTTTAACGAAATTACCAATTGTAAAAATTAACACAAACAAACAACGAGAAAACAAAAAATATAGTAAAATATGTAAAATAAAAATAAATATTAAGTGTGATATTTTAATCTTATGGTATTTAAGAAACTTAAGATAAAATAGTGATCTAACAATTGAGCTTCCTCCGTCTCACTGTCCTTATATTTGAGTGAGCAAGTACTTTTATTTATTTTTGTTTTCTTTTCTAATTATCTAATTAGTTGGTAGATCCATTACCTAGTTTAGTTGATAGATGACTTAACTGATCTATTATCTAATTAATATATTATTTTTGGTTTAAAAAGTCCAAATATATATATATTTTTTAAAGTAAAGAGAAGCTTTATTGATGAAGAGAAGAGACAATTCTTACAATCAGCAATAAAGAGAGGGGAAGGCTGCAAACAATAAAGCTACTCAAATGATCCCAAAGATGGCACCACTTAAGAGGCACTAATAGATGCAAACAGACCCAGGTTGATGAGAGACCAACCCAGGTAGTACAAAGAACAAAATATAAGATAAACTGCACCCCCACCCCACTGATACAGAACCAGAAGCACCAGAACACCAAGCACTACCACCACCAGTAGGCTTTGATCCTATTAAGATTATTGACTGTATCCTCCACTGAATACTGCAGATCTATAGTACTATGCTTAACCCAAAGTGCTACCCTTACTTTTACCAATTCAGATAATTCTAGCACATCAACAGACTTACCGTGAAAAAGACACTCATTCTTTACTTTCCAAATTGACCACATTACAGCCAAAGGAATAGATTTCCACATTTTTTGAACCACCTTCCTGAACTTGAAACCAGCCCACCAATTCAACAAGACCTTAACAGACCCCGGCAGTACCCAAACCAAATCCCACCATTTCAATATATCAATCCACACTTTCCAAACCAAAGGACAAGATAGAAGCACACGATTAGTTGTCTCCTCCTCTGCTTTGCACATCAAACACAGCGAACTGGCTTCCATGTTTAACACACCAATCCTCTTAAGAAATGTTGAAGCTTTAAGTCTGCCTTTCCATACTAACCAACCACAGAATTGCAGCTTTGGTGGGGCAATATTCTTCCATAGCATATTAGCAATAACAACAGCAGGACCTTTCAAAGACACCCACCACTTCCATGCTGAAGCAATAGAGTATGAACCTGATGAACTGGCCAGCCACATACAAGAGTCCTCAGAATCTGCTGTGAGTGAAGGTGCATCCCTAAGTAACACTTGTAGCCTAACAACCTCCTCATCTTCCTAAGCTAGCAGAGGTCTTCTGAAAAGGAAATTTCAATCTTGAATTGGTCCTTTTCTATGACACATCTGCAAAATTGTAAAGCCCTTCTCCACAGATATGCTATACAACCTAGGGAATTCCTCCTTCAAACATAGGTTATTTAACCACTTATCCTCCCAAAATTGGACTCTTTTCCCATTGCCAACAACTAACTTAAAATTTGATAAATAATGATCAACCAAACCAGGGAAATGTGCACCAACGTGAAGGACATCAGCCCACACTCTAGACACTGAACTAGACTCTGGTACAGTAGGTACCCAGTTTCCCACCCATGCCATATTTGCACCTCAACATCTGCTTCCAAAGGGCTTTGTCCTCCACACCAAACCTTCACCACCATTTAAGTAAAAAAACAATTATTAACTTCTCTTAGCTTTCTAACCCCCAGACCTCCTTGTGATCTATCTACTGCTATGTCCTACCATTTCACTATATGGACTTTCTTCTTAAGATCAGAATTGCCCCAGAAAAAGGCTGTCAAAATCTTCTCAATCTGCTTAGCCACGCCCACTGGTATTTTAAAAATTGATAAAAGTAAGATGGCAGACTTGAGAGAACTGACCTGATCAGAGTTAATCGACCAGGAAAAGAAAGGACCTTCCTCTTCCAAGCAGCTAGCTTTTTTTTCACTTTCCCAATAATTGGTTGCCAAGTACTTTTTCTACTGGGATTGGCCTCAAGAGGTATGCCTAGATAACTGATAGGGAACATTTGGGTGTGTCACGACCCAAACCCGCCCCTATGGGTTTAGCACCGTAACCGGCCAGTAATCCGAGATTACCGAAGGCCTGCTTAACAGTAAAACAGAGTACAGGGGTATGGCGGAAGCCAATACAGTAAATAAACAATGCCCAATGAGCTGTGAGTCTGTATGCAAAAAGATTTTTCATACATATATACATGAACAGTACAGAACAGTATGTACAACATTTACAGTCGATCAGGACAGGGACCTAGTCCCTATTAAACAGTATAGTACAGTGCTATCAGTCTATACAGTTATTACAAAACAGATACAGAGGCAGACGGGGGAAATTAAAACACCCCTAAGCCATAGCTTGGCAGGCTCAGAACCTCGCAGTGGGGTACAGTGGTTGGCTCAACAAAAAGGGGAGTCTAACCCACGCTTCTAGCTCCGGTCTGGTGCCTAAACACCTACATATATATATAAACAGTGAGCTAAAGCCCAGTGAATAACAAAATGCGTAAAGAGGTTAAGAATGAATGTCCTTTCAATATTGAAAACAGTCAGTTGATTCAGTATATCAGTCATTTAGTCATAACAGTCATATGTGGTACATCCATTAACATAACAGTACAGTAAACGGTAGGTCTTAAAAGACCGAACAGTAAATGATGGCCATCATATCAGTAACAGTAGTGGTTCCAACATGGGAACCGACAGAGATCTCTGTAACAGTAGCAGTCAGTGCAGTAACAGTAGTTGCTAAGGATGCCATAATACAGTTTAGAATAGAGGACATACATTCATTCAGTAACAGTATCATTTCAGAAAACAGTATAGTTCAATTGTTCAGAAGATAATCATTTTGAACATATCTTTACAACATTGTTACTCACAGAGTTCTGGGCTACAGTTAAGCTAGAGCGCGTCCCCAGATGCCAACCCTACACAATTATAGATTGAACACACACTAAGCTACACAGTTGGGAAAAATAATAACTTAATCCCTAAATTGCCTCGGTGTGGTTCTACATCTATATCCTCATTAAGATGCCTTAAGCTAGGCCTAAGAATGCCTAGGATGGGATGAGGATGCAAAGATGCACCTAAAAAGACATTTTCAGAATTTTCAGAAAACAGGGGTTCTGCTCGAGCGCATGTTACCCCGCTTAAGCAGTCAGGCAAACAAAATACTTTGCTCGAGCGCGAGTTATTTCGCTCAAGCGGACTGTAAAACAGTGCAAAAGTACTGGATGTGTGAAAATCACACTCGATGGGCGCTCGATAGCCGCTCGAGCGTAATACACAAGGTCCCGCTCGAGCGCCAATTACCCCGCTCTAGCGGACTTCAAAACAGTGCAAGATGCTGAGAGCTTGAATTCCTCGCTCGAGTGCAACTTTCCCCGCTCGAGCGGGAGACCAAAATCTGGAAAATCCAGATTTGAGTCCCAAGCTCAAAACTCAATCTTTGATGCATTAAAACCAATCCTTTTGGGCCAATTTTCCAGAAACATTCCAAAACTCATAATTTGACATAATTTCAAGCTCAATTGTAAAATAAAAGCCCAAGGGTAATTTAATTCAATACCAATTTGAAACCAATTTTCATGTGCAAGATGAATATGCAACATGTATGAATTCAAACAATTCTCAAGCTTCAAAACTTGCTCTAAAGAGCCAATTCTTCCAAGAACAAGATGAAATCATGGTTTATGATCAAAAGATGAACATGCATGTGAGGAATGATGAACTTACAACCTCAAAACTCTTCAATGTACACATGCATGCAAGATTAGAGCTACAACTCAACATGCTAGAACTAATTCATGACTTAGCTCTTCAATTTGGCAAGAACCATGCAAGAATCAACTTAAAGACACAATTAAGAGGATAAATTCCTTACCTAGGTCCTCAAATACAAGTCTAGAAGCTCTATTGGTCACAAGCTCCCCCAATCTTCTCAATTTACAAGAAAAACAAGATGAATCAAGTTGAATCACTCTTTTCCTCTTACTCTCTCTCTCTCTAGTCGGCAATAACAAGGGAAATGACTGATGAAATTGTGTTGTTTCTAATGTAGTGAGTTCAAAAAGGTTTAGGTAGTGGGCTACTTCAGTGGCATTATGGTAATTAGTTATGCAATTTAACTTATTTTAATCTAGTTTAATCGTACTAAATCACATTTCAGATAAATATACCATAAGATTATATAAATTCTAATGATCATGAAACATCAATCAATTTCTGGTTCGGCCGCCGATAAGGCCTTCAATTCACAGTTAAACATGAAAACATGAACAGATAATCAAATAGTCAGCAAATAGACAATGCATTTAAACAGATACAGTCAATCAATCAGTTTCAGATTTCAGTCAGTCAGTTCAGTATTTCAATCAATTCAATTACCAATCATAATCAGTCATAGTTTAGCAGAAATCAGTAGTTTATCGGTAAACAGGGGTGAGGGTTATTACTGTCTCCCCTCCTTAAAAAGAGTTTAGTCCTCTAAACTTGAGTTACCTTCATTCTGAAAGAAAACATGATTCAGTGGAAACAGTTCGGGATATCTTTTAGCCATGTCATCTTCCTTTTCCCAAGTAGTATACACGCCACCATGGTTTTGCTAGTTGACTTTCACCAACGGAATCTCTTTGTTTCTCAATTTTTTGATCTATCTGTTTACAATCTGAGCAGGCCGTTCCTCGTAAGTGTAGTCATCACCCAGCACTACACGAGTAGGCTCTATTACATGAAAAGGATCCCGGAGGTAGTCCCTCAACATAGAAACGTGGAAGACGTTATGCATATGCTCCATTTCAGGAGGAAGCGCTTCTTGATACGCCACCAGATTGATTTTCTCAATAATCTCATATGGTCCGACATATCTCGGCGCTAACTTGCCTTTGACTTTAAAACGGGTTTGGCCTTTCATCGGTGTCACTTTGACAAAAACGTGATCACCTACTTCATACTCTCTGTCCCGTCTTCTAACATCTGCATAACTTTTCTGTCGGCTTTGTGCAGTTTTCAGTTTCTGTTGTATCAGTTTTACTTTCTCAGTCGTTTCATATACAATCTCGGGCCCAAGCAAAGGCCTATCTCCAACTTCTGCCCAGCAAATCAGAGATCTACATTTTCTGCCATACAATGCCTCGAAAGGCGCCATACCAATACTTGAATGATAGCTGTTGTTGTAGGCGAATTCAACTAAGGGCAAATGGCTTTCCCAGTTTCCCTCAAAATCAGGACACACATTCTCAGTAAATCCTTCAGAGTCTGGATGGTCCTTTCTGACTGACCATTTGTCTGAGGATGATAGGCACGACTCAGTCTCAGTTCAGTACCCAATGCAGTCTGTAAGCTTTGCCAAAATTTCGATGTAAACTTCGAGTCCCTATCAGAAACAATGGACACAGGCACTCCATGCAGTCTAACAATTTCATCAATGTAGAGTATAGCCAATTTGTCCGCATTATAAATCGTTTTGACAGGTAAGAAGTGTGCAGATTTAGTCAGTCTATCAATAATAACCCAAATTGAGTCCATACCTTTACTGGAGCGAGGTAGACTGACGATAAAATGCATAGTAATATGTTCCCATTTCCACTCTAGTATCGGTAAGGGCTGCAATAAGCCTGCGGGTCGTTGATGTTTGGTATTGACTTGTTGGTAATGAAGACATTTCGATACAAAATCAGCAATCTCTTTCTTCATTCCCGGCCACCAAAAATTCAGTTTCAGGTCTTGGTACATTTTCATATTCTCTGGATGGATAGAAAATTTTGAATTATGGCCCTCTTGCAGAACTCTTCTTTTCAATTCAAAATCATTCGGTACACACAGTCTTTTTTGAAATTTCAGTACATTATTTTCAAATTTGAAACCCGGTCTTGGTTTAGTTTCCCTTTCTTCGATGATCTTCTTCAAGAAGTCATCCAATTGCTGTTTCTCTTTAATTTCTTCAATAAGTGCCGGTTGAGCAGAAATAGAAGCTATTGTTCCACCTTGTTCTTGCAAAACAATTTCAATCTCAGATTTTTCAAGGTCACAAAGAAATTCTTTCTGCCCGGTGAGCAAACAGGCTAAGTTTCCAATCGATTTCCGACTCAATGCATCGGCAACGGTGTTGGCTTTTCCCGGATGGTACAAAATCTGTAGGTCATAGTCTTTAATCAATTCTAGCCATCTCCGCTATCTCATGTTCAGTTCTTTCTGCGTGAAGAAATATTTCAAACTCTTGTGGTCGGTATATACTTCACATGTCGCCCCATAAAGGTAGTGACGCCATATTTTTAAGGTAAATACCACTGCAGCAAGTTCCAAGTCATGGGTCGGGTAGTTCTTTTCATGCAGTCTCAGTTGTCGGGAAGCATAGGCAATAACTCTCCCATTCTGCATTAAAGCACATCCCAAACCCTTATGAGAAGTATCACTAAATATGGTAAAACCATCCGTACCTGAAGGTAGGGTAAGAACCGGTGCAGTCACAAGTCGAGTTTTCAACTCTTGGAAAGCTGATTCCCTTTGGTCAGTCTAGTCAAATGATATCCCTTTCTGAGTCAATTGAGTCAACGGTAAGGCAATTTTGGAGAAATCTCTGACAAATCTTCTATAATATCCAGCTAATCCCAAAAAACTTCGGACTTCTGTAACATTTGTTGGTCTAGGCCAGTTTACTACTGCTTCAACTTTCTGTGGATCAACTGAAATTCCTTCCTTACTAATAACATGTCCCAAAAACATAACATGGTCAAGTCAAAATTCACATTTAGATAGTTTAGCAAAAAGTTTCTGTTCTCTTAGGGTCTGTAGGGCAAGTCTCAGATGATGTTCAGGTTCTTCTATACTTTTGGAATAAACCAGTTTGTCATCTTTGAATACAACAATAAAGTCATCGAGGAATGGTTTAAAGATTCTGTTCATGAGGTCCATAAATGCAGCAGGTGCATTGGTAACTCCGAAAGGCATAACTAAAAATTCGTAATGTCCATACCTCGTTCGAAAAGCAGTTTTGTCAATATCCTCTGGTTTAACTTTCAACTGATGATATCCGGATCTGAGATCAATCTTAGAAAATACTTGAGAGATCAAATAAATCATCAATACGTGGCAATGGATATTTATTTTTCACAGTTACCTTGTTCAGTTCACGGTAGTCGATACAGAGTCTCAGTGAGCTGTCTTTCTTCTTAACAAACAAGACAGGTGCGCCCCACGGCAAAGTACTAGGCCTGATGAAATTTTTGTCTAACAGTTCTTGCAGTTGCACTTTCAGTTCTTTCAGTTCAGTTGGAGCCATTCTGTAGGGAGCTTTAGATACTGGCTGTGTACCGGGAATCACATCAACGGTGAACTCAATCTCTCTGTCAATCAAATCCCCTGGCAGATCATCTGGAAAAACATTTGGGAATTCTCTGACTATAGGAATACAGTTCACATCAGTTTTATTAGCAATAGGTACAGTCAATACAGAACACCGATACCCTTTACATCCATTCTTAATCAGTTTAAAGGCTTTCATGGAGGAAATCAGATATGGAGGAGGTACTACTCCAACCCCATAAAACACAAATTCAGGTAAACCCGGTGGACGGAAAACTACTTGTTTCGTTTCACAGTCTATGGTAGCATGATATTTCGTTAACCAGTCCATCCCCAATATAACATCAAAATGATCTATGTTCAGAGGCAATAAGTCAATATACAGATGCATATCCCCAACAATAATTTCACATGTAGGGTACATATATGCACAAGTCATGGTTCCCCCTACGGGTGAAGATACAGCTAACGGATAATTCATAGGTTCTAAGGGTCTATTCAATTTTCGCGAAAAAGCATGCGATACGTATGAATGCGTAGACCCCGAATCAATTAGTCTATATGCATTTTGAGTACAAATAGAGAGGATACTTGACACAACGGTCTCGGTATTTTGTACATCTCCCGGTACTAGGGCGAACACTCGGCCTTGCCTCATGGGCTCTTTCCCGGTAACCTTGGGGTTCGGTGTTGGTGCAACAGTTGATGCTGCGGTGCTGCCTGTAGCTTTACTATTGCCCAGAGCAGTAGAAGGGAAATCTTTAACCATGTGGCCCACCTTGCCACACCTATAGCAAGTACCAGCTATTTTATAACAGACCCCTTTGTGCTTCTTGCCACACTCAGAGCAGGGTGGTATGAAGCCACTTCCCTGGCTAGAGCTAATTGTTGACCCCGTGTTCTGTTTCTTGTTCAATGGATTATTTTTGCCCTTCTCGAACTTGAAACCCTGCCTTTTACCACGCCACTTAGACGCTGGTGTTTCAGTTTGTTTCAGTGCCTCGATGTTCGATTCAGCCATCAAAGCTCGGTCAAGAACATTTACATAGTTCGATAGCTTCAGAACACTAATTTTGTCCAGTATTGCAACATTAAGGCCGCCTTCAAACTTCCGGGCTTTCTTGTAATCAGTATCAACCATGTGCGGTGCATAGCAGGCAAACTCGGTGAACTTTGTTTCATATTCAGCAACGGACATGGTATCCTGTCTCAGTTGTTCAAATTCAGTCACCTTTCTGTCCCTGACACACTGAGGAAAGTACTTTTCGAAGAAAGACTCCTTAAACTAAGCCCAAGTCACTACTGTGTTGGTGTCACGGACTAGCATCCACCACCTTCTAGCTTCTTCTTGTAAGGTGAAGGTAGCTAACAGTACTTTATGTGATTCAGAGTACGGAAACACCTCAAACAATTTTTCTGTTTCAAGAACCCAAGCTTCAGCCTTTAGCGGCTCAAGGCCTCCCTGAAAGGATGACGGTTTCATTTTGCTGAACTTATGGGTGAGAGCAATTATGTCCCCATCATTAACATTGACATTCTGTTCTGGCTGTACCGGAGGAGGAGGTGGGGGCTGTTGGTTCTGTTGTTGCTGTTACCTTAAGGCTTCAGTTAATAATTTAACAGTTCTTTTTAGTCTGGCCATTCTGGCCTCAGATGATTCAGTTCCATCAGTAGTATTTGCATTACCCATTTCATTATATGCAACAGAGCAATAATAAACATAAAAAGTTGCATACTTTAAACATTTAAACATTTTAACACATATATTCATATCATGTCCACATATACTTTTCATGCTCATGCGATGCCCTAATTGTTTTTCTAGGACACCCTATAGCTCATTTGGACACATGTGTGCGGTATAACTCGTGGTTAAGTATCGCTCTGATACCACTCTGTCACGACCCAAACCCGCCCTTATGGGTTTAGCACCGTAACCAGCCAGTAATCCGAGATTACCGAGGGCTTGCTTAATAGTAAAATAGAGTACAGAGGCATGACGGAAGCCAATACAGTAAATAAACAATGTCCAATGAGCTGTGAGTCTGTATGCAAAAAGATTTTTCATACATATATACATGAACAGTACAGAACAGTATGTACAACATTTACAGTCGATCAGGAAAGGGACCTAGTCCCTATTAAACAGTATAGTACAGTGCTATCAGTCTATACAGTTATTACAAAACAGATACAGAGGCAGACGGGGGAAATTAAAACACCCTAAGCCATAGCTTGGTAGGCTCGGAACCTCACAGTGAGGTACAGTGGTTGGCTCGACAAAAAGGGGAGTCTAACCCACGCTCCTAGCTCCGGTCTGGTGCCTAAACACCTACATATATATATATATATAAACAGTGAGCTAAAGCCTAATGAATAACATAATGCGTAAAGAGGTTAAGAATGAATGTCCTTTCAGTATTGAAAACAGTCAGTTGATTCAGTATATCAATCATTCAGTCATAACAGTCATATGTGGTACATCCATTAACATAACAGTACAGTAAACAGTAGGTCTTAAAAGATTGAACAGTAAATGATGGCCATCATATCAGTAATAGTAGCAGTCAGTGTAGTAACAGTAGTTGCTAAGTATGCCACAATACAGTTCAGAATAGAGGACATACATTCATTCAGTAACAGTATCATTTCAGAAAACAGTACAGTTCAATTGTTCAAAAGATAATCATTTTGAACATATCTTTACAACATTGTTACTCATAGAGTTCTGGGCTACAGTTAAGCTAGAGCGCGTCCCCAGATGCCAACCCTACACAGTTACAGATTGAACACACACTAAGCTACACAGTTAGAAAAAATAATAACTTAATTCCTAAATTGCCTCGGTGTGGTTCTACATCTATATCCTCATTAAGATGTCTTAAACTAGGCCTAAGAATGCCTAGGATGGGATGAGGATGCAAAGATGCACCTAAAAAGATATTTTCAGAATTTTCAGAAAACAGGGGTTCCGCTCGAGCGCATGTTACCCCGCTCGAGCGGTCAGGCAAACAAAATACTTCGCTCGAGCGCGAGTTATTCCGCATGAGCGGACTGTAAAACAGTGCAAAAGTACTGAATGTGTGAAAATCACGCTCGATGGGCACTCAATAGCCGCTCGAGCGTAATACACAAGGTCCCGCTCGAGCGGACTTCAAAACAGTGCAAGATGCTGGGAGCTCGAATTCCCCGCTCGAGCGGGAGACCAAAATCTGGAAAATCCAGATTTGAGTCCCAAGCTCAAAACTCAATCTTTGATGCATTAAAACCAATCCTTTTGGGCCAATTTTCCAGAAACATTCCAAAACTCATAATTTGACATAATTTCAAGCTCAATTGTAAAATCAAAACCCAAGGGTAATTTAATTCAATACCAATTTGAAACCAATTTTCATGTGCAAGATGAATATGCAACATGTATGAATTCAAACAATTCTCAAGCTTCAAAACTTGCTCTAAAGAGCCAATTCTTCCAAGAACAAGATGAAATCGTGGTTTATGATCAAAAGATGAACATGCATGTGAGGAATGATAAACTTACAACCTCAAACTTTTCAATGTACACATGCATGCAAGATTAGAGCTACAACTCAACATGCTAGAACTAATTCATGACTTAGCTCTTCAATTTGGCAAGAACCATGCAAGAATCAACTTAAAGACACAATTAAGAGGATAAATTCCTTACCTAGGTCCTCAAATACAAGTCTAGAAGCTCTATTGGTCACAAGCTCCCCCAATCTTTTCAATTTACAAGCAAAACAAGATGAATCAAGTTGAATCACTCTTTTCCTCTTACTCTCTCTCTCTCTAGTCGGCAATAACAAGGGAAATGGCTGATGAAATTGTGTTGTTTCTAATGTAGTGAGTTCAAAAAGGTTTAGGTAGTAGGCCACTTCAGTGGCATTATGGTAATTAGTTCGACCTATGCAATTTAACTTATTTTAATCTAGTTTAATCGTACTAAATCACATTTCAGTTAAATATACCATAAGATCATATAAATTCTAATGATCATGAAAGATCAATGAATTTCTAGTTCGGCCGCCGATAAGGCCTTCAATTCACAGTTAAACATGAAAACATGAACAGATAATCAAACAGTCAGCAGATAGATAATGTATTTAAACAGATACAGTCAATCAATCAGTTTCAGATTTCAGTCAGTCAGTTCAGTATTTCAATCAGTTCAATTACCAATCATAATCAGTCACAGTTTAGCAGAAATCAGTAGTTTATCGGTAAACAGAGGTAAGGGTTATTACAGGGTGTGACTGCTAAGAATTGAGGCAAACTGGGTAATCTCCAAATCACTAACACCAACCCCATACATCCCACTTTTGTGGAAATTTACCTTTAATCCAGACAGCACCTCAAAGCACCTTAAGATTCTCTTGATGTTCACCAATTTCCCTCTCTTTGCTTCACAGAATATAATGGTGTCATCTACGTATTACAAATGAGAGACTTTAAACTCATTAGGCCCCACACATGCACCTTTTATAAGTCCTCTCTCCTTTGCTCTTTCAATCAAAATATTCAGGCCTTCAGGAACTATGTTGAACAAAAGTGGTGATAAAGGGTCACCATGCCTTAGACCTCTTTGAGGTATGAATTCTGCTGTTGGAGAACCATTTACTAGGACAGAAAACTTTAGATGATGATAGGCATGTTTTAATCCAACTCACCCATTTGACCCCAAAACCAAAATTCTTCATCATTGATAAAAGAAACTCCCAGTTAACTAAGTCGTATGCCTTTTCGAAATCCAGCTTGAGAATAATACCTTTCATTTTTTCAGCTTTCCACCAATGGACCACTTCATTAGCAATGAGAACACCATCAATAATAAATCTTCCCCCCAAGAAAGCTATTTGAACTTCACTAATGATTACTGGCATGACTCTCTTCAATCTTTTTGATAGCACTTTAGCCAATATTTTATACACAGAATTGACCAAGCTAATTGGCCTATAATCACTTAACTCACATGAGCTCTCCTTCTTAGGTATGAGGGTAATGAAAGAGCTATTTAGACTCGACACCAGCTTTCCATTTGAGTAAAACTCATGCATGAATTGTAGTATTTCTCCTTTCATGACCTGTTAGCACTTCTGAATGCACGCCAGATTGAACCCGTCAGGCCCAGGAGCATTGTTACCATCACATGAAAAATAAAAAGTCCAAATATTTGAAACAACATTTCTCCACGAAAATATAATATAATCAATCACACGACCAATGTGGCATTGTAAAATTGCCTATCCGAATCACTTATCATTTTCACTAATTTGCATAATAGAACACACACACACTCACAAAAAAGAAAACTCACGAGTCTCTTTGGTAAATTTGTGCAGAAGTATAAACTTAATAACTAAAACTGTGAAATTTCCAAAATAAATAAATACATAAATAAATAAGTTTACAATACTATTTCACAATATTGCAATACATAAAATCTGTTACAAAATCGGAATGTATTCTATGTAATAGTAAGGGCTGAATAAATACATGGTTCTAATAACAAGGAGATAGTATACGAATTACAACTTATTGTTGACCCGGCACATATACATATAGCCTCCACGAAGGTGCAATAATACCAGTCCAATTCGTCGAGAAAAATTTTTAGAGTTCATACAACATACATTATTTAGAACTCATATCCACTTAAAAGCTTAAGTCTTGAAGGGCTCATCCAGTGTTTAAAATCCACACATTTTATTTTGGGAAAAAAAAAAAAAAAACCTAGGGCTAGCCCCTTTTAACAAATTAAACTCTAAGTTTTTAATTTTATCAATTTAAACCCTAAACTTTTTTTTTGTTTTCAATCTAAACCATTTGTTTATTTTCATTAACAAAATCGACGAAAAAATTAGTATTTTAGTTATTAAACTCAATGAAAAATGATATTTTAGACATTTTATGTATACTTTAAGTTTAATAACTAAAATACTTTTTTTTCTGACGATTTTATTTAACAAAAATAGGTGAATGATTTAGATTGAAAGATTGGGGTTAAATTGATAAAATTAAAAATTCAGAATTTATTTTATAATAAGATTCAAACCGTTAGTTTTTTTTTTTTTTTTTTGTAATTATCCCTTTTATTTTTTATTTGATGTGAGACCCTATTTTGGCACATATTCCAGCAAAATCTCTTAACGGAACGGGGGTTCGACAGCTGGGGCAATTGGGATGGTCAACTAGCCATGGAAGGAGGCAATCAGAGTGGTACTTGTGGGTGCATGAGAGTTGCATGACTTGTTTCTCTACATGAAAATCTTCCAAGCATACAGCACAAAGCTGCCCTTTTGATTTACTTGTGTTGATCTGGAAGTGCCATCGTCTCCCTGGTATTCTTGCAACCAAGTAACCATGGTTATGGTTATCCCTCGTCCTCATACTATTATTGCCTCTACCTTCATTTGCTTCAACTCTATTCAACCTTCAATTTAAGACAACAAGTGAGTCCAATATGGAAAAAAAATTTGTAGCTAGTTTTAGACTATGTCGCGTTATTTATGTCATACTTTTGACAAATAAATAAAAAGTTAGATAGTATTGTCACATCTGTCATATTTTTGCTACGTAAACTAATTGAGAGCACCAGAACATTCTAACTAAATCCCACGTGATGCTTGAATTTTTAGACTCTTTCACACTTTATTTTATATATATATGTTTTATATTAATTTGTTATTATTTTAAGAGTAATTTTGGTTTGAGTTAGTACATATCCTTTTGATAAACTACAATAATGAATAAGATTATGGCCCATTTTGGCAACCAAAAAAAGGGTATCTATCTTTTCGATTATTTTTTTTTTAATTTTTAGTGATTTTTTTTAAAATTATGTCAATTTTTTTTTTCAGTCCGTCTTGTCGAGACAAATCTAAAAAGTATATATTTTTAAAAAATTCTATAAAAAAAAATCACTAATATCAAAATAAGACCAAACAAATTGTTTATTTCGACTTATTTTTGTTTTTGCTAGATTTTTGTTAGATTTTTAGAAACAAAATATAATTTTCTAGTTCGTTTTGACGAGTTGAATCTAGAAACCTAAAGTTTTTTTTTGATTTTTTTTTTATAAAAAAATTCACTAAAAACGAAAATAAGTAAAAAAAAAATACTCTTCCCAAAACACCCCTATGAGCATTTAGATTGAATCTTAAAATGGTTGCATTCCGCTTGTATCTTTGCGCAGGTAGAAAAATTAACTTAAAGGCAATAACTACGGCGTCTCTTAAATTTCACATGTCAAAATTTTCAACTCCAATTTGTTGTGTTATTATATTGTTTACTATTTAATATCTTTTTGTATAGAATTTCTAATTCATTTGTGCAATTTGAGTATCTATGATGTTTTCACAATGATCTGTATATTTTGGACATACTATGTTGTCTCTATTGGTTAGTTGCTCACCAATTTTGAAGTGTACTAGCAGATGATTTTGTTAGCTCCATAGTGCCAATCTTATTGGGATTATAGAGTTATTGTGATGCTGTTTGCACCATTTTTTTTTTTTTTTTTTTTTGATGTATCGTTTTTTATTATTATCAATAAAATTTTCTTATACTTGTTCAAAAAAAAAAAAAAAAAAAAATTGAGAACAAAAATCACCAGCAACCAAATTATGATTGTCAATTAGGACGAATGGAAGCACTCAGAGAGAGAGAGAGAGAGAGAGAGAACCTTGAACTTGGAGGCCGGAAACAACCAAGTTTCTCTTCCAGGCGTTTGCGGGCTTTTAGGGCAGCCTCATCCATGGTGGCAGCAGTGGTGGTGGTGGTGGTGATGATCGGTGGTGGTGGTTCGAGCAATGATCTGTATGAGGGGTGGGCATGGTGAGGATTGTCCTCTTGAAAGTGTTGTTTTCTATTTTGAATCCTCCTCCTACGCATCTCTATTGCTAGCGTCAATCCAGCCATCTTTCTTTTTCTTGTTTTGATTTCTCAAAACTACCAAAACTACTCTCTTTGAATGGTCGTCCTAACCCAATAAATAAATATATTTACACACACTCTTACTAGTGTA
Source organism: Camellia sinensis (assembly GCF_055761805.1). NCBI lineage: Eukaryota > Viridiplantae > Streptophyta > Magnoliopsida > Ericales > Theaceae > Camellia > Camellia sinensis. Next base: position 19,002,364 of record NC_138967.1, on the reverse strand, counting down.
CCAGTTCTTTACTTAAAAGAGGATGAGCAATCTTTCCCCAGAAGATTACATTTCATTTGGTCAATGGATTGATAAAACGGCAACGCCAATCCTATTGCATCATGACACGTCGATAAAAAAGTACCATTCAGATGCTTGGAATCTTTTGTTGTTAAATTTATCTGTCTCAATGAAATTTTACTTGTAGGATTATGTTAGAATCTCGACAGACATAAATTTGAAAATATGATTATATATTCAGGATTTTTTTGAGATAGAGCATCCTGTGTTATGTTCGCACGGTATTTTAGAAATTTACCTGTTAAATTTTATGTTTCTAAAATCTTTATACCCTCTGTTGAATGCATTTTCAATTTGTAAAATATGACGGGTATTTCCAAACTGGAGAATCTCAATGCATGAACTACAAATGTATTGAGAAAAAAGAAACATAAATTTGTGGATAGATGATCCGTACATCAGTATCTGGTCTGGCATTATGAGGTGGCATACATATATGGTACATAATATATGTAGATATTAAATAATCATAGGGAAAAATTATGTGGAGCAGACAGTGGGTTGGGTTGGATTTTAAAAAATATTAAAATATTATGATTTAATATAAAACAATTGACATAATAAAAAATTATAAAAGATTGGTCTAAATTTAGATATATATAATACTCATTTTTGATATATTACTCAATATTCTAAGGCCATAAACTCTACATTAGTCCAATTTAAAAACTAAAAGAACTAACATAATAGGTCAATCTTTTTTCTTTACTAAAATTTAACTGCATTTAGTTGAAGTTTTTATTTTTTTAAGTTTAATATGATTTTACCGCAATTAAGTTGACAATATTCCTTATTTGTAGTAAATTTTTTTAACAGGTTTTAAGTTTAAAATTTTTTTAGCAACTAAAAAATTATTGGACAACCGGTGTTTGGATTATTTTTATTTTGTAAGTGTAAATTGTTTTATGATTTGCCCAATCGGTGGTAGCAGTGAGCTGCTTGGCTGTTGTTTGCTTTGAAGGTGCTATCAATGTACTCTTTTCTTGTAGTATTATCATTAGCTTGTTGTTCTGTTGATTGGTTTCTCATCAACTTTGTAGCGTGCTTACAAATGATTTGTCTTACTCTATTTTTTTTTTTTTTTGAACGGCGAAAAAGAAGATCTTTATTGATGAAACCAACAAAGACAAGGATACATCAATAAAGAGGAACTCGAAGCTAACACAAGCTAGGAGCTCCAGTTGGCAAGGAGCCAACCAGAAAAAGAGAAAAGAAGGAGAACCAAAAACACATGGCCAATTACACCTGGTGGTGCTGGTATATAAATTACGCAAACTAGGTAGCAAGTTTATGCAGACAGCAGACAGACAACAAAATCTGGCGTGCCAAAATCTGGTGCTGGTATACAATCTATAGTATCAATTTAGTTGGGATCATTTAGTTTGTTGTGATGCTTTTTGTACTTACTCCTTTTATTGATGAATTCATTTTGTATTTTTATTTGATTATCATCAATAAAGTCTTTTTTTGCTATTTCAAAAGAAAGAAAGAAAGAAAAAAAAGAAAAAGAAAAAAAAGCAGGAGGTCGGATTAAATCTTTAAAGAACATTACATGAGACATTAATTTTTTAAAAAGTGCTGATCAAAAAAAAAAAAAAAATTTAAAAAGTAACCCTTGTACGGATTGTGTTTTTCTGTTGGATTGAGTTCGGAGAGTCATTATATGGGAAATAATTTTTTTTTTTTTCCAAAAAAATAGTACTTATTTAAAATGTACTTCCTCAAAAGATCTCTTGATCTATTTACATGTTACTGCGCAGATTTAATCATCATTTTTGGGTTAGGAATTGTTTGTCTTCAAAATTTTTGTATGTGATGAGAGTCCATAAACTTGAAAATCTTGAAAATCTCAAGCAACGACCGTGTAACAAAAATGTAATAGAGAAAGAAGATTTTAAAATTTAAAATAAAAGAGCCGTGCCGCATTTATACATATATATATATATATATATATATATATCTTTTTCTTTTGATTTGCTCAAGATTATGAGTTTATTTGGTGTGGGATTGGGAGGTGGCATGCATATATGGTTCATGACATAGAAATGGTTAGGTATGTTTGGTTTTGTAGCTCATATAGTAAAATGGTTCAAATAAAAATAAATAAATAAAAGGTACTAAACAACCATTGGATACACTCTACCAAACCATGCATTTTTTTTTTGTTTTTCTTGTTTTGATCGACAAAAGAATCAAGACTTTATTGATGAAAACCAACTTACAATAAGATAGTACATCAATAAAGATAGAAAAGGTGAGTGGAAATTGTATCATAGCAAGACAATACGATCCCAATTAGGTTGGCAGTGGCACCAAAGAGCAAACCCAATCATGTGTAGACATTACACCAAGGTTGGAAAGTAACCAACCGAAAACAGAGCAACATTACAATCAGTCAAAAGCAAAGACAACGTAAACAAATACAATAGCAAATTGCTTCAGTAAACAACAAATCAAAATAGCAAATGATACCTCCACCATGTCCATTCTACCAAACCATGCACAAACATCATAGTAAGATTACAAAGCAAGCTACTTTAGCAACGGAGGAGGAGGTGGAAAAAGGATTTGATGTGGTAAGTAGGGTATTGGAAACAGTGATAGACAGATCAGATGAGATGGGTAGGGGAAATGATGGCAAGCATACAGCAACTGAAGTTGACATAGAATGTAGCATGGGGAATAGTAATGCAAGTGCAAGTTCCAAGAAGGAGGGTCTATCTCAGTAAGTCAACTCACAGAAGGCAATGATGAGTAAAATTCGAAAGTAGGATGGAGCTATACGCACTACAGGGTTCTTAAGGGAGTTGAGTAGACCAGAGGGTGTAAGACCTAATATAAATCTGGAAGTTCTTCTTGAAGGTATGTTGGTTGGGCCTGAGCCAAGTGGATCAAATAAGGGGGTGGGATCTAATTTGAGTGATTGTGTGGCCCAAACCCAACTCAGACCAACTCTGGTCCAAACAACCCACAAGCCTATGGACAAGAGGGCTGGTAAAGGAAGAAAATGCAAGGAAGTGGCAGTAAAGTCCTTCAAACAAAAAGGCATGGTTGGTAGACTTGGCTTCCACAAAGGAGCCATTTTCAGAGCGTCAATAGTAGTAGTAGCCAATTCCTTGTCAATATCCCACAGTCAGGCAATGAATAGAAGGAGAAATCTACTTGAGGAGGCTCAGACAACAGTAAAGGTTGGCACATTACTGGGTATGCATTGCCAAGGACAAGAGGAGGAGGTAGTGAGCAAAATAGTAGAGCTAGAAGAGAATGATTTGACAAGAATTACAGGTGAAGAAGGGGCAACCAGAGCCTAACTGCTTGCCAATAAGGGCTCTGGGTGTAAGTTGTGTGTTTTGTCATGAAGATTTTATCATGGAACGTTAGAGGGCTAAGAAAACCAAAAAAAAAAAAAAAATGGAGGAGAGGGAGGGAAATTAAGAATTTGGTGAAGGAAAGGAATGTTAATGTTTTATTACTACAAAAAACAAATAGGAGCTCAATGGATGAAAACTTTGTGAAGGCCATCTGCCCTTATGAAGAGATGGGATTTATGTTGGTGGATTCAGAAGAAAGTGCAGGTGGTTTTTTTGTATATTTGAAGGCCACATGTCTTTGACCAAAAAGATTGTTGCAGCAGCAAACATTTTATTATGCTATGTACCAGGTACCTCATGTAATTCTTTCGAGTGTGTTATTGTTAATATCTATGCTCCAAATGAGGTTCTGAAGAGGAGACAGCTCTAGGATTCTTTGGTTAATGTCCATCCACATTATCCAAATCCATGGTGTGTGGGAGGGGATAATAAAATCAAGTATATGAGTGAGAGGAAAAGGTTCTTAAGAAGAGATAGGGGGATGAAGGACTTCAATAAGTTTGTAGAAAAGATAGAGTTGACTGATATGCCTATGCTAGAAAGACAGTACACTTGGTGTAATGCATTGGAAAGGGATAGGTGAAATAGGATAGATAGATTTTTGTTAGACCCAAATTGGTTGGAAAAGTTCTCTCTTAAATAATGGAGATTACCTAGAACAATTTCAGATCATTGCCCAATTTTGCTGAAGGAGGATGATAGGGATTGGGGTCCTAAGCCTTTCAAGTTTATAAATTCTTGGACATCACATCCTACTTTCATGGTTGAAGTCAAAAAAAGTTGGGAGGACACTCAAGTGTCTGGATGGGTAGGGTATAGACTCATGAGAAAATTGTATAACTTAAGGAACCATTTAAGGGTGTGGAACAAAGAGGTATTTGGTAATATAGACACTCTTCTAAAGTCAGTAGAAGAAGAGTTACAAGACTGGGATCTGAAGGCAGAGTCTAGGCACCTGGATGATCTAGAAACTAAAAGAAGAAGAGAAGTTAGAAGCCAGGTGTGGCAGCTCAGCAGAAATAAGGAAAGGCTGTGGCATCAAAAATCTAGACTACTATGGGCTCGAAATGGTGACAAAAATACTAGGTTCTTTCATATTATGAGAAGTAGAAGACAGAGAAAGAATTTGTTAGATTCAGTTATAGTGGAGGATGTGAGTTGTGAGGACCTAGTTCAGGTGAAACAAGTAGTGGTAAGGCATTTCAGTCAACAATTTTTAGAGAACTGGAATTCTAGGCCAAAACTTTTAGGTCCTTTTGATGCAATTAGCCCTAAGGCAACAGTCTCTTTGGAAGTAGTGTTTTCTGAAACTGAGATTTGAGCAGCACTTCAAGACTGTGATGGGAACAAGGCCCCCTAGACCAGATGGCTTTAACCTTGTCTACATTAAAAAATGTTGGAAGATCATGAAAGGGGTGATAGTTCAATTGATGCATGAATTTCATACAAATGGAAAGCTATCAAGAGGGGTTAACATCTATTTCATTGTACGTATTCCTAAGAAGGATAATCCTACAGGTTTGGGGGACTATAGACCTATTAGTCTGGTTAGTTCAGTTTATAAGATCTTGGCTAAGGTGTTATCCAGAAGACTTAAATAAGTTCTTCCATCTGTGATTAGTGACGTGCAGTCAGCTTTTGTGAGTGGGAAGTACATCCTAGATGGGGTGGAAATAGCAAACGAAGTTGTAGATGGGTGGAAAAGATCTAAGAAGAAAGGTATTATCCTAAAATTAGACTTTAAGAAAGCCTATGATTCAATAAATTGGGAGTTTTTGCTGTCAATAATGAGAAACTTTGGATTTGGTGAACAATGGATTTGATGGATGAAGACTTGCATTTCTACAGCCAAGGGGTCTGTTTTGGTCAATGGTGCAACCACTGAGGAGTTTCAACCACAAAATGGGTTAAGGCAAGGGGATATTCTTTCTCTATTTTTATTCATTATTGCAGCAGAAGTTCTCAACCTTTTATTGGAGAGGGCTATAAAGATCGGTCTGTTTAAAGGTGCCACAGTTGGAACTAGTAAGTTGAGAATCTCATATCTCCAATTTGCAGATGACATTATCATATTCTGTGAAGGTGATAAGGAGGCAATTTTGAACATAAAGAGGGTGTTGAGGTGCTTTGAGGTGATGTCTGGATTAAAGATAAATTATCATAAGAGTGTAGTTTGTGGGGTGGGCTTCCAAGATGACCACACTAAGGAGTTTGCTAAGATTCTGAACTACCTGACCAAGAAACTGCCATTTAATTTCTTAGGTCTGCATTTAGGAGCAAATCCTAGAAGAAAGAGCACATGGCATCCAGTAGTGGATCGACAAGGTCAAGAAGAAGCTGTCTTCTTGGAAGAGGAAGTTGTTATCTTATGCTGAGAGATTGACTTTGATTAAATCTGTCCCCTCAAACTTGTCAATCTGTTTCCTTTCTATATTCAAAATGCCTAAGGGGGTTGTTAAGGCTATAGTTAAGCTTCAGTCATCTTTTCTGTGGAGAGGGACTGAAAATAAAAGGAAAGTGCACTTGGTCCAATGGAAAGAGGTCACCAAAACCAAAAGTCAATGAGGTTTGGGAGTGAAAGACGTAGGTGAAGTGAATGATTGTTTGTTACTAAAGTGGTGGTGAAGGTATGGTAGTGAAGATAAAGCACTGTGGAAATTTGTGGTGTGTTCAAGGTATGACACAGCTCGTGGGGATTGGATTCCATCAATTAATCATTTAGGTGGGGTGTCCATAGTTTGGCAGGATATTATGCAGCTTACTTCAGTCAACCAGCTCTTGAGTGAGTTTTATGGTGGCCAATTCAAAATAAATGTTGGCAATGGGAGGAGAATACAGTTCTTGTCTGGAAGTGCTGGTCACATATGGTAAATTGGAGGGGATTAAGTCTGGGCAATTCTTGGATCAGTAGAGGGTTTGCTACATTGGTGGTCAGGTGGCAAGTTCAAGCCTTGGGTATCCAGAATATGGCAGATTGCTCCCTTAGTCGTGTTATGGTCTATTTGGAAATTGAGAAATGATTGTCTGTTTAAAGAGGCACAACCTACTTTTGAAGATTTATGTGAAAAAATGAAAGTGCTCATTGCTTTGTGGGCCAAATGGTTCTTGGAGGTCAATTATACTTTTCACGATATTGTTTCCAACTTCCACCTCATCAGGCTGTTTGTTTAAGGTTTCCTCTGTTTCTGGTTTTGGCAATACAAGGGCTTAGTGCTTAGGGTGGGCAACAGGGGTGGTTTTGATGTTTTGCAGCCTTTGTTTTTGGCCTTTGGTTCTCTTGTTGGTTCCTTACCAACGTCTCGAGGCTTATGCTGGCATATGATAGGGTTCCTCTCTCGGTGATAACCTAGTTGGGATTGATGTGGTGTTCCGTGATGCTCTTTGCACTTCCTCCCCTTTTATTGATGTATCTTCATACTTTGTATGTTATAATTCATCAATAAAGTTCCCTTTTGCTAATAAAAAAAAAATTTTGCGGCTTGAGGTTTTGTTTGATAGGATCATTCAATTTCATTTTTTTTTTGAATTAATCAAACCAACCAAAAAATTCATTAAAAAAATTATATAATTTCATCTGAACCAAATCCCCAATTTCAAAAAAATAAAGAAAAAGAACAAGTAAACGCTAATTTCTGCCATTTTCTTGTGTTGGTGTTTGACATTGTTGAATTTCAAAGACATCAAACTTAAAATTAATTGGTTATGGTGTAAGTTTTCTGTGTATTTAACTTAAGTATGTTTACAAAGAGTGCATTAGTTATATAGCCCTAATCTATAACAAAAAAAGGAAATACAAAGAAAAATGAATTGCCTAATTCGTAATATACACAAGTAAGGAACCTAATTCATGTAATATACATAAGTAAGGAAATTTCCTAATTCCTAATATACCATATATACAATATATATTCTCACACCCCCGTTCAAACTCAAGGTGTTTTAGTAGAAAACACTGAGAGTTTGCTAAGAAGAAACTGAAACCGAGCAGTAGTGTGAGTTTTGGTGAAGAAGTCTGCAAGTTGTAAAGCCGATGAGACAAAAGGAAATGAGATAGAGCTAGACTGCAGATGCTGTCGGACAAAGTGACAATCAATCTCAATGTGTTTCGTCCTTTCATGGAAGACATTATTGTGGGCAATCTGAACAGCACTGCGGTTGTCACAATAAAGGGAGGTCGGAGAAGACTGAGGTACACCCAAATCAGAGAGAAGACAACGAAGTCATGCAAGGTCAGTAGTAGCATGAGCCATAGCACAGTACTCAACTCCAACAGTAGAGCGAACAACAATAGTTTGTTTCTTGCTTTTCCAAAAGATCAAGGAATCACCAAGAAACATACAGAAACCAGAGGTGGACTTGCGATCAGTAACATCATCAACCTAATTAGAATCAACATAGGCCACCAAGTCTAAAGAGGAAGTAGATGACAACAGCAAGCCCTGAAAAATGGTACCCCGGAGATAGCGAAGAATGCGAACCAAAATAGCCTAATGGGTAGAGTGAGAAGCAGAAACGAACTTACTAACCACGTGAACAGCATAAGTAAGATCAGGGCGAGTGACAGTTAAATAAACTAAATAACCCACCAGCTCTCGATAGACCGTGGGATCATCTAAAGGGACACCATCAGTAGAGTTGAGCTACACATTAAGCTCGATAGGTGTATCAGAAACCTTAGTATCAATAAGACCGGTACGGTGAATAACCTCATTAGCATACTTGGCCTGAGATAGAAAATAGCCCTTTGGAAAAGAGGCAACCTCAATACCAAGAAAATACCGCAATGGACCCAGATCTTTCATTTCGAAGGTGCAAAAGAGATGTTACTTGACCTCAGAGATAGTAGAAGAGTCAGAGCCAGTGATGCTCATACCATCCACATAGAGTAGGAGAGCAACAAAACCAGTCGAAGTATATCTCAGAAACAAAGCAGAGTCGGAAGTAAAAGGATGAAACCTAAGCTCGACAACGGCAGTCCAAAAGAGATCATACTAAGCACGAGGAGACTGCTTCAAATCATACAGAGCACGCCGAAGATGACAAACCTGCCCAGAAAGTGAAAAAGACCAGAGAGAGGACGCATGTAAACCTTCTCAGTGAAATAACCGTTAAGAAAAACATTCTTACTGTCCATCTGATAGAGAGCCCAATATCGAACAGCAGCAACATAAATCAAGGTACGAACAGTAGTCATCTTGGTAACAGGGGTAAATGTCTTCTCATAATCAATACTATACTCTTGTGAGAAACCCTTGGCAACCAAACGAGCTTTGTAGCGCTCAAGAGAACTATCAGAATGAGTCTTGACTTTATAGATCCATTTGCAACCAACCAGATTCTTGCCAGTAGGCAAAGTGTAATGTCCTAAAAAAAATACATATAAACCAATCATTCATGACGTCCATAGACATAGAAGAAATAAACATGTATTCATTTATCAGAGTATTCAATACAAAAAGTATTACATGTTGACAGCAAAAGTAAATGCCCTACGAGCTTACAACTTTCCAAGTCAACACTTGGTTTCAACAAAAGAGAGTCTAACTCTTAACATATTAAGCCCCTTGCTTGAATTACATGTAATACAAAAGATAACTACAAAAAAAATATGCCTTCAGCTTCTAAACCTCCCAAGCTACATCGTTGGAGGCGACATATCACATGTACCTGAAAATGATGTCCCATATAGGGTGAGCCAAAACCCAGTAGCGATACGCTAAACCAAACATGAGAAATAACTAAAACATTAGCATTTGATAAATGTTTAACTCATATTATGAACCAACGTACATCTCTTCTATAACTAATCCATATTCATAATCATATTTCAATCCTTTTCCGTTTCATTATCCAAATCAATTCATAGATACGGTTCATTGTCTATTCGAACAGTTTCAAATGAGATTTCAACTCATACTATCAACACTCCAATCATAATCAATTTGAAATGAGACTACAACTCATATTATTAATACTTCAATTCATCTACGTTATGCAAACGTAATCAAGATTTTGGGACTTTCACCCTGGATACTCCGGCCAACTTAGTTATCAATGGAGTCCATCCCCTATCTCCTCCCAACAGGTTTGAGAGTACATCCCCTATCTCCTCCCAAACCATGGAGTTCATCCCCTATCTCCTCCCTAACAAGATACATATGCAATGTATTTAAACACTTTATCATATACAATGATCATTTATTACACATATTCAATGTGTTATTAATTCCAACCGTCATATTCAATGACATATTCTAGGTGATTAGTTTCAGTTTTCCTAATCAACATGCAATGTCTACAACAATCAAGACTATCACTACAACAAAAAAGGTCTATGGTGACGAAAATGCGTGACGAAAAAATATTTCGTCTCCAAATATGCATTTTTTAGTGATGAAAATAAGATTTCGCCTCCAATTGTATTATTTTTAAAGACGAAAACCAAATTTCGTCACCAAATGCTTAAAATCAAATAAAACAATAGGTGGCAAAAATTTTATTCGTCTCTAAATTTTATTTTTCGTCACAAAACAATTTCCCGTCCTTGGAAAATTTGGTGGAAGATTTGGCGCCATTTTGGAGACAAAATTTGTCGTCACCATTGTAAAAATTTTTAAAGAGGAAATAATTTCGTCTCCAAATGTATTATTTTTAGAGAGGAAAACCAAATTTCGTCACCAAATACTTAAAATCAATAAAAAAAAAATACAAGAAATCTAGGCTATTGTGACAAAATTTAGTGACAAAATTTTTTTTGTCTTAAAATTTAACCGAAAGATGACAAAATATTAATTTTGTCGTTTGTTTTAATTTTTTTCAGAAGTATAGGAGACGAAAACAAAAATTCGTGTGCAAAAATGAGGCGCCAATTTCATTTGCATTGGCGCGAATTATTTTAGCTCATTGGAGACGAACATTTTTGTCACAAAATATAATTTTTTTTTGTAACGAACGTAATTCATCACCAATAAATTCCATACCTATTAAACGATGTCGTTACATATTTCCTTTTATTAGGCGACAAATATATTTTTGTCTGGGAATGATAAGTTATGGAAGACGAAAATATTTCGTCACCAATAAACACTTCATCATGCAAACAATGTCATTTCATCTTTCTATTAAATAGGCGACAAATATATTTTTGTTTCAGAAGAATAAGTTATGGGAGACGAAAATATTTCGTCACTAATAAATTCTAATTGATTGCGTGACGAATATATTTTTCATCTCATAAGGTTAAGTCGTGGAAGACAAAAATATTTCATCATCAATAATAAATTCTTTGTTCTGGTATTGAAGGATACAAAAATATTTTATCACTAATCATTTCTGTTTTTTAAAATGCCATGAAACTGTGACCCCAAGAGATACACTCTGACGCTTATCACTCATTTTCATGTACACGGACCTTGAAGTCATGACCCAAGAAAACACTTTCTACAAACCCTCATTTCTCTCTCGCACTTGAGTCTACTCCTCTCTCACAAGTATTGAAGTCGTGACTCAAGAAGACACTCTGTAAACCATTTTTTCTATTTCGCGCTAAAGCCCCTCTCTTCTGTCTCACACTTAAGCCCTTCGTGCATGCTAGCATTGAAGCTATTATCCAAGAAGGTACCCTATGCAAATCCATTATTCTTTCTCACAGTGAAGGCCCCTCTTGCACGCAAGCACTTTTTCTTATTGTCGGAACCAACTCTATCCTTTCCGTCTAGAACACTCATTTCAGAAAAATTGAAGGTCAAAACCTCTCTCCACAAAAAAACAAAAAGAAAAAGATAATTAATGTAGCTATTTTTTTTGTGAGAAAAAATACAGAGAAACAAATAATAAAAAATTTGTAATTTTCAAAATTAATAGAAAACATTACCTTGTTTAGTATGGAGTTTTCAATAATTAATTTTTAAAATTTGGTGATAAAATTTATTTTCGTTTTAGAACATAACCCAAACTTGACCAAATATTACTTTTGTCGTTTCTTTTAATTGTTCTCAAAACTATAGGAGACGAAAAAATAAATTCGTCAGAAAAAAAAGAGGCGCCAATTTTTTTTCTTGTTGGCGCCAATTATTTTACCTCATTGGAGACGAACATTTTTGTCACAAAATTTAAAGTATTTTGCGACAAAAGGAATTCGTCACCAATAAATTCCAAACTTATTAGACGATGCCGTTTCATTTTCTTATTTATTTGGTGACAAATATATTTTTTGTCTGGGAAGGATAAGTTATGGGAGACGAAAATATTTTGTCACCAATAAACCCTTCATGCTGGTTTTATCTTTCTGTTAATTAGGCGACAAATATATTTTTGTCTCGGAAGGATATGTTTTGGGAGACGAAAATATTTCGTCACTAATAAATTCTCCATGTGTCGTGTTGCATTTTGATTGATTGTGCGACGAATATATTTTCGTCTCATAACGTTAAGTTGAAGGAGACGAAAATATTTCACCACCAATAAATTCTCCATCCCCACACAATGTTGTTTTTGTATTTTTGTTGATTAGGCAATGAACATATGAGTTTGAAACAAAAATATTTTGTCACTAATTATTTCTCTTTATTAAAATGCCGTCAGAAACTAAGAGACACTCTTCCTTAATGACTTACTTTCACACACACACAAATACTAAAGTCGTGACCCGAAAAGACACCCTCTACAAATCCTCATTTCTCTCGCACACTTGAGTCTCCTCTCTTACAAGTATTGAAGCTGTGACTCGAGAAAACAATCTTTATAAACCATCTCTTCTATTTTGCACTGAAGTTCCTCTATTCTCTCTCACATTTAAGCCATTTGTGCATGCAAACATTATTATCCAAGAAGACATTTTGTACAAAGCTACTATTCTTTCTCACAATAAACCCCTCTCCACAAAAAGAAAATAATAATAATAATAATAATAATAATAATAATAATAATAATAATAATAATAATAATAATAATAATTAAACAATGAAACAAAATACAAGAAATCTAGGCTATTATTGTGACAAAATTTGGTGACGAAATTTTTTTTGTCTTAAAATTTAACCCAAAGATGACAAAATATTGATTTTGTCGTTTGTTTTAATTTTTCTCAAACGTATAGGAGACGAAAAAGAATTTCGTCTGCAAAATTCAGGTGCCAATTTCATTTGCATTGGCTGGAATTATTTTAGCTCATTGGAGATGAACATTTTTGTCACAAAATATATATATTTTTTGCGACGAACGTAATTTGTCACCAATAAATTTCCTACCTATTAAACAATGTCGTTGCATATTTCCATTTATTAGGCGACAAATATATTTTTGTCTGGGAATGATAAGTTATGGAAGACAAAAATATTTCATCACCAATAAACACTCCATCATGCAAACGATGTCGTTTCATCTTTCTATTAAATGGGCGACAAATATATTTTTATCTTTGAAGAATAAGTTGTGGGAGATGAAAATGTTTCGTCACTAATAAATTCTGATTGATTGCGCGATGAATATATTTTTCGTCTCATAAGGTTATGTTGTGGAAGACAAAAATATTTCGTCACCAATAATAAATTCTCTGTTCTTGTATTTAAGGAGATAAAAATATTTTATCACTAATTATTTCTCTTTATTAAAATGCTATGGTTTTGTGTTTCGGAGCACTGAAACCGTTACCCCAAGAGACACACTCTGACCCTTATCACTCATTTTCATGTGCACGGACACTCAAGTCATGACCCAAGAAGACACTTCCTACAAACCCTCATTTCTCTCTCGCACTTGAGCCTACTCCTCTCTCACAAGTATTGAAGTCGTGAAGCAAGAAGACACTCTGTAAACCATTTCTTTTATTTTCGCACTAAAGCCCCTCTCATATGTCTCACACTTAAGCCCTTCATGCATGTCAGTATTGAAAGCTATTATCCAAGAAGGCACCCTATGCAAAACCGACTATTCTTTCTCATAGTGAAGGTGCCCCTTGCATAAGCACTTTTTCTCATTGTCTAAACCAATTCTACCATTTCCATCTAGAACACACATTTTAGAAAAATCGCAGGTCAAAACCCCTTTCCACAAAAAAAAAAAAAAAAAGAAAAAAAAAAGAAGATAATTAATGTAACTCTTTTTTTTTTTGTGAGAAAAAAAAAACAGAGGAAAAATTAATAATAATTTTTTAATTTTCAAAATTAATAAAAAAACATTACCTTGTTTAGTATGCAGTTTTCAATAATTAATTTTTGATTTTTAATCTATATTTTTTTAGTGAACATTTTTTAATATTATAATTTTTTTTTCTTTTTTTTTTTTATACTTTTTAAATCCCTTTAATTTAGATGAGAGCAAATTGCAGCAGTTGTCCCGATACTTTGGTCCTTGTGTCATATAAACGTTATGTGCCATATTTATATCTATCTATCTATCTATCTATATATTATAGAGAAAAGCTAAGGATCATGAAAAAACTTTCATGAAAATGATCATAAAAGAATTATGACCCTTGGATTACCTTGATTAGTGTGTGGTGCTTTATTTTAAGTGTAATCCAAGAGTCATAAATCTTTCATGATCATTTTCATAAAAAAAAAATTCATGATACCTAGTATTGCTCATTATTATATAAGGAAAATGGGGTTTTAAATTTACAAACCTTATGGGAGCTCTAATATCCCAATCTTAATTTTAAAAATTTTTGATTTAAAAAAAAAAAAGAACTCAGCATTTATTGAATTCTCTCAACCCACTTTTGACTTTTCTCATACCTACTCCTACACCCTTTTCAACTTCTCGCATATACTATATGGCTAGTGATGGGATTGTTAAATTATTTTTATAAAAAAAATTTTAAAAAATAATTAGTATATTAAAAAAATATCTAAAACAAATATAAATTCTTATTAAATATATATATATATATATATCTATACTATATATTAAGCAAAAGGGGGTTTTTGACCCCAAGGCCTGTGGGAGCTTCAATATCCAAATCTGAATTTTCTAAATTTTTTATTTAAAAAAAAAATCAACATTTATTAATTTGGTCAAAATCCCTTGATCAGCATTTATTAACTTTTTTCAATCCACATGTCTTTCCACATGCTTGCATTTATTGATTTGGTCAAAATCCCTTATCAGTATTTAAAATCTCCTCATATAAATAATTATAGATACAATCTGTGTATAGTTACTGCAATACCCTTTTCAACTTCTCTCATGCGCTATGGTTAGTGATAAGATTGTTAAATTATTTTTATAAAAAAATCTTAAAAAACATAATTTATATATTAAAAAAAAATCAGAGGTTGCGATTCACTCATCACTCTTCTCTGTCTGTCCGTCTCTCTCTTTCTCTCTGTGTCTCTGTTACTCTTCTCTTTCTCTCTCTCACTCATCACTCTTCTCTGTCTGTCTATCTCTCTCTTTTTCTCTGTGTCTCTATCCATCTCTCTTCTCTCTCTGTGTGTCTCTCACTCATCTCTTTCTCTTACCATTCATCTCCTCTACCACCTTCACCACTACTGCAAACGCCATTTCACTACCACCACTACTACCACGGTCGCCATTTCACCTCTACGACTACCATTACTACTACCATCGCCACCACTCCACTACTACCACTACCACTATTGCCACTACTACTACTACCATTACCTGTCTTTCACCACCGCCACTCCATCTACTCTACCGCTACCATAACTTCACCACTAATCTCCTTCGCCATCACCACCACCACCATCGTCTCTTATTCACCACCTTCACCACTACTGCCGCTTCCTCTCATTTACCACAAAATATTACCTCTCTTCTCTCTCTCACTTATCACTCTTCTCTGTCTGTCAGTCTTTGTCTCTGTCTCTTTCTTTTTCTCTCTTTGTCTCTCACTTATCTATCTTCTATCTATCTCTCTCATCTCTCTATCTCTCTTCTCTCTCACTCATTTATCTTCTCTCTATTTCTCTCTCTCTCTGTCTCTCTCGCTCATCTTTCTTCTCTCTTCGTCTCTCTTTTTCTATGTCTTTCTCTCGATCATCTCTTTTCGCTCTATTTCTCTCTCTCTGTCTATCTCTCGCTCATATCTTGTTTCTCTCTATTTTTCTATATGTGTCTCTCTCTATCTCTTTCTCTCTCTGTCTCCCTGTCTCTCTCTCTCTCTATATCTCTTTCTCTCTTTGTCTCTCTCTCACTTATCACTCTTCTCTATCTCTTTCTCTCTCTGTGTCTGTCTCTCGCGCTTCTCTCTCTCTCTCTCTCTCTCTTTCTCTCTATGTGTCTGTCTGTCTATTTGTCTCTCTCCCCCATTGTGTTCACCTTGCTCACTCTCTACCACCACTATTCTATCTCCTCTACCACTACCACAACTTCACCACTTATCTCTTTCACCATCACTTAAAAAAAAAAAATGGGTTGTAAAAAAATATTTTTCATTGGCCACAAAAAATTAACTTTATTTTAATGGAAAATATTATCCCTACTTCTACCAAATAAAAAAATAATAATAATTTTGTATTCATTAAAATAAATATGAAACAAATAAATTTTCAACCTTACTAAATGAAAAAACAAAAACAAAAATTCATTAACTATAAAAAAAATATTTTAATAAAAAATAATTTTTTTATAGCAATGACATTCTCCGTTGCAAAAAAAAAAAGAGTCGCTTTATTATTTAAATATTCATTTGTAATGAAAAAAAATCAAAAAAATTTCCATTCTCCCCCGTTCCTTTTCCATTCCTGCTCGGGTTCCCCCCAACCCAAATCCAAAATCCCCAATCTCAAAAATCCCTAATCTCTCCCCCCCTTCTTTTCCATTCCAGCTCGGGTTTCCCCCCACCCCAAACCCAAACCCAAAATCCCCAATCTCTTGAACCAAAATCCCCAATCTCAAAATCCCTAATCTCTTCTTACGTCTCTCTCTCTCTCTCTCTCTCTCTCTCTCTCTCTCCGTCTCAATTTGTTTCAGATGATGAAGACATTTACGACGGCCTTCAAGACGAGCCATGGGAGGAATGAACTCTCCACCTCCTTTACAACTCCAAGATCTCTCTCTCTCTCTCTCAATTCTTACACTACTACAAAAATAGTTAAAGATCACATTTTGAAAAAAAAAAAATCTCACTTTTATTGAAAGTGTGATAAAAAAAATTAGATTGATATTTTAATCACACTTAATTTGATTGAGTGTGATAATATTTATTTTCTATGTTACTTTTCAATTAAGTGTGATTATATATATATATATATTTTTTTAATCACACCTTCTAATTAAAGTGTGATTATATATATACTACTACTTTTTAATCACACTTTTTAAATAAGTGTGATTATATATATATTTTTTAATCACACATTCTAATTAAAGTGTGATTATTTATATATTTTTTAATCACACTTTCTAATTAAAGTGTAATTATATATACATTACTACTTTTTAATCACACTTTTCAAATGAGTGTGATTATATATATATTTTTTAATCACACATTCTAATTAAAGTGTGATTATATATACATTACTACTTTTTAATCACACTTTTTAAATAAGTGTGATTATATATATATATATATATTTATTTAATCACACTCCCTAAATAGGTGTGATTGTAGAAAATATTCCAATTTGATTTTTATATAAAATATGCAATTCCCATTTTTTTTCTTAAAAAAAAAAAAACCCAACACCAAAACACAAATTAAAAAAAAAATTCAAAATACATTTAACTCTTTGGATATAGCTAAAAAGTAAAATATTTATAAAAAAATGTAATACATGTGAAATGTATTAAATTTTATATTTTTTTGAATTTAGTATTTTTAAAAAAAATTAAAAAATATTTTCCTTCTAAGTATATGTAATTTTTTTCAATTTAAAATGTAAAAAAAAAATTTAAAACATTTAAAAATTTACAATAACTAAAATAAAAAAAAACTGAAAAACATGATTTTAAGGCTTCGTTCACCACTCTCCCTCTTATTCTATCTATACATGTTTTTGCCTCAAACCCCCCCCCCCTCTCTCTCTCTCTCTCTCTCTCTCTCTCTCTCTCTCTCTCTCTCTCTCTAATTTTTTTAGACTTATTTGGGTATATTTATGATTTTAGAAAAAAAAAAACAAATTTTAAAACTTATCTTAAAAATTACTAAAAAAGCTACACACACAAATATGAGTTATTTTTTATCGGTGATGCACCAATTGGTGTACCAACTAAGGTATCAACATACCTTATGTTATTATTATTGATCTCATTCATTATACAAATTATAAATATCCAAACAATTTAAAATTATGCCACATCATAGCATTATTAATTTTTTATAGCATTAATTTTTTTATTTAAAAAAAAAACTTATTTTTAATTAATAAATTTTAACATTAATTTTATCTCACCGTTTTTTTTTCTGACATAATTTTTTTTCCTAAGTAGACACTAAAAATAGATAAAGATCACACTTTGATACATGAAAATATCTCACTTTTATTGGAAGTGTGATAAAAAAAATTATATTGATATTTTAATTATACTTGATTTGATTGAGTGTGATAATATTTATTTTTTATCACACTTTTCAATTAAGTGTGATTATAGATATACATTTTTTAATCACACTTTTTAATTAACATGTGATATATTTATTTTTTATGTCACTTTTCAATTAAGTGTCATTATATATATATATACATTTTTAACCACACTTTTTAATTAACATGTGATATATTTATTTTTTATGTCACTTTTTAATTAAATGTCATTATATATATATATATATATATTTTAATCACACTTTCTAATTAAGTGTGATTATATATAATAAAAATATAAATGTGATTATATATATATATTGAATATATTTTTTTATACAAAAATATATCCTAAAATTGGTGCCTTTTCCTCTTCCACTACTCCAGCAGACACGCCTTCTTCCAAAGAAGATTTAGAAGTTCCAAACATATACCAGACTCTTCCTTTTCCAATTCTGTTTTGCCTCTCTTTCTGATTCGTTTTCCCTAATTTGGTTTGCAGCTCCAAAATCCCCATTGTTACTCACTCAAGTCTTCGTCTCTGTTGAATCTTCAAACTTTTGGTGAGTTCTGTTCTTTTTCTTTTTTTTTATTTTTTTTATGCTCCTTTCGTATGTCATTCATAAGATATATTTGTATATGATTATGATTATTATTAGTGGAATTATATAAATATAGTGTTTCATTTGGAATGAGGGTTTTGGGTGGGAATGTTGATATTGTATTTGGGTTTTGTAAATCAGAGTTGGAATTTTTATTTTTTATTTTTTATACTGTATATTGATAGTGTATTTGCATCTGAATGTGTGGAAGATGTGGTCTAGGGTTGATGAAACGGTGGGGATTGCAGTGGGTTCATTTAAAGCTGGTTCTCTGTTTTTTGAAGTTGGTTCTCTGTTTTTCATCATTTGAAGCTGGTTCATTTGTTTGGTTTACTTCATTTTTTTTGTGCTTCTTATCTCTCAATTGTTTGGTTTTTACTGATGTATTCATATGTTTTTGGTTTACTGATTTATTTCCATGTCTTTGAATCTCTCCATCCATTCCTCATAAATTCCATATATTTTTATAGGTGAACTGGTTTTATTAGGGGGGAAAAAACTGTAAAAACTATCCTCACAGTTCCAGAATTATTAATTTTGCTGCTATAGATTAAAATCAAGTAGATTGATTTCACCTCCTTATTCCAAATACATATTTACAATATCAATGACCCCATTGGGTTGGCCACAAAATTAAAACATGACATCTGCATCCAATTTGGGATAATTTATCTTGTTACAGTACTGCAGAATTTGTTGGTTGATAGATTCCCCCATATGTTAAACGTGGCTCCCCTGCTTTTGTCCTAAACATTGCTGCTGTTTAATCTTTTTATCATCTTAATAAGGTTTTTCTATTTCTTCATTTTGCCATCAGGCTGTGAGAATTCTTGCAAAAAGTCCACATTTGCTAGAAATCTAAGGCACCTTCAATTTGAGGCTGATATAAATCCACTCTTTCTTTACACCAGGTCAGTATCATTTGGTTATTGAATTAACCATTGTTCACGTTACTTGTCCCGAGCTTGCTTTTTCCTTTCACAGCACCTTTGTTTCGTGCTTTAATGTTATGAATGCATTAATGCTTGATTGACCTGAGTTTTGTGGCCTTGAAAAAGAAGAAATTTTAACAACTGTTAATGTATTGAAAATGGTGTCATATATTCTGGAAAGGTCATAATAAGATGCAAATTCATCTTGAATTCCTAAAGTATCTATTATCGACAATAATCTTATGGTATTTCAATTTGAGCAATATATAATTTTTGTTTCTATCTAGAAATCTAGTAGTAAGGCTTTGAATCTGTAAGCAAAAAAGAAGCCAAAAATTGATTTTAGCTAATCAAAAGTGAATCAATCGATTCACCGATTCACGCACGGTTCACAACTATTTTCGATTTATGCAACATGTTCATATCGATTACTCACTGAATCGAATAGAATTGTACGATTTGAATTGTGAACTGTATGATTCCAATAACGGAATAGTAATACTTGGCATAAGTGGATAAGTATTTATGATTGTTGAGCTTTGACGAGGTAATTCACTTTCATAGTGTTGGAAGATTGAGACAAACATCATGATTAATATTCTGCATTTCATGTATTGATGCTCTAATCTACCATGCTCCTTCATGTGAACACGATGCAGCCTTTGTTGCCATATATTTACCTTCATTTCTTTTTATCATTCTAGTCTTAATTCCTTATGAAATCCTTGCATATCCAACTATAATCATTTAGGAAGAAATGCTGATGAATCAAATGCAGAGGCGATAATTGATATGGCTGGTAAAGCCTCCCTCTCTGATCAACAGAAACATTGGTGCCAATCCTTCGCAATCATATCACTAATTTCTTGGCATAGATTAAAATCAAGATTCAAGCCAGTTTGCATGAGAGTTTTTTAAAATCAAGATTCAAGCCAATTTACTGTTTGGCATAGATTAAAATCAAATCGCTAATTTCTGGAACTGTGAGAGTTTTTTATTTATTTAAATTATCAAGATTCAAGCCAAAGTCTTGAAGTTAATGATGAAGTTGGATCTTATTATCAAATTTTATCGTTCCGCCAATTCTTCAAAAATTTTCTGACTATTATATTTATTATCAATATATTATTCACGCATAAAATAATAAATAAAATATGATAGGAAAATACCATGTGTTGACATTATTAACTCGGAAAAACAAAAAAGGGGTTGAAGAAGACAATATTTGAGAATGATTGCCTTGTAATGTCCTGACAGGCATACCACATCACTAGGTTTGAAGGGATTAGGTCCAAATCTAGGAGCCAAACATTCTTATTTTACAAAATTGACTATTATTATTAGTAGATTATATAATTCTTTCCACATTCAATAGTGGCAGAATTGAATTTTTGAGTCAAAAGGTAGCAACACTAAATTAAAGCTAATCGGCTGAATCTTGATTTTAATCTATGCCAAGAAATTAGTGATATGATTGCAAAGGATTGGCACAAACAGAAATGTTAATTCTGCCCATTAGCTTGCCAACCTTCAAGTAGCCTACAAACAGTATGCATCAGCAAGCATGGTGCAGAGCTGTTTTGCTGCTGCTGCTGTTGTATAGCTGTTTTTGTTGCTGCAAGTTGCTGCTTGTTTGGGAGGCAAACCACCTAAGTTAGTTGGGCTATACCTCATCATTCCACTCCCAAATTGACACAGTTATGTAGTTAGGATTAACTGCAGTTAGGTTGACTTGGTTATAGAGTAGTTAGAACTGTAGTTCAATTAGATGGTTATGCAATATATGTATATAAGTTCATGTACTCTGTATGGTTATGTGTTAGGAATTGACCCAAAAAATTTCAAAAGTTCCCAAAAAATTTCGGTTGGGGGGGGGGGTGGGGTAATTGATTTGTGACTGAACCCTGCAATTCTTCTACAATGCGGGCACCATCTACTGTGGCTTAATATCAGCAATGACAATAATAAGCAAGTTTTTATGTCTCGATCCAGGAACAAATCAGATCATTAACAACCGTGCAACATATCTAACCAAAACTCTCCAAAATGTAATGTAGTCCAATCTCAGCATCCGAAAACCTTACTGCTGACCTATCTCATGCACACTGTTACTGCTATTAAGTTGGACAGCTACATAAAGATAAACTCTTCCACACCCAATTTGACATGATATAGAAAAGCCCACAACAGTAAAAATACTAACGAAGAAGAAGCCGGTGAAGTACTCAATACTTCGGACCTGGCTTTTGGGTTGGCAGCAATCCAAATCGTTTCTTCAGAAGAACCCTTTGCCTTGAATATTTGTCATCAGGGGAGAAGCGAGCTGTGGTTGAAAAAATATAACAATAAATAAATAAAACAGATTAATTATGAGAACAATGCAGTGTGCATTATATTCTTCTATTGTTCAATAATTTAACTAGTAGAATATGCATAAATATAGACGCGCATATGTGAGACGAGAATAGGAGGTGAAAAGAGAGAATGGGTTCATCTGATCACTCTGACTCTTACAAAAAATTATCTACTTAAACATGGTCAAAAATTAACAATGGGCTTGAGCCCAAAACAACCTACTACCACAACCTGATACACATAGATGCAAATTCCAAATTAATGAAATGGGATTTCCAACCAAATCTTCACAGAGATCTCCTTTTAATAAAATCATTTATAACTAGGATTACACATAACAAAGAAAAAGAAAATCACCTAACTCTTTGATTGTGGATGGGGAAAGGGGGGGAAATACTTGTCAAGATCTTCAAATATTAATGAAGAAAGGTACGATTTTTCATCCAATATTAAAAAAATATCAAATGTGCAGTAGATTATGGGACTGACTTTACTTTGATTAACCAACTTACCAGTAATATTTTCAACAAAAAATAAGGAAACAAATAGTATACATTTATTTTTGTAAATGAATTCTCTTTTTTGTTTTCATTTTACATATTTTAGAATATTAATTTTATAGGGCTGGGATCAAGAACACAATCAATTTGCTGTGAAATTCCATGTGTTCTTTTTTCCTTATCCTCTAAGCATGTAAGTGAAACATAATAAAAACCAAATAAGTGGCAAAATGAGAAAGGGAAACTATTAAACATGGATTGGAAGGCTCACATAATAGGAGATTAATTTATGATTCCTTAAAATGCATCTTTCACATCATAGAATAAAGAACTAAGATTTCAGTTTCTATGATTGTATTTTCTGTTTATTCTTGAGTTTGGTCTGAAGTTTCATGATAATGGTAAGCAACTAGCTGAGTAACTAATACAGGGTATTAAGACAGAACTTTAGATTTGATATAGTTGTGGAAGAAAGAAAGGGATATGAGTTTGGTATCAGTAATTGTTCCATATCTTGTGAAATGTAAATGGATTTTTTCACAATCTATCTTGCCCATGCTTATATGCCCCCTAATTGTGAACGGTGTAAATTACTTGTTTTTCTTTTTTCACCCAGAAAAATCATCTTATAATGAAATCTCAGCAAGTCCTCTAATCTATATATCAAAGAATTGAATGAAACTAGTGAATAATTTGAAACATCTTTTAAGTTGAAATGATATAGGAAAAGGATAGATATGAACAATGCAATTCTTTATTATCAAGCATTAAATTTGTTTTACTAGTGATACATTTCATTGTTATATTGGTTCATTCTTCCTTACAGGAACAATCAAAAGCTAACATATTTGTCTTACTAATAATACATTTCATTATTATATTGGTCATTCTTTCTTATAGGAGCAATCAAAGGGTAACATCGCGAACAGAGAAAGGATGTATACAAAACACAGGTGTGGTTCTAGGTCAATCCCTGTTAGAGTAGAAAAACTGGTACGTATCCTTGCACTTTAAGAATTAAATGGACCAATATAAGTTATATGAACTTACGGCACATTAATGGGATGCACCATTTGTGAATTAGCCTTAAAATTAATTTTTTGTTCTCATAATCTTGAAAAAAAAGTCTGTTAGAGGGGTAAATTGTATAATTGATCTAATTGTAAATTGATGAGTTACTAATGTTTTTAATCTTTTGTATAATTAATTAATTACTAAAGCTTTTAATTTATTTTTTTGCAGATTGGATTGGGGTGCAATTTTTGACGTGCAACAATGATCTAATTTGCTTGAATGTTCATTTTTGTTTGATAAGGATACACATACTTTGTGGAGTTGCACTAGTTATTGTTGGATTTTTGGTAAAATTGAACAAGTTATAACTTTTGGATATTTTGTGGATATTTCACTATTTTATTGTATTAGGATGAAATTATTTGTGATGATGAATGGATATTTTCATTTTGTTAATTCGTAAATGTGTTGATAACAGGTTAAGTTAAGTTGTGATGGAATTGTTATATTCAACAGGTTTCAACATGAACAGGGTTATATTTGTTGAACTAAAATTTAGATTTTGATAAAATAGGTATATAATATGGAAAAAAATATTATGAAATTATTGACAAAATTTTCCATCCCTAAAGAAGATTCTTTTGTCTCTTATTTCGCTTAGGTGGATGATTAATTTTGTCATGAATTTTTTATTTCGTCACTAAATGCATTTGTCGTGACAAAAAATATTGTCACATTTTGTCACTATTATCCTCAATGTGTGACGAATTTTTTTTGACATTATTTTATCATTTTTAATGATGAATTTGTTTTTGTCTCTATTGGTAGCTTCTTTGACAAAAAAATTTCGTCTTCGTTTATATTAAACGTGACAAAATTATTTTGTCTCCATTTCTTATATTTATGACAAAATAATTGTCTCTAATTTCTCCTTTAATGACAAAATATTTTGTCGCTAATTACTTACAAGTATGTTCCCAACAGAGTGTATTTGAGACAAAAAAATTCGTTACAAATTTATCATTTTTAATGATGAATTTGTTTTTGTCTCTATTGGTAGCTTCTTTGACAAAATTTTTTTTGTCTTCGTTTATATTAAACGTGACAAAATTATTTCGTCTCTATTTCTTATATTTATGACAAAATATTTTTGTCTCTAATTTCTTCCTTTAATGACAAAATATTTTGTCGCTAATTACTTACAAGTATGTTTCCAACAGAGTGTATTAGAGACAAAAAAATTGGTCACAAATTTATCATTTTTAATGATGAATTTGTTTTTATCTCTATTGGTAGCTTCTTTGACAAAAAAATTTCGTCTTCGTTTATATTAAGCGTGACAAAATTATTTCGTCTCTATTTCTTATATTTATGACGAAATATTTTTGTCTCTAATTTCTTCCTTTAATGACAAAATATTTTGTCGCTAATTACTTACAAGTATGTTCCCAACAGAGCGTATTGGAGACAAAAAAATTCGTCACAAATTTATCATTTTCAATGACGAAATTGTTTTTTCGTCTCTACGACCCTTTAGCGACGAGGCTTTGGCGACAAAACGGGTGACGAAAAATTTTCGTCGTAATTAGTTTGGGTGACGAAATATATATATTTTGGGACAAATTTGTTTCGTCTTTAAATCCCAAATTTGTTGTAGTGTATCCTCCACCGATAGGCCAAAGCAGTTATTTCTAAACAGATAATAAATTTACCAAACAGATAAATTATTTCATTTTCCCATTGGTGAGTGATTTATCAATCCAACTACACTATTCAACCACAATTCCATCCAATTTCATGATTTCCAAATCAATCTCATAATTTATACAAAATTATTTATTAAATTTAAATTAGGGCAAATCTCCCCCTTTATCAAATATTATACCAAAGACCAAGTTTCATCAACTCTTTTCAAGTCATAACATATTCAAGACTTCTAATGCCTATAGGGAACCCAAATAGGAAAAACCCCTCTTTTATATATAGAAACCAACCCATATATTTACCAAAGACCTTTCCAAACCACACCATTGATACAAGATGACAATATCTATGTTTAAACCTATATAGGAGAGTAGAAAATATTAATCTTTACCTCAAGCTTAGAAGAGGAAAAAGGAAGAAAAACTCAAAAGTCGACGAAGGAGAAACCAAGCTTTGCTCCGATCAACATGAAGCCCTCGACAAACTCTACACTTTATCTCAAAGGAGCAAGGTGAGTAGAGGTCTTCAAACAAGTGGATCTAAGGATCTTTGAGTGAAAAGTGCCTTTTGAGAGAGAGAGAAAGTGTTTCACGGTTTGGAGGGAGGAAAAGGAAGAAAAAGTGAGAGAAAAGGTCAAGTGAGGGCATTTATATAGTACTAGGTCAAAAATAGATATAAGCCCCAAAGTCAACTCAAAATATCTAGTCAAAATATCTCCAAAAAGTAGGCCCAAGCCGGTAGAAAAATCTGGGAAAAAGTCGCAGGTGTCGACCCCTGCAACAGTGGTGTCGACACCAAATAGGAAAAAAAATCTGGGAAAGCTTTGACTGCACTGTAGGTGTCGACCTTACCCCAGACTGGTGTCTACTCTATCTTCCAGCAACCAACACACAGACAGAAGAGGGTCGACCCTCTCCCAATCTTGTGTCTACCCTATGTTCCAGCAACACTTCCAGAACTTCATCAACAGGTAAGGGTCGACCCTAGGAAGGCTAGTGTCTACCCTGGAATGGAATTTCTAAGTCTCCAATGAACTTTTGACAAGAATAAGTGCGAACAATCAAACCCAATAAGTTTAGGTCAATTTGTACTCCTCCAAAACTAAAGTACAACATCACCAAAGGTTCCCAAAATAGAATAAAGGGTCCAATACATTTACCAAAAGCTCTAAAAGGCACAAGTGCTACACAAAGGAACCAACTCTCAAGTGTTAGTATTCTGTAAGGGAAATAACTCATCCTCCATAACTTGAATCCAATTAAGATCCTGACATGAAGAAAATTGCCTAATTCGTAATATACACAAGCAAGGAACCTAATTCCTGTAATATACATAAACAAGGAAATTGCTTAATTCTTAATATACCATATACACTATATATATTCTCACATATGGTACTTCTAAACTATAACGAACCAAGTTTAAGTGACTTAGAAAGATATTATAAAACATGTCTCTAACGATCACACCCCCTACACCTTGTTGCATTTGACACTAAACAAGTTATCATTTTGTGAGGACTTCTACAAATCTACTGAAGGCATGTTTGGTGTTGCTGAAATAAATAATTTCACATGAGATCAATGTGAGTTGTCTATGTACTTGTAATTAGACTAATTCACATGAGATCTTATAATTGGACTAATTATCTAATCTTTTGAGAATTTTACAATGACAGTGTGTCCATGATATAAATACTCTCATATCTTACTAATCTCATTTATTGTCTCATGTATTACCAATATTATCCATTATGGTCTGTATTATTAATCCCATCCATAATTCTATGGTATTATTGGTCAAATTCCTGAGAACTTATATTGGTTAGCAAACATGGCCTAATTAGCAGATTGTGACTCGTTTAGTAAGTGGTGATTTTAGTCAAAAAATCACTAAAAAAAATAAAAAAACCAACAACTTATATTAAAAAGTCAAAGATTTTATTATCTCTCTACTTTTTGCACATCTTTTCGCACAAAACTAAAAAATCATTCCAAATATGTATCATGAAAAAAAATCATGAAAATGATCATGAAAAATTCTCCACCGTTAGATTACATATACAAGAAAACACCGTACACTAATCAAGGAATGAAAAATTTTAATAAAGCATTTCATGATATTTTTTTCATGATCCCTAATATTATTAATTTTTTTTTATATCATATTTTAGCTAAAAAATTAAAAAATTACTAAAAAAACATGTTGCCAAACAAGGCGTAGAAGTATAAACTCAACTAATTATAACTGTGAATAAGTTCCACAAGAGAAATAAATAAATAAATAATGTTCTAGGATTACGATTCACAATACTGCAATACATTACATAAGAGCATGTCCTCAGCACTAAAGACTATGTTTAAATGACACACAAAAAAAAAAAAAAGAAAAAAGAAAAAAAAGAATGCGAATCTCATTACTGAACGGGGGTTCGACAGCTGGGGCAATTGGGATGATCCGCGAGCCATGGAAGAAGGCATTTGGAGTGGTATTTGTGGGAGCATAAGAGTTCCATGACTTGTCTCTCTTCATGAAAATCTTCCAAGCATATAGCACAAAGCTGGCCTTTTAATTTAGTGTTGTTGTTGTGGATACGGAAATGGAAGAAGTGGAAGTCCCGTTGTCTTCCTAGTAATCTTGAAACCAATTGATCATTGTTATTATGATCATCCCTTATGCCTCTACCTTCATTTGCTTGAACTCTATTCGGCCTGTTATTTAAGACAATTTAACAAGTGATGAGCAATATGGAATGAGTTAAATGGACCATAATGATCTGTAGTATATCAAACTTGTCAAGCTTGACAACCCAATACACACTTTGTAATGTTTTTGTTTTTAGAAAAAAAGACAAAAATATTTAAAATTTCTAAAATTTGAGAAAATATATACAAAAGTTTTGGTTTTTTTCACTACAACTTTCTAATTATCTGAACAAAAAAAAAAAAAAAAAAAAGAGTTATTCCCTCTACCATCCCCCTATCTCCAGCCACCCTCACCAGTAACTCTGGCTCTGCTGGCCAATCGTCTTCTCTTCTAGCAAATTATCAAATATATATTTTTGTTTATAATTTTATTTGTTTTGACAAAATTATATATATACATATTACCATACATATGTTTTTGGGTTTTTTTTTTGGCACAAAAATAAAAACATAACAAACAACTTTTAGCAAATGATAATTAAGTTATAAGTGAAATCATTTCAGTTCGAATGGGATTAAGGAAAAATATAGCACTAAATTGAACCTATGATTTTGTTGGTTGAAGAACCAAAAATGGTGACATGCAACGATTTGGTTTTGTTAATTTTTCAATTTAACCTAAAAAGGGATTTAACTTATCTTCCAACTAATAATGCTCAAAAGAATTACAATATAAAAAGTAATTAAATATAACATTTTTTGTGATTTGGCTGGCAGTGGTGCAAAAATTTTCAGAACAAAAACATACCAAACCTTGCAAAAAAATAAAAAATTTGAATTTCGAAACCCATCTTAAATGGTGGATTCAGTTCTATCAATTTTTCTTTGAACCTGATTAATTATGGTTGTCCATGGAGGAACCCAAAAAGCAAGGCAAAAGGGAAACAGAGAAAGCGTGATGAAGAAGAGCAAAACCTTGAATGACGGAAATAGCCAAGCCTCTCTTCGAGCCGTTGGCGAGCTTTTACCGCAGCTTCATCTATGGTGGAGGTGGTTGTCATCATCGGTGGATCGAGAATGGATGTATATGAAGGAGTGTGATCATCATGATCATGAAGGTGTTGTTGAGAATGAGTCCTCCTCCTCCTATATATCTCTACTCCAGTCAGCATTGTAGCCATCTTTGGTTTGTTTTTGATTTTTGAAAACAACCAAATGCTACTCTTTGACACAATATATAGATAGAAGTAAATTACATTGACCCTCCTCTCCAGTAGTTTAGCAAAAATACTGTAAATCTCATAATTTTGACATAATTATACTGATTTCTATTTGAAAAAGACTAAATGGACTAAAACTAATTCAGATGGTGTAAAAATACAAAATAAAAAACGTGAAATATACATTTTTATGTAAAAGAGATGAAAATATAATTTTTTTATTCATATATTAAAATTGTAGAATTTGTTGTATTTTTTCTAAATATTGAGGAGGTTAGTATAATTTTTTTTTATCAACAAAATAAAATTTTCATTAAAAATAAAATGTACTGATAGATATTAAACTCTCCTAATACTATATATATATATATATATAAAATACATATATGTTTGATAGCCTACCAGTTCACCAAATAAATTTTAAAAACAAAAATAGGAACACATTTACATCAGAAGAAGAAACCTCAGACACCACCGACACCATTAGAGATGGAGAACCTCCACCAGTCCACCGAATTTTAAAGAAACTAAAGCCTTCGGAGAACCTCCACCAGTCCACCGAATTTTAAAGAAACTAAAACGTTCGGAGAGCCTCCACCAGTCCACCGAATTTTAAAGAAACTAAAACCTTCTTTCCCCGAAGATTACATTTCATTTGGTCAACGGGTATGGAATATCCTATTGGATGACACATCGATAGAAAAAAGAATCATACTATTGGATCATGACACATAGATGGAAGAAAAAAAGTTATAAGTCAGATTTAATTTTCAAAAACAATTATATATTTATAAAGAAGTTTATAATTTTAATAATTAAAATTTGTAGATTTTAATAATCTTGCCTACTGCTGCTGTGTGCTGCATTGCTGATCTGTTCTGTGCTTGTCTCTTTGTTGATTGTCCTGTTAGCTGTGTCTGCATATATCAGGATTCTTGAGCTTTTGGAATGGTGGTTGAGGTGTTTATTTGCTTTCTGTTTTGGTTGTTTGCTTTTTTTTTTTTTTTTGGGTGTCAACGTAGTTGAAATGATTTAACCCATTGTGATGCTTTGTACACTCTCCTTTCTTTATTGATGTTTAGATATTTTTGTATGTACATCTTGTACCTTTCATCGCCATTAATAAAGTTCTGTTTATTTTGCCGATCAAAAAATTTTTGTAGATTTTATAATGAATCTGAAATTTTTTTCAACCAATACACTGACTGGTTATTTCACAAAAGAAAGAAAAAAAAAAATTTTGTTTTCAAAAATGATTTTTGAATATTTATATAATTACTTATTAATTTAAAAAAAAATCATAAATATTTTACTTTTAAAAGTACATCTAGATTTAAGGCTTGTTTGGGGTATCCTAAAAAAGTTAAAAAGTCATTATCCTATTTAAGTCATATCATCTCTCTACCACATCATTTCAACACAACCCATATTTCATAAAAAGTCAAAAAATACACTTATTTAGATCATCTCAAACCACCCCTAAGGATCTAAAAAATAAAAAATAAAAAATAAAAATTGACTAAAATATTAAAAAAATTCATTAAAAATAAAATAATACAGATTAAAAACTCCAAAATTGTCTTTGAAAAATTAATACCAAATAGTGTGGTGATTTTCTCTCTCCAATTTTTTATTTTTATTTTTTATTATTATTTTTTTTTTGTTTCACTACACAATACAACAAATTAAGATTTTAGAAATAAAATTTAAAAATGAAATCACTTTATAGAGATAAAATTGGACATTTTGTGATCAATTATGACGAAATAACTACACAGTGGTGCAGTAAAAAAAAATACAAAAATATGAAAAAACTATAGCATTTCAATTATTAAAATGTATATATAAAAAAAAATTTACTGCACCATTATCCAATTATTTCCCCCATAAATTAATAGGCTTTTAGGATGAAAATTTTTTATCTCAAGAAATAATTTTTCTTTTTACGAAATTATTTATTTATACAAGTGCATTTATTAGTAATATTTTAAACTTTTTCTCACTGAAGTTACTTTTTTTACTCTTTGTAATGTTTTGTCCACAAAATTTTTATATTTCATCTAGGACTATAATATATTGTCAATTGAAATTTATCTTCTTCAGTGGTATTTATTCATAAATTCATATTCACATACTCATATTCTACCTAATTTAAATTATTTTTTTATATTCCAATAAATTTTTATAGATGATATAGTTACTAAAATACTCTTAATAATGGTAAAGCACACATTAATGTTCACATTGACAATCTGAATGTTCCATGATATGAACATTCACACTGTCAAATTTATCTAATGAAAATGTGAACATTGCCAAGTTGTTAAGGGTTCAAAAAATATTTATAAGAATAAAATTGTCCATAAAATATGTTAAATATAAGAATTATGAGGGAGTTTCTATTTGCATCCCATTACTTTGAGCACCCCAATAATAAATTTGAAATTTTATTTATTTGTTTGGACACCACAAATAATACCTATCGTAACCCTTAAAACCTTATACAAATTTACTTTGTATACCCCATTGCCCATAAACATAGGAACAAAATCAAACCACATTTGGGATCTCTGGAATTCTAAACAACGAAGAATGATTCTAAGTTCATCCGAAACAAAGAGAGATTTCAAGACGAAGGTCTCCCACTCAGTGAATCAAAATATATTTGTCTGGCTACTTAATTTTGAATTTATGAAGTTTGTTCGGATACTCAGTGCTGAACACAATAAAAAATTGGTTTCAGTTGTTTCATATAGATATTTAGTGTTGAACAAAATATATTTGTCTAAATATTTAATTTTGAACCTATGAAGTTTGTTCGAACACTCAGTGTGGAACCCAAGAAAATTAATTCCAGCTGTGTTCATATGGATACTTGGTCTCATTTGAGAACAAACTATTTTAGTAACTTTTTAATTTTTTTACGAAAAAATGTGTAAAAAATAAAGAGAGTGATATGATAACTTATAGTAACTTTTAAACTTTTTGACTAAAATATATAGTTGACTTTTTGACTTTTTGGATAAAATGTACATAAAAATATATTTGTATAAATACTTAATTCTAAACCTATGAAATTTGTTTGGATATTCAGTTCCGAATCAATTCGGTAAACCAACTTACGAAAAACAATGAAGAACAATTAAAAACTTACTTTTTCTATAGAAAATTGTTTGGAAATGTGTTTTTTTATTATCCATTGTTGATTTCAATATAAAATATAATACAATAATGACGAATTAAAGCAAATAGGGTTGGATATAAAGATGCAAAGTGATAAAAGTAGAAAGAGAAGAGAGAGAATGAATATTAGTGATGGTGATGAGTGAGGTGTCTAAAACATTTTTATGTACATCCCCCCCCCCAAAAAAAAATCATGTACTTTTTGGTCATTTAAATAGGGACTGAATAGTAATAAAAAAATATCATTAAATTAGAATGCCTTACCTATTTTTTGGGGTGCAAATAGAAACTCTTGAATTAGGATTTAATAGATCAAATGTCCAAAATAATAGGGTTTATTGAAATATAAGAATATCTTATGAACCAATTGAAATATAATTACTTAAAAGATAATTTTCTAATAAATTCCCCTTTTTTTTTTTTCCAAATATCAAACAAAAAATCAAAAAATCAAATCAATACCATTTCTATTACCAACACAGGCTTATGAGGCCGTTAAATATATTTCTTTTTAGGCATATTTATTAATAAATCTCATTTCATAAGCAAGTATTCTAATTAATTCTAAGTTTTTTTCTATTAATCTATTAAGTCTTATTAGCGGAGAGTTTCTTTCCGTGTAGTCCTATTTTTTTATTTTGGTAGTGTTATGGTGAACAACTATACCCTTTTATTGATGACAGGAGGAGGTTGGATTCCAGTACTAAACAGGAGAGGTCGACAAGCAACTCAAGTTGGGTCCAAGGAAGGAAGACGTGAACAGATGTATACTCTGTTTGTAGACAACTTACCAGAAACCATGGAACCAAGAAGAATGTTTGAATTGTTCAGAAAATTTGGATTGGTTAAGGATGTTTTCATTCCACATAAGAGGAGGAAAACAACAAACACAAGGTTTGGATTTGTCCGTTTTGATTGCCCTGTTGCAGCTAGTATAGCAGAACAAAAAACAAACGGATTATGGGTTGATGATAAAGCCTTGGTAGTTCAGAGTGCAGCCTATGGGAAAGGTAACGATGACAGGAGGAGGTTCAAACAAGTGCAATGGAGACAAACGGAGCCAAGAAGGCCACCAGGTACAAATGCATCTAGAAGGTGGAATCAAGTCTTAGATGGCAGATCATATGTAGAGGTCACCAAAGGAGCTCAACCAAAAGGTCATTCAACTCCCACAATCAGAGTCGAAGAAATAGGAAATGGCTGGTTGTATGAGAGCTTGATTATGAGGCTCAAACCTGGGTACTCTGTTGTAGAAGTTAAAGCAGAATTAAAAGTGAAAGGAGTGAAGGATGTCCTGGTGAGAGAAGGAGGTGGTCGCGATATAGTAATTTCTTTCAGATCTAGAGAGGCCTTGAGAAGTACGATAGACTTGATTACGGAATGGTTCCATGCCTGGTGTGTATACATCACGGAATGGGAACTTGGTATGCAATTTTAGCCGGAAAGATATGCTTCGATTAGCTGTTTTGGTGTTCCGTTGAATTTGTGGAATTCGGTTACGTACAGAAAGATAGGCCAACTATGGGGGGAAGTAATTCATTTAGATACAGACCTTTGTAATCCATCATCTTTTCGTTGTGGAAAGGTAAAGATAGTCACAAGCGTAATGGAACTGATAAATACCAGTATGAATCTAGAGTGTAGAGGCAGATTATACCCGATAAGAGTCTGTGAGGATCAGCCTAGTAAGGAGGCTTCGACCAACTGTAAAGGTAATAACACCGAAGAGGGTGATGAGGAAGTTAATTCTAACGTTAATGGGGTTTTACAGTCAGTTGCAGACAGTAAGAGGGAGGTAGACGATGCTGATAAGGAAGCTGAGTTGGAGGATGATGTGGCAAGTAAGAACGAGAAGGCCAAAGATGTTTCAACCCCTAGGCTAAAGGAAAGGAGTGAGATAGGGGTAGGTGATAGTTGCTTGCAGCTATCAATGGTGAAAGAGACAGAAGAGTGTATGGGGAATTCAAATGAAACAGACTCCGGCATGGGTGATACAATGATGAAAGAGGAAAGTGTGCAGCAGCAGCAATTGCAGAAGTGTAATCATGAGTTGGGAAAGGTTGACGTGATTCAACAAGAAAAAGAGCTGGTCTCTAGTCAAGGCTTTATTAGAAGTGTGACTGAAACCCAAAAAGGTGGACCTGGTGTCTGTTTGGAGGTGGATTTGGGCCATGATCAAAATAGACCCCAGCCCAATGAGTGTGTCCAATTCAAAACTCAGGGGAATGGGCTCAGTCACCCGTTGGTAAGTTCTAAAGGTGGCCACTTAAGGGTAGGCTGCAAATCCAAAAGCATTGATTCTATTAGTGTCTCTAGTGGTGGTTCCACTAATAACCTGATCAAGCAAGGCCCAAGGAAAGAGATCAGACAAGGTAGATATAAATATCCACTGGCTGTAGGTGGTTTTAACGGGCTGGCCAGAAGAGTTGGGCAGAGAGGTGTGGGTGCAGGAAGAAGTAGGGCTCATCAGTCAGCCACGGTGACAGTAGTAGTGCAAAGGCCATGTGTAGATGATAGTCATAACAACAGTGAATCAGATAAAATTCTCGAAGCTCAAGCCACGTTACGTCTGGGGAAAAGGCTGGGGATTGATTTCAAAGGGCAGGATGCAGAAATTTTGAAGAAACTAGTACACTTAGAGGAGAACGATAAAGAGAGGCTAGGAGGGAGGTCTGAGAGGAGGGGGGACTGATGCTTCCATGTAATCAGTAATGTTTGGGAGGTGGTACAGCTGAAAAATGTTTATGATGAAGCTTTTAAGTTGGAACATTAGAGGGATGGGTAGACCAGAAAAGAGGAGAAAGATCAAGAACCTGTTATTTGACAGAAATATTGATATGGCTTTGATTCAAGAAACAAAAAAGTCAAGCATGTCCAACCTGGTGATTAGGAGATTGTGGCCAAGGGAAAAGATGGAATCCATGGCTGTGGATGCAATGGGTGTGGCAGGTGGACTATTATGCATATGGGATCCTGATGTATTTCAACTTTCTGAGTGCTGTAGTAATCGAAATTTTATTCTGCTCTCAGGTACCATTCTGCACTCCTTTAACTGTGTTGTCATTAATGTATATGCTCCAAATGATGTTATGAAGAGAGGGAAATTATGGGAGTCCCTTTTAAATTTGAAGACCTGTTTTCCAAAACCATGGTGTCTTGGAGGTGATTTCAATGAGATCACAAGTCTGAGGGAGAGAATAGGTAATTCAAGGAGAGACAGAGGTATGAAGGAGTTTAAAGAGTTCATAGATAGTTGTGAGGTGGCTGATATGCAAATGTTAGGGAGAAAATTTACTTGGTGCAATGCCCATGATGGAAACAAATGGAGTAGAATAGACAGATTCCTCCTTAGCCCTGAGTGGATGGAGAGATACAAACTCAAACTGTGGGGATTGCCAAGGTTGGTCTCAGATCACGGCCCCATAGTACTCAAGGAAGATGAGAGGGATTGGGGCCCCACACCCTTTAAATTTTTGAATGCTTGGTTTCTACATCAAAATTTTGCATCATTTGTGGAGAATGCATGGAAAGATCTTCAGTTTCAAGGGGATGTGGGATACATTCTGCATAGTAAATTGAAGGCCCTTAAGATGGCATTAAAGCAGTGGAATAGGGAGGTCTATGGTAACACTGCTACTCAACTCCAAACAGTAGAAGATCAGCTTAATAGATTGGACCTCAGGGCAGAATTAAGACCTCTAGAGGATGCTAAAATCAAACAAATAAGAGAGGCTACGAATGAAATGTGGAGATTAAGTAGGATGTTGGAATGGGCTTGGTTGCAAAAGTCAAGGTTAGATTGGAATATGAAAGGGGACAGGAACACAAGGTACTTTCATGTCATGGCTACTAGTAGACAAAATAGGAATGCCCTCAATTCCATTGCTGTTGGAGATAGGGTGCTTGAGGAACCATTCTTGGTTAAGAATGAGGTGTGGTCACATTTTAGACAACAGTTTTCAGAAGAATGGAGGCAGAGACCTGTGATCGGGGGTGATTTCAAGAGTGTGAGGCAAAGTGATTCATTCCACTCACTAGAGTCAGAGTTTTCAGTAGAGGAGGTTTGGGAAGCTGTCAAACTTTGCAATGGGAACAAAGCTCCAGGACCAAATGGCTTCAATTTAATGTTTTTTCAGAAACAGTGGGAGGTGCTTAAAGATGATGTAATGCTCTTTATGGAAGATTTCCACAATAGGGGTAGGTTGGCCAGTGGGTTGAATAGTTCTTTCATTACACTTATTCCAAAGAAAGTGAATGCAGCTAATCTGAATGATTATAGGCCAATCAGCCTAATAGGGTCAGCCTATAAAATACTCACCAAGGTCCTAGCAAGTAGACTTAAAAAGGTAATGCCAACTGTAATTGGTGAAGCCTAATCAGCTTTCTTGGAAGGAAGGAACATACTTGATGGAGTATTGATTGCGAATGAAATTGTGGATAGGTGGAAAAAAACCAAGAGAAGAGGGTTATTGTTTAAAATCGACTTTGAGAAGGCGTATGACTCCCTCAACTGGGACTTCTTGCTCTCAATGCTCTCTAGCTTTGGCTTTGGATCAAAATGGATTTCATGGATGAAAGAATGTCTATCTTCAGCTCGTATCTCAATACTTGTGAATGGCTCACCAACTAAGGAATTTTGTCCCCAAAAAGGCCTTAGACAAGGGGATCCTTTATCTCCCTTCCTTTTTAATCTGGCTGCAGAGGGGTTGAACATATTACTTATGAGAGCTAGGGAGTTGGGGCTGTTGAAAGGAGTAGTAGTTGGTGCTAACGGTGTAGTAGTTTCTCATCTCCAATTTGCAGATGACTCCCTATTATTTTGTGATGCTGAATGCTCAGAAGTGCTAATTTTAGAAAGGATTTTAAGGTGTTTTGAAATTGCTTCGGGGCTCAAGATAAATTACCATAAAAGTATGGTGTGTGGGTGTGGTATATCTGCATCTGGGCTCAGTGAGTTTGCCTCAATGCTGAACTGCAAATCAAAATCTTTGCCATTGAAGTACCTTGGATTGCCATTGGGTGCTAGCCCACATAAGAAGCTGAGTTGGAAACCTGTTATTGACAAGATTAAGCTCAGACTTGCTGGCTGGAAGAGGAGATTCCTATCACATGCAGGTAGGCTAACTCTGATTAAGGCAGTGCTCTCAAGCCTGCCAGTGTATTACCTCTCTCTGTTCAAGGTACCAGAAGGGATAGCAAAAGAAATTGAACAACTACAAGCCTCATTCCTATGGGGTGGATCTGATTTAAAAAGGAAGGTTCATTTAGTAAAATGGGTTGAAGTAACAAAAAACATCAAGCAAGGGGGGTTGGGTATTAGAAGAATAAGAGATATGAATGCGTGTTTATTAATCAAGTGGTGGTGGAGGTTTGCCAATGAAGAAATAGGCTTATGGAAGAAGGTGATTTGTAGCAAATACAAAGTTGAAGGTGGGAAATGGCTTCCAGAGCTTACAGCAGCCAGAAGATGCTCCAAAATTTGGGGTGATATTTTGGCAGTAACAACTCAAAGGGCCAGCCTCGTACATTTTTATGTCAATAATTTGCAGATTAAAGTGGGAGATGGGTGTAGAGTATGTTTCTAGAATGACTGCTGGAATGGAACAGTCAGCGTTAAGGATTTATTCCCTAGACTATTCAGATTGTCTACTGATAAGGTTGGGTCTCTAAGGACCTTTGTGGCTAGAAGAGGAAACTCTGCCAATTGGGTGTTTAGATTTAGGAGGGTTTTATTTCAATGGGAACAAGAGGAGCTTAATACACTTGTTCAATCTATCTCAGCAGGCCCCATGTTGATTTTGAACTTTCATACTCCGGATATGGCAGTTTGGTTAGCAGCTAAACCAGGGCAATCATTTGTCTCAACCCTGTATCAATACACTGATTTACAGCATGGAGAAGTAATGAGTTCTTGCAGTTTGGTGTGGGTTAAGTACCTCCCCCCTAAAGTCCAATTTTTCGGTTGGCTTGCTTGGAAGCATAAGGTTAAAACTTCTGTTTTTCTGCACAGAATAGGTGTGCTGAATGCTAGTACTGGAACTATATGCCTGTTCTGCAAACAAGCCCAGGAGATAGTAGAACATTTGCTAATCTTATGTCCTAAGGTATGGAGAGTTTGGGCAGGTCTGTTGCAGTGGTGGAGAGCTTAGTGGGTGACACCTAGATTTGTTGCAGAACTTTTGCAGTGGTGGGCAGGTAATAACTTCACCAAAGCTGGAAGGAGAATTTGGGATACAATTCCTTTGGTGGCTCTGTGGTCAATCTGGAAACATAGGAATGAATGCCTTTTCCAAGATGCCCAACCTAACCTGGAAGAGCTGCATGGAACTATTGCTGTTAGGACTACAATTTGGCTGAAATCTAATTCAAGGGATTTACACTTTCCCATCACTGATTATGTGTATAATTTGGTGCAGATTAGAGTATGCTTGGGTGGGAGGCTGTAATGGATTTGTAATCATCTGGTGAAGGCAATACAGACTTGTTATGCTTCAGGTCTTCAAAGTGTGTAGGTGAACTGCTATGGTGTACTGTCTGTTGGTGTTTCTATTTTGGTTGTCTGCTGGTGTTTCTGTTTTGGTGTATTTGCACTGGCTCCTGTGGGGTGTGCTTGGTGGACTGCACCTGATGTGGTTCTGTATGGTGGTTACTGTTCTGGCTGATGGTCTGAAACTGCTTTGGCTGCTGATATGTATGGCTGGTGTACAATCACTTGCACCCCACTCAAGGAGAGTTTTTGTCGTGTGCCAAGGTTGGATGGTATGACTTGTTATGCTTCAGGTTTACATAGTGTGTAGGCGAACTGCTATGGTGTTCTGTCTGCTGGCTGTTCTGTTTTGGCTGTTCTGTTTTGGTTGAATATTTGGCGTATTTGCCCTGGCTTTTGTGGGGTGTGCTTGGTGGAATGCACCTGATGGGGTTTTTACGGTGGTTACTGATCTGGCTGTTTGTCTGAAACTGCTCTGGCTGCTGTTATGCAAATGCTTACTGATCTAAGTTAGTTTCATGTCTGCTATGGTTGTGTGATGTGTGCCACAGTTGGTTGGTATGGCTGGTGTACATTACCTGAAGCTAGTGTAAATTCATTATGTTTCTGCTTCATCAAAATAGGGAGGATGTTTATTTGTTCTGCTTCTGTGATCAGCCGGTTGTCTAGTGAGGCTGCTGCTGTGTTCCAGTTTTGGAAACCAAAGCTTGGCTGTTGCTGTGGGTGTTTTGCTTGGTGCTTTTTAAACCAATTCTCTGGGTGTTTTGCTTCTGTTGTTATCTTTTCTCCCTCTCTTTCTGTTGGCTTCTCACCAACTGGCGCTTGGTGCTTTTTAGCACCAAGCTCCTCTTTATTGATGTAATCTTCCTCTCCTTGCTGGTTTCATTAATAAAGATTTTCGTTGCTGTTCAAAAATATATATATATATACCCTTTTATTAATGTGATAGGTATGACGTGATACTCCAATGTGATACTCTAAAAAAATTAAAAATTCCTAAGTACACTTTTCCCAGATGTGAAAACATGGCGGTGTGATGTGACACTAAAAAAAATTAAAAACTTTTTAGTGTACTTTTTTCAAATGTAATAACGTGGCGTGTATGATATGACACTCTAAAAAAAATAAAGCCTCCTTAATGTTCTTTTTTCAAATGTGACTACGTGGCGGGTATGATGTAATACTCCAAAAAAAAAAAAAAATTCTTCAATGTATTTTTTCTAAATATGACATGTGACACTCCAACGTGGCGTGTATAATGTGATACTAAAAAAATTAAAAACTTTTTAGTGTACTTTTCTTAAATGTGTCACTCCAACATGGCGGGTATGATGTGATACTCTAAAAAAATTAAAAATTCTTTAATATATTTTTCCAAATGTGACACTCCAACGTAGTTGTGTGTCACGTGTAATGCACCACCCAACAAAGCAAAAGTAAGAAAAGCTTTAGGCCTCGTTTGACAATATCACTTTTTAGCTTAAAAGTCAAAACTAAAAAAAATAAAAAAGCCAACCTATACCAAAAAATTAAAGATTCATTTTTCTCTCTACTTTTTGCCTATCCTTTCATAAAAATCAAAAGTTATCCCAAACATACTAATTTTTTTTACATCATATTTTAGCTAAAAAGCTAAAAAATTAATAAAAAGCCTATTCCCAAAAGAGATCTTAGTGCACTTTTGTGTTGTGTGTCACACATTCACGCGCATAACGTGGCACATGTACAGCATACAACGGATAAACCTTTGCATAAAATGGCACGTGACTAACACATATCGCAAACAATCAAAACACAACCAATTTAAGACATACAACTGTCATTCTGAACAAGTCAAACCAATGACACTTGTATCTTTTACACAACAGAAAGGACCAAATGGATCATAAGTAATAATCTAGGACCAAATGGAATACAAGTTTAACATTTAAGATTTATGGGTAACTCTCCCTTCTTTTTATAATAAGAAAAAGGATTTTAAGATTAATTTTATCAATTTATCTTTTAAATTGGTCTTGTGTGTATATATATATATATCATACACACAATAAATTACCAAAAGTTGACATAATAACAGGAAAATTAATCTGAACCAATTTAAAAAGTTAGAAAGCTTATTTAAACAAAAAGTTAGCTTAGAATTTTAATTAAAAAGAAGATGTAAAGTCACTAAGAACTTCTTGTATAATATAGGGAAAATTACACATCAGGTTACTTTTTCAAAATAATAATAATAATAATAATAATAATAATAATAATAATAATTTAAATCAATGAAAAACTTCATACATATCAATAATTAAAGTTTTAATTTTTTTTATTAATTTGTAAATATTTTATAAAAACTCCGTCAGTATGTGATTTCCCCAATAATATAAGGAGGAAGCTTCTGTCAAACCATCAAGCAGACTTTCCTGAAAACTTTTTCTATGTGCTGATGGAATTTCTCTGCTCTCTATTTATTTATTTATTCATTTTAAGACATATATACCTTAACACATATAAATATAATATATATATATATATATATATATGTATGTATAGACTGATAGGCAAATACTTTATCATAAATAAATTACACTTCATGCATAAGGACTTGGTAGTTGGTAGTTAGAGTATGGAACAAGAAGGTAGTTTCGAGAAGAGGAACATCTGATGAAAGTCATGATCAGATAGACACTCCCTAATTTCGTAGTGACTGAGGGAGTTGAACACCGAGGATAGAGTTATTTATACACGATGATGGAACCAGAAAATTAAGCTAGTGGGAGCCTTTGTTAATTATAATTTTTTATTTAAAAAAAATTCATGAGCAACATTAAGATAATAATCATTTTATAAGATAAATTTAAATATAAAAATTACATATTCATTATTAATAAGAACAAATCAAAATTCTATAATAGTGTGGAATAGCTCGTTATGAGATGATGATGTAAGTTTGCAATTTTAGCACAAAAAATTATGGATCAAAATTCCTAATTTTAAAAATAAAAATACCATTTATAGCACAAATTATTGTAAAATCTATTTAATTTTTATTTGACATAAAATATTAAAGAGATGATATTGCTTATAAATGATCTATTTTGAATGAAAATTATTAAACAGTCTCAGAGTACCACATGACGTTATCTACGTGATGCTCAAAGCATAGAAAATCATAAATCACACTAAGTAGTATGTCAATTACTTGAAAATAATGAGTTCATTATATGTAATCTATAATATTTTTCGCTACACTATTGATTTAAATGACTACATAAATAATGGCACATAGTGTTCTCAAAGTATCAAATAATTACTTGTTGTGAACAATATAATAAATTATTAGCCAAAAAACATGTTTAGAAAAAAAAAATACATTCTATACATGGAAAAAAAAAATTGCAAAACTGAGGGGGGCACGTGACTCCCTCGGCCTATACTGTCTCCACCCCTGTTTATACATGTATTCTTCTTACGATCAATAGAGGTGTAATTTCGGCCCGACTCGGCCCAGCCCATGTCGGGCCTTGTGGGCTCCCGCTAAAAAATCTGGCCAGGCCGGCCCACGGGCTAGAAAATTAGGCCCAAGCCCAGGCCCAGAGGTATTCGGGCTTTGGACGGGTCAGTGGGCCGGGCCCCTGGGCTCAGGGTTTTGGGCAGGTTTGGGCAGGCTTAAACAATTTTTAAATTTTTTTTTTTATTTTTTCTACTAAAATATTATTATTTTTCATTAAAAATAACACTGGGCCTCGGGTGGGGTAGGCGGGCTGGGCCTCGAGTCGGGCTTTTGGGCAAGCCAATGGGTCGGGCTTCAAAACGATGACTCAGAATCTGGCTCAAGACCTCGGGCTGGGCTTGGTCTCGAGCCTTAACGGGCCGGGCTGAAGCCCGCCCGCGGGCCAAAAGTACACCCCTAAGATCCAATATCTTTATTTCAGGTGAGGGGAGGGAGAATTAGTGAAATCTTATTGATTGTGCAACTTTATCCACACCTTGAAAAAAAATAAAATAAAATAAAATAAAAAATAAATAAATAAAAGAGGCAGCTCAAATGGTACTATCCCTCCATCACCCCTGAAAGGGGTGATCTCATAATGCTTGATATGTGAAAATGCGTCGTTAAGACTACATATTTATTTTAATTTTGATTACCTAAACTCTAGATGACAATACAATGTTTTTGCAACTATGGTCATCGATGAGCTAGGCAATATAACTGTTTGACCATTGCTAAGCTAATAAGAGCATTTGAACATAATTCTTTAAATTTAGAGATAGTTCAAAAATAAAAAAAAATTAAAAAAATTGAAAAGTTTTGTTATAAGTTGAAATCTTTTAAAAAATAAAATATATTGGGCATTTCTGCACTTTATATAAATTTACTTTAGTTTTTCATTTTTTTAGTTATAACAGTTATACTTTTACATTTACAGTTAAGTTGTAATGTAACACTTGAGTTAGTTTAGTGTTAAATTATTTAACAGAAATTGTTATATAACTATTATGGGAGGCATTTTTAGGAAGAAAAAATAATAATTTTCTTTTCTTTTTTTTTTCATTTTCATTTTCATTTTTTTTCCTATTATATTTTGACCACTCCTTTCCAGCACTCTTTTCTTGTTGTCCCCACCCTTTCTCCACTCTCCACATCGACTGCCCATTCTTTTCCCGCCACCTCATTTTTTCTCCATGGCCATTTGGCGGCAATGGGTGGAGGCAAAAGATGGGGTGGGCACCGAGTTGTGGTCATGCGAAAAAGTGTGGAGTTGATGGGCAGTGGCCATGTATAGTACAGAAACGGTGGGGACAATGAGAAAAACTTGGGAGACTAATAATAAAGGGGTGGATTTATAGTGGTGGGTTTAGAAAATATAATAGAGATAAAACACTATAAAAAATAAGTAAGGAATAAAAAAAAAAAAAAAGAAATTTTCAAAACGTGGTTCATGTAAGGGTCGCATAATAATTTTTGTCAACTTGACCAAAATACAAAGTTCAAAATGGAATTTGATGTAAAATGTAGCAATGTGAGGTGTAATTTACCCTTGCTCAAAATAACTACTTCATTTACTAATGTGTTAAATTTATTATTTTATGGTTAATTTTATTTTGCACTATTACATTTTTA
Source organism: Camellia sinensis (assembly GCF_055761805.1). NCBI lineage: Eukaryota > Viridiplantae > Streptophyta > Magnoliopsida > Ericales > Theaceae > Camellia > Camellia sinensis. The sequence continues at coordinate 18,958,683 of NC_138967.1, read as the reverse complement.
CTAAATTCTCATTAAAATTCCTTCAATTTCAATTGTAACAATTAAGTTCTTACATTTTAAATTACGTTGTAATATCACTTTTTCATCTATTCGGCATTAATGAGGTTGATGGAACTTGTCATGCTAGCAATATGTGACATTTTTCTCGCCTCATTAACATCTATATACTTTCATTAAAATCTCAGCTAAGTCCTTATATATTCACTAAAATCGCACAATCTTTTTATTTTTGATTTCTATTGGCATTATAACTAATAGATGGGAAGATGATACTGCAATTTGGCATAAAATGCAAAACATGACTATTACTATTGAAAGGAAATAGACTAAAATGATAATTTAGTGAAAATGCAGGGTTGTTAAATATAATTAATTTAATATTTTATTTTATGTTTTTACTTTAATATAACAACATATTAGATTGAAAAAAAAAAAAAAAACCCTTAGTCCCACATATTAAATAAATAGAAAACATAGTTGATATCTCTCCACCTATATGTGATATTTGACACTGGAGATAATATCAAAATTTCATATAGATATATATTTGATTTTTTATTTATTGGAGTCATCATTTTGCCAATTTTTACCACAGATCAATTACTGTATAAGATTAGACATATCAATTGAAGATGTCCTAAATTCCTCATCCATATTTCTTCATTATGCAATTTCGACTTTTTCCAGTGCATTTTTTTTTTCTTTTTTTGAACTCGAAAAAAGATGATTTGTGGTGTCATAACCACGTTTGTAGGTCCTGACTACGAGATAATCGGTTGCCAATTGTTGACTTTTTAACTTTCGAATGTTAATTATGTAATTTAAAGCGTACCAACAAGGATCAATAAGTCCTTACAGAATCTTAATTGCCAACCAATTATCAGATGATTATGTTGAAATTCTTTCAGCCTCAATGAAAATGACTTTTACTGATGGCTTTTCTAGGAGAAAACTTATAAATGATCACATGTACAAAATAGTTCAAAAACTGAATTTCGTTAAGTAAATAAGAACTTAAAATGAAATGACCCAACTTTGAAAAGGTTTACAGCAGCGAGTACTTAAAACTACTCCTGTGAAATGAAGTGCAGTACAAGAATTGAAGAACCAGAAATGTAAAACTAGAAAGAAAATATGAAGTAAACGACTAGTTTCTAGATCTGAGTTTGGGATCCTTCTTCTGTTGGCTTTCTCTTCTATTTATACTCTCTAATGGTAACCATCAAAGTGGACTTTTAACTGTCAAAATGCCATTCCATGATCATTGGTTATGGCCCTGAATAATCTGCTCCCATGACGCCTTCTTTGCAGTTGGGCTTCCCTCTTGAATGTGAATTTGAATTGTGAGTAACCGTTGGCCACGTCAGCTCGCGCTTTCTAACTGCTTTCATGTAACGCAGACCCACCATTACCAATATGAACTACCACGTGTCTGTCGCTGATTGGAGACTTGTATTAACTCCCCAAATTACCCTTTACGTGTCACATGTTAAGCAGTGATTAACCTATACAGAATATATAGCCAACATTACCCCCTGCATTAATATACCCGATATTGAGTGATATTAGTAGAGTAGTGTACTTCGTCCACATCTTAGGATGTGCATGGACTTGGTTTATCTTAGAAGTATAACCATCTTCTTATAAATGAAGCACTGAACTTCATTAAATTCTTCCTTATGCTTTGAGCATTTCCATATACTATAAATTGCATTGACTGCAATTTAATTTTCTGTTGGCCTTCGAAGAAAGACCGGTTAAATATTGGATAATTGGATGTCTCCAGTCATACTCTTCTAAGTTATTCTGGTTAACTTCTACCATGATATCCCTTTCAGCCAAAGGTGGTATTAACTTTTGATATGTTGCTTGACTTATGTCCACTTGGGTGTCACTCTTTTTTCTAAAATTTGAGGCCTTCTAAGCTACATTATTGGCCTTGTGATTCATGAATCTTGGGATATAAGTCATATTGATTATTTGAAACTGAGAAAGAAAATGCAATACATCAACGTAATATGGTAACATGCTTGCACTTTGACATTTGAAAATTTCTTTTATTTAGTTGATTACCAATTGGGAATCCCCAAATATATCAACTGTATGAGCATGTAATCCAATAAGTATCTCAAATCCTATTACTAAAGCTTCTTACTCAGCTTGGTCATTGAAACAAGTAGCTTCATTAACTCTAAAACCATGTGTGGTTTCTATCCCCTATGGTGAGTTAATCATAACACCAATTCCAATTAGACCATTGGCTTTTGATCCATCGAACCATATCTGTCATGGCTCAACATTGACCATACCAAGATCCTTTATCTCTTGGCTTTCTGTTTAACATAGATGATCTGCTAAAAAGTTAGCTAAAACCTGTCTTTATACTACTTTATGGGGAATATATTCTAGATGAAACTCTGATGGAGCTAATATTCATTTGTCAATCCTTCCTCTTAGCATAGGTCTAGATAACATGTATTTAACTAAGTCTGTGGTTGCAATTACTAAAACAACAGTAAGTAAAAGATAATATTTTAATTTCATTGCTGCAAAGTACAATACCAGATACAGCTTTTCTACAGCTGAGTATTTACATTCACAAGAATTTAAAAACCTACTAAGATAGTAAACTGCTTGTTCCTTGCTTTCTTCATTATCCTGAGCCAGAAAAACTCCCAATGAATCTTCTGTTGTAGCAATGTATAGCTTCAAGGGTTTATCTCTCCTTGGTGGCATCAACACTGGAAACTTGGCCAAGTAGGCTTTAATTCCTTCAAAAGTAGTTTGATGCTTAGTTGTCCACACAAACTATTCTTCATTTTTTAGCTTTAATACTGAAGAAAATACTTTAGTTTTCCCTGCAGTGTTAGAAATAAACCTCTGAAGGAAATTAACATGACCAAGAAATTTTTGTAATTCTTTCTTACTTGATGGAGGTTTGGCCTCAATGATAGTTTTGGCTTTATTCTAATCAATCTGTATTCCCTTCTTGTGCACTACATACCCCAAAAAGTTTCTAGCTGATACATCAAAAGCACACTTGAGATGATTGAGTTTCAACATGAATTCTCTCATTCTTTCGAAGGATGCTGTCAAATGAACCAGGTGCTTCTCCATGGATTGAGATTTCACAATAATGGCCCTGTTTGGTAAAGCTTATTTCCAGCTTATTTCAGCTTTTAGCTTAATTTAAGCTATTTTGATGTGTTTGGTTCAACTTAATAATACAACTTATAGCTTTTTGTAAGTCAAAAATCAACTTATTCTTTAAGTGTGGGAGGAGAAACTTAATTTATAAGTCAAAAATCAGCTTATGTTCACAGCTATAAGCTATAAGCTGTTGGGCTATAAGTTATAATCACTTTCCCACAGCTCTACCAAATTGGGCCAATATCATTAATGTAACACTCTAAGTACCCTCCAATAAGATCATGGAAGTGTAGACACGACTTGGACGTCCTCGCATGCACACTCGATGATGAACGTATTTGCTCGTCAAGTGCTCAAAGTCCTCAGTGGAATGCCACAGCTTTGAGACTTTCAAACCCTACACCCTCGTTGTCTCATTTTTTGGACCAAGCCTTAGTCCTTCAAGCCTGCAGCTTCTGGTGGCCTGCCGGCCATCACTTTTGGGCTGTCGACCACTGATATGGCTTGCCAGCCACCAGTATATTTTGTAGATATTTTATGCCAGCTATGCCAACTGTTTGCACAGATGCATGCATCTATCCCCACGTGTAGGACTGGATCCCCTTGAGGAAATTTCATGTTTTCTATATATAGGAGGCCCCTCTCTCATGTTTTAAGATTAGAAAATTTTGAGATCAAAAATTCTCTTCTCTCTCTACCAAATCTCTACATTTTTGCCTACAAATCTTTAACCTTTGCCTATACACCCTCAACCAAATCTTCTCTTCTTTGAGCTGAGGTACTTTTGAGCTTGGTTTGAGCTCTAGAGGGTGTGTTTACTTGGTTTTGTTGCTTGGAATTGCTTCTTCTCTTCAAGAGGTATAAGACTTTGCTTGTAGCTTTGTTTTATTTGCTATTATTCCTATTGTTTTTCCATTGCTTTGGACAATCAAAACTTTGTGTTTTTTGGGCTGAAGCTTGGGTTTAAGGCCATTAAAGGTTGAGGGGTTGATAGCTCTTCTTTGTACCTTGCTTTGGAGGCCTTTTCCGTTGTGTTTCTCACCCTTTTACTATCTTTTTCCAAGCTTTTAAATACTGATTTTCAGAGCTTTTTCAGTTGCTAAAATCATGTTTTGAAATTCAAATTTGGAGGGGCTAGGCTCCCCTCCTTGTGTCATGCTAACCTAGTTGGTGCCATGTTTTAGCATTTTAATCTAGCTATTTTAGCTTAATTCCAATATGTTTTACGATTGTATTAGACTGTTTCAACACTGTTTTGGACTGTTGTTTGCATTTGAGCTTTGTTTTGCATGTTTATTGTGTAATTGTCCTCATGAGCTTGGTATTTTAGGCCTTAGACACCATCTTGTTTGAGTTGATAGCATTTATTTATGCTTTTCTCTCTCATTTTCAGCACCTAATCATCTCTGCAACCTTCCTCTTTCTTGGCCTTTTATTTTTCTTTGAAAGTGGTTCAAATTATTTGTTTGTTTAAAGTATGAGATTGAGATGCCATGCTTAATGGTTTAATCCCTTATGGTGTTCATTACCAACGGTATGATGTCTTTTTCATGCCTACAACAACTTTTGGTTTGAGTCTTCTTTCCATTAGAGGACTTAATCTCACCTTTTGGACTCAATTGATTAAAGGATGGAAAGGTAACTAAAATGGAGTAACTAAAACTTGGAATTAAAAATAAGCAAGATAATAATTTGGTTGTGTTCAATTAGACGTTAATTGAACACATAGAAACTTGAACCATTTTATATTAATTAGTGATGAAATGATTCAAGGTTCCAAGGTCACCACTTTCCTTGATCACTCATGAAAGGGAGGAGGTTTGTGTCTTGTTTTGCATTTATTGAACCTACACACTTGGTTTCACAAGCCATCATGCAATAAAATTGCATCTATTAATGGTTTGTGAACCGAACTTGTTATTCCTTTGATTTGCTCATGAAAAGGAGGGGTGAGTTATACAAACAAAACTTTGAAATGCCCTGTATATGTTTTGTTTGTCTTCTCTTGCAACAAAATGAACCTGTGCAATAGTGGCTGGTAGGTCACTTTCCATGGCCGGCAAGTGGTCGGCAGACCATCTTTGATAGCCGGTCGGCAATCTTCATCACTGGCGGGCCAGCCACTGGTGCAAAATTAAGCAGTGAGTTTGTAAGGCAGAGTAGAGTGAGCAACAGTGTTGGTGTTCAACTGTGCAAACAGAGGCATTCGGATGCAAAACGGTAGTCTTTTCGGGTGGAAATCGAGCATGCGCATGATCACCCTTCGTTTCCGAGGCATAGTAGTTAGTTGTTTAGTTTAATTACTTATTTTAATTGCACTTGTGTTGTAATTATTTAATTAGTTAGTTAACTAAAATAGTTAGTTGATTCATGTGTTGTAATAACTAGTTAAGTAGCTTAGCTAGTTTATTTGTTTTGGTTTGTAATATTTAGTTTAAGTAGCTTAGTTTAGTTAGCTAGTTTGTTCATTCGGACTCTCCTTCGTGAGAGCGCAATGTGATAATGTGTATGTCTTCCAACCCTACGTCTTTCTCCCTTTTATTTAACTGCTTATGATGGTTAGTTTGGGGACATCATGTTTTGATTAGCATACTTCATGTTTGCATCCATTTGTATTGCATGCACCGAGGCTCAGTTCATTATTCTAACTACATTGTCATTTCAATACTTTTCTGAATACGTGCTTAGACCGCATGCTATTTAATTGATTCATATGTCATATTACTAGCTGAGCCTATTAGATTGCATATCGCATATGTTGCATTAGTCATCTTGCATAAGTTAGGGATCATGCATTTTTCTAACTCTTTGTTTATTTTGGCTTGGAGTACTAGGTGAGCCTTTTACTTGTTTTAACATGTCACATACGTGTTGATGTTGCCATGTCTAGTATGCTTACCATGAGGCTAAGTGCTTAACTGATAAACTGCTTGAATGCCTGTGGATGAAGGCTAATTTCTTGAATTAGAATAATTTGAGCAATGTTTATATGCGATCACTTTTTCAAGTGGTGCATATTTGAAACAATTTTCAAAACCCAACATGACTCGAATTGTTCTAATTCTTGCAAAGTTAGTCTGTACTTGTGTGTGTGCGCATCACATAGTAATGCTAGCCTAATAAATCGAAATAAGAGCATATAATATATATGAGATTCATATCATGATTAGTAGAGACCGATCTTTGATCCGACGAGCGGGGGTGCTCAAATGTATTCATGACATTCCCCTCTCGTACCTAAGTTCCCGAGCCGAGACAATCTTGGTGATGATGGACACGTGGCCTTTTGCACGAGTCATGGGTTTCCTATATTTCCCAAATATATTTAGGTGGTAACTCTGTATCTAGCAAAGTAGTCTATTTTTGGCATTTTTGATTCAAAGTCAATTTTTTAAAAGATTTGCTAGATTTGGACTCTTTGGTGTTTATCAATTTTACATTGCACTTATGAGATTAGATTCAGAATCACGGGAGTCAAAATTGTAAGGCTTATATTCGAACTTCCAAAAGGAGGCGCGAAAAAGCAGAGTGTAGACCACCCGAACTCCGCTCTGCGCGCCAGGGGCGCGAATCGTTGTTCTTAGCTACTACAGTTCGGACTCTTGTTACGGTTTTGAATCTAATCTCACAAAGTGCAATATAAGACTGATAAATCACCAAAGAGTCCAAATCTGACAAATCGTTTTTGGAAAACATATTTTAATCAAGAAGTGCCAAATATGGACTGCTTTGCCAGATTTCATAGTTGCCACCTAAATATATTGTTTGGGAAAATTTAGGAATCCCTGACTCGTGTCGAAGGCCACGTGTCCGTCATCACCAAAGTTGCCTCGGCTCGGGAACTTGGGTACGAGAGGGGAATGTCATGCAATGAGCACCCCTGCTCGCTCGATCAAAGATTGGCCTCTACTAACACGATATGTTGTTTTTAAAAACACATGCGTTCTTATTCCGGTTTATTAGCTAGCTTACTATATGATGCGCACAGCATGCAAGTATAGACTCAATCACGCGGATTGGAACAAAACAACTCATGTTTGTTTTTGAAAGTGGTCTGAAGGTGCTACTCGCAAGTAGGCTAAGACGCAGTTTTGCCACCCTCAAGTGGGCTTAGAAAAACATGATTTTGCTACTTCAAGTGGGCTTAAAACGCACAATCATCGAGTTGTTCCAATTCAGGCAATCAAACCTCCACCCACAAGCATTTAAGCAGTTATAGCAGTTAAGCACATAGCCTCATGGTAAGTATGATAAACATGGTAACATTTACACACATGTAAGGATGCTAAAGCATAAACACTTACCGAGTACTCCGAGCAAAAAAAGAAACTAGTTAGTAATCAATGCATGATCCTAGCTATGTCAACAATGCCTAATGCAACACATGCAAAAATGCAACTAAAGTAGGCTCGGCTATTCTAAGATGGCATATGAATGTAACTTGATATCATGTATTCAAGTTGGTATTGAAATACAATGCAATTAGTATGATGCGCCGAGCCCGATGCATGCAAGACAGATGAATGAATGCAAACATGCGAGCATAAGTATGCTAATTGAAACATGCCCTAAACTAACCATCGAAAGCTGATAAGTAAAAGGGAGAAAGAAATGGGGGTTGGAAGACATGCATCACACACACACACACTCATTACAACAATTGTGCCCTCTCGACAGAGAGTCCGAAAGAATAAGCTAAGCTAGCTACACTAAGCTAAGCTATCTAACTAATCTAATTAATCTAATTAAACTAGTTATTACACAACAAAATGAATAACAAGCTACAACAAGTTATTACACAAGTTTAACTAATTAACAAATTAACTAAGTTAACAACTAACTAAACATGTAGACTATATAAAGTAGGCCGCCTCAGCTCTGCCTTGAATGATAAATGATGCATGCCCGATTGCCTCGTGCGGAAATCCATTGCGATGCCCCAACTTGCCTCTGTTTGGAATTGTTCTCAGAACCTTGCACCAAGCTCCAGATAGCTTCTAACTCACCTTGGGGACTCCCAGAAGGGTGGCCGACCAGTTTATGGTGGTGTAGACCACCTGCCGACCATTTTTCTTTGCTGGAGACCAGAAAAAGTGGTCGACCAGCCACTTTTACTGGTTGGCTGACCAGTTTTTCCTACCAAACTCCAATTTGCTGCAACAGAGAACAAGAAGGGGCATGTCAATGTATTTTCAAGATATGTGTGTACAACCACTCTCCCTATCATTTCTCAAGCTCAAGGGAGTGTGGTTCCCGACTCTCGGGCCACCAACCGAGCATCGCAATGCATGGTGGCCGAGAAGCCAAGATTGCACAATTCAATGTAAATGAATGCACAAATAACACATAAGGGCCTTAACCTCTATCATGCATGATTAAGAGGGCTGGCGACCGAGAATCGAGGCACGTTTCATCACTTTAAGTATGAAACGTCCCTCGTTTCTCGTGTTTGGATTAACTCCCTATCCAAACACAATGCAATGCATACGTACACAATGCAATGCAACAAGCATGTAAATATCATGGAATGCAACAAGCATGCAACAACATGCAAAATGGACTTAAACCGAATATGGGCAGACCTTAATCGTGCCCAAAACAGTGGTCAAAACTCTACAAAACTTAGGCATAAAGAGCAAGGAATGCACATTCAACTCGTGGCTCGCAAGTAAGGCATAAAGGCACAACTTTCAAACACATTGAAGAGTGACACACATGAGAATATGGTAGTGCTACATGCTCTAAAATGAAGTGTTAAATGATGCCAAATCACCCTAACAACACAAATGAGGCATGCTAGAAAGCCTAGAGCATAAGACTAGCCAAGAGTAATACACAAGAAGCATGCAATACTGGGCTTAAACCACTAAACCAACTCTGGACAGAGCTTAACCATGCCAAGTTAAGGGTCAAGAACATGCTAAAATGGAGCTCAAGAGCTTAGGCAAACATGCATACATGATGGCTCACTTTTAAAGCATAAAGCACAACTCATCAAAAGCATTGAAATAATGAACATGAGAGAGTATGGTCACATTAGACACACTGAAATCATGTTAGAGATGAGGCCAAAACGAGCAAACAACTCAAGTAAGCCATCTTAGAGACCATGAAACTCAAAGTTAGTGAGCAAAAATGCACTAAGGCTATACAAAGCGAGGCATGCATGACCAAGACAACACAAATCAGAGCTTAAGCATGCTAAAACATGGAAAAAAGCTTCCTGGAGTAGAGCCAAAATATGTTAGAATGATGGTCCAAAAGCAAGGTGCATGTTAGGCTAGCAAATGGGGGATTGCACTACAAGTGCAAGGAGCATGCAAAGGGCTATCAAGCAACCCAAAATAGACCTAAGGCATGGAAAAAAAACACCAAAAACATGCTGAGATATGGCCAAAACATGCTAGAAAGACATGCTCAAACATGAAGCATACAAGACTAGTTTGCAAAATTTACACTACAAGTATATAAAGCATGCATAAAGTGACCAAGACAACCAAAACTAGTGACATGCCATGCTGAGATAAGGCCTAATACATGCTAAGATGGAGCCAAAACAAGCTTAGTAAACATGCTACTTTTATGAGCCATCAATACAAGCATTCAAGACATAAGGAGAGGGGATGACCCTCTCCTATTTGAGACCTCAAAACACAAGTTTTACCACTGAAAATCCACTGGATTTCAGTGGTTAAAAGGGTAAGAGAAAGTGAACTCAAGGGCCTAAAATGATGGTGTAAAACAAAGCCAAACAAGGCATGCAGGGGAATAGATCACCCCTAACACCAAAGAAGCTTTAAACAAACATTACTAACACTTGAAAATGAAGGTTTTTTTACAGTTGAGATTCAAGCCAAAATGAGCATGCAAAGATGGCTAAAAGAATAACCAAAGCAAAGCTTAAAAGAAGCTAAAGGTCTCACCCTTGAAGAACAACAAAACTAGCAACTTCTCTGAGCCAAAACCAACTTTAGGAAGCCTAAACAAGTCCTATGGCATCTCAGCTCCAAGGTTAAGACGTTTGGCTAAGGGGTTGTAGGCAAAATGCATGAAGAACACTCATTTTCAAGCCATATAGAGAGAGATATATGTTTTTTTCCTTAATCAAATTTCTGAACCTGGAGAAGGGATGGAGAGCTTCCCTCTTACAGAACTCCAAGCTTTTAGCTTCTTGGAGAAGCTAGAAGCTTGGTTAAATCCCTCCATACACGTGTATGGAGGATGTAGTCTGTGCCCTCCAGCTGTCACAGTTGGCATCCACAGACTGTGCAAAATCTGCAGGAAAACTGCCGACCACTTAAAGTGGTCGGCCAGCTACTTGTAGTGGTCGGCCGACCACCACAAGTGGTCTGCAAGGGAGACAAGTGGTCAGAAGAGTGGGAGAGTGATCTACACATTGAAAGCAAGCTAACGGTGTGGTGGCCGACCACTTTTGGTGGTCCAAAGACCAAGAAAACCAGTTGGCCGACCAGAAAACTGGTTGGCGGGAAGGAAAAATGGTCTCCAAGGGGAAGAACTGGTCTCCTACCCTCATTCCGCCCTCCGAGCAAGGAAAGCAAGGTTTGTGCCAAAGCCAAACCAAAAAGGATGCAAAATAAGGGTCCCGAGACAAGGCGTGCGACCGAAGGCTCCGGAAACCGGAAACTAGCCTCCGAGAAGGAAAAGTGGTCTCCGACCACAAAAAGTGGTCTCCCAGACCACAGTGTCCCTCTAGGAAAAGGCAACAAGGCATGGTTTGAAAACCAAGCCAAGAGGAGAACGTTAAGCGGTCCCAAGACAAGGCGCACGGCCGAAGGCGCCGGAAACCGGAAACTAGCCTACAAGAACGAAAAGTGGTCTCCGACCACAAAAAGTGGTCTCCAAGACCTTAGTGTTCCTCCAGGCAAGGTCAACAAGGCCTGGTCCACAAACCGATCCAAAACACAAAGAGTTTAGAGGAGGAGGCAAGGCACTCAGTCGAAAACTCTGAAAACTCAAAACAAGCACAAACATGCACAATCATTGAGCGCTCAAACGATGACGTCTAAGTTTTAAGGTCGATCAAAAATGAGTGTTTACAGTTGCCCCTCTTTGACAGAACTCGGAAGTCAAGAAGTGACAGAAGTGAATGTCAAAGCCCAGAGACGATCCATTTTTGATAAGGCCGAAGACTTAGACAAACAGGCAAGATAACAAAGAGATGCACCCGTAGGCAGGAGCAAAATGCAAATGACATGCACAATGCACATGACATGCACAATGCCGAACATAACTTATGATCATGCAAAGAGGACTGTGATGAATCATTTATGAAAAATAAATACAACATTTTAAGCAGGAATAGGAATGATCTCACCCGGAGTTCCTCTGACTAAAACACATACAACATTGTCTGGTTGTGCTAGCTTCAAATAAATCGTACATACAATATCGTGCCTACACAAGAAGAAACTTTGACAGATACAATATAGAAGATACACATGTAGGTAAAACACGCATAACAATGCAAGTGAAAAGGTTGCATGGCAATGCAAGCGAAACGGGCGCATAATAATGCAAGTCAAACATTCATAACAATGCAGGTGAACAGGTGCATAACAATGCAATTGAAAAGTGCGTGACAACGCAAGTGGAGCATGCATGACAATGCAAGTAATGTGCGTGACAACGCAAGTAAAGAGGGTGCATAACAATGTGAGCAACGTGCGTGACAACGCAAGTAAAGTGTGCATGACAATGCAAGTAACGTGCGTGACAACGCAAGTAAAGTGGGCATGACAATGCAAGTAACGTGCGTGACAACGCAAGATAGATATGCATAACAATGCGAGTAACGTACGTGACAACGCAAGTAAAGTGTGCATAACAATGCGAGATACTTGTGCATAACAATGCAGGTAACGAACGTGACAATGCAAGTTAAAGAGGGTGCATAACAATGCAAGTAACGTGCGTGACAACGCAAGTAAAGTGTGCATAACAATGCAAGTAAGATGTGTGCGACAACACAAGTAAAGTGTGCATAACAATGCAAGTAAGACGTGCGCGACAACGCAAGTAGAGTGCATAACAATGCAAATGAGATGTGCGTTACAACGCAAGAAAAGTGCATAACAAAGCAAGAGAAATGTGCGTAACAACACAACGAATGGTGTGCATAACAATGCGAGAGAAATGATGTGCATAACAATGCGACAAATGATGTACATAACAATGCATTTTCAGTGTAACTTCAAAAGCATGTTTGAAACGAAATGTCGAATAAAGAAATACTAGTCTTAACGAGAGCAATTCAATCGTAATCTCCGATTTACCTCTCGGAGGGGTCATAATGCACTAAAAAAGGATACACCATGCTCTTGACGAGTAACGATGAGCCATGGATCAAAGACTTGAATTGAAGTTCTGGCGGAGTCATTTTGAACCGAAAAGTGTACTTTTCTTGCACTTTCGCGAGGACCGAGGACTCCAATCATCACCAAAACACACAGGGAGGACAATGGGGACCTAGAGACCACCCCAGGAGGGTTGCCGACCACCTAGGCTTGTGGCTAACCACTTTTTGGTCCACCTAAGTGGTCGGCCAACCAGAAAAACTGGCTAGCTGACCAGTTTACACAACTTCGGGACAGCTTGGTCTTTTCACATGGAGATCTTTAAAAACTCAACTCCAAAGCACTTTTCCTCACACATCCATTGCCGAAATACATTCTTCTTTCTTCCTAGACCCATTTTCTTCTCAGATCCACACTTTATACGCGTTTTCCAACGCTCCACGCGAAGTTGATTCGCGAAAACTTTCGATGCTCTTCGTTTTGAACCGATTAGAATTTGTTTTCGGAGCTTCTTTCTCCATTTTCACCACTTGAGGTAAGTTTCTCTCGAAGTTTAGCGCCTTTTCTTGGGCGTTGACTTTTGTTGACTTTTTCTCTTCCTGAGAGTTGACTTTTGTTGACTTTTTGTAATTTTGGCTCATTGCGCTCATTTTTGCTCATTTTGCATCTTTTTTCAGATGACTGACGATATTCCATATGGCGGAGGCTCCCCGAGAGTAGAGAATGAGCCTAACATTATGCCACTGCCTCCGAGGATTCGGCCATTCGATCTTACGAGGTACCACCCGCAGGAGCACATCCTACCTCCTAGCACCTTCCATCATTTCACCGATTTTGCGCGGCAAGCACCCGCGGACTTGCTGCTACGGGAGCCTAAGTCCCACTTATCTTATTAGGCGCGCGAGGTGCGTATTTCACTTTTATATTTTCTGCAATGTATTTTGTATTTCATGTACACTTCATGCTTTCGCTATGTATTATGTTTGCTCATTGTGAACACAGCTCACACACAGTGCTTGTTTATTTGGCACACAGCTCATACATAACACTCTGCTCACTTGGCACACAGCCCACAACACAATATTCTATTCATTAGGCACACAGCTCACAACAGAGTATTTTGGGCACACAACTCGTAACACTTTGTTCATTTGGCACGCAGCTCACAACACAGTATTCCGAGCACATAGCTCGCAACACTTTGTTCATTTGGCACGCAGCTCACAACACAGTATTCTGGGCACACAGCTTGCAACACTTTGTTCATTTGGCACGCAGCTCATAACACAGTATTCTAGGCACACAGCTCGCAACACAACATTCTTTTCATTGGATACACAGCTCACAATACAGTATTCTAGGCACACAGCTCAAAACACAGCATTCTTTTCATTGGGCACACAGCTCAAAACACAGCATTCTTTTCATTAGGCACACAGCTCACAACGCAACATTCTTTTCATCAGGCACACAACTCAAAACACAGCATTCTTTTCATTGGGTACACAGCTCAAAACTCAGCATACTGTTCATTCTAAAACTGAATACATCTGCTCATTCTGAACGCAGGTATCCTCCCGTTTCACCTGGGGTTATGGATCGATCATTACGAGGGAGTGGTACACGGAGCTCCCGGATGGATCGATCATTTTTGACATATTGTGGATGAGGCAGGGTTTGGCCCATTTTGTATGGGGTTGTCATGTCATCCGGCGAGCAGGACCCTTCTGGGTGCACTTGTAGAGAGATGGTGGGACACCACCAACTCCTTCCATTTCTCAGCCACCGGGGACATGACGATGACCCCGTATGACTTTTCTATACTGACGGGCCTTAACGTGGCGGGCCGGCCAATCTCATGCGATACCGATATGGGCGAGTGGGAGGCAGCTTGGGTTTATCTGCTCAGAGCCCGTCCACCGATCGACAGATCATCAGGCAGGGTCAGGTACACCTTGTTCGCCGAGCAGTACAGGAGGACTACGCCTAAGACTTTGGAGGCCACACAACAGTATGCCGGGGGATTTTTGATGTTCCTCCTCGGGACCACACTGTTCTCCGATAGGGGGAACACGGTTGGGCTTTATTTTCTCAGTGCTCTAGTAGACCTATCACAGGTCCGGCACTTTGATTGGGGTGGCGCCAGCCTTCCTACCCTTTATTGCTACATGAGCGCGACCTCCCGAGAGCGAGGGACCATAGTAGGCGGCTACTGGCGAGCTTGGGAGGTACATTCTGCCCTCTTGATTTACATTTCTGCTTTTCATTATCTATACATTACACACAGCACACGACACACATTACATTCTGTACTCTATATTCTGCACTCAGCATTTTGTATTTTAGGTACATTCTGTATTCTGACAGCCACTGTCTTGCCTTTCACAACTGTGGGTTTATGCATACTTCCTGACGCTCGCCCCTGAGCTCAAGGTCGAGGCACCTCTCGAGATCCCTTATTCACGCATATTTGAGGGTTGGTGCCGGCCCAGGCCCCGGGAGACTCTGCTATACCTTAGGTACTTCTTTGACACCGTACGAGCGACGGAGGTAAACCAGAACTCTCAGTTCTTCATGCTTTCAGCTTTGATTCATCTTGCATATGTATGACATCTAATCAGTTTATGTACTTGTTATCCGCAGATCACTTGGCAGCCATGGATAGCCATATCAGGATATGCTCGGTTCCAGTTCCCTAGGGCATGGGGCCCCTCCCGATACAGGGTTTTGTTCGAGGGACCAGTCGACAGGGCTTGGTTTTTGGGGGATCGCTTTATGCTCCAGACGATGGGTAACTCCGATTAGGAGATCCCCTCACCACTTCCATTGGACATGCAGTCCACAGGGAGCCTCACTCCCCAGGAGGTCGACGACCTTATACTGGGTGTTGATGCAGTTCTTTTCCTGGAGGAGGGAGAGTACGTGATATATCGCCACACATACTTGATGCCTCCACTGACAGGTGTCCGTACCGCCACGAGGAGAGCTGCTGATGTTCCGTCATCGAGTTGTGCTCGAGGTGTGGACATCCTTTCCACTAACGGGGTTGGAACATCGAGGAGTAAGAGTAGGGGGATGCCCCCTATTAGGCAGTACGCTGGATGGCCAGACCTTCCAGTTGAGGTGACAGGCTGACAGCATGGGACACCATACCAGATTCCACTGGAGCCTCCATTGCCCGATCATCGATATGTCAGTGACCCTGACTCACCACCGGTATGCTCTACAGTTTTTATTTATCATTAAGATATTTAGACATTCATTCATTCACTGATGAATTAAACTTGCATCTGTACCCTCCCAGAGAGTATACTGAGGGGTTACTCAGGGTGGTGGCCTCACTCGAGAGCATGGTTCTGTGGAGGGAGACGCTGCTGCACTCCTACAGTATCCTGGTATTTTCCAGTTTCCTTGTATTTATCATACTTCTGATGACATACCAAAAACTGAACATTTCACTATACTGACTCACTGCATGTGTAGAGCACATCTGTCACAACACATTCACACACTATATCTGCATGCACTCATTCTATGCATCATTCTTGCATCTGATATATATACTTTGGCTGATGTATTCAAACTGTCTTTTCAGGTCGCACCTGTACCGCCCGGGCCATCCAGGCCTTCTTGAGCAGCTGGGAGAGGGGTCTCGACTCGCGTCCAAGATAGGCGTAGAACATCTGCCAGACAGGATGATGAGTCCAGCAAGGAGGAGGAGGAGTCAGTGCAGCCTCAGTCGGAGACATCCGCAAGCAGAGATGATGACTCTGGTTCAGGTTCTGAGGGCGGAGGCGACGCTGAGGAGGATTCCGAGGATGGCAGCTTCGCTTCAGATGATGGTGCCCGCAGCAGTGGTGTAGAGGCTGCTCAGCCGAAGAGGACGAAGAGAGCCTCTTGATCTTGAGTCAAATGGAACGGATGTAGATGTTTTGCTTTATTTTTCTTTTTTACTAGTAGTTGTAGCACATTTGCACAACATTAGGCAGTTTTATTTTCTTTGAAACTTGTATCCTGTTGTAAAATGTTGTAAAAAGAAAACATGATGGAATGAAAATAACTTTTTGTTCAAAAAGTGTTGTACTTGTATTCTAAGCATCGCATCGCGTCATTTTGCACAAAAATGAGATTGAATGAAAATTGAACATCGTGTATCACCAAGTCAGGTAGTGAACCAATGTAACAAACTAAACAACTTGACTCAGTAAACAGCAACAAGACCTTAACAAGTTTACAACTCGATAAGCAAAGAGTAACAACTCAATAAACAAAGAGCAACAACTCGATAATCAAAAAGTAACAACTCGATAAGCAAAACTTAACAACTCGATAAGCAAATGCATTTTGGATAAACAAAGCGACATAACGCGTCCGAAACAGAGGTAAACTCAAACCTTCAACACTCTCAGCACATAGGAAGGCTAGGGACTCTCTGTTGGAGGCAAGAAAAGGCTGTAGACCACTTTTTTTGCACATGGCCGACCACTTTTAGAGCTTGCCGACCAGTTTTTTATTCTGCAGACCAAAAAAAGTAGTTGGCTGACTAGAAAAACTAGCTAGCCGACCAGAAGAAGTGGTTGGCCGACCACTTGGCCTGGGAACCTCCAGTTTTCTAACACTTGTCCTCCAAACAGTGCCTTATCCTTCATAAAGGTTCCAGCTTCAGGGTTCCCTCATTCTAACTCAGCTTTGCACCAAAATGGAGGCGTTTCTTGTCGAAAATCTCACAAATTGGATTGCTACCTTGGATGGCTCGGAAAAGTTCAACTTCCGGGGCTTCGGCATAAATGCACTATTCACGCTGAGCTGCACCCCACTGCGTTTTCCGTTCCTTCATGTCGCGGCAAGGTTTTAGAATCCGATCACCCACATCTTTAGCTTTGGCGGACAAGACCTATTTCCCACTTTTGAAGACTTCTAAGCTTTGATGGAATCCGAGCGCGAGGAAGAGATTTTGCCACAATTCCGCTTTGGCCACATCCAAGCTTTAGGACGGATGCGCGGGCTCACTATGCATGACGCTTGGTCTTTGATCCGCGATGGGGAATTGGACATCCCAAGCTTGGTTTATCGGTTTTCTGATGCCGGTGACCGCGGCAACCATCACTGGCACGGTTTTCGGCGACATGCGCTTTGCTTGTGTATGCTGTCACATTTCTTACTTACCTCAGGCTCCAGAGGATCTAGCGTCCGTTTGATCAAAGTTGCCCAAGGCTTAAAAGAAGGCAAGAGTTGCATCGCCATGACACTGGCTGAGACATTGATGGGTTTAGATGTTTTTCATCGCCGAGAGACGACTAGATTCGCGGGGAGTCCACTACTGCTGCAGGTAATGTTTCCCACCCTATCTCACATATATTTCTCACATCACTCGGCCCTCAGGTTCGGTTTTTCTCTCAAAACCCTTTTCTCACTTTTCTCTCAACGTACGCCTCTCTATTCTTTAATTTCTCATTTTTCATCCCTCCCCAGATATGGTTGATGGATAAATTGAAGATTATGGACTCATGCTTAGCATATTCAGCTCGCGGCTATTTCTTCCGGCGATGTCTAGTCGATGCCCCTGATGAGGGTTGGTGGTGTGAATGGATGTGCAGTCTATCCGCTACCAGTATTGCTTGGCGCTGCCCTTAGCTCAATCTGCCGACGATGAGTTACAACATGTCTCGCCAGTCGGGGATTCAGTTGATCGGCCTGACACACTTTGTCTTTTACTTTCCGTTCTGATTCCGGCACCAGTTTGGGCATGATCAGACTTGTCCGAAAGAAGGGATAGAGTATCCTGCCGCATTTCCAGTTCGAGGCACACATCTAGCTCGGTATGCCACAGCATGGAGGACGAGAGAGCTTCTGGCCCCCGCTTCCACTTTCAGTTGCACGCTATCTGATGAATGCATAGCTTGGCTTGATGAAGAGGCACAGATTGGGCCTTCTTTGGCATCAGAGTCTTCCATAAGCTCTGGGAGGGGACGCAGGAACACCTGACTATACCCCAAATTTATTTGCTTTAAACAGTACTTTCAAGTTTTCTTTATGAATGTAATAAAAAGCAACTTCAATTTGTATTCAAGAGTAGGAGAACTCTGTACTGAAATCAATGTAATTGAAGGTTGTGGGTACTGAAAATTTTCCGTTTGGTCCAAAAATGGTCTAAGTCGTAAAAAGATTAATTTGAGCAAAATCAACTTTTATTAAAACTTTTCAAAACCATTTTCGATATGGATCACAACTGGACACGCCCGAGATCTATCACTGAGATGTACAACCCCGGATCCTAGCAACTGGAAAGTTGCCTCTGATCTGAATAGCACTGTACTAGAGATCACAACCGAGCTCTTGAATGCAGAATAGACAAAGATGACCAAACATGATCACATGGACAAAGTTGATTGGGGAAATGTTTATGGCTGGACTTCGGAATGAAGTTGCCTTCGTATTCCAAAGATGGGAATCAAGCCTTACGTAGTTCGGCTCAGGTTCACTTGTGTATTGGCACTCTCCTTTTGCACTCTAACTTTTGCCGAGGCCACCCTTTCTGGGTTTTCAACCTTGCGAGCTCAGTTTTTATTATTTCAAATTTTTCATGCTCTAACTTTTTCCTAGGTCGTCCTTTCGGGTTTTCGGCCTAGCGAGCCACTCAGGGATAGTATTTCTTCAACTTGTCCATGTTGATCGGCTGAGAGAACTCTAGGCCATCTAGGTCCATCAGAACGACAGCTCCTCTTGACCAGATAGACTTGATGATGTAAGGGCCAGTCCAATTGGGTTTGAACTTACCCCTAGCGTCGTGGATATGAGCTCGGTTTTGAGAACTAGATTCCCTTCCTTCAAATTCCTGGACTTAACCTTCTTGTTGAAAACCCTGGCAATTCTCCGTTGATAACCCTGAACGTGATGCAGTGCTTTCAGCCTTCTTTCATCAAAGAGCATAAGTTCTTCGAACCTATTTTGCTGTCAATCTGCCTCAGCTATCTAACACTCAACCAATACTCATAATGACGGAACCTCAACTTTGATAAGCAGAACAGCCTCCATCCCATAGACCAAGGAGTACGGAGTTGCCCCAGTAGAAGTTCGAATTGAAGTCTGATAGCCCCAAAGAGCAAATGACAGCTTATCTAGCTAGTCCCGGTAGGTTTCCACCATCTTCTGCAGTATATGCTTGATGTTCTTGTTGGCGGCCTCAACTGCTCCATTGGTTTGCGGCTGATAGGTAGATAACTTGTGAAAAACCACGTTGTATTTCTCCAACAAGTCGATCATCTCCTTCTTGAAGTGGGAGCCATTATCTGAAATAATCTCATTCGGGACCTCGTAGCGACAGATGATGTTGTTCCTGATGAACTTAGCAACATGCGATGCCTTTAACACCGCGTAAGATTAGGCCTTAACCCATTTCGTGAAGTAGTCTATCGCTACCAGAATATACTCATGCCCATTGGACCCCTTCGAAGTGACAGCCCCAATTACATCAATCCCCCAGACTGAAAACGGCCATGGCGAAGTCATGTTGTACAGCTTCGATGGCAGAATGTTCATGCGATTTGCATGGATCTGGCATTTGTGGCATCGCCAGACAAAGCCAATACAATCCTCCTCCATGGTGGACCAGTAATAACCTTGTTTAAGGATCTTCTGGGCTAGCATCACCCCGTTCATGTGCGCTCTGCACGCTCCTCCGTGGATGGCCTCCATCAAGTGCTTGGATTCTTCAGTATCAACACACAGTTTATGCATCCCGAGATGACCTCTCTTGTACAGTTTACCCCGGTAGACGATGAACTGAACAGCCATTCTTCGAATTGCCCTCTTATCTTTGGTATTTGCCCTGGTGGATACGCTTCCTTTTCCAAGAAGTTCCAGACATCGTAATACCAGGGATTCTCATCTTGTACCTCATCTATGGCAGCATTCAGCTCATAGGCTGGCACGAATTTCTGTTCGATGATGATCGGACGCATCTGGACTCTGAAAAGGATGTCTATCATAGAAGATAGAGTTTCTAATGAATCAACGAACCTGTTGTTCTCTCTTAACAGATGGGTGAAATTCAGCTTCTCAAACCGAGGAATCAGAAGGTCCAAGGTCTGGTGATAGATTCTCATCTTTTCTTATTTAACTTTCCAATCTCCTTTAGCTTGAGATACAACAAGGTTCGAGTCCCCGATGACATCCAACCGTTTTGCCCCTAGTTCTAGGGCGGCTTCTAATCCAGCAATACAAGCCTCATACTCTGTTTCGTTGTTCGACACTTTGAACCGGAGTTTGAATGCTAGAGGAATAAGGGAATTGTCGATGCTATCAGCAACACCCCTATCCCATATCCGTATTGGTTTGACGCTCCGTCAAAGTACATCGTCCAAGTCTCTTCTTCGACATACAGAATGGCCTCGTCTGGGAACAGATACTCAACTGCTTCATCCTCTTCAATTGGGAGATCGACTAGGAATTCCGCTACCGCTCTCCCTTTCACTGACTTGCACGTCATGTACTTCAGATCGAATTAGGAAAGCAGAAGCAACCAACGGGTTAACCTACTCGTAAGTGCCAGTTTCTCGAAGAGATATTTGATGGGATCTAATCTCGAAACCAGTATTACAGAGTGAGCTAACAGGTAGTGCCTCAGCTTCCTGGTAGCCCATACCAAGGCCAGACAAGCCTTCTTTAGCGGAGTGTAGCGGGTCTCGTAAGACAGCATTTTCTTGCTCAGGTAGTAGATAGCCTTCTCCACTTTGTCCTTAGACTCTTGTGCAATCATGCAGCCTATTGTCCTTTCAGTCACTGAAAGGTACAGAATCAACAGTTTCCCCGGCTCAAACGGTCACAACACAAGTGGGTTCCGTTGATATTGCTTAATCTGTTCAAAAGCAGCTTAGCATCGGTCGTCTCATTGGAACTTCTTTCCTTTCTTCAGGAGACCAAAGAGTGGTTCATAAGTCAAGGTTAATTTTGCAATAAACCGTCTTATGAATTGCACTTTACCCAGAAAGCCTCACACCTCCTTTTCAGTCCTTAGTGGTGGCATTTCTAAGATGGCCTTGATTTTGGAAGGATCGACCTCGATACCTCTCTGTGTGATCAAGAACCCCAGCATTTTCCCTACTATAACACCAAATATACATTTCTGAGGATTCAGCCACAACCGATATTCTCTGATCCGTTGAAAGAAGTTCTGCAAGGCGGTGTAGTGGCCCTCTCTTCCTTGGACTTGACAATCATGTCGTCCACGTACACCTCCAACCTCTTTATGGATCATATCGTGCAAAATTGTGGTCGCAGCCCGTTGATACGTAGCCCCAGCATTCTTCAGCCTAAATGGCATCACCCTATAACAATAGGTCCCCTACGGGGTGGTAAAAGGAGTCTTCTCCCAGTCTTCGGGTGCCATCAAAATCTGATTGTAGCCTGAAAACCCATCCATGAATGAGAGCAGCGCATGCCCAACAGTGAAGTCCACTAATTCATCGATATGCGACAGAGGAAAGTCGTCTTTTGGACTGGCTTTGTTCAAATCCCTGAAGTCCACACATACCCGAATTCTGCCATCCTTCTTCGACACTGGAACTATATTGGCCAACCAAGTTGGGTATTCAGATACCAGCAGGAACCCTGCGTCAATTTGCTTGGTGACCTCTTCTTTGATCTTTAGAGCCCAATCCGGGCGGATCCTTCGGAGCTTCTGCTTAATGGGTCGGGCCTCTGGGTCAAGAGGGATCCGGTGTTGTACAATCTCAGGATCGATTCCAGGCATGTCTTCATAGGACCATGCGAAAACATTATTGAAATCTTTTAATAAAGCGACTAAGCGCTCGCGCTCCTCCGAAGACAACGTGGACTCGATCTGGACCAGCCACGGGTCCTTCGCAGTACCAACATTAATTGTGGTGATTTCTTCAACCAAGGGTTTAACAAACCTCTCCTGCTTTTGATCAATCAAACGTTGTAAAACCGGCGGAATTTCTTCCTCGTCATTTTCATCAAAAATTTGAAAGTCTTGATTAATGCAATAAATTAAAGGCACAGAAAAGTACTCGAAAACCACAGCCGTACCATTCTCATTAATAACGTTCAGTCCATCTGATTCCTCTATTACAACAGACTCAAAGGAAAAAGAAAAGGATGACCTGGACGGGGCAGTGGCATCCGGGTTGTCACCCCCAAAAATATCAGACTTAGACTCAGACGAGCTGGAACCTGATTCCGACTCCACAGACTCGGTGGAATCAGATTCCAGCTCACTACCTGACCTGGTGCTGCTAGATAAAAAGCCCTCCTTGTATTGCTAGACGAGGGAGGGTGCGATGGATGCATCGAGAATGTTTGAAGATGGGCCCGCAGCCGTTTCATTCCTGATCATGGACACCGAGAAGTTATCCCCCAAGCACTCATGTACGATCGGAGGATCTGAGAGTAGACAAGCTAGTGCTATCCCCATTTCAATCTCTATGCTATCGGAATCCTCCTCCTTGCACTGTTCAGCCTCAGTTGGTGGGTCTATCTGCTCCTCAGCAACATCATCCTCGGATAACTGCAAGTCAAAGAAGATCTCGAACCCCGGCAACCACTGCCTCTCTGCACTTAGCCATGGCTCTGGGAAGCCGCAGAATGGAAAGTCTTCCCCCTCCCGGACAAACCGTCCGTTCAGGGTGCCCTGGATAGGCCGGTGTACCAACTCATAAGGCTTCCCAGCTTGCTTTGCTCTGGCTCTTCCGGCCATCTCTTTGCCTTTCCTCACCCAATCCTCTTTGGTAGGCAGATAACCTAAGCCAAAGATATGTGGGTTGTGCGGCACTTCGGCCGATGCTATAATGCCCTTCCGGCCACCTTTTCCTAATCCTATCCTGGGGATGTGTTGGAGCTTGTTCATGAGGTACACAGACTGCGCACTGACATATAACCCTTCATCAACGGCTAGTATGTTCTGTACAACCCGGGCCTCGGCTAGGCTAAATCCTGACAGGAACACATCCTCCGTGCCATGCTCGATATCCAGAACTGGTGTAGAAACCTCTAGCGGCGGATGTATTAACGAATTCCCAAAAACTGTGGCGACCCCCTTCCCGTGGGGATACTTCAACATTTGATGCAGGGTGGAAGAGACTGCCTTCACCTGGTGCAGCCATGGCCGCCCTAGGAGTAGATTGAAGGTTACGGGAACGTTCAAGACATGAAAATCAATATCCTGTTGTCCTGGACCAACCTGAGTTCGAATCTGTACAGTCCCCATCACCTCTCTACTGGTATTGTCATAGGCCCTTATCACCTGGGCAGTTGGCACAAAATCCGCGGGCTTCAACCCGATTGCATATGTCGTCCTCGACGGGCACACATTGATAGCGGATCTTGTGTTGACAAGAACCACTGGTATCCATTTTTCTCTACACTCAACAGCGATATAAAGAGGTTTGTTATGATTTGTCCCCTTAGGCGGTAGCTCCTTGTCAGTGAAGGTCAACGTCGGGGAAGCTCCTCCCGGAAAAACCAATCCTACCAGCTGCTCAGACGTGGTGTTGATTGAAAGTTTAGCCTTGTCTATTGCAGAAAGGACAGCTTGTCTATGAACTCTTGAGGCCATAAGCAGTCCCCAGATGGAGATGTCTGCTTGTATCTTCTTAAGCTGTTTCAGTACAACCTCCTCCTCGAGTAGTTTCTCTTTCTACTTCTCTGCCTTTTTGTCCTTTCCGGACGCCTCTGGTTGATCCAAATGTGGGGGCTTGAAGTACCGTCCACTTCTGGTCATGTGGTCAACCTCCTCCACGTACCAAGTATCATCCGGTTGGCTTTGTCCTCAATCTTCATCGGTGGGGGCAAGACATAAGTCATCGTCTTCCCACCACCTACCATCTGCAACCGACAGACACCTGTCCAATTTCGTTGTAACTGTTATTGTGCTCACAACACATTTGGTGCGCACAGCACGTTCTGTCCCTGCAGAGGCTTTGGCCTTTCTAGCCCTTTCCAGATCTTTGATCTTTTCCTGCTCAAACTGCTTCAGTGCAGCCTGCTGTTTAGTAGTTTCTGTAGTCGCACTGCCCGGATCCCAAGCAAAATTCCTAACACCGGCACTCTCCGGCGATTTCCCCTGATTCTCGACCATTCTGGGCACTGTTGATGTCCCAGTTCTTGATTGCCCCTGTTCTGGCTGAGGTTCTTCAACAACATCTGGTTGGTCGTCAAGCCACCTAGTAGTTTCTGCTAACCCATCTAAGTCGAACTAGTTGAAGTTCACATCCCCTGAGTCCTGCTCTTCAAAGAACTACAGATCTGCTATGCCCTCTTCTAGCTCTATTAGGTCATCTAACCCTTGACCAGGTCCGTTCCCCTGAACCATACTGATTTCTGCCCCAACCAGCTACTCTACCATTAGTTTAACTTGATCCGTTGGTATAATATAACCACTCGGGTTGTACTCAAAGTTTGCAGACCCCTCAGGCTCTGAATCATCATTCCTCTCTGCCTCTAAAGTCAACCCAATTCTATCTTCGATAGTCACCACCACCGGCTCAGGTTGGGTTGGGAGATGCTTAACATGCACAAGTCCGTGCTGTCTGGAATGAACACCTCCGACTTAGGTAGGTGAGAGGGTGTGATATATATGCTAGGGTCGTATGACACAACCCCAGCTTGGATCAGGTTGATGCGTTTAGGTAGTGGAGCTTGGTTATGTGGTGGGAGAGGGTTGGTTGTGACATTTGGTTTTTCTGGAGGCACGATCACCCTATTGTCAATAAGATCCTGGATCTCATGACGCAGTCTATAGCACTGGTCGGTGTCGTGACCATGTTGTTGGTGAAAGGCACGGTATTTAGCTGGGTTATGGGAAGCAGGAAGTTTTTCTAGTAATGGCCACGGCTCCAGGGGCTTCAAATGCCCTTTCCTAATTAAAACCCCCAGAGCTTTGGACAGAGGCATGTATAGTGGAGTGAAGCTTCTTTGGCCTCGAGGTGGATATCTGGCTGTTTGTGAGCTACTTCCGGACGCACCGGTGAATGGTGTAGCTGTAAAGGTTCTTAGAGTGGTGGTGGTGGTGACCATGCCCACATCTGAAATTCTGGTAGCTGCAGCATTGCTCGTGCCTGCATTCGTACTACGGGAAAATGCCCTCTTGGGCTGCTCTCTCTCGTGGTCAATGAGGCCCTGCTTAATGGTGTCTTCGACCTACACCCCAACCTCATGTAAATCTGCAAAGGTAGGAAGGAGTAGGACAATCATCTTTTGCATGAGTTTGGGTTGGAGGTTACGCACAACCAGCCGCATCTGATCCTTGTCGACCGGCCTGATGGTCATCATTGAAGCCTTGGCCCTCCAACGAGTTATGAAGTCGGAGAAGCTCTCTTTTGGCTCCTGTCTAGTTGTCTCAAGATCACGAGTTGTGATCTCGATCTGTGTATTCTAGGAGTATTGAGCTACAAAGGCCTCAGCCATTTCCTTCCAGTTTCTCTTGGTAGAGTCCTCCAGCTTTGCGTACCAGATGGCCGCGATACCCGATAGGGTCCGGCCGAAGAGTGAAAGTTTTTGCAATCTGGAGAGGCCCATTGGCCTTAGGATATCTGAGAACAGCCGCATGTGCTCTATGGGATCCCCAGAACCGTCAAATCGGTCAATATGGGGCATCTTGAATCGGACCGGCAGAGTCACGGCCGAGTCGGTATATCCATCCTCTATGTCGGGTATGGAATTGATTCCCTGGGCCCGTTTGAACAGCTTCTCAAGCTTACTCATCTTCAGAGCGGTTGGGTCCATCTCAAATTCAAAAGGTGCATCCGTTGCAAAGGCTGGTGACTTTGAAATCTGCGGTAGAACTGGTGGCGGAACTGGCCCCGTTGGGATGTCCATATCTTCCTGGACATTCGCGGTCTCCCCGAGTGTTGGAACTCTAGGTGGGGGAGGAGGTGGGTGCAAAGCAGATGCTCCGGCTTGCTACTGTAGCCTGGCAATTAGCTCTGCCTATTGGGCCACTACTTCTGCTTGACGTGCAGCCACTTTTGCCTAACAGGCAGCATCTCGCTGCATGGCTTGCATAGTCTCCTGGAGTTGACGCATCATCTCTTCCATACCTGCCATATTGTGTTGATCTAGCTAAATAACCGATATGTATGTTTCTATGGTAGACTCAGAAACCTCAGTCTAACTACTCACTGGTGGAAAGGAACATTGATCTGGCAACCGCTGTACCGATACACTGCGCCTTACTGACCTCCGTCTAGTAACCGGGGGTAAAGAAAGGAACACTGCTTGTCCATCTATTAGATCCTCAGATCGATGAAGTCTTCGACCTCTAACCCATAGTGCTCGGGGAATATCTGCCTGGTCGGATGCAAGTGTGCCTAAACTACCTTGCAAAAAGATAAATAAAGCATAATAATCAAATAAACAACCAGAAAAATAGACAGCATAACGGCTTAAATAAATACAACACACAGTTGATATTTGTAAGATGAACACACTGTTCTCAATACTGATCACTGTTCCCAAATCACTGCCCCAGATCTGATACCCTCAGGTAAAACTGATTCCCTAAATACTGATACCCGCGGGCCTGATACCCAGACTTGAAAACTGATACATGCATTCTCTGTAGAGATATACTCTAAAAGCACATAGCAAGCAAGTGAGAGCCAAAACACCCCTATGGAGGGGTAGGGTTTTCCTGTCCTAGTTTTGTCAAGAACTAGGGTTTCACTACGCACACAGCGGTTTCAAACAACCTACAACCGAGTACGCAACCTGTCCTAGTTTGGAATAGTCACTATGGATTTCGATATGCACTAGCTCGAATGGTCAAAAAGGGTGCCTCGGTAAAAATCGGGATTTGTGTTCCCATCGTGGATGAGCCCGTAACCAGTTAGCCTTATGGCACGCAGCCTCTGGCAAACTGTTCAGGAATAGCAGATGGCAAACACGGTGTCCTAGGCACACCAATGCAAATGCAATGCAAAGAAACACATAAGTGTAGATAAAACAACATATCATAAGTTCGAGTCAAGTTCTCTAAATCCCCAGCAGAGTCGCTAGAAATTGTAAACCGCCCAAACTTCGCTCCGCGCCAAGGGCGCGAATCGTTGTTCTTATCTACTACAGTTCGGACTCCTATCACGGTTCTGAATTTATTCCCATAAAGTGCAATAAAAGACTGATAAATCACCAAAGAGTCCAAATTCGGCAAATCATTTTTGGAAAACAAATTTTAATCAATAAGTGCCAAATATTGACTGCTTTGCCAAATTTCAGAGTCGCCGCGTAAATATTTTGTTTTGGAAAATTTAGGAATCCTTGACTCGTGCCGAAAGCCACGTGCCCGTCATCACCAAAGTTGCCTTGGCTTGGGAATTTGGGTACGAGAGGGGAAGGTCATGCAATGAGCACCCCCGCTCGCCCAATCAAAGATCGGCCTCTACTAACATGATATGTTGTTTTTGAAAACACATGTGTTCTTATTCCGGTTTATTAGCTAGCTTACTATGTGATGCGCACAACATACAAGTATAGACTCAATCACGCAGATTGGAACAAAACAACTCATGTTTGTTTTTGAAAGTGGTCTGAAGGTGCTACTCGTAAGTAGGCTAAGACGCAGTTTTGCCACCCTCAAGTGGGCTTAGAAAAACATGATTTTGCCACTTCAAATGGGCTTAAAACGCACAATCATTGAGTTGTTCCAATTCAGGCAATCAAACCTCCACCCACAGGCATTCAAGCAGTTATAGCAGTTAAGCATATAGCCTCATAGCAAGCATGCTAAACATGGCAACACTTACACGCATGCAAGGATGCTAAAGCATAAACACTTACCGAGTAGTCCGAGCAAAAAAAAAAGCTAGTTAGTAATCAATGCATGATCCTAGCTATGTCAACAATGCCTAAGGCAACACATGCAAAAATGCAACTAAAGTAGGCTCGACTATTCTAAGATGGCATATGAATGTAACTTGATATCATGTATTCAAGTTGGTATTGAAATACAATGCAATTAGTATGATGCGCCGAGCCCGATGCATGTAAGACAGATGAATGAATGCAAACATGCGAGCATAAGTATGCTAATTGAAACATGCCCTAAACTAATCATCGAAAGCTGATAAGTAAAAGGGAGGAAGAAACGGGGGTTGGAAGACATGCATCACACACATGCACACTCATTACAACAATTGTGCCCACTCGACAGAGGGTCCGAAAGAATAAGCTAAGCTAGCTACACTAAGCTAAGTTATCTAACTAATCTAATTAATCTAATTAAACTAGTTATTACACAACAAAATGAATAACAAGCTACAACTAGTTATTACACAACTCTAACTAATTAACGAATTAACTAAGTTAACAACTAACTAAACATGTAGACTATATAAAGTAGGCCACCTTAGCTCTACCTTGAATGATAAAGGATGCATGCCCGATTGCCTCGTGCGGAAATCCATTGCAATGCCCCAACTTGCCTTTGTTTGCAATTGTTCTCAGAACCTTGCACCAAGCTCCAGATAGCTTCTAACTCACCTTGGGGACTCCCGAAAGGGTGGCCGACCAATTTATGGTGGTGTAGACCACCTACCGACCATTTTTCTTTGATGGAGACCAAAAAAAGTGGTTGGCCAGCCACTTTTACTGCTTGGCCGACCAATTTTGCCTGCCAAACTCCAATTTGCTGCAACAGAGAACAAGAAGGGGCATGTCAATGTATTTGCAAGATATGTGTGCACAACCACTCTCCCTATCATTTCTCAAGCTCAAGGGAGTGTGGTTCCCGAATCTCGGGCCACCAATCGAGCATCGCAATGCATGGTGGCCGAGAAGCCAAGATTGCACAATTCAATGTAAATGAATGCACAAATAACACATAAGGGCCTTAACTTCTATCATGCATGATCAAGAGGGTCGGCGACCGAGAATCGAGGCACGTTTCATCACTTTAAGTATGAAACGTCCCTCATTTCTCGTGTTTAGATTAACTCCCTATCCAAACACAATGCAATGCATACGCACACAATGCAATGCGACAAGCATGCAAATATCACGGAATGCAACAAGCATGCAACAACATGCAATGCAACAAGCATGCAACAACATACAAAATGGACTTAAACCGAATATGGGCAGACCTCAATCATGCCCAAAACAGTGGCCAAAACTCAACAACTCTTAGGCACAAAGAGCAAGGAATGCACATTCAACTCATGGCTCACAAGTAAGGCATAAAGGCACAACTTTCAAACACATTGAAGAGTGACACACATAAGAATATGGTAGTGCTACATGCTCTGAAATGAAGTGTTAAATGATGCCAAATCACACTAACAACACAAATGAGGCATGCTAGAAAGCCTAAAGCATAAGACTAGCCAAGAGTAATACACATGGAGCATGCAATACTAGGATTAAACCACCAAACCAACTCTGGACAGAGCTTAACCATGCCAAGTTAAGGGTCAAGAACATGCTGAAATGGAGCTCAATAGCTTAGGCAAACATGCATACATGATGGCTCACTTTTAAGGCATAAAGCACAACTCATCAAAAGCATTGAAAATAATGAAACATGAGAGAGTATGGTCACATTACACACACTGAAATCATGTTAGAGTTGAGGCCCAAGCGAGCAAACAACTCAAGTAAGCCATCTTAGAGACCATGAAACTCAAAGTTAGTGAGCAAAAATGCACTAAGGCTATACAAAGCGAGGCATGCATGACCAAGACAACATAAATCAGAGCTTAAGCATGCTAAAACATGGACAAAAGTTTCTTGGAGTAGAGCCAAAATATGTTGAATGATGCTCCAAAAGCAAGGTGCATGTTAGGCTAGCAAAGGGGGGATTGCACTACAAGTGCAAGGAGCATGTAAAAGGCTATCAAGCCAACCCAAAACAGACCTAAGGCATGGAAAAAAAACACCAAAAACATGCTGAGATATGGCCAAAACATGCTTGAAAGACATGCTCAAATATGAAACATACCAGACTAGTTTGCAAAATTTACACTACAAGCATATAAAGCATGCATGAAGTGACCAAGACAACCAAAAATAGTGATATGCCATGCTGAGATAAGGCCTAATACATGCTAAGATAGAGCCAATATAAGCTTAGTAAACATGCTACTTTTATAAGCCATCAATACAAGTATTCAAGACATAAGGAGAGGGGATGACCCTCTCCTATTTGAGACCTCAAAACACAAGTTTTACCACTAAAAATCCACTAGATTTCAATGGTTAAAAGGGCAAGAGAAAGTGATCTCAAGGGCCTAAAATGATGGTGTAAAACAAAGCCAAACAAGGCGTGCAAGGGAATAGATCACGCCTAACACCAAAGAATCTTTAAACAAACATTACTAACACTTGAAAATGAAGGTTTTTTTATAGTTGAGAGTCAAGCCAAAATGAGCATGCAAAGATGGCTAAAAGAATAACCAAAGCAAAGCTTAAAAGAAGCTAAAGGTCTCACCCTTGAAGAACAACAAAACCAGCAACTTCTTTGAGCCAAAACCAACTTTAGGAAGCCTAAACAAGTCCTATGGAATCTCAGCTCCAAGGTTAAGAGGTTTGGCTAAGGGGTTGTAGGCAAACTGCATAAAGAACACTCACTTTCAAGCCATATAGAGGGAGATATATGTTTTTTTCCTTAAGCAAATTTCTGAACCTGGAGAAGGGAGGGATAGCTTCCCTCTTATAGAACTCCAAGCTTTTAGCTTCTTGGAGAAGCGAGAAGCTAGAAGCTTGGTTAAATTCGTCCATACACGTGTATGGAGGATGTAGTCTGTGCCCTCTAGCTGGCACAGCTGGCATCCACAGACTGTGCAAAATCTGCAGGAAAGCTGCCGACCACTTAAAGTGGTCGACCAGCTACTTGTAGTGGTCGGCCGACCACCACAAGTGGTCTGCAAGGGAGACAAATGGTCAGAATAGTGGGAGAGTGATCTACACACTGAAAGCAAGCTAATGGTGTGGTGGCCGACCACTTTTGGTGGTCCAAAGACCAAGAAAACCAGTTGGCAGACCAGAAAACTGGCTGGCATGAAGGAAAAGTGGTCTCCAAGGGGAAGAACTGGTCTCCCACCCTCATTCCACCCTTCGAGCAAGGAAAACAAGGTTTGTGCCAAAAACAAACCAAAAAGGATGCAAAACAAGGGTCCCGAGACAAGGCGCGCGACCGAAGGCTCCGGAAACCGAAAACTAGCCTCTGAGAAGGAAAAGTGGTCTCCTAAACCACAGTATCCCTCTAGGCAAAGGCAACAAGGCATGGTTTGAAAACCAAGCCAAGAGGAGAACGTTAAGCAGTCTCAAGACAAGGCATGCGACCGAAGGCTTCGGAAACCGAAAACTAGCCTACGAGAACGAAAAGTGGTCTCTGACCACAAAAAGTGGTCTCCAAGACCTCAGTGTCCCTCCAGGCAAGGTCAACAAGGCTTGGTCCACAAACCGAGCCAAAACAGAAAGAGTTCAGAGGTCTGGAGGCAAGGCACTCATCCGAAAACTCCAGAAACTCGAAACGAGCACAAACATGCACAATCATCGGGTGCTCAAACAATGACGTCTGAGTCTTAAGGTTGGTCAAAAATGGGGTGTCTACATCGAGCTATAGTTTCTAGCGACTCCGCTGGGGAAATTAGAGAACTTGACTCGAACTCATGATATAAGATTTTATCTACACTTATATTTCTTTGTATTGCATTTGCATTGGTGCGCGTAAGTCATTGTGTTTGCTTTGCTATTCCTGGACGGTTTGCCAGAGGCGTGCTTAAAAAGTTTGCCAAAAGGCTAACTGATCTCAGTCTCTACCATGATGGGAACACATCCCTTGGATCTGCACTACTGTTGTACCGTTTGATCCTCCTTTCACTTCTCAGTGTTAGGTATGAGAGGTGTGTTAAGTAGTCTTGTTGAGGTACCATTTTTTAACCCTTTGGCCTAGTTGCATATCGAAAGCCATAGAGACTGTTCCAAACTAAGGCAGGATGTTTACATGAATACAGGATTGCGTGAAACCTCTTCGTTTGAATAGTGAACCCTAGCTCCTGACGAAACTAGGACAGGGTAACCCTACCCCCCTTATAGGGGTGTTTTGGTTCTCACTTAACTGGTATGTGGTTTACAGTGAAACTGTACATGAATGTGCGTATCGGTTGCAGTGGCTAGAATGGCCGATGAAAAGGAGAAACTGCGGAGAACGCCGACATGAATGATTTAGCTCAAGAACTGGGCACTGTGAGTACCGTGGACACAGAACAGGAAGTTGCGTTGAAGCAGTTTGAAAAGGAGAAAGTTAAAGACAACCAGAGAGCTAGAATAGACCAACACCCGGCGGGGAATGATCGTGATGTGAGAGTGATTAGAATGGAGCCAAACAATTGTTTGTCGGTTGCTGGAGGTGTATAGTGGGAGGATGACGATCTACATCTGGCCAACACTAATAAAAACTAGGATGAGTCTCTCCCAGATAACACATGGTACGCCGAAAAGATAGACCACATGGCAAGAAGTGGGCAGTATTTCAAGCCACTGCATTTAGACCAAGCTGAGGCCTCTGGGAAAGATAGAGAGGTTGAAAAGCAGAAAGAGAAGTAGTTAGAAGAAGAGGCAGTGTTGAAACAACTGAAGAAAATCCAAGCTGACATCTCGATCTGGGGTCTTCTTATGGCCTCCCGGGTGCATCGACAGGCTGTATTATCAGCAATGGATAAAGCCAAGCTGTCCATTGACACTACCCCTGAACAGCTTGTGGGATTGGTCTTCCCAGGAGGCGCTAGGCCAATCCTAACATTTTCTAATAAAGAACTGATGTCGGAAGACTCAGCACACAACAAACCTCTATATATATTTGTCGAGTGCAGAAAAAAATGGGTACCAGTGGTATTGGTCGACACCAGGTCAACTATCAACATATGTCCTTCTCGCACAACTTATGCCATCAGTCTGAAACTAGTAGACTTCGTGCCCACAGCCCAAGTGATTCGGGCATATGATAATACTAGCAGGGAGGTTATGGGCACGATGTAGGTCAGAGTCTAAGTAGGTCCAGCTCAGCAGGATGTCGAGTTCCATATCCTGGATATCCCGGCCACCTTTAATTTACTGCTAGGGAGGCCCTGGTTGCATCAGGTGAAAGCTTTCTCCCCTACCCTCCAACAAATGCAGAAATATCCCCACAAGACAGAAGTGGCTATTGTTTTCGAGAATTCATCTATTCATCCCCCACCAGAGGTAACTACACCAGTGTTGGAGATCACTCATGACGAAGAGGATGTATTCCTTTGAGGGTTTACACTGGCTGAGGCTCGGGCAGTACAAACCATCTTGGCAATGGATGACAACATGTATGTCAGCGCCCAATCAATCTATTTCATGAACAAACTCCAACACGTACCGGGAATGGGACTGGAAAGAAGTGGCCGGAAAGGCATCACAACATTGGCCGATGTGCCGCATAATCCACATGCCTTTGGCCTTGGCTATATGCCCACCAAAGAGGATTGGGTCAGGAAAAGAGAAGAGATGGCAGGCAGAGCTAGAGCCAAGCAGGCTGGGAAACACTATGAGCTTGTTTATAGGCCAATCCAGGGAACACTGAATGGCCAATTTGATCGGGAGGGTGAAAACTTCCTATTTTGTGGCTTTCCCGAGCCCTAGATGAATTCTGTAAAGTAGGGTGTCCGCGGCTTTGAAATCTTCTTCGACCTACATTTACAAGACAGTGACGTTGAGAAAAAAGCTGAACCAAATGCTAAAGTTGAACAAAGCATAGAAAGTGACTCGGGCAACAACGAGGTTGAAGTAGGGGCAGCACTGGCATGTCTCCTTTCAAATCCTCCGGTCGACTTAGAGAGCTTGGGGAATAACCTGACCATCTCCATGATTGGGGACCAACAAGGTGTGAACCCATCTAGCAGTATTTTGGATGCATCTAAAGCACCATCTCTTGTCGGATAGCTGGAGGAGGGTTACCTGTCTAGTTTTGAGTCGGGTAATGAGCCAGAATTTGATTCCACAGAGTCTGTGGAGTCAGAATCAGATTCCGGTTCTTCTAAGTCCGAGTCTGGTATTCTTGGGGGTGATAACCTCGATGCCAAGGTCTTGTCCAGGTCCTCTTTTTCTTTTGCTTTTGAGTTAGTTGTAACTAAAGAGCTAGATAAGCTGGACTTTATGAATGAGAACGCTACTGATTCTGAGTATTTCTTTGTGCCGCTTGTTTATTGCATTGACCAAGATTTTTAGAATTTTAATGAAAACGATGAGGAATGAATTCCTCTGGTTTTGAAAAATTTTGATTAATCGAGAGGATGAGAGGTTTGCAAAACCCTGCGCAGATGAAATCATTACTATTAATGTGGGTACTGAAAAGGATCCGTGTCTGGTCTAGATTGTGTCCACGTTATTTTCGAAGGAACGCGAGCGCTTAGTCGCTTTATTAAAAGATTTCAAAGATGTTTTCGCGTAATCCTACGAAGACATGCCTGGAATCGATCCTGAGATTATACAACATCATATCCTTCTTGACCCCGAGACCCAGCCGAAAAAGGATGGTAGAATCCAGGTGTGTCTGGACTTTAGAGATTTGAACAGAGCCAGTTCGGAGGACAACTTTCCCCTACCGCACATTGATGAGTTGGTTGACTTCATCGCAGGCCATGCATTGCTCTCCTTCATGGATGGATTTTTCGAGTATAACCAGATCTTGATGGCGCTTGAGGACAGAGAGAAAATCGCCTTCACTACGCCATGGGGAACCTACTGCTATAGGGTGATGTCGTTTGGGCTGAAGAATACCGGGGCTACCTATCAAAGGGCTGCAACCACTATTATGCATGATCTGATCCACAAAGAGATTGAGGTGTACGTGGACGACATGATTGTCAAGTCCAAGGACAGAGAAGGCCACTTCACTGCCTTGAAGAAATTCTTTCAACGGATCAGAGAAAACAGATTGAGGTTGAATCCGTAGAAGTGTACTTTCCATGTAACAGCTGGGAAAATGCTGAGTTTCTTGATCACACAGAGGGGCATTGAGGTAGACCCTTTCAAAATCAAGGCCATCCTAGAAATGCCACCACCAAGAACTAAAAAGGAGGTGGGAGGCTTTCTAGGCAAAGTGCAATTCATAAGATGGTTTATCTCCAAATTAACCTTGACTTGTGAACCACTATTTGGTCTCTTAAAGGAAGGAAATAAATTATGATGGGATGATCGATATTAATTTGCTTTTGAGTAGATTAAGTAGTATCTTCAGAATCTGTCTATGTTATCGTTGCCAGAGCTGGGGAAGCCTTTGATTTTGTATCTGTCAGTAACAAACACCACAATGGGGCATGCTTGCTCAGGAATCTGATGATAGGATGGAGAAAGCCATCTATTATTTGAGCAAGAAAATGCTGGATTATGAGAGTCGCTATGCCTCGCTGGAGAAAGCTTGCCTAGCCTTGGTGTGGGCTGCCAGAAAGTTGAGGCACTACTTGTTAGCTCACTCTATAATTTTGGTTTCGAGATTAGATCCCATCGAATATCTCTTTGAGAAACTAGCGCTTACGAGTAGGCTAGCCCATTGTTTGCTTCTTCTCTCCAAATTCGATCTCAAATATGTCACTCGTAAGTCGGTCAAGGGGAGAGCATAGCGGAGTTCCTAGCGAATCACCTAGTAAAAAGGGATGAAGCGGTAGAATACCTGTTCCCAGATGAAGCCATTTTGCAAATTGAGGAAGAGACTTGGACAATGTACTTTGATAGAGCGTCCAATCAATATGGTTATAGGATAGGTGTGTTGTTGATAGCACCCGACAACTCCCATATACTTTTAGCCTTCAAACTCCGGTTCAAGGTGTCCAATAACGAAACAGAATATGAGGCGTGTATCACTAGTTTGGAAGCCGCCCTAGAACTAGGGACAAAAAGGTTGGATGTTATTGGGGACTCAAACCTAGTTGTTTCTCAAGCAAATGGAGACTGGAAGGTCAAGGAAGAAAAGATGAAGACTTATCATCAGACCCTAGACATTCTGATTCCTAGGTTTGAAAAGCTGACTTTCACGTATCTACTAAGAGAGAACAACAGGTTCGCTAACGCTTTATCAACTTTATCCTCCATAATAGACATCCCGCTTAGAGTGTAGATACGTCCAATCATCATTGAACAGAGATACATGCCATCTTATGAGACTATCGCCGCAATAGATATCTGGAACTTCTTGGAAAATGAGGTTTATCCACTAACAGCAAATGCCAAGGACAAAAGGGCAATATGGAGAATGGCTGTCCAATTTATTATCTACGGGGGTAAACCGTACAAGAGAGGTCATCTGGGAATGCACAAGTTGTGTGTCGAATAAGAGGAGTCAAAGCACCTGATGGAGGCTATCTATGGAGGGGAGTGCGGAGCGATCATGAACGAAGTAACATTAGCTCGAAAGATTCTTGGGCAGGGTTACTACTGGTCCACTATGGTGGAGGATTGTATTGGTTTTGTTCGATGATGCCACAAATGCCAAATTCATGCCAATCGCATGAACATCCCGTCGTTAAAACTGTACAATATGACTTCGTCATTGCCTTCTTCTGTCTAGGGAATTGACGTCATTGGTGTAGTCACACCAAAAGGATCGAATGGGCATGAATATATTCTGGTGGCAATTGTGAGTGGAAGCCCCATCATACGCAATGTTGAAAGTAGCGCATGTGGCTAAGTTCATCAGAAATAACATCATTTGTCATTATGGTGTCCCAAACGAGATCATTTCAGATAATGGCTCCCACTTCAATAAAGAAATGATTGTCTTGTTGGAGAAATACAATGTGGCTTTTCATAAGTCGTCTACTTACTGGCCAAAAACCAACGGAGCTGTTGAAGCTGCCAACAAGAACATCAAGTATATTTTACAGAAGATGGTTGAGACCTATAGGCACTGGCCAGATAAATTACCATTCGCACTCTGGGGTTATAGAACTTCAATCCAAATGTCTACAGGGGCAACTCCTTATTCCCTTGTCTATGGGATGGAAGTTATTTTGCTAATTGAAATAGAAGTCCCGTCACTGCAACTTATGGCTGAGTGTCAGATAGTAAAGGCAGACTAGCAACAGAGCAGATTTGAAGAGCTAATGTTATTTGATGAGAGAAGGCTGAAAGCATTGTATTACGTTCAGGGCTACCAGTGCAAGATTGCTAGGGCTTTTAACAAGAAATTTAAGTCACGTAATCTCAAAGAGGGGGATTTGGTGCTAAAAGACAACCGAGCTCCCATCCATGACCCTAGGGATAGGTTCAGACCCAATTGGACTGGTCTTTACATTATCAAAACAATCTAGTCGGGTAGAACTGTTATTCTCATAGACATGGATGGCCTAGAATATTCCCAACCAATCAACATGGACAAGTTGAAGAAATACTATCTCTGAAAGGCTCGCTAGGCCGAAAACTCGAAAGGACGACCTAAGCAAAAGTTAGAGCATGAAAATTTTGAAATAAAGAAAAATTGAGCTCGCAAGGTTGAAAACCCTAAAGGCCGGCCTTGGAACAAGTTAGAGCGCAAAAAGAGAGAGTTAATACTCGAGTGAACCTGAACCGAACTGCGTAAGGCCTGATTCCCATCTTTGGGATACGTAGGTAACTTCATCTTGAAGTTCGGCCGTAAATACCTCCAACACAACTGTCCTGCCCATGTGTCTGATCAAGTCATCTTTGTCTGTTCTTTACCTAAGGGTTTGGTTGTGATCTTCACTCTGAGAGAAGAGCTAATTACAGTGCTGAGCAGTGGTGCCTGAACAAGGGGCAATTTGTCTTCTTTTGATTTGGGGTTGTACATCTTGAGGATTGATTTCGTGTGTGTTAAGTGGTGATCCTTTTCAAAAATGGTTTTGGAAAGTTTTGATAAAAGTTGATTTTTGTTCAAATTTTACCTTTTACAACTTAGACCATTTTTAGACCAAAAAGAGAATTTTCAGTGCTCACAACTTTAATTTCATTGATTTCAATACAAAGTTCTTCAACTCTTCGATACAAATCAAAGTTGCTTTTATTTCAGTGAAAAAACTTGAAAAGAAAGATCAAAGCAACAAACTAGGGGCATAGATGAGTCAGGTGCTCCTGCGTCCTCTACTCGTGCTTGTGGAAGCTTCTGAAGCTAAAGTGGGCCCAGTTTGTGCCTCATCTCCGAGCCAAGCTAAATACTTGCCAAAAAGGGTGTAACTGAAACTAGGGGCAAGGGCCAGAAGCTCTCTTGTCCTCCAAGCAGTAAGGTACCTAGCCAAGTGTGAGCCCCAGATGGGGAATGAAACCGGGTACTCTACCCCCCCTTCCGGGCGGATCTGATCATGCCTAAACTAACATCTAAACCGGAAAGGGAAATAGAATACACAGTGTGTAAGGCCAATCAGCTGAATGCTAGGTTGTCGAGCCATGCTATATCTCATATCGGTTAGATTAAGCCAGGGGCAGCCCCAAGCTATGTCAGCAGCAGACTTATTGCACATCCAGTTACACCACCATCCCTCATTCGGGAAATTCACTAGTTGGTGGCGGAAGAAATAGCCTTGGGTTGAGTACTCAAGTCAAAAGTCCACTACCTTCAGCTTATCCATAAGTCACACCTAGGACGGGATCAAAGAAAAGAGAGATTAAAGAATATAGAGATGTATGTTGAGAGAAAAGTGAGAAAAAGGCTTTGAAAGAAAAAAAAAAAACAGAGCATGAGTGCCGAGTGATGTGAGAAACGCATATAAGAAAAGGTGAGAAACATTACCTAAAGAAGTAGTGGACTCCCTGCGAATCTGGTAGTCTCCTGCCGATGAAAGGTGTCTAAGCCCATCAAAGTCTTGACCAACACCAAACCAATGCAACTCTTGCCTTCTTTCAAACCTTGGGCCATTTCGATCAATCAGATGTTGGACATGCCGAAACTAGGGGCAAGAAGGAAATAAGCAAGCATACATAAGTAGAGGGCATGTTACCAAAAGCCCCACCAAAGACGGTCGTTGTGGTCAGCAACATTGAAAAATCGATGGACCAAACTGGGAATATCTAGTTCTCCATTGTGGGCCAAAGATCGAGCCTCGTGTAGAGTAAGCTTAAACGTGGCCAAAACGAGGCTGAGGCATGATTTCCTCATCGCGTTGGGATTCCATTAACACCACAAATTCTTCAATTGTTGGGAACATTTCTTGTCCTTCGAAGCTAAAGACGTATGTAATTGGGTCCCAGCAACTAGCTGCGGCATGAAGGAACGGAAAATAAAGTGGAGTTCAGCTCAACGGAAAAAGTGCATTTATGTCGAAACCCCAAAAATTTGCTTTTTTCAAGCCATCTAAAGTCGCTATCCAATCCAAGAATCTTTCGGCGAAAAATGGCTCCATTTGTGAAGAATTTGCAGCTAAAATGAAGAATTCACGAAGCTCAACCTTTTGAAGAAGATAATGCAGTGAGTAGAAGCCAGGTGTTAACAATCTGGAGGTTTTGCACATTGATGGTCGGTAGGTGGCTGGCAAGTTCCTTTTGTGGCCAGCAACCTTCTTTTCAGGCCTGTTGTCTACCTTTGTGCTGAACAATGCTGAAAGCATGAATTTAGTTATACTCTTTGTGTGTTTTAAGGTCTTGTTTTGAGTCCTTTTGATTTTAGTAGGTTTGTTGAGTAGTGTTTGAGTTGTTTTTGTGGGAGCCGAATAAATGGAAGAGTCGGAAGGTACGTACCTCAGAAATCGGGTATTATTCGGCTCCATCCTACGTGATTAGTATGCTGAATACATTATGAAGGCCGAATAGAAGGAGATGCGTGGATCCGAATAAAGTTAAGGACAATGAATAAAAGTAGGCTCAGACCCTGAGGCCCAAAAAATGAGTATAAATACAAGAACTATAGATTTAGAAAGGTATGTAACAATCACTTTTTGCTTAACTTAGAAGACAAGCTATTTTGAGTACAAGAACTGACTTGTCCGTCGGAGTGCTAATTCTGGCACCCTCAACCGGAGTGTTTGTGTCTTTTCAGGTGACTAGCTGAGGATCACTAGCGTCTCCCAAGATTTGAAGAGTATTTCCAAAACCACTTCTCCACAATTGGCGCCGTCTGTTGGAATACTCAAATACATCCATGGCAGGCGTGACTGAAGATCCTCCGATAGCCACCAACGAGACCACACAGAGAGATGACCTCACTCCAGCAAACAAGCTTGGACCAAAAACCATCGCAGCAAGATTTGCCTTGAACCTCTGCTCATCTTCCACTCTAACACAAGAAACAATACAAGCGACCATGGAACAAGCCAGGAAGACCAAACAGAGTTTGGACGACATCATCGCTGAGAACAAATGCCTTCGTCGCGATCTGGCCCTCGAAATAGCAAAGTCCAAACAAACAGTGGGCCAGGCTTCAAAACGAACCCCGAGGGCAGATGATCGACGATCTCGAGCCCGATAGCAAGACACTGATGGTCGCAATGCCTCACTAGACGACCTTGAGGAGTTAGCAAAGGATGAACGTCTGCAGCAATGCGTCCGGGAGAGTGTGATCAAAACACCTGCCCTTCCGAAGGATTCACTTCCGCTTGACACCGTCCACATGATATACAGCCTACCAGCAGCCCCGGCCATGCATGCAATCCAATCACTTCTAAGCCCCCAACAGCAACTCACACCAGCAAAACGGCTCCAAGAAGCGCAGAGTATCACCTTTAACGACTCCGATTTGATCGGTGTCACACTCCCTCACATCAATCCATTGGTTGTTGAGCTATGCGTAAATCGGTTCACCGTCGAATGCGTTCTTATAGACCAGGGCAGTACTTCGGAGGTTATGTATTATAAAACCTTCACAAAACTCGGGTTCGACGAATCAGACCTGACTCCAGCTCCTTACCCGCTATTCGGCATCAACACCAACCCAGAGTACCCATTGGGAAAGATCAGCCTACCCGTTCGAGCGGGTTCCAGAACGGTGGATGTGGAATTCTTGGTTGTCAGGTTGCCATCACCGTACAATCTCATTATGGGGCGATCGTGGTTGCACACCTTGCAGGCTGTCCCAAGCATCTATCATCAACTGCTACGTTTCCCAACAGAACACGGCATTGAGCAAATCCGGGGCTCCTAGAAATTGGCACAAGCATGTTATCTCCTTGCTGCCAAAATGACAAAGGAACTGCAAGTAAACTCCATTGAGGTGTCGAATCGAGAGATCCTGGATGACGTTGGGTGACATCCAAACGAAAAGGCCACGGAAGGTTTAGACCGAGTCGACATCGATGGAAGCCCGAAAAAGTTCTTCATGGTCGGCGCCTCTCTGAATCAGGCCGACAGGCAACCGCTGATCTCTTTCCTGCTCAGTAACCTCGACGTCTTCGCGTGGACTCCGTACGAAATGCCGGGTATAGACCCATCAGTTTCACAGCACCATCTGAATGTCGATCCTAAATGTAAGCCGATTATTCAGAATGGCCGGCGGTCAGCCGCAGAACACACTGCCGCCGTTATTGAGGAAGTTGACAGACTGCTTGACGCCGGGGCATTTAGAGAAGTCACCTACCCTACATGGCTCTCCAATACGGTGGTGGTGAAGAAGAAAAATAGGACTTAGCGAGTGTGCGTTGATTTCACGGATCTGAACAAAGCTTGCCCCAAAGACTGTTTTCCTTTGCCCAGAATCGACCAACTTGTTGATGCGACAGCACGCCATCAACGCATGAGCTTCCTCGATGCTTACAGAGGCTACCATCAGATCGCCATACATCTAGATGACCAGGACAAAATTGCATTCCTCACCCCAGAAGGAATCTACTGCTACAAAGTTATGCCTTTTGGGCAGAAAAAGGAGGGGCAACCTACCAAAGACTGGTCACCGCCATGTTCAAAGAACAACTCGGCCACACTATGGAAGTATACATCGACAATATGGTGGTCAAGTCCAAAGAAGAACAGAATCATATAGCCGATCTAGAAAAGACATTCAGCATCTTACGCAAATACAGAATGAAACTGAACGCTTCAAAGTGTGCGTTCGGAATCGGCTCTGGCAAATTCCTGGGTCACATCGTTAATCACCGAGGAATCGAAGCCAACCCAAGGCAAGTCTCTGCAATCTTGGAACTCGGCTCCCTCCGTTCAGTGAAAGAAGTCCAAAAGTTGATGGGGATGGCCGCTGCACTCAACAGGTTCATCAGCCGGTCTACAGATCGCTACCGACAATTCTTCCAAACACTACGGCAGGGCAAGGCTTTTGGATGGTCCGCCGAATGCGAAACAGCTTTCAACGGACTCAAGGCCTACCTCCGCTCAGTACCTCTCTTGACAACACCTGCCGTTGGTGACCCTCTCATTCTGTATCTGGTAGTTTCCGATAGGGCCGTCAGTGCCGTACAGTTAAAAGAGGAGAAGGGAGAGCAACGACCAATGTATTATGTGAGCAAAGCAATGGTTGACGCCGAAACACGCTACCTTCCGCTGGAAAAACTCATCTTAGCCCTAGTCATGGTGGCGAGAAAACTGATGCATTACTTCCAGGGACATAGCATTGGGGTGCTAACAGATTATCCCCCCCGATCAGTATTACGGAGTGCAGAAGCATCAAGATGTGTTTCAAAATGGGCTCTTGAGCTCGGCCAGTACGACATTCAATTTTTACCTAAAACTGCAATCAAGGGGCAGGTGCTGGCCGACTTTGTTGCCGAATTCACTGGAGGGCTTACCGACCTCAAACCTGACGAAGTTTGACCAAAGGCTGAAGTTCGCCCAAAGCGAACTGGAGAATTTATGTCGAGGATATTTGGCAATTTTACTGTGATGGATCATCTAACCAACGGGGTAGCGGTGCCGGAGTTGTAATCATGTCTCCAGACGGCGCAGTAATTGAGCAGGCTGTCAAGCTTGGCTTCGAAGCATCAAACAACGAAGCCGAATACGAAGCCCTTCTAGCCTTTCTGCGGAATGCGTAACTTCTCGGCGCTCGGCGTTTGCTTGTGTTTTGTGATTCAAAATTGGTAATCAATCAGCTAAAGGGGGAGTACGAGGCAAGAAACGACTATATGGCAGCCTACATGACAACGACCAATTCCCTGCTGGCAAAATTTGACCATCACGAACTGAACCAAATAACACGCAACCAGAACACCCACGCAGATGCCCTGGAGTGCCTAGCCTCCGCCATCAATTCTGAGATCAAACGGACCATCGAAGTAGGTTTCATCCCGGAGCCGAGTATTGGCCCTTCGGAGGAAGCCCGTGTCAACGTTATAGAATCCGCACCAAGCTGGATGGACCCCATTGCTGCATTCCTCTCTTCTAAACAACTCCCAGAGGACAAAAAAGAAGCACACAAGCTGCGAAATAAAGCCCTGCGATACTATCTGGATCCGCAAGGAGGGCTTTATAAAAAGTCCCTCTCTGGTCCATATTTGGAATCCGTGCACCCGGACAAAGTGGAGGAGCTTCTGACCAAGATACATGAAGGCAGTTGTGGCGCTCATTCTGGCGGACGCTCCCTGGCCCATCGAGCTATAACACGGGGGTATTATTGGCTGGCAATGAGAGCTGACGCGGAGAGTTATGCAAAAAAATGTGAACAGTGCCAAAATTTCTCCCCGTTAACCCATCTACCTACCGAAGGGTTGAACTCTATCACCAGTCCCTGGCCATTTGCTCAGTGGGGACTTGATATCGTAGGACCGTTGCCAAGAGCCCCAGGGAACAAGCGATTCTTAATCGTTGCGACAGATTACTTTACAAAATGGGTCGAAGCGGAGGCTGTAACTCATATACGAGATGCTGACATTAAATGCTTTGTATGCTGAAACATCATAACACGATTCGGCATTCCAAGAGCTCTCATCTCAGTCAATGGCACCCAGTTTGATTGTGGCGCATATCGAGAGTTATGCAGCAAATATGGTATTTGGCCTTACTTCTCTACACCGGCGTACCCCCAAAGCAACGGTCAAGCCGAAGCCTCTAACAAATCCATCTTAGACGGCATCAAAAAGAGGCTGGAGAAAGCTAAAGGCAAAAGGGTCGATGAATTGCCGAGTGTACTATGGGCTCATGGTACTGCGCCGAGGAGATCCACTGGAGAAATGCCATTTGCTCTATGCTTCGGGATGCAGGCAATCTTACCCCTGGAAATCGGCCTTCCAACCCTGAATTGCAAGTTTTTGATACGAGCCGAAATGACATGATGCTTGCCTTGGATCTGATTCTAATCGAAGAACGAAGAGACCGTGCCCTGGCATCTATGGCACGGTATCAGCAGCAGCTCGCTAAATCGTATAATCAATGAGTTCAGTTGCGCCGCTACACGCCAGGAGAGTTGGTCCTGAAGAAGGTACTTCCAGCCGACCAGAGACCAGCCGACGGAAAATTGGGTCCGAACTGGGACGGCCATTATCAGATAGATTCCATCGCAGGAA
This sequence comes from Camellia sinensis, assembly GCF_055761805.1. Lineage (NCBI taxonomy): Eukaryota > Viridiplantae > Streptophyta > Magnoliopsida > Ericales > Theaceae > Camellia > Camellia sinensis. Next base: position 18,913,853 of record NC_138967.1, on the reverse strand, counting down.
CAAGGGCATATCGACTCTCAGACATGTCAGGAAGAAGCCTGCCACGGCCTTGGAATTCAACACATTTACGTACATATTCTAAGCCCTTAAGGGCCGATTAAGCCTCCGAATTCTATCATTGACCCGACTTGTGGGCTTGATACTTGTACATATTCCACCGTTGCAATACAAAATATCTCGTGTTCTTATGCTTCAGCTTCCAAGCCCTTAAGGGCCGATTAAGCCTCCGGATTCGGAGCGCCCTTCGTGGATCTCACGATTGGCCGATTAAGCCTCCGGATTCGGAGCGCCCTTCGTGGATCTCACGATTGGCCGAATAAAGTCTCCGGATTCGGAGCGCCCTTCGTGGATATCACGATTGGCCGAATAAAGTCTCCGGATTCGGAGCGCCCTTCGTGGATATCACGATTGGCCAAATAGTCTCCGGATTCGGAGCCCCCTTTTGGTGCATAACACTTCAGGGCCGACTAAGCCTCCGGATTCGGAGCGCCCTTCGTGGATATGACGATTGGCTAAATAAAATCTCCGGATTCAGAGCGCCTTTTGGTGCATGACACCTTAGGGCTGATTAAGTCTCTGGATTAGGCCGCCTGTCTTCGGATTCAGAGCCTTTGTGCGAGATGCATTCGGACCACTTGATTGACCGAATAAATATTCAATGAGGATTGTTCTTAATTCGAGCCGGTCAACACATGTTTTAACGTTTGTTCCACGCAACACAAAACTTACCAATAGGTTCAAATAAGGCGTTTAATTAAACACACAACATTTCAAAACTGAATACGGTCGGCTTCAAATAAGCTCACAAGTTAGACCCATTCGGCTTCTCAAGTTCGCGCCTTGGCCAAGGCAAGGGCAGATTCATTAATCTGGTCGGCCATGTTTTCAAGTGCAAGCACCGATCAATCTGTGCCTCGACCAGCCCACGAGTTAAACCCAATCTGATCGGCTATGTTTTCAAGCACAAACGCCGATCAGTCTATGCCTCGGCCAGCCCACGAGTTAAACCCATTCAGCTTCTCAAGCTCACGCCCTGGTCAAGGCAAGGGCAGATTCATTAATTAGGTTGGCCATCAGTCTATGCCTCGGCCAGCCCACGATTTAGACCCATTCGACTTCTCAAGCTCGCGCCCTGGCCAAGGCAAGGGCAGATTCATTAATCTGGTCGGCCATGTTTTCAAGCACAAGCGCCGATCAATCTGTGCCTCGGCCAGCCCACGAGTTAAACCCAATCTGATCGGACATGTTTTCAAGCGCAAGCGCCGATCAGTCTATGCCTCGGCCTGCCCACGAGTTAAACCCATTCAGCTTCTTAAGCTCGCACCCTGGCTAAGGCAAGAGCAGATTCATTAATCTGGTCGGCCATGTTTTCAAGCGCAAGCGCCGATTAGTCTATGCCTCGGCCAGCCCACGAGTTAAACCTATTCGGCTTCTTAAGCTCGCGCCTTGGCTGGGGCAAGGGTAGATTCATTAATCTGGTCGGCCACCAGTCTATGCCTCAGCCAGCCCACGAGTTAGACCCATTCGGCTTCTCAAGCTCGCGCCCTAGCCAAGGCAAGGGCAGATTCATTAATCTGGTCGGCCATGTTTTCAAACACAAGCGCCGATCAATCTATGCCTCGGCCAGCCCACGAGTTAGACCCATTCGGCTTCTCAAGCTCACGCTCTGGCCAGGGCAAGGGCAGATTCAATAATCTGGTCGGCCATGTTTTCAAGCGTAAGCACCGATCAGTCTATGCCTCGGCCAGCCCACAAGTTAAACCCATTCGGCTTCTCAAGCTCGAGCCCTGGCTAAGGCAAGGGCAGATTCATTAATCTAGTCGGCCATGTTTTCAAGCGCAAGCGCCGATCAATCTATGCCTCAGCCAGCCCACGAGTTAGACCCCTTCGGCTTCTCAAGCTTGCGCCCTGGCTAAGGCAAGGGCAGATTCATTAATATGGTCTGCCATGTTTTCAAGCGCAAGCGCCGATCAATCTATGCCTCAGCCAGCCCACGAGTTAGACCCCTTCGGCTTCTCAAGCTCGCGCCCTGGCTAAGGCAAGGGCAGATTCATTAATCTGGTCGGCCAAGTACCTAAGCTAAGCAGCCGATCTAACCATAACTGAAAACAATATCATTCATCAACAAACTTTTCATTAACAAGTTGAGCACAACTCCTGAAATTTTATATATACGCAAATTATTAAACCAAAAGCTACAAGCCCGTATAAAAACGCCTAGCAAAAAACTATGACTGTAGCAATACATGAAAATTACCAAACCAAAAAATGTAAAAATACATTCGAAATCCTAAAAACTATGTCAGTCGCCCAGATCAATCCTCGAAATCAGACTCCAATAGCTTAACATCCACTTGCTCATACAGTATTGGCATAGTCAATGACACTTTAGCAGCAGCAAGGCTTTGTGCCAGCCATGTTTGAATCCCCGATTTTCAAACTTGGGGACTTGGTCCAAATACTCGACGAGTCCAGCATTTTTCCCGGCCTCGAATACTTTGGAAGCTTCCGAGTCGGCTATTTCCTTCGCCGCCCTCATTTCAGCCAACTCAGCCTCTAGTTTGGAGACCGCCTTCTAGGCCAACTTGAGCGCATCTTCGCTCTCGTCCACCTTCTTCTCGGCATCCGATCTCAATTGATCTGCACTACGAGCCCTCTCCACCTCGGCCTTAGCCTGTGAGGCTTCTTTGTCCACCCTCAAAACTTCGACCTTGACCCTTCTCCTCTGGCCCTCAATTTCCTTTCATAAGCGACCAATCTGTTTGATGGCGTCGCGATGGCGACGGCCCATATCAGCTATTCATCCGACGGTCTGCAAAACAAAAATTTAAGACCATAAAATTAATAGTATTTGGATAAAGTGAAGAAAAGTCTGAATATGTACCAAAAGTGCCGATTGGGCAGCTAGTGCTGTCGCGTTCAGATCTGGTTCGACCCTGAAAGCCTTCTTGTCAAACGGCAAAGACACGGACACAGCCACGCTAAATGCGACTTGTGGGTCTTTAAGCGCCGAAGCATCAGAACAAACCGGCTTGTTTTTTATCATCGGCTGAATGACAAAAGGAACGATCGCATTTAATCCCTTTAATCGGGGACGTTTACCGCCTTGTTCTTCTAAACTGGCCTCAAACTCAGCAAGGCGTTTCTTTGCCTTTTCCTCAACCCCTTGACCGGCCTGCACGACCAAAGTAGATTCGGCATTCTTATTTTTTGCCGTCTCCTCCTCAATAACGTGCAAGGACTTTGATTCTGTAACAGGCAGGAAGAGTTGAGGTTCGATGGCGAGAGTTAGTTCAGACGGAAGGGCCTCCGCTCTTCGCCGTGTGGCCAACCTTTCCGCATTCGCCTTCCTGGCAAGTTTTGTCAGACTTAACCCAGCCATGTCTGCGGGGCCTGCGGCGGGAAGATCCTCTCGGCACGAAGTGGATAGAGGATCGGCCGAATTCAATACCTCGTCAGATTTGGTTTCGGACTGATCTGATCCGGCAACATCAGCTACTTCATCCCGCTCCAAATTGTACACTTCAAAACCAACCTGCCTCAGTTTTTGAAGTCGGACAAAATAAGAGCGATAAGAGAATCTTCACCCTTCGGAACTAGGATATTTTCTGCTGCCGAGAAGGTCGTATATGTCGGCTCGTAACAAAGCAGAACGTGGGCCACCCTCTCCTATTTCTGAAGACTTCGACGGCCGAAATACTTGAGAGCAACTTTGATATCCGAAAGAACGACGTTGTCGGTTGAAGATAAGACTTTTTTCAAATCGTTCCTTGCACAAGCCAAGCCGTAAGATTTTAAAGAAGAGGTTTCACAATAAAAATGAACAAATAATAAAAGCAAGAAGGTAGTCGGCCACCTGGCTCGCCCCTCCGTCTAGGAATAGGGTCGACGTGATCCTCTCCTTCACCAAATTCCTAGTTACCCTGGACAACGACCATAACATCATCAACTCATTTCCCAGAACTGGAAAGCATAGTGATTAGCTGATGGTCGGTATCTTTGGACCTGAGGAAGTAGCGCCCGTGCTGACCAGAAGACTTAGCCAGGGCATAGCAATGCCGAATGGCTAGAATGCCAAGGTTAATTTCAGGGCGACGGTTCAGCGCTATAACCCCCATTATAATTCTAAAAAAATTCACATTGGGTTGGGAAGGGATTAAACCCCAATGGCGAAGCACAGCCCTTAGAAACGGGTGAAGGGGAAAACGGACTCCACCCTCTGCAATTGACAAGAGAGGAAAGACAATCGTGGTTTTGTCCTCCCTTTCCATATCAAGAGTGCCGTCTACCACAAATGATAGACGGACATCATCAGTAATAGAGAAATGGCGTCTAAAGCCGACAATTCAATCTGACGAGAGGAGGTCTTTTAAATGTTTCGCCATACCCTGCAGTTTATAGGAATATGCCAAGGAAGAAGTAAACTAGAAAGAGTTTTCGAAGCAAAGAAAGAGAGAACTTACAAAGAACGTAGAGGATATCAAAGAAGAGAAAGTTGCAGGAATGATTCGAAAGGCAATCTAGCGACGAGCGTCATAAAATACATACTCAAAAGGATGTCAAAATTTAAATCACAATAAATAGACACATACGAAGGGGAGGGAAGTCAAGACGACAACTGGAAGGGGTGCGCTTAGACATCCGCACAAGGGTAAGGCCAATCGCCAAATTTTGGCTTTGACCTTTCGAAACTCGGAACCAAGCACTACAGCCAACTGTCGTTGGTAAAGTGCTTAGGGGGTAATTGTGGGAGCCGAATAAATGGAAGAGTCGAAAGGTACGTACCTCAGAAATCGGGTATTATTCGGCTCCATCCTGTGTGATTAGGATGCCGAATACATTATGAAGACCGAATAGAAGGAGATGCGTGGATCCGAATAAAGGTAAGGACAATGAATAAAAGTAGGCTCAGACCCCGAGGCCCAGAAAATGAGTATAAATACAAGAACTACAGATTCAGAAAGGTATGTAACAATCACTTTTTGCTTATCTTAGAAGACAAGCTCTTTTTAGGTGACTAGCTGAGGATCACTAGCGTCTCCTAGGATTTGAAGAGTATTTCCAAAACCACTTCTCCACAGTTTTGTTTATCGAGTTGTTGTTATGTTGCTTATCGAGTTGTATGTTGATTTTTCTATTTTGGTTGTTGGTCGGTTCATTACCCGATTAAGAATTTTGTTTCAATCAAGTGCTTTTGGCCGTTTTGATTCCATGTCCATTTTCATGCATATATGGTGCTCATGATGCAAAAATGATAACATTTTTCATAAAAATTGAGGGGTTTTATTCCGATCATGGCTTTTACAAAAGAGGAGTGCAAGTTTTAAAGCAAATAAAACTTCCTAAAGCTATACATTTGCTAATGCTACTAAATAAAAAGAAACTAAGAAAAAAATCAGAAAATCAGTGTCGGTTACCTCATGCCTGAGAGGCCCTCTTCGTCCTCTTTCTTGGAGGAGAAGACTCTGGGGCACTATCTCCATTAGCTCTACTGTTTGAATCTGGCTCTGAGCCGGAACCAGAGTCGGCATCGTTTCCACTCTCTGCTCCAGAACCCTCCTTAGCATCGTTGCCTCCCCTCTGGGAACCCGAGCTAGCGTCATCATCTTCGCTATCAAACGACCCAGAGTGCTAACTCGATACCTCCTCCGAACCACTGGTCTCAACATCGTCATTCCTCAAGACGGGCTGGGGAGGACTGCTCCAGGCTCAGATACTCCTGTCTCTGCCTCTCCTCCCTGCTGCTGGAGAAGGTACTACTGTTGCTGGTGTTTCCACCATTGGGGCAGTCGGTATAGCTGGGATCTGAAAAGGACAGTTTTCACATATCAGTTTCAGTGTGTATATCAGATGCAAGCATGGTATGCAGAATTAATGTATGCAGAAGTCAGATACAGTATGTAAGTACAATGTGTGAATGTAGTGTGCCAATGTAGTGTATAAGTGCAGTTTGGGAAGTTTACAGTTGAAATGTTAGTGTCAGTGTATCAGTGTATAGCTCGACTTTTTCGCACCCCCTTCGGAAGCTCGAAATAAAGTCCTACAGTTCGGACTCCTGCAGTTCTGAATCTAATCTCACAAGTGCAATATGAAATTGATAAACACCAAAGAGTCCAAATCCACCAAATTTTTAAAAAAATCGATTTTGGATCAAATTGTCAAAAATGAACTGCTTTGCCAGAAACAAAGTCACCACCTAAATATTTTGTTTTGGAAAAATTTAGGAAACCCATGACTCGTGCCAAAGGCCACGTGTCTATCATCACCAAAGTTGCCTCGGTTCGGGAACTTAGGTACGAAAGGGGAAGGTCATGAATTGAGCACTCATGCTCGCCCAATCAAAGATCGGCTTCTACTAATCATGATATGATTTTTATTAACATTATATGCTCTTGTTCCTGTTATTAGGCTAGCATTACTACGTGATGCGCGCATACAAGTATAGACTAGTTTGCTCAAATTGGAACACCTAAATTTCATGTTTGTTTTGTGAAAAGAGTTTGATTTTGCCACCTCAAGTGGGCTTAAAGTTTGCAAATTTGCCACTAGTCATAGTGGGCTTAAAAAAATGTACATTTATTGAATCGTTCCAATTCAAACAACAAGTCTTCATCCACAAGCATTCAAGCAGTTTAGCAAGTAAGCACTTAGCCTCATGGCAAGCATGCTAGACATGACAATCACGCACACTCATGCAAGTATGCTAAAACATTAAAAACTCAACTAGTACTCCAAGCCAAAAAGATATGAGTTAGAAAAATATGCATGATTCCTAACTATGCCAAATGTCTAATGCAACACATGCACTACAAGAAATCTAGGCTATTGTGACAAAATTTGGTGACGAAATTTTTTTTTATCTTAAAATTTAACCCAAAGATGATGAAATATTAATTTTGTCGTTTGTTTTAATTTTTCTCAAAAGTGTAGGAGACGAAAACAAAAGAGGCGCCAATTTCATTTGCATTGGCGCAAACTATTATAGCTCATTGGAGACGAACATTTTTGTCACAAAATATAATTTTTTTTTTTGTGACGAACGTAATTCGTCGCCAATAAATTCCATACCTATTAAACGATGTCATTGCATATTTCCATTTATTAGGCGACAAATATATTTTTGTCTGGGAAGGATAAGTTATGGAAGATGAAAATGTTTCGTCACCAATAAATAATCCATCATGCAAACTATGTCATTTCATCTTTCTATTAAATAGGCGACAAATATATTTTTGTCTCAGAAGAATAAGTTGTGAGAGACGAAAATATTTCATCACTAATAAATTCTAATTGATTGCGTGACGAATATATTTTTTGTCTCATAAGGTTATGTTGTGGAAGACAAAAATATTTCATCACCAATAATAAATTCTTTGTTCTAGTATTTAAGGATACAAAAATATTTTATCACTAATCATTTCTCTTTATTAAAATGCTGTGGTTTTGTGTTTCGAAGCATTGAAACTGTGACCCCAAGAGATACACTCTGATGCTTATCACTCATTTTCATGTACACGGACCTTGAAGTCGTGACCCAAGAAGACACTTTCTACAAACCCTCGTTTCTCTCTCGCACTTGAGTCTACTCCTCTCTCACAAGTATTGAAGTCGTGACTCAAGAAGACACTCTGTAAACCATTTCTTCTATTTCGCGCTAAAGCCCCTCTATTCTATCTCACACTTAAGCCCTTCGTGCATGCCAGCATTGAAGCTATTATCCAAGAAAGCACCCTATGCAAACCCACTATTCTTTCTCACAGTAAAGGCCCCTCTTGCACGCAAGTAATTTTTCTCATTGTCTGAACCAAATCTACCCTTTCCGTCTAGAACACCTATTTAGAAAAATCGAAGGTCAAAACCTCTCTCCACAAAGAGAAAAAAAAAAAAAAAGGTAATTAATGTAGCTATTTTTTTTTGTGAGAAAAAATATAGAGAAACAAATAATAAAAAATTTGTAATTTTCAAAATTAATAGAAAACTTTACCTTGTTTAGTATGGAGTTTTCAATAATTAATTTTTAAAATTTGGTGATAAAATTTATTTTCGTTTTAGAACGTAACCCAAACATGACCAAATATTACTTTTGTCATTTTTTTTAATTCTTCTCAAAACTATAGGAGACGGGAAAAAAAAATTCGTCTTAAAAAAAAGAGGCACCAATTTTTTTCTTGTTGGCGCCAATTATTTTAGCTCATTGGAGACGAACATTTTTGTCACAAAATTTAAAGTTTTTTGCGACAAAAGGAATTCGTCACCAATAAATTCCAAACTTATTAGACGATGTTATTTCATTTTCTTATTTATTTGCTGTCAAATATATTTTTTGTTTAGGAAGGATAAGTTATGGGAGACAAAAATATTTCATCACCAATAAACTCTTAATGCTCATTTTATCTTTCTGTTAATTAGGCGACAAATATATTTTTGTCTTAGAAGGATATGTTTTGGGAGACAAAAATATTTCGTCACTAATAAATTCTCCATGTCTCATATTGCATTTTGATTGATTGCGCGACGAATATATTTTCGTCTCATAAGGTTAAGTTGAAGGAGACGAAATTATTTCATCATCAATAAATTCTCCATCCCCACACAACGTTGTTTTTGTATTTTTGTTGATTAGCCAATGAACATATGAGTTTGAGATGAAAATATTTTATCACTAATTATTTCTCTTTATTAAAATGTCGTCAGAAACTAAGAGACACTCTCACCTTAATTACTTACTTTCACACAGACATAAATACTAAAGTCGTGACCCGAAAAGACACCCTCTATAAATCCTCATTTCTCTCTCGCACTTGAGCCTCCTCTTTCACAAGTATTGAAGCTGTGACTCGAGAAAACAATCTCTATAAACCATCTCTTCTATTTCGCACTGAATCTCCTCTATTCTCTCTCACATTTAAGCCGTTAGCACATGCAGACATTATTATCTAAGAAGACATTTTGTGCAAAGCTACTATTCTTTCTCACAGTAAACCCCTCTCCACAAAAGAAAAAAATAATAATAATAGGCTATTGTGACAAAATTTGGTGACGAAATTTTTTTTTGTCTTAAAATTTAATCCAAAGATGACAAAATATTAATTTTGTTGTTTGTTTTAATTTTTCTCAAACATGTAGGAGACGAAAAAAATTTTGGCTGCAAAATTTAGGCGCCAATTTCATTTGCATTGGCGCAAATTATTTTAACTCATTGTAGACGAACATTTTTGTCACAAAATATATATATTTTGCAACGAATGTAATTCGGTCACCAATAAATTCCCTACCTATTAAACGATGTCGTTGTATATTTCCATTTATTAGGGGACAAATATATTTTTGTCTAGGAATGATAAGTTATGGAAGACGAAAATATTTTGTCACCAATAAACACTCCATCATGCAAACGATGGCGTTTCATCTTTCTATTAAATGGGCGACAAATATATTTTTGTCTTGAAAGAATAAGTTGTGGGAGATGAAAATATTTTGTCACTAATAAATTCTGATTGATTGCGCGACGAATATATTTTTCGTCTCATAAGGTTATGTTGTGGAAGACAAAAATATTTCGTCATCAATAATAAATTCTCTGTTCTTGTATTTAAGGAGACAAAAATATTTTATCACTAATTATTTTTCTTTATTAATATGCTATGGTTTTGTGTTTCAGAGCACTGAAACTGTGACTCCAAGAGACACACTCTGACCCTTATTACTCATTTTCATGTGCACGGACACTCAAGTCGTGACCCAAGAAGACACTTCCTACAAACCCGCATTTCTCTCTCGCACTTGAGCCTACTCCTCTCTCACAAGTATTGAAGTCGTGAAACAAGAAGACACTCTGTAAACCATTTCTTCTATTTTCGCACTAAAGCCCCTCTCATATGTCTCACACTTAAGCCCTTCATATATGTCAGTATTGAAACTATCCAAGAAGGCACCCTATGCAAAACCGACTATTTTTTCTCATAGTGAAGGCACCTCTTGCATAAGCAATTTTTCTTATTGTCTGAACCAACTCTACCCTTTCTGTCTAGAACACCCATTTTAGAAATATTGCAGGTCAAAACCCCTCTCCACACAAAAAAAAAACAAAAAACAAAAAACAAAAAAGAGAGAAAAAAAAAGATAATTAATGTAGCTATTTTTTGTGAGAAAAAAAAAGCAGAGGAAAAATTAATAATAATTTTTTAATTTTCAAAATTAATAGAAAACATTACCTTGTTTAGTATGGAGTTTTCAATAATTAATTTGTAATTTTTAATCTATATTTTTTTAGTGAACACTTTTTAATATTATAATTTTTTTTCTTTTTCTTTTTTTACTTTTTAAATCCCTTTAATTTAGATGAGGGGAAATTACAGCAGTTGTCCCGGTATTTTGGTCCTTCTGTCATATAAATAGTATGTTTCATATCTATATCTATCTATCTATCTATCTATCTATACTATATATTAAGCAAAAGGGAGTTTTTAACCCCAAGCCTTGTGGGAGCTCCAATCTCCCAATCTAAATTTTCTGATTTTTTGATTTAAAAAAAAAACCCTTAGCATTTATTAACTTCTCCCAACCCCCAAGTCTTACCCTCATAATAACACTTTAATGCATTAAGAACAAGCATAAAAAAAATTATTTAAAATCCAACACATATAAATTCCTTGAAAAGCCCCAACACAAATGATTATTATCCCTCATAATAATACTTTAATATATTAAGAACAAGTATAAAAAAAAATTCTTAAAAAGTCCAAAACATATATGATTATTATCAAAATATTAAACTTTAATATAATATAATAAAAAAAACATTTAATTATTTGAAAAGTCTAACACATATGATTATTATTAAAATATTAAACTTTAATATAATATAAAAAAGAAAAAAAAAAGATATTTAAAAAAAATAAAAAAAAAAGACATTTAAGTAAAAGGGAGTTTTTAACCACAAGGCCTGTGAGAGTTTCAATATCCCAATCTGAATTTTCTAAATTCTTTATTAAACAAAAAAAAAACTCAGCATTTATTAATTTGGTCAAAATTCCCTTATCAGTATTTATTAACTTTTTTCAATCCACATGTCTTTCCATATGCTTGCATTTATTGATTTGGTTAAAATCCCCTAATCAACATTTAAAATCCCCTCATACAAATAATTATAGATACAATCTGTGTATAGTTACTGCAATACCCTTTTCAACTTCTCTCATACACTATGGTAAATAACAAGATTGTTAAATTATTTTTATAAAAAATCTTAAAAAACATAATTTATATATTAAAAAAAATCTAAAACAAATATAAATATTTATAATTATCTCGTGCACAGCACGTGTGATAGGCTAGTCTATACTATATATTAAGCAAAAAGGGATTTTTAACTCCAAGCCTTGTGAGAGCCCCAATCTCCCAATCTAAATTTCCTGATTTTTTGATTTAAAGAAAAAATTAACATTTTTTAACTTCTCCCAACTCCTAAGTCTTACCATCATAATAACACTTTAATGCATTAAGAACAAGCATAAAAAAAATTCTTTGAAATCCAACACATATGAATTCCTTGAAAATTCCCAACACATATGATTATTATCCCTCATAATAACACTTTAATGCATTAAGAACAAGCATAAAAAAAATTTCTTGAAAAGTCCAACACATATGATTATTATCAAAATATTAAAGTTTAATATAATATAATAAAAAAAAGGCATTTAATTCCTCAAAAAGTCCAACACATATGATTATTATCAAAATATTAATCTTTAATATAATATAAAAAGGAAAAAAAAGAAGACATTTAAAAAAAATATTTAAAAATCACAATTCACATATATAGATAATTGTAAACACAATCCGTGCATAGCACGGGTGATATGCTAGTATCTATACTATATATTAAGCAAAAGGGGATTTTTAACCCCAAGGCCTGTGGGAGCTCCAATCTCCTAATCCTAATTTTCTAATTTTTTGATTTAAAAAAAAAAAAAACCTCAGCATTTATTGACTTCTTCCAACCCAACCTCAGTATTTATTGACATCTCCCAACCCACAATCCCTTTTGAGTTCTCTCATAATTATTGCAACACTCTTTTCAATTTCTGCTATACACTATGGTTACACACAAAAATAAAAATAAAAAAGATAAGAATTTAGCTATAAATCTCAAAACGATATAACATCTAAATTTGAATTATGATTTAATAATATAATTATGTATTTTTTTTATGTATATCTATCAAAATTTTAAATCACTTAATGGAAAAAATTAATCAATTTTCCAAAATTATTGATTTTTAATTTACAAAATAGATTAAAAAAAACTATTGACTGATTTATTTATTTAATAACAAAAATATTTCATAATCTCTCCCTCCTAATCTCTCTCACAAATTTTCAAAAAAAAAATATTAAAACTTGCATTCTTTTTCACTTCCCCAAAAAATTAGATAATATTTTTTTATTAAAGTGGTAGATATCTACCTATATTTTATATATTATATTATAGCATAACAAAAAAAACTAATTTTTTTTTTAAAGTTTATCTAAATAAACTTTAAATCAATAAAACTCACATGTCTATCACATATTTAACTCACATCATAACTTACCTAAATAATAATAATTAAAAACAAATGGAAACCACAGATAAATTAAATTTAAGAAAAAAGATACTCACAACTCCATCTTAAATAAATTGAAAAAAAAAATACCCGAATAGAAACCACACAAAAATAAAAATAAAAAGATATATCTATCTATCTATCTATCTATATATATTAAGAAAAATGGGATTTCTAACCCCCCAAGTCTTATGGGAGCTCCAATATCCCAATCTAAACTTCTTGATTTTTTATTTAAAAAAAAAAAAGCTTAGCATTTATTAACTTCTCTCAACCCCCAAGTACAAAAAAAAATTCTTTAAAAAGTTCAACACATATAAATTCCTTAAAAAGTCCCAACATACACGATTATTATCCCTCATAATAACACTTTAATACATTAAGAACAATCATAAAAAAAAATTCTTTGAAAAGCCCGACACATATGAATTTCTTGAAAGTCAAACACATATGATTATTATCAAAATATTACACTTTAATATAATATAAAAAAAAAGACATTTAAAAATCACAATTCACATATATAAAAATAATTGTGAAGTACATATGAATTCCTTGAAAAATTCAACACATGATTATTATCTCTCATAATAACATTTTAATACATTAAGAACAAGCATGAAAAAAATTCTTTGAAAAGTCCAACACATATGATTAGTATCAAAATATGAAATTTTAATATAGTATAAAAAAAGAAAAAAAAAAGAAAAGACAAAGTGGTAAAACACAACCTGTGCATAGCACGGGTGATATGCTAGTATTATATAAGGAAAATGAAGTTTTTAACTTACAAGCCTTATGGGGAGCTCCAATATCCCAATATTAATTTTCTAAATTTTTTATTTAAAATATAAAAAAAAAAAAACTCAACATTTATTGACTTCTCTCAACTAACTTTTTGACTTCTCTCATATCTACTCCTATACCCATTTCAACTTCTCCCATACACTATGACTAGTAATAAGATTGCTAAATTATTTTTATAAAAAAAATTTTAAAGAAAAAAATAATTTGTATATTAAAAAAATATCTAAAACAAACATAAATTCTTATTAAATCTATCTATCTATCTATCTATATCTATACTATACTATATATTAAGCAAAAGGAAATTTTTAACCCCAAGCCTTGTGGGAGCTCCAATCTCCCAATCTAAATTTCTTGATTTTTTGATTTTTTAAAAAAAAAATCTTAGTATTTATTAACTTCTCTCAACCCCCAAATCTTACCATCATAATAATACTTTAATGCATTAAAAACAAACATAATTTTTTTTTTTTTTTTTGAAATCCAACACATGAATTCTTTCAAAAGTCCCAACATATATGAGTATTATCCCTCATAATAACACTTTAATACATTAAGAACAAGCATAAAAAAAATTTCTTGAAAAGTCCAACACATATAATTTTATCAAAATATTAAACTTTAATATAATATAATAAAAAAAAAAGAAGACATTTAATTCCTTGAAAAGTCCAACAAGTATGATTATTATCAAAATATTGAACTTTAATATAATATAAAAAATGAAAAAAAGAAGACATTTAAAAATCGCAATTCACATATGTAGATAATTGTAAATATATTAAGGAAAATGGGGTTTCTAAACCTCAAGCATTGTGGGAGCTCCAATATCTCAATTTTAATTTTCTAAATTTTTGATTTAAAAAAAAATCTCAGCATTTATTAATTTGGTCAAAATTCTCTGATCAGAATTTATTAACTTTTTCCAATCCACATGCCTGCATATATTGATTTGGTCAAAATCCTTGATTAGCATTTAAAATCCCTCATACAAATAATTATAGATACAGCCCGTGTATAGTTACTGCAGTAGCCTTTTTAATTTCTCCTGTACACTATGGTTAGTGATAAGATTGTTAAATTATTTTTATAAAAAATCTTAAAAAACATAATTTATATATTAAAAAAATTAAAATAAATATAAATATCTATAATTATTCCGTGCATAGCACGGGTGATAGGCTAGTATTATATAAAGAAAAAAGGGTTTCTAACTCACATACCTTGTGAGAGTTCCAATATCCCAGTATTAATTTTCTAAATTTTTGATTTAAAAAAAAAAACTCAGCATTTATTGACTTTTCCCAACCCACAAGCCTTTTTAACTTCTCTCATACCAACTCCTACACCCTTTTCCACTTCTCCCATACATTATGGTTATTGATGGGATTGTTAAATTATTTTTATAATTTTTTTTTTTAAAAATAATTTGTATATTAAAAAAATATCTAAAACAAATATAAATTCTTATTAAATCTATCTATCTATCTATATATATATATATATATATATATCTATCTATCTATACTATATATTAAGCAAAAGGGGGTTTTTAATCCCAAGCCTTGTGGGAACTCCAATCTCCCAATCTAAATTTTCTGATTTTTTGATTTAAAAAAAAAAAAAAAACTTAGCATTTATTAACTTCTCACAACTCCCAAATCTTACCCTCATAATAACACTTTAGTGCATTAAGAACAAGCATAAAAAAAATTCTTTGAAATCTAACACATATGAATTTCTTAAAAAGTCGTAACACATATGATTATTATCCCTCATAATAACACTTTAATACATTAAGAACATGCATAAAAAAAAATTTGAAAAGTTCAACACATATGATTATTATCAAAATATTAAACTTTAATATAATATAATAAAAAAAAAGAAGACATTTAATTCCTTGAAAAGTCCAATACATATAATTATTATCAAAATATTAAACTTTAATATAATATAAAAAGGAAAAAAAAAGACATTTAAATAAATAAATAAATAAATAAATAAAATTTAAAAATCGTAATTCACATATATAGATAATTGTAAATATATTAAGAAAAAAGGGATTTCTAAACCCCAAGTCTTATGGGAGCTCCAATCACTCAATCTTAATTTCTAAATTTTGGATTTAAAAAAAAAAAAGAAAAAAACTCAACATTTATTGATTTGGTCAAAATCCTTTGATCAACATTTATTAACTTTTTCCAATCCACATGCCTTCATTTATTGATTTGGTCAAAATCTCTGATTAGCATTTAAAATTCCCTCATGTTAATAATTATAGATACAACCTGTGCATAGTTACTGTAGTAGCCTTTTTAATTTCTTCTGTACACTATGGTTAGTGATAAAATTGTTAAATTATTTTTATAAAAAATCTTAAAAAACATAATTTATATATTAAAAAAAATTAAAACAAATATAAGTATCTATAATTATTCTGTGCATAGCACGGGTGATAGGCTAGTAATATAATAAAAAAAAGACATTTAATTCCTTGAAAAGTCCAACACATATGATTATTATCAAAATATTAAACTTTAATATAATATAAAAAAAGAAAAAAAGAAGACATTTAAAAAAAAAAAAAAGACATTTAAAAATCGCAATTCACATATATCAATAACTAGCATATCACCCGTGCTATGCACGGGTTGTGTTTCACTACTTTGTCTTTTTTTTTTTTTTCTTTTTTTATACTATATTAAAATTTCATATTTTGATACTAATCATATGTGTTGGACTTTTCAAGGAATTTTTTTCATTCTTGTTCTTAATGCATTAAAATCTTATTATGAGGGATAATAATCATGTAATGGATTTTTCAAGGAATTCATATGTACTTCACAATTATTTTTATATATGTGAATTGTGATTTTTTAATGTCTTTTTTTTATATATTATATTAAAGTATAATATTTTGATAATAATCATATGTGTTGGACTTTCAAGAAATTCATATATGTTGGACTTTTCAAGGAATTTTTTTTTTTTTTTTGATTGTTCTTAATGTATTAAAGTGTTCTTATGAGGGATAATAATCGTGTGTGTTGGGACTTTTCAAGGAATTCATATGTGTTGGATTTTTCAAAGAATTTTTTTTATACTTGGGGGTTAGGAGAAGTTAATAAATGCTAAGGTTTTTTTTTTTTTTAAATAAAAAATCAAGAAATTTAGATTGGGATATCGGAGCTCCCACATGACTTGGGGGGTTAGAAACCCTCTTTTTCTTAATATATCTAGATAGATAGATAGATATATCTTTTTATTTTTATTTTTATTTTTGTGTGGTTTCTATTCGGGTATTTTTTTTTCAATTTATTTAAGATGGAGTTGTGGGTATCTTTTTTTTTTAAATTTAATTTATCTGTGATTTCCATTTGTTTTTAATTATTATTATTTAGGTAAGTTATGATATGAGTTAGATATGTGATAGACATGTGAGTTTTATTGATTTAAAGTTTATTTAGATAAACTTAAAAAAAAAAATTAGTTTTTTAGTTTTTTTGTTATGTTATAATATAATATATAAAATATAGGTAGATATCTACAACTTTAATAAAAAATATTATCTGATTTTTTGGGGAAGAGAAAAAGAATGCAAGTTTTAATATTTTTTGTTGAAAATTTGTGAGAGAGATTAGGAAGGAGAAATTATGAAATATTTTTGTTATTAAATAAATAAATCAGTCAATAGTTTTTTTTAATCTATTTTGTAAATTAAAAATCAATAATTTTAGAAAATTGATTAATTTTTCCCATTAAGTGATTTAAAATTTTGATAGATACACCCAAAAAAAAAATACATAATTATATTATTAAATCATAATTCAAATTTAGATGTTATATCTTTTTGAGATTTATAGCTAAATTCTTATCTCTTTTTTTTTTTCGTGTAACCATAGTGCATGGAAGAAATTGAAAAGGGTGTTGCAATAATTATGAGAAAAGTCAAAAGGGATTGTGGGTTGGGAGAAGTCAATAAATGCTGAGGTTGTGTTGGGAGAAGTCAACAAATGCTGAGGGTTTTATTTTTAAATCAAAAAATTAATTATTATTATTTAGGTAAGTTATAATGTGAGTTAGATATGTGAGAGACATGTAAGTTTTATTGATTTAAAGTTTACTTAGATAAACTTTTTTAAAAAAATTACTTTTTTAGTTTTTTTTGTTATGTTATAATATAATATATAAAATATAGGTAAATATCTACAACTTTAATAAAAAATATTATCGGATTTTTTGGGGAAGAGAAAAAGAATGCAAGTATTAATATTTTTTTTTGAAAATTTGTGAGAGAGATTAGGAGGGAGAGATTATGAAATATTTTTGTTATTAAATAAATAAATCAGTCAATAGTTTTTTTTAATCTATTTTGTAAATTAAAAATCAATAATTTTGAAAAATTGATTAATTTTTCCCATTAAGTGATTTAAAATTTTGATAGATATACATAAAAAAAATACATAGTTATATTATTAAATCATAATTCAAATTTAGATGTTGTATCTTTTTGAGATTTATACCTAAATTCTTATCTTTTTTTTTATTTTATTTTTGTGTGTAACCATAGTGCATGCTAGAAATTGAAAAGGGTGTTGCAATAATTATGAGAGAAGTCAAAAGAGATTGTGGGTTGGGATAAGTCAATAAATGCTGAGGTTGGGTTGGGAGAAGTCAATAAATGTTGATGTTTTTTTTTTAAATCAAAAAATTAGAAAATTAGGATTAGGAAATTGGAGCTCCCATAGGCTTTGGGGTTAAAAACCCCATTTTACTTAATATATAGTATAGATTGTAAATATAATAAGGAAAAGAGGGTTTCTAAATCCCAAGTCTTGTGGGAGCTCCAATCTCGAAATCGTAATTTTCTAAATTTTTGATTTAAAAAAAAAAACCTTAGCATTTATTGATTTGATCAAAATCCCCTGATCAACATTTATTAACTTTTTTCAATCCACCCTAATTAGCATTTAAAATCCCCTCATAAAAATAATTATACATACAACTCGTGCATAGTTACTGCAGTAGCTTTTTTGATTTCTCTTGTACACTATGGCTAGTGATAAGATTATTAAATTATTTTTATAAAAAATCTTAAAAAACATAATTTATATGTTAAAAAAATTTAAAATAAATATAAATATCTATAATTATCCTGTGCATAGCACGGGTGATAGGCTAGTATATTATATAAGTAAAATGGTGTTTCTAACCACAAGTTTTGCGGGAGCTTCAATATCTCAAACTAAAATTTCTAATTTTTTGATTTTAAATAATTAAAAAAATCCTCTATAGCTTTCATTCAAGCAAAATTACACCATTTTTAACTTCTCCCATACACTATGATTATTAATGGGATTGTTAAATTATTTTTATAAACCAATCTTAATTTCCTAAATTTTTTATCGTAAAAAAAAAAAAAAAAACTCGGCATTTATTGACTTCTCTCATACCTATTCTTACACATTTTTCAACTTCTCCCATACGCTATGGTTATTGATGGGATTTTTAAATTATTTTTATAAAAAAATTATAAAAAATAATTTGTGTATTAAAAAAATATCTAAAACAAATATAAATTCTTATTAAATCTATATATATATATATATATAATATAAGTAAAATGTGGTTTCTAGCCACAAGTCTTGGGAGGGAAATTTGAAATGCGGAGGCAAGAACTGAAATTTTTTTGCGACAAAAAAATTTGATCGTTGATTGTTAGACGACGTTGTTTTGTACTAGGAAAATAGGAAAAAAAATTAAAAAAAAAGCCCTAATCTCCCCACTATCTCTAGCTCGCTCTCTGTGTCTCTCTATGTTGGTCTGCCCTCTCCCTCTCTATGTTCTCTCTCTCAATCGGTGTCCACTCTCTCTAGCTCACCGCAGTCCCTCACCACCGTTATTCATGTCCGTCACACATCGCTGGAGTTTGATGCACAAAAATAATTTTTAAAAAGCACAAAAATAAATTTCTCTAGCTCACCAAAAATAATTTTTTCTTTTTGGAGGTCATAAATAATTTTGAAAAATATTAAATATTTCATGATACACAAAAAGTCAATTGTTAAAAATTATATTTTTCACGATGCACAAAAAATCAACCGTTTAAAATATTTCACTTTTCATAACACGCAATTACTGTCAAAAAATTGTATGACCGAAAAAAAAATAGCATCAAAATAAAAATTTGGGGAGCCAAACACCAAAAATAAAAAATCAAAAGCTTTAGGCCCCGTTTGTTTTGGGAGATAAAATGGAGGGGATTGATAGTGAGGGGATTAATAATGAGGGGATTGTTAGTGAGAGGATTGATAGTGAGGGGATTAATAATGAGGAATTGTTAAATTATTTTTATATAAAATAATAAAAAAATATAAAAATATAAAAAATTAAACATTATATTTAAAAAAAAAATTCCCAATATATAAAAAATAAAAAAATTTCTAATCCCCTCACTATTTTCTAATACCATCTCTACCTTCTCCTTACCAATCCCCCTTCCAAGGGTATTAGTAATACCAAGGGACTAATAGTCCCAAGGCTATCTTTGCAAACAAACAAGGGCATTAGTAATACCTTGGTATTACTAGTCCCAATACCCTCTCTATAGCCAAAAACAAACGGGGCCTTAGTCCCTAATTCATTCTCATACCCCACCCTACCCTAGTCTCTCTCTCTCTCTCTCTCTCTCGTAGTGGCGACAACACCGACGCGTGCAGTACCCCCTTCGGCGTCTAGGTAACCCTCCTCCTCTCATGTCCTCTCATTCTCTTCTATCGCTCTCGCAGACGCTCACAATCTCTCTCTCGTAGACCGGCGTTTGCAGATCTCCCAACCCTCTCACTCTCTCGTAGACATATATTGAGGTCGAAGATCCTTCTATTAATCTAGAAGGATTTGGATCTGCCGGAGTTTGATCGGCCTCCGGTGGGACATTTGTTGGATGAGAAAGTTATCATCTCGGAAATACGATGAAATGGGTGACATTGTTTAAAGATTTCAAAGAATAAGTCGGGTCTTTCTCAGTCTCCTTCCTCTTCTTCTTCATCTTCCTCGTCTATTAACCAAGACAATAATGTCATTTCAACCACACAAGACTTATCTGCATCTTCATCATCTTCAAGGTTTGTTTTATCATACTATCTAATTATTAATGTGTTTTATGTTCTTTTGTAATGCCCTAAATTCAATTTTATCAAATGATTCTTACTGGGCTTTGTATAATAGTGATTAGTTGTTGTTGGGAGATGTTTGAATCTGCAAGTGTTTGATTAATTTACTCACTGATTAGAACAAAGCTATCAACTGAAAAGTGTTAGGGGTTTCTAATAGATGAAAAGGCATGGAAAGGGGGAATAAAGCGAAAATGAGGGTGTTTGGGTTTCTAACTTCAATTATCCACTGAAGTTAGTAAGGACTTTTAATTAACTTGAGTTTATAAATTTCATTATCAAGTAGTGGTTTCTTATTAAGTAAAAATTAGTGATTTATGATGAAGCTCTGGTGCATTGCATTTTGAATTTCGTTTTGAGTCAGCATGAAGTTCAATGTGACTCATGTAACTTTGTTTTCTGAATTGATTCAAACATTCTAATTTGCTATATTTTCTGTTAAAAAGGTTTCGTGATTAATAGTCTGATTCGAATTTCTGATGCATTGTGTTTGTTTTTGTATTGTTGTTTGTTATATACTTCATTAGTCGTAGTTGATTTCTATATTGCTCTGTTTAATTCAGATTTCAAGCTCTGTATTGCTGTGCATTGCTTCTCTACACTCTCTACCAGCAGGTTTAATTTTCTTTTAATTTGATCCTGTGTTGTATGATGTCAAATTTGTGTCTCAATTTGGTTGAATTGTTGTAGGAGCTGTATGTGTTTGTATGGGAAATGATGGGTTTAATTTCTGTTATTTAGATATTAATTTGTGTCTCAATTTGGTTGAATTGTTTTTTGTTTCACTGTCAAATCAAACCAAAGCAAGCTTGGTGTCCATATCAAGTGGGTTTTGTTATTGCTTTTGAGTAATAATGATTTTTTTAATGGCATTGAATTGGATGTCTGTTTGGTTTTCTTAATTCTTTTTTACAGCATTTTTGTTCAAAATTACTTTGTAGGCAGGCACAGACTCTAAATTGAGCCTATTTAAGAAAAGCAAAAAATCAATTCTAGGGGCCACAACTTCACTGGTTTGAAACCTTTTCAGTGTTTGGTAAAGCATTTCAGAAGTACATATTCCAACCTTTACTCGATAAAAATTCCCAAAACCTGGTTAAAATCTAACCACGTTGGCTGGTTTTTCAAAATTTCTGATAAATTAATGAAAGTGGTGCTGATCTGGTCCATTTTTTAGATTACCCAAAGCAAAGTATTTAATGAAATTGAAATGTTTTTCAGTCTTAATTTTAAGAAATGAATATCATTTTCCTTTTATTTGAGCATTGTCATGTTTGTTTTATCTTATGAGATTCTTCTCAGAAGTTCCCTCTCATAAAAAGGTAAGATCCCTTCTGTCACACTCAAATAAATTTTCCCTTCTAATTTCTATCTAGGCAAGCATATCACTTAAGTGAAAGTATAAAAAGGTTACTTGAAATCTGATCATGAGTTGTCTTGAAGACATAATGATTATGCAAAATTCCTGATATTATGCCATAATGAATTTCCTAACAAACTTGCATCCTCGTCTATATATCATTTTATTTTGAATAATCGAAGTTAATGTGAACTTCAAATATGAACTTGATTTGCAATTTTGAGTTCATATTGTTTTCTTTGTCTTCTTCGTCAGAATCTACTATTGGATGCCAAAAGAAAGCTTGGTGAAATTTTATCTGCATTTGAATTTTTGGATAGCAACTCAATGGATCAGGTAAATTTTCTCTACTGGATCTAGATACAGATATTTGAACTAAAAATCTTTCTTTTATTTGCATTACATTATTTAACTGCATTAGAGAGAGATTCTTCAAAATTAGAAGGTTTAAGATTAGTAGGACCAATATCAGTCAGAAACATGATTTTGGTAAAGAAAATATAGTCAGAAATGCTGGAGATTGTTAAGAGGCCAAAGGTTGGAATTCTTGATATCTAGTCTCAAGTTCTTGCCTACAGAATCAGAGTATATCTTCAACTAGTTCATACATTTTATTGATTATACCCTAATGATGCTCTGATACATTTTAGCGTATGCCCTTCAACTAGTGCTAGTCTCATGTTCTGAGCATAACTGAGTACAATACATAAATAGTGTGCCTAGCATTGTCAATCCACATGAATCTTATGACAAGTAAGCTATTTGCTGATAATGCATTGTTTATCTGCTCAAATTAGTTCCCTTTCTATTTTTCGTTTTCTTTTTTAGAAAACTCTATTTTGTCATCTTAATTTTTTTAAAGAATTTTGGTCTAGTCAACATTAGCTTCTTGGTCATCAATTAAAGAAAAGTTTCTTGCGTGCCCCTTTCTCTATAAGATTCAAGTCATAAAATAAAGAAATAGAAAAGACCAAGTGATAGGGATTGTAAAGGCATCGAATGACCAAAAAATTAAGGAACCTTGGTTATCCTTATGCCTGATTGAAGCTTTGTTATGGTCTTTGATTAGCAATTTTATCAGCTGAAATAGCATATCATTATTTTGTGATGTCCAAGTTCAACTTTGCCCATGGCACTTCGTCTAGCTTGTGTTTCCTGTTATTTTACAAAATGCATTGCCTTATTGTATCACTTTACTATGCCTGATGTGTTGATGTTTTTTGGATTCTAAAATTCATTTTCATGCCTCCAGAGAGAAGCTTGAGGCCTTCCTACTTCGTTCAATGGAAGATGGTTTGATATCTGATGGTGTTCTAGCCCAAGACATAATCCAAGCATTATCCTTTTGGTGTATTTGTGAGGTTCTTCTACTTTACATGTTCGTTTGTATTGGCAAATCTTTCTTTATCAGTATAGGGAGAGTATGGTATGTTGGACATACATAACTTGATTATTAGAATTTTAATATTCATGTAAATGGCTTTCACTCTATATTGTGCTCTCATTTGTTGTAACATCTCTCTCACCTCTCACTGGATATATCTTAGAGTCATAACTTGATAAGTATTCGTGTAAAATTGACTTCTCCTTCTCCATGTTGAACAATTTATTTATATGCCATTTAGGATTTGGTGTTGAACAATTTATTTATATGCTATTTAGGATTCGGGATGTATAAATTGTGAATTAGTCTAAAAAATATTTCTTTTTCTCTATACTTAAAGCTTCAAAAAAGGCTGTCGAAAGGCTAAATTATCACACAACTACAGATTTGTACAGGAACCAACAGAAACACCTTAGGAGGGATCAATATAAGTTGTATGAACTTACGGCACATTAATGGGATGCACCATTTGTGAATTTTAGTCTTAAAATTAATTTTTTGTTCTCATAATCTCGAAAAAAAGTATGTTAGAGGGATAAATTGTATAATGGATCTAATTGTAAATTGATGAGTTACTAATGTTTTTAATCTTTTGTATAATTAATTAACTGCTAAAGTTTTTAATTTATTTTTTTGCAGATTGGATTGAGGTGGCATTTTTGACGTGCGACAATGATGTAATTTGCTTGAATGTTCATTTTTGTTTGATAAGGATACACATACTTTGTTGCACTAGTTATTGTTGGATGTTTGGTAGAATTGTACAAGTTATAACTTTTGGATATTTTGTGGATATTGTACTCTTTTATTGTATTAGGATGAAATTATTTGTAATGATGAATGGATATTTTCATTTTGTTAATTCGCAAATGTGTTGATGACAGGTTAGGTTAAGTTGTGATGGAATTGTTATATTCAACAGGTTTCAACATGAACAACGTTTTATTTGTTGAACTAAAATTCAGATTTTGATAAAAATAGGTATATAATGTAGAAAAAAATATTATGGAATTAGTGACAAAATTTTTCATCCCTAAAGAAGGTTTTTTCGTCTCTTACTTGGCTTAGGTGGAAGATTAATTTTGTCATGAATTTTTTATTTCGTCGCTAAATGAATTTGTCATGACGAAAAATATTGTCACATTTTGTCACCATTACCCTCAATGTGTGACGATTTTTTTTTGATATTATTTCATCATTTTTAATGATGAATTTGTTTGTCTCTATTGGTAGCTTCTTTGAAAAAAAAATTTCGTCTTCATTTATATTAAACATGACAAAATTATTTCGTCTCTATTTCTTATATTTATGACAAAATAATTTCATCTCTAATTTTTTTCATTAATGACAAAATATTTTGTCGCTAATTACTTACAAGTATGTTCCCAACATAATGTATTAGAGACAAAAAAATTCGTCATAAATTTATGATTTTTAATGATGAATTTGTTTTTGTCTTTATTGATAGCTTTTTTGACAAAAATTTTTCGTTTTTGTTTATATTAAATGTGACAAAATTATTTCATCTTTATTTCTTATATTTATGACAAAATACTTTTGTCTCTAATTTCTTCCTTTAATGACAAAATATTTTTTCGCTAATTACTTACAAGTATATTCCCAACAGAGTGTATTGGAGACGAAAAAATTTGTCACAAATTTTTCATTTTCAGTGATGAATTTGTTTTTTCGTCTCTAAGACCCTTTAGCGACGACGCTTTGGCGACAAAATGGGTGACGAAAAATTTTCGTCGTAATTAGTTTAAGTGATGAAATATATACATTTTGGGACAAATTTGTTTCGTCTTTAAATCCCAAATTTGTTGTAGTGATGCAATATGCAATTAATAGGCTCAGCTACTAATATGGCATATGAATCATTTTGAACAGCATGCGGTTAAACACGTATTCAATGAAATATTGAAATGACAATGCAGTTTGAATGATGCGCTGAGCCTCAGTGCATGCAAGACAAATGAATGGATGAAAAACATGTGATATGCTAATTGAAATGTGATGCCCCTAATCTAACCATCAAAAGTGGATAAATAAAAGGGAGAAAAACGTGGGGTTGGAAGACATACACATTATTACAACATTTTTCTCTCACGAAGGAGAGTCCGAATGAATAACTAAGCTAAGCTAATTAAGCTAATTATTACAAACCAAAATGAATAACTAGCTAAACTAATTGAATTACAACACGACTACTTGAATTAATTAACTATTCTAGTTAACTAAAATAAATAATTACAACACAACTAGTTAATTACTTAATTAATTATTACAACAACAAATGAACTAATTAGTTAACTAACTAATTAAATGATTACAAGACAATTGCAACTAACAATGAAACTAAGTAATTAACTATTCTGCCTCGGGAAATGAAAGATATGCACGCGCATGCTTGGTTATCACCTGAAAAGACCACCGTTTGCTCCCGAAAGCCTCTGTTTGCACAATTGAACACTTCTAGAACCATTTTGCTCCATCTTACCAACATTTTGCTGAGACTTGCATCAGTGGCTGGCCGGCCACTGATGAAGACTGTCGGCCATAAATGGTGCTCTGCGGGCCCCCTGCCGGCCATGGAAAGTGGCCTGCAGGCCACTGATGCACTAGTTCATCTTGCTACAACAGAGGACAAACAGAGCATATACAAGGTATTTTCAAGGATTGTCTGCACAACTCACCCCTCATTTTTATGAGCAAATCCAAGGAGTGATGAACTTTAAGCCACAAACCACCAATTCAAGCAATTTCATTGCATGATGGCTTGTGATTCAAGATGTGCAAGCTCAATAAATGCAAAACAAGACACACAAAAATCATCACCCTATCATGCATCATCAAGAGCAATGGAGACCTAAGAAACTTGACAAATTTCATCACTTTGAGTATGAAATGTCCCAATTCTCCTTGTGTTCAATAAACGTCCAATTAAACACATCAAAACATAACCAAATTCTTATCTTTGGTCACTCTTAGTCCCAAATTTTAGTTACCCATTTTACTTTACCAACCATCCTTTAATCCAATTAAGTCCAAAAGGTGAATTAAAGTCCTCTAATGGAAAGAGGGCTCAAAACACAAGTTACTTTAGGTATAAAATAAGTATCATACCATTGGTAATGAACCCCCTAAGGGATTAAACCATTAAGTATGAAACATCAATTTCACACTTAGGCAAACAAGTGACTTGAAACCACTTTCAAAGCAAAATTAAAAGCCAAGAAAGGAGGGAGATGGCAGAGGCGATTAGTGCTAAAATTAAGTATGAAAAGCACTAAAAACATGCAATCAACTCAAACAAGGGGTACCTAATGGCCTAAAACACCAACCTTATGAGGACTATTACACTACAAGCATGCAAAACAAGACTCAAATGACTTAACCAACCCAAAATAGAGTTAAAATAGTCTAAATCAGAGGCTAAAACATGTTGGAATTAAGCTACAACAAGCTAGAAAAATAAGACAACACATGCCATCAACTAGGCTAGCAAACAAGACACAATGAGGGGAGGCTAACCCCTCCAAATTTGGACTTCAAAACATGATTTTTACCACTAAAAATACTCTGAAAAATAGTGTTTAAAAGCTTAAAAAAAGATAGTAAAAGGGTGGGAAACACAAATACAAAGGCCTTGATAGCAAGGTATAAAGAAGAGTGAACCATCCCTTAACCTTTATTGGCCTTAAACCACAAGTTTCAGCCCAAAAATACAGAGTTTATACAGCCCAAAAATAGTACAAAAATGCGCTGGAATGAAGACAAAAGTAGCTAAAATAATAAGCTAAGACATGGCAATTTAAGCTAGCAAACAATCTAAAAGAGGGGTGGCTAACCCGTCCATTTTTTGGACTTTAAAACTACTTTTTTAGCTTCTGAAAACCTCTAAAAATTAGTGGTAAAAAGCTCAAAAAAATTTGATGGAAGAATGGTAAACACAAGTGTAAAGGCTTAGGAAACAAGGTGTAAAGAAGGATGTCTAACCCCTCTACCTTTTATAACCTTAAACCACAAGCTTCAGCCCATAAAAACAAATTTTAAAGAGCTTAAAAATAGCAAGAAAAGATGGAAAACAAGTGGTGTAAAATATGGTACAAAAGTAAGAGAAGGTATACCTCTTGAAGAGGAATGAGCCCTTAAGTCAAAAACTACCAATTTCACACTCTCAAGTGCTTCAAGAGCTCAAATTCAAGCTCAAATCATCTCAACAAGAAGTTCTTTAGGTTTGGTTTAGAGTGTTTGAGCAAAGGCTATGCAAGTTACAAAAGAAAGAGAGAATTGTAGAGAGAGAGGATATTTCCAAAAATTTTCTCACTCCTAAAATGTTTCTAACCTTGAAAGATGAGAGGGAGGTCCTCTATATATAAAAAACCATGTGCATATCTAGAAAATATCTGAAAAAAGACAACTGGAACAATGTGGGAACAGTTGGAGAAAATATCTAGTTTTTACACTGGTGGCCGAAAGGCAAAAATTGGTGGCTTGCTGACCACAAATGGTGGCTATTGGCCACCTGCCAGCCATGCTTCTAGACCTGACTTCAAATGGGTATATCTCCCTCATTCGGACTCGATTTTAGGTCATTCTTGAGTCTAAATTGAAGCCCTAAAAGCCTACTTTCCAATGGTGGAAGCCTTACATCTAAATTCTAAGTGTGCAAAGAGATATGAGTATTTTAGTGAAGGTTGCTCATTTCTAACTCAATCGGGTTTATGCCTAACTTCAAACAGCCATATCTCCCACATCCGGACTCAACTTTTGGACATTCTTGAGAGTAAAATGAAGCCTCGGAAAATGGTGATGGCCTCACAACTAAGTTCTAAGTGTACAAAAAGATAGGCCTGATTTAGTGTAGGCTGCTTAGTGCTCCCTTACGATTTCATACCCAACTTCTTCCCCAACTAGTTTTCTTCTCTCTCCTCCTATTTTCTTCAACTCCAAACCTCTAACTAAGATGTTTAAAAGATTTTTCAAGGATTTCACCTCCCTTCCATTTATTTTCACTTTGTCCTTGCTCGTTTTACTGAAAAATGCAACTTTTAAACAAAATACGAGCCTCGGAACATTGTAGAAGCTTTTCAAAAAATATTGTGAAAGAGAGGGTTTTAAGGTCTAAAAAAAGTTTTGGTCTAAAATCGTTTTGGTCAAAAATGGGGTGTAAGGTTGGGATTTGGAGCTCTTCTTGTTGAAGAAATAGAACATTTGCATAGCATAACTTTCATCATTGAGTGATCAATCAGTCACGCCTAAGTCTTAAGGTGGTCAAAAATGGAGTGTCTACATAGTGGAAATTTGATGCCAAGAGTGCAAATTGGAGAAATCACCGAAATGTTGTGGGGACCAAGCAGTGTCTCCCTCATCTGTATCATACCCATCAAGGAGGCTATCAGCTCAAAAGCGCCCCATGTGTACTCAATAGATGCCTGCAAATGCATTTGGATAATCAGTGTTCGTAGTGAATATATCTGAAAATGAAATATGGGGTGCAAGTGGTAAAAAATGGTCCATACCTTAGTTGGGCCTTTAACCCCGACAAGCTCGTGTCTAGCTGTGGCAAGCTCAATCAGGACCTCGTAAGCATCTCCGATATGCCGCCAGCATGTCAGCGCGGTGGGAAGCTCTGGCCAACCGGTCCTCTGCCTCGCCCGAGAAGCCCCTCTTGCATGGGCCCTGGTCGCCCTGGTCACTCTAAACGCCTCTTTCGCAACAGGAGCTCTTGTTCCCTCACCTCCACGAGCACCAATCAAAGGTGGCATGAGGTGTGTCTAGATGCAGGTCACATAGTCATCCTCTGCTCGGAAGTAGTCAGCATCCAAGCCCACCATAAACTGAGTGACCTCATCAATGGGTAGGCTGTCTGCTAATCGCATGGACTTTGGCGGTGCTGTCGGAATGATCAGGTCAGGTAGGCCCACAGTCCGGCACACAAACCACTCGCTTAGGAACCAAGCCCGGCAGACTAGGCCCTCAAGTAGAATGTGGAAGAGAGAAGTGGCCCAGGCCCCGGCGTATTGGTCCCGAATCCCGGCTGGTATCATGGCCCGTGGCTGCCACATGATCTACAAATAGAGGTTGTATGGATTATTAGTTGTTGTTAGTTGCTAAATGTGAATCAGAATAATGTTAAAGCAAAAATGATTGTGTTTCGGGTTACCTCATGAGCAGCCACAGTGTCGAAGTAATGCCGAAAGAATGTGAAGGTCTCGCGAGTCTTGCGTTGGTGCCGGCCGTCATACCTCCGTGAATAAGGGACTACCAATGGGAACTCCTCTATGGGCTCTGGGGCCATAGTCAGAAAATATGCATACACCCACAACTACAAGGAAAATACAGTGATATGTTGCGTGAACAGATACAGAGAGTATAAAGTAGAAAGCACAATGTGTGAACAGATACAGAAAGTGCAAAGCAGAAAGCACAGGTGTTGAACATATATAAAGAAAATATAAAGCAAAAAATGTAAAGTAGAAAATGTAAAGTGCAAAGAGGGAACTGAGATGCATACCCCTCAGGCTTGCCAGTAGCCTCCGATCAAGTATTCTTTTAGATAGGAGGTCGAGCTCATGTATCCATATAGGGTAGCAAGGCCGGCTCCGCCCCAATCATAGAAGCGCACCCGAGGAAGGGTCACCAGAGCGCTCAGTAGATATAGGCCTACAGTGTTCCACCTGTTCGAAAACAAGGTGGTACCGAAGACGAACATCAGAAAGCCTCTAGCATACTGCTCCATCTCCTCTACTGTCTCGGGCTCGCTCCCTCTGAACTGACCAGCGAACCAGGAATATCTGACCATGCTTGCTCGGTATATGAGTGGACGTGCTCCAACAACTCAACCCAGGTCGCCTCCCACTCCCCCATGTCTGAATCGAAAGGGATTGGATCAGCCTCTACGTCTAAGTCGGTGAGCATAGTGAAGTCATAGGGAGTCATCGTCATCTCCCCTATAGTAGAAAAGTGAAAAGAATTAGTGGTGTCCCACCATCTCTCCACAAGTGCGCCCAGAAGAGGATGACTCGCGATAACCCGCATCAAGCCGAAGCAAAATAGGCTAAAGTCGATCTCATCTACAATGTCATGAACTCCTACGGAGAGCTCGTCATATCTGTCTCGTGCAGTCGTGGCTCCGTACCCTCGGAAGGCATGAGATTCTCTTTGTGGCAAAGAATAAATGAATCAGATAGGGCAGTAATAAAAATATAGTCAGATAAATACAGTGCAAGAAATCCAAGTAAAGACAGGCAGGAATGCATGAAAGCAGTGCTCATATCTCAACTGTGACAGATGAAAAGTGAGAAGTCGGCTCCCTCAGCAGGAGATCCTCTGGCACACCAAGAATGAAGTCGCTAAAGCGCCTAATGCAACTAGCTGGCAAGATATGTGTCCGGGGATGGTACCTCTCTGGATCAAATGGTCGTACTCTCATTGGTAGTGGCTCAGGCTCAAGCTCAAGCTCAAGCTCAGGCTCGAACTCTGCCTCGAGGTCAGCCTTAATACCTCTTGCCGCCTCGGCAATGATCGACTCATCTGTCTCTGGAACAGGTGGAAATATGAAGGGAACCTCTGGAGGGGCCTCGTCGTGTGGTGAACCATCCGCCATCTAGAAAATGGGTGAAAAGTCGGTGAAAAAAGAAAAAAAATGGAGAAAATAGGATATACTCGGAAAAAGTCAACCCTAGGAGAGAGAAAATAGAAGAAAAAGTTAAAGCTAGGAAAAGTGCATAGAACTCGAGAGAAACTCTAGGGGAACAAACCTAGAAGGGTGAAAATGAGGAAAAAAAATGTCGAAATCAAATTCCAATTGGTTCAAAATGAAGAGGATCAAGAGGGTTTAGCGAATAAAGTTTGCATCGGGCTTTAGAAAATGAGTAAAAAGCATAAATCTAGAGAGAAGGAGCACCTAGAGAGAGAGGGAGACCAATTTCGGATGTGTGGTAGTGAGGAAATGAAGGGCCTTGGTCCATACTTAAAGACCTGAGCCAAAAAGATCGAAAAACCCCCGCACTACCATTGGTGGCCGGTAGGGGACTGGCAAGGTTCATTGGTGGCCGGCAAGTCTGTGCAGTGGCCGGCAACCTACCCCTATGGCCGGTGGCCTTCTTTTATGTTTTGATGCTGTTTTGTGTCTTTGTTTCCCAAGAGTTGCAAGGAAGGTTCACAGTTGGGTTCAAATTATCTCTGCAGAAACTCAAAACTGTGTTTTGGCACACGATGTTCGTCGCTTTTCAACATGAACAAGGTGTATCCTTTTTTAAAATATTGCAACTCTTCCAAGAGGTAAATCGAAAGTTGCTACTGAATTCGTTTTTTTCAAATTACGCTTTTATTCCTTGCATAGAATATGCATTTCACTTTGCTCCTTGCATAGAAAATGCATTTCACTTTGTTACATAGAATATGCATTTCGCATTCTTACTTAGAATATGCATTTCACTTCACATATATATTGCACGGGCATCTTGCATCAGTTATGAGTCGCACATAGAATATGCATCTCGTTTAATGCATAGAACATGCCTTCACTTAACTTCATATTACAGTTGTTTATCTTACATAGAACATGCATTGTCACTATAGCGCATACTAACCAGCAAACGATATTGTATGTACGGTTCATTTGGAGGAGTTCTAGATAAATTCATTTGTGTCTCGGTAGGAGAACCTGTACCTTCATTTTGTGTATCTATCGCACTTGTTTACCTTCATGTATCTATCGCACGCCACTCTCCTATTTCTCAGTACGTGCGAAACACGAGCTCGAGCAGTTTTCTTGTTATCTCAAGACGCGTGAAACGCTGCCCCTGGGCGGGTTTCATCTTGGGATGTGCAAAGCACGAGCCCAAACGGTTTTCTTGTTATCTTAGGACGCATGAAATGCGGCCTTGGGCAAGTTTCATCTCGGGACGTGCGAAGCACGAGCCTGAATTGTTTTCTTGTTATCTCAGGTTGTGTGAAACGTGGCCCTGGGCGGGTTTCATCTCGGGACGTGTGAAGCATGAGCCCGAGCGATTTTCTTGTTATCTCAGGACCTGTGACGCACGACCCTGGACGAGTTTCATCTCGAGACATGCGAAGCACAAGGCCGAGCAGTTTTCTTTCATCTCGGGACGTGCGAAGCACGCGTCCAAGCAGTTTTATCTCAGGACATGTGAAACGTGGCCCTAGGCGGGTTTCATCTCGGGACGTGCGAAGCACACACCCGAACGGTTTTATCTCAGGGCGCGTGAAACACAGCACTGGGCGGGTTTCATCTCGGGATATGCAAAGCCTACGCATGAGCGATTTTATCTTGGGACACGTGAGGCGCAAGCCCGAGCTGGTTTTCTTATTTCTCAGGACGTGTGAAACGTAACCCCAAGCGGTTTTCTCTGTTTCTCGAGACACGTGAAACGCGACCCCGAGTGGTTTTCATTCTTCAGTTTCTTAGGACGTATGAAACACGACCCTAAGCGATTTTGTTCTCATTTTCTCAGGATGCATGAAACGTAATCCTGAACGATGTTTTCTTTCCTCGTCTTGTGTTTTGGTGTGGTTAGAGTGTGTTTTATCTTCTTTTTGTATGGAACCTATGTTGGTTTTAGCTTAAAGTTGTTGTTATCTTGTTATCTTGTTTATTGCAGTTGTTATTGCCTATTGCATCATCTTGCATGATCATAAGGTTTCAAAATAGTCGGCGTTACAGAGCGTGTAAGTCCAGCTTTCAAAGTTGCATTGTGCATATCATTTGCATCTTGCCCCAAAACTAGACTGGTTTGATTGCTTGCAAAGGGATACATAGGCAGCCTACTGGCGTAACCATTTATTTTCTTTCTATCTTGATTGTTTGTCCAAGTCTTATAGCCTTGTCAAAATGGG
The DNA here is from genome assembly GCF_055761805.1 of Camellia sinensis. Taxonomy (NCBI): domain Eukaryota; kingdom Viridiplantae; phylum Streptophyta; class Magnoliopsida; order Ericales; family Theaceae; genus Camellia; species Camellia sinensis. The sequence continues at coordinate 18,880,649 of NC_138967.1, read as the reverse complement.
TCGTCTCTGGGCTTTGACATTCACTTACGTCATTTCATAACTCTGAGTTCTGTCAAAAAGGGACAACTGTAGACACCCCATTTTTTACAGCCCTTACGACTTGGATGTCCTCACATGCACACCGATGATGAACATATTTGCTTGCCAAGTGCTCGAAGTCCTCAACGGAATGTCACAGCTTTGAGCCTTTCAAACCCTACACCCTTGTTGCCTCATTTTTTGGAACAAACCTTAGTCATTTAAGCCTGCAGTTTCTGGTGGCTTACCGGCCACCTTTTAAGGCTGCTGGCCATCATTTTTGGGTTGCTAGCCACTAATGTGCCTTGCCAGCTACTAGTGTATTTTGCAGATATTTTATGCCAGCTGTGCCAACTGTTTGCATAGATGCATGCATCTATCCCCACGTGTAGGGCTGGATCTCTTTGAGGGAATTTTATGTTTTCTATATATAGGAGGCCCCTCTCTCATGTTTTAAGGTTAGAAAATTTTGAGATCAAAAATTTTCTTCTCTCTCTACCAAATCTCTACACTTTTGCCTACAAATCTTCAACCTTTGCCTATACAGCCTTAACCAAATCTTCTTATCTTTGAGCTGAGGTAATTTTGAGCTTGGTTTGAGCTCTAGAGGGTGTGTTTACTTGGTTTTGTTGCTTGGAATTGCTTCTTCTCTTCAAGAGGTATAAGACTTTGCTTGTAGTTTTTTGTTTTATTTGCTAGTATTTCCTACTGCTTTTCCATTGTTTTGGGCAGTCAAAACTCTGTGTTTTTTGGGCCGAAGCTTGGGTTTAAGGCCATTAAAGGGGTTAATAGCCCTTCTTTGTACCTTGGAGGCCTTTGCCCTTGTGTTTCCCACCATTTTACTATCTTTTTGCAAGCTTTTAAACACTGATTTTTAGAATTTTTTCAGTCGCCAAAATCATGTTTTAAAGTTCAAATTTGGAGGGGTTAGGCTCCCCTCGTTATGTCATGTTTACTAGCCTAGTTGGTGCCATGTTTTAGCATTTTAATCTAGCTACTTTTAGCTTAATTCCAACATGATTTAGGACTGTATTAGACCTGTTTTCGCACTATTTTGGGCTGTTGTTTGGATTTGACTTTATTTTGCATGCTTATAGTGTAATTGTCCTCATGAGCTTGGTGTTCTAGGCCTTAGACACCATCTTGTTTGAGTTGATAGCATTTATTTATGCTTTTCTCACTCTTTTAGCACTTAATCATCTCTGCAACCTCTCTCTTTCTTGGATTTTTATTTTGCTTTGAAAGTGGTTCAAACTATTTGTTTGTTTAAAACATGAGATTGAGATGTCATGGTTAATGGTTTAATCCCTTAGGGGGTTCATTACCAATGATATGATGTCTCTTTCATGCATACAACAACTTTTGGTTTGAGTCTTCTTTCCATTAGAGGACTTAATCTCACACTTTGGACTCCATTGATTAAAGGATGGAAAGGTAACTAAAATGGAGTAACTAAAACTTGGAATTAAAAATAAGCAAGATAATAATTTGGTTGTGTTCAATCGGACATTAATTGAACACATGGAAACTTGAACCATTTCATATTCATTAAGGATAAAATGATTCAAGGTTCCAAGGTCACCACTTCCCTTGATCACTTATGAAATGGAGGAGGTTTGTGTCTTGTTTTGCATTTATTGAACCTGCACAACTTGGTTTCACAAGCCATCATGCAATGAAATTGCATCTATTGATGGTTTGTGAACCGAACTTGTTACTCCTTTGATTTGCTCATAAAAAGAAAGGGTGAGTTATGCAAACAAACCCTTGAAATACCTTGTATATGCTCTGTTTATTCTCTGTTGCAGCAAGATGAACCTATGCAACAGTGGCCAGCAGGTCACTTTCCATGGCCGGCAGGTGGCCAGCAATCTTCATCACTGGCCGGCCAGCCATTGGTGCAAAATTAAGCAGTGAGTTTGTAAGGCAGAGCAGAGTGAGCAATAGTATTAGTGTTTAACTGTGCAAACAGAGGCATTCGGAAGCAAAACGGTGGTCTTTTCGGGTGGGAACCGAGCATGCTCATGGTTATCCCTCGTTTCCCAAGGCATAGTAGTTAGTTGTTTAGTTTAATTACTTACTTTAATTGCACTTGTGTTGTAATTATTTAATGAGTTAGTTAACTATAATAGTTAGTTGATTCATGTGTTGTAAAAACTAGTTAAGTAGCTTAGCTAGTTTATTTGTTTTGGTTTGTAATAGTTAGTTTAATTAGCTTAGCTTAGTTAGCTAGTTTGTTCATTCGGACTCTCCTCCGTGAGAGTGCAATGTAATAATGTGTATGTCTTCCAACCCCACGTCTCTCTCCCTTTTATTTAACTGCTTATGATGGTTAGTTTAGGGACATCATATTTTGATTAGCATACTTCATGTTTGCATCCATTTGTATTGCATGCACCGAGACTCGATTTATCATTCTAACTGCATTGTCATTTCAATACTTCTTTGAATACGTGCTTAGACCGCATGCTATTTAATTGATTCATATGCCATATTAGTAGCTGAGCCTATTAGATTGCATATCGCATATGTTGCACTAGTCATCTTGCATAAGTTAGGAATCATGCATTTTTCTAATTCTTTATTTATTTTGGCTTGGAGTACTAGGTGAGCCTTTTACTTGCTTTAACATATCACATGCGTGTTGATGTTGCCATGTCTAGCATACTTACTATGAGGCTAAGTGCTTAATTGATAAACTTCTTGAATACTTGTGGATGAAGGCTAATTACTTGAATTGGAATAATTTGAGCAATGTTTATATGCGATCACTTTTTCAAGTGGTGTATATTCGAAATAATTTTCTAAACCCAACATGACTCGAAGTGTTCCAATTCTTACAAAGTTAATCTATACTTGTCTGTGTGCGCATCACATAGTAATGCTAGCCTAATAAATCGGAATAAGAGCATATAATGTACATAAGATTCATACTATGATTAGTAGAGGCCGATCTTTGATCGGGCGAGTAAGGATACTCAGAGGTATTCATAACCTTCCCCTCTCGTACCTAACTTCCCGAGCCGAGACAATCTTGGTGATGACGGACACGTGACCTTTGGCACTAGTCATGGGTTTCCTAAATTTCTCAAAAATATTTAGGTGGCGACTCTGTATCTAGCAAAGCAGTCTATTTTTGCCATTTTTGATTCAAAATCAATTTTCCAAAAGATTTTCCGAATTTGAACTCTTTGGTGTTTATCAATTTCACATTGCACTTGTGAGATTATATTTAGAACCACGGTAGTTCGAACTGCAGGGTTTATATTCGAACTTCCGAAATGAGGCGTGAAAAAGTCGAGCTACAGGAAGATAGTGTTCATTGCCCTCTAATTTGTTATTCCAGTATTTTTCAACCCAAATGGCATCTTGACCCATTTGAAGGTGCCAATGTTTCCAGGACACCTGAAAGCTATCTTGTGGACGTCCTCTTCTGCTATGCAGATCTGGTTATAGCCAGAATGCCCATCCATCATAAACAAAATCTTATGTCTTGCTGAGCTATCCACCAATAAATTTACTTTATACACCCCATTACCCATAAACATAGGAACAAAATCAAACCACATTTGGGGTCTCTGGAATTCTGAGCAATGAAGAGAGATTCTAAGTTCATCAGAGACGAAGGTCTCCCACTCAGTGAATCAAAATATATTTATCTGGATACTTAATTCTGAACTTATGAAGTTTGTTCAGATACTCAGTGCCGAACACAATAAAATTAGTTCCAATTATTTCATATGGATACTTAGTGCCGAACAAAATATATTTGTCCAGATATTTAATTCTGAACTGATGAAGTTTGTTCGGATACTTAGTGCAGAGCACAAGAAAATTAGTTCCAGCTGTTTCATATGGATACTTAATGCTGAACAAAATATATTTGTCTAAATACTTAATTCCAAGCCTATGAAATTTGTTCGGATACTCAGTTAAGAATCAATTCGGTAGACCATCCTACGAAAAATGATGAATAACAATTAAAAACTTACTGATTAAAAACTTGTTTTGAAATATAATGCAATAATGACTGATTAAAGCAAATAGGGTTGGGTAAATAGGGTTGGGTATGAAGATGCAAAGTGATAAAAGTAGGCAAAGAAAAGAGAGAAGAAATAATAGTAATGATGATGAATGAGGTGTCCAAAACATTTTTATGTATAGTTTCCCCCCCCCCCTCAAAAAAAAAAATCAAGTACTTTTTGGTCATTTAAACAGGGACTAAATAGTAATAAAAAATATATCATTAAATTAGAATGCTCAACCTACTTTTTGGGATGCAAATAGAAGCTCCCGAATTAGGATTTAGTGGATCAAATGTCTAAAATAATACGATAAATTACACTTGCCTCCCTTGAGGTTTCTGACAAATATCGGGACATTCCCTGTGGTTTCAATAATTATAAAAACATTCCTTACTTTAACTGACAATATTAAGATTCCCCCCATTCCATCAATTTTGCACAAACAACATTACTTGCCTATACAAAATGACCATATTACCCCTTTATGTGAGCACAAAAAGACAAAATGACCCTTTGTTCATTTCCTCATACAACCTTATCATGCACCTCATTCTATTTGATAATTATCCATCTTCATCTCCTTTACCTTTGCATTTCCCCTCCACTACACTCAATTTCTACCTTTTCCCTCTACCTCATTTGACTCCCCATTGCCACCAACCACCAACTTCACAACCCCCATCTACCACAAATCTCTATTACCCCAACCGTATCCACTATATCTCAACAAGTACAAAATCGAGACACCAAACCCATGAGATCATGCTGGTCTTGCAGATCATCGTACACCACCAAATCTCATCGTCAATCTCGATCTTTCTGGTCTTACAGATCATCGTACACCACCAAATCTCATCGTCTCAATGTTCGTCGTTGTAGGAGTTCATGGTGATTAGTCTTTGAGGGAGGTGGCACCGGCGTCCATGGAGTCTATGCAGTTCTTGATCACTATGGCTATAGATATAGTGGTGTTGGTCTTGATTTCGATGTTGCTTGTTAGAGGTTAATAACAGAGAAGTGAAGATGGAGGTTAAAACAAAAGGTTTGTGGGTAAAGGGGGAGATGGGGGAGGCGGTGGTGTGTGTGGAGGGTTTGAGAGCAAAAAAAGATAGAAGGAAGAGTGAGACATTAGGGCAGTAAGTGGTGGAAGTTGAGCCAGAAGATGGAGATGGAAACTAAAAGTTTGCACTCTTCCAAATAATGTTGCTTTGCCACCTAAAAACACAAACGTAAGCTAATCGGCGGGTGTGTGCCGGAAACTCCTCCGATGCCTAAGTCAGCAACTAGACAATAGACAATAAGCTCTGTGTATTTTAGAGTAAGAATTGGGATACTTGCACATAGGTTTGGTTATGAGCTTTTATAGACTTGGCTTGGCCCATTCCTAGTAGGATTTCTAGCTCTCCCTATGAGAGTCCTGCTAGGAATCACACAACCTACTTACTACTAACCAAGTGAGATGGTTTGCACAATCCTAGTAGGATTTTACTTTCCTTCGCAGAGTCCTCCTAGGAGTCACACTCCTACTCACTACCAACCAAGTGAGATGGTTTACACAATCCCAATAAGACTCTAACTCTCCTTAGCAGAGTCCTACTAGGAGTCTCATCACTGCAAGCCAAGTGAGATGGTTGAACCCTTTACCTCGGTTTATACATTCCTGACCGAACTGAATTATCTCGGTCCCTTACCATTCGGACCGTTTGATTGGAAGCCGATCTAATGAATGCCACCCTGCCGAGCTACACATAGCTCGACCCTTGTCATTGATGTTACCTCAATTTTGTCTGTTTAGACCAAGCTAACTGTAGCAATCTCTGACCGAGCTAACAAGGGCGAGGTCCAACTTGTGAAGCCCAAACACCTCGGCCCATAGCTCGGTGCGAACTTCATCTGGCCTAAGCTCGTTAGTTTTTAGACCGAGCTACAGTAGCTCCTATCTCGGTCCAATGTGTGGCCCAACTTCCAAAGAAGCCTCTTCCTTAGCTCGGCCCAATTTATTTATAAATTACCCTCTCAATTGCCCCTTAATTCCATCTACGCAGCATGATTGGGATTACTTTCCTCTAGCTGAGCTAAAAACGTTCAACTTTGCCAAACTAGAGAAGTTTGTTCGGTCTCACAACTCGTTCAGTCCCAACAAGTCTTGTCAATTGCTCAACATGTCCTTTCACTAACCTGGTATGACGTCATTCCCAAGATACATGGCGTGCCCCTATTATCCCCGTTCTCCTGTTACAACCGTCATGCACCTTTTGTAATCATTGCCCAATTGATGAAAATTTTCGATCTCTTTGCTCGGTTGTCATGTCTCTTTTTCAATGACCGAGATATCCATCTTGGTTGAAGAGCACTGTAATCTATTAACCTTGCGTTGGTCAGACCTGCCAACTTCCTGCAGCCTAGATCCTTATCTCGGCTTAGGAGGAGTACGTGTTGGTTTTTCCAGCCAACTACTCTTCAGCCTAGATCCGGATCTTGGCTGAAGAGAGACAAGTGTTGGTTTTTCCTGCCAACTTCTTCAGCCTAGATCCTGATCTTGGCTAAAGAGAGCTCAAAGTTGGTTATTCCTACCAACCTAGAGCGAAGTGTTTGGTTATTCCGACCAAACTTCCTGCATCCTAGATACTTATCTCGGCTTAGGAGAAGTAAGTGTTAGTTTTTCCAGCCAACCTCTTCAGCTCAGATCCTGATCTTGGCTGAAGAAAGCTCAAAGTTGGTTATTCCTGCCAACTTTGAGTGAAGTGTTTGGTTTTTCCAGCCAAACGTCCTACAGCCTGGATCCTTATCCTCGGCTTAGGAGAAATGTTGGTTTTTCCAGCCAACCTCTTTAGCTCAGATCCTGATCTTGGCTGAAGAGAGCTCAAAGTTAGTTATTCCTGCCAACCTTGAGTGAAGTGTTTGGTTTTTCTAGCCAAACGTCCTGCAGCTTGGATCCTTATCCTCAGCTTAGGAGAGAGCTCAATGTTGGTTATTCTAGTTAACGTTCTTCAATGCGGATCCTTATCTCAGCTAAAGAAGAGCTAAATGTTTAGTTATTCCGGCCAAACTTTTTATTGCCCCCCAATCGGGCAAAGACTTGCTTAGAAAGAGTTGGTCAATCCTACCAACCTTCCTAATTGCCCCCCAGTCAGGCAAAGACTTGCGCGGTCAATCCTACTTGTCAACCGTGTTAACTCTAGCCAAAAAGCTTTTTGTCTGGTATCCCTGTTGTGCTAGACTCTGCCTTGGTGCGCGCCCCATCTACCTCTACCCTGATGTGCTGGTGCACTCTCTCCATCAGGGCCTCCATAGTAAGAGACGGCGTCATTGTCATTGAATCCCTCAACTTATTGCCAGCTGGCAAACCTTGTTTGTATTGTGAGATAGCTAGGTTTGTAGGGCAATCTCCAATCTGATTAAAACTCTCCCAATACCGGTTCTTGTAAGACCTCAATGTTTCTTTCTCGCCCATGTCTATGGAGAGAAGCTGGTCAATCTCCACTGGTGTCTTGGTGTTCGTTCTAAATCTGGTCACAAATGCCTCTGCTAGTTGCGCCCACGAAGCTATGCTACCTTCTGGCAACCTTTCAAACCACGCTAAACCCAGGTCACCGAGGCTGGAAGGAAATAGGATACACATTAGAGCCTCGTTTCGTCGATACACGGCCATAACCTGGTAAAAGTGGCTCAAGTATATGTAAGGGTCCGTCTTCCCCTCATAAGTAATGAATTTGGGCTGGCGGAAGCCTGAGAGTAATGGTGCGTTCTCTGTTGCTGGAATAAATGGTGAGCTCTGCAACCTTACTGACACTTTGTCTATTGGCTCATAGGCAAAGCGTGGCTCTAGAATTCCAACCTCGATACTCCCATGTATTTTAGGAGCCAATCGTTGTAGTGCGGAGACTCTGCGAGGGTCGCGAGCCTGAGTGTCTTCTCTCCTTCAAGCCCTTTCTACAAGCACTGTCTGCCTGTCCGCCAGTCCGTCGACCTAGGCAACTTCGTGTGCCTAGATGTCGTTTGCTGTAGATGTGTGGTCTGATAGCTGTTTCCCTCTATCTCTAACCTGGAGCAACGAGTCCTGGAAGTCCTTGATTGTGTATCACCCGACCTGAGGCTTCTACTTCTAGCTTGCGATAGTGTGACTTGTCTGTCGCGATCTTCTACGTGCCGAGGGTGCTCTCTACTCTTGCCCACATCTTCTTTCGTCGTCCTTATGCCCTTTATTTGGCGCTTCATAGTCTCCAAGTCTGCCGCCATCCTCCATATCAATTCGTCTTGCTCCTTGACTCGATCTTCTAGAACTTGAGGATCCATCTTCCGCCTCTATTTATCAGGGCTTTGAGAGTGGTGTGGACTTGAGCCCTGTCTTTCTCTCACTTTTCTCTGCGAATTCCTTCGCTGGGGATCTAATTCTGCCATGGGTGGGATAGAAGGTAAACCTTCGCGCCTCCCACCCCCTTCCGGTGTTTGCCCATCAATAGCAGATTGCGGCAAGTCTTCATTGTGCGTCATTGCTTCCAACTAGAGAGGAAAACTTGATCAAGAGGTTTTGCTCTTTGTGGAATTCCCACAGACGGCGCCAATTGTACGAGTACGAAATAATTCTTCTCGTATGATCCTGTTGATCAAGTTTGCACTCCTCCAAATAATGTTGCTTTGCCACTTGAAAACACAAACGTGAGCTAACCGGCGGGTGTGTGCCGGAAACCCCTCCGATGCCTAAGTCAGCAACTAGACAATAGACAATAAGCTCTGTGTATTCTAGAGTAAGAATTGGGATACCTATACATAGGTCTGGTTATGAGCTTTTATAGACTTGGCTTGGCCCATTCCTAGTAGGATTTCCAACTCTCCCTATGAGAGTCCTCCTAGGAATCACACACCCTACTCACTACTAACCATGTGAGATGGTTTGCACAATCCTAGTAGGATTTTACTCTCCTTAGCAGAGTCCTCCTAGGAGTCACACTCTTACTCACTACCAACCAAGTGAGATGGTTTACACAATCCCAGTAGGACTCTAACTCTCCGTAGCAGAGCCCTACTAGGAGTCTCATCACTGCAAGCCAAGTGAGATGGCTGAACCCCTTACTTCGGTTTATACATTCTTGACCGAACTGACTTATCTCGATCCCCTGCCATTCGGACCGTTTGATTAGAAGCCGATCTAATGAATGCCACCCTGCCGAGCTACACATAGCTCGGCCCTTGTCATTGATGTTACCTCGGTTTTCTCTGTTTAGACCAAGCTAACTGCAGCAATCTCTGACCGAGCTAACAAGGGCGAGGTCCAACTTGTGAAGCCCAAACACCTCGACCCATAGCTCGGTGTGAACTTCATCTGGCCTAAGCTCGTTAGTTTTTAGACCGAGCTACAGTAGCTCCTATCTCGGTCCAATGTGCGGCCCAACTTCCAAAGAAGCCTCTTCCTTAGCTCGGCCCAATTTATTTATAAATTACCCTCTCAATTGCCCCTTAATTCCATCTACGCAGCATGATTGGGATTACTTTCCTCTAGCCGAGCTAAAAACGCTCAACTCTGCCAAACCAGAGAAGTTTGTTCGGTCTCACAACTCGTTCAGTCCCAACAAGTCTTGTCAATTGCTCAACATATCCTTCCACTAATCTGGTATGACATCATTCCCAAGATACATGGCGTGCCCCTATTATCCTCGTTCTCCTGTTACAACCGTCATGCACCTTTTGTAATCATCGCCCAATTGATGAAAATTTTCGATCTCTTTGCTCGGTTGTCGTGTCTCTTTTTCAATGACCGAGATATCCATCTTGGTTGAAGAGCACTGCAATCTATTAACCTTGCGTTGGTCAGACCTGCCAACTTCCTGCAGCCTAGATCCTTATCTCGGCTTAGGAGGAGTACATGTTGGTTTTTCCAGCCAACTACTCTTCAGCCTAGATCCGGATCTTGGTTGAAGAGAGACAAGTGTTGGTTTTTCCTGCCAACTTTTTCAGCCTAGATCCTGATCTTGGCTGAAGAGAGCTCAAAGTTAGTTATTCCTACTAACGTAGAGCGAAGTGTTTGGTTATTCCGGCCAACCTTCCTGCAGCCTAGATCCTTATCTCGGCTTAGGAGAAGTAAGTGTTGATTTTTCCAGCCAACCTCTTCAGCTCAGATCCTGATCTTGGCTGAAGAAAGTTCAATGTTGGTTATTCCTGCCAACTTTGAGTGAAGTGTTAGGTTTTTCCAGCCAAACGTCCTGCAGCCTGGATCCTTATCCTCGGCTTAGGAGAAATGTTGGTTTTTCCAACCAACCTCTTCAGCTCAGATCCTGATCTTGGCTGAAGAGAGCTCAAAGTTGGTTATTCCTGCCAACCTTGAATGAAGTGTTTGGTTTTTCTAGCCAAACGTCCTGCAACCTGAATCCTTATCCTCGGCTTAGGAGAGAGCTCAATGTTGGTTATTCCGGCCAACGTTCTTCAGTGCGGATCCTTATCTCGGCTAAAGAAGAGCTAAATGTTTGGTTATTTCGGCCAAACTTTTTATTGCCCTCCAGTCGGGCAAAGACTTGTTTAGAAAGAGTTGGTCAATCCTGCCAACCTTCCCAATTGCCCCCCAATCGGGTAAAGACTTGCGCGGTCAATCCTACTTGTCAACCGTGTTAACTCTGGCTAAAAAGCTTTTTGTTTGGTATCCCTGTTACGCTGGACTCTGCTTTTGTGCGCGCCCCATCTTCCCCTACCCTGATGTGTTGGTGCACTTACTCCATCAGGGCCTCCATAGTAAGAGCCGGCGTCATTGTCATTGAATCCCTTAACTTATTGCCAGCCGGCAAACCTCGTTTGTATTATGCGATAGCTAGGTTTTTAGGGCAATCTCCAATCTGATTAAAAGTCTCCCAATACCGGTTATTGTAAGACCTCAATGTTTCTTTTTCGCCCATGTCTATAGAGAGAAGCTGGTTAATCTCCACTGGTGTCTTGGTGTTCGTTCTAAACCTAGTCACAAGTGTCTCTGCTAGTTGTGCCCACGAAGCTATGCTACCTTCTGGCAGCCTTTCAAACCACGCTAAACCCAGGTCACCAAGGCTGGAAGGAAATAGGATACACATTAGAGCCTCATTTCGCTGATACACGGCCATAACCTGGTAAAAGTGGCTCAAGTGTATGTAAGGGTCTGTCTTTCCCTCATAAGTAATGAATTTGGGCTGGCGGAAGCCTGAGGGCAATGGTGCGTTCTCTATTGCCGGAATGAACGGTGAGCTCTGCAACCTTACTAACACTTTGTCTGCTGGCTCATAAGCAAGACGTGGCTCTGGAATTCCAACCTCGATACTCCCATGTATTTTAGGAGCCAATCGTTGTAGTACGGAGACTCTGCAGGGGTCGCGAGCCTGAGTGTTTTCTCTCCTTCGAGCCCTTTCTTCAAGCACTGTCCGCCAGTCCGCCGACCTAGGCAACTTCGTGTGCCTAGATGTCGTTTGGTGTAGATGTGTGAGCCGATAGCTGCTTCCCTCTATCTCTGACCTGGAGTAACGAGTCCTAGAAGTCCTTGATTGTGTATCACCCGACTTGAGGCTTCTACTTCTAGCTTGCGATGGTGTGACTTGTCTGTTGCGATCTTCTACGTGGCGAGGGTGCTCCCTACGCTTGTCCACATCTTCTTTCGTCATCCCTATGCCCTTTATCTGGTGCTTCATAGTCTCCATGTCTGCCGCCATCCTCCGTATCAATTCGTCTTGCTCCTTGACTCGATCTTCTAGAACCTGAGGATCCATCTTCTGCCTTTGTTTATCAGGGCTTTGAGAGCGGTATGGACTTGAGCCCTGTCTTTCTCTCGCCTTTCTCCGCGGATTCCTTCGCTGGGGATCTAATTCCGCCATGGGTGGGATAGAAGGTAAACCTTCGGGCCTCACATCCCCTTCCGGTGTTTGCCCATCAATAACAGATTGCGACAAGTCTTCATTGTGCGTCAATGCTTCCAACTAGAGAGGAAAACTTGATCAAGAGGTTTTGCTCTTTGTGGAATTCCCATAGACGGCGCCAATTGTACGAGTACGAAATAATTCTTCTCGTATGATCCTGTTGATCAAGTTTGCACTCCTCCAAATAATGTTGCTTCGCCACCTGAAAACACAAACGTGAGCTAACCGACGGGTGTGTACCGGAAACCCCTCCGATGCCTAAGTCAGCAACTAGACAATAGACAATAAGCTCTGTGTATTCTAGAGTAAGAATTGGGGTACCTGTACATAGGTCTGGTTATGAGATTTTATAGACTTGGCTTGGCCCATTCCTAGTAGGATTTCCAACTCTCCCTATGAGAGTCCTCCTAGGAATCACACATCCTACTCACTACCAACCAAGTGAGATGGTTTGCACAATCCTAGTAGGATTTTACTCTCCTTAGCAGAGTCCTCCTTGGAGTCACACTCCTACTCACTACCAACCAAGTGAGATGGTTTACACAATCACAGTAGGACTCTAACTCTCCTTAGCAAAGTCCTACTAGAAGTCTCATCACTGCAAGCCAAGTGAGATGGCTAAACCCTTTACCTCGGTTTATACATTCCTGACCGAACTAACTTATCTCAGTCCCCTGCCATTCGAACCGTTTGATTGGAAGCCGATCTAATGATTGCCACTCTGCCGAGCTACACATAGCTCGGCCCTTGTCATTGATATTACCTCGGTTTTGTCTGTTTAGACCAAGCTAATTGCAGCAATCTCTGACCGAGCTAACAAGGACGAGGTCCAACTTGTGAAGCCCAAACACCTCGGCCCATAGCTTGGTTCGAACTTCATCTGGCCTAAGCTCGTTAGTTTTTAGACCGAGCTACAGCAGCTCCTATCTCGGTCCAATGTGCGGCCCAACTTCCAAAGAAGCCTCTTCCTTAGCTCGGCCCAATTTATTTATAAATTACCCTCTCAGTGGTGTTGGTCTTGATTTCGATGTTGCTTGTTAGAGGTTAAGAACAGAGAACGTGAAGATGGAGGTTAGAACAAAAGGTTTGTGGGTAAAGGGGGAGATGGGAGAGGCGGTGGTGTGTGTGGAGGGTTTGAGAGCAAAAAAAAAGATAGAAGAGTGAGACATTAGGGCAGTAAGTGGTGGAAGTTGAGCCAGAAGATGGAGATGGAAACAAAAAGGAAAAAAAAAAAAAAAAATCACCTTGTTCTCTTACCATCTTACTCTTTCTTCTATTTCCTCTCTTTCCCCATAGATGACCAATTCTTTTCCTCTATCTTTCATGCTCTCCAATCAAAACTCATATGTTTCTCCTATTTTAGTTTTGTCTTCTCTCATCTATTGCCCACTATCCTCCTTTCTAATTCAAACCCAAATCACACCAAAAATATAAACCCAAATTCCAATTAAAAAATAATCACAAATCCATATCACTATCCAAATCTTCCAAAGACTTGACTAAGACCTCAAACAAAGATTCAATACAAAAAAGCTCATTAAAACTCAAATCCAGAGCAAAGAAATAAATCTCAAATCAAATAAAAACCCAAATGAAATAATTTTATTTGAATATTGTGTTTCTGTAATTAACATTCTAACATTATTTGTGTATTTAAGCTGATTGCTTATGAAGCCAAATAGACTACTGTAGGTTTTGATTTGGTTGCCTTTGAGAAAAATAGGAAGATAAGAAGAAGAGGGTTGATCGGTAATTGTGCTCTGTTTGTCGAACATAAAAAGGAAGGAAGCACGATTGTGTTGTGTTGGTCAAAAGCAAAAAGGTAGGAAGCATAAAAGGAAAATATATATATATATATAGAAAGAAAAGAAAAAAAAAACATGGAGTGTTTCAAGACACTTGAGAGCATTATGAATATTTCACTATTTATCTTTCATGACATCAGCAATTTCTGTTAGTAGTGTGAACGGCGATTAAAAAGTTAGGGAATCTTGATATTGTCAGTTAAAGTAAGGGAAGTTTCTGTAATTAGTGAAATCACATGGGAGGTTCCTATATTTGTCAGGAACCTCAGGAGAGGTAAGTGTAATTTACCCAAAATAATAGGACTTATTAAAATATAAGAATATTTTATGGACTAATTGAAATACAATTACTTAAAAGAAGATTTTCTAATAAATTCCCTTTTTCCCAAATATCAAACAAAAAATAAAAAATCATAAAATCAAATCAATACCCTTTCTATTACCAACACAGGTTTGTGAGGTCGTTAAATATGTTTCTTTTTAATAAGAAAAAGGATTTTGATGTTAATTTCATCAATTTATCTTTTAAATTGGTCTTTTATATATATATACATATATATATCATACATACAGTAAATTACCAAAAGTTGACGTAATAACAGAAAAATTAAACTGAACCAATTTAAAAAATTAGAGAGCTTACTTAAACAAAAAATTAGTTTAGAATTATAATTAAAAAAGATGTAAAGTCACTAAGAACTTCTTCTATAATATAGGGAAAATTACACATCAGGTTACTTTTTTTTTTAAAAAAAAAAAAAAGAAAAGAAAATTTAAATCAATGAATATTTTTATACATATTAATAATTAAATTTTTATTCATTTGTAAATATTTTATAAAAACTCTGCTAGTATGTTGTTTCCCCAATGGGTCATGCTCCGGAGCTCTAATTAGAGCTGCAAAAGTGCAGCTCTAATGAGCTGTCACCTATATAAAAAAAAAAAAAAATACAGTGAAGTAAAAGACAAAAAAAAAGAAAGAAAAAGACAAATTAAAGATGTATTAGAAGTTCTTTTTTAATGGTCCAAATCATTTTTGTTTCCCCAATAATATAAGGAAGCTTCTGTCAAACTATCAGACTGTCCTGAAAACTTTTACGTATGTGCTGATGGAATTTCTCTGCTTTTTATTTATTTATTTTAAGACACATATATACCTTCCCATAGACAAATATAAATATAAATGTATAGACTGATAGGCACACACTTTATTATAAATAAATAAAACTTAATGTATAAGGACGTGGTAGTTGGTAGTTAGTGTATGGAACAAGAGTTTCACGAAGAGGAACAGACAGACACTCCCTAATTTCGTAGTGACTAAGGGAGTTGAACACCAACGAGTGAGACGACTAGATCTAATATCTTTATTTCAAGTGGGGGAGGGAGAATTAGTGAAATCTTATTGATTGTGCAACTTTATCCACACCCTAGAAAAAACATGAGAAAAAAAAAAAAAAAAAATTGTACGATCCCTCCATCACACCAGAATAAAGGGGTGATCTCATAATTCTTTTTTTTTTTTTTTTTTTTTTGATGACTCAGGTATCCCCACAGCCGAAGCATGGGACTAATCCTGAGGGCCCTGAAGTTAACGATCGGGCAAACCTCCAGTGGCCCGCACAGTAACCCGTGGGGAGTGGGATTCGAACTTGGGACCTCCAGGAGGAGCAAACTCCCAGACCCCAGGTTTTCTTCCCTCACCCACTGGGCCACCCTTGCGGGTTAATCTCATAATTCTTGATATGTGAAAATACGTTGTTAACACTTCATATTTATTTTGATTTTGATTACCTAAACTTTAGATGACAATACAATATTTTTGCGACTATGGTCATCGATGAGCTAGGCAATATAATTGTTTGACCATTGCTAAGCTAATAAGAGCATTTTAACATAATTCTTTAAATTTAGAGATAGTGCAAAAATTAAAAAATTAAAAATAAAATTTTAAAAAGTTATGTTATAAGTTGACATCTTTAAAAAATAAATTACATTAGGCATTTCTGCACTTTATATCAAATTTACTTTAGTTTTTCATTTTTTTAGTTATAACAGTTATACTTTTACATTTACAGTTAAGTTGTAATGTAATACTTAAGTTAGTTTAGTGTTAAATTATTTAACAAAAATTGTTATATAACTTATATGTGAGGCATTTTTAGGAAGAAAAAATAATGATTTTCCTTTCTTTTCTTTTTCATTTTCATTTTTTTCCCTATTATATTTTGACCACTCCTTTCCATCACTCTTTTCTTGTTGTCCGCACCCTTTCTCCACTCTCCACATCGACTGCCCATTCTTTTCCCGCCACCTCATTCTTTCTCCATGGCTATATGATGGCAATGGGTGGAGGCAAAAGATGGGGGTAGGCACTGAGTTGTGGTCATGCGAAAAAGTGTGTAGTTGATGGGCAGTGGCCATGTGCAGAATAGAAAGGGTAGGGATAACCAAAAAAAGTTGGGAGACTAATAATAAAGGGGTGGATATATAGTGGTGGGTTTAGAAAATATAATGACATAAAATACTATAAAAAAAATAAATAAGAAATAAAAAAAGAAAAGAAATTTTCAAAACATGGTTCGTGTAAGGGTCGCATAATAATTTTTGTCAACTTGACCAAAATACAAAGTTCAAAATGGAATTTGATGTAAAATGTAGCAATGTGAGGTGTAATTTACCCTTGCTAAAAATAGCTACTTCATTTACTAATGTGTTAAATTTATTATTTTATGGTTAATTTTATTTCGCACTATTACATTTTTACTAAATTCTCATTTTTGTTCCTTCAATTTCAACTGTAACAATTAATTCCTTACATTATAAATTATGTTGTAATAATATCACTTTTCCGTCTATCCGGCGGTATGAGGTTGGTGGAACCCGTCATGCTAGCAACATGTGATATTTTTCTCGCCTCATTAATATTTATATACTTTCATTAAAATCTCACCTAAGTCCTTATATATTCACCAAAATCGCACTTTAGTCTTTTTTATTTTTTATTTCTATTATCCTTATAATAGATGGGAAGATGATGATACTGCAATTTAACATAAAATGCAAAAAATGACTATTACAATTGAAAGTAAATTGACTAAAATAATAATTTAGTGAAAATGCAGGGTTGTTATATATAATTAATTTAATATTTTATTTTGTTTTATTACTTTAATATAACAACACATTAGATTGGAAAAAAAAAAAACCTTTAGTCCCACATATTAAATAAATAGAAAACATAATTGATATCTCTCCACCTATTTATGATATTTGACACTGGAGATAATATCAAAATTTCATATAGATATATATTTGATTTTTTATTTTATTGGAGTCATCATTTTGCCAATTTTTACCACAGGTCAATTACTATATAAGATTAGACATATCAATTGAAGATGTCCTAAATTCCCCATACATATTTCTTCATCATGCAATTTTGACTTGTTCCAGTGTCTATTTTTCTTTTTTCTTGTTCTTTTTTTTTTTTTTTTTTGAACTCGAAAAAAGATGATTTGTGGTGTCATCACCGCATTTGTAGGTCTTGATTCTGGGATAGTCGGTTCCCAGCTAGATTTAACCCAATCCATAGGAAGGGACCCACTACCGATACACCAATGGAGCTCAGCCACAAGTCACAGAAAAGCCTGGAGTCGATTGGAGTACATTGCGAAATCTTAAAGAGAGCCAGCTTAAAAATCAACTATTTATCACACTCCCAGAATTCGAACTTAGGTCACCTTTGTGAAAAGAACTGCATTCTCTACTGAGTCACCACCTCCGGTGGTACTTATTCAACTGCTTTGATCATTGAGTCTGCCAGCCTTTTTTAATAATTACATTAAAAAAAAATTAAAAGGTCTTTTGAGTTGAATATCTTCAAAATAAAAAGATAAAATAAGAACAAAGAGAGAAAATAACAAGGAAAAATTCAGGGGAGAGAGAGAGAGAGAGATTCACTATAAACCATTGAGATAATAATAATAATAATAATAATAAATCAACACCAATACTTGAGGTTTGAAGCAATCTTGATTTTCCTACTCAAAAGTAATCGAGCACCAAACAAACTAACAGGAGACAGAAAATATCCAAAAGATCCAACACTAGTATTCGAGGTTTGAAACAATATTTGTTTCACTATTCAAGGGTAATTAATCGTTGAAGCAAAATTGTATCTCCCCTTGCTTTTGGTCCCTCCAATATTTTTAAGAGCAATTTATGTGTAAATCTCAATAGCGACGTTTTTATAAAACACTATTGACAAAAATCACTTATTGTGAGTTTTTAGTGACAACTTAAAAATTTTGTCATAGAGAACGTCACTAAATGTAAGTTTTAGTGACAGTCGAAAAAAATCATCACAAACAAAATATTACTAATTATTAATTTTTAGTGACACATTCAGAAAATTGTCACAAAAAAACTTTTTTTTTTTTATCCAAGATTTTTTTAAGACCAACTTTCATCGACAAATTGATAATGAGAATTTAGTTCAATTATCACGACCTGGTGGTAATTTATATTAGGAAAAAAATTTTTTTTAGTAATTTTTTAGCTAAAATATGAGATAAAGAAAATTAATAATATTTTTAGGATGACCTCTTGATTTTATTTTATTTTTTTATGAAAACATGTGCAAAAAGTAAAGTGAATGCAAATAAATCTTTGACTTTTTAATATTTATTAGCTTTTTAATTTTTTTTTATTAATTTTTTGATTTTTAAATTTTTTTGGTGGATTGCCAAATGACCCCTAAGAATTATTCTTATTCAGTTCTCTATTTATGGACAAACTCAACAAATCTTAACCTCATATAGGGTTCGTTTGGGAACTTGTCTATTTTAATTAGCTTTTTGACTATTTAGTTACTTGACTAGCATGATTAAAAAAATTTATGTTTAAAATTAGAGGTGTTCAAATAACCAAATCATCCGACAAAACCGACCGAATCCGACCAATCCGACATAGCTGCGGACGGTTTCAAATTACATTGGGTCGGCGGCGAGTTAAATTGCTCAGACCCGTTCTATATTCAGTTGAGTTACGGTTTGAAATGATAGTTGGTCTTTTTATAGTTGATTTAATGGTTGTGAGAAAGAAAAAAAATAATTATGATTTATATTTCATATTCCGTCTTATTAATTATTTTAACTTATTTTATTTTTATTGATTATTTTAATCAAAAAATTCACCAATCCAACTTCTCAAAAATCCCTATAATAGTATAACCACACATATTGGACTTTCAGTAAATTTCAAACTCTACAACCCATCTCAAATACGTCTAAAAAAAATAAAAATTGTACAAGCCCGTACTCCCCCAAGTATGGATGGATGATGGAAGCGAGTGTGTTAAAAAAAAAAAAAAACTAAAGAGTTTTAATTGTCATTTTTAACCCGTCAATTGCAACAACAACCAAAAAAAAAAATTTGTATAATATTCACTATTCAGTTAAAATCGAAATAGGAAGTGATTTTTTTGACTTGTGTTTGGATTTTAAATTTTTGAAGAAAAAAGAAAAAAAAGAGGCATGCAAAGAAAAAAAACAAATAGCTTCTATTTCGTTAATTTTTCCTTTTTTTTTTCTCTCTCTCTTTTCTTTTACTCCACAAATATTTGTATAAATTTAAAAATTCAAACACAACTTGAATTTAGATGAATTTGGTCAAATGTTGCATTTTACGTTAAACTAGATAATGGCATTAGTGTGAAAATCAAAGTTGAGAGTATGTGTGGAACATCTCTGTAGTCTATTATTAAGAGAGAGTTTTAATGACTAAAATTTTTTTTTTTCTAAAAATAAAAATTTTGTTGTAAAAAATATTTTTAAATTAATTATTAATAATCATTAAAAAGTCGACTTGAAAAGTCAAAAGAAGAGCGTGTAGTAACAAAATTTTGAAAATGTCAGTAATAAATGCATTTTTAGGGACAAAATAATTTGATTCTAGAAAATTTTATTTTTTGAGGCAAAAAATTAGGTCCCAAAAGGATAATAATTAATCACTAAATGTCCAATTTTGTCGCTAAATAATGACACTTCTGACAATAACAATATTTTGTCGCTAAAACTTTAAGGGGAAACTTATTGATAAATCCTATACACAAAATTCAAAATCCATTTAGTCTTAAAACAAAACACTTGCACCAATTAATCCTATATATTTTTAATTGTTACCAAAAAATCTTATTTAAAAAAAAAATTGAAGACGTTGCTATATCCCACCATCGCCAGGCTTCCATCAGACAATCATCAGAGACTTGCCGAAATGTTTAACATCACCGGGAAGTCGCCGGAATATCACTAAAAATTCGTCGGAGTATCGCTAGAATATTTTGAGGGTCATCGGAATTCATCTAAATATTTAGAATGTTCACTGGACGTCAAAAATATCACCGGAGACTCACCAGAATATCTAGAACATTGTCCCAAAAAAAAAAAAAAAACTGAGAAATTAAAGTGAAAAGAACATAGAAAAATATGCTAAATATTGATAAACTGAAAAAAGAAAAAAAAAACCAAACAACAACAATGGAAAAAAATATATGTTATTTTTAATTTTTGTACAGTTTAAGCAAATAATTTCTAATATTGATCAAACTGAAAGCAAGTTTTGAAATTGTAAAATGTTACAGTTTCAAAATATTATTCTATTAAATATTTATCCTTATTAATCAAACTGAAAAACCTGTTATGAAACTGCAAAATTTTACAGTTCTAAAGAATAATTAATTTCAACACTCAACAAAAAAAAATAATTTGAAACTGTAAAATTTTACAGTTTTCACTGCATATAATTAAAACTCGAAAATAACTTGTTCAGAACTTGAAAATTTTCTCTATTATAACAGGAAAATAGAAATGTGTAGTACAGAAAAAGTATTAAAACTAAGAAATCGAAGGAAAGAAACAGATATAGAGAGATGCTTTCTGACAACTATTTTTTGGTTTAGATCTAGCCAGATTTAACGTAGATCTACTCACATCCGATTTGAGTAGATTTACTCGTATTCTTCTTCAGAAACTCATCTCTTTCACTGTTAGTGACCACGAAGTAAGGAATTGGTGCTTGGTGGTTGCCCACGAACCCCAATCAATGGTGGTCGTCGATCACTAATGATTGTAGATTAGAAAAAGAAAAGAAAGAATGTATGGTCGTTGTTGTCGTTAACATCAGAGAAAGAGAGATAAAGAAAAGAAACAATGTGTAGGAAAGAGAGGAGAAGATAGATGGATATAGGACTTTTAAATCTATCTAAAAAAAATTGAGATTAAATAGAATGCACCATTTTGAAAAAGATAATTTGCCCAACTTTAATTTGTTGTAGTGAGACCATTTATGTAAAAATTGAAATTGATTGATATTAGCAGCCATGTGATTAGATCATAAATAATACCAAAAATAGATGATGTATTCTTGAAATTATACTTGTTATCTTTTCTTTTTTTTTTTAATTTTTTTTTCCCATAGATTATAGATAATTCTCTTTGCCAAGCCCTACAACATTAATAATTTAGAATATCGAGATGGGCTTAACGTGGCCCACATCAACAAAATTTCACCGTCTGGTCCATAAGTCCAGCCAGTATTACTAAACCTGTTTATAAACCTTAGCTTTCACTTAGTCCATTAATTTATTGGGCCCAAAAGTTTGTTATGATGAAAGCCTTTTTGTCGGGCTAGGTTTCGAATTGGGCCCACAAGTAGGCAGAGTTTGGGGCCTAACCTACTGATGAAGTACAAGTTTCTGATGTTTGGGAAGAGGCCAACCCAATTGTTTGATATTAGGATAAATTACTCTGACCATCTCTGAACTATGCAAAAATATAATAAACCCCATAAATTTTATATAAATTTATAAATGGCTTAACTAATACAGATGGTGTTTAAACATAAGAGAAAATAAAATCATATATACATTTTCGATATAAAAGTACTAGAGAATTTACCAATAAAAATAAGACTAACAGCTATATGAATTAAGATTTGAAGGAAGCTTAATACAATTATTACCCTTGAATTTACGGACTTTGCTCGTTGATGAGGGCAAGCGCTAGCAAAGTTAACATTGTGGTGTTTTAAAAGTTGGTAAAAAAGTTAATTTTTTTGACTTTTTTAGTTTATTTTATCTTTCTATAGATAAAAATATAAGAGACGATGTGACCCAAAATAGATAAAAAGTCAAAAGCTGACTTTTTACTAGGTTGCCAAAATACCCATTATGATGGATAATCAATTGCTGAATTTCCTGCTTAATGATTGAAGTAATTTCACTTATTATTTTTTTGGTAAATTTTCCCTAACCTAACTAAACTAGACGTGAATCCTGACCCTCATTCCACAACTCTTTACATATTAACATTAAACAACTCAAAATTCATAATCTAAACATAATTTGAAAGGTCTTTATATTCTTAGGCCTCGTTTGGGAACAGGTTAATTTAGTAACTTTTTAGATATTTAGCTAAAATATGAGTTAAAAAAAATTAGTATGTTTGGGATGACTTTTTAGTTTTTTACGAAAAGATATGCAAAAAAGTAGAGAGAAAAGAGAATCTTTGACTTTTTGGTATGAGTTGTTAACTTTTTGACTTTTTTAATAACATTTTAGCTCTTTGGCTAAATCGGTCTGTTGCCAAACGAGGCCTTAATTTGTTATTTAGTATAGTTTATTGTAAGTTAAGAATTAATAATAAAATAAAAACAAACTCACACATCTTTCAATTTTCAAATAATTAGTTTTTAAAAAATTAATTAAGCTATTTTAACTTAATAAATTATAAATAAAAATTATATGAAATAATCTAATACAAACTCTTAGAATAAAATAAAAATATTATAAACACTTTAAATAAACTGTACCAAACAGGCCGAAGGCACAAAAATGTGTTTATTGGTGAGAAAAGTAAATTCACATCACATGCTCAATTGGGGTTCACCATTTGCTTGTAAATATTATATGAACCGTAAATATACCAGAGATGAGAGAGGGTAAAATGTATAGACAATATTACACGATATAAAATCCGACATGATCCTAAATTATCGCTGACACCAAAACATTGAAATTCATGAAGTGAACATTATTCACATAAAAATACAAAGTTAGCATAACATCAAAACTAATAAATATGATGCTAGAAATATGAAAGTGATAGATTTTATGGCCTTGTTTAGTTTGTGTTTCTCAAAAAAATTTAGAAAAAATTTTCTATAAATAAATTTTCAAAATTAATTAAATCAAACGAATTTTTCTAAATTTTTTTTTCCAAAACTTGTTTAGTTTACAAGTTTTCTAAACAAATCTCTCTCTCATACACATCAAATCAATCACTTTTTTCAAAACTCTCTCTCAAAATAATTTTTCAAAACATCTTTTGAAAAAAAATCAAATCAAACAAATTTTCGTACTTTTTATCTCAAAACATGTTTCTCAACTTTCATGTAAAATTTAGGCAAATTAATTAATAAGTTCTATATTTTAAATTTGTAATTTATATAGTTTTATATTTTTTTTTTTATGAGATTCATTTAGTTATTTTATATGTATAATGATTTATTTGTCTATCATATTGAAAAGTTATGTTGGAGTGTTATATTTACAAAAAATACACTAATGATAAAGCATCCACAATAGATGTGTTAAAAATATTTGTTAAAGTGTGCTACATGACAAAAATTGATAAAAATAAGGTCCAAAAATATATGTTAAAGTGTATTAAAAATTTGTTAATTTTAGAAATTAAGTGATAGTGCAATGAATATGTTAAGATATGTGTTAAGGTATGTATTAAGAATATATATATATATATATATATAAACAATAAATAAAATAAACAAATAATTTAAAAGAGCAGTGGCCCCACCCCACTGCAATGTGTCAGCTTCTCTAGGCCCTCTTTCTAGTCAAAAGAGTGGTGTTTTGAGAAATTGGTAAAAAGTTAATTTTTGGTTTTTTTTAGCCAAAAAAGTTAGTTTTTTGAATAATAACTTGGCTAAAAAAGCTAAAAGTTAGCTTTTTACTATGTTGCCAATTGTTAACACTGACACTAATTTGAGCCTTTAGGCCTCATTTGGCAAGTGATTTTTTTAATTAAAAAGTCAAAAAGTTATTAAAAAAATTAAAAAATTAATAACTTATATCAAAAAGTCAAAAAATTTCTTTTCTCTTTATTTTTTACACATCTTTTTATAAAAAATAAAAAAATCATTTCAAACATATTAATTTTTTTTACCTCATATTTTAACTAAATAACTAAAAAAATTAAGCCAGCCCACTAACAACTCCATGGCATGGCAAATTTAACCCATAACTCGCCACTAGTTTAACATAGGACACTAACGCCCCATTTAACTAGTATACTGTGGATGTCCTTACATTATAGTGTTTTTGAAATGTTCCATTTAGGAAAAATATATTAAATTTTTTTTTAGTATTAGAGTGTTCGGAGCGTTATATTACAATATTATATTATAAAAATGTTATATCTGAAAAAAATATACTAAATAATATTTTAGTATTAGAGTGTTACGTTTAGAAAAAATACACTAACAATTTTTTTAGTATGTTACGTTTTTGAAGTATTATATGAGAGTGGTTTTTAGTGTTACATTAGATTGTTATCTTTAAGAAAAGTGCACTAAGAACTATTTGAGTGTTGGAGTGTTTGGAATGTTACATTGGAATGTTATGTTATTGGAGTGTTATGTTTAGAAAAAATACACTAAGGAGTCTTTTAGTGTTGGAGTGTTATGTTTAGAAAAAAAAAAATACACTGAGGAGTTTTTAAGTGTGTTACATTTTTTTGAATATTACATTAGAGTATTACGTTGTTGGAGTGTTACATTTGCAAAAAGTAAATTAAGAAGTTTTTTAGTGTTGGAGTGCTACGTTTGGAAAAAGTATATTAAAGATTTTTTTTTAGTGTTACTTTTGAGTAGGGCTGTCAATGGATCGGATTTAACCCGAATCCGATCCGAATCCGATCCGATAATCCGAATCCGTTTACAAAAAAAATCCGATCCGATAATCCGATAATCCGAATCCGTTTAATCCATTTATTAAATGGATTGAATCTGCAAAAATCCGATCCGACCCGATAACCCGATAATCCGATCCGAGTATTATCAATTTGAATGAAAAAAAAACACAAAATGAAAAAAAAATCAAATTATATAAAATTATAGCTCAATAAATAAATAAATGGATCGGATCGGATTATCGGATCGGATATCCGAAATCATCGGATTCGGATATCTATAATCGGATATAGACTAATCGGATTCGGATCGGATTCGGGTTTGACATAATCGGATTCGGATTCGGATTTTGACAGATCCGATCCGAATCCGATCCATTTACAGGCCTACTTTTGAGTATTACATTAGAATAACAGAAACGTGATCTAAAAATTGGATCCAACTTCCTTAAGATGACGTTTGCCAATGAGGAAGGGTAGAAATGTCTACCAAATCAAACCAAACCAAAATCTTAAATAGGATTTCATGATAAGATTGTCAAAACAAACAGGTTCTATCAATATATTAAAAAATTCATAAAATTAATTGAAATAATTGATTCCCATATGAAATTTCCTGATAATTTTATTATATATCTAAGGGGTTGTTTGGCAAGAAGGTTTGGGTGGGTTAGGGGCTAAAATAATCCCAAAAAACAAAATAGGCTATTTTGGACACAAAAAACAAAATATCAAATCCAACCCATAATCATTACAATCCCCTCTCACAAAAAAAGTCAAAAAAATCAAAAAGTCAAAAAATTCTTCCCAAACTAAGCTAAAATAGCCAAAAAACTAAAAAGTCAAAAAGTAAACTCACTTCCTAAACGGAGGCTAAGAATATATCTGCCATAATCTTTTGAACATGTGGATTCTAGAAATTAAAAAAGAAAAGGAAAGAAAAGAAAAAAAGAGATAAAACCAATTTTCTTTTTTTTGGGGGGGAGGGGGGGGGGGTTTGAGTAAAAGGTGGAGAGGAGTTTATTTAGACTCAATAAATTTTAAATTAAATTATAATAAAATATTTATTTTTATATTTTAGTTAGTATTTTTTTATATATACATATTTCATCAAACTCTTTATTTTAAAATTTAATTTGAAAAAATATTAATTTTTATTCATTTTCTTTTTTATTTAAATAATTTTTGAAAAAAATCAACTGACAACAAAGCAACAAAAGAACATTGGGTGGTCGATCAGGTGGTTAACCACTTAGAGAAAATTGTCCAATTTTGCCAAATGAGAGAGATATTAGGTGGTCGATTACTTCGTGAAAATTGCTCAATTTTACCAAATGAAAGAATTATTTTCTCTCAAATAAATAATAAAATAATATATAATTTGTGAATAGTACATCACTACATCAAGCGACGTACTATAATAATGTCAAAATTTGTTTTGCAATAGCTAGCATGATGTAATAGTGTTTTTGAATCTTATCCGACTAATATAGCTCCAAAACTAGTACATCAAGGTTGATGTTGATGCTCTTACTAGGAAGTGAGGCAAATATTTATTAATGCAGCCGTGCTGGGGACCCCAGTTGGGGGTGACCCCCAGCACCCCCACTCCACGTGAGAGGCTGTGGACCAAGTAAAAATCAAAAAAAAAAAAAAAAAATTCAACCAATCACGTGCTGCCACATCAGCTGGGGGTCACTGGGGGTCTTCAAAATTGGGGGTGCAAATCATTTTTCTTTATTAATGGGTGAGGATCCTTTTAGGGTGTAATTTTTATTGTGTTTTTTTTGGGGCCATGCTTCAGATTTCCAGTGATGTGGCGCCGTCTCATTCGCTAAAATCCAAAAAAAAAATAATAATAATAATTTTTTTTTTTGGCCAATCATCTTCCTACACACATGACCCCCAGTGACCCCCACTGAGATCTTAGGCATTTTTGTGTTTTTTTTTTTCATAAAAAGAGTTACAACCCTCGTATATTTGTAATTATTTTTTGGGTCTTGTGCACTGATTTATAATTTTCCCTTTATAGAATGACAAAAAGTACCAATTGCTTTTCAATTGCCACACTGCCAATGCCACCGGTGCTGCCAAAAAAATAATGTAGGTTTCATATTCAACTGTTATAAATTTGGACTCACAGATACAAAATTACGTAGAAATTTATCCAAAACAAATTATGCATGGTCTAAATTTAGCTCTTTTATAGTGAGACTTACATTTGAAATAAATCTAAACTATATATTTATTTTTTGAATAAATTTTTTGAGCCCCTAATTTTTCTGAATTTAAAATTCTTTTAAAATTATTGTTTAGTAAGGAATAAGAATTAAATTTCCTTGAGATACACTGCATACAAGTTCACCACTCTAAATCAAAAAGAGCAAAAGCATGTGCTTTTGGAATATAAGAGAAAGGAACACAACATACAAACAAAAAGCTGAAAAAGAACTTGTCTTCTTCAACCATGCAATATCCACAATTCCACATGGATGCATAATTTCTTTATACCCACATGGTTAGCACTTAATCGAAAATTATAATCATGTACTGAGTAATGAAATTATTAAAATCACTATTTTGAAATAGTATTATTATAGTCTGAATAACAGAATGTTTCTCAAGGGATGTGGACTGGTTACCCACATGATCTATATACATTAGGGATCTCTTGGCCCCATATAGGAGATCTTGGAATCAGATGGATGATCACGACTATCAATTTCTGTTGGAACAATCTTCTGTGTATATAAAATAACTTGAAATAAACTCAAACAAAATAAATAAATAACATATCGAATTTATTTTGTCGAACCAAATAAAAATTACAAGACCAAGTCGAGTGTGTGACACTCTGTCCTTAAGACAGATTCACCCCGCTACGATGCTTACGGTTGAATGGCGTCTATCTCCCAGGATACAATGATCTTCACAAAAATTTATAGAAGCACTTCAAATAAATTTATTCGGCGAACCCAACCTGTGATCTATACTCTCTTTTATTTATTCTAAAACTAAAATGAAGAATATATGTACTTAGAGCAAAATGGACAGCAATATCAAAAACCAACAGACTGAATTTTTTCCCGGATACTTAACATTGTTGGAATGTAGAATTTATAGGCAATTACACATGACCCGAACAGGTGCAAACGGAAATGAAAAGGTGCAAAACTGCCGTATCACATGGAACAGTGTTTATTTCCCCCAAACAATTTTGAACACAGAACCGTTGGATTGGCAAAGTTCAAAATTGTTTGAATTTAATATTTAAACTATTTGAATAGTTTAAACAAAAAAGTCAATGGAGGAAAGAATAACAAACAGTTTGGAATTTAATATTTAAACTATATAATCTATTATAGGAAACCATATTAGGAAACCAAAAATAAAATTATATTAAAATTAAATTCCCACAACAATTTTTATTGAAAAATTCAAATGAACTTTGTCTAAAAATTAATGTCAAACCCGAAAACGACATCAATTTTCCATTCACTCATAAATGGTTTTGACGTTCCGTCTTCACCGTGTGACTTGCCACGTGGCAAGGAACACGTCACCTTTTCGGACCCACCCCAAAAGACGTTTGGGGCCCACCCAAAATGGGCTCAAAATTATGCCTATATAAAACCATTTTCCAACAATTTCATCTCCGACCTATATTATATTAAGTGAAAATTTTAAAATTTTTGAGATATTAATTTGTGATTATATTTTAATTTTAAATAACAAATAATAATTTTAATTAAATAATAAAAAACAAATCAACACACAGATTTAATGTGGAAGAACCATAATTGGAGCTCTTTCAATTGTGATAAAAAAAAAATCACAGGTTAAAGCCACCAAATAATCTACTAAGAAGACAAAATAGAATTACGCATATGTATCCTCAATTACCTAGCGAATCTATGCCCGAATGGAATCAATCCCGATGTGTCTCTTCTACCACCATCTTCATCTAAATTGTCTTGCTCAACGTTAAATCTACGGCGCTAAAGCTTCCACCCAAATTCCTCAGAATCCACCAAAAAATAACTGTCTCTTTTGTAAATAAAAGAAAACAAACAAACCCATTGGTGATATTGATTTAAAGTTCATGGATCCATTGATCACTCTTAAATCATCAAGAAAACACTCATAAAGTACCTTCCAAACACTTTGTTTTTTCTTCCTCTCTAAAAATCTAGACGGCTCAAACCCTAAAACGAGCAAATAGCACACTTTATAGTAAACTGGATCGCGAAAACCGTTCAAGCGCACACTTCACTACTCGAGTGGTGTAAAATCCCTGAGATATTGATTTGTGATTATATTTTAATTTTAAACAACGAATAACAATCTCAATCAAACAATTAAAGACAAATCAACACACTGATTTAATGTAGAAAAATCACAATTAAAGCATCTCCAATTGTGATAAAAAAAAAAAATCATGGGCCAAAGTCACAAAATAATCCACTAAGAAGACAAAAGGAATTACATATGTGTACCCCCAATTGCCTAGCGAATTCACGCCCGAATTGAACTGACCCTGACGTGTCTCTTCCACCACTGTCTTTACATCGGAATTGTCTTGCCTAATGTTGAATCCACAACGCTGATGTCAAATCTATGATGATGAGCTACTCCAAAATCTATCGAAGTTTTAGGCCCAAATTTTTCAGAATCCACCAAAGAATAACTCTCTCTTTTGTGAATAAAAAAAAAAACAAACAAACCCTTGATGATATTGATATGAAATCCATGGATCCATTGATCACTTCTAAATCATCAAGGAAACACTCATAAAGCACCCTCCAATATAAAACGCTTTGTTTTTTCTTCCTCTCTGAAAATCTGGACGGCTCAAACCCTAAAACAAGCAAACAACACACTTTACAGTAAACTGGATTACGAAGATCGCTCGAGCGCATACTTCACTGCTTGAGCGGTGTGAGTAAAGGCAGTGCAAAACATATAGGCTGACCGCTCGAACGTAACATTTACCACTTGAGTGGTAAAACTTATTTCCTAGAAGTTCAGACACTCTGCATAGGCACAATTTGAGTTAAATTTGCATCTAAACACTCACATCCTTACTGAAACAAAAGGGTGAATAAAATTATAATTCAAATAAGTTTTGTTAAACGGGATTGCCAATTACAAAAACTTAACAATATCCCCCTTTGGCAATTCTGTGACAAAACACACATAACAAATAGAATCCTAATCACCCTAACCCATTACAACCAACAAAAATAAACTTCTTTCTCAAGGTCAAGATCTGCAAAACAGTTATTGGTGTCATGGTCTGCAAAACAGCTATTAGTGTCACAAGAGTATATCAAAGCAATATACATATGAAAAGATTATCTTGAAGCACAAATCAATGAAAATTTTAAGAACAAGCAAACACACACAAAATGAATTGATGGAAATTTTAAGAACATGCAGACACACACGCAAAAAATTCCCCCTCAAAATTCTTTCCCTTTTTGTCATGAATTGTCAAAGAAAGTTCAGTCAACTAAAGTAAGAGTATTGAAATACATAAGCAAGGACAAGATGATGTAATAATTAATAACATGAGACAAATAAGTAATATATAAGCAGTATATAGCAACATGCAAACCAACTAACACCAACCTCTCTTAACAAACCAATCAATGCAAGGCCATGCTAAAAGAACTCCTCTGCAATGATTAACCAAACTCCCCATCACTATAAGCAACCATAAGCACCAACACAATCAACAAAAAGGAAAAGACAAAATCAATATGGTGAAGCAAATAATGAATTTCAGATTTCTACCTTAAAACACACAAGAATGTCCAAGAAACACAATTACTAAAAACACAATGTGCACAACCTGTAGAAAATTCCTCATGAAAGAATGTGATGCAACATGTGAAAACCAAAGATCCCATGATAAAAGAGGTGTGTGGCTCTTGGAGTTCGACAAACACTAGACTCAAATCCTAGTAATAATCTGATGGTTGGACCACTAACAAGAGAAATGCATTTATATTTTTTTTTTTTTATATTTTTTAGACCTCATTGTGTTGATTTGCTTGAGACCAAACATGAAGAGAGGTTGTGTTTGCCTAGACCTAGGAATAGGAGATTAGAAACTAAGTTGAGACGGGCTCCCATTGAAGGGGAAAGGAACTACAACGTCTAGAGATCACCCAAGAGTTGCAATACTCACAACATTATTCATACTAAAGCGGCTTAGATGAGAAAGCTTGACTTGGGTTAATTTGTTTATTCATTTATTTATGTATTTATTTTTGTTTTGATTTTTTGTTTGTTTGTTTTTTGGTCTTTTGTGTGTGTTTGTTCGTTTCTTTCTTGCTTTCCATAAAAAAAATAAAAATAAAAATAATAACTAAAAAGATTTTCTTAGTAGGGTTTTGCAAGTTTGAAATTTTTGAGAAGTTCTTGGTGCATATTAGAATTAATGAGAATATCCATTACATGTTAATATATGTGTGCTATCTATGGTCATTTCTCATTTTGAATTGTATGTACTTTGATCAATATGCCCATTCTGTACACACACTTGGATTAGCAAATACCTGACTCTTCCATATAAGTGGTTAAAGTTTCCTAGGGTCTACTAGTAGTGTTTCTTGTGTTTGTCTTGAGAAATTGACCAATGCTAGCATATCTTGGGTGATGTTGAGTCTCTTAACCCCCCTACCATCTTTTTACATCTCCACGGCTTTCCTTTCGGGTCATTGTAGTCATGGCACGAGATAAAGGCTACCTCAGAGTCACCAACCAGGCTATCTTTATTTTATCCATGCTTTCCTAGTTTGGTTTTCATACTCTTGAGCATGAAAGTCGCCAGTGAGTGTGCAAAAAAAAAAAAAAAAAAGACCTTTAACCTCATTACGACCAATGAAATGTCTCATATCCCACGAGGTATTAGAATTTCTTCCACCTCTATGAGACACTCTTCCATACAACTCATAACGATAAGGGTGTATATGGCTATACATACCACAATGATAACAAATAAAAACATGGTGTATTCTCTTTTATTTGACCTTACCAACTCTACGAAGATTAAGAAGTCCATCTTCATGTTGAATCTTTTCCTCCCATTTTCCTTGAATTATTGTATCATGAGACGTAGATGCACACCATTTTTACTCTTTGTCACCACCAAAGCCAATACCACTCTTGTCATAACACATTTGTTGAGACCCAATGATATTGTCTAAAATCTTTGATCCTTTTAACAAACTTGAGCTTTTCCTTTTTCTTGACGACTAACTCTTCCGAGGCTGCTTAAGACATCTCGAGTGTTTCAATCTTTTCTTCATACGTTGCATAGATTTTTTGTAGCTCATTCCTCTCTGTCTCACAAGTTGAAAGTTTTGCACAAAGAGTTTGTCAATCATTTGAGATCTTGATGGCATTATTCCTAGCCTCAGAAATCTCCTTCTTTAATTTGACATTCTCACTTTCACAAGCTTTAGGTTTGACAGTGAGTTTGTCATTCAACTTAGGTAAGTTAAAAGACTCCTTATACAACTTTTCATAAGCTTGTTGTAGTGTTTCACCATCTACATCACCATCACTCTCCGAGGATTCATCATCAATGACATTCTCAACTAGCCTCTTTGGATACTCCATTTGTTTTTCAGTTCCAGAAGCCACTATGAAAGCAAGAAATTGTTCATGCTCCTCTTCACCTTGAGCCTCGTTGTCACTTTCATCCTTATCAAACTCTGATTCATCATCCCAAGTGATAGCAAAAGCTTTTTTCTTCCTCAAATGACTAGGGCATTCTTGAACAAAGTGGCCAAAACCTTGGCATTCATAGCATTGGACTCTTTGAGGCGTCACTTGTATTTTTCCTTTCTTCTTCTCTATTTTAGGATCAGTTTTGAGTTACTCTTTTCCCTTGGATTTGTGAGTTAATTCCACAAGATTAGGCTTTATTTTCATAAAAAAAAAAACTTTTTAAATTGTTTTACAAATGCATCTGGAATCTTGGAATCAAACTCACAATCATCATCGGAATCCTTTCCAACTCTATGAGTACCACCAAAAGTAAGATTATCTTTTTATTTCTTTTTGAAATTCATGTGTGCCTCATAGATTTAGAGCTTTCCAACCAAATGATCCAGCTTGAGATTGTCAACATATTGAGCCTCCTCAATAGACGTAACTTTTGGTTAGAACCGATCGGATAAGGACCTCAAAATTTTTTCCACAATCTTTGATTCTGGTATTTTTTTTCACCTAAATTGAAGCTGAAATTTACAATATCACTCAACTTCACATAAAATTCATCAAATGTCTCACTATTTTTCATGAAAAGGTTTTCAAAACTCAAAGTGAGCCTTTGAAGTTTTGAACATTTAACTGAATGAGTTCCTTCATGAATAGTTTGTAAGATATCCCAAGCCTTTTTTGCTATTTCACAATTACAAATATGATTAAACTCTTCTAGTGTGACGGCGCAAAAGTGAGAATTAATAACTTTACTATCCCAGCTACTATTTTGATAATCAGTTGTATTCCATTTATCAATTGGTTTGGGAAAAATTACTCCATCAATGGAAATCATCGATTCGGTCCACCCACACATGACAGATTGCCAAACTTTTTCATCAATAGATTTAAAAAAATGCTCTCATCTGAGCTTTCCAAAAAGAATAATTAGATCTGTCAAGTAGAGATGGTCGCACCGTAGAATTCCCTTCACGAATTGAATCCATTATCACAAATCAAATAAGATCTCGCTCCTAAAGTTTTTAAAAAAAGACTGACCGACCTGCTCTAATATCAATTAAAAAGTCTAAAATCCCCAAAATATTGATTTGTGATTATGTTTCAATTTTAAACAACGAATAATAATCACAATCAAACAATCAAAGACAAATCAACACACCGATTTAACGTAGAAAAACGATAATTAGAGCGCCTTCAATTGTGATTAAAAAAAAAACAACGGGTCAAAGCCACCAAACAATCTACTAAGAAGACAAAAAGAAACTACACATGTACCATCACTTACCTAGCAAATCTATACCTGAATTGAACTGACCTCGATGTACCTCTTCCACCACTATCTCCACTTCAGAATTGTCTTGCTCAACATTGAATCACAATGCTAATGTTGAATCCACGATGATGCACCACTTCAAAATCCACCAAAACTTCAGCCAAAGTTTCCCGGAATCTACCGAAAAATAACTCTATCTTTTATGAATAAAAGAAAACAAACACACCCTTTGATGATGTTGATTTAAAGTTCATGGATCTATTAATTACACTTAAATCATCATGGAAACACTCATAATGCACCTTCCAATATAAAACATTTCATTTTTCTTCCTCTCTGAAAATGTAGGCGGCTCAAACCCTAAAATGAGCAAACATTGCACTTTATAGTAAACTGGATCGCAAAAACCGCTCAAGCACAAAATTCACCACTCGAGTTGTTGGAAATGCCCATTTATGTTATCTATGTAAATTGAATTTGAATTATAATCTATCCTATTTGGATAACTCACTATCAAATCATATCTTATCAAGAGATATGGATAAATGGTTAGATAGTCAACCTATATATCTGATACGGTATATGAGATGTCAGATGAATCTAATAACGAATGATTTTTCCCATGCTCTCTATTTAACTCTCTCCTATTTGTTTTAACGATCAAGCCTTTGCACTGTGACTAGTGTAGGTAACACTCATACTGTGGTATCACTCCATTGTTGGGTGTTCTTAGTTCGTGGTGGTGAAGTACATGATTTACCTACATGGTTCTTGGTTTCGGATTCTATCAAACAAGATATGGTTTGAATCCTTTTACCTGCTGTGTTATCTGTATCTTGTATTGGTATCAAAGCCATAAATGGATATTTTCGTGCTTATTTTTATGCATTAAAACATGTATATAATTATATATATATATACATATACATGATATATGCATGAAAATTAATATTTTTTCAAACTTTCTCTGATTAACCTGAAATTTACATATGTTGTAGTACATTTCATGTAGAATATATCTGCAAAGTTTCATGAAAATCAAACAGTGAGATTGCAAGAAAAATGGAGACCCATTTTATATTCTCGAAACTTTGTTTCCATGATGGTTTTACATGCATTAATTTCAGTCTACAAATCTTACATATTTAGAATTCTTATTTCGAGACCTTCGAAACCATTTATTATTTGTTAGATTTGGACTTACGGTTGATGAGAAAAATCAAACCCTAATTTGGGTTTGTTTTGATTTTTTGGTGGCTTAAGAAAGAAGATGAAGTGCAGACTTTCTGCACTTCCACTCTCATTAGAGAGAGACTGTGATACACCACATTATTTATGTTCATTAAATGTCATTTTTGAGACCATCAATGTTTTTATTTTGGAAAATGGAGTCCAGCAGTATCAAAGTTGGACCAGAAAACACCCCGGAAGGCGGCACGTGGATTGCACGTGCCAAATGACGCTGTCAACGTCACCCACGCGCACGCCAAGTGTCACTGCTTGCCCGCATGCGCAAGGCGCACTTCTCACATGCGCCGCGCACAGAGCCGAACAGCGCCGTTTTCCGCTCTATCTTGGCTGGCTTGGCTGTTGGATGCTAAGGCTTTGTTTGTTTTTAAAAAAAATTCAAAATTGCTTTAAATGGTCATAAGTAATTTGTTATAGCTTTGTTTTAAGCGTGGTTAGTACTGTTGGACTTAGAATTAAATGTTTTATCTACTGTAAAATCTTCAAATTTTTATGAAAATAAAAATATTTTTCTTGAAATAATAATTCATTATTTCTGCTTTAAAATGCTTTTGCTGTTGCATGACTAAGTTTATGGGGCAGAAATTTTACTGTAAACTACTGTAATGGTTTACTATTTATTGGTATGATTGTTGCATTTTCCCAAATTCTGGAATATTTATTTCTAATTTTATGTGTGTTTATTAATTATTTAAAGTTCCAGAAAATACCAAAAAATTCCAGAAAAATTTCAGAAGTGATGTGCTTTATGTTATAGCATAATCTAAATATTAGACACAACATATTGTTATTTTTGCCTAGAGTTTGTAATATGTTGGGATTTGAGAAACATGATTAATTTTTTTTTATTTATTTAATTCCATTATTAAATGAATATAGCATGAGTTAATTGTAAATTTACATTAAGATGCTATTGCATGGAATTAGACTAGTTATCATGTTTTCTACATGCCATAAGAAGTGGGAGGTTTTTTTTTTTTCGCGCATGGAATTAAATTAAATTTTGATAATTGTCACTAGAGGCGCAAAAGATGACTACGAGCATAGAAAATTTTCGATCTTCAGACATGTGAAATGTTATCATTATTTAATTTAGATTCTTTTCCTGCAAATAATTTTGTGTTGCTATCATTAATATCCCCTGCGCATTTGTTCTTCCATTACTTTGTATGTAGAAATGGCAGCTGAGACAGTGATGGCAGACTTAACTAAGGGAAAGAAATTGGATGGTGATAACTATGACATAAGACGCCGTAAGATCCAATACCTCCTCAACGAGCAAGAAGTTTTTAGACACACTTAAACAAGTGATGGTTGAGCCTAAGCAGGGCAATACAGCTCAACATCGTCGTGATCTTGAAGTCTATCAGACTTGGAGTAATAAAGATCGGTGTTTACCATGTTGAACAGCATGCACAACGACTTGATTAGTGAGTTTGAACATTGCCCGACTGCATTTGAGATGCGGAAAGTTCTCAAGCAAAAGTTTGGTGTCACCTCTTTGGCAAAGTTACGTGGGCTGACTATGAAGTTTGACTCTTATCAGAAAACGGTGCATCACTCGATGAAACAGCATTTGAGGGTCATGTTAGCCTTGATACGTGAACTTGCGATTGCTGAGCACAATTTGACTCCAAAACAACATGTACAAGTTGTGATTCGCTCTCTGTCAAATTCTTGGGGACAGATGAAGCAGAACATGATGCATAATAAGAGTGTGAAAACATTCGATGACATTTCGCGTCATTTGAAGCTAGAGGCTGAGCGCCTAAAGGCTACTAAGTCTGATGGTTCTGCTATGGTGGTTAAGTCAAGCTCACATAGGACTTCTCAGTTCAAGCGTGGAAAAGCAAAAGGTGCTCCTAAGAAGCAAGCAGCAACTACGCTAAAGCCCAATGGCGCTAGAAATTTCAAGCGTAAAAGCAAGAGTGGTGGCAAGAAGGGAAAGGCTAAACTGACATGCTTTAACTGTAATAAAGAAGGACACTTCGCTTGGGATTGCACTAAGCAGAAGAAGGTACTCATTTACTTAATTTCTCGCATTCAATGCTTTGTTTCTAGTCAAGCATTAATTGCTTATTCTCCTTATTTTTGGGTTGTAGACTCAGGAGCAACAGATCACATTGCAAGAAACAAAGTAGGGTTCGTTGAGTATCACCGAGCACCTGCTGGGAGCATAGAAGTTTACATGGGAAATGAGTCCAGTGTGGAGGTGCTTGGCATTGGCACATACAAGCTGGAAATGCGAAGAGGGTGCACCTTGTATCTTCATGATGTTCTTTATGCTCCGGATATTCGATGAAACTTAGTCTCAGTTATTTGCATGATGAGCCTTGGTTTTAGCTTTTGTTTTGAGAATAATAGTGTTAGCATTTATTTGGGAACAACTTTTTATGGTTTTGGTTATCTTTTAGATGGTTTCTTAGTTCTAAATGTGGATGATTTTAGTTTTAATAAAAATGTCAATGTCTTTGTTTCTTATATTGCATCTATTTGTGATAATGATTCTATAAGATGGCATGCTAGATTAGGCCACATATGGCAAGACAAGATGACTAGATTAGCTAGAGAAGGCCTTTTAGGCCCACTCGCTAGAGTCACTTTGCCTACTTGTGAGCACTATCTTGCTAGAAAGGCAACAAGGAAACCATTTGGGAAAACTAAAAGGGCATCTATCCCATTACAGCTTATTCATTTTGTTATATATGGACTAATGAATGTGCGGGCAAGGCATGGAGCCCCTTATTTTATCACATTTATAGATGACTGCATGCGTTTTGGCCATGTCTATTTGATTTCTCACAAGTCAGAAGCATTGAATTGCTTTAGACGGTATGTTAATGAGGTTGAGAATCAATTAGACAAGAGCATTAAGGCTCTAAGGACTGACCGGGGATGCGAGTATCTATCTGAGCAATTTAAAGTGCTCTGTGAGGAAAAAGAGATTATCAGGCAATTAACAATTCTTGGGACTCCGTAACAAAATGGTGTAGCAGAGAGAAGGAATCGCACATTGCTTGACATGGTTAGATCTATGATGGCGCAAGCTAATCTTCCTATTTCTTATTGGAGAGATGCTTTGTTGACTGCTGCCTATATCCTTAACCATGTGCCCTCCAAATCAGTTTCTTTCACCCCATATGAGATGTGGACTGGCAAAAAGCCTGATATGGGCAATTTGCGGCCTTGGGGTTCAGCAACTTACATACACAATGCTTCTCATAAGTTTAGGAAGTTGGATCCTAAAGGAAAGAAATGTATCTCCATTCACTATAGTGAGCATTCTAAGGGCTATGTATTTATTGGGGAGCATCCAGATGGAAGTGTGATTGAAATTGAGTCACAAGATGTGGATTTCCTAGAGGAGGATTTCCCTAGCAGAGTGAGGTAACTAGAGATGTAGAGCTCTATGAGATGGAGGATCTACTTGAAAGCGCACCTTGTAGCCTAGTAGAGAATGAGGAAATAATCCCTCAAGCTCCTAGGGAGAGTGGGAGCGATTTACATGCCCATAGAATAAATCTAATGGATGAGGATTCTCAGGACTCTCAACTGCGTAGAAGCAAACATAGAACTATACCCCGTTGTCATTTTGAGATTGAGGGAGAAGCATTCATGATATCTCTTAGTGATGAGACAGAGCCTAAGAATCTCAAAGAGGCTCTCTCATCCTCTGTTAGTAAAGAATGTAGTGCTACAATGGATGAAGAAATAGAGTCTATGAAGAAAAATCATGTCTGGGACTTGGTTGATTTACCGCTAGGGCGCAAGACTATTGGGAACATATGGATTCTCAAAATCAAGCACAAGGTTCCATAGAAAGGTATAAGGATCGCCTAGTGGCGAAAGGCTACACCTAATTAGACTATGAGGAAACCTTTTCACTAGTTGTGAGGTTTGTCTATATTCACCTAATTTTGGGTATAGTAGCTCAGTTGGACTTAGAGCTATATCAGATAGACGTTAAGACTGTATTTCTCAATGAAGAATTGGATGAAGAGATCTATATGGATCAACCAGAAGGCTTTGTGGCAGTAGGTCAGGAGCGCAAAGTTTGCAAGATTCAACGATCTATTTATGGCTTAAAGCAATCATCCAGATAGTGGAATTTGAGATTTCATCGAGCCATTGTTTCTAATGGGTTTACGATGATCAATGAAAATCACTGTGTGTACGTTAAGTGGTCCAAGGACATTTTTTTGATATTGTCATTATATGTGGATGACATATTATTGGCTGGAAATGACAAGGAGATAATTGTCGCCACTAAAAAGTGGTTACTCTCTACATTTGAGATGAAAGACATGGGTGAAGTGAGCTATGTGCTCGGTGTTAAGATTCTTAGGGATTGCTCTAGGAGACTTCTCAGTTTGTCTCAAGAGACTTATATTAAGACTATCCTAGAGCTATTCCAGATGCAGAGCTGCAAACCCATTGACACTCTTGTTGTGAGATGTGAGAGCCTAAGCCTTGATATAGGTCCTAAGACTCCAAAAAATAAAGAAAAGATGGCCTGTGTACCCTACGTGAATGCTGTTGGAAGCTTGATGTATGCTATGATGTGTACACGCCCTAACATTCGTTATGCAGTTGGATTGGTGAGTCGTTACCAATCCAACTCAGGACCAGCTCACTAGAAAGCAGTTAAAAGGATATTATAATATCTTAGAGGGACTGCAGACTACACACTTTGCTACTAAAGTTCAGATCTACATCTAGTTGGCTATTGTGATGCTGACTAGAGAGGAGACTTAGATGAGCGTAAGTCCATTTAGGATATACTTTTGTGCTTAGTGATGGTGTTATTTCTTGGAGCAGTAAGAAGCAATCTTGTATCGCCTTATCGACAATGGAGACTGAGCTTGTAGCTTGTTCATCTGCCGTTCAGGAAACCGTTTGGTTGAGGAGATTCCTTCAGCATTTGGATATTGTCACACACACTTCAGACCCTGTGACTATCTATTGTGACAGCATGGCTACACTCGCTTACGCTAAGGATCCTAAGTACCACGAGAGAACCAAACACATTGATGTGAGGTTCAACTTTATCAGAGACATTGTGGCGCAAAAAGAAGTGATCTTGGAGCACATCCCTATGAGTCGCATGGTTGTGGACCCTTTGATTAAGCCTATTGCTAGAGATGTTTATCTTACTTATGTTAGGACTTTAGAACTACATAGGTGGTGATATATGTGTATTCAGTTGAAGTCTTATTTTTTGGGGGGATATTTATGCCATTAGTATTCACCCATTCATTGGTTTTGAAAGGCCAATTGTGAATAGTCAAAACCCATTCATTTGTTTGAAAGGCCAATTGTGAATAGTCAAAACCCATTGATGTTTTGAAGAGCCAAATTTTTTTTTTTTAAACTGCAAATTTCTAGACAAGCAAAATACAGAAAAAGATTTTTGAATAAGGTTAAACTAATTTGGCCAAAACGGGTGTAAAGTTGGGATTAGAGCTTAAATCTGATTTTTTTGCTGAAAAATTCATAAAATAGTACATTATCATTTTCATCATTGAGTGTTCAGAAGAAAGCGCCCAAGTCTTAAGGCTGGTCAAAGTATGTGGTGTCTACAGTTGCCCCTCTTTGACAGAGTTCGGAGTCATTTCTTTACGTGAGTAAATGTCAAAGCCCAAAGACGACCCTTTTGACAAGGCCGTAAGACTTGGGCAAATAAACAAGATGCAGATACAATTAGTTGAACCAGAAAGTTGCCTACGTATCCCTTTGCAAGGAATCAAATCGGCGTAGTTGCCTACGTATCCCTTTTGCTCGAAATGCCACTTAAAAGTTGGACTTGCACGCTTTGTGTAGTCGGTTGTTTTGAAAATTCATGATTATCTAATGAGATGCAATGTCATGGAGAAGATAGTAACATATGAGACAAGTCTCGTGCAAATAATGTAAAGCATAACAGAGGGTGTAACACATATAAATGTGCCACGACATAAATAATAGAAAGAGTGCATTGCATACAAATGTTCCATATCATTACATTAAATGTGCCACAACTCAGCTGATAGAACAAAAGTGAACTCAAAATCTAAACACGTGTCACGTGAGAGGAGAAATAGTGAACCTGACATCCAAATGCGTTTCACGAGAGAGAAGAAAATAATGAACTCAAAATCCAAACGCTTTTCACGCGGGAGAAGGTATAGTAGTGTAACCAATAGACATTCCCAGCGTATTTTATACGGAGAGAAGAGAGGTTTTAACTAGGTAAACATGAAGATCCTAACATGTTTCACGCGAAAGAAGGAAATATAGTATAACCAACAGGCATACCTAACCGTATTTTATACAGAGAGGGGGAAGGTTTTAACTAAGTAAACTTGAAAATCCTAACGTGTTTCACGCGAAATGAGGAAAGATAGTATAACCAACAGGCGTACCTAACTGTATTTCATTCGGAGA
The DNA here is from genome assembly GCF_055761805.1 of Camellia sinensis. Taxonomy (NCBI): domain Eukaryota; kingdom Viridiplantae; phylum Streptophyta; class Magnoliopsida; order Ericales; family Theaceae; genus Camellia; species Camellia sinensis. Next base: position 18,839,270 of record NC_138967.1, on the reverse strand, counting down.
GGGGGAAGGTTTTAACCGAGTAAACACATTTCACGTGAAAGGATGAAAGGTGGTGTAACCAACTGACATACCTAACCATATTTCATACAGAGAGGGGAAAGGTTTTAACCAAGTAAGCTTGAAATCCCAAAGCGTTTCACACAAAAAGAGGAGAGGTGGTGTAACCAACAGGCATACCTAACCGTATTTCATACAGAGAGGATGAAGGTTTTAACTGAGTAAACTTGAAATCCTAAAGTGTTTCACGCGAAAAGATGAGAGGTGGTGTAACTAGCAGGTGTACCTAACCGTATTTCATACGGAGAAGGAGAAGGTTTTAACCAAGTAAACTTGAAATCCTAAAGCGTTTCACGCGAAAGGAGGAAAGGTGGGATGCGATGATATGCAAAATATGTATTACATACATATACGTATACAAACAGGCAAACTATATACCTATAGGAATACACACATATACATATATAGACAAAATATATACATATTTACATGTACACAGACATATACATACATAATACACACACACACATACACACATATGTGTATATGAATACATATCTCTGTCTCCTCCGCTGTTTTTGTCTTTCTCTCTTCCTTCATCTTCTTCGAGCATCGTGTTTGGCGCACGATTTCAACAATCGCGGCTCCTGACCGATAGGCTGCCCTGATATTAAACGATGTCTCAAGCCTTCTCTCTTACCTTGTCTTTTTTTCCTTCCTTGTTTTTTTCTTAAGTCGAGGCTTGTGAAAGAAAGGCAGAGCAAAAGGCTACAGACTTTCTCTACCACCACTTTACAACCCCTTTCTTTTGCATCACTCTCCTCTAACATGGCCGCTTCTCACAGTTCACTCACTCTTTTTCCAGACCTCAACGAATCCACGATAGAGATGACCGATTTCGACTCCCCTGAATCTCAATCGCGCTCCTCATTCCTCTATTTTTAGCTTTCCAGCGATGTCAGTGGAGCAAATAATGGCAGCACAATCTGACATCGAAGCTAACCCGTATACGCCGAGGTCATGTGTGGAGACCATGACTTCAGTCTCCAGCTTGTCCCGGCGACTGCAGAGCAGGACATTTGATGTACATCAGTTAAATGCACAACTCTCCCTACTCCAACGTATGTACAAGGACTTTCGAGTAGAAATTAGTGCACTAAAAAAGCAGAACAAAGAACTGAAACGACAGGCTACCTCTGCGGCCCGATTCAGACTTCGTTCGCATAACCATTTTGATAGCCGGCGATGAGTAATTTCTTTCGGAAGCTCTGCCTATGCCGAGGTAGAGTCTTCAAGGACCCCCCAAGAGTAAAGATGAAGCGAGGCATGATGATAAAGTCGAGCAACAAAGCTGTGTGTAAATGAAGCTGGTTGTACTCTTCATTGTTGGGCTGCTGTTGGAAAATTAAGAAAATGCCACTCTTTCTCTCTTTTTTCTTTTTCTTTTTTTTTTCTTTTGTTTTTTGTTTTTTGTTTTTTTTTTGGAGTGGGCACCTATAGCTTTAACTTCCTTTTGAACCGTTCTGGCAACTTCACAGCTGTCTTAGTATACCTGTTTTCGATGTTCGGGATTGAATTGACTCCTTGTGACCTTTTGAAAAAAATTTCCAACTTGGCCAGCTTCAACATAGTTGGGTCAAACTCACATGCCTTGGAGAGAAAGAGCCCTCTCGCTGGTTGTGGAAGGGGAAATGATCTTTCTGAAATTTGTACAGGAACCCTCAGATCTTCTAGTGAGTTAAGTTCAGGAAACTTGTCAGCTGGTAAGGGTGGAGGTGGTGGTGGAACTAGATGAGTCACCGGAGGTGGTTGAGTAGTGGATGCCCCAGATGGGCATTACAGTTCAGCAAGAGTATTACCTTGAGCGGCAAGAGTAGTGCCTTGGGCAGCAACCGTAGTGCAATGGTATCCATGCTTCGTTGAACGGCCAATAGTATGTCTGCTAAATTTTCTAGAATCTGAGCCATCACTGATTCTGGTGAGTTGAGTGGTGATGATCTAGCAGGTGAAGAAGGGGTATTCTTAACAGTTAATGAAGCTTTTGCTATTCTTCATGTAACCAGTGGCAACGAAACTAACAATGGTTGACCCTGATCCAAATCTGCACTTTTGCAAAGTCTACCAACGCGAGTCCATAGAACTTGGGGGATACCAGACCTTTCGGAAGCTATATTGCTCGACTGCCTTGAAAAAACTCAACCTTAAATCAAATTTTGGTAGCATGCCAGCTCAATTGATCATACTAAAAAAAAGAACTGGACTCAAACCCACAAACTGAAATGCCTAAATCACTGATACTGAGAAGCCCTGTATGGATCCCATTCATTGTACATAACACATATCAGGAAAGAAAACAAACACCCCTATGGGGGTTAGGGCTACCCTATCCTAATTTTGAAATGATCTAGGGTTTCACTATTCAGACAAGTGGCATCATACATCCTAGAAATAGGAGAACATCATGTCCTGTTGTTAGAAGGTACTAGAGCTCACTATATGCACAAGGTTGGCTGTACTCTAGGGGTTGAAGTTAATGTGACATTACCAAAGAGTCCTTTGGGTTATAACCAATGAAGATCCCAAGAAATCAGAAGAGGTAATATAGCCTCTCTTCAAAGTCTGAGAACCTTTAGATCTCAAAAGGTTATAACACAAGGCCTCCAAAGTAATGTACAGATAGGTGTAGTGTCACAAAAAGTGTGCCTGTGCTCCCACCAGTATCCGGGCAACATAGGGACTTTAAGTGCACAAATCCATGCAATGCAATAAACATATAATTGAAAATAAAAGTCATATCATGGAGTTCAAGTCAAGGTTTCAAAAAATCCCCAGCAGAGTCGCTAGAAACTGTAACATCGCCCGGGGGGTAGCCCTTGCGGGTTGAATAGTTCGAATCCTCGCTCTCTTTGATTTAGTCTCGCTAGTACAATGTGAAACATAGATGAGAGCCCAGATTTGGCAACTTTTAGAAAATCCATTTTATTTCAAAACCTTTTTCCAAAAATGGACTACGTCATCAGATATGAGTTTTATTTCAATAATGTGCACCCCCGCTACTAAACCATGATATGAGTTTTATTTACTTTATATGTTCATATTTCGATTATTTAATAAATCCTAAAAATTACTATGTAAAGCATACAAGTATAGACTATGTCATTCATTTTGGAATAATTTGATTTCATGTATTTTGAAAAAGAGTTTTGAAGATGTACAACTGAAAGAAATTGAGTCTACAATCATGAAAACCAATATCATTCCAAATTAAGTGAAACAACCTCCATCCACTGGCATTCATATAGTTATATCAAACAAGTAAGTAGCCACATGGTAGGATGCTTAAATATAATAAGAAAAACACACACAAGCAGAATGCTAAAACATAAAAACTTACACATTTACCGACGTCCCGCGAACTGCTACAAAACAAGTTAGTAAAACATGCATGATCTTATATACACAATCCTAATGCAATTCACTCATGAGATGCAACTAAAGATTCGGCTTCTAAGATATGACATGTGAATCATCTCAAGAACATGAGGTTGCATACATAATCACATAGGAATTGATTAAATCCATAAATGCAAACTTAACCAAATCAAGATGCATGAAACACGGATACAAAGCATGGATATAATGAAAAACAAAATATAATGCATATTCACAAGTAAAGAAAGCAAGTAAGAGAATGGGTGGGACGGGGAATTATTACAACACTTTTAAATATTACAAACCCAAATAGAAGGAGGAGTGAAGAAAACAAACGAAAAAATATATATAAAAATTCTCACAACTCTCAAATTAAAAAGAAAATTGAAAGATGCCTCGGAGATCAACTGCCGGAAATGGTTCTGTTGGCTACTGGAAGATTGCTCTATTTTGCTCCTAAAAAAAAACTCAATTTTGCGGGAGCACTATTCATCGCGGGGGCACGAGTCATTATCGAAAGTACTATTCACTGTGCAATTACTATTCAATCTCTTTAGTCATTATTCATCTTATTGGGAATTTTTTGTCCACAGTTACTATTCATCGCTGGAGGCACTATTCATCGTCAGGGTTACTATTCACCTCCGGAGATTACTATTCTCCACCGGAGGTTACTATTCACCGCTGATCACTATTCATCCGGTGGGGTCTCATCTTTAACAAATTAGGTGGTTCGACCGACCATTTAAAACAATAGAATTACAACAATTTATATATAAGTAATAAATTTCAACATTTTATTTAAAGAAATAAATTACAAAAGTTTATATACAGCAGTAAATTACAGTAGATATTTAGGTGGTGCAGCCTTTCCGTTAAAGCAATAACATAGTTATAAAAAAAGATATGAAGGAAGTATTTAAACAAGTTATATAATATTTTAAATTAAATGAAAGTTTGCAAAAATTCACCTTTCGGGGAAATGATGAATTGTTTTTATTTACAAACTTTCTTCTGATCACCCTCAAGGTTGTAGAGTATGTTGTTGAAATCTCAGCAAAAAAGTTCAAGTTTTAGCTTTGGTGAAGTTTCAGGTAGTATATATCAGTGGATATTAGTGAAATGTAGGAAAATGGTGGTAAACTCTTTGTTTGATCAAAGTTTAGACCTCTCTCTAATCAAAAATTTTCACCATCCCTCATAGCTCTAATGGCCTTCTATATATAGGTCAAAAACCAAGGCCCCTTCATGCTTTGAAGGGCCAATTTTTATTGAAAAGCCAATTTTGAAAAGCCAAAACCCATTCCTTGGTTCAAAAAGCTAGTTGTGAATAGTCAAAACCTATTTATTTATTTGAAAGGCTAATTGTGAATAGTCAAAACCTATTCATGTTTTGAAGAGCCAATTTTTTTTTTTAAACTGCTAAATTTCTGGACAAGAAAAATGTAGAAAAAGATTTTTGAATAGGGCTAAACTAATTTGGCCAAAACGAGTGTAAAGTTGGGATTAAAGCTTAAATTTGATTTTTTTGCTAAGAAATTCATAAAATAGCACATTATAATTTTCATCATTAGGTGTTCAGAAGAAAGCGCTCAAGTCTTAGGGTTGGTCAAATATGGGGTGTCTACAATATGGTAAATTAAAATTACGAAACTTATAAAACAAAATATATTTATATTTTATCATAAATACAATTTTTATAATTTATTCTTTAATTTTTAACAATTAAATTATGACATGAAATTTTTTAGGAAAAATTACCCATAAATCCTATCCTGAAAAAAGTTAAACCATTTAGTCCTTTAAATTCTTTTGTATACCATTTAGTCCTAATGTGTTGCCAGATTTTTGAGGGTGTGATTTGATTCCATTTATTTTTACATTAATACCCTTTTGAGGGCGTGATTTCTCTCTCTCCCAACCGAAAACAATCAAAATCTACCTCCATAAAGGATCAAGATCGGGCACATATCGCAAAACAGTAAAGGGCAAAAAAAATAGAGATGAAGAAACAGAGAGTAACAGTGAAGAGAGAAAAATGGGAAAGAATTGTGGGTAAGAGAGAGAAACAAAAATGGTGGAGTCTCACCACCAAGATTTTTCAAATGGAGAGAGACCCTTTTGACGAGACCGTTCGAGAAGATAAAGCAACGACGACAACTACACAAAAATGGACACCCAAAAACATATATATATATATATGTATGGGTCAAATCTGTCCCGTCGGTATCCCCAGACGCCACCGATCTTGCCTCCCATGGCTGATTGCTCTCCTCCTCCTCTCTTCCTCCCCAAACCCTCCACCACCCCAATCTTGCCCACTCCGCCGCAACTGCAATCCGATCTCCAAACCCTAAAGCAACTGCGATCCGATCTCGAACGCGCCACCGTCGACTCCCTCACGTCCCACCGCGACCTCCTTCAAAGCTACTACAAAGCCCTCTGCGCCGTCGAGTCCCGGTTTCAAATCTCCGACGACGAGGACCCCGTCAAAGCCGTGACTTTCACTTGGCACATGATGTTAAATGTTAGTGATGTTGGAGGCTCTCAGTTGATGTCGGTGTGGAGGCTCTCAGTTGATGTCGATGATGTTCAATGTTTGAAATCTGATGTTCATCTACGACCCGATCTGATGTTTGAAACATATGAACACCAATCCAAAATTATTGAATCTGATGTTTACCATTTTCGATTGGTGTTACATTAGATTAATGAATCTGATGTTTGAAATATGATGTTTAAATGAATCTATTTTTTGGTGTTTATGTTTAAATGAATCCGATGTGTAATTTTTCACGATGTTTGTTCATGATGTTCTGACGTTGATGTTCAATGTTGATTATGTTGATGATGTTGTAATGTTTGATGTTGTTGATGTGTTTGATGATGTTTGATGTTGGTTGATGTTTTAATGTTTGATGTTGTTGATGTTTTTGATTCTGTTTTGTTGATGTTTGTTTGGAGGGAAAACAAATATATACAGAGTTTTGGGCATTTCAGTCAATATCATGTTGGGGTTTTCCTCATTTACCCTTACTAAAAAGCGTAAAACATAGTGTAACACTGGTTATTTTGTCATTAACATTAGTTTGGGACTAATTGGATCATAAGATAAAACATAAGACCAAATGGATCATAAGATAAAGATTTGGGATTTATTGGTGCATCGCCTAATTTTTTATTAAGAACTTAGAATACACAATTAATGATATCATAATAAAAATCTTCTTTTATGTGTAACTCTTATAAAAATAAATAAAATTTAATTGATTATAAATCATTTTTACTATATATTTTAAATAAGTTTATTTATTATTTTAATTATTTATTTATACATGTATTAACCTAATAGATGGAAAATGCTGTTGCTTTTTATTTGATGGATGGTTATTAGTTTCAATAAAAGTAATGATAACTTCTATATTATTGGTGATAAATTTAAAAATAATGGTGCTATACGCACCAATTGATATATCAATTATTGTATCAATATCATCAATTGGTGATGTTTTAAGAGTTTTAAATATTTTCTATTTTGATATAAGTATAAAATCACATAAAATTATGTAAATGAATTAAGTCTGGTTAATGACAACCTCAAGTGCTATTAATAAAAAACACTAAGTAACAAAGCATTTGTAATTCCAATACACTATTCATATATCTCAAAATAATTTCATATTTTTCAACAAATTTTGATATACTTTTTACACATTTTTTCAATACCAATAATAGCCCCAAGGGCTTGAACTAGTTATAACTACAAAAAAATTTTTTCCCACTTAATGAGAACTCAATGAACTAATATAGCATGAGATTTAATTAATGATTGTTATTATAAATAATTGAGCTAATTTTCTTAGGCATCAATTGCAATAAATTGAGAGAGAGAAACTCTACCACCTGGTTAATTAGTGACTAGTGGTAACCCGTGTTATGCACGACATGTAAATTATTAATAATATATTTTTATACAAAATAATATAAATAGTTAAATTTGTGTATGCAAATTATGAAAACAAATGAGATTGAAATTCAAAATTTAAGTCTCATGATTTTATGACAATATTTTTTTTTTTAATTTGTCACAAATTTAATCATGTAACTTTCAACCCCCTTGCTAGAATTGCAAACTTAAGTGATCTCAACCTAAGCAACTTGAGTCGAGCTTAAAATTTTTTAAAAATTGAACAACATGGTTTTTAATTAACTGAGGACCTATGTAAAAATTTCAAAATTCAAATTAAATTTGAGTGGACTTGGGCAAAAACACCAACTCGGCAGGCGCAAATCTGTACGATGCCATGGAAATCGGTACCATACCAGACACTAAATCAATAGAGAATTCGATCTCTCAATGAGGTAGTAAACTAGTAAGATCCTTTAGAAAAACATCCGGGTATTCACAAACTACCCTTGGCAACTCAACTCGGATTTCATCACACTCACTATTCAAAAAGTTGGCAAGAAGGCAACTAAGCTCACTCCGCCCACACAGATCACACACCGGTGATAAGACTCTATCCACCCGGTCTCTCAAGAAATAAAACCAATCACCGCTCAAGGTACATATATTGGGTGTGATACCCCTATTCTGTAGTATGCTAATTGGTCCTTAATATGAGTATGATTATGTGTTTAGTACGATTTTGTGTGCTATTATGTGAAAATATATGGTTTTGAATTTCTATCTGTTCACCGTAGGAATATCTGTTTGACTATCTGCTTTGGAAATTAAATTGAAGGTCTTATCGGCCACAGAACCCGGAATTGATTACGCCATTGTGATTGGCATAATTTTTAGAGCCTACGGTGAAGTTTAATTGAAAAATTGATCCGGACCAGATTAAATCGATTAAATTGATGAATTAGTGCCCAATTACTTTATTATTATTATATTGGCCATAGTGGGTTATGTTGTAAGGGCATTACACCCTCAAATTCCTTTCTTTAGTGCGTTTTGGCTGATTTTTGGACTCAAAGAAGGAGAGGGTCGGCTAGAGAGAGAGAGAGGGAGAAGGAAATTGGGGTTTTGGTCTCAAAGCTTGGAGATCTGAAAGATTATTCAAGAATTTGCTAGTGATTGGAATAAATTGAGCCTCTAGGTAAGCAATTGACTCTTGAATTCATGAGTGTAATGTGTAATCTTGTGTGTTTAAAGTTGATTAATGGTCAAGAACAAGAATTGAAATGAAATTGAGTTGACCATGTTGAATTGAGGGTCCATATTAGCTTGCATGTATATAGTTACTTTGAATTTGCATATTTGAACACCAAATGCATGATCTATGTGAGTTTTTAGTTGAAGATCATGTTCTTGACCACCTCTTCATCATATAAGTTGAGAATGAGAAGAATATGCCACATGCATGTGCAAATTATAAGGGTGTAAGTGTTGAATGCATGAAATTGTTATATTGGTAATGAGCTTGGTGGAAAATGAGCCATGCATGTGTTTGATTCATGAAATTGAGCTCCATGATGATGTGTTTTAGTGTTTATACCATGTTAGTACAAGAATATTTGAGGTTGGAGCCATAAAATGCAAGAAATGTTGGTTTGAATGTTGAGAGGGAGCTCAAGAACACATTCTGGGTTTTCCAGAATTTTGAGATCCGCTCGAGCGGGAGAATCTACGCTCGAGCGTAAATTACGTGCTCCAGTACTTTTTGCAGACTTGGTGTCCGCTCGAGCGGGATATTTCACGCTCGAGCGCCCTATTTCACGCTCGAGCTTATTTTTCATGCAACCAGTACTTTTGCAGGCCTTAAGGTTCCGCTCGAGCAGGGTATTACACGCTCGAGCGGGGACCCTATTTTCTGAAATTTTGTTTTCGCATTCTGTGTTTCGTTTTTCGTTCTCTTTCACTTGCAAGCACTCTTAGGCATGTGTTAAACATTGTAAATGAGTTAAAGAGATAAGAATAAAGCCTAAAGAGGAAAATGTGAATTTAGAACGGATTGAATTGTTAGTGACCCCTTTGTGTTCATGGAATGTGTAGGGTCAAGCTTCCGGGCAAATCCACAAGCCGATCACTGTGAGTAATATCTGAAATATGTTATTATCCAATTGCTTACTTCTACGTAAGTCTTGTAAAGTTCATTAATGTTAAATGGTGGACAAAGTTTGATATGACAAGTTTGAAAGGCTTAAATGCCAGTTTGAAATGAAAGTTTGAAAGGCTTAAATGCCAGTGTGAAATGAAAGTCTGAAAGGCTTAAATGCCAGTTTGATATGACAAGTCTGAAAGGCTTAAATGCCACTTTGAAATGAAAGTTTGAAAGGCTTAAATGCCACTTTGATATGACAAGTTTGGAAGGGCCGAAAGGCCAGTCTGATACGAAAGTTTGATAAGGCCAAAAGGCCAGTCTGATATGAACGTTCGAAAAGGCCAAAGGCTAGTTTGACATGAATGAATTGGGCCTGAGGCCGCCTGATGTATAATGTTCCAATGTATTTACTTTATTTGATATTATTCATTGGGCTTTCGCTCACGCTCATTCATGTGTTTGTAGGTGAGCCAAAAGAGGTCCAGACCCAACCCCAGTGAAGTCTGCATGGAGCAAACGGTTTTTTTTTGGAGAGTCAGCCCACGTGTCTCACGCACGAAACTCGCCTTCGCCTTTTTGTCATTTTGTTTTATGTTGTCATGTTGGCAAAATTTTTGTATACGTCTGTGTATAGTTTTCATGGGTTGACTTGGTTTTTGGATGATCCTGTTTGTACAGAACTTATGCTACTGTATTTCTTTGTGAGTTATTAATGTATATATGTTTGGTTGTTTGGATGTGCCATGTAAACACAGCTCTAAGGACAAAGTTTTGAATTGTTTCCGTTTGGCCCCCATTAACTCTATTAAAATACGTTGTTTTGGTTTGAGGCCGTAGGTAATCTTATGATTACTGGCCGATTATGTCCTTAACCCACGGGGGCAGGTTCGGGTCATGACATTGGGTGTTTGGGAAGTTGTTATTTTAGTAGGCTATTTTAAGAGGATAAATTTTTTGTGTTTGGAAAGATAGTTGAATTTTTTTGTAGTTGGATGTAATATTTGTGAGAGAAAAAGTGAAATGATTATAGATTTGATGTGACATTTTGTCTTATTGGCTATTTTAACCTATTTTGTCTTTTAGTGCTATTTTAGCCAAAAAAGCCAAAAAAGTTTCTTCCCAAACACCCCCATAGTAACCCTCTGATGATAACAATCTATAACAGCCCGATAGGATGACAACCAGTCTATACCCAATATAATATCAAAACTAAACATATCAATCAACACAAATGCAAAAAGAAGTCGGCTACCAGCAACCTCTATGTCACAACCCCGACACCCCTGCTTCAAAACAACATCACCACCAATAGGTGACTCTACAAAGATAAGAGATGCTAATTGAGCCAACTCTAACCTCAAAACCAATACAAATGTAGATGAGATAAATGAATAGGATGCACCCGTATCAATCAACATATTAGCAATAGAATTACAAAACAAGAAGTACTTCTCACTACCGAAGGCGCTGGTACAAGATCTGGCGCAGTAACAGCATACACACGCCATGTAAATCTCTGCTCAACCTGCTCACCCCTCGGAGCATAAGCTTGATGCACCAACTAAGCCGAGGAGACTCCCTGATTGGCCCTCGAGGCCTGTGCTAACTATGCAGGCTAGTGGCTCTATGTTTATCTCGAACCAAACGCATCGAGTATGCCACCCAACTAAGGGCAAAATCTTTTCATGTGTCCCGCCTGCCCACACTGATAACAAGTGAGCGGCTGCCCTCTCCCCTGACTTTGGCTTTGAGAACGAGTCAAGGACGATGCAGACCGTTGCTCTCCTTCTCTCGGCGGGCAACCTGGAGACTTGTGGCCCAACTGACCACACTTGTAACAAGTAAAATCTCCCTGACCACCTCTCCCAAAACCCGAACTCGGCACTGGAAAGGTAGACCTCGACTATGCTCCCTGGGACTGCTATGAGGTAGAACCCCTCTGCCTCTTACTGTCCCCTTGAATATCCTAACTTCTCCTGGAGCCCCTCATCCTCTTCTTCTCCATTTGCATCGAGGTCTTAAGATAAGCTGTCGCCTCTACAAAGCGTTCATAATACCTAATCATCAATCCGACCACTTTAAACATGAGCCCGGTCCTTAACCTCTTCTCAAACTCCAAACAACGATACTCCTCTATCGCCACTAACTTTGGTGCAAACCTAGAAAGGCAAGCAAATGTGGCCTCAAACTCGGCCACCAGAGTGTTGAACTGCACTAGCTTGGAGAACTGGTCTCTCAACTTCTCCATAACCATAGAAGGTAGAAACTTGTCTTGGAAGGCATTGATAAAAGCCTCCTAAGTCACCCCACTGCGCCCACGCGCATACTTCCACCATTGACCTACATCTCCCTTTCAGTTGGAAGGATGCCAAGGTCACTTGCAACTGATCGTCCTCGATGCCAAGCATCTCGAACGTTTTTACTATCTGCTCCAACCACTCATGTACCTTCAATGGCTCATTAAGATCACCCAAAAACTCATTCGAATTTTTTCGAAAAAACTCCCGCTTCAAGAAAGATGGCCCTGCCTCAGTTACTTGGGCTTGGACTTGATTCTCAGCCCTGAGAATGTCCATGGATTCCCGTAATGCTCTGGCCATTTCGTAGGCTAAGGCGCCCATGACCTGTTGACCAACTGGTTCGGCCACATTGACCTGACCAACCCCTTCTTCATGTGTCGAAATCTCATCTGGTAAAGACACCTCTTACCTTCTAGGGCTACCACGCCTACCACCACCACGTCCACGTCCATGTCCACGTCCTGACATCCTAATAAAGGTAACAAAAGAGATTATCACATTTACAAATGTACCGAAGCTAACTCACTCGTGTCCTAATGCGGTGGATAACAATAATTCACTCCACATGAGCACGTAGTCACATAAACACATACGAATTTCATTCTCGGATAATGACCGTCCTGCGGCGTTGCCAGAGTTCAAATTAGAAACAACAGTGATCAAGTGCTCTTCTAATGGGATTTCTAGAAACCCGTAGACTCAATCAATATCCTAGAAATTAAATTCCATACCCATATAATTACATAAGCATGTTATCACAGAAGCCTATTATATACTCAAATATCTCTGACAAACGAGACAAACCCATTGTAGTACTAACCACTTCCCACGTACCCAAAGTATTCAAACCCGATACACTTTGATACCAAGTTGTAACGCCTCCAAAATAATTAGTATAACCTAACTCCAAACACTAGTACAATGTGATATAAATAACATCAGAAGCTTTCATTAGTCAGAGTTGATATATAAAAAGTGACACATGCGATATACATTCATAAATCGTTCGTCTTGAATCTACAGCATGCATTATAAGAGGTAAAAGAAATGAAAGCTAAACAGATAATCATATGCCCTAATGGTTTACATCTTTCCAAGACCGTGTTTGGTTACAACAAAATGAGTCATAAGCTCAATACAAATAAAGCCCTTGACTTGTGAAAAGTAAATACAAAATAAACAAAAGTGAGCCTTCAGCTTGGCGGAGGCATATCACCAGTACCTAAAAATGTTTTTCCCAAGTATGGTGAGCCAAAACCCAATAGAAACAATCTAACACACTATACGAATCTTAACAAAGATACAAGTATGATGCGCATATACAACACCCGTGATAAATCATTCATATTCGACAAGATCAGAATATGCCAAGTTTTATATCTCAATCCATTTTATCTCAACTCATTTCAAGTCAATTCATTTCACCTCAACTCATGAATCAAATTCAGTGTTATCCAAACAACCCAACTGAGGCTACAACTCAGTGGTCATCTAATCAATACAACCATTACACAAACACACTTCAATTTTCCATTTTATAGAAATTTCGTCTGCGAGAATTAGCACCTATGTATACACACAGTTTTCGGGACTTTCACCCTACACATACAGGCCAACTTAATTCAATGGAGTCCATCCCCTTTCTTTTCCCAAACATGGAGTACATCCAATTTCTCTTCACAAATATCATACATATACAATGTATTAAAACACGGTCATATTCAATGACAACAGTTACGAGATTAGTTTCAATTCACCTAATCCTCATGCAATTTCTATAACAATCATGGCTATCCTCCACCGATAGCCCAAAATAGATATTTCTAAACAAATATGCAATCTCCAAGACAGATAAAATATCCAAATTTCCATAGGTGAGATGTAATATATATCCAACTCCACCATTTATATAAATATACATCCAATTTCATATTTCCAATACCAGTTTCATTATTTATACAAAATAATTATTTGAAACATTTTAGGACAAAACTCCATTCTCTCTCACACCTAACCCATGTGTCAAAATTAACAATTTTAACATAACACATCCCCATGTCTATACTCATAACCATTGTCAATACCTTTATTTGAAAACCCCTCTTTTGATTTTAAACCCAAAATCCTATGTTTGTCTAAAATCCTCCAAATCCTAACATTTTTTTACACAATCAACAAATAACTAAGTTAAAAATCATAAGAGAGTATAGAGAGTCCCTACCTCAAGCTTAGAAGACCCAAGCAACAATGGAGGAACTTCAAAAACGTTGAAACCAAATCTTGTTCGGACCAAAATGGAACTCTTGAGATGCTCTACCTTTTTAACAAAGAGAGTATGGTGGAAAAACCACTAAAGATAGGTGAAAAAGTAGAGAGAGTGTGAGTTTTAGAGAGAGGAGCTCTAGATCTAGAGTTTTGAGAGAGAAAGTTACGAAAAAGTGATGTAAAAAATGATTTTCTCGGACAGATATACGCACAATCCGCTCGAGCACAAGAAGTGACGCTCGAGCTTCAGACACAATAAGTTGTTCCACTCGAGCACAGAATGCACACCCCCAATAGTTTTGTAGACAACAGACCAACGCTCGAGCGCAAAAAAGGCTGCTCAAGACCAAAAAGAACCGCTCGAGCGTAGAATACACTCTCCCATCAGTTTTGCAGACCTACAAAACTACTGAGAGTTTGCAAAGCCCGCTCGAGCGCAAGAAGTTCCACTCGAGCGGAGGGACAAAAATTTGGGCAATAAAAGTTTGGAAACTAAGTAACCAACCTGTCCCAAATGCAACCACAACAACCCAATAGCCAAATTTAAAGACATACAAGGGAAGCAAGATATGATTAACAGAACAACAACATAAAACCTGAGTCCATAATACAATATGGGTTGGGTCAAAATCGGAATCTCTATAATGTATAGGAAAAGTTGAAAATGGTATAGTAGTAGGTGTGAGAGAATTTAAAAAGGCTTGTGGGTTGGGAGAAATCAATAAATGCTGGAGGTTTTTTTTTAAAATAAAAAAAAATTAGAAAATTAAGAGTATATTTTCTATTGTTTATTTGATATACTTTCCATTTGAAAGTCATAAATCTAGAGATATTAAATATATATATTTTGCTTGAATGTGAAGTATAGAGGATTTTTTTAATTATTTAAAATAAAAAAATTAGAAATTTTAGTTTGAGATATTGGAGCTCCCACAAGTCTTGTAGTTAGAAACCCACTTTTAAAAATATAATATACTAGCATATCATCCGTGCTATATACGGGATAAAATAATATATTATTTAATAAAAATATAATAATTATATTTAATTTTTTATATTTTTAAATAAAAGTTAAATGGGAGTTAGCCAATTGGGATTTTCTTCATTGTTTAAAATTAAGAAAATCAAAAAAATTTGTATGAGATATTGATCATAAGGCTTCTCACTAAAAATTTCATTTTGTTTATATAAATGGGAGTATAAGATTCACTTTATGTAAGTGAAACATTTCACTTTTTCCTTTTTTTCTTGATGTAAGATTATGAAATAAAAGTTAAATAAAAGCTAACCAATGGAGATTTTCTTAATTATTTAAAAGTTAGCAATTGTTTGGGCGGAAAGTTTATTTTGAATCAAGCAATTTTAACAGTTTAATCTTTAATTAGGTCAAATTTTAATTTATTTCGAATCAAACAAATGTAACTTGTAAATTTTGATAAAACTGCTAAAATCGCAGTTAAACTAACGAATCAGTCAAACAGAAAACGATTCACCATATCAGCTAGATCAAAGGACTAACCAACTTATACAAAAATTAATTAATTAAAACTTTTAAATTTTATTTCAATTTTAAAATTAAATCTTCTTGAACTAAAACATACACAAAAGTACGATATTAAATGGGAGCATAAGATTTTTATAGTAAAACAACTCATTTTTTCCTTATTTTCCTGATGTGGGATTGTAAAATAAAAGTTAACAGTTATTTGGACAGGAAGTTTATTTCTAATAAAGTAATCTCAATTGTTCAATTTTTAATAAGGTCATTCATAGTTTATTTCAAATTAAATAAATCTAAGCAATATGTTTTGATAACACAGCTAAAACTGTAGTTAAATCAGTAAATCAATCAAATCGAAAATGATCCAACCTAATCAGTTAAGTCAAAAGACTAACCAATTTACAACAAAATTAATTAATTAAAACCTTTAAATTTTATTTTAAAATTTAAACCATCTTGAACTGAAACATGCACAATACTATAATATTAAATGAAAGTATAAGATTCACTTTATATAAGTGAAACAACTCACTTTTTATTTTTATTTTTCTCGATGTGGGATTGTAATTATTTTAAAATTAAATATTAGGAGAGTTTCAAAATTTCATACAAAATTATTTTTAAAATCAAAGCATCTATGTGGGATTGTAAAGTAAAAATTAAATGGAAGCTAACCAATAGAGATTTTCTTAATTGTTTAAAATTTAAATAAAAAATAAATAAATAATTGGTATTGATTATAGGGTTTCTCGCTAAAAATCTTTGTTTACTTATATAAATGAGAGTATAAGATTCACTTTATATAAGTGAAACAATTCATTTTATTCTTCTTTTCCCGATGTGGAATTGTAAAATAAAAGCTAAACAGAAGTTAACCAATGTGGATTTTTTTTAATTGTTTAAAATGAAGAAATTTCAACAATTTATATAAATTGGAGCATAAGATTTACTTTATGTAAATGAAACAATTCACTTTTTCCTCTCTTTTTTTTTCCCGATTTGGGATTGTAAAATAAAGGTAAATAGAAGCTAACCAATGAGAATTTTTTTAATTGTTTAACATTAAGAAAATTCAATAATTTTAGGATGAAGGTTTGGAACTTCCAGAAAGCTTCTCCCTTAAAACTCTCTTTATAAGATTCATTTTATATAAGTGAAACAACTCATTTTTTCTTTCTTTTCCCGATGTGAGATTGTAACACTTTATATAAGCGAAACAACTAGTTTTTCTTTCTCTTCTCGATGTGGGATTGTAAAATAAAAGATAAATGGAAGCTAACTCACGAAAATTTTCTTAATTGTTTAAAATTAAGAAAATTCAATAATTTTAGAATCGGGGTTTGAAACTCCTAGAAAGCTTATTCCTAAAAACTCCATTTTCCTTATATAATATATAAATAGATAGATAGTGAAACAAACTTTGGTCTTCTTTTTTTTTTCTTTTTTTCTTTTCCCGATGTGGGATTATAAAATAAATCATAAACTAATTAGAGTTTTATTCTTATATAGTTGAATGGAAGTTAGCCAATGAATTTTTTTTTAACTGTTTAAAATTAATAAAATCAATATGAGAAATCGCAATTAGACCAGCGAATCAGTTAAACCCAAAATGGATTAACCTAACCTTCCCATTCAAGATGTTACAACCCCATTCAAAATAAACTTCTCGCCCAAATAATTGTTAACTTTTAAACAATTAAAAAAATTCTCATTAGCTAGCCTTCATTTAACTTTTATTTTATAATGCCACATCGAGAAAAGAAGGAAAAAGTGACTTATTTCACTTATATAAAGTGAATCTTATACTCCCATTTATATCAGCAAAATGAGATTTTCAGTGAGAAGCTTTATGAGCAATATCTCATACTAATTTTTTTGATTTTCTTAATTTTAAACAATTAAAAAAATCCCAATTGACTAACTTTCATTTAAATTTTATTTTACAAAATATAAAAAAATTAAATATAATTATCATATTTTTATTAAATAATATATTATTTTATCTCGTGCATAACAAGGATGATATGCTAGTTATTTTAAAGTTAATTGTTATGAGAATTTGAAAATCTTATACAAAATTATTTTTAAAATCAAAACTATGTGGGATTGTAAAATAAAAGTTAAATGGAAGCTAGCCAATGAAGATTTTCTTAATTATTTAAAATTAAAAAAAAAAATGAGTATGAGATATTGATCATAGGATTCTCACTAAAAATCTTCTTTTGCTTATATAAATGGGAGCATAAAATTCACTTTATGTAAGTAAAACAATTCATTCTTTCTTTCTTTTTCCGATGTGGGATTGTAAAATAAAGGGTAAATGAAAGCTAGCTAATGGGAATTGTTTTTAATTGTTTATAATTAAGAAAATTCAATAATTTTAAAATAAGGATTTAGGGCTCTTAGAAGGCTTCTCCCTAAAAATCTCATTTTCTTTATATAATATATAGATAGATAGTGAAACAAACTTTTTTTTTTCTCCCGATGTGGGATTATAAAATAAATAATAAACTAATTAGAATTTTATTTTTATATGGTTAAATGGAAATTAGCCAAAGGAAATTTTTTTAATTGTTTAAAATTAATAAAATCAATATGAGAAATCGCGAT
The DNA here is from genome assembly GCF_055761805.1 of Camellia sinensis. NCBI lineage: Eukaryota > Viridiplantae > Streptophyta > Magnoliopsida > Ericales > Theaceae > Camellia > Camellia sinensis. Next base: position 18,821,115 of record NC_138967.1, on the reverse strand, counting down.
TAAACCGGTGAATCCGTCAAACCTAAAATGGTTCAGCCCAATTGGTTAGATCAAATGGCCAACCACTTATACATAAATTAATTAATTAAAATTTTTAAATATTATTTTACTTTTAAAATTTAAACTATTTTGAATTGAAGTATACACAATACTACACTATTAAGATTCACTTTATATAAGTAAAACAACTCACTTTCTTCTCTCTTTTTTTTTCTTTTTCCGATGTGGGATTATAAAATAAAAGTTAACAATTATTTTTTATAGAAAGTTTATTTTTAATCAAGCAATCTTAGTTTTTTAATCTTTAATCAGATCAATCTTTAGTTTATTTCGAATCAAACAAATCTAATCAATATATTTTGATAAAATCGCTAAAATCGCAGTTAAACCAACAAATCAATCAAATAAAAAATGATTTAGCCTAATCAGTTAGGTCATAATTAATTAATTAAAACTTTTAAAATTTAAACTATATTGAATTGAAACATGTACAACACTACAATATTAAATGAGATGTGAGTATAAGACTCACTTTATATGAGTAAAATAATTCATTGTTTTCCTTTCTTTTCTCGATATGGGATTATCAAATAAAAGGTAGCCAATGGAGATTTTCTTAGTTGTTTAAAATTAAGAAAGTCAAGAAAATTAGTTTGAGATATTAAAACTCTCACAAGGCTCCTCACTAAATGGGATGTGAATATAAGATTCCCTTTATATGAGTAAAACAACTCATTTTTTTCTTCTTTTCTCAATGTGGGATTATCAAATAAAAGTTAGCCAATGGAAATTTTCTTAATTATTTTCTTAATTGTTTAAAATTAAAAAAAAATCAAGGAAATTAGTATGAGGTATTGAAACTCTCATAAGGCACCTCACTAAATGGGATAGGAGTATAAGATTCCCTTTATATGAGTAAAACAACTCATTTTTTTCTTCTTTTTCTGATGTGTGATTATCAAATGAAAGCCAACCAACGAAGATTTTGAGATTTTCTTAATTATTTGGGGGATTTGGTGATAGCCCCCTCACTATCTAATTTGTCTTTCAAAAGGACAAAAATTTTATAAGTACTTTCAAAACCCCCTAATATTTTAAAACTTGTTTCTTTTACTATATTACCCTCATATCTATCAGCTCTCCTATTAAGCCATCTTCACTATATATTTCAGAGTAAAATTTTACTTTGTATAAAAGTAAAATTTTACTCTGAATAAGAGTAAAATGTTACACTCTGAAACTAAAAGTAAAATTTTGCTCTGTATAAAAGTAAAATTCTACTCTGAAAAGCTAGTAAAATGTTAGACTCTACACAAAAGTAAAATTTTACTCTGTATAAAAGTAAAATTTTACTCTGGTTTTGTCAAATGAAATTAGATAAAAAACAACAAAAATAAATAAAAAACAAACAAACAAACAAAAACAAAACAAATTAATCAACAAATCAACATATCTAATTGAGAAAAAAAACTTCAAAAAAAAACAAACAAACAAAAACAAAACAAATTAATCAACAAATCCACATATCTAATTGGAACGAAAAACTTATAAAACTCGATCAACAATCACACATCTCAATGAAAAAGAATACATGTGTTCAACAACACTCATACACACAAATATATATATATATACATATATTCTACTGTTCCTCATCCACATCCTTCCCAACCTCCTGTTCAACTTTTTTCAATCTGAAGCTTCAGCCTTCGCATTCAACATCCCTAGCATCTCATCAACAACCTTATCATGTTTCTTCTCCGCTTCCAATTGAGCCATCTCCACTGCACTCCAAATCTCCATCTGCTCCGAAACCCTAGCTTTCAAATCTCCAACGACATCCTCATTCAATTTCAACATATTCAAAGCCACATCGTTGCTAATTATGAAGATGAAGAGAGGACCTTCTGCTGAAGCTTAGAAGACGCGACTATGGCGGCGGCTTGTCGACGACCTTCTGCTGAAGCTTGGAAGATGCAACTATGGTAATTATGATACAGTTGATGACGAAGCTGATTATATATGCAGAAGTTGAGGGTATAATAGTCCTATAAAATATTTAAATAATAAATTTTGTCCTTTATGCAAGACTTTATAATTTTGAGGGGGTTTAGAAAGTATAATTTTTTTCTTAGTCCTTTTAACAATGAAAGGAAGGTAAAAGGGGTTTATAGCTAAATTTCCCTAATTATTTTCTTAATTGTTTTCTTAATTGTTTAAAATTAAAAAAATAAATAAAATTAGTATGAGATATTGAAACTTTCATAAGGCACCTTACTAAATAGGATGAAAGTATAAGATTCTCTTTATATGAGTAAAACAACTCATTTTTTTCTTCTTTTTTCGATGTGGGATTATCAAATAAATGCCAACCAATGGAGATTTTTTTAATTTTTTAAAATAAAATAAATTAAGAAAATTAGGATGAGACTTTGGAGCTCTCATAAGCCTTCTCACTAAAAAGCTCATTTTCCTTATATAATAAGATATATATATATATATATTTAATAATAATTTATAATTGTTTTAGATATTTTTTTAATATAAATTATTTTTTTTAGATTTTTTATAAAAAATAATTTAATAATCCCATCACTAACCATAGTGTATGAGAGAAGTTGAAAATGGTGTAGCAATAGGTATAGGAGAAGTTAAAAAGGCTTGTATGTTGGGATAAGTAAATAAATGTTGAGGCTTTTTTTTTTAAATAAAAAAAATTAAAAAATTAAGATTGAAATATTAAAACTTCTACAAGATTTATGGGTTAGAAACTCTATTTTTTTTTATATAATATATATATATATAGATTGGAGAATGGAAGAAGGAAAGGAGATGGATAAGAGAGCAAGAGCGTTTCCTCAAATCAGACAATAAGTCAAGGGGGATATACAAAGCAAACCATGTGATTGCCAACTAATCTCTTCTCATCATTATTAGTAGAAAATATAATAAAAATGATTCATATCTTGCATCCAACATCAAACCCTATATTTTTGGGGTAATTTCATATCAGTACATATTTAAAAAATATTTTTAAATTTATGGTAGATTTTGTAAATATTAAAAAGTAAAATTATATACTTTCTCATAATTTTGTAATTAAGTTTTGAATGTACCTCTCGCATGTAAATTCCCTTTTATTTTTTGGTACATTGGAAGTTATAGTTTGGCAACGGAATTTTGTTTATAGCAAAATTTGAATCCTTGATTTGTTAATGAAATGCAAAACTTTTGACAAATTGTGTAAGGTTATAAAATTAAAACAATATATAAATATGATTAAGTAATGGGACAGATAAAACAAAATATAAACATGATTAAAGTAGGGGTTACTTTTTTATAAATCTATTTTCACAAACTTATATTTCATTTAGTTTATATTATTTTCTTATATTCTAATAAGTCCTATGGTGACATATTTATCAAAATACCCCTAATAATATTTATATTTACAGTCGAATGTTTCGTGATGTGAATGTTCATACCGTCAATGTGAATGTTCACACCGTCAATGTGAATGTTCACACCATCAATGTGAATGCTAACATGTCAATGTGAATATTCATATTGTCAATGTGAATGTTCACACGTCAATGTAAATATTTACATTGTAAAATATAAATGTTCACGTTACCAAATTGTTAATCATTCAGAAAATATTTATAAGGGTAGAAATGTCTATAAAATAACTTAAATATGAGAATTATGATTTTTAACTCACTGTGTTACCATTTTCCAATTGTTTACTAACTTAAATATGAGAATTATGATTTGGTAGATTAAAAGTTAACAATTTTTAGTTTATAAGGCCATAAAGATTTATTAACTTTTTTTTTTCTTTTCACTAAAAAACAAATTAGTTACAAAACTAAAAAAAATAAATCCAAACAAAATATCACATCAAACCCCATAATCATTTCACTTTTTTTCCCACAAATATCACATCCAACCACAAAAGAATTCAACTATCTTCCTAAACACAAAAAAAAAAAATTCTCCAATAATATCCTTCAACTAAAAAAACTACTAAAAAAATTACAAAAAAAACTCACTTCCCAAACACCTACAGTGTCATGAGATTTTTCAAGGGGAAATAAGAGCTAAAACAAATTATAAAATCATAAAAAAGTATAATATTTTAATTATTAAAATGTATAAATATTTTCACTAATTTATATGTATATTTTTGTTCTACTGGACAATTATTTTTCCATTTTCCTACTTTAGCCAACTCTTCCTATCATCCTACTACTTTTTTCGTTAAGTTTTAATGGGACAGCTAACATTTTGGTTCACACGGTAAAAAGGAAAGGAGCTTTTTTACTTATGGAATTGTGGTGGAGTTATAAAATTATGATAGAGAATTTAGAGACAAAGAAGAAAGCAAAAAGATGGAGAGAAGTTGAAGGGAATTTACAGGCTTCATTATGTTGGCATAAAGGCCAATATATAGATACAAAGTGGTGAATACAAACAAAAACTTAACTTAATGCATATCTAACATATCTAACTCCATATCTAACTTTGCAAGACTTTTCGTATAAAAGTTGCAAAGTTCTAACTCTTTAGGCAAGCCTAGTCGTAGGCTTTTTGACAAGTTTTCCTAAAAATAAATACAAAGAGACAAAAATAAATATAAAAGGACTACAATTATTTGCTCTTTGCTACAGTTTTTTCAATTATATACACTGATAGTACTGTCTACCCTCCCCGGTTTTCAAAGAGATAGACTGTTGTAGATAAGCTTTGGCTAAGCTGATTTGTCGTGTAGCGTCGGCTGAAAGGATGAGGCTGATCACTTTCCGCCAAAAAATACAGCTTGCTCCACGTGTCCTGGATAAGGTTGGAGTCGATCAGGATACAACTGCATTTGATAGTGGGGTCCACTATGCTTCCATCCTGTTGATGAGATTGTGATATTCTTCATCAGTCTCAGATGGAGGGGAATCCGGATCTTGGCTGTATTGCTCATTCCGGAAATGTTCTACATCATCCGCGGTCATGGCTAGTTCCAACGGAAGATCCAAATTATTTCTCTTTTTGAGATTTATTATCATGTCAAGAGCCTCATTAATTTGCGTTGGAGACCTTTGATATGTTATGGAAAAATGGGTTACAAATAATATTCTTCCATCTGTAACCATGAATGACAATTTTGCTGAGCCATGGATGTTGGACGCTGCTTGTGAAACAGATATTAGACTGTCTATCCAATATTCTGTTAAAGAAAGTTTTTGGATATTTTCCAATCGCTCTCTCCGGTGATCTTCATCTAAATAATCATTTTCAAATTCAAAATCTTCAGTTTCTTTAAGATACCAAATCCGGTATGGTTGGAAAAAATGTTCTCGTTCTCTCCAACCAACAGTACTGGAGATCCAAAAAGTAAAATATTTGCTCCATCGAAAACCTTTTACTATCCATGAGAGCATTGTTTTGATGATCATTGGATAATCTATCCATTGAATTGGATCTAAAATTTGGAAAATAACTTGATTAGTTATTCCCCAATCTATATCCTCAAAAAACCACATGTCATGGTTTGCCATGATGGTTATTTTGGGAATTCCATCTTTCAAATTTAATTTATCATAAGATCGTTCTAAGATTTGTTTAATCTTATCATGATGATCTTCAACCTGATTTTTTATTAACATAAAAATTTCTTTTGGAAGCAAAGTTCTTGCTTTTTCAAAAAGACAAATTCTTTTTATTTGTTCAAAAACTAGATCAGAAAACTCATCTAATATGAGATCTGATAGTTGAAGAAAATTGTTTATTTTTTCAAAATTAAAATCTTCATTCCAATTCATTTGTTTAAGAATATTGAAACAAAGATTTTGCAAATCTTTTAATTTAGCTGTTTGCTCAGCTAATTTGTTGGCCAAAACTCCCATGTGTTTTCGAAATTTCACTTTGTTGTCTACAATGTGAGTTTTCCAAACTCCATTGAGTTCTGTATAAATTTCTCTGGATATACCAGGATTGAAAAAATCTTTTATTTCAGATTCATCTGGTCTAGATATCTGAATATTAGTTGTAACTGGGTTAGTTCTCATTTGACAAAAATTCTTTTGATAAACAGGCATAGCTGGTGCACTGTAAAAAGCTTTTTTAGCTTTGGTCATGCTATCATATGCTTTATAGCTCGCTCCTGAATATCCACAAACTTGTGTTTTGCAATCATTCCATTCTGTGTAAATTCTAGGTTGTTTTCCTGCAAACACAACATAAACTTTTTCTTCTTTGGAGTTTGCTTTTCTAGCAATTGTCACCCAATCTCCTTGAGCGGGTTGTTTACCCTTATCCATTGTTTCCTCTTGGTCTAGAGGTCTTCTGCAAAAATTAAATTTACTTGTTTAGCAATTTAATTTTCTAAAACAATTTCTACTAAGAAAATCTGCAAGAAAATTGTTAGTACCTTTAAGATATTCTACTTCAAAAGTATATTCAGAAATTTTATTATACCAGGCTAATCTTCTTCCTTATTCAATAGGTTTTTTATTGATCAAGAAATCTCTTATTGCCTTATTATCAGTGCATACAATAAAATTTTCTGGGGCTAAATAAATATGAAAACTCTTTATTGCCAATTTTATTGCAAGTAATTCTTTTTCGAAAATAATATATTTCTGTTCATTTGGTTTAAATGTTCCAGAATTATATCCACAAATTAACTCTTCTTTTTGTAATTTTATGGGTATTGGATTTTTTCTTGGTCTAACCCCATTTTCTGATAAAAGTATCTCTTTATCATACCATAAATTACTTGGTATTGCTTTAAGAACACATCCCCAGCATGCTTCTGAGGCATCTGTTTCTAAAATTAATTTATCACCTGTTTTAGGAAGATAAACATCTGGTAAAGTTTTAACATTTTCTTTAATTTGTTTAATTAAAGCAACATCTTCTGCTGTCCATTCAAAAATAACATTTTTCCTTAATTTGGTTAACTAAGGAATTTCTATTTTTGAAAGATTTTTAATAAAATTTCGTCCATAATTTAAAATGCCTAATAGACTCTGTAATTGTGTTATATTTTCAAGAGTATTAGGAAATTCTCGTACTTTGGACAAAATATGTTCTTGTAATTTTAAACCTTTTTGGTCTAAAATTATTCCCCAAAATTCAATTGATTCTTTTTCTAATTCAATCTTTTTTGGAGACAAAATAATTCTATGTTTTTGGAATCTTTCACAAAGTAATTTTAAATGTTTCTTATGCTCCTCCTTGGTTTTAGAGAAGATAAGTATATCATCAATATAAACTACACAACAATCTTTAAGATCCTTAAAAATTGTATCCATCCACCGTTGAAATACCTGTGGTGCAATATTTAACCCAAAAGGCATAACATTCCAGTGGTAATGTCCTCTAGGTGTACTGAAAGTTATCAATTTTTTTGACTCTTCAGTCAATTGAATTTGCCAAAATCCACTTTTACAATCAAATTTGCTAAAGATTTTTGATCCTTTGGTTAAGTTAATCAAAACATCTTTTCGTGGAATAAAATATCCATCAAATTCTAAATTTTCATTTAGCCGTTTATAGTTGACTACCATTCAGGCTTTTCCTCTTTTAATTTCAGCATGGTTTCTTACCATAAAAGCTGGACTAGAGTGAGGGCTTTTAGTTTCTTCAGTTAACTTTTTGTCTAAAAGTTCCTGGAGTTGAATATCAAATTCATCTATATCTTGTCTAATATAGATCATCGGTCTTACTCTAATGATAACATTAGGGTCTTTCAGTTTTAAACTACAATAACGTGGACTACGTTGCCATAGTTTTAATGGATGTTCACTAAAATTTTCTTCTAAAATTTTATAAATCCAATGTGATTCATCAATAGTTTTGATAATGGGAGTTAAATCACCACGCGGCACGGGCGCAAACTCTTTATCACAAATGTATTTATGTTGTTCTAACAAGGGAATATGAATTAAGACATTGTTTATGCTTAATGAAATAGCCTTTTCCTGTATTTGCATTGGAAGGTATTTATATATAAAATTATTGCCAAGAAGGAAATCTCCATGCATATACAGAAAACATAAAATTTTTGGTATAATGAATTTGCTATCATTTAACCAAATAGCTATATTTTTAGCCTTGAATTGTATGGAAGTATGGTTGTCATCTATTCCGGTAACTAAAATTGGATGTTTCATTAATGTCCATTTTTCTTTTGGTATGGCATTCCATTTACATGAGCTGACTGTAGCTCCTGTATCTATGAGAACACTGAAGCTATAGGGTTTATAACCTGCAAAATTAAATGTTCCCAATACATATGTATATCTTCTTTTTCCTTGGCTAGGAGAAAAAAATAATATCATCATTTTTTGTTTGAAAATGATACATATATGCGGACTTAATATGTTCAAGTTTTCTTGTTCCTGGAAAAATAGGAATCTGAACATTGTTTGAAGTAATAGATTCTTGATTAGAATTATTACTTGATTCTCTAATGCTTAACTTTGAAAATGATTTGTTAGAAAAATCTTTTCAAATACAGAAGTTGATCTTTTAATTTTTGGAACTGTATTTTCAATATATAAATTTTTTCCTGATGCCTGCATTTGTAATTGTGCAGGTTTTTTTATTTTAGAAAATTCTCCTTGTCCCACTAGGTCTTGGATTAACCATTGTCGAGGGACTTCTAAATCGCTCCAATTCATTAGACGAGGTTGTATTACCGTGTCAAATGGTCTTGGTTCAAAGATCTCAATGATTTTATCATCGTTTGATCTTGTTTTTGTTTCAGGAAATTTGGTTAATTCGTGAATTGTTTTTCCAACGAATAGCCAAATCATGAGAATTTGATTTCATTCCTAATTCTTGTGTTTTAATTCTTATTCTGACTGTATCTTCAAGATTAGGATCATTTATGGAAATAAAGAAATTTGGTCTAACATTAAACCAAACTACTCCATTAGCCAAATTAGACTGAATTCCTCCAATGATTGCTTTCATTGGGTCGGAAAATCTTTTGTCAAAAATTACTGCCAAAATAGGAGTATCTATCCCTTGGCGAAATAAGGCCATTATGGTTACTTGAATTAATCCAATATGAATATATTGAATTTCAGGATATTTCTTTTTCCATCTTGCAACCTTTTTCTTATCAAAAAAAAGGAAGATCAATATTTCCTTCTTCTGACCATTTTGCTTGAGTGTTATCACTGTATTGTTCAAACACTCTTGCTGAAAAGAAGTTAAATTTTAAAAGTTTATAAATTTCTGGAACAGCAACTTCTTGCATTTTTTCGAATTTTGCTAATTCTTCGTCGGTAAAAGTTTTTTCTTCTCTGATTACATCTCCAAGTCGAATTGCCTGCAATTCTTCTTGAGATATACTATTTGCTTCTTGAGATATTTCTTGACTATTATTAGTCATCATGAAGATTAGTTCTTCATCTGAACTTTCTTCATCACTAAAAATTTCATATAAGATTTCTTCTCCATCAGAAATTTCTTCTCCATATATTATTTCAAAATCTTGTTCTTCAAGGACTTTGATCATTTTCTTTGCACTTTTTCCCCGTTTTGGGCATTCGGGTGCATAGTGACCTTCTTCGTTAGAAATGTAACATTTACAAGTTTTCTTTTTTGAAACACTTGTTGGTTTCTTTTTCGAATATACTTTTTCTTTTTTGAAAAAGTTTTGTTCTTTTTCCAAGGTTTCCATTTATATTTTCTACGCTTTTTGGAAAATCCTTTTCTTTTAGGAAATGTATTACAACCAATTTTCCAATTTTCTTTTAAAATTTTATCACAACATTTTTGACCATATGGTGAGTTAGAAATTTGATTTTTTATTTATTTTTTCGCCTTTACTTCTAGATACCGATCTGCTATCAGCCATAGAACATAATTAATGCGAAAACCAAGATTATCATATTCTTCCTTCCCCATTTTTTTGAGAAAATCAGGATATGTTTTAATACATAACTCATCCCATGGATTAGGGAGTTTATGAAAAAATTGATCTAACCAGGGTTGATTTGCTGGTGGATCAATAAGATAATAATATTTTTTAAAAGTTTGAACATAATCTTCAAAAAGACAAATATTACATAATTCTAATTTAGTCAAAATATAATTTGCATCTGCTTGCAAATTAGTATCTCCTGCAAAACCACATAAATTTTCTTTTATGATTTTTGGAAACTCAGCTAAAATTGTGTCAAGTGTGAGAAAATTTGTTAACAAAGCCGTTTTTTGGCTTTTCCCAATTTCAGATTTTTCCCAGTGTCTTAACCATTGCAACACATCTCCCTGAAGAGTTGCTGCAATATAATCAAGGAATTTTTCCTTTGACCAACTATTTTTATAATTGGTAATTATGATGGACAAGGATTGTGCCCAATCATCTATTGCTTGTGGTTGATCCTTAAAAGGAACATGAGACAAGTCTAAATAAGTACCATTTTGAGCTATTGGATACTTATGATTATTATCTTTTCTAGATATTACTGGCCCAGGTGTAGGATTGGAGGTACTTCCAATGTTAATATCATTTTTAACTTCATTTGTTTGAATAAAGTCAAAATTTTCTCCATCTCCTCATGTGCCAAATAATTCGGGATCAATTGGCTCGTCTACCTTTTTTTTCCCTTTATTTATTTCTGATGAAATATCTTGATCTATTGATTCTTCAGATGAGGATGATTGGTTGTCATCATCATTAGTTGACATATTAATATCATAATTAAAGTGTTGTAAAAGGGCTTCATTTTCTAGATAAGTTTCGCTTATCTGATCCAGTAGCCTATTTCTTTCATCAATACCTAAGTCTGGGTCTTTATATAATTTTCTCCAATAATCCAATATTTCAACAATATTTTCATATTCAGTTTTATTATAGGTATTGGTTTGGAGTACCATAATATCTTCTGTACCATAAAATAGCCTAGGGATGTCACTATCTCCTAGACTATTCATTCCATCATTGTTTATGAAGGATATAGTTTCTAATTTTGTCACCAAATTGTTTATTTGGTTTTTTGCTTCTTTATTTAAATCAATATTTATTATAGAACCCAAATTGTCTATTTTAGATTCTATAGACTCAACTTTAGTCTCTAGATAATTTTGATTTATTTTTTGATTTTTATCTAATTTAGAAAACCAAGAACACATAATATCAGTAATATTATTTAGACTAGAACACACACTATTTATATTTGCAGATTCTTTAGTAATATGCAGACTATGATCATATTTATTATTAACGTTATTTTTTGTATTTCCAAAGCATATTATATCATCAGAATTAATTGTCATTTTAGATTGTTGTTGGTACCTAAGACCCTCCTAGTGTATTATCTGGTGCCTAAAACCTCTCTTTTATGATCTTAAAGACTTAATTATGGCCAATAGTCAAAAGATCTGAATGAGTATATGGGCTTTGACATACACTACGCATATAGGTTTTACAACAACTATAAATGAAACAAATAATTATGAAGATATAAAATACAAAAGATACACAAAAAACTTAGACGAAATTTTTAAATATTTTTTTTTTATAACATAAAACACACCATACAAACTTATATATATATCGAAAATTTATACATAGATAGAAATACTTACATAGCTTGATCTTGCTTTCAAAAGCTCTTCACCAAGCTCTGATACCAATTACAAAACTAAAAAGGAAATGAGCTTTTTTTTCTTATGGAATTATGGTGGAGTTATAAAATTATGATAGAGAATTTAGAGACAAAGAAGAAAGCAAAAAGATGGAGAGAAGTTAAAGGGAATTTACATGCTTCATTATGTTGGCATAAAGGCCAATATATAGATACAAAGTGGTGAATACAAACAAAAACTTAACTTAATGCATATCTAACATATCTAACTCCATATCTAACTTTGCAAGACTTTTCGTATAAAAGTTGCAAAGTTCTAACTCTTTAGGCAAGCCTAGTCATAGGCTTTTTGACAAGTTTTCCTAAAAATAAATACAAAGAGACAAAAATAAATATAAAATGACTACAATTATTTGCTCTTTGCTACAGTTTTTTCAATTATATTTGACTTTATTCAAACAAATGAAGTTAAAAATGATATTAACATTGGAAGTACCTCCAATCCTACACCTGAGCCAGTAATATCTAGAAAAGATAATAATCATAAGTATCCAATAGCTCAAAATGGTACTTATTTAGACTTGTCTCACGTTCCTTTTAAGGATCAACCACAAGCAATAGATGATTGGGCACAATCTTTGTCCATCATAATTACCAATTATAAAAATAGTTGGTTAAAGGAAAAATTCCATGATTATATTGCAGCAACTCTCCAGGGAGATGTGTTGCAATGGTTAAGACAGTGGGAAAAATCTAAAATTGGAAAAAGTCAAAAAACAGCTTTGTTAACAAATTTTCTCACACTTGACACAATTTTAGCTGAATTTGCAAAAATCATAAAAAAAAATTTATGTGGTTTTGCAGGAGATACTAATTTGCAAGCAGATGCAAATTATATTTTGACTAAATTAGAATTATGTAATATTTGTCTTTTTGAAGATTATGTTCAAACTTTTAAAAAATATTATTATCTTATTGATCCACTAGCAAATCAACCCTGGTTAGATCAATTTTTTCATAAACTCCCTAATCCATGGCATGAGTTATGTATTAAAACATATCCTGATTTTCTCAAAAAAATGGGAAAGGAAGAATATGATAATCTTGGTTTTCGCATTAATTATGTTTTAAGGCTGATAGCAGATCGATGTCTAGAAGTAAAGGCGAAAAAACAAATAAAAAATCAAATTTCTAACTCACCATATGGTCAAAAATGTTGTGATAAGATTTTAAAAGAAAATTGGAAAATTGGTTGTAATACATATCCTAAAAGAAAAGGATTTTCCAAAAAGCGTAAAAAATATAAATGGAAACCTTGGAAAAAGAACAAAACTTTTTCAAAAAAGAAAAAGTATATTCGAAAAAAGAAACCAACAAGTGTTTCAAAAAAGAAAACTTGTAAATGTTACATTTCTAACGAAGAAGGTCACTATGCACCCGAATGCCCAAAACGGGGAAAAAGTGCAAAGAAAATGATTAAAGTCCTTGAAGAACAAGATTTTGAAATAATATATGGAGAAGAAATTTCTGATGAAGAAGAAATCTTATATGAAATTTCTAGTGATGAAGAAATTTCAGATGAAGAACTAATCTTCATGATGACTAATAATAGTCAAGAAATATCTCAAGAAGCAAATAGTATATCTCAAGAAGAATTGCAGGCAATTCGACTTGGAGATGTAATCGGAGAAGAAAAAACTTTTACCGACGATGAATTAGCAAAATTCGAAAAAATACAAGAAGCTGCTGTTCCAGAAATTTATAAACTTTCAAAATTTAACTTCTTTTCAGCAAGAGTGTTTGAACAATACAGTGGTAACACTCAAGTGAAATGGTCAGAAGAAGGAAATATTGATCTTCCTTTTTTTTGATAAGAAAAAGGTTGCAAGATGGAAAAAGAAATATCCTGAAATTCAATATATTCATATTGGATTAATTCAAGTAACCATAATGGCCTTATTTCGCCAAGGGATAGATACTCCTATTTTGGCAGTAATTTTTGACAAAAGATTTTCAGACCAAATGAAAGCAATCATTGGAGGAATTCAGTCTAATTTGGCTAATGGAGTAGTTTGGTTTAATGTTAGACCAAATTTCTTTATTTCCATAAATGATCCTAATCTTGAAGATACAGTCAGAATAAAAATTAAAACACAAGGATTAGGAATGAAATCAAATTCTCATGATTTGGCTATTCGTTGGAAAACAATTCACGAATTAACCAAATTTCCTGAAACAAAAACAAGATCAAACGATAATAAAATCGTTGAGATCTTTGAACCAAGACCATTTGACACGGTAATACAACCTCGTCTAATGAATTGGAGCGATTTAGAAGTCCTTCGACAATGGTTAATCCAAGACCTAGTGGGACAAGGAGAATTTTCTAAAATAAAAAAACCTGCACAATTACAAATGCAGGCATCAGGAAAAAATTTATATATTGAAAATATAGTTTCAAAAATTAAAAGATCAACTTCTGTATTTGAAAAAGATTTTTCTAACAAATCATTTTCAAAGTTAAGCATTGGAGAATCAAGTAATAATTCTAATCAAGAATCTATTACTTCAAACAATGTTCAGATTCCTATTTTTCCAGGAACAAGAAAACTTGAACATATTAAGTCCGCATATATGTATCATTTTCAAACAAAAAATGATGATATTATTTTTTCTCCTAGCCAAGGAAAAAGAAGATATACATATGTATTGGGAACATTTAATTTTGCAGGTTATAAACCCTATAGCCTCAGTGTTCTCATAGATACAGGAGCTACAGTCAGCTCATGTAAATGGAATGCCATACCAAAAGAAAAATGGACATTAATGAAACATCCAATTTTAGTTACCGGAATAGATGGCAACCATACTTCCATACAATTCAAGGCTAAAAATATAGCTATTTGGTTAAATGATAGCAAATTCATTATACCAAAAATTTTATGTTTTCTGTATATGCATAGAGATTTCCTTCTTGGCAATAATTTTATATATAAATACCTTCCAATGCAAATACAGGAAAAGGCTATTTCATTAAGCATAAACAATGTCTTAATTCATATTCCCTTGTTAAAACAACATAAATACATTTGTGATAAAGAGTTTGCGCCCGTGCCGCGTGGTGATTTAACTCCCATTATCAAAACTATTGATGAATCACATTGGATTTATAAAATTTTAGAAGAAAATTTTAGTGAACATCCATTAAAACTATGGCAACGTAGTCCACGTTATTGTAGTTTAAAACTGAAAGACCCTAATGTTATCATTAGAGTAAGACCGATGATCTATACTAGACAAGATATAGATGAATTTGATATTCAACTCCAGGAACTTTTAGACAAAAAGTTAAATGAAGAAACTAAAAGCCCTCACTCTAGTCCAGCTTTTATGGTAAGAAACCATGCTGAAATTAAAAGAGGAAAAGCCTGAATGGTAGTCAACTATAAACGGCTAAATAAAAATTTAGAATTTGATGGATATTTTATTCCACGAAAAGATGTTTTGATTAACTTAACCAAAGGATAAAAAATCTTTAGCAAATTTGATTGTAAAAGTGGATTTTGGCAAATTCAATTGACTGAAGAGTCAAAAAAATTGACAGCTTTCAGTACACCTAGAGGACATTACCACTGGAATGTTATGCCTTTTGGGTTAAATATTGCACCACAGGTATTTCAACGGTGGATGGATACAATTTTTAAGGATCTTAAAGATTGTTGTGTAGTTTATATTGATAATATACTTATCTTCTCTAAAACCAAGGAGGAGCATAAGAAACATTTAAAATTACTTTGTGAAAGATTCCAAAAACATGGAATTATTTTGTCTCCAAAAAAGATTGAATTAGAAAAAGAATCAATTGAATTTTTGGAAATAATTTTAGACCAAAAAGGTTTAAAATTACAAGAACATATTTTGTCTAAAGTACGAGAATTTCCTAATACTCTTGAAAATATAACACAATTACAGAGTCTATTAGGCATTTTAAATTATGGACGAAATTTTATTAAAAATCTTTCAAAAATAGAAATTCCTTGGTTAACCAAATTAAGGAAAAATGTTATTTTTGAATGGACAGCAGAAGATGTTGTTTTAATTAAACAAATTAAAGAAAATGTTAAAACTTTACCAGATGTTTATCTTCCTAAAACAGGTGATAAATTAATTTTAGAAACAGATGCCTCAGAAGCATGCTGGGGATGTGTTCTTAAAGCAATACTAAGTAATTTATGGTATGATAAAGAGATACCTTTATCAGAAAATGGGGTTAGACCAAGAAAAAATCCAATACCCATAAAATTACAAAAAAAAAAGAGTTAATTTGTGAATATAATTCTAGAACATTTAAACCAAATGAACAGAAATATATTATTTTCGAAAAAGAATTACTTGCAATAAAATTGGCAATAAAGAGTTTTCATATTTATTTAGCTCCAGAAAATTTTATTGTACGCACTGATAATAAGGCAGTAAGAGATTTCTTGATCAATAAAAAACCTATTGAACAAGGAAGAAGATTAGCCTGGTATAATAAAATTTCTGAATATACTTTTGAAGTAGAACATCTTAAAGGTACTAACAATTTTCTTGTAGATTTTCTTAGCAGAAATTGTTTTAGAAAATTAAATTGCTAAACAAGTAAATTTAATTTTTGCAGAAGACCTCTAGGCCAAGAGGAAACAATGGATAAGGGTAAACAACCCGCTCAAGGAGATTGGGTGACAATTGCTAGAAAAGCAAACTCCAAAGAAGAAAAAGTTTATGTTGCGTTTGCAGGAAAACAACCTGGAATTTACACAGAATGGAATGATTGCAAAACACAAGTTTGTGGATATTCAGGAGCGAGCTATAAAGCATATGATAGCATGACCAAAGCTAAAAAAAGCTTTTTACAGTGCACCAGCTATGCCTGTTTATCAAAAGAATTTTTGTCAAATGAGAACTAACCCAGTTCCAACTAACATTCAGATATCTATACCAGATGAATCTGAAATAAAAGATTTTTTCAATCCTGGTATATCCAGAGAAATTTATACAGAACTCAATGGAGTTTGGAAAACTCACATTGTAGACAACAAAGTGAAATTTCGAAAACACATGGGAGTTTTGGCCAACAAATTAGCTGAGCAAACAGCTAAATTAAAAGATTTGCAAAATCTTTGTTTCAATATTCTTAAACAAATGAATTGGAATGAAGATTTTAATTTTGAAAAAATAAACAATTTTCTTCAACTATCAGATCTCATATCAGATGAGTTTTCTGATCCAGTTTTTGAACAAATAAAAAGAATTTGTCTTTTTGAAAAAGCAAGAACTTTGCTTCCAAAAGAAATTTTTATGTTAATAAAAAATCAGGTTGAAGATCATCATGATAAGATTAGACAAATCTTAGAACGATCTTGTGATAAATTAAATTTAAAAGATGGAATTCCCAAAATAACCATCATGGCAAACCATGACATGTGGTTTTTTGAGGATATAGATTGGGGAATAACTAATCAAGTTATTTTACAAATTTTAGATCCAATTCAATGGATAGATTATCCAATGATCATCAAAACAATGCTCTCATGGATAGTAAAAGGCTTTCGATGGAGCAAATATTTTACTTTTTGGATCTCCAGTACTGTTGGTTGGCGAGAACGAGAACATTTTTTCCAACCATACTAGATTTGGTATCTTAAAGAAACTGAAGATTTTGAATTTGAAGATGATTATTTAGATGAAGATCACCGGAGAGAGCGATTGGAAAATATCCAAAAACTTTCTTTAACAGAATATTGGATAGACAGTCTAATATCTGTTTCACAAGCAGCGTCCAACATCCATGGCTCAGCAAAATTGTCATTCATGGTTACAGATGGAAGAATATTATTTGTAACCCATTTTCCCATAACATATCCAAGGTCTCCAACGCAAATTAATAAGGCTCTTGACATGTTAATAAATCTCAAAAAGAGAAATAATTTGGATCTTCCGTTGGAACTAGCCATGACCGCGGATGATGTAGAACATTTTCGGAATGAGCAATACAGCCAAAATTCGGATTCCCCTCCATCAGAGACTGATGAAGAATATCACAATCTCATCAACAGGATGGAAGCATAGTGGACCCCACTATCAAATGCAGTTGTATCCTGATCGACTCCAACCTTATCCAGGACACGTGGAGCAAGCTGCATTTTTTGGTGGAAAGTGATCAGCCTCATCCTTTCAGCCGACGCTACACGACAAATCAGCTTAGCCAAAGCTTATCTACAACAGTCTATCTCTTTGAAAACCGGGGAGGGTAGACAGTACTATCAGTGTATATAATTGAAAAAACTGTAGCAAAGAGCAAATAATTGTAGTCCTTTTATATTTATTTTTGTCTCTTTGTATTTATTTTTAGGAAAACTTGTCAAAAAGCCTATGACTAGGCTTGCCTAAAGAGTTAGAACTTTGCAACTTTTATACGAAAAGTCTTGCAAAGTTAGTACTGTCTACCCTCCCCGGTTGCAACTTTTCGTATAAAAGTTGCAAAGTTCTAACTCTTTAGGCAAGCCTAGTCATAGGCTTTTTGACAAGTTTTCCTAAAAATAAATACAAAGAGACAAAAATAAATATAAAAGGACTACAATTATTTGCTCTTTGCTACAGTTTTTTCAATTATATACACTGATAGTACTGTCTACCCTTCCCGGTTTTCAAAGAGATAGACTGTTGTAGATAAGCTTTGGCTAAGCTGATTTGTCGTGTAGCGTCGGCTGAAAGGATGAGGCTGATCACTTTTCGCCAAAAAATGCAGCTTGCTCCACGTATCCTGGATAAGGTTGGAGTCGATCAGGATACAACTGCATTTGATAGTGGGGTCCACTATGCTTCCATCCTGTAGATGAGATTGTGATATTCTTCATTAGTCTCGGATGGAGGGGAATCCGGATCTTGGCTGTATTGCTCATTCCGGAAATGTTCTACATCATCCGCGGTCATGGCTAGTTCCAACGGAAGATCCAAATTATTTCTCTTTTTGAGATTTATTAACATGTCAAGAGCCTCATTAATTTGCGTTGGAGACCTTTGATATGTTATAAGAAAATGGGTTACAAATAATATTCTTCTAGGCATACACCCACACTACAAATAATGCATATTATTAAGGATGTGTTTGATTGAAGGGATTAGAGATTATTTACTATTTAGATTGTTTATCCAATGGAGAGGGATATCCATTGTTTGTTGCAATTTTAGTCTATCGGACATGGAGTCCGATTGGACTCTATATCCCTCATATGAGGGATTAAACAATCTTTGGGGGAGAGGGTGGGATTATTTCGACGGAATTGATATTTCATAGGACTAATATGTGAAATATTCATTTTACCTTCATTTTATTACTTAGTAAACAATTGAAAAATGGTAAAATAGTCTTTTGAACATTTATAAATTATTTTTTAGTGTTGTTAATTTAAAATTATATATTAAATAGAAAATAGAAAATATAAATTTAATTTAATTAAAAATAATAAATAATAAATTTAATATTATGGCCTTATAAATTAAATTTTTTTTGTGTTGTCAAAAAATTAAATTTATATATTAAATAAAATTATTTTTTTAGTGTTGTTAATTTAAAATTATATATTAAATAAAAAAATATAAATTATCAATTAATTAAAAATAATAAATTAAACATTATGGCCTTATAAACTAAAAATTTTTAGTATTGTTAAATTATAAATTATAGATTACAAATTTAAAATTATATATTCAATAAAAAATATAAATTATAAATTATAAGGATAAAATAGTGTTTTGAACATTTATCCTTATCCAGTCCGTCCAACCAAACATTGAATTAACTAAAAATAGTCTTTTTCAGACATCTAATCCCATAAGGAAATGAACATAGGATACATATTCAATCCAACCAAATAGTCTGGGAGATTCACACTCTCAAGATTTAAATCCGATAGATTCTAATTCCCCCTTATCCAGTCCGTTTAATCAAACACAATCTTAGAGTATTCACATCAGTCTCGATAAATTTTGATTTAAATTATAATTAAAAATTATTTTTTTATATTAGTTAGTATTTTTTGTATGTATACACTATATCAAACTTACTCTAAAATTCAATTTTATAAAATATTCATTTTGTAGAGAAGTTAATTTTGTATTGTTTTATATATATGCAGTTTTATATTCAAAAAAAAAAAATGTATGCCCAGCAGTGGTTGTCTGGCCGGACATTCAAAATGTATAAGATATATCTATGCAGTTAGTCTTATTTTCCTAAAAAAAAATTAAAAAATAAAATAAATAAATAAATTGTGCAGCAGCCGATCATCTAACAGGATGTCGGCTGGATGACTAGCAGGATGTCTAGTCACTCTTAAAAATAAATGATAAAATATTATACAATCTATTAACAGTATATCGCTACATGCAGCGATGTACTGTAGCAAGGTTAACCAAAAACTAGTTTAGAAACAATTTGTTGAGGCTGATGGAGCGAGAATTTTATAATTTATTAGCTTTATTTAATCAAAATTTACATTTGTTGGGGGCTGAAATGGATATTCTTAGAGTAAGGTTACATAGGAGAGAGGACTTAAAATAAATAAAACAATCATTAGATCTTCCAATTAAGCAAATCAAACAATTTAAAATCATACCATTACCTTTCATACAATAAAATGATGCTTACACTAAAGTCTCATTTGGCAACTTCATAAAATAATCAAAAAGTTACTACAAAAATTAATTAATTCTCTTTACTTATATATATATATATGTATTGTAAAAAAAAAATTACTAAAAAAATAAATCTTCCAAAACACCCCCTAGATGGACTTGGGCTTAGGGGCGTGGCCTTTCTTAACGGGCTTGGGCCAAACAGACTTGTAAGCCCACTCAACAAACCATATAATGGGTTGACTCCGAAGCGTCAATAGGCCGAAATTTAAGGCTTGACGGGCTGTCTTTCAAAACCAATAAGCAAAGTCGAGTTTCGAACTTTAAACTTAGGTCTAACTTAAAGTCTCGTTTGTCAATTATACATTTTAATTAAAAAGTTAAAGAATAACTACAAGTTGTAATATCGCTCTCTATTGTTCTGCATATCTTTTTATAAAAAGTCAAAAAGTTATTCAAATAATTTGTTTCCAAACGAGAAGCCTCATTTAAACTATGCTAGATTGTCTGGAGTATAGGCTCATGCCAAATAAAAGCTTGTCAAGCTAGACAAGTTTAGCTTGTATCGCATATCTTCATACTTTTATTCTAAAGTCTCTACCACTTCATTATTTATTTTCCTTTTGTTGGGAATTTTTCTAAATAAAATGGATTACTTTTTATTGTTTTCAAAAACCTTCACTGTTTTCTTAAGAAAGCTCTTTTAGCTTTGTGGCTTGTCCCATGTTGAAAAGATGAGGAAAAAAAAGATGACTTAATAAACACCCATATAGAATATTCATTTGAATAAGGAAATGTGAGAAAGGTGCATAGAGCGTAAGCCCACACACCATCCGCACATGCGCGCGTGGTGTGGGTAATGAACTGTGTGACTTTTGATAATGCACTTAGCACTGTACGCATCAGTGCCACGAAATAGAATTTCGAACCTTGATTTTCTGACTTTCAATTAATTTGAAAGTATATTTTTTTCAATCAATTTGAAGGTGTATTCTGATCCTTCAATGTATTTTGAAGGCGAATTTACTATTAATCCGCACACCATCTAATAAGAGTAAATGCTATCTTTATAAAAATAACATTTGTAACCCGACTCAAAATCTATTTCAAGTTTTTCTTTAAAGTGACATCATCAACATCGTCATTCGGGAGAACATTTGCACCAATACCTTCAACTATATTGGATTGGACCATGCAATGACAGCGATATATATCCCAAACAAAAGCCATGAATTGAACTTGTACAATTGACATTAATTTACCTGTCTGTTCCGCCAACAGCTCTCAAATTCCCTTCATCACATAACCTTGTCTGCTTCTTGCACAATGGTACAAAAGCAGGTGGACCCAAATTCTCTCTTAGAATATTATTGGGAAATAATTATAGGGAGAGAAGAAATGGGTGAGACTACCCTTTGGGATCATGAATGACCCTATGGGCTCTGGGCTCAAAGGACACAGATAGATAGAAGAGTCCAAGAGTTGGTAGGGTTTAATTTGACCACGTGCAAAGCACTAGGATACAACCCCTCTAATTTAAAATTTAAAATATAAATAAAATTTATTTTATATATAATTCAAAACATATTAATTTTAAATTTATAAATTACATATAAATTTTTATGGTACCTAAAATTATTCCTCCTCATAGGCTATATACACCAATTTGATTAGTTTAATTCTTCACTTTTGATTTCACTGTTTTGAGGAAAGACTATTTTTAGTGATTATTATAGGGTAATGCTCCCAGTAATATTTAATAATTTTCATTTCAAAATAATACCAGAATATTTTATTTTTATTTTTTTTGGAACTAAAGTAATACTAGAAATCTAAAAACCATAGTTAAGGCTTCATAAAAACAACTTTAGCTCATTTAGCAACTTATTTCTTGCTAAAAGTAAAAAGAAAAAAAAATCACTTTATTCACTCTAAAAAATCATTAAAAAAATTGTCAAATAAATTAATTTTTTTTGGCATTAACTTTGTAGTAGGCATAGTTTTGAGCAATAATTTAACTTTTTATCTAACTCGCAAACAAAATCTAAATATACACCAAAAAATGATAATTTTAAAGTACACAATGTTATGTGTATATGATTATGGAGCTGACCTCATCTTTTACCCTGCCAATCAAGATGAATGAAATTGGCACCACACATTCCATAATTATTGCATTTACCAATCCGAGAAACCATGTCTCTTAATTCTAAATTAATGTTTCGAAAATATTAAATAATTTATTTCTAAATATATGAGTCCCTCAATCACCAAACAAGTAGGACAAAGTCCCATGGGACCACAAACCCCTGCATGAGTATTTTACAAGGATTCTACATGTTCTTGTCTCAGTCTCACATGGTTTCTGATCCAACAATGACCTCCAATATGAAATCCCCAAAACACCCTTGGTTATCACATCAAAAATTGGGGTCCCACAAAGGACAAAATGGGTAATGAAAAAAATTATACAAGAGGTAAAGAATCTACTCTCCGTTGATCTTGTACCAGAAAGCTTCCTATCAGTTTCTTTTTGCTCTTTACTTGCAATCCCTCAGCCAATAAAAAATTGCCACTAGTTAGATACAGCACAGAGGTGACAATGAAACAGTTTGTAAGAGTGAGACCAATCTGTCAAAATAATAAGCAATTCAATCATGCAGACATTAGAGTTTGAAAGCTACTGATGATGATATATACATTGAGAGATAGATAGATTTACTGATATATACATATCATTTTGTTGATTTCTCTCTTTTTGTGTGAAGAGTGATCGAGATGGGGAAGACAAGCAAGTGGATTAGAAATTTCTTGACAGGAAAAAAAGAGAAAGAAAAGGAAAAAGAGAGAGAAAAAGAAAGGAATTCAAGCAATCAGCAACTCAATTTGAATGCTAATGAGAACCCCACAACTCCAATTTCGATTCCGCGGCCGATGACTCCGAAAGAGAAGCGGCGGTGGAGTTTCCGGCGATCGTCGGCCACCACCGTGGCCGGTGGTCAGAAGGAGTTGGAGAACATTGCCACCACGCCTCCGGCGGTGTTGGAATCACAATTTGAGCAGAAAAAGCACGCGATGGCGGTGGCTGCAGCCACGGCAGCCGCCGCAGATGCTGCCGTGGCGGCAGCACAAGCTGCTGCCGCCGTGATCAGGCTAACTTCCGCTGCCGCAGCCACCGGGAGAGCCAGTTTAATAGAAGAGGCTGCTGCCATAAAGATCCAATCTGTTTTTCGGTCTCATTTGGTATGTATATTCACATTTCATGTAAGAATTAGACGTATATCAATTTCATATATTTGTTAGAAATTCATAATACTAAATGACGATTGATGAAACAGGAAAATAAAAATAATAATAAATAAAAATTATAAATCACGCGCACATAATTTTTTTTACATAATTCAACTAAAAATATATAGTTTCACTATGATGAAATGTCACAATTAAAATATAGAGATACTAAAAATACTAAAAATACCCTTATTCTAAATTTGGTCGATTCGTTTGTGTTTAATTCTTAACTATCTTGACAATGTCATTGGGGTGTTTTTTTAGGCAAGGAAAGCACTTTGTGCATTGAAAGGACTAGTGAAGCTGCAGGCATTGGTGAGGGGTCACCTGGTGAGGAAACAGGCAACCACGACTCTCCGGTGCATGCAGGCATTGGTGACAGTTCAAGCTAGAGCTCGGGCTCAGAGGATCAGGATGGTTGAAGAATCGAGGCCCGATAATCAGAGGCAGCAATTCAATCATAGAAAATCCACTCAGGACAAGTTCAGGCACTCCTACCATGTAAGCATCATTCTCATTCTTTTTCTGCTGCCCTGCTTTGTGTGGAGTCAAGATAAGAATCAAATGATCTTGAAAACTTATAAATGGGAATTATTTGATTCAGGTAAATTCCATTTTGGAAAATTGAGGATTGGTAGAAATTGTGAAAGAATTAGTCGAGGAACATAAAAATCGGTCACAAAAACCCAACACAAAATGTATGTGTTATGTAAAAATCAAATAGTTTCAATAACAAAACAGTAAAAGAGAAACAAATTAAACACACAAACAATTAGATATACGTGAATTGGCAATGCAACTATGTCAACGTAGAGAGGAGATAAAATCCACTATCCTGATAATGATCACAGAGTTCTGAATCTCTCAACTCAATTACTTTACATTGTTGTTATATGTACTACAATTTTGGAATTAATTATTTATTCAATAAGGATTTTCCTTTTCTTAAATGCTAGCCTTATAAAAGTTTGAGGATTGTTAGAAATTGTGAAAGAATAAGTCTGAGGAACATAAAAATCGGTCACAAAAACCCAACACAAAACGTATGTATTATGCAGAAATCGAATAGTTCCAATTACAAAGTAGTAGAAAGAAATAAATCAAACGAACAAACACAAGATATACCTGATTCAGTCATAGTACTACGTCCAATGAGAGAGGAGATCAAATCCACTATGTAATAAAGATTACAATGTAATCTCTCGACTTAGTCACTCCACAATATTGTCACATTTTCACATTGAAACTCCATGCAAAAATAAAATAAATATCTCCAAAACTTCCAGATCTGGGCATTAGCCTAACGGCCTCAACCCTTTGCCTCTGTAAAAAGCTTCCTACAAGTAAATCGGAAGTGTACAGTAAAAATGCAAGACACCTCACACAACAAAATGGATAGACAAGATTTTTCAGAACTATGCCTCACCAACAAATCTCATAAAATCTTATCCATTCATGTGATTTTCGTGTTCATTTTTTTGTGTCCATAGCTAGTCTAGATGTGAAATGGTGTGAGAGGAATTGCTGTAGTGATGAAAAATGTGTGAATGAAAAATTTTAACCATTGATCTGTGATATGGTCACTTTTCATGTAGGAGATGGACAGGGGTATGGAGGAGAACATCAAGATTGTGGAAATGGATCTTGGGGAATCAAAGGGAAGTACAAAGAGCCGAAACAGCTACTCAAGCCATGCGCAAACAGAGCAGCATCGATTCTCCACACATTCTGCACCAAATCGCATCTACTCAAAACCAGATCACCGAGAAATTTCACCACCCCCATCAGCACTGACAGACATGAGCCCGAGAGCTCACAGTGGTCATTTTGAGGACTATTGCTTCGGTACAGCACAGAGCAGCCCACAGTACTACTCTGCAGCCTCCAAACCCGAGCCCTATCCGGAGTCCTTGACATACGAGTACTCGTTCTTTCCAAATTACATGGCAAATACTAAATCTTCAATTGCAAAAGTGCGGTCACAGAGTGCGCCAAAGTCAAGGCCTGACTCATTTGAGAGGCAGCCAAGTAGGCGTAATAGGCCATCCCTAGAAGGGAGGAACGTGCCACGTGCTGTGAAGATGCAACGGTCATCCTCACATGTGGGGTCTGTGGCTCAGAATTTTCAGTACCCATGGTCTGTCAAGCTTGACAAGTCGAGTGTTTCGCTTAAAGACAGTGAGTGTGGATCAAACAGTACCGTCCTCACAAATACTAACTACTGCAGATCTCTTGTTGGATTCAATGTGAGTAAAATTTTAAATAAAAACTGCAACCATTGAATGAAAAATACATTTAATTTCATTATAACATTGAATTTTTGCCAATGCAGGTTAATGGAAATAGGTACTGAAAGTTCTTTCTTGAAACAGTATCAGGGGCAATAAGGTGTTTGATACAAGCTAATAAAAAATTCTGACAATTTTTTTTTTTCAGTCTGATTGTGGTTGTTAGGAGTGTTGTGTTCAGTGTGAGAGTTTTTTTGTTTTTGTTTTTGTTTTTAATGTTTTCATTCTATTTGTTTGCTGAAATTGAATGTGTTCTTGAGGCCTAACTGCGAGCCAACTGCATTGTAAGCACTGCAAATTGTTCATAATAATTTTATTGAGTGCGAATTTTTAATCTCAAGTGCAGAGGCATGTTACTGGATCCCATCATAAAATTTGAGAAATTTTTCCCAAGTCTGTTTGGAAACTAAGAAAATTTGTTTCACTCTCACTCATTTTAAGCAGACTTTCTCATTTGAGTTCTTGTCATGATGGCTTGACCCATGTCAACAAGGGAAAATATTTCAATTTGCTTTCTGAAAGTCGAAACTCTACACAGATTAATCAACAGAACAGATTGCCAAAGCTAAGAAATTTCAACATGAAAATAATCTTAGAGGGACCTAATTGAGAAGAAATAACCAATATTAATTGGACGAACATTGTGTAAGAACACTGTTAAGTCTAATGCTATACGTAATTGAATTTTTTTATCTGATTTCTTTTATCATTAGACATAAAGGTGGTGTGATTTATATTAACAAATACACGAGGGAACTATGCCTTTGTCTTTAGTCGTAGAAAAATCAGGCGAATAATCCATTTATATAAAGAATTTTTCTAAAACCAAACAAATCATGAAAAATATATTTTAGACAAAAATAAAAATAACAAGCGAAGTGACTAGTATGTAACAACTCTTGGTCGGTGACCAAACATGAGATGCCTAAAAGGGCCCAACAACATGAAGTATGTAGTACACAGACAATTTATAGGTACTTCCTCAATACAAGCTTGAAACATAGTCGAACCCCAATTCCACTAAGGTTATAGGAGCAAGGAGTCGATGACTCAAGATTAAAGAGTATGAGTCTTGCCCTGAGTGTTGTTTTAAAATTGTTTCTTGAATTTTTGAAAATTATTTTGTGAAAAAAATGAAAATGGTGTTGTTTCTTGATTCTTTTATTACTTTTGTTGCTAAAAATGAAAGCAAAATTTTTGAAAATAATACCAAACAAGATCAATTTGACTTTTGAGAGATTTTCACAAGTTTTGTATGAACTTATTAATAATTTTTTTAAAATCTAAAATATGAACTATTTAAATTATCTAAGTTAGACTCATAATAAGTCTTACAGGTCCAAACAACATAATCTAACTCACACAGAATCTAGTTTATAGTGTATTGTGAAGCAATAAGATTAATCTCATGAAGTGGCTCGATCTTGTTGGCTACTAAGGTTTGGCAAAATGATAAAAGAATAGTGAAGGGCCCACCTAAGGAGTTGGAAGTGAGCCCACAGCAGGGGTCAGTCAACCCTATATCATGACCCTCATGGGGTACCCATTGCCCATAATTTAGAATGTCAACTTAGGTTTTAAAAGCTTTCATTTGATGTTTGTCATTTCACTTGTTGACTTTCTCAAAAAAATAAATAAATAAATAAACAAAAACAAAACAAAACAAACTCAACTAAAATGAGATAAGGGCCTTTTTTTTAAAAATAAAAATAAAAATCACTCCGAATAGAAATTTTATATAAAATTTTATTCATGATTTATTTCTCTTTAAAAGCTATTAACTGAATTAAGAATGAGTTGGCACCACAAATTTATAATTTATTATTTATTATTTATATAATTGCAGGACATGCGGTACCCTCCTACTCATTTGGAGGTTATGAGAAGTTATGAAATATGGAAAGATGATGGAGAACAAAGTGGAAAACATAAAACTTGAAGTGGAGATTGAAAAAAGTTATAGAAGATCATGGAGTATGAAATGGAAGAGATGGAAGAGTGGGCAGTTTTAGGTAGTTTTTCCTACAAATGTTTGCCTATAAATAGCTATTCATGGCTACATTGTTAGTGGCAGAACTCAAATCAAAGACAATTGATTTCTATTTTTCTTATCATTTATATTTCCTGCATTTTATTTTACGCACTTTCTTTACGAAACATTTATTTTCAGCATGTCCTTTTCGAAGCATTTTATGCACTTCCTTTTCAAAGTATAGGAGTAGAGATAAGTAATTGTTACTTTGGTTATTCACTTAATCACCCCGATTGTTCACTCAGACATCTTTATTTGTCTCCCTCCTTCTTGTTTTAATTTTTCTTTTTTCTACACTTGGCAATTTTGAAGTCCTCTTCATTGAGGCAAAAGACCCGTCAACACAATTGCTTGATAATTGCCTTGAATTTAATCTGTAACAATTTTTCAATCCTTACTAGCACGTTCGCATTTATGATATTTTCCTTCGTAGGAAAAATAAGCTAACAATTTTTGGCACGCCGGGTGAGATGTCAAGTGTAAGAAATGAAAAATAAATTGGATTCGTCCATTCTAAATAGCCTAAATGAAATCTTTTGGCGTAAACAAAAAATTTTGGAACATAATACCAAACAAAATCAAGGTTATAGGAGCAACATTAAGTATGTAGTACACAGAGAATTTATAAGTACCTCCTCAATACAAGCTTGAAACATAGTCAAACTCCAATTCCACTAAGGGTATAGGAGCAAGGAGTAAGGAGTCAATGACTCAAGATTAAAGAGTATGAGTCTCACCCTAAGTGTTGTTTTAAAATTGTTTCTTCAAATTTTGAAAATTATTTTGTGAAAAAATGAAAATGGTGTTGTTTCTTGATTCTTTTATTACTTTTGTTTCTATAAAAAAATGAAAGCAAAAAGTTTGAAAATAATACCAAACAAAATCAGTTTGGCTTTTGGGAGATTTTCACAAGTTTTGTACAAACTTATTAATAATTTTTCAAAAATCTAAAAAATGAACTATTCAAATTATCCAAGTGAGACCCATAGTAAGTCTCATGGACCCAAACAACATAATCTAATTCACACAGAATCTAGTTTATAGGGTATTGTGAAGCAATAAGATTAGCCTCGTGAAATGGCTCGATCTTGTTGGCTACTAAGGTTTGGCAAAATGATAAAAGAATAGTTAAGGGCTCACCTAACCCTATATTGGGGTGCCCATTGCCCATAATTTAGAATGTCAACTTAGGTTTTAAAGGAAAAAGGTTGGGACCCCTTTTTGGGAAACCCCACCACCTCCAATGCATTGTGATTGGCTAACTTTTTGTTTCATTTTTTTCCCCCTCTTATGTAGGTGTTTGGTAGGGCTTATAAGCTACTTATTTTAGCTTTTAGCTTAATTTAAGCTAAAAACTTGTGTTTGGCACAGTTTAAGTTAGCCAGCTTATAGCTTAAATGAAACTAAATTTTAGCTCTTTTGAAAAGCTTGTCAAGAGGTGCTTAAACATTTCGACTTAAGCGCGGAGTCGGTGTGGGGGGTTAAATGACTTAAATGCCCCTCCCAAACTTCATTATTTACTAAACTGCCACTATATATACCCTTTGATCTCTCTTGCCCTAAACACTTTCGCATCTCACACTCTTCTCTCCTCTTCTCCTCTCCTCTCTGGCGACCGAGAAGAATAGTCGTCGACCTCTAATTGCAGCAGATTGTGCTTGTAGAACAGTAGTCTACCTCTCCAAGAACAGTCGTCCCCCTGTTTTCCGTTCATCTGCACCGAAAATGTAAGATTTCATGACTGTGAAGTTATATACAAATACATATATATATATATATATATGGAAATCAATTAGGGTTTTGTTTTTGGTTATGTGAAATGGTGTGTCAATTGTGTGTGAGGTTTCTCCTCTCTCTCTCTCTCTCTTTCTCTCTCTCTCTTCTCTGTCTAATTACGGTGAAATGTCCTTCTTCTTCACTCTGTGATTAGGGTTGAAAACGCCTCTCTCTTTTCTTCACTCTCTGATTAGGGTTGAAAATCCCCTTTTTACTGTGATCTGTTATTTATTTATTTAATCCTTAGATGTTTTTCAATTTTAAATGCATAAATTTGGTATTGGGGTAGGTGAAATTTGAGTTCAAAGTTATATTCATTTCATGAGCTTCGTTAATGTGCATCCGATTACAAGAAAAACAAATTGTAGGGCTTCTGCATCCTTAAAAATTTTTGTCTCTCTCCCTCTATCTCTCTCTCTCTCTCTCTCTTTCTCTTCTCTCTCTGATTTTGGGTGATCTCTTCCATGTGTAAAGCAGTGTTACCTTGGAATTAGGTTGGGTTGCAAAGTGACTAGTGTCTCGGTGTCAAGTAAGCCTCTAAAATATAGATCTCATGGAATTGTGCTGCTGAACAATACCAAATTAAATATTAATAATTGCTTTTCCGATTTAAGATTATAGTGAATTTTGAATGCGAGTGCTTAATTGTGTTTGGGAAACTAAAAATCAGTCTTCATATTTAACTACTTGCCCTTTATCATGACACTTATTTTAGATTTGCCTAACGAATACAAATTGTATTGCCTTCAGTTACGGAATGACCCAGGAAAGAAAGAGCTGCTACAAAACATGGATGAAACTATAAATTTTAATCGTTTGCTATGATGTAATGTGTATTATGGATGAGTAATTATACCTAGTTCATTTAAAATCAAGTACATTACTACATTGCTAGCATTAAAAAAAAAATTGTTGAGTTCTTATGAAGGGTTAGTTGTTGCCACTTATAATATAGTAATCCGTTCTATTTTGAGCCTTATTTTTTTTGGCTCTAAATGGCCTGATTTGCTGGAAGATGTAGTAGATTGTGAATTCCCTGTTTCTATTATATAATTAAAAAAACAATTCATTTGCTTCGATTCTCTCCTCTTTTTGATATGTTTTTTTTAAAGAAATAATTCATTTGCTTCTGTTATTATGCACCTTTAGTTGCAATACATCATTTGGACACGGACTTGATTGGGGATATATGAAATGATGTCAAAAGAAATTGTGGCAAACAAATTGTCAATATGTTACAAACATTTTATTCAATCAATACTTCTTGGGTGTAATATATATTTACAATTAACTCCCCAATCAATTTTAGAGAATTTGGATTCAGTTCTTCCTAATTAATGTAGAGGCATGTCATCCTCCAATAACTATTATTCTAGTGCTGAGACCTTCGACTTGAGGTATGAGACTTTGAAATGTGATTGTGAGCTAAGAGCTGTCAGAAGGGTTACCAAGTCTAACAAGCCATCTAAAGGGAGACTATATTTCATTTGTGATAAAAGAAATTGTCAATTTTGGAGGTGGTGTACCCCAAAATCTGTGACGATGGTAAAAAGGCTGAGGAACGAGAGAATGCTTGATCAAAATCAAAATATGGAGACTGTAGGACTAAAAGTGAATAACCAAATGCTTGAGCAATCCAATGCTTTCATGAAGTAGCTTGTTGTGGGTTTATTCACAATTTGTACTGTTATGTCAGTTGCATTACTCTTCAAATGATGATAGGTGTCGTTTAGAGATACCTGGTGTTTTTGTGCTAATGTAGTTTACCATAAACTATTGTACTAAGCTTTGTACCCAATAAATGTTGATATGTCTGACGTAGTTTCCATATATGGTTGTTTCGTACTAATCTAGCTGTTGTAATGCAAGCAATGATGAATGAGTTTGTTTTAAAGAATTTTTTTCTTTCGTTGAATGAGTATCCAAGAGGAAACACAATCTGAAAATAGAAAGAACAAGGGAAAATCAAGTCAAGTATCATCCGTTAAAGCTCACTGGGATACTGTAGACACCCCAATTTTGACCACTCGTAAGACTTAGGCGCTTGATTCCGAACATTCAAAGATGAAAGTTACATTGTGTGAATGGTTTGAAATCTTGACAAAGAAATCCGATTTCAAGCTCTAGACAATCCCAACTTGTCATATCCACTGTATTTCTACCCTAGAAACTCAGTTTTGAACATTATACCAACCTGCATTGAACCTAAAAGAGAGGAACAGTGGAAATGCACTGAGGCCCGGCCGTGCCTCAGTGATGGCTGGCCAGGCATCTTGACTTTTCAAAGCAGATTGTGTAAGTATCTGCCAGCTATCTATTTCAACAGATATTTTGATCTGTAGCTCGGTCTCTATAAATACGAAGCTACTAGACTAAGGTGAAGAGGTTGAAAGTTTGAAGAGAGTGATATATTTTAGGGTTTAGATATATCAAAGTATAAGAAACTAAAGAGTTGAAATCCTTCTTTCATCTTCCTATTTTCATAATCTATATATCATCTATACATACCATATCAACATAGGGCTTGAACTTGGAACTTGATTGAGATTTCGAAAACCATAACTCAAGCTTGAGGGTGTTGGAATCAAGTTTGTTAACAAAGAGCTTACCTCTATTTCAAAGGTAGAATTTTGCACCTTCTTCTTTCATCTTCTAGTACTCTTTTCTTTTATTTTTCTTGCCTTTACATACTGATTTTCATAGTTGAATTGAGGCCCAAAAAACATGATTTGAGGTCTTGATATTGGAAGGGGTTAGTCACCCCTCCTTAGGCTTTGTTCCATAGCTTTTCTCTACTCTTTTAACTTACTTTTTCTTGCTTTTAGCTACTGTTTTTCACTTATTATGGGTTGTTTTAAGACTGTTTTAATTTATTTAAATAGCTTATGCTTTGATTAGTTTGCTTGTTGTCTCATAAGTTCACTTGTATAGCTTGTTGCATGTTGTTCTAGCTTTTCTTCAGCTCATTTCCATATTTAATAATCTCATTTTAATAATCAAGTTGTCACTTCTTTATTTCATTCGAGAGTTGTTTCAAATAGTTGGTGGTTATTCAACACATGAACTAGAGTTTTGCGCTTAATGGCTTAATCTCTACGGAGATTCATTGTCAACGGCGTAGTCTCTCTTTCATGTTGAGAATTACTTCCCATTTCATGATTCTCTCCTTTTATAAGACATAATCATCACCTTGGACAAATGGACTAAATAATGGAATCAACTAAATGAATTGGCTTAAAATGAACCAGCCAACATAAAGAAATTGAACTATATTGCTTGGGGTTCAGCCAAACGTTATGCCGAGTCCATTATGTCAAGGTTTGTTCTACATCAATTCATGATGTTTTGACGAACCTTGAAGCATCTCTACCTTACTCTTTGAGTTAACTCTATGATAGGAGGGAGGGGTGGTTTTAGTCCCTTTCATTTATCAATTTTTGTCCAAAATTGTACCCGAGATCATCAAGCAATCAATTTGCTCGTTGATGGTTTTGGAATCAATTTTAACCTTCTCTCGAGGCTTTCCCATGACAGAGAAATGTGCGAGGGACAAACAGAGTCCAGAATACTCCGTCTGTACTATTTTTCACTTCGAAGCACCAAATGGAATTTTGCATGAAACTAAGGCACGACCGGCCTTCCTTAGGCCAGGCTGGGTGTCAGAGAGGGCCGGCCGGGCATCAATGAAAGGTGAGCCAGTGTGTTGTGTAGAAACAAAGGGTAGTGGCTAAAAGTGAAACAGAACAATCTGGGCAGACAGGGCAGCTTCTGGACGCTGCGCATACAAGCATTGTGCATCTTCGGATTTGTTACTCATTATTTAGTTAGTTATTAATTCATTTGGTTCTGTAATAATTAGTTTAATTTGGACTATCGGACATTGATTCGGACCCTCCTACGTGAGGGCGCAAACTTGTAACAATGTGTATGTCTTCCAACCCCACGTCTTTCTCCCTTTTATTTACCAACTTATGATGGTTAGTTTAGGGACATCATGTTTAATTTAGCATACTCATGTTTGCATCCACTTGTATTGCATGCACCAAGGCTCGGCACATCATTCTAATTCATATTGTCATTTAAATACTTCTTTGAATATATGCTTAGACCGCATGCAATCAAATCATTTCATATGCCATATTAGTAGTTGAGCCTAGTAATCGCATATCACATGTGTTGCATTTGTCATACTACATAGTTAGGAATCATGCATATTTTTTTAACTTTGTTTTGTAGCTGTTCACAGGACGTCAGTAAATATGTGAGTTTTTATGCTTTAGCATCCCGCCTGTACATAATTTTCTTATTATGTTTAGCATCTTACCGTGAGGCTAATTGCTTAAATGCTATATTGCTTGAATGCCTGTGGATGAAGGCTTGTTGCTTGAATTAGAATGATTCAATGAATGTACGTTTTAAGCACACTTGGCAAATTCACAAACTTTAAGCCCACATAAGGTGGCAAATTCAAACCCTTTGCAAAGCAAACATGAAATTGAAATTGTTCCAATTCTTGCAAAATTAGTCTGTACTTGTATGCTTCACATAATAAATTTTAAGGATTTATTAAATAATCAGAATAAGAGCATATAATGTAAATAAGAATCACATCATGATTAGTAGAGGCCGATATTTGATCGAGTGAGTGGGGTATTCAATTCATGGCCTTCCCCTTTTGTACTTAAGTTCCCGAACCAAGACACTTTGGTGATGACGGACTAATGGCCTTTGGCACGAGTCTCGAGTTTCCTAAATTTTTCAAAACAAAATATTCAGGTGGCGACTCTGTAAATCTGGCAAAGCAGTCCATTTTTGGCATTTGATTCAAAACATCTATTTTCCAAAAGAATTGTTGGATTTGGACTCTTTTGCATTTTCATTGTTTCACATTGCACTTGTGAAATCAAATTCAGAACCACGAGTGTCCGACATTGTAGGGCTTATTTTCCTTCTGAAAGGGGCGCGGAAAAGTCAAGCTACAGTTTCTGTTGCCCCTCTTTGACAAAACTCATAGTCATTTCACGATGTGAGTGAATGTCAAAGCCCAAAGATGACCCATTTTGATGAGATCGTAAGACTTGAGCAAACAAACAAAATGCAGATACAGTTGGTTGAATTTGAGGGTTGCCTACATATCCCTTTGTAAGGAATCAAACCTACGTAGTTCATGGGCAAAAATGCAAAACAATTTGCAAAACATTACTTATGATCATGTAATGAAACAATCAAAACAACAATGTAACAAGAATTCAAATGATATACAACAATCTAAGCCATGTGCAAAACACACGAATACAATAAAGGAATGGGTATGCAAATCAAACTACGTTTTATATAGAAAAGAAATGAAGCACTAGCCAAACGACGCTTAACATAGGCTAAGTGTCTACATCCTCAGCCTTAGCGCAACATGGATACTTACACATAACAGAACCATGTTTTAACATAAGAGGGGGTGCGAGCACCTGCAAAACTATGTGTTTCGTAGAAAAAGAAAGAGTACAAGTAGTTGGGTGGGATGATATAAGTGAGGAATGATCTGCTCAGGAAAGATAATGATCCTAAATGCTGACTGCAACAAGACAAAGTATGATGCCATGGATGTAGTGAATGAAGGGAATAAGGGGTGCAAGTTGAACCACGTCTTACCTATAAAAGGTATGGACACAAAACAAACCACGTCTCACATAGAAAAGGTGCCGAAACCCTCAGACCATAATCCTTGCAGAATATACACATGACAGAACTATGTTTTAACGTGAAAAGTATGGGCACATGCCAAACTAAGCTTAACATGGAAAGGATGCAGGCGATAAAATTGTATGATGTAATGAATGTAATGGATAGTGTAGTAGATGCATAGAGTGACATACTCCAACCACGCTGAAATCGTGAGAGGAGGAAAGTATAGTACAAGGATTTCTTCTTCTTTTTTTCATAAATACCAAATATCGTATACATATACAGACAAAATACACATAGATATATACATACGGTATACATATATTCATATATAGAAAAAATACACACAGATATGTACATACGATATACATATACATATTCGGGGAATATTCTGTTACCGATAAAGAATATTTCGTTTGCGGACATCAGCGGGAAGATGTCGTTATTGAGAAGGCATATTCTGTTTGCTAATGTCAGCGTGCATACACAAAACACGCAAAAAGAAAGGAAAAACACAAATGCATATATGTGGGCATACGGGGTTTCAAACCCCTGACTTCAAGTTTGGCCTCCGAGTCCTCAACCATT
The DNA here is from genome assembly GCF_055761805.1 of Camellia sinensis. Lineage (NCBI taxonomy): Eukaryota > Viridiplantae > Streptophyta > Magnoliopsida > Ericales > Theaceae > Camellia > Camellia sinensis. Next base: position 18,785,182 of record NC_138967.1, on the reverse strand, counting down.
GAGCCATGCCACTCTTATGACAAAATATGCAAATAAATACATAAAATACATAGATATAGATATACAATACATATACATATATGTATACAACTCTCCCGCCTCTCTCTCTTCCTTCGAAAACCACGTCGAACATGCGGCCTCGCCTTTTTGGGTCAGCTGACGTCAGTCGGTCGACAAATTGCCTCGACCCTCTCTCCATCTTTGTCTTTCTCTTTCATCTTTTTCTTCTTTTTCGTCATTCTCTCTTCTATTCTTCTATCTTCTTCTTCATCTTTTCTTCTGTCTTCTTATTCATCACTCTCCTAAGAGAGACATAATAGAGAGACTCAGAGAGACAGAACTCAGTCCGTTCTTTGCCATTTCTCTGTGATTCCTTTCTCTTACACCTCTCTCTTCTCATAAATGACTCCGTCCCGCCCCCTTACTCTTTTTCCAGACCTTAATGATCCCATGTGTTCTCCTAGACAAAGTGCCCCTGCTCCTACTCATCCTAACCTTCCTACACTGACAATCGAGTAGATAATGGTTGCTCAAACTAACATTGAAGCCAACCACTACACACTGAAGTCGTGTATAGAGACAGTGGCCGCGGTCACTAACTTGTCTCATCGGCTGCAAAACAGGACCTGCAAGGTACATCGGGTTAATGCCCAACTCTCTCTACTCCAGCGTATGTACAAGGATGTGCGAGCAGAGATTTGCCCGCTTAAGGCAGAGAATAAAGAGCTAAAATGGAAATCTACTGTCATGGCCCGATTTGGAGCACCTTCGTACTTTGCTTTTGATGATCAGCGAAGGGACAACTCTCTCGGCGGTCCTGCAAGTACTGAGGCAGGGCCTTCAAGGGTTTCCTCAGACGAAACCAAGAGGAAGAAATTGGAAAGAGAGCCGACAAGTGAGATCGGCGTGTGGCCATCGCCGGAGAAGAAAAGAAGAACACGATCCCTCTCTCTTTCTCTTTATTTTAATTTTTCTTTTTTTATTTTCTGTTTTGCTTTTCTTTTTTATTTATTTATTTATTTTTTTGATGTTTTTTTTTTGTTTTTCTGTTTGTACAAATTTGATCGGGGTTAATCCCTGATATTAATAAAAATGAGTTTGTTTTTGTGCAAATCCGAATGGCAAATTGGATTTTAGGAATAAGTTCTAAACTGAAATTGACCTTCTCACTGATCATAACACAAAATCAAACTCAATGAAATGAAAAAACTTGATGAACTGAACACAGAATGGACACAAAACAGAGCAATACCAGTCGATTACCTAGTCAATCGCTCATCGGAAAAGCATCGCTGGCGATGATTGTTGTACATTTTCCGACGATAAAAACTCGATAGTGCAGGTACGGGACAGAATACCAACTTATGTTTCATCGGAATAAAACAAAACAACAAAAACAAAACAAAAATAAAAATAAAAAACGAAACAAAAGTAAGGTGTGAATGCAACACACACGAAATAACAAAAAACAACTTACGAATTTATTGGAACAAAACAAAGTTTCTCCTCCTCTTTTGGTTTTAAGACTTCTTCCTTCATCTTGCGCTTCGAAACCAAGGTACTACTTTTCTTCCTGGCTATATTTGCAACTTTCCCTTTCTCCAACAAGGTGACAGGCTAGGTTGGTTCAGTATCCAGAATTGAGGCGCATACAAGCTACCTCAACCTATGGGGCTGTCATACAAATTTTAAGCCGAGGATACACCCCTGCGTATTTAAACCAGACTTTAGTCTCGGAAATTCCGAACCTTTGCGTTCTAGGCATCGCCATTCGAACTCTAGTTTCCACCATCTCAGTTGATCTCCTAGGAACTCACAACAAACACAGTCGGGTGGCTACACCAGACCGCCTGAAGTCGTTCGGGCATGACAAACACCAAAGGGATTGCACCTTTAGAGGATTTAAGGTCTCCTAAACCAAGAAGTGTACAAGACAATACGAGTGAGGGACAAAAATACAAGGTGCACAAGACAGTGTGAGTGAGGGTGAATGAATGCACAAAATAGTGCTATACAGAATGCAATGCACAAAATAGTGTGACGTAAGATGAAATGTGAAATGCACAAGACAGTGGTATGCAATGCACAAAATAGTGCGATGTAAGATGAAATGCACAAGACAGTGTGATGAAATGTGAAATACACAAGGCAGTGCTATGCAATGCACAAAACAGTGCGATGTAAGATGAAATGCACAAGACAGTGCTATATAATGCACAAAATAGTGCGATGTAAGATGAAATGCACAATACAGTGCGATGAAATGTGAAATGCACAAGATAGTGCTATGCAATGCACAAAATAGTGTGCTGTAAGATAAAATGCACTAGACAGTGCGATGTAAATGCACAAGATAGTGCTATACATGTTAGACTACATAACTTAATGCACGAAATAGATGCGAATGCACAAGACAGTGCGAATGAGGTGCATAAAACAGTGTGAGTGGTGCACACACACACGCATACACACATACACAAAAAATGCTATGCGAGTTGAATGCATAAGACAATGCAATGGTGTAATAAATAGTGTGATACAAAGAGTACAAAATAGTGCGATGTAAGTGCACGAGACAGTGCGATACAAAGTAAAATGCACAAAATAGTGCGATGTAGGTGAGTGTGGACTCGACTTTCTTCGTGCGCCCCCCTTTCGGAGAGGCGCGAATTGATCTCCTACAGTTCGGACTCCTATCACGATTTTGAATCTAATCTCACAAAATGCAATGTGAGACTGATAAACACCAAAGAGTCCAATCTGGCAAATCATTTTGGAAAATCAGATTTTAAATCAAATAATGCCAAAACTGGACTACTTTGCCAGATTACAGAGTCGCCACCTAAATATGTTATTTTTGGGAAATTTATGAAACCCTGACTCGTGCCAAAGGCCACGTGTCCGTCATCACCAAAGTTGTCTCGGCTCGGGAACTTGGCTACGAGAGGGGAAGGTCCTGAAATGAGCACCCACGCTCGCCCGATCAAAGATCGGCCTCTACTAAGCATGATATGTAGTTTTATAAACACATGTGTTCTTGTTCTGATTATTAGCTAACTTTACTATGTGATGCGCGCAGCATACAAGTATAGACTAAAATCGCAAGAATTGAAACAAAACAACTCATGTTTGTTTTTTTGAAAATGGTTTGAAAGTGCCACCCTCAAGTGGGCTAAAGTGCGGATTTGCCACCAAACATGATGGGCTTAAAAAATGATTTGCCACTTCGCAAAGTGGGCTTAAAACATTTATTCGTTGAATCGTCCCAATTCAAGCAACAAAGCCTCCATCCACAGGCGTTCATGCAGTTAATCACTTAAGCAAATAGCCTCATGGAAAGCATGTTGTCATGGCAACACTCACACTCATGCAAGTATGCTAAAGCGTAAAGACTTACAGTGTACTCCAAGCCAAAACAAAAGCTAGTTATAAATATGCATGATCCTAACTATACAAGATGCCTAATGCAACACATGCAATAATGCAACTAAATAGGCTCGGCTATCTATTCATGGCATATGATTCGATTTGATAACATGCTATTTAAACACGTATTCAAATAAATGTATTGAAATACAATGCAGTTTGAATGATGCGCCGAGCCCGGTGCATACAAGACAAAATGAATGATGCACGCATGGGAGCATAAGGTATGCTAATCAAAAAGCTATAAAAAAAAAAAAAAAAAAAAAAACCTATAAAACACATGCTTATGTGTTGGCTCGCAAGCTAAGCTCAAAACACAACTCTCAAAAGCAATGAAAGGGTGAAGTATGTGAAAGTGTGACAAGGCTATATACACTGAAATCATATATAGAATGATGCTATATCATGCAATCAACACATGCACAACATGTTAGAGGCCTTAAAACACAAAGCTAGTGAAGGTATTTGCACTATAGCTATACAAGACAAAGCTCATATGATCAAAGCAGCCCAAAACAGAGCTAAAACATGCCAAAATAATAGCAAAAACATGCTGAGATCAGGTCACAAAATGGTAGAAAAACATGCTCACATGTTAGGCTATCTACACATGCAAACAAGACACAAGGAGGGGAGGCCAACCCCTCCTATTTTGGACCTCAAAACATGGTTTTTACCACTGAAACAACTCTGAATTTCAGTGGTTTAAAGGCCTAAAAATTTTGACTTTAATATGCTAGAAGATGATGCAAAGGCTTATGGAAATAAGCAATAAGAAGGGGAGACAACCCTTTAACACAAAATGACTTTAAACCACCATTTTTAGGATTGAAAAATAAAGGTTTTTGTAGTTGACAACCAGGCCAAAAACAGTTTGAAGTGGTGGCAAAATAAGCTTAAATAGGTGAGTCTTATACCTCTTGATGGGAAGACACAACTTAAGCAACAATCTGAGCTTAAACCACCTTCTAAAGCTCAAAAGAAGCTCCAAGAGAGCTTCAAGCAACCTCATCTCAAAGATGAACCACTTTCATCAAGGATGTCTAGGCAAAAGAGAGGTGTTTCTCTACTTGCATGCACAAAAGGCAAGAGAGAGAGGATTATAGAGAGAGAGGGAGATATTTTAGAGAGAGAGGCTCCCAAACTTTATAACCTTGCCATATGAGAGATATGGCCTCCGTTTATAGCAAAAAGGAGAGCCTCGGTCAAAATATCTGATTTAGAGACAGCTGGAGCAGTGTAGGACAGCTAGAGAAGAAATATCTACAAATTTTGAGCTTTTGGGCATTTGTGGCCGACCGGCCACATTGTTGGCCCACCAGCTACTAATTTTGGCCGGCAAGGGTCACTTTTGGCCGACCTATGGCCGGCAAACTCCATTTTTGGCCGGCACACTCCCCTAGAGGCTGACGACAAAACTGGTCCTAGCCTCGACTTCAATCAGGCATATCTCCTTCGTCTAGACTCCTTTTCAGGTTATTATTGTCTCTAAATTGAAGCCCCAGAAGTCTTCTTTCCAATGGTGGGAGCCCCATATCAAAATTCATAGTGTGCTAAGAGATATTACTCTTTTAGTGAAGACTGCTCAGTTTCGGTCCAATCAGGTTGATGCCTAACTTCAACCAGCCATATCTCCCTCATCCGGACATGGCTTTAAGAGATTCTTGAGTGAAAAATGAAGCCCCTGAAGTCCAATTTTCAATGGTGGTGGCCTCATAACTGAAATCCAAGTGTGCAAATGGATAGGCCTGATTTAGCAAGGGTTGCTCGACTCTCTCTCAACGATTCATGCCAATTTCTCTCCCAACTAATTTTCTTCCCTCTCCTCCCATTTTCTTCAACTCCAAACCTCTAAATAAGGTGTTTTAAAGATTTTTTTCAAAGATTTCACCTCTCTTTCATGCATTTCCACTTTTTCCTTGCTCGATTTATCGAAAAGCGCAACATTTAACGAAATGCGAGCTTCGGAACATCGTAGGAACTTTGTTTCAAAAATATTTTGAAAAAGAGGGTTTTAAGGTTTAAAATCTTTTTGGTCAAAATAGTTTTGGTCCACAAATAGGGTGTGAGGTTGGGATTTGCCGCTCTCCTTGCCGAAGAAATCGAACCCTTTGCATAAGATAGCCTGCATCGTCAAGTAAGCCATCAGTGGCACCCAAGTCTTAAGGGCGGTCGAGGTGTCTACAAATGCCCCTCTTTGATAGAGCTCAGAGTCATGAAATGATGTGAGTGAATGTCAAAGCCCAAAGACGACCCGTTTTTGACAAGGCCGAAGACTTGGACAAATAAACAAAATGCAAATACAGTTGGTTGAACCCGAAGGCTGCCTACGTATCCCTTTGCAAGGAATCAAACTAGCGTAATACAGAGGCAGGATGGAAAATGATACACAATATAACAAAACAATACAGACGATATACAATGCAACGACACAATGCACATGATATACAATGTATTTAAATTATCAAACCATAAGCAATGCAAAACAACACAAATATTATAAAGAGATGGAGATGCAAAATCAAACTACGTTTAACACAGAAAAGGTGCTGGAGCCCTCAAACCACAATTCTCTTAGTGGAATAGGCATGTGCACATGCAGAACTATGTTTTTCCCAGAAAGAATACAGAGTACAAGTAATTGGGTGGAATGATATAAGTGAGGAATGGTCTGCTGAGGAAAGATCATGATCCTAAATGCTGAATGCAACAAAACAAAGTATAATGCAATGGATGTAGTGAAGAAGAGGTAAGCCAAACCACATCTTGCCTAGAAAAGGCATGGACACAAAACAGACCACGTTTAAATAGAAAAGGTACCGAAACCCTCAGACCACAATTCTCTTAGTGGAATAGGCGCATACACCTTACCACAGAACCATGCTTCAATGAAGGAAATGTATGAGCACATGCCAGACTAAGCTTAACATGGAAAAGATGCAGGCGATAAAATGGATAATGCAGTAGATGCATGTGATAAATTCTATATGCAATGCGATAGACGTAATAGATGATGTAGTAGCTAAGAAGTGAAGGTTACAGGGGCAATTGGCAATGACTCACCTCATGCTGCTGGGGATCTTCATCTTCTGCATCTTGCGTTTCCAAACCACAGGTACTACATTTCTTCCTGACTATGTTCGTAACTTTCCCTATTCTCCAACAGGGTGACAGACTAGGTTGGTTCAGTATCTAGAATTGAGGTGCATACACGCTACCTCAACCTATGGGGCTGCCATACAAATTTCAAGCCGGGGATACATTCTTGGGTATTTAAACTAGACTTTAATCTCAGAAATCCCGAACCTTTGCATTCTAGGCATCGTCCATTCGAACTCTAGTTTCCACTGTCTCAGTTGATCTCCTAGGAACTCACCGCAAACACAGGCAGGTGGCTATACCAGACCACTAGAAGTCATTCGGGCACGACAAACACCAAAGGAATTGCACCTGTAGAGGATTTAAGGTCTCCTAGACCAGAGAGTGCACAAGACAGTGCGATGTAGAGGGAATGCACAAAATAGTGCTATACAGGTGCACAAGATAGTGCGAATGATACAAAAATACAATGTGCACAAGACAGTGCGAGTGAGGGTGAATGCACAAAACAGTGCGAGCAAGTGAATGCACGAAATAGAGGAGAATGCACAAGACAGTGCAATATGCAAAGTGCACAAAACAGTGCGATAAAAGGTGCACAAAACAGTACAATGCAATGCACTAACAAGTGCAGGTAAGGTGCGCAAAATAGCGCGAGCAATGCACTAACAAGTGCAGGTAAGGTGCGCAAAACAGCGCGAGCAATGCACTAACAAGTGCAGGTAAGGTGCTCAAAAAAAGCGGGAGCAATTCACTAACAAGTGCAGATAAGGTGCGCAAAAAGTGCGAGCAATGCACTAACAAGTGCAGGTAAGGTGCGCAAAAAAACGCAAGCAATGCACTAACAAGTGCAGGTAAGGTGCGCAAAAAAAGCGCGAGCAAGTTCTATGCAAAAGATACGAGCATTTTCTATGCAAGATGAGAGCATGGAATGAAATGCACAAGATAATGCGATACGCAAGAAAGCACGAGTGTAAACTGCACAAAAAAGTGCAATACGCAAGAAAGCGCGAGTGTAAACTGCCCAAAAAAGTGCGATGCGCAAGAAAGCGCGAGTGTAAACTGCCTAAAAAAGTGCGATGCACAAGAAAGCGCGAGTGTAAATGTAGGATTTTAAGGTCTCCTAGACCAGAGAATGCACAAAACAGTGCAAGTGAGACACAACCACAAGGTGCACAAGACAGTGCGAGTGATACATAACCACAAAGTGCACAAAACAGTGCGAGTGGCATACAACCACAAAGTGCACAAGACAGTGCGAGTGGTACACAACCACAAAGTGCACAAGACAGTGCGAGTGGCACACAACCACAAAGTGCACAAGACAGTGCAAGTGGTACACAACCACAAAGTGCACAAGACAGTGCGAGTGATATGAAATTGTGAAATAGATGTACTGAGTGAGATTATTGTGCGATAGATGCATGATGTTGATTGAAAGCATGTTCTATGCATGAAACATAAACGATGCACGGCACGCATGTAACAGAAGTTTATATGAAAGTGCACATTCTATGCAATAGAGGGGCATCAAATATGTACTTTGATGCCTCCAATCTACCTCTCGAAGGGCTTTGCAACATACTCAGCTCAAACATGATACATCCTGTTTATATTGGCAAAAGGTAACGTCTGCATGCTGCTTTAATTGCCATTCTGACTTGAAGCAGGCTTAAACTTGGGGTCGAGATACACTCATACTCCAGAGAAAGGCGAGACCTGAGAAGATGCACCTGGAATACGGTCTTGGAATTTGCCAAAGTTGAAACACACTAAGATGCTCCAAAATTTCCCTCTTTTCTTTTTGTAACAACCCTCGTTTTGACTTAGTCATACTTGCATACGTTTATGGATGATCTTGTTTTAATATGTGCATTTGTAAATCTTATCTTGTTTTGCTTGAATGATTGCTTGCATGCTTTGTTCTCGTCTGGTGCGTTGCTGAGGTCATCTTAAGCCTAGGCACCTTCGAGACCTTTGTCACTGAGAACTATCTTGGAACCCTGTTGGTTGACCTCCATCTTCACCCTAGCATATTGGCCGAGATGTCACCATCTAGGCCGAGGTGCGTGTCGCCTAGGCCGAGATGTGCATCATCTAGGCCGAGATGTTAATATCTAGGTGTTCTAGATCCTTGATCCTTGCATGAGTGACTTTGTTCCTGGAATGGTATGACCTAGACCGAGGTGTGGCACATCTAGGCCAAGGTGTGGCACAGTTTAGTCAAGTGTTGTCCTTCCAAGCCGATGTCCTTGCCCCTTGATTTGCCGGAGTCTTGTTGTTAGCCGATGTCGTTACTTGCTGGTGTGTTCTTGCCGCCTAGCTTGTTGAGTACACTTCGTCTTGGTCTTGTCTTGTCATGTCAGTCACCTTTTTGGTTAAAGCCAATCGGCCGATGCCACGTGTCCCAGCAGTGGGATTAAGTCAGTGATTATCGTGAGAAACATATCATTTGTATCAAGTCTTGCCTTTTAGAGAGAGAAACTCTAGGAAGAAGGAGGAGAAGTTTAAGCTAGAGAGAGTGAACTTCCAAGCTTGATCGTTAGAGCTTGAACCGTTAGATTCGAGTTTTGAGGTTAGAATTGTAACCTATTCTTGTTGTTCTTATTGATCATCTAGCTGCATTGCACGATCAAACCTGTTCGGCACGTCATGCATTGATTTAAAGTTGGTTTTAGAAAGAGAAAATGGTTTTCTTGTGTTCTTGAACAAAAGCCTTGTTTGATCTGAAAGTTTGCACTAAGGCTCATGTTTTTGTGTTTGTTTTGATAAGATCCTTGTGTATGGGTACCCAGGTCCACGTTTTTGAATTCATAGCATGAACTCTTAGCTTTCTCTATAGCAAGTTTTGATCTTTGCATTCATTTTCCTCGTGTTCATGTTCTTCATGCTCTTCATGCTCATGTTCTTCATGTTGTCAAGAGGGAAACCCAGTTTTTCCCCGACTTCGCTTTTGAATGTGGCCATTGAGGCCACACCTCAGCAAGGAGATGTGGGACCTCGGCCTAGACCTGGTAGTTACCCAGCGTATCTTCCAAAATAAGAAACTGTGTTTTGATTTGATTTGACTTAGTTTTGAAGAATGCCGAGGTCATTTGCATGTATGCTAAACTTGTTTTGAGTAGTGCATTCAATGGACTTTGCCATGCGTTTGTAGGACTTGGACTTGCTTTGCCCCCGACATTTGAAGAACTAGGTGAGTGGTATCTTTAATAAAGCTATGTTATACGTTTTGATAAAGACTTTGCTTTACTTTGTTTTGAAAGTGATTGTTAAGCATGAATAATTGCCCCTGTTTGTATATCAAGTATGATCTTGTCTTGATGACCTTCTCGAAAAGTCCCTTGTGTTGGAGGACTCTAAACTTTCGCAGCACATCACGTTTGAAAGTCCCTTGTGTTGGAGGACTCTAAACTTTCACAGCACATCTTGTTTTGAAAGTCCCTTGTGCTGAAGGACTCTAAACTTTCGCAGCACCCTTGATTTGTACCCTAGTGTTAAAGGGCTACGGGCCTTTATAACATAAGTCCCCCGTGCTGGAGGACTCTAAACTTTCGCAGCACATCTTGTCTTGAAAGTCCCTCGTGCTGGAGGACTCTAAACTTTCGCAGCACATCTTGCCTTGAAAGTCCCTTGTGCTAGAGGACTCTAAACTTTTGTAGCACCCTTGTTTGAGATGCCTCTCTTGCTTTGTCTTGTTTTGCCACGGACGGTTTACCGCGTGGATATGTTTGCCGGAATGTTATTATTTGTAATATGTGATGCTAGTAAGTATCCCTTGAAACTTAGAAGATTTTGTTAGATGGACGAGGTCCATTCCTTGTCATATATAGAGTTTTGTCTTGTATTGTTTTGAAAGGATTTCGGCTGTTATTCATGCAAACTCCTTTATTATTTATATCATTCACTGAGTATCCAAGCTCACCCTCTCTATATATATGTAGGTGATGAACAAGAAGGCGGTGACGCCTAGATGTGATTTCTGGAGCTTGTTTTGGGTTTTGAATATGTCGGCTTAACCTGCATTTATGTCGGCAGTCTTGAAAATCATGCTTCTCGACTTGTAATATTTATATTTCGAACACGTCGGCTGAGAAGCCTTTTCATCAAGATGTATGTTTTTGTATGACTGTTATGTCGGCAAAGAAGATGTCGGCAATCCGGCAGACTGTGCCCTTAGGCTTGTAATTCGTACAATTTGTTCATGTCGGCCTGTGGAACCCTTTGCTAAGATGTAAAAATGTAATTTGTACTTTGCTTTGTTTGTAATTAAGTTATAACCCTTATGTAAATGGTTGCTATCTCATTTGACTTATGCACAGCTCTTATGGACTAATCTGTTTGTATAAATCGCTTCCGCACTTGTGAGCCCCATATATTTACACTCTGTTGTGTGTGAAATTTGTAAGTTGGCCTTCGATAATCGCGGATTACTGGCCATCACGGCACCAAACTACTAGGGGCGGTTTGGGGTCGTGACACTTTTGCTTTGCAGTCTGGAACCTATGTAGCTTTAGATAGGTCCTGGTTCGATTGTTCTTATATGACCTGGGTTGAACCCTGCAGTTTTATGAAAGAAAGAATCATGTTTTATACAAATGAGGAGAATGGCACAGCACTCCGGGCACAAAACGATTTTTTTTTTGTTTTTGAAATTGAAATGAATTCTTAACTGGGTATTGAGCCTACGGCTAACCACAGTCAAAATGACTCAACAAAGGAAAAACAACCTAAACATGTCTATTGACACTCAAAACGACTCAAAACAAGAATTGAGACAAACAAAAACAACAAACACAACACTCGAATGTGTTCCAATGGCGAGAGACCTCTCGGTTCACGGGGAGCCTACAACTTCTCCAGGTATTGTTTCCCATCCTTTCTCATTTGTGATTCTCACATCACTCTGGCACTCAATCTTTAGTTTTCTGAAAAAGCTCTTTTCCTCACTTTTTCTCTCAACGCACATCTCTCTATTTTTCAATCTCTCTTCTTTTTTTTATATCCCTCCCCTGGGCGATTGATAGATAAACAGGAAATTGTGGGCTCTTGCCCCTAGTATTCTACTAGATTCTCTTTCTTTCGCTCATAATAGTGAGCTTTCCCACAGAGGGGTTGCAGTGCGACCAGATGCGCAGCAGATCTACAACTAACATCAGTTGACGATGCCCTTGGCCAGTTTGAATGTGACCAGACCTGTCCAGATGAGGGAGTGGAATATCCTGCTCCATTCTAGTTTGTGCTTCGCACATGGCTTGATATCTCGCTGCTTGAAGGATATGAGAGCTTTCAACCCTCTGCTGTTAGCTTCAACTGTGCCCTTTTCTAGCAAATATGGTGCTCTTTCTGACAAGTATGGTGCCTTCTCTGGCAAGTATGTTGACAAGGGGGAAAAGACAAAAACCTGACTCGACTGTGCCCCTAGTTCATCATTTTGACCATTTTTTATTTTTGGCTTGTGCTAAAACAATTTTGACCAACATGAGAGTCAGATTAGCATGCTTGTTCGATTTTCTGATTTGAAATCATGTAAGTCAAGTTGTGTGCACTAAAAATTTTCCTTTTGGATCCAAGAAACGATCCAATTTTGGGAAAAAAAATGGAATAATTTTCAAGAAAATTAGTCAACTTCATTAAAAATCCTCAAAACTGTTTTTGCAAATGGCCACTGCTCGACCAACTTAGAATTTACTCTTGAGATGCACAAACTCAGATCTGAACTTGAATTGTCTTGCAGCTAAATCTTCTAACAGAGTAGGACAATCAATTTTGAATGAAGACGATCCAATTTGCACATGGATAAGATAGCCGAGTTTGAACAAGGATAAGCTAATCAACATGGATAAGCCAAGCAGGCTGAAAATGATTGGGGCCGAACTTCAGGATGAAGTTGCCTACGTATCCCAAACATGGGAATCAGGTCATCCGTAGTTCCGGGTTAAGGTTCACTCAGGTGTTGACACTCTCCTTTTGTGCTCTAACTTTTGCCAATGCCGCCCTTTCAGGTTTTCGACCATGCAAGCTCTGTTTTTCTTTTCTTTTCTTTTCTTCTCTTCTTTTCTTTTTCTTTTCATTTTTTCATTTTCTTCTCATTTTTTCATTTTCTTCTTTTCCTCTGCTCTAACTTTTTCCTGGGTCGCTCTTCCGGGTTTTCGGCCTAGCGAGCCTCTTAAGGATATAAAAAAAAAGTTTAACTTTGTCCATGTTGACTGGTCATAGAATCTCGAAGCCATCTGAATCGAGGAGAATGGCTACTGTTCGCTGATGATGTAGGAGCCCATCCAATCGGGTTTGAATTTGCCCCTAGTGTTGTGGATAAGAGCTCGATTGTCCTTCAACAATAAATTTTCTTCTTCCAGCAGCTGGAATTTGGTTTTCTTGCCAGTCTTCATTGGTTTGCAGAATGATCCATCTTTTGAATCTTTGAGCACATCTGATATTTTTGCCCCTAGTTCAAGGGGTGTTTCTGATCTAGCTTCGCAAGCTTCCTTTAATAACATCTGATCTTCTTGATCTGACTTTCTTGCCCCTAGTTCAAAGGTTGCTTCAAATCTAGCTTGGCGGGCCTTTTTCGATGTCATACGACCTTATTGCCCCTAGTTCATGGGCTGCTTCAAATCTGGCCATGCAAGGCTCACATTGTGGTTGACCGTTGAACATTCTGAATCAAAGTTCAAGGTTAAAAGTAAAAAGGGTCGAGTCTCCAGGTCGAGAGTGATCCTATATTGCACAATCTCAAAATCAATTCCACGCATGTCTTCGCAGGACTACGCAAAACATTTTTTGAAATCTTTTAAGAAAACGACTAGCCGCTCTCGCTAAAGACAATGTAGAACCAATCTGAATCAAACCAGGATCCTTCTCAGTACTCACAGTAACAAACATGATCTCATTCATTAAGGGCTTAGCATGCCTCTCTTTTTCTCAATTGATCAAATTTTGCAAATCTCGAGGAATTCCTCCCTCTTTGTTTTCATCACAGTGTTAGAAAAGTTTTGAAAAACCTAGGTCAATGCAATGACTTCAAGGCACAGAAATGTAGGTGAAAAGCACTGCCGTTTCATTCAGAACTTCTGGCACAACTGGCGCAAGGGTAAAAATAGACTCAAAAGAAATAGTGTAAAAGACAAACACAAAACAAGCAAGTGATGTCCGAGGTAACACCCCCGAAATCACCCGACTCTAACACTACAGGACTGACTTGATACAACAAGATAGACTCAATACAACACAACAGAACTGACTCAAAACAACACAACAGAACTGACTCAATACCCAAGTCAGAAAGCACAATAAACAGCATTCGCAAATTGCTCAAAACAGTGCATGCCATCCACCACATTTGGAGTAAACTGAGCACCATCAGCAGGTGGTTCATCCCCCGATCACATAGTCACATTATCCCCCAAGTTCATTGATCCGGTGCTGATAGACTTTGCGGGACCTGGCGCGACAATGACCTCTTTGTTAATCAGATCTTGTATTTCTTAGCGAAGACGAAAATAACTGTTAGTGTTATGACCGGTTTGTTGATAGAAGGCACAGTACTTGGCAGCATCATGCTTAGCTAGAAGGGGATTCGAGAGAGGTCGAGGTTTGAGTGGTTTGAGATACCCTTTCTCCATTAGTACCTTCAATGCATAGGTTAGGCTTATATGGAGTTGGGTGAAGGCTCGTTTGGGGGAAAAGAAAGCTCTAGGTTTAGAAACATCGGCAAATGGAGTAACGGGTGTTGGTCGGGTGTCCATAGGCTTGGAAACAGGATTAGGATGGGTATTTCTGGTAAAGCATCCCTTTCCATTGTCTGCCCCCTGATTCAGAATGCTCTCATCCTGAGCGACAAGAGTGTACTTCATAGTTTTTGCAACAACTGTAAACACTTGTTGTCTATTCAGCCCTTTGTCCTTCAATGCCTTGATAGCCCACTGAAGTTGTGCATAAGGATCAATACTTGTCCCGACTTTGTTCCTACCACTTGCTTCAGCTTGGCCAAGGGATTGGGTCGTTATATCAGAGCACAGCCCAGTTGTTGTCGACATGTCATTGCCCAGATCTAAGATGGCTTCAGGTTGGCCCTTTTCAATTGCAGCTCGCCCCAATATTGAGGAGCCTTTTGGATTGAAATTTCTGGCCCGTGATGTGGTCGATGATGGAGCCAAAATCCCAAAGGCTAAATCTGCCACAATTCTCTGAAGATCTTCAATCATTCTCATCAGCTCAGAAGTAGTGTGTTCACGGGTTTGAGATGATTGGGGTTCAAGTGCATCCATCATGCATAAGTCCATGCTTTTTGGAATAAACACCTTAGGCTTGAGTAGATGGGCTGGAGTGATGTATATGCTGGGGTTGAAGGTAGGTGGTAGTGTATGGATGAGGTTAAGGTGTGGACGAGGTACTTGCTCATTGGGGTCTTGAGGTGGAACTATCGTTCAGTTGTCGATGAGATTCTGAACCTCATGACAAAAGAGGTAGCAACGATCGGTGCCATGACCGCGCTGCTGATGATACACCCAGTATTTGGAGGGGTTATGTCTGGCAGGAAGTGGGTCAGGTAGAGGTTGAGGATCGAGGGGTTTGAGATACCCTCTTTCCATCAAGACTTTTAGTGCGCTGGTTAGGCTCATATAGAGGGCGGTGAAAGTTCTGCCCTGAGCTCGGGTCGGGCCAGTTATTTGTAGGCTTGGTTTGGCAAAAAGGTCAGCTGTGGCGACTGTATTAATTTCAGTGGGTTTGGGAATAGCGCTACTGCTAGCATTGGTATTCCCGGAACTCACCCTCATTACCGGTTCACTTGTTCTGGGAATAATCCATCTGTTGAACGCATCCTCGATCTGAACCCCCAATTCATGCAAACTTTTAAAAGTGAACAGTGGAGCCACTATTAACTTTGCAACATATCAGGCTCAAGATTCTACACCACTATTCGCACTTCGTCCCTCTCAAAAGGCCGATTTGTCATCTGTGCTGCCTTTGCTCTCCACCTTGCAACAAATTCCACAAAAGACTCTGCAGGATTCTAGTAGATTGCTTCAAGCTCTTGGGTGGTCATTTCAACTTGGGTATTGTAAGAGTACTGATCGACAAAGGTCTCAACCAATTCTTCCCAGTTTTGCTTCACTGTATCCTCCAATTTGGCATACCAAGTGGCTATTATACCCGACAGGGTTCTTTCATACAGAGAGAGTTTCCGAGGCTTAGTCAGACCCATTAATTTCAGGACATCCAAGAAAAGCCAAATGTGTACCATAGGATCTCCAGACCCATCGAAACGGTCAAGGTATGGAATTTTGAATTTGTCTGGAAGCCGTACGGCAGCCACAGTGTGCCCATCCTCAATGTCGGGAATGGAGTTAAGGCCCTGTGCCTTTTTGAATTGCTTCTCAAGGTTCGTAATTTTTAATGAGGTCTGGTCGAGCTCATTAATATCAAGGGAATAAAGCCTCTCATCAGTCTGCACCAAGGGTCTAAAAACCCGAACTTGAGCCAACCCTTCTCGAGGATCTGGACCATGCGAATCTTCAGTTGGCGAAAGTGGGTCAAGGTTCGGCTGGGGTCCCGAGACTGGATGTGTGGTAGGTGCCTCAGATGGGCATTGCATTTCAGCATTGGTCTCATCCTGCATGGCGATTCCCTAGTTTAATACTGCTATCATGGCCACAACTTCTTTCGGACTCTGCGTCATAACAGTCTGTTGAGTTTGAACAAAGGTGATGTGACTGGTGACTGTCAAATCAGTTGAACCGGTGAGCACCGACTGGCCTTTCTTTGCCTTGCCTGTAGCGAAGGAAACACTGGTTGCCCTTGAACTGAATCTCCGACCTGACAAAGTCTATTAACACAAGTCCAATGTACCCGGGGGATATTGGAGCCTTCCGAAACTATGGTTCCAAGACTACCTAGCAAAAGAGAAAACAGACAGCATCTCGGCCTGATTTCACCAGAACAGATATGAGCATAGCTGCATGACTGTGCTCTCTCTCTACTGAATTTTGCCCCAAAATCAGATACCAAACTTGCAACCAATATGCACATTCCTGTACAATTTCACTATAAAGCACATACCAGTTAAAGAGAGCCAAAACACCCCTATGATAGGATAGGGTTTCCCTGTCCTATTTTCATCAGGAGCTTGGGGTTCACTACGCACGCATGCGGTTTCAAACAATCCTGTATTCAGGTGAGCAACCTGTCCTATTTTGAAACAGTCTCTATGGCTTCCGATATGCAACTAGGTCGATTGGTCGAAAAGGGTGCCTCAGCAAGACCACCTAATATACCTCTCACTCCTAACTCCGAGAAGTGAAAGGAGGATCAAACGGTATGGCGATAGTCCAGATCCAAGGTTTCTGTTCCCATCGTGGTAGAGCCTACAACCGATTAGCCTTATGGCACGTTTTTCCAAGCAAGCCTCCGGCAAATCGTTCAGGAATAGCAGATGGCAAACCCTGTGACTTAGGCGCACCGATGCAAATGCAATGCAAAGAAACACATAAATGTAGATAAAACAACATATCATGAGTTCGAGTCAAGTTCTCTAAATCCCCAGCAGAGTCGCCAGAAATTGTAGACTCAAATTTCTTCGCGCACCCCCCTTTCGGAGAGGCGCAAATTGGTCTCCTACAGTTCGGACTCCTGTCATGATTCTGAATCTAATCTCACAAAGTGCAATGTGAGACTGATAAACACCAAAGAGTCCAATCTGGCAAATCATTTTGGAAAATTAGATTTTAAATCAAATAATGCCAAAACTGGACTGCTTTGCCAGATTATAGAGTCACCACCTAAATATTTTGTTTTTGGAAAATTTAGGAAACCCTGACTCATGCCAAAGGCCACGTGTCCGTCATCACCAAAGTTGTCTCGGCTCGGGAACTTGGGTACGAGAGGGGAAGGTCCTGAAATGAGCACCCCCGCTCGCCCGATCAAAGATCGGTCTGTACTAAGCATGATATGTAGTTTTATAAACACATGTGTTCTTGTTCTGATTATTAGCTAACTTTACTATGTGATGCGCACAGCATACAAGTATAGACTAAAATCGCAAGAATTGGAACAAAACAACTCATGTTTGTTTTTTTTTTAAAATGGTTTGAAAGTGCCACCCTTAAGTGGGCTAAAGCGCAGATTTTCCACCAAACATGATGGGCTTAAAATATGATTTGCCACTTCGCAAAGTGGGCTTAAAACATTTATTCGTTGAATCGTCCCAATTCAAGCAACAAAGCCTCCATCCACAGGCGTTCATGCAGTTAATCACTTAAGCAAATAGCCTCATGGCAAGCATGTTGTCATGGAAACACTCACACTCATGCAAGTATGCTAAAGCGTAAAGACTTACAGTGTACTCCAAGCCAAAACAAAAGCTAGTTAGAAATATGCATGATCCTAACTATACAAGATGCCTAATGCAACACATGCAATAATGCAACTAAATAGGCTCAGCTATCTAATCATGGCATATAATTCGATTTGATAACATGCTGTTTAAACACGTATTCAAATAAGTGTATTGAAATACAATGCAATTTGAATGATGCGTCGAGCCCGGTGCATGCAAGACAAAATGAATGATGCGCGCATGGGAGCATAAGGTATGCTAATCAAAACGTGCCCTAATCTAACCATCGAAAGCGGTTAAGCAAAAGGGAGAAAGACGTGGGGTTGGAAGACATGCACACACACACACACACACACACACACACACACACACTTATTATAACATTTCACCCTCACGAAGGAGGGTCCAAATAAATAAACTAAGCTACACTAAGCTAAGCTAATTATTACAAAACAAATAATTAACTATTTTAAGCTAATTAATTACAACACAATTGAATAACTAGCTATGCTAAGCTAATTAAAATATTACAAAATAGATTAAACTAATTAATTACAACACATGTATTAATTAGTTACAACTAGCTAATGAAACAATAAAGTGGCCTCGCGGGCAAAGGACGCATGCATGCTCGGTCGATCCTTCCGAAAATCCACCTCTTTGCCTTTGGATGCCTCTGTTTGCACTATGCTTTGATCTCTGAACATTGCACCAATTTTCAGACTGCTTCTGCTCCAAAACAGGAACACTTTTGCACCAAAAATGGACTGGTGGCCAGTCGGCCACAAACACTGGCCGATCGGCTACCTCAAGTGGCCGGTCGGCCACCCATTTTTCTAAAATTTTGTTTTTGCTGCAACAGAGGCAAAGCAATGTATTCTCACATAATTTATGTACCATAACCCTCCTTATCATTTCTCAAGCTCAAAGGAGTGTAATTCTTGGCTCTCAAGCCACCAACCAAGAATTTTCATGCATGATGGCCAAAAAGTCAAGCTTGTACAAAGTCAATGAATGCACAAATAAGACTCGAAGGACCACCACCCTACCATGCATGATCAAGGGTGATGGCGACCAAGAAACGTGACACGTTTCATCACTTTGAGTATGAAACGTCCCATATTTCTTGTGTTTGGATTAACGTCCGATCCAAACACATGCAATGTAACGCCCCAAAATTTGGGGTCATCATGATAAGGTTTAAAACTTAAAATCAATTTTCTTAATTAAGAATCCTCATCAATATTGCCACCAAATTTACCATCTTCCATTAAATAAAAACACCAAAACTAGAAGTTCTTAAATTACAACTCCAGTCAAACTTAAAACTTTGTCTTAGTACACAAATAAACAAAAACTAGAGAAAAACTAGAAAACTCAGAAAAATGGTTCGTGGAGCTTTGGCACGCTTCAAGCTAATCAGGGCTGAATGTTGCCTTCCATCACCTTGATGTTTCCTTCAGTTTCTTCGGTACCTGGCATGAAACACCAGGGCAACGAGGATGCCAATGAGCGACGAGCTCAATAAGAAACTACAACCCGAAGTACCACCCCAATAATAATACCCTCAAGGAATAATGCGCAGTAATAGAATAACAGGTAGCATTTAATAAGTATAATAGGAATGCCATCAGTTAAAATAATAACAATAGATAATAAATAATTAAAAATGAAAAACAGAGGCAGTATTTCATCATAAGGAAAATGCCCAGTTTTCTTTTTAAATTCTCATAGATTTAATTTATCAGATAAATTTAAGTAACTTCCCGCGGAGCACTATTTCCACTCAACCGCTAAGCACTGGCCACGGGCAATTCTGACCCCCCCTTGGTCAAATATTCAAATGTTACTTATAGTAACTACCAATGATGCCCACGTACCAGGGTTACATACCCGAGTCGTGACATCACAGTCTGCCCCAAGGGAACGGTCTATGTTATGACACCCGCACCACCAACCTTATATCGCCTACACCGATAAGAGCCGAAATACCTTCCCGTGCCATGTTAGGGTTCGCAACTCACTAGCGCAAGATTCCAGACCGGGCTCACCCCATCACTTTTACATTTTAATGTATCATTGGTTAAATTTCGTGTCTCTTCACTCGTTGAGATATTCACAATAATTCAAGATTTAATTATCAATAATGTTATACCAACTCATTAAAATCCGAACATAAACTATTACACATGTCACACAATAATAAATAATTGTACAAAATTTAAATAAACAATTTATTTAACCCATGGTATGAAATAATAATTTAGATACCAAAAAAATAAATCATAATTACACACATGCATGGACTTTTAATCTATAAGATTAAACTAGCACAATATTAAATAAACCACAATACACCCATACATGGATTACTAATTTACAATATTTGATGAATTAGACCCACACAATAACTGATTTTTATCCAAATAAATAATTGAAGTGATGATCTTAAATCTATCCAGAAATTTTCAGGTTATACCTTAGGTAATAAAAATTATAAATAAATTATTTATACAGTTCTAAAATTTGTGAAAATGTACAGAATATTCAATAAATATGTTCAAGTCATTTTTTAGAAAGAATTTCCCAAAAATAAGTTATAAATAAACAATTGAAGAGATAGTTTTTGATTCCTCCGTAATCTGTCAAAATTTTCAGAATGTATATCTTGCAATTAAAATTATAAATAAATTACTTATACAACTCTAAAATTCATATAAATCTACAGAATACTCAATAAACATGTTATTGTCATTTTTTAGAAAGCATTTTCCAAAAATAAATTATAAATAATTCTTAAAAATTCCAAGAGTGTTTATGACACAGATTTATCACATTTTCTTAAATTAATTCCATACTTAAATTTATAAATCAATTCCATGATCTAAAAATTTATTATGAAACTAGACTTCTTAAATTTCATTTTTTTCTTAGAAATTATCGGATTTGGTTTAATATAAAAATTTTAATGATTTTTCAAACACATAATAAAATCTGCCTATAGCTCCAGATTTGGTTAAAAATATTTATAAACGTACAAAACTCAATAATTGTTGAAAAATTTTGTGGATGAACTAGACATTATTATAAACAACTTTGTAGACGAAATCATCTTCAAAATTTGAGTATAAAATTGTCTAAAAATTCGTACAACTTTCTGGCGGATTTAAGGGGCCAAATAACATCTTCAATAATCTTTTTAATGGCATAAACTACACATGCAAGTCCAAATTTGATGTACCATCATAAATTTTCATACAATTATAAATAAAATTCTATCTACAAGTTTAGACATTTTATCATATGTATATAACCTGAAAATCTCAAATATAAAAAAGTTGAGAGGGTTGAGAGAGTTTTCTTACTATGTTAGGTTGCTAACGATTTATCGTCCGAATTTGATTTATGATTCTGATCGTAAGATATGACCGTCCTAGCTCCATGATCGTCTTGTTGAAATTTCACATTAATCGGACGCGATCTCACCGTTGATCTTCCATTGGATTCTCTTAGAACTTTTAGTTGTTGATCATCATCTTAGACTTAGAATTTGAAAGATCTAACCCCAAAAATGGATTCTACACGTCGAAAAACCTAAGGGTGGTCATCCCCAAAGTCATAGGACCACTCGATTAACCTAAAGGTACTAGGGTGCACCGTAGCACCATGGGCCGTGAAACACTAGATAAAATTTAATTCATCTTCTCCAACAGTCGTAGCATGCACGAACAGAAGACCCAGAAATTTAGTTTCAATGTCACCAGTTCAAATGCTTGTATCTTCTTCATCGTAACTCCATTTTATCTTATTTTTCTGTTATTGGATTCACCTCACGGCCTAGTTTTTGGTTCACTACTCACACGCCTCGTTCCGTCTCTTTTTGCATGCCATCGAATCTCCAAAATTTGACAAAAAATAAGGTTATTTTCCTATCGTCTCAGACATTCTTTTCGAACCATCTTTCGGACCCCATAACGTTCTTAATTCTTAACGGTTTTACTTCATTCTTTTGCCAATCTCTTCAACTTACTTCGTACTTCATCTTACATGGCCTATTTTTCTTACTTCTTCCCGGAATGGATGGTTTTGGCATGCCAAAAGTAAGCCGAAAACCAACTTTTGAACTTCAAAATAAACTTCTCTAACTTTCTTTCTTTCTCTTCCATCTTCCTTCTTCTTCTCTTTCTTCACCTACAACACTTTGTGAATGGTATTTCTAGATGATAATAGAAATAGGTGATGGTGGTGGTGGTAGTGGCGGTCCGACGATACGCCAATGGTGGTGAAGTTCGCAGGTTGGTGGTTCGGATAGTGATAGTATGGGTTGAGGCCATGGTTATGGAGGTCGGGGGAAGAGGAAAAACATAGATAAGGAAGGAGAAAGAGAGTTTTGAGAATGAGAGATGGAGAGAAAGAGAGAAAACTGAGAGAGATAGAGAAAGATGAAACGGAGAGGGAGAGAAGGATGAAACTGGAAGTGAAACCAAAGATGAGGAAATGTGAGGAAAAGCTAGGCTCAATTTATGATGAAGACAAATTAAAAAGAAGGGAGGTGTATAGCTTGCATGTCTGTAGACACCCCATTTTTGACCGACCTTAAGACTCAGACGTCATCGATTGAGCACTCGGTGATTACGCATGTTGTGCTCGTTTCGAGGTTTTGGAGTTCTTGGCTGAGAGCCTTGCCTCCGGACCTCGGGACCCTTTGTGCTTTGACTCGGTCTGCGGACTAGGTCTTGTTTTCTCTTCCTGGAGGGAGGGAGAGGTCTTGTAAACCATCTCTCAATGGTCGTAGACTACTTCTCGTGATCGTAGGCCACTGTTCCCATTTGGAGACTAGTTTCCGATTTTCGGAGCCGTTGGCCGCGCGCCTCGGTTGGGGACCGCTTAACATTCTCCGTTTGGCACGGTTTTTGGAACACACCTTGTTTCCTCTGTCTAGAGGGACACTGCGGCCCGGGAGACCACCTTTGTGGTCGCACGCCACTTTTTGTGCTTAACAGCCTGTTATCGGGGCACCCGGCCGCACGTTTTGCCCCCCGAACCCTCGTTTTGTATCGGTGTTGGTTCATTTTTGGCATGAACCTTGTTTTCATTATTTGGAAGGTGGTACAATGGTGGGAGACCACCTTTTCTCTTGGAGACCACTTCTCTCTCCGCCAGCCGATTTTCTTGTCGGGAAACTGGTCTCCTTGATTTTTAAGCCACATTTGCTGGTCTCCCACCATACCACTATCTTGCATTCAGTTGGGAGACCATCAAATGGGCTAGCCGACCACTTTTCCTTGAGGGAGACCACTCACCCTAGTCGGCCGACCAAGGGAAGTGGTCAGCCGACCACCTTAACTGGTTGGCCTGCTCCCTCCAGTTTTGTCTCTGTGAGTTGTTGCCAGCTGTGCCAGTTGGAAGGCACAGACTGCATCCTCCATACACGTGTATGGAGGATCTTTGGCCTTGGTTTTTAGCTTCTTTGAGAAGCTTTGGCCTCCTTTATCTATAAAGGAAGGCCTCCCCCTCCTTTGTGAGGGGTTTAGATTTTGGTTAAGGCACATACACATATATCTCTCTTTGTCACTATATTTAGGCTTAGGAAGTGTATTGTTCTTGACCCTTTTGCACCACACCTCATAGCCTAACACTTCCACCATCAACCCAAGGTTCTTGGAGGTCATTTTCAGAGGTTAAAGAGCTAGGTTTTTGGTCCAGAAGTTGCTGTCTTTGTTGAGCTTCAAGGGTAACTCATTTTCTCCATTTTTTAGCATTATTTTGATCCTTCTCTTAGCCTCATTTGCATGCTTATTTGAGGTTTGTTGTCAACTGAAAAAAGTTTTATTTTTAAGCATTATTCATGTTTGTTTAAGGCCATTTTCCTGTTGGAGGTTATCTACCCTCTTGCATGCTTCATTTAGTCTTGTTTTGAGCCATGCCTTAAGGCCTTTGTGTTGACCTTTGCTTGGCCCTTTTAGCCACTGAAATCCAGTGGATTTTCAGTGGTTGGCATACTGTTTTGAGGGCCAAAATCAGAGAGGGGTGACCCTCTCTCTTTTGGCCTTGTTTGTTTACATATTTGGCCTTTCCAAGGAACCTATATTTTCATACTTCCTAGCCTTGGTTCAGGCCATTTTTAGTGACTTTTAGGACCTGCCTAGACTCTGTCTAGGGCTGGTTTGGTCACCTCATGTTTGCCTCTTGTATGTGTAGAATAATCCTCTTCATAGCTTATCAAAGGAGCATGTCATTCTTGCATGTATTGGTCATGTTTCAGTGGATTTTTGGTCATTCTTTGGCATATCATAGCTCTGTCTTTGGCTAGTTTAGTGGCCTCTTGAATGCTTCACATGCTTGTAGTGTAAACCATGCTCACTAGCTTACATTGTATGTTGTTTTGGCCATTGATTCTAGCATATTTTGGCCACACTTCAAACTAATTTTGTTCATATTTTGGGCTGCCTTAGCTCTGTTTTGAGGCCTCTTGGTCAAATGATACTTGCCATGCATACTTGTAGTGTAATATCCTTGCCTAGCCTTGAGTTTTGGAGCCCCTTGCATGCTTAACTTGAGGTGTTTCCATGTCTTGGCATCATTGAGCATGTTGTTTCAGAGCTTATACTTATGCCATGTTCCAATGTTTTCCACTCTTTAAATGCGTTTGAGAGTTGTGCTTGTATACCTCATTTATGGGCCATTGCATGAGCTTTATTTTTGTGCATTTCAAGCCATCATCTTAGTCCATTTTGCCACTGTTTTGGGCCTGCATAGGGACTGTTTGGGGTTGGTTTTTTCATTTGGGCATTGCTTTGCATACCTCTAGTGTAATGCACTTCACTAGTTTCGGTATTTGAGCCATTCAACATGCATAACATGAGTTGTTTGCATGATTCGGGACCATTTTGTATGTCATTTCAGAGCTGGAACATGTGTTATTGTATGCCATATTTCATCCCTTCCATGCTTTCATACAGTTGTATCTTGTGCCCTAGGCTTTGAGCCCTTGCATCTTGCATGTTTGCATGTGTTTTGTTGCCTCATTTTCATCATGTGTGACCACTAATTTGGGTGTGGCTGAGGCCTATTCATTTTGGTTTAAGTCCATTTTGCATCGAGTATGCCATTGTAGTTTATAGCATTGAGTATACCGCGTTGTCGCATGTTCGATCATTGCATTGCGCATGCCTTGTTCACTTCATTGTGTATGATAGTCTTCACATGTGCATTGTGTATGACATATAGTATCATGTGCATTGAGTATGCCATTGTTAGTTCATAGCATTGTGTATGCTAGTTGCATGTTTGCATGTCATCCTTTGCATGTTTGCATCACTTAGTTGCATAGCATTTAGGTTGCATACTTAAAGTCGCATTGTGCATGCCATTATTTGTTGCATTGTGTTTGGAATAGGAGTTAGTCCAAACACGGGAAACAAGGGACGTTTCATACTCCAAGTGATGAAACGCGTCTCGATTCTCGGTCGCCGACACTCTAGACTAACACATGATGGAGTTTAGGCATTTATGTGTTTATATGTGCATTCATTTCACATTGAGTCGTGCAATTTGACTCCTCAACCATCATGCATCGAGATGCGTGATTGGTGGCCCGAGGATCAAGGACTACACTCCCTAGAGCTTATGCAATGATGGGGAGAGTGGTTGTGCACACATGTGTTGCAAATACCTTGCTTTCTCTCTCTCTCTCTTGCCTTTGTTGCAGAAAATGCAGAAACCAGGAGAAGAAACTGGTCGGCCGACCAGGTTTTCTGGCAGGCCGACCACCTTTTCTAGTTTTTACCACCAAGGGTGGTCGGTGGGTGGTCTCCAATGCCTATAGCTGGTCGGCAGCCTCCCCCTAGATTCCCAGGGTAGAGTTTCATCTCCTTGGAGCTTTGTGCAAGTTTCTGAAATCAATTGCAAACAAAGGCGAGCCGGGGCATCGCGATGGACTTCCCGACAAGGCGACTCGAGCATGCATGCATCCTTTATCATTCAAAGCAGAGCTGAGGCAGCCCATTTTACATAGTTTGCATGCTAGTTTAGTTAATTTGTTAATTAGCTAGTGTTGTGTAATAATTAGTTAATTCGATTCTATATTATTTATTCGGACCCACCGAGAGAGGGCAATGTTGTAATAAGTGTGCGTGTGTGTGATGTATGTCTTCCAACCCCACGTCTTTCTCCCTTTCATTTACCAGCTTATGATGGTTAGTTTTAGGGCACGTTTCAATTAGCATCCTTATGCTCGTATGTTTGCATCCATTCATCTGTTTTGCATGCACCGGGCTCGGCGCATCATACTAACTGCATTGTATTTCAATTTCGAGTTGAATACATGTTATCTGTAGCACCTCATATGCCATCTTAGAATAGCTGAGCCTATCTTGTTGCATCTTGCATGTGTTGCATTAACCATCTTAACATGAACTAGGATCATGCATTGATTACTAACTAGTTTCTGTTTTGGCTTGGAGTACTCGGTGAGTGTTTATGCTTTAGCATCTTTGCATGTGTGAGTGACTGCCATTATAGCATGCTTGCCATAAGGCTAACTGCTTATGTGATATAACTGCCTGAATGCCTGTGGGTGAAGGTTGGATTATTTGAATTGGAACAATTCATTGATTGCGAGTTTTAAGCCCACTTGAGAGTGACAAATCACCATATTTTTCTAAGCCCACTTGAGGGTGGCAAAATCCGCATTTTAGCCTACTTGTGAGTAGCAAACCGCTTTCAAAAACAAACATGAGATGTTTTGTTCCAACTTAGGTGATCCAGTCTATATTTGTATGCTGTGCGCATCACATAGTAATTCTAGGCTAATAAACTGGAATAAGAACGAATGTGTTTTCAAAAACTCGATATCATGTTTAGTAGTGGCCGATCCTTGATCGGGCGAGCGAGGGTGCTCATTGCATGACCTTCCCCAATCGTACCCAAGTTCCCGAGCCGAGGCAACTTTGGTGATGGCGGATATGTGGCCTTAGGCACGAGTCAAGGTTTCCTAAATTCTCCCAAAATAAAATATTTAGATGGCGACTCTGTATCTGGCAAAGCAGTCCATATTTAGCACTTCTTTCTAAAAATTAGTTTTTCAAAACGATTTGCCGGATTTGGACTCCTTGGTGATTTATCAATCTCGTATTGCACTTTGTGAGATCAGATTAAGAACCGTGACATTGAGTCTGAATTGTAGTGAGCCCAAATGAACAAAACATGATTTTCCCGGGACGTTTGGGGACGTCTACAATGTCCACCACATTTTCTTTATAGAAAATGATTGCACGTGGAAGGTGAGAGGTGAGAAAACATGGGGAGCAAGCCCATGGTTTCTGATTGGATTTTAGTACAGAAAATATTAGGATTCAGTGTAATTTGATTACAAAAAAAATATAGAGAAAAATATAATAAAAATATCATACGGCTTAGAAATTAATATTGAGTAATAATATAAAGTCAAAAATATTTTATTTTATCTTATTTTGAATAACTTTTCAGTATAAAAATATACAAACTATTAAATTCAAAATATTATGAATAATTACTTAAGAAAATTAAAATATATATATTATTTTATTATTATATAAAAATACGGGGTTTCACATGCAATGTAACACAAATGCTTATCTTGGTTATGTTTTATTTGGTTCATTTTGTTTACACATTTTACATTACCAAGCCATTCTTTAATCGATTAAGTCCAATGTGGAAGTCCTCTAATTGGAAAGATGGCCTAAACCACAAGTAACTTGAGCATGAAAGAGGCCTCATGTTGTTGGTTAGTAGAAACCCTCAAGAGAGGATTAAAACCATTAGGCATGAGAGCCTCAATTCCACACTCAAGCCAACAAAGGGCTCAAGGCCACTTTCTAAAAAAATTAAAAAGTGAAGAATGGTGGGAGGTTGCAGATTTTTCAGTGCTGAAATGGCATGAAAAATAGTGCTACAACATGCAAGCAACACATGCACAACATGTTAAGAGCCAAAAGCATTAAAGCTAGTGAAGAGTACTACACTAGAGGCATGCAATATCAAGCTTAAATGACCAAACCAGCTCTGGACAGAGCTTAAACATGCCAAAACAGTGGCTAAATCATGCTGGAATTAAAGCACAAAAAGCTATAAAACACATGCTCATGTGTTGGCTCGCAAGCTAGGCTCAAAACACAACTCTCAAAAGCAATGAAAGGGTGAAGTATGTGAAAGTGTGACAAGGCTACATACACTGAAATCATATATAGAATGATGCTATATCATGCAATCAACACATGCACAACATGTTAGAGGCCTTAAAACACAAAGCTAGTGAAGGCATTTGCACTATAGCTATACAAGACAAAGCTCATATGATCAAAGAAGCCCAAAACATAGCTAAAACATGCCAAAATAATAGCAAAAACATGCTGAGATCAGGTCACAAAATGGTAGAAAAACATGCTCACATGTTAGGCTATCTACACAGGCAAACAAGACACAAGGAGGGGAGGCCAACCCCTCCTATTTTAGACCTCAAAACATGGTTTTTACCACTGAAATAACTGTGAATTTTAGTGGATTAAAGGCCCAAAAATTTTGACTTTAATATGTTAGAAGACGATGCAAAGGCTCATGCAAATAAGCAATAAGAAGGGGAGACAACCCCTTAACACAAAATGACTTTAAATCACCATTTTTAGGACTGAAAAATAGAGGTTTTTGTATTTGACAACCAGGCCAAAAACAGTTTGAAGTGGTGGCAAAACAAGCATGCAAAACAGGCTTAAGTAGGTGAGTCTTATACCTCTTGATGGGAAGACACAACTTAAGCAACAATCTGAGCTTAAACCACCTTCTAGAGCTCAAAGGAAGCTCCAAGAGAGCTTCAAGCAACCTCACCCCAAAGATGAACCACTTTCATCAAGGATGTCTAGGCAAAGGAGAGGTGTTTCTCTACTTGCATGCACAAAAGGCAAGAGAGAGAGAAGTCTAGAGAGAGAGGATTATAAAGAGAGAAAGAGAGGGACATATTTTAGAGAGAGAGGCTCCCAAAATTTCAAACCATGCCATATGAGAGATATGCCCTCCATATATAGCAAAAAGGAGAGCCTTGGTCGAAATATCTGATTTAGAGACAACTGGCGCAGTATAGGACAGTTGGAGGAGAAATATCTATAAATTTTGAGCTTTCTGGGCATTTGTGGCCGACCGGCCACATTGTTGGCCGACCAGCTACTAATTTTGGCCGGCAAGGGTCACTTTTGGCCGACCTATGGCCAGAAAACTCCATTTGTGGCCGGCACACTCCCCCAGAGGCTGACAGCAAAAACTAGTCCTGGCCCCGACTTCAATCAGGCATATCTCCTTTGCCTGGACTCCTTTTCAGGTCATTCTTAGGTCTAAACTGAAGCCCCAAAAGTCTTCTTTCCAATGGTATAAGCCTCATATCAAAATTCCAAGTGTGTTAAGAGATATCCCTCTTTCAGTGAAGACTGCTCAGTTTCGGTCCAATCGAGTTGATGCCTAACTTCAACCAGCCATATCTCCCTCATCCGGACACGGCTTTAAGAGATTCTTGAGTGCAAAATGAAGCCCCGGAAGTCCAATTTTCAATGGTGGTGGCCTCATATCTGAAACCCAAGTGTGAAAATGGATAGGCCTGATTTAGCAAGGGTTGCTCGACTCTCTCTCAACGATTCATGCACAATTTCTCTCCCAACTAATTTTCTTCCCTCTCCTCCCATTTTCTTCAACTCCAAACCTCTAAATAAGGTGTTTTAAAGATTGTTTTCAAAGATTTCACCTCTCTTTCATGCATTTCCACTTTGTCTTTGCTCAGTTTACCGAAAAGCGCAACATTTAACGAAATGCGAGCTTCGGAACACGTAGGAACTTTGTTTCAAAATTATTTTGAAAGAGAGGATTTTAAGGTCTAAAATATTTTTGGTCAAAATAGTTTTGGTCCACAAATGGGGTGTGAGGTTGGGATTTTCCACTCTCATTGTCGAAGAAATCGAACCCTTTGCACAAGATAGCCTGCACCGTCAAGTAAGCTATCAGTGGCGCCCAAGTCTTAAGGACGGTCAAAAATAGGGTTTCTACAGTGAGCGATGCATGGTATGCAAAGGGAAATGAGAAGTACTCAATGTAATGCATCATGTACATTACGAAATAAGTGCAGGGCAGCTCGCCACAACTCATTGAAATGTAACACAAAGGGAGGCAACTCGACAAAACTCTGTTTAAGTGCAGAACAAAGTTAAGTGTAAGAGCAACCAATCATGCAATTCAAAGCAACCAGCATGTATAAACATGCAGGCATAATACAAAGCACATGTATTAATCAGAGGGAAGATGGCAATCCTAAGAGAGTCTCGACATAGTCGAAGACAACTTTCAAAAACTGAATCATATCAGAATCATCATGGGGTAAGCCCACCCTAATCTAGAGGAAAGTGCCCAACAAATGGCTCTAAGCTAATGGAGAGAAAGGTAGGTTCATGCCCCTTGTTCAATTGATGACCCAATCAGATACACTGAAAATTGCCCCCAATGTCTAGCCATTGGCCACTGTTTTCAAGATTATACAGGCACGTGCGATGGGGATCATCAGATCCTGGAACAGTTGCCAACCAATAAGACTTATACTTCTCTTCTAACATATTAAGAACTTACTCCAATCCCCTCCGAAGCAGTGACAGATTCCTCATATACACTGACTATGAATGCGTTGCCCCTTGTATGGGCACTCTCAATTTGTTTATGAATTCCACAAATGGACTTGTTTTTTAGTTTGGAGCAAACACTCGTGTATGGAATTTTGACCATGCCACTCTGTTGAACTTTTAAGCGACAAACTCGCTAGAGTGACTCGATGAAGAGTGTTTTTGAGCGACAGACACGTTATGGTGACTCAATGAAGAGCACATACTGAAACAAACACTGGGCACGACACAATTGAATTCACAACTGACCCAAAAGCATAAAAAGACTCAAGGTAACTGATCATTCATAGTGCCCCTAGTTTTACTTATGCTCCATTTAAAACTCGATTTTGATCCCTATTTTCCTCAAGATAGAAATTCTACTGATAAGTTCAAGTATCGAAAATTGCTCCACTTGTAGATTCAAGTTAGTTCTTTCTTACCCATCGCAAGTATATGATATGCACAGCAATCGATGTAGTTCATGGATTGATGCGAAGCTGACGACGTGAATCGAGCAAGATGATTGGGTTGAGATGAATGAGATAGATATGGTTAAGACCAAACTTCAGGATGAAGTTACCTACGTATCCCAAAAATGGGAGTCAGGTCAACTTAGTTCATGACTGAGGTTCACTCGGGTATTAACACTCTCTTTTTGCACTCTAACTTTTGCCAAAGTCTCCCCTTTAAGGTTTTCAACCTTACGAGCTATATTTTTGGTTTCTCATTTTTCATGCTCTAACTTTTGTCTAGGTCGCCATTTCCAGTTTTTGGCCTAGTGAGCCTCTCAAGGGTAGCATTACAACACTTGTAGTGAATTTGATCAATGGTCATCATTGCCCTAACACTTGAACTGGCTTCACCTTGATGTGTTCTTGGTTCTCCATTCTTTTACGCATGCCGTCTTCCTTTCTTTTGCTCCATTTTCAAAGTTGGTTCTTCTTGCAATACGGTACTTCCTAGCGTTGGCTTTCCCGAATTCAAACAGAAGTTCCCTTCCTTACAGTTGCTTGGATTCATTCCAATGGATCATAGCTTATTGGATTTCATCCCAATGAATGCCCCTGGTTTGATGGTTGACTCCCCCTTCCTTTTTTTTCTTTTTTTTTTCTTTCTCTTTCTTTCCTTTTTTTTTTATCCTTTTTTCATCTTTTTTGTTTCTCTTTCTTTTTAGTTTCTTTTTATCCTTTTCTCTTTGAAATAATGAAAACACCAGGGAAGAAATTCTATGATTTGTGAGGTCTGAAAGCCTCCTTGTACTTGCCAACATGATCATCTAATGGCGAAGAGAATCCCCAGGTCAATGAAAAATACCGCACAATCTTGAACTTATCTTCGCAAGTTTTGCAAAAGAAACAGCTTAAAGTTTCTGAAATTATGAATGACTTTGTGCCTGATAAGTCAGAATTCACTCAAATCATTCAGGGGATCCTTCTCAACATTTAACAGAATCTCATTCAAAAAACAAATTCAAAGCTTTTTTTTTTTTTTCAAAAGGTCACACATGCATCACTATAGTCACAATGAAATGATCAGAAACTTGACTTCCAGTTTTTATAAAGATAAAGACCTGAGGGTACATGAGAACGACTCAGAGGAAAAGACTCAACTGACGCAACAATGCAAGAAAAGACAAAGAAAATAAAACTCACAACATAACTATTTGCAGGACATAACTCAAAACAAAATAAGCATTTCTGAGACAGAAGGAGGTTTTCCTTCTCCAAGTCCATCTGTAGAATTTCAAAAGCAACTTCAAGTAGCACACGGGAAAATCCAGACTTTCCTAACATCCACACCCAGCAGAATTGATTTTAGACTTTTAAACTGAGTTCAAAAAGCCTTTCCCAAGTGTTTTCAACAATTACCCTAGCTAAGACTAAGATTTATCATTCCAACCACCAGTGCTTGTATTACTGCTTCATCAAGCTTGAACTCACCAAGATCGAGTAAACCTTCCATCTCTTCAAAGATCTTGTTCATATTGCTCAGATCAGAATCAAAAGGTTCAGGGATAAACACAATGGGTTTGGGCTCATTGGCGGGTATGATGTGTTGGTAAGGGTAATGGTTGGTTGTTGGCAAGTTGTGGATAGGATTTATGCTATGGGGTGGCAATCTATTGCAGTTAGGGAAAGGTTTATTGACAACTTTGGGATTTTTAGGTGGGGTGGTGACCTTATTGTCAATCAGGTCTCGGATTGCATGGCGAAGGTGAAAGGAACGGTCAGTATGGTGATCGTACTGCTGATGGAATGTGCAATATTGGGTAGATTCGTGTAGGTGGGAGAGGATTAGGGAGAGGTCGAGGATTGAGCGGTTTAAGATACCCTTCCTTCATCAATACCTTCAAGGCAAGGGTTGGGCTCATATAGAGTTGGGTGAAGGTTCGTTTCAGGGAAAAAGAAGCACTAGGTTTAGAAATATTGGCAAATGGAGTGGCAGGAGTTGGTCGAGTATTCATAGGCTTGGGATTAGGATGGGTGCTTCAAGTAAAGCATCCATTTTCATTATTGTCTCCCTAATTCAAAATGCTCTCATCTTGAACGGCAAAAGTGTAATCCACAGTTTTTGCAACAACTGCAAGCACTTGTTGTTTGTTCAACCCTTTGACCTTCAAAGTCTTAATAGCCCACCGAAGTTGTGCATAGGGATCCATACTTGTCTCGGCTTTGTTCTTGCCACTTGCTTTTGCTTGGCCAAGGGTTTGGGTGGCTATATCGAAGTGAGGCCCATTTGTTGTTGATCTGTCATCACCCAGACTTGAGATAGTTTCAGGTTGGCCCTTTTCAACTGCGGCTCGCCCCAAGATTGGAAAGCTTTTTGACGGAATCAAAACCCCAAATGTTAAATCTGCCATTGTTCCTTGAAGATTTTCAAACATTCCCAACATCTCAACAATAGTGGGCTCACCCATTTGGCGCCCTTGGCGTACCTGAACCGGATTGAGTGCATCCATCATGTACAAATCAGTACTTTCTGGAATGAACACCTCAGGCTTGGGTAAATGGGCCAGGGTGATGTATATGCTAGGATTGTAGGTAAATGGGAGTATATGGATGAGGTTAAGGTAGGGAGGAGATACTTGGTCATGGATGGAAAGTGAGTTGGTGGTAACATTGCAGTCTTGAGGTGGAGCTATTATCTGGTTGTCGATGAGATTCTGAACCTCATGACGAAGGCGGTAGCAATGATTGGTGCCATGACTACGCTGTTAATGATACACGTAGTACGTGGTGGGGTTATGTCTGGCAAGGAATGGGTCAGGCAGAGGTTGAGGATCAAGGGCTTTAAGATACCCTTTTTCTATCAGGATTTTTAGTGCGTTGGTTAAGCTCATATGGAAGGGGGTGAAAGTTTTGCCTTGAGCCCGGGTTGGGCTGGTTGTTTGTGGGTTGGATGGACTGGACCTTTGCTGAGTGGGTTTTTTCTGGAATTAGATGGATTATGATGAGTTAAGGCTTTCCGAGTTGGATTGGGTTTGGCTTTTACTGAGTTGGGTACTGTTCTTTCTTTGGCTCAGACAAAACCTCGCATTAAAAACAAATGCCTCATCAGATTGGGATACCGGGTGTGCTGGTCAACACAAAGCAAGATACGATTTGGCCCTGGCTCTGGTTTTGTTGAAAATTCGCCCATATCAAACACAAACTCCTAAATTTTGACCCAAATCTGAGTTTGAAAGCAATTGCCTCAATATTAAGACTCTTTGAGGATTGCATCATACATTCCCAAAGAGTTCACATTTTGCACAAAAGCATTCAAAACACCCCTATGAGAGGTTTAGGGTTTCCCTGTCCTAGCTTTGGAGTGATCAACGATTTTACTATTCAAACAAGTGGTATCACAACATCCTGTATTCGGGCGAGCATCTTGTCCTAGTTTGGAACAGTTACTATAGCTTCACTATATGCAACTAGGTCGAATGGTCAAAACAAGGTACCTCAGTAAGACTACCTAATATACCTCTCACACCTAACACCGAGAAGTGAAAGGAAGGTCAAACGGTACAGCGGTAATCCAGATCCAAGGGTTGTGTTCCCGACATGGCAGAGCCCACGACCGGTCAGCCTTTTGACAAGTTTTTAGGCAAGCTTCCGGCAAACCGTCCAGGATAGCAGATGGCAAACACAGTGACTTAAGTGCACCAATGTAAATGCAATGCAAAGAACATATATAGGTAGATAAAATTTCACATCATGAGGTTCGAGTCAAGTTCTCTAAATCCCTAATGGAGTCGCCAGAAACTGTAACATGCCCAGGAGGTACCCGTGCGCGTTAAACAGTTCAGACCCTCGATCTCTTTGATCTAGTCTCACGAGTGCAATGTGAAACGTAGATGAGAGTCTAGATTTGGCAACTTTTATTGAAAATCCATTTTATTGCAAGTTTGTAAAAAATAGATTGCGTCATCAGATCTTAGAGTCGCCACCTAATATTTATTTTGGAAAAATTAGGAAACCTGTGATTCGTGCCTAGGCCACTGTTCGTCGTAACCAAGGATGCTTGGTTCAGAACCTTAGGTATGAAGGGGGAAAGTCATTAATTGAACACCCCCGCTCACCCAATCAAAAGATCGACCTTTACTAACCATGATATGAATTTTATTTTCTTATATATTCATGTTCTGATTATTAGGCTAGCATTACTATGTGATGTGTACACACAAGGTATAGACTAGTTTGCTTAAATTGGAAGAATTCAATTTCATGTTTGTTTTTCGAAAAGGGGTTTGAATTTGCCACCTCAAGTGGGCTTAAAATTTGTGAATTTGCCACTACAAACTGGGCTTAAAACGTACATTTGTTGAATCATTCCAATTCAAACAACAAATCTTCATCCACAAGCATTCAAACAGTTTATCATTTAAGCAATTAGCCTCATGGTAGGATGCTAAACATAATAAGAAAATTATGTACAAGCGGGATGCTAAAACATAACAACTCACATATTTACCGACGTCCCGCGAACAGTTACAAAACAAAGTTAGTAAAATATGCATGATCCTATATACAGAATCCTAATGCAATACATACATAAGAGGAATGCTTCTAAAGATCTGTCTTCTAAAACATGACATGTGAAATATTGCGAAACATGCGATAGTACAGAAAATCATGTAATAATCAATTAAAAAACAAAGATACAAATTTAGCCGGATCTAAGCGTGAATCATGAATGCAAAGTATAGATATGCATGGCATGTTAGATATATACATATGCGCAGTTAGGAAAAGCGATTAAAAAATGGGATAGAAAGAAGCGGGATGGAGAATTATTACAACATTTTAAATATTACAAATCAGAGAGAAATGAATAAAATAAAAATCCATACAAACACTCAAAATAAAACTAAAAGTTTTAAACCCACTACAAGAAATGTCACTTTTGGCTACCAAAATATTGGTCGCCAAAAGTCACTTATTTAGTCGCCCAAATGAATTAGCGACCAAAACATTTCGTCGCTAAGCTCGTCGTCCTAACCCTGTCGGCGATAGTATTGGCGACTAAAATCTTCTTGGTCGCCGAAAGTGTAGACATTTGGCTACTAAATTGGATTTAGTCGGCAAAAGATACGTTTCCCCTACTAAATTAATTGGTCGCCGATAATCAGCATTTGGCTACGACTTTGATTTTGGTCGGCAAAATATATGTTTCTGCCACTAAATAATTGGTCGCGGAATTACACTTTTTGGCTACCAATATGTGGTGGTCGGGGAAGGTTCACTTTTAGCTACTAAATAATTAGTCGCCGAAAGTGCACATTTGGCTACTACTTTGAGTTTAGTCGGCAAAAGGTCTGCTTCTGCCACTAAACTATTAGTCACTAAAAGTGTTACCATAATTTAAGAATAACTATTATAGACCAAACATTTTTGTCACCAATAGAATACATATTTTTAGTGACTAAGTAATTTTTGTCATTGTTACTTTTGCCCACTAAAAGTTTTGTAGCCAAAAGCCTGCTCACATTCACTTTTTCATTTTTTGCCACCAAACATTTTAGTAGCCAAATGACACCATATTTTTTCCGTGACTAAAAAATTTAGTAGCCAATACTTTCTTTATCTCTTTCTCAATTGTTTTACCTACTAATTATTTGGTCGCAAAAAATTAATAGGTTATGTTTTTGCTACTAAATTCTTAGTCACCAAAACATTTGATTACATATTTACCTACCAAAATATTTGGTGGCCAAATACGTTACACATTTTTTTTTTTAATGAAAATATTTGGTGCACCTGTATCCATTATTAATCAGCATTCCTATATCCATCAACGGTAAATATGTTATGAACCATTCAACAACAATTACACACATTTCAATTCCAACCATCCAAAAAATTAATATTGAACATCCAATTATATATATATATATATATATTACAAATTTCATAAGAACCAAAGTCTAAGCCCACGTCAATAATTTAATTTAATTCAATATATAATACTGGAATAACCAAAGTCATTGTGCACCTACAACTTTTGTACCACAACAAAAATTATATTATGTACTGCCACAAAACTATTATGTACCACGTGCTATGTTAATTGCTACCAACAAAAACTTTTTTACAAACCACTACATATACGGATAGAGATATGAAAAAAATGTCCTCCCGTACTTGTCAACAAAAATATATCCACATTTGTATGTCCAAAAACATCTGCAAGAAAGGGGGAAAAAATCATTAGTTCGGTGCGTGTAATGGCACTTCTGGACGACATATATATATCGTAATAATTTCAAACATTAAAAGACAAGGACAGTGATATCTATTAACTAATGCAAGACATCCAAACATGAACCCATCATGAGTTCTTGTTTTAGTTTTTTTATCTCTAAATCTATCGAAGTAAATTTTAGTACTTAAATGTGAAAGTAAATTGTGTAGGTATTATGAAATTACCAAAATTTTGGGTGTACTTACCATTTCATCCAAAAATTATTTGTTATAAAAATGTAAGAAAACCCATCATTACAGTTTGTCTGGTATCCATAAAACTCACTATGGTTATGCTTTTGTGACCTCCACGAAGCTTCCAGTTACGTTAGTTCAGTGTTTTTCTGACCTCCACGGATGGAAATTAATATGGTCTTTTTCTTCGTAAAAGATTCTAATTTTCTCGATATACTCATTCAAATTTTGGAAACACTTTCCTTAAAGAATAAACTAATTAGTGGGTTTATAGATGTACATATGCTTCTGTTTGTGAATGAGTAATGCCTTGGGTTCTTTAAAGGCTTATGGGGACGAGCTATATAAGATTATGCTTAACTATTCTTCCATTACACTATCTAATTTTGATACGTACCTTCAATACTTAGCTTCTTTAGTCCTAAGTTCCCTATTCTGTTGCTGAGGAATTATCCTCCCATCAGCCAAATCTTGAGGCCATGTTATGTATATTAACTATCTATTGTTCAACTGTTGCACATTTTGTAGTGGTGATTGTTAAACTTATCAAATACACAATTGCGCCTAAACCTTAGCTGAACTTTACAAATCCTTTGTTCCAATTTCCAAAGGACTAGGTCAACAGGATATATCATTCGTCACATTTAGTTCTTGTCCTACTTACATATTGTGGACACCTACATGTCACATTTATCACCGAGAAGCTTCTTATTACGGAAAAACAGTGGCTCGGGGGCTGTTTTGCATTTTCGCCCCCCGAACCCCATTTTTCGACAAAGTTTATGACATTTTCAACTCTAATTCCCAAAGTAGGTGTCCTATTTATGTACCGTCTGTCAGTAGATGTCACATTTATCACCGGGAAGCTTCTCGTTACCAAAAAATAAAATTTCGGGGGCTACTTTGCATTTTCGCCCCCCGAACCCCTATTTTCGACTAAGTTTATGACATTTTGAACTCCAATTCCCAACGTAGGCGTGCTATTTACGTACCGTCTGTCCCTACATGTCACATTTATCACCGGGAAGCTTCCTGTTATGAGAAAACAGTCTTTTGGGGGCTGCTTTGCATTTTTTGCCCCCGAACCCCTATTTTCGACTAAGTTTATGACATTTTCAACTCTAATTCCCAACGTAGCCGTGCTATTTACGTACCGTCTGTCCCAACGTGTCACTTTTGTCACCGGGAAGCTTCCCGTTATGAGGAAACA
The DNA here is from genome assembly GCF_055761805.1 of Camellia sinensis. Lineage (NCBI taxonomy): Eukaryota > Viridiplantae > Streptophyta > Magnoliopsida > Ericales > Theaceae > Camellia > Camellia sinensis. The sequence goes on along the minus strand of NC_138967.1, from coordinate 18,746,515 downwards.
GTGTTTTGGGGGATGCTTTGCATTTTCGCCCCCCGAACCCCTTTTTTCGACTAAGTTTATAACATTTTCAACTCTAATTCCCAACGTAGGCGTGCTATTTACATACCGTCTGTCCCTACATGTCACATTTATCACCGGGAAGCTTCCCGTTATGAGAAAATAGTGTTTCGGGGGCTATTTCGCATTTTCGCCCCCCGAACCCCTTTTTTCGTCTAAGTTTATGACTTTTTCAACTCTAACTCCCAACGTATGTGTCCTATTTACGTACCGTCTGTCCCAACGTGTCACTTTTGTCACCGGGAATGTTACCATTACTTTGAAACACATATTCGAGTTACTATTCAAAATACCACTGTTGAAGTTTACATGTTACTCTAAACGAAGATTGAAATTCGCTATGTTTTTTTAACATGTTTCTACTATAGTTAATCTTAATCAAGTACATATTTTAAATACAAGTTCATTGTTAAGAAAACTCAATACCAAACTGTAGTAACTACACAAGAAATCATTAACCCCAAATAACTCAAAAATTGATGACATTTTCAACTCTTCAAGCGAACATATTTAAACAAAGTAAGTGTGACATTAATGAAATTGTTCTTACCAAAAACCAAACGTCGGATGCCCAACTTAGATTCCCAAGAGTTGTGACAGTTTGGCGACTACGTTATTGAGATGCTCGACCTTTGCATTTGTCTCGTCCCTTGCCTTTTGTCCCTCCTCCCGCTCTTTCAACATGTCATTGGATAATTGAATGCGCTCCTCTCGTTCTTTCAACAGCTCATTGTAACATCTCTCGCGCTCCTCTCGCTCTTTCATTAACTCGTCATGATCCTTTTGCCGCTCCTCACGAAGTGCCTCCACCTCAGCTCGCATTGCCTCCATGTCCTTATCGTGTGCTCGTGTTGCAAATATGGTAGACGGTTGTGGGCCACTCCCAAATCCAAGCAAGTACCTTTTCTTCTGTCCAAGCACTTGTCTTGAAATCTCCTCTTGTGTCAATGGCGTCCCCGACTCGATGGCAGCCGCTTGTACATTGACCATCTCTTGCTGTCATTTCAAATAAATAAGGGTTAAAAAACTTTGGCAACATATATGTATTATTGGGTACTAAGTACAAGAAAATATTGAATACATATATTTCCTTGTCACATACTTACATGCAGCTCACGGCATTTCGGATGGATCCAGTCATTCGTTTTCTTTGAAGTGTGGCTGTCCTCATAGAACTTTGGGAAATCCAACTCTCCATCTTTTGCTACCTGTTAACACATCAATGTATAAATCAATGACACTTTATGCACCAAACAGACAAATTTCCATGAACAGATTTTTAAACAAATTGCTGGACAGATTGGGAGACAGATTTGGAGACAAATTTTAAGACAGATTTTCTGCCAAATTTGAAGCCAGATTCGTATTCAATTTTAAAAAAAAATTAAAATTGCTCTAAACACCAAACATGTAGGTTATTACCTAAATGGGATTGAATATGTGTACTTGTTGCAGTCCATCATTGATTTTTAAATATGCGATATTGATATTTTAAGGATGAGCCCCAACCTAGCCTTAATGGGGAGTACGGTGCTAGGACTTTCATGGTGAATCATTTTGATCGGCACTATTGTGGCAAGTGTGGCTTCACCTATGTTTATCAGAAGTCTGGTGGTGATTAATCCTTTGATTTCAACTTTGAATTACTGTTTGTGTTTTTGTTTTACTGCAGAAGGTTATGGATTTGTGTTAAAGTTTGAATTTTGATGGCTTATTTCTATTCTACTGCTTTAGTTGTTAAACATGAGATGGATTCTTCTTAAATTAAACGAATCTTTGACATATGGTGTGGTATGATTTCTATGTTGAGAGGGTATCACGTGGTAGTATTATATGATATCTTCTACCAATTACAAACGTATAATTTATCTATTATTTCTTATATACTTAAAATAAATGTAATAGATTCTATTGTTTAACCAATCACAATAAATAAATAAATAAAAGTATTAGATGACATCCGTCCTCCATTGAACCAAAAAAATTCTCATAATTAGGACATGATCAGCTGATGTAGGGCCAGTGTATGTCAGTTTGGGCCTTTGGTCCTTATTCTATTTGTCTACAGACTACAGCAGGTCCCTTAGCACCCAGATTTCAAGGGAAGATAGGAAAGATAGCATAGGGCTTATCTGTACATACAAAAATAGAGAAAAGATAAAAGATATTGATAGGCTAACACTCCCTATTTTTGACAATGAGACATCCCTATTGTTTCAAGGCACTTTTTTCTTCACTGTCTGTGCGTGGATATGATGTTCTGTAATGCATCGTTTTCACTTCTCAAGCCTCAATGAATTTGACAAGAATTTGTCAAAGGAAAGAAAAACGAGATCAAAATTTAGCTTATATTTTTATCATATTTTTTTTTCCCATTTCCTTTACAAATTGTACTTAAATTTATGATCCAAATGTTGCCCTGGTTGACCATGGCTGTGTTTGCAAATATAGGAGGATGGATTGCTGACACACTTTTGAGCAAAGGTCTTTCCGTAACAACAGTTCGTAAGGCAAGAACAATATACAATACTGCTCTCTTTTGTGAACATACATGTAATGTGAAAATATTTTCTAAATGGAGAAATCATCTGCATCTTTTTCTAAAATAAAAGTTTATAAACAGCAAAGTAACCTTTATTTTTTCTTACGCTAGACCTGATGAATGCCTATAGCCGTTTATAAAGGGACTTTTGAATATTTGGTTATCTGTTTTGTTCTTTGCCACCTTTCCTCAAGCTGGACATTTTTTCTGTATTTGCATGGTGCTTAGGAACCCAAGAATTTAGACAATTTGCTGCTCTTTTTGCTCTTGCCCTGCTTCATGAAATTGGGCACATGGATTGTGACACAAAACTAATATGAAATCAAATAAAAAATTATTAGAATTTATGGACATCAAGATGCTGATTTCAATTCAACTGTGCTACAATCTAGACATAATTTGAGGGCTGATAAGCACTTATCAAGGGCATTCCTTCAGATGTTTTGGAACTTCTGGAATTCTTGGTTGGAAGTATTGGTAATGCTAACGCTGTCTATCTAATGCAGCTAGCATTCTAGTTTAGAGTATTTCTCAAGTTCATGTCAATAATAGTAGTAGTGAAAAAATATATGAATTTACTTAATCGAACTGATCATATATCCCTTGACAGATAGGAATGGTGAAAAGGATTGATGTAGTACCCCACTTGATTGGAACATTAGGCTTGGTTTGGTTTAATCACTTATGAACAAAAGATAGTAAGGCACTTGTTACGCTGATGGTTTTTCCCTTATTCATCTCTATAGCATTATGTAATGATGCTCACAGTCTTTATGGCAGAACTCTTTCAACAAACCTTTGAGGCAATTCTCTAGAATAACAGTTGATATCCTTGTTTCTTATGTTTATTGCATAACCATTCAAATCCTTAGACTTGTATTGTTCTTTTTGGTAAGGCTTCCTCATAATTTTTACTTTTCTAGCTAATGTAGGCTGGTTTCATTACTAAGTCTTCATGTAGTCCCTTAAAACTTCTTAGCTTAGGCATGATTGAGCACTGTGGTGTCTCCTCAGTTGCGTGAGCTTTTTGATAATCCATTTTACACTTGCAAAAAGCATTTTGCCTATAATGATATTTGAAGCTTAGGTATGTATCCTGGCTTCTTTTACAAAAATATCTTGATGCAGTCAATGTAGTTAAAAGTTGATGGCTAACATGATGTTACTAAGTAATCTATAAATTTGTACCTCACCCAAGAGTAATCAGATATGAAAAGCAATAACATGGATAGAACATTGACAAGAAGCTCAAAGCCATAGCTGGTTTTGGTTTCAAAACATTAAAATGCATGGACAATGTACCCAAAAAAAATTGACAATTTAACAGTATGCTTAAGCTACTATGCAAGAAGATTCTACTTTTATTACGTTACATTGTATATGATTCAAGACCCTTGGTTGAGTGGAATAGAAAAACAAGATTCATGTAGCCCAAGTAGTTGGAACAAGGCTTTGTTGACTTGACATTTCATTTCAACATGAATGGTCATTTGATTATGTCTATGTACTTCACCAATTGCTTTTTTATCATGACTTCTAACTTCGGTTTGATTGATTCCAAATTCTATGTTTTAAGGTTGTTCGATTTTGGCCGACAAAAGGTGCTCTTGGTTTTGTAGCTTACAAGTATCATTTAAGGCGGCTTGAACGACGACAGCCCAAGTTGACCAATCCTCAGGTTATCAACTATTTGTTAGAACTCAACAGTTCAGTTTTATGACTTTTCCTAAAGATAAAGATCATACCTACCGTATGGTCAGTATTGGCCAGTCTTATTACCGATACATGTGACCTCGCGTGTATAATTTTTAGTTCATGATTGTACAATTCTGCTCATTTATTGGTTTTCTTTTTCTTGCAACCAAGTGATCATACCCAATTTTATGTTGTAGTTGATATTGCACATGGTAATTGGATTCTAGGAGATTTCTGGGAAAGAAGTTCTGGGACCATAGAATTACTGTTTAAAGTCCCAATCTAATTTTCATGGCCTAACATGATGTGGTGATGTTGGAAAGGATGTTTGATTCTAAAACTAAGAAGGCATGCTGGATCTATACACAATATGTATTATAGTTTAGACAGATTTTTAGAGTATAGTTTACATTTTGTAGTATAGTGCAGTATATATTGTTCAGATTGGCTTTGATTTTTGCTGATCTGTTGGTTCTGAGTGGACTGCACTAATTTTGGTTTTCAGCTGCTGATCTGTCTGTTTTGCTGATCTGTTTTGAGGTATCCTTGGAAGGCTTCAGTTTGGTTCTGAGTGGATGCAGGGTTGGGCTCTGGAAATGAGATGGGTGAGGCTTGCAATCAGCTGGGCTGCTTCTTCATTCTGCTTCTGCGTTGAGCTGGTATTGTTTTGCATTCTATCAGATCTCAGCAGAGGTGTGGTCTACAGCAACAGAGAAACTATCTGCTTTTTCTGGCTTTTTCTCTGTTTTGTATGCTCGTTGGCTTCTCACCAACTAGGAGGTTGGAGCTTGTTTTTAGCTCCAACCTCCTCTTTATTGATGTAAATTTTCCTCTTCCATCAATAAAGTTTTTTTTGCCGTTCAAAATAAAATATATATATTGTTCAGATTGTGTATTATAGTGTAGACAGATTTATATATACTGTATTATAGTGTTGACAGCTTGTGTATTATAGTGTATTATAGTGTAAACATAGTATAGTTTAGATTTTGTGAGACAGATTTCGAAAGAAAGACAGAGTATAGTGTAGGCAGATTTAGAATGCAAACATGTGGCAAGGGTAGATTTAACAGATTTTTTCCAGACGGATTTTTTGCAGACAGTACATGTTTACTAACAGAGTTTAAAATATATATATATATATATATATATATATATATGTGTGTGTGTGTGTGTGTGTGTAGGAGAACATAACATTTTTCAAATCCAAACAACATATAATGGATTCAAGTTTAAAAAAAATCGAACTCACCATAGCAGCCATTGCGATAGGAAATGAGCGAGACCCATTGGTATGATTGTACGGCAATTGACTCCTATTACTCTTGCCAGCTTTTGACCGTTTCTAAAAATAAGTCAAGCAGATAAACAATATTTTTTGTCAATATTAAGGCATATCACATTTTCACATAGATGTATGTACTCTATCTAGTCTATTATTTTACCTGGTGAGATGCATCTTGCCATGCCACATCGATCAAATGCTTCCAATTATCTAAACTCACCCCTACGGGCGGATGACCATAGATCTCATCACGTGGAAGTCCTTCTAACAATTCGAACTCTTGCTTCAAGGTGTACCTCCAATCTTTGTACAACCCATAGGCCTTCTTATTCACAATCTCCTGTGCTTGTAAGTCATTGTGGAAATCGTCTCCAATTTGAAACTTGTCCTACATGCAAAACAAATTGAAATAGTAATCATTACATATTAGTCTTTCTTATTACTCACATAATACAATTACATATTGTGGACAAGTAATATTAGTTACAAGAACTCCTTGGATGACGGCAGCTTTAGTAGTCTCATCAAGATCCAGCCATGACTTCACATCTTTCAAAGGGCACAAGGTTCTAATTTGAATTCCTAACTCGTTAGTTGCTGGAGTGGCATACTTGCCAGTCATTGCATTCAACCCACGATCGATGTGAACATAACATTTTTCCCCTTTGTTGGCTCTAATTATTTTTTGTATGCCCTTGCCAAGTGTCGGTCCACGTACACGTAGGGGCTTCGAAGTCCCTGTTAACAACATAACATCATGAAAATTGCCTAAAATTTGGCTACAAAAAAACAATGGCAATGGCATGTGGTAATTGACAAATTTTATACACTTCATTCTTACCTACGCCACTCGGCTGCGTTTCGGATGGGGCTTGTGTCTCATCAGAATCATCCATTGGTTGGCTAGTGACATGATGAGATGGTCCCACATTTGATCGGACGGGTACAACAGGAGACGGAGCAACGGGTGATCCTAAAGGAATAGCAGCCGGCGAGTCCGTTTCTGGCTGCGTGAGTGTCTTCTTCCGAAGCCGACCAGTCTTTAAGCCAGGAACCATTTTCCAATCTGCAATAACATAAGTAACACTATATACATGAACTAGACAAAAATAAGTCCGCTTGATTATTGCAGACAAAAATAATACATGAACTAGACAAAATTAACACAATAACAAAAATAATACATGAACTACACCATTTTCCATTTTCCATTTTCCTATATACATGAACTACACAAAAATAAGTCCGCTTGGTTCATGCATATAGCAATAAAGAACTGTTTGTAGTTCAAGCACGTGTCCGTTAGTGGTTCATCAGAGGTGCTTGAGCTCTGCACCCAGCTTTGATGACAGTGGGAAATTTTACTGCCCTTTTTGTGCATATTCTCATGCAATTTTGAAGTACTTTGAAGTCAAGAAAAAGGCGTCTTTAGCTAGGAAAGATCTCGCTGCTTTCATTGGATTGGAGAATGGACATCGGGCAAACAAACTTTGTAAGAGATTTCTTAGATCAGAGCAAAATCAGTTGAGACGAGATGACAACGTGAATGGAAACAATCAAACAAACTACAATGGAAACCATGTAGATGAAGTCAATAGTTCTCAATACAGAGAAAATGTAGAAGCTAAGCAACAAGCAGAACCTTCAGTATCAGGCTTTAATGGCAATCTATCTTGTCGAGAAGGTGGTGTGACCGTAAATGATGGAACACTTGCGGAGACACAACAGATTGATGAACGCTCTGGTTCTAAGCTTCATGAAGATAATCCATCTTGCAGAGACTCAGAGATTGTCGATGTGACCAAGATACTTGCTGGAGATAGAAAGCAACAGGAAGTTTTACAACAACCGATTACTGATTCAACCCAAAAAGCTGCATGTCCACCGAATGCTGACGCAGAGGAAAGTTCTGAAGAAGAAAATGATTAGTATTAAATTGGTATTAAAATGATTAGTTCTGAAGAAGAAAATGATTAGTATTAAAATGCTGCATGTCCACCGAATGCTGCATGAAAAACGTACAAATCTCGGGCTCTATCAAATTAGTATTAAATTGATTATATACCATGTGTTGCTTACTGTTGCTTGGCACCAAAGGACACGAGAAACCGTTGCAAAAGCACTTCAAATAGGATATCGTCCTACAAATCAACAGTAGACAAGTGTTTAAATGGATGTAATGGACATATTTTGTGTATTATATTATGTAATTTGAATGTAGTGTTTGAACGAATCTGTTTTATTATGGATTGAACAATCATATATAACCTGGAGCACTTTTTTTATGAATCTGTTTGAATGGATCTGGAGCATGACAGATTGAGCTTTTAGGCAGATGCACAGAATGGATTTGTTTGAATGGATCTGTTAAAAATCTGCAGCATAACAGAATGAGCATTCAGGCAGATTCACAGACGGGATTTGTTTGAATGGATCTGTTCAAAATCTGGAGCATAACAGATTGAGCATTCAGGCAGATTCACAGAATGGATCTGTTTGAATGGAGCATTCAAGCATACAAAATCTGGAGCATTCAAGCATTCAAATTCACAGACATACAAAATCTGTTATGCTTGAATGCTCATTCAACATACAGATTCAGCATTCAAAATCTGGCCCATTCAAAGACATTCAAAACCTGGAGCATTCAAGCAGATTCATAGACATACAAAACCTAGAGCATTCAGGCAGATTCATAGATTCATAGACATACATTCAAAACCTGGAATATTACCATAAAATATAACCTGGAGCATAACAGATATATACATTTCAGCATTCAAAATCTGGCTCTCATTCAGTCACATTTACACACATAATCTGAACCAAAACCTGGAGCATTCAAGCAGATTCATAGACATACAAATTGAGCATTTAAATCTGGCCCATTCATAGACATACAATGACAGCAGCTCCTCTTCGTGAAAAAATGACATCTTTATTTAAATACTTTAACATCTCCATTACATCCCAACCTTCACCAATCAAAACATCTCATATCTAGAATTAGCCCCCTCAGAAAACATTCTACTTCACACAGTAAGCAGCAGTTAGATACCAAAGCTACACCATAAACTTCACTACCAAAGATACACCAAAAATGCCTCCCACTACATTGTGGACAGCAAAGGCAGGGCAGAGATAAACCAGAGGAAAAAAACATAGAATGGCAGAGAACAAAAACATGAGTCCAGGAACTGAACTTCTGCACTGAGTGGGTACACCCACAGCAAAACTCCACCCATTTCAGTTTCGATTAGCTGCCTTAAACACACATTGATTTATGAGTTTATTGACATTGATGAAGACAGATCCCCCTTCATTATTTTGAGTTTCCTTTGCATTTGTGCACCAATTGAACATTCACATTGCTCAAATTATGGCATGAACTAAAGCACGACCAAATTCAAGATTCTACATCAACATCTGTATCAAAATCACTTTGTAGGTCATATTCTTCGTCTGTGTCGTCACCCTCCCTCATCAATCCATCTTCATCATCACAGATGAAGGCATCATCTGTAACACCCTTGGCTTCTACCCCTCTGACAGATTGCAAAACTTCCAACGGAATAATTTCAGAATCAATATCATCTCGACGCAAAGCCACATCATCATCAATAGCCATAGTAGGTACGACCTCGGTGGTTTCTTCTTGTTGGAACGCATCATCAGGTTGTACGACATCCATCTCCGGCACATCCCAAATTCCTCGATGTTCAAACTTTTCAACGACTCTCCAACTGGTACCTAATTTGGTGTCATTAACATAGAATACTTGTTGAACTTGACTTGGTAATACAAATGAGTCATCTTTGTACCAACGACTTGTTACATCAACTGTTGTGAAATGTGGCTCTATACGCATAGTTCTACTACTACCGCTGTTAAACCATTCACATTGGAACAATACAATCCGACGTGTGAACAAATAGTTCAGTTCCCACACTCTGCACAAGTGTCCATAGAAGTGTATCAATTGCCCTTCATGCTCCCCTTCCACGAGTAATCCACTATTCTGACTTTTCCGACGGTTGTCACGGTCGATAGTATGATAACGGACACCATTACAAATACATCCTGAATATGTGTTCACTAAGCCACTAGGACCATTGGCTAATGACCACATATCATCAGTTGCTTCGGGGGAATGTTGGCTCCGCAATTCATTCATCTACATGAAGAACATGTGTCATGTTACTAGCATGCGTAACATTTACGTAATGTACGATCTATGGTAGGATATGAGAATACTAGCTTACATGATCTTTGAACCATTTAGGAAATTCTTTTCGATGTCTGTTTTCGATGTCGAACGCACCGGCTCTTTGGTGTAACAAGTTCTTGTGCTCCCTAGTTACAGGAAATGCGATTCAAAAACTATTTACTAAGATAAAGACAAATCAATTTACAACAAAAACATTATAAATACGTATGAAGGATTCATACTCTACGTGTTTATCCACTTCTGTGCTGTTGTGTAGGACAAACCAATGAGCCAACTCGCGTTCAGCTACGGACACATCGGATGCCCTTGTCATTAGACCAAAGGGACGTACAGTTTGAGTGAATACCGCCAACCCTAGGCCACGGTCACCCATGTCATAATTCCTTTCTGGGCGGTTAAACAATGTTTCAACTCCATCCAAATACATTGAACAAAATGTTGTACATTCTTTGGAAATGTAAGCCTCGGCAATAGAACCTTCAGGATGAGCTTTGTTGGCCACAAACCCTTTTAGACGGCCAAGCAACCTAATTTTGCAAGCATCATAACAATGTTATACTGCAATATTTATATCAGCAGTAAAGCATTAACTTAAATTTGACAGTAATATGAGGGCTGAGTTAATACCTCTCAATTGGGTACATCCATCGATATTGCACTGGGCCTCCAAGCATAGCCTCTCGAGGCAAGTGAATTGCCAAGTGGACCATGACATCGAAGAAAGCCGGCGGGAAAAGCATCTCAAGCTTACAAAGTATGAGTACGATTTGTTCATCCAATTTATGCAAATCTGAACGCCTCAATGTCTTTGAACACAATTGTTTGAAGAAATTTCCCAACTCAAAAAGTGTCGTTCCAATTTCCTTATTCAGGTAGCCACGCATCCCAATTGGAAGAAGTCGTTGTATAAGGACATGACTGTCATGACTTTTGAGTCCAGATAATTTTCCAGCTTGAGCGTTTACGCAATTGGAGATATTTGCTGCATAGCCATCAGGGTACTTTATTGATTTCAAGAAATCACAAAAGCCTTCCCTCTCTTTCACCGACAATGTGAACAATGCGGGAGGCTTCTCAAAGGACCCATTAGAACGCCTCTTCAAATGTAACTCTTTACGTATTTTCATGTCCTCCAAATCTAAGCGTGCTTTGTCCGTGTCCTTGTTCTTTCCATCTACGCTCAAAAGTGTCCCAACGACATTGTCACATATGTTCTTCTCAATATGCATGACATCAAGGTTGTGTCGAAGCTTCAACGTCTTCCAATAGGGCAAGTCAAACATAATGCTTCTCTTGCTCCAATTCAAATTTTGATGTTCATTCCTTTGTCGTTTTCGATGTTGTGGGTGCTTCCCATACGGCTTGTAAGTCCCAGAATCAATTTGCTCTAGTATTTGGTCCCCCGATAACTCCAAAGGTTTGGACCTATGCTCCGTTTGACCATTGAAGAGCTTACTTGTTCGCCAAGTGTGGTTCTCAGGCAAGTGGCGACGAGCACCCATATACCCTATTTTACTTCGTAATCCCTGAGACGATGCATTATTGTTACAATTAGGGCAAGCCAAGTAACCCTTTGTACTCCACCCTGACATGTTACCGTACGCAGGGAAGTCATTTATGGTCCACATTACCGCCGCATGCATTCTAAAAATTTGCCCGTTCGATGCATCATATGTTTGCACACCATGCTCCCACAAATTCTTCAATTCTTCTATTAGTGGTTGCAAGTAAACATCAATGTCTCTTCCAGGAGCCGATCGTCCGGGAATAAGCAATGGCATCATGCAATATGGCTCTTTCATGCACTTCCACGGTGGGAGATTGTAAGGCATTAAGATTACGGGCCACATGCTATACGATGTGCTCATATTCCCAAATGGATTGAAACCATCTGTTGCCAGCCCTAGCCTTACATTTCGACAGTCATCAGAAAACGTCGGATGTTGCTTATCAAAGTCCTTCCATGCTTCACCATCGGCCGGGTGCCTTAATATGTCATCATCCACACGCTTCTCATTGTGCCATCTCATATCTGCGGCTGTTTTTTTGGACATATACAGTCTTTTCAACCTCGGTGTCAAAGGAAAGTACCGCAATACCTTGTGTGGAATCTTTTTACCACCATCATCGTTCAACTTGTATCTACACGCGTCACATGTAGGGCATTTCTCCAAATTAGCACTCTCCTTCCAAAATAGTGCACAATCATTCTTGCACGAATGAATTGTTTCATATCCCAACCCCAAGTCACGTAAGAACTTCTTAACATCATAGAGTGTCCATGGAACTGTTGGATCACATTCTGGTAGAATGTCCTTGAATACCTGCATAACCATATCGAATGACTTGTTGCTCCATTTGTTGTACACCTTCACATGAAGCATCTTAATGACGAATGATAACACAGAAAACTTTTCACATGTCGGGTGAACTTTGCGTTGTGCATCTTCGAATAACCTAGTGAACTTATGCAAATCCTCCCTCTCCAAACCATTAGGTTCCTCGTCGGTATGATCATCCATAAGACCACTCACATAAATTTCTTCCAACATAATAGGCAATTCATCCATGGGCGGATCATCGATATCTGTCATACATTCGCCACTACCTCCATATTGGTCATTTGATACACTAGGACGAGACACGGGAACATGTTCCCCGTGATGCACCCAAGTTAGATACGAAGATGCCATGCCTCTTCGGATCAAGTGCATCCACACAACTTGTCTGCTATATTTTGTGCCATTAATGCAATCGACACACGGACACCTAATTTCATCCTCTACGCCTAAATTTGCCGTAGCAAAATCAAGGAATGACTTCACCCCTTGTTGATACTCTTTACTTGTCAACCGATTATTTATCATCATCCAACTCTTGTCCATTTTGTCACCTACAACTCACACAAACATTAACCGAGGAAGCCATGAGAACACACATTTCAAGTTGAGATAGATTAGGTTGTTTTTCATTCACTGTTTGGCTTGTCACATAAATCTCTTTTAGGGTGGAACTTTATGACACGATTAGTTCTAAAACAAGTTAATTTAATAAATGACCCGTAATTTTAGACCACTACATAGCATAACTAGTAGAGCAGTAGTACTAGTGAAACTATATGGTCAATGATAGAATGATATATCAAAATAATGAAAACCATGTCATCCTCTTATTACAATGAAACAGGTTAAGAGTTAAGCATGACTTTTATACCACTTAAACTCAGATTTGTTTTCTTAACAAGAGAAGAATGTCAAAGCCATAGGCTTTTTGACGCTCACAAATCAGAATAGCGAGGGAGGGCCAATTGGAGAAGATGATGGACGCAGGAGGCTGCAATGGTTGACGACAAGGCTATAAAGGTGACGGAGCATTTTACAAATAGCATACTTACCGTGGGAAGTTAAAACTCCAAAATCCTATACATGCAAGTTTAAGTACTACTAGTCCTGCACTAACAGTGGCCACAAACATATATTATAATATGTGACCTAAAGCAGCTAATAATTAATATCCATTAAAAAAAAAAAAAAACCAACCTGAATGACAATCCTGTGCTACAGTATTACCATTACGGGTAACTCCACAGAGTAGACCAGCAAGCTCTAGCAAGCAGCCTGGTTTTGGGTAGTTGGCAATGATGTATTTACCGACAATGAGAAAAGCGAGTGCAAACACCATAGAAAAGAAATTTTTAATTAACAAAGTTAAAATCCCTCATCTTGTTGGACAGTACAGGTTTGTAGGAAAGACTTGGATGTGAAACAAAAGTAAGAGGATGTCAACTTCGGGTACAAATCAATTGAGCCAAAGAGTTGTTTGGTGCAGAAAATCCCTATTCATAAGTCCAAGATAAGCATCCCTTGTACAGTAATATGATTATATAAGTATATTTCAAATTACCACGTTGTCATGCAAAATGAAATGTTCCATTCTTCACACCTAACTGTTGGTATTAATATAAAAAACTACCCATGGTACATATCAGCGGTTCACCCCTAACTGTTAGTGTTAACATAAAAAATACCCAAGCTACATAATAGCAACTGATCAGAGGATGACTGGATCTTCACTAGCAAACAAGTGAGATAGACTACATAAATTAAAATTAAGGCTTGTATCCTATTCAAGTGAGATAGAATACATAAATCATTTTTCACTATTCTACTCTATCAATGTTTGTATACTTGATTAATTATACAAATTCACATGGATTACATAATATGCCAAAAGTACTCTTTCACTTGAGCTAACATATGTTAAAAAATGCCATATGTTAAAAAATGGGTAATACTAGAATGAAGATGCGAAAAGTACTCTTTGCCCTAGTTTATGTAGCAAATGGGTTGATTCACCCCAAGCATTGCCCTAATTTTTCATTTGAAACACATTTCAATAACAATGCCCTAATTGAGGGCATTTCGTAAAACAAATATTCTGTGTGTTTTGACACACACACACACACACACACACACACACATATATATATATATATATATATATATATATATGTAGATATATATATATGTATATATGCATATATATATATATATATATATATATGTATGTATGTGTGTGTGTGTAAACAGAGACAGATAGAAACTGAGGCAAATCGAGAGGGAGATACAGAGAGAGGGAGAGACAGATGCGAAATTCAAACATACCTGGGAGGGAGTTCGGGGGATGATCCAGTTCGGGGGAGTTCGGGCGATGGAGACTATTCCTGTACAGAAAAGGGCAGAGGCGTGAGTGTACATATGATTTGGGAAAATAATCCAGTATATATGGAATCAATGTTGTGAATATATGATTCGTGTGTGTGTGTAAACAGAGAGAGAGAGAGAAAGAGGGAAACCGAAAGGCCGTGTGAGATGTTTAAGAAATGGAGAGGGAGATACAGAGAGAGAGAGGGAGACACCTGTACAGCAACTCTTGCGATGGAGACAGAGCAGTGATAGAGGCAGGAGTGCGAGAGGGAGGGAACTGGGATCCTTTTGCAATGCAAATAGAAGAAGTAATATTCCCTCCACAATTTCGTGGGACGTTTGGCGACGAAAATGAAATTAGTCGCCGAAACTAATTAATTCTAAAGCAACCTTTTGGCGACCAAAATTTTGGTCGCGAAAGGTATAAAAGTGAAATTTTTTTTTTTTTTCTTTTCATTCGATAAAACAAATCGAAAAATTATAACTTTGTTCTAAAATTTCAAAAAAAATTCGGTAAAGATAAAAAATAACAACAACAAATAGTAAATAAAAATAGTAAAATCGAACCGTAACATAACAAATATATTAAAATTATATTTAAATAAAAATATAAGTAATAAAATTTTAAATTATAAATATTAAATTATCTAAAATATTTGTCCTAATATTTTTTTCAAAATACAAAATTTAAAATTTTTTTCAAATACATAATTTAAAAATTTTCCCTATAATTCAATATTGTAAATATTTTTTTAAAAGACTAATACTATACAAATAGAAAAATTTATTGTGAATTTCTTATTTTAAAATAAATTAATATAAAAAACAAATTTATTTATAATAATCATATTATCGCATTATTGTCAAAATTTATTTATTAATTTTAAATTTTTTTTTGGGTGGTATGAATTAGAATAGAGATGAGATTGAGAAGTTTTTTTTCTTCCACAGGACTAATAAAAAAATAAAAGAAATCAAACACAAACTCAAACACAGGGAAGCCTTCAAATTGGTCCCAGATTTGAAACGGTCAACTGTGATCAAGATTTTGTCTGCTTTTGTCTTTCCAACTCTGTAATTCACTTCTTTCCAATACATATATAGGTCGATTGATATATATACATATATACATATATATATATATGTATATATACACATTTCCAGAGACACATGATTTTCATGTTTCTTCTTTTTTCTCTTCTCCAGGATCCCCAAATTCCTCATATATATACACACACATTTGCAGAGATATATTAATAGTGAAACTCACAACTGTTATGTTGCTGATAAAATCCACCCTTGTTCTGAGAGGCTTTATGAAATGCTGCATGAACTCTTTCTACTGATGAAGGGAGACACTAATTTTACAGATTTTGAATATTTTATGTAATCAGTACACTGCATTGTGCCTAAGTTATGTGGTGGTGCAACGGACGGAGTGAATTCAAATATAAGAATATTTGAGATTAAAGAAAATTGACTTATTATCTTCTTTAATTCAAGCTGTCATCATCAAAATTAAGGTCAATTAACTGTCATAATATTATCATCAGGATTGCCTCTAGTCTATAAAAGTGGATCAGGCATGCAGTGTTGCTATAGACTAAATTTGTTTTGGTAGTCAAAACTGGTCGCCAAAAATGTGTTTTCTTGTAGTGTTGTTATATAACTATTTTCCCAACTTTGAAAATATTTGTAGAAATGGTGTGGTGCAACCACAGTAGTAGTAGTTGTGGTGGTGGTGATGTGATGATAGTTATGAGGTGGTTTGATGATGTGATGCGGTGATGGTGATAGGATAGTGGTGACATAGACGGTGGTAGCATTGGGAATGATAGTGAATCTTCATCTACTAAGGCCTCTTTTGTGAAGACTAAAAAAATCAAAAATTCAGTTTTTAATCTATTTTCGGTCGCATCATTCTCTTTATTTTTAATCTACTAAGGCCTCACGGTAGTAGTAGTTGTGGTGGTGGTGGTGATGTGATGATAAAAGTCAGATAAAGAAGAGAGATAGAGAGAGAGAGACAGAGATAGAGTGATGAGCGAGAGAGAGAGATAGACAGTTTGGGCTGCTAAAAGTGTATTTTCTTATAGTGGATTGATAAATCGAGAAGGAGCTCGATAAATTAAATTCATCAGACTGACCTGTAACTATGCCTTTAAATTTTTGCAATGTAAAACTATCGACAAACAGCCAATAACAAGTTGCCCATTTTAGCATACCTTTCGCGTGAGGGCCCAATTATTAAAAGATGTGTTCAACCATCAAATGAAAGCTGTCTACTTCTTCCATCTAAAAATAATAATCTATTTTCAGAATTTAATTTCTTTTTATAATACAATTATTACATTTTAAAAATATTAATTTTTCAAAATTACCTTTTGATAGTGTATTTTTTTAGACATATCAATTGTCATAATTGTACTTTTTGTATTATTAATGGACTAGCGTATGCCCGTGCCTCAAGGCACGGTATAAATAATGTTAGGACTATAATATAATTATAATCGCAACACTATTTAAATTTAAGATTAAAATACAATTATAAAAATATATTTAATAGACTATACTCTACAATTCCAAACAAATCAAATATTAAAAAAATTAAATATCAAATAATGCACACCTTTCAATAATTTTTTTGTTGGTAAACCATAACAGTAATAATTTTTCTATATTAAATTATTTGTCATTTTGTTTTAGTCTGTTGCAATTTGTTTCAACAATTTAAAAAAATTTAAAAAAAGAAGAGTAAACAATTAGATATGCTATTGGAGTAAACAATTAGATTTCTATATTAAATGATTGACCCGCTTTATAAACTTACACCTCTGCAGTTTCCTATCCAACTCGGATTGACAATTAGATATGCTATTGGAGTAAACAATGCTCCCAAGTATATTAGCAGAATCAAAATAGAGGTCAGCATGATCAATCCAAATGAACTGCCATCGTTCTGATAGGACGCTAGTTCTCACAGCCTCTTTCAATGGCAGCATAGAAATGATTTTGGAAAGAATCCCATCTGGTAGTTGAATTTGGACACACATAAGTTTAAAAATTAAGCATACATCTGTAATTTTACTGAAGCATACATCTGTAAAAAAATCAATATCAGTACAGATTTGGGTTTTGAATTTGGACACACAAAAATTACAGATGCTTGCTTAACACATATATTACTTAAGCCAAATTCAAATACCCAAATCTTTTTATAACATATGTTTGTCATTATAAAAATTCAAAATTCCCAAAGCATGTTTTACTTCTTAAAAATGGATTCTGCACTCCATTTTTACTTCTTTAAGCATGTTTTTTATAAACAAATGTTTTTTACTTCTTATAAACAGATGTTTTTTACTTCTTATAAAATGGAGTATTTTTGTTCGAAAAAATCTGCTCATTATAGAGATATTACATTCCGTAATATTACTTCTTATGGATTGATGCTCATTATAAAGATGATTTGGGATTAGTAATATTTTATAAAGATTCAAAAACAGATTCAAATATTACTTATCACCACCTTTATCTGCATAAGCAATCAACAATGAGAACAAAGAACAAAGAGAACAATGGCAATACCAGAAAACCCAGAAAACCCAGCAGCACAAACCCATGAAATGGACAGCTCAAGAAAACCCAACTGTCGATTCAGTAAAAAAATGGAACAACCTCTCAGACCCATTCAAACAAACACTTAATGGGTGTGAAGCCCTGGACTGAAAAAGAAGATTAGAATCAAAATGATAAAAAGAAAATCTGAAAGCAAGAAGAGATAGCAAGAATTAATCAGAACTAACCCATGAAATGGACAGCTCAAGAAAACCCAACTGTCGATTCAGTTAAAAAATGGAACAACCTCTCAAACCCATTCAAACAAACACTTATTGGGTGTGAAGCCCTGGACTGAAAAAGAGGGTTACAATAAGAGAAAGAGAAGCAAAATGATAATCAGGAAATCTGAAAGCAAGAACAGATAGCAAGAATTAATCAGAAGTGATAATTGAAGATCGCAAGAACAATTGAAAAGTGATAATCAAACAACAGAGCAATTGAAGCAATGGGTACGGAGAGAAAATAATAATTAAAAAATTTGAAAAATCAAACAACAGAGTGATAGAGACCACATTTATTTATGATCGCAAGAACAATTGAAAAGTGATCTTACCTGGAGAGCAGAAGAAGAAGAACAGGCCTGGAGAGCAGAGAGATAAAAGAGGGAATGGGGTGGGTGAGAACAAAGAGGGGAATAGATAAAGATTAATAGAGTTATCTTAAAGATAGAAGGAGATGAGACGTGGGTGAGCAGGTACTTTAGTGTTTGGGCGGGAAGGGGATTGATATAAACTTAAGGGGGTTATTTGAGCCGTCCATGTGAATATACAAATGAATCATGACCCTTAAAATGTCCTAGTAGGACAAATGTCTCTAGGATAAATTCAAAATCTGTTCTACTTTATTATATAGATTTAAAAAAAGGACAAAATAAGAAATTCATATTATTTTAATAATTAATTTTTTAAAAAAATTTATATTTTGAGATAATAAAAAAAAAGATATTAAAATTTTTGGATGGTGGGTGTACAACCTCTTAATAAAAATAAAAAAAAATAATTAATTTTCTTATTTTCATTCGGCTACCAAACAATTTAGTAGCCGAAAGTAGAGGTACAGCGACTAAAATAAATTTTGTCGCGGAAAGTTGACATTTGGCGACCAAAAGTTTGGTCGGGAAAGATTAAAAATCAATTTTTTTATTTTCATTCGGCTACCAAACAATTTAGTAGCCGAAAGTAGAGGTACAGCGACTAAAATAAATTTTGTCGCGGAAAGTTGACATTTGGCGACCAAAAGTTTGGTCGGGAAAGATTAAAAATCAATTTTTTTATTTTCATTCGGCTACCAAACAATTTAGTAGCTAAAGGTACCTCTACAGCTACTAAATTTTTGTTTAGTCGCCAATTGTCATATGTTTAGCTACTAAAATTTGTTTTAGTCACCAATTGTAATATCTTTAGCTACTAAATTTTTTTTAGTAGCCAATAATCAACATTCCCCTACTAAAAAAAATTAGTAGCTAAAAATCTGACTTTTGCCGACTAATATTATTTTTGGTAGCCAATTCCGTGACTTTTGGCGACTAAATTAGTTTTGGTAGCTAAAAGTGGTCGGCAAAAATGCTTTTTCTTGTAGTGACCTCAGGCTATTCATCAACTAGCAAATATCCATCTGGCTTCAATCCAGCAGGCTTGCACACCTCAGCCCATGTACTCATCTTCAATGGAGGGCCCCACCTTATAAGCCGTTCCACCAGTTTTCAAGTTTTAGAAGGGTACAACTCCACAAAGAATATAGTCTTAAGACCCACAATGATCAAGACAGATACATTCAGTACAAAATTAGCCAACAATGCAATTGTGGCTTGAGTTCAAGGCTTGGAGGGCATTCCCAGGTTCAATAGAATCCTCACCAATTACCCTTTCTGATGTTAGCTTCTAAAATTATAGATCCGTCCAATATTGGAGGCCAACAAAGCTTAACAATGTGCGAACTCGTTGATCTGAACTCGAAAGTGCTTTGTGTCGGTTGGAGATTTTGCGACCTTCACGGTGCAGAAGAAACAGCGCCAAGCAAGAGCTACGCGCACAAGCCAAGGTCGAGAGAGAACTACCGGCCACGGCAGGTCAACCAATGACGAGCCAGCCGCAACACTGTCCTATGCGCGCGACCACTCAACTCGCTTGACCCGCACGCTTCGCCTCCAACCCTTGCGATATCGACGCTGCTTTAGGCCGTGACTGACCAGCACCGACCACACACACTCAGTGTGACGTTAGCTTGCCCAGCACCCTTTGCACCCGCCATTTGTATGCACTGCTCGCGCCGCAGCTCAAGGCACTGCCAAAAACGTGACCCAAGTTGCCGCTAACGCAATCCATCATCAGCCCAACTCGTTATTGGTTGACCTGCCATGGCCGGTAGTTCTCTCTCGACCCTGGCCTGTGCGCGTAGCTCTTGCTTGGCGCTGTTTCTTCTGCGCCGTAAAGGTCATAAAATCTCCAACTGACACAAAGCACTTTCGAGTTCAGATCAACAAGTTTGCACATTGTTAAGCTTTGTTGGCCTCCAATATTGGACAGATCTATAATTTCAGAAGCTATCATCAGAAAGAGTAAGTGGTGAGGATTCTATTGAACCTGGGAATGCCCGCCAAGCCTTGAACTCAAGCCACAATTGCATTGTTGGCTAATTTTGTAGTGAATGTATTTGTCTTGATCATTGTGGGTCTTAAGACTATATTCTTTGTGGAGTTGTACCCTTCTGAAACTCAAAAACTGGTGGAATGGCTTATAAGGCGGGGCCCTCCATTGAAGATGAATACATGGACTGAGGTGTGCAGGCCTGCTGGATTGAAGACAGATGGATATTTGCTGGTTAATGAATGGCCTGGGGTTTAAAACTTTTGTTTTTATTTTGAGTGTTTGTAAGGATTTTTATTTTATTTTATTTATCTCTCTCCGATTTGTAATATTTAAAATGTTGTAATAATTCTCCACCCCGCTTCTTTCTATCACATTTGTTAATCGTTTTCCCTAACTGCGCATATGTATATATCTAACATGCCATGCATATCCATGCTTTGCATTCATGATTCATGCCTAGATCCGGCTAAATTTGTATCTTTATGCTTTAATTGATTATTACATGATTGTGTACGCTATCGCATGTTTTGCAATATTTCACATGTCATGTTTTAGAAGACAGATCTTTAGAAGCATTCCTCTTGTGTATGTATTACATTAGGATTCTGTATATAGGATCATGCATATTTTACTAACTCTGTTTTGTAACTATTCGTGGGACGTCGATAAATATGTGAGTTGTTATGCTTTAGCATCCCGCTTGTATATAATTTTCTTATTATGTTTAGCATCCTACCATGAGACTAATTGCTTAAATGATAAATTGTTTAAATGCCTGTGGATGAAGACTTCTTGAATTGGAATGATTTAACAAATGTACGTTTTAAGCCCAGTTTGTAGTGGCAAATTCACAAACTTTAAGCCCACTTGAGATGGCAAATTCAAACCCCTTTTTGAAAAACAAACATGAAATTGAATTCTTTCAATTTGAGCAAACTAGTCTATACCTTGTGTGTACACATCACATAGTAATGTCAGCCTAATAATCAAAACATGAACATATAAGTAAATATAATTCATATCAGGGTTAGTAAAGGCCGATCTTTTGATCGGGTGAGCGGGGGTGCTCAATTAATGACCTTCCCCCTTCATACCTAAGGTTCCGAGCCAAGCATCCTTGGTTACGACGAACAGTGGCCTAGGCACGAGTCACGAGTTTCCTAATTTTTCCAAAATAAATATTAAGTGGCGACTCTGAGATCTGATAACGTAGTCCATTTTTGCCAAAATTGCAATAAAATGGATTTTCAATAAAAGTTGTCAAATCTGGACTCTCATCTACGTTTCACATTGCACTCGTGAGACTAGATCAAAGAGATCGAGGGTCCGAACTGTTTAACGCGCACGGGTATCCCCCGGACATGTTACAGATTGTAAAATCAAATGAAATTTTTATTAAGCTTTGTGTTGAGCAAGTGAAGGCTGGACACAGACTTGATAGATAGGGTCAGGTAGGAAAATGTGATTACTAAGTTTAAAAGTATGACTATAAAAGCATACCAACAAATACAAATGAAAAATCATTGGGATGTGTTGAAAAAAGATTGGCTTTTATGGAATAATTTGTTAAGGAGTGAGACAGGCTTAGGCCGTGATACATTGACTGGAGTTATATCTGTATCTGATGGGCGGTGGACCAAGAAATTAGAGGTAAGTAAATTGCTTAATGTACATATTTTGTTTGTTTTTTGTTTTAACAAACCAAATTTTGTTACTTGAAATTGTTAAATTTTCCTTTGTAATTGTTACAAAGGTATCCTGATGCTGCTAAATTTCAGTGTATGCCGTTGCAATTCACTAAAGACTCATAAATATTATTCTCAGATGCAGCTGCTACAGGAGAATAGGCATACACCCCTAGCTCAGGGGTTATGCCTCACACTGATTAGACTCTAGAGGAATTCCATACCCCACAGATTTGGAGGTGGTTCATCCTTCAGATTTAAATAAAAAACGTCCATCAAACACTGATGATTCATCAACCAAGGGCAACACAAAGAAGAAATTTACTGGTGCAGCTCTACTTAACAAGACACTTGATCGTATAGTCAATGTGGTTGAGTCAACTTCAGCAACTTCAACACAAACCTCATCAAGATATCCTTCAATTGCAGAATGTTTGGCGAAGTTAGAAAGCATCCCTAGTGTGTCCCCGGGTGGTGAGCTGTATGTATGGGCTGCCAGATTGTTCTTAAGAAACAAGCGTCGTAAGTACTTCACGAGTCTTCCTACGAATGAAGTTCAGCTGAGGTTTTTGAAGTTGGAGATTGAGAGGGAGAACCACCACAAGTTATCGCGGCTAATTGTTTCTCAAGTTGGATATTGTTGAATTTCCTAATTATTTGATGTTTAAGACCTCTATTAAGACTTTTATTATTAATTGTAGACTGTTGTGTTGGACTCATTATTTTTTTTTCTTTTATTAATATTGAGTATGTTAGACTTTTATGTTGGACTCATTATTTGGACTTTTATTAATATTCTGTTAGACGTTTATTATGTTGGACTTTGTTAGTTCAATGGTTGAATGGTTGGTGTGTAGAAGGCATTTATTCTCAGATGCAATTTTTATTAGGTGGATGCCATTTGAATGGTAGGTGGCACTGATTTCAATATTAAATATGAATGGCAGGTGAATGGTTAAGACTTTTATATATATGTAGATGTTCTCCAGCTGCTGTATTGTGAGAAAGGTTGAATGTCTTGTGAGATTTAGGTTGTTGACTGTAAACAAGTGAAGGCTGAAATTTTTATTAAGGTCTCATGTTCCCTGATTTGTTTGCCTTCCCTCTCATATAGCCTGATCTTATTTGTTGTTGCTGTACTGCATCTGCTTGCTGTGGAGCATTGGCTTCACAAGTTAGTTCAAATTTTGAAGTTGAATGTACCAATTTTTTTTTCCTTTACATTTTTATGAGAATTACTATGTATTCCATGGTACCAAAAAATCAAAAGTGATTTCTAAATATGGCTCATCATTTATTTGTAAACTTGCTTATGTTGAACTACGTGGTCCCTATGAAATTTTTTGCATTTTTTTATTTCTTTCTCATTATTGGGCTGATTGTTTCTTACCCAGTAAATGCTTTGGTTGATTTGTAGTTAGTCAAATTATGTCTCAAGGCTTAAAGTAATTATGGGAATTACTATTCTAGTTTTCACATATTTTGGGAAAGTTTGGTGTTATCAAATATATCGATTTCTGTAGTTTAGATTTAAGCACCGAATTCTTGTTTATGTTAATTTATATTTAGGAATTTATATTACACATAGTTCTTGTAGGCATTTCTTGTTTCCATGATTATTAGAATTTTATAAGTTAGATTCAGGAAAACATCCACAACTTATAATGGAATTAAAGTAAGGAAGGAGATAACTATCATACATATGGGTTTTTAATAACTTAATACAATCTTGTTGAATTGGGCTTATAGTGTACATCCAACAAGTCGGCTTTACCCATCAAACACAATAAATTAATAGGACCAACATCACTAGTCCCACTGTTGGCTTATTTTTCCTACGAAGGAAAATATCATAAATACGAGCGTGCCAGCAAGGATTGAAAAATCCTTACAGATTAAACTTAAGCCAATTACCAAGCGATTGTGTTGACGGTTCTTTTGCCTCAACGAAGAGGACTTCAAATTTGCCAAGTGTAGCGAAAAGAAAAAGTAAAAGAAGAAAAAGGGACGGAGAAAGATGATTGAGTGAACAATCAAAGTAATAAATACTTACCTCTACTCCTATGCTTCGAAAAGAAAGTACATAAAATGCTTCGAAATGGAAATACTGAAAATAAATGCTTCGAAATATAAATCTATGTTAAACTACTCCTAAGATAAGGAAAATGACAAGAAATATTGAAATCAATTGTCTTTGATTTAAGTTCTGGATCCTTTACAATGTAGCCATTAATGGCTATTTATAGAAGAAAAAATACAGCAATAACTACTTAGTAACTACCCATTTCTTCCATCTTCATTCTTGTCTTGCCATGTGTCCTTCCACTCATCCACTTTGTCCTCCCACTCATCCACTTTGTCCTTCATATTCTCCATTATCTCTATAACTTCTTTTAACTTCCAAATGAATAAGAGGATGCCACGTGTCCTGCAATTATATAAATAATAAATAATAATAAAAATTGCAGATTTATGGTGCTAACATTACCCCCCGCGGCCCTTAAAAATGATATTTATTTGAATTTTTGAAGGGCCGAACCAAGCGCATGACTAACCTAAGCAGCAAAGTGCTTCGAATGATGTAACAACACCAATAAAGTGCTTCGAATGAGTATGAAATTATGACTAGATGACTCGAATTATTACTAGTAACAAGCTTCGAAAGTGATATAAAGGACCAAAATCATTATTCGAAGGTCGATGGAACCGACAAAAGACGAATTACATCCTCAAAAATACTCGACAAATCTTCGAAGGTTCACAACCACCATTATTATTTCTTCGAAGCTGTTGTTGATGCAAGATAGAGTGCTTCGAAGCTTACAAAATTATGGCAAAACGGCTTTCGAAGCAACTTATGGCAAAACGGCTTTCGAAGCTGTTTTTGGCCAACCATTGTGGTTTATTCAAAACTTATATGTTCTGGTTCACACATAATTAATGAAAATATTAATTTTGTGCTTCGAACCAATTATTAATTCTTCGAAGACACCAAAACTGTTGTTCTTCGAGCCAACTTATGATGCCAAAAACAGGCATTATTCGACAACTAATTAATTGTCATTTTACATATATTTGAAGAGATGTACACATTTCGAAAGTTTTCAAAGTTTTATACAGTTTCGAAGGTGAAGTAATCAACCTTCGAAACAACTCTTGATGTTTCGAATGTATACTCAAAGCTTTATACAGCTTCGAATGTGAAGTAGTCAACCTTCGAAACAACTCTTGATGCTTCGAATGTATCTTCGATGCTTTGATTGTGTACATACAAACAACTGGCCATCAATTTGAAAAGATAAGCCATTCTCAACCATTTATTTAAATGCACAGGCTTTTTCTAGCCAAGTTCATACATTTTAAATGGCCATCCCTTGTTCTTAGTGCTTCGAACTCATAAGAACAATTTGTTAATTTTATTAGCCACATCATCATAATTATATTTTGATGTGAACCACAAATCCAAAAAGGATTTTGAACACCAAAAGTCATGGTATAGTGTGACCATGAAAATTTATACTTTTTGACATTTTGAAAAATATCAAAAATTTTGAATTCATGAACAGTGGCTTGTTCATTATTCTTGACCATGTTTGTTTTAAAAACATGACTTTTGCCGAATAGGTTTTCATAATTATTTGGCAAAGTGGGTTGTTTTTCCATGTTAGCCATTAATGGCTTATGAAAATCACCCATAGATATATTATTTTCATGACTTGACTCTCTAAAATTTGGTTTTTGGACCCCTCGAGTCATACATGGAACATCATTCTTAGCCAAATTTGGCTCAAGAACATGCTCTTTCGTTGTGTTAATTTCATAATTTGGCTCTTTTAAAACAAACTCTTGAACCCCCCGAGCCATTGATGAAATCAATTCTTTGCTTTTGCTATTTTTAACCATGGAAAAATTCAGAAAAAATTCAACAATTCCGACCATTAAAGCCTCAGTTAAAGACTTGGTAGTGAGAGTTGATAACTCATCATTCCATTGGCGAATTTCCATATCAAGTTGATGAATTTCTCCAATTAAATGGTGTCTTTTTTCTTCCACCAAATAATATTGTAAGGGATGAAAGTTTATTTCATCAAGAAAATGGATCTCTTCTTGAAGATCCAAAATTTCTCTTTCACGCCAATATATTTCATATTGACAAGTTCGAATGGCGAAATCCAAATCGTTTGTCATTTCTTACACTTGGCTGTCCCACTGGGCGTGCCAAAAAATGTTGGCTTATTTTTCCTACGAAGGAAAATATCATAAATGCGAGCGTGCCAGCAAGGATTGAAAAATCCTTACAGATTAAACTTAAGCCAATTACCAAGCGATTGTGTTGACGGTTCTTTTGCCTCAACGAAGAGGACTTCAAATTTGCCAAGTGTAGCGAAAAGAAAAAGTAAAAGAAGAAAAAGGGACGGAGAAAGATGATTGAGTGAACAATCAAAGTAATAAATACTTACCTCTACTCCTATGCTTCGAAAAGAAAGTACATAAAATGCTTCGAAATGGAAATACTGAAAATAAATGCTTCGAAATATAAATCTATGTTAAACTACTCCTAAGATAAGGAAAATGACAAGAAATATTGAAATCAATTGCCTTTGATTTAAGTTCTGGATCCTTTACAATGTAGCCATTAATGGCTATTTATAGAAGAAAAAATACAGCAATAACTACTTAGTAACTACCCATTTCTTCCATCTTCATTCTTGTCTTGCCATGTGTCCTTCCACTCATCCACTTTGTCCTCCCACTCATCCACTTTGTCCTTCATATTCTCCATTATCTCTATAACTTCTTTTAACTTCCAAATGAATAAGAGGATGCTACGTGTCCTGCAATTATATAAATAATAAATAATAATAAAAATTGCAGATTTATGGTGCTAACACCCACAAAAAAAATTAAAAAGAAAAAAAAGTTCATTTCTTATCTATAATACGATACAACATATGCATAATTTTTGCTTGAAGGCAAGTTGAGCTGATATAGAATAATTTTATCTTCTTCTTCTTCTTTTTCTTTTTTTTCTTTTTTTCATATTTTACTAAGATTGATAGAAGGTGGTTTTATTTTTTATGGAGAAATTTAATCTTGCATCCTATTATATTTCTCTTTTTGAACTTAAAATACATGCAAAAGAAAATAATATAGGAAGTCTTGGCACCGGTTGCCCTTAAAATTTTGGTTGACAAAGTTTAAAATGATTATATATTTTTTATAGCGTGTATTTTTACAAAGAACGTACAATCATTTTAATGTTATTAACAAGTGCTTTTTAAGACACTTGCTAACAAATTACATCACAAGCTGAGAATTTTTTTAAAAAATATTTTGGCACCACACCACAAAAACCTAGGCTCGCCCAAGCCACATCTACCTTTGCCACCAATTCCTCTAACTCTGGGTGGCTTTCCTAAGCTTTTATTTCTTTCTCATTATTGTACTATTGTGTGTTCATTTCATTATTGTAATAGTAAATAAGAAGCCTTTAATTGAGTAGGTATTTTGGAGATGAGTAACAGTAGTAACGATGAATGGAATGATGATCATGATGATGAATATACTGAAGATGAAGATAAAGGCAGCACATTGCAAACCCAACAAAATAATAATATGTTGGAACAATTTTTTGTGTAAAATAAATAAAATCAAACCAAATCAAACAAATAAAAATAAATTACTTACATAATTTATTTACCGAAATAAAAAGTACAAAATTAGATCAAATCGAGTGTGAGACACTCTATCCTTAAGACAGATTTTCCCTGCTTCGATGCTTACGGATAAAACACATTTATCTCCCAAGACACAATGATCTATACAAATTGTAGTAGCACTCCAAACAATTTGTACGGCGGACAAAACTTGTGTTATACACTCTCAAAAATTTCCCTAAAACTGAGTATGAAGAATATCAATGCAGGAGAGCACTAAGGAAAGCAAGAAGAAGAATTTCGGATTGAATGAAAAATGTTGGAAGATGGTTTGTTTTTATAGGGCCAAACAAGTATGAAAACAAACCTGAATGTGTATGACTTCAAACTGGAACAGGTGCAAGATCTGTTTGAACCCAGTGTGAATCTGTTCAAATCTAACTGGGCAAATTTAAATCTGTTTGGGAATAATTGAATCTGTCCGGTGCAAAACAAGTTAAAAAATTGTTTGGACAGTTTAATTTGTTATGGAATTCAGACATCGAAGAGGCACAATTTTTGGACAAAAAAATTGAATTCAATTTGAATTAATTTAATTTTGAAATTCAAATAATTTCCTGCAATAATTTGAAAAAATTCAAATAAATTTTTGTCTAAAAAATTAATGTTAGAACCGACTCGACCCACAACCCACACTCGTGCCTGGCACGGCTCGGCTCGGCTGGGTCGACCGGAAGACGGTGCGCGCGCGGGTGTGATGGTTTGAGCCAAGGTTCAATTTGTCCATAACTCCTCCCTTCTACAAAGTTAGGGTGCCCCTTGGGGCCCAACCCAAGTGTTGCCACCTAGAACTTATATATACACATAAGTTCTCTTAAGTTTCCAATGTGGGACAAGCCTTATAAGGAAACCCATATTTTATTCTTTATTTGTCCATTCCACAAACCCAAAAACGACGTCAACTTCCCATTCACTCATAAATGGTTTTGACGAACCGTCTTCACCGTGTGACTTGTCATGCGACAAGGAACACGTCACTTTTTTGGACCCACCCTAAAAGACGTGTGGGACCCACTCAAATTTGGGCTCAAAGTTGGCCCAAAATAAGCCTATAAAACCGTTATTTCCAACAATCCCCCGCATGAATGAAATTTGACAGAAATAAAATGCAACAACATGATCACATTACAGAGAGTACAAAAATTAGAAATATTCTGCAAATGATAGGTAACTTTTGGCTTTGAACCTTCCCTCATTAGACACTATTGAATTTACTAGTTAACAAGTGAACATGATGTCTTGAACTATTCAGCCATTTGTGTAAACCAAGACAATAGAACTCACACAATATATCCCCAGACACAGTTTAGTTCTCACTATTGTGTTCATTTTGGCCCTGAACAACCTGGTCTTTCATGAGTGCTCTAGAAAATTGTAACCCTTCACAAATCTCATAAAACCGGCCCAGTTCACACTCATATAAGTGATTCTTATGAAGAGTATCCTGCAATACTCCACTAGGTATACCTAGGTATAAGAATCATTAAAAGTATTACTTAACCTAAAACGCTACAGACATCACTATTTCATCATAGAAATGGGTAGGAGTTTGACTCCCCAATGATCCTTATGAGTCATACATAACTCGGTTGTCCTTTTGAACCTAGATCTTGGGATCTCCAGTCAACTAGGTTGGGTTGCCATTATGGTAACTCTTATTTAATAGGCTTAAGTCCCATTCCCCTTGATGAATTTTTAACTAACTCTTTTGCTAACCCTTTGGTTAGTGGATCTGCTATGTTGATTTTAGACTTCACATATTCAATGGAAATAATTCCATTAGAGAGTAGGTGTCTCACAATGTTATGTCAACGACGAATGTGTCGTGACTTACCGTTATACATATGACTCTGTGCTCTACTAGTTGCTGATTGACTATTACAATGTATGCATATAACAGGCACCAGTTTTGGCCACATTGAAATATCTTCAAGAAAGTAGCAAAGCCATTCTACCTCTTCCCCAGCTTTATCTAAAGCTATGAATTCTGATTCCATAATAAGCCTAGCAATGCAAGTCTGTTTGGAAGATTTCCAAGATACAGCTGTACCACCAAGAGTAAAGACATACCCACTGGTGGATTTTGAGTCTCTAATATCTGATATCCACTTTACATCACAGTATCCTTCAAGTACTGTTGGATATCTAGTATAATTTAGCCCAATGTTATGAGTAAATCTGAGGTATCTTAGAACCCTTATAATTGCTTTCCAGCGTTCTACTCCTAGTTACTTGTATATCTACTTAATTTACTTACTGCATAAGTTATATCCGGACGAGTGCAGTTCATTAAGTACATTAAGCTTCCAATAATTTGGGTATACTGTAATTGAAAAATATTTTCCTGAACATTTTTAGAAAGAAACAAATTAACATCCACAGGTGTTCTAGCAATATGATCATCATCTTTGCTAAATTTGTCAAGTATTTTCTCAATGTAATGAGATTGTGACAAAGCATAACCTTCTAATGTTTTGGTAATTTTCATACAAAGTATTACATCAGCAATCCTCATGTCTTTCATCTCAAAATGTTTATTCAACATTTTTTTGGTAGTTTTAATCATGTCATTATTCCTACCTATGATAAACATATCATCCACATAAAAACATAATATAACATAACTGTTGTTTGTGTTTTTAATATAAACACATTTGTCACATTTATTAATTTTGAATCCATTTGACATTATTACCTTGTCAAATTTCTCATACCATTGGTTTGGCGTTTGTTTTAAATCATATAATGATTTAACCAATTTACACACTTTCTTTTCTTTTCCTGGAACAGAAAATCCTTCTGATTGTTCCATGTAAATTTCTTTATCTAACTCATTATTTAAGGAAACGGTTTTCACATCCATTTGATGAATTTCTAGATTGTACAAAGATGCAATAGCAATTAGCATTACAATGGATGTTATTCTAGTAATTGGTGAGTATGTGTCAAAATAGTCAAGACCTTCTTTTTGTCTATATCCTTTAACCACAAGTCTAACCTTGTATTTGTCAATTGATCCATCCGTTTTAATTTTTCTTTTGAAAATCCACTTGTAGCCAAGAGGTTTACACCCTGGTGGCAAATCCACCAATTCCCAAGTGTGATTTTGTAGGATGGATTCAACTTCGCTAGTTACAGCCTCTTTCCATAAAGGAGCCTTAGGACTGGACATAGCTTCTTTGAAAGTTAAAGGCTAATTTTCTAACAAAAAAGTTAGAAAATCTTGACCAAAAGATTTTGAGGTTCTAACATGTTTACTACACCTAAGTTTCTCTTCTTCATTTTGATCTATCTCTCTCTTGCTCTTGTTCTTGATCACGACTAGTAATAGCATCATAATATCTTTTATTAGTACTAGTCTCTTGTCCAATTTTATTCGAAAACACATGTTCAAAGAACGATGCATTTCGAGGTTCAAAGAACGATGCATTCCAAGGTTCAATAATAGTATTTACATGCATTTCAGAATGTTCTGACTTATGAATTAAAAATCAATATGCACTACTATTTATGGCATAACCAATGAAAATGCAATCACCTGTTTTAGGACATATCTTAGTCTTTTTAGGATTAGGAATAACCACTTTAGCCAAACACCCCCACACTTTTAAGTATTTGTAGGATAGTACTCTCCCATGCCACAATTCATAAGGTGTTTGATTCACTTTCTTTCGGGGTATTTTATTATATATATAATTAGCAGAAAGTATTGTTTCCCCCCACAAGTTCTAAGGTAATCCAGAACTTATTAACATGATATTCATCATTTCTTTCAAAGTCCTATTTTTCCTTTCAGCAATTCCATTTTGCTGAGGTGAGTAAGAAGCGGTGGTTTGATGAATTATTTCATGTTCTTTAGAAAATTCACCAAAAGATGATTCATATTCACCACCTCTATCACTTCTTAGTTTTTTAATTTTTTTACCAAGTTGATTTTCAACTTCATTCTTATATTGAATGAAAGTTTCCAAAGCTTCATCCTTGGTTCGAATTAAATAAACATAACTATATCTAGTATTGTCATCAATGAAAATGGTAAAATATTTTTTCCCACCTCTAGTTTGAATTGATTTAAAATCGCAAATGTCACTATGAATTAATTCAAGTGGCTCCGTACTTCGTACAATTGAATGAAAATGAGTTTTAGTTAATTTTGTCTCAACGCAAATTTCACAATTATGATTTAAATCAATGTCAAATTTAGGTAAACATTCCATATTAATTAATCTACGTAAAGATCCATAATTAACATGTCCTAGTCTGCCATGCCATAAATTTGAAGACTCAAGCAAGTAAGAAGAAGATGCTTTTTTATTAATAACAAAGGGTACAACAGTCATTACATTTATTTTGAAAAATCCATCAGACATGTAACATTTTCCTACATACATCCCGCTTTTGGTAAGTACAAATTTGTCACTTTTAAAAACTAGCCTATACCCATTCTTACTCAACAGAGATTCGGAGACTAGATTCTTGCAAATGTCCGATACATGCATCACATTGTTGAGAGTGAGTTCCTTTCTAGATGTCATCTTCAGAATAATCTTCCATTGCCCTTCAACTTTAGAAGTCGAGAAGTTGCCCATAAAAAGTTGTTCACCACCGTCCACTACAGAATAAGATGTGAACAACTTTTTGTTAGCACAAATATGGCGAGTAGCACCAGTGTCCACCCACTATTCTTTAGGATTTCCGACAAAGTTCGCCTCGAAAACAACTGCAGAAAGATTTATGTCATCAACACCATTAGAAATTTTGTCCACTTCGGTCATATTCGCTTGAGCAAGCTTCTTGCTTGATCTTCCTTTGCCTTTGCCTTTGCCTTTGCTACGGCAATCTTTTGCCCGATGTCCCTCTTTGTCATAAATGTAACATTTGCCATTGAACTTGTACTTTTTAGTTTCCCCCCTTTTAGAGCCTTATGCGAAACTTTCTCCAGAAAACTTTTGTTTCTTTGCTTTTGAAGCATGTTCAACCAGATTTGTCTTAGACTCCATTGGATGCTTACCAACCCGCTTCTTTGAATTGCGGTTGTCCTCCTCAATCCTCAAACGCACAATCAATTCTTCCAAATTAATTTCTTTGTTCTTGTGTTTGAGGTTGTTCTTCAATTCCTTCCAGCCTGGTGGTAATTTTTCAATTAAGGCAGCAATTT
Source organism: Camellia sinensis (assembly GCF_055761805.1). Taxonomy (NCBI): domain Eukaryota; kingdom Viridiplantae; phylum Streptophyta; class Magnoliopsida; order Ericales; family Theaceae; genus Camellia; species Camellia sinensis. Next base: position 18,713,233 of record NC_138967.1, on the reverse strand, counting down.
GGAAGGATTCACTGAGAGACATGCCTTCTGTATGATTATCATGCAGAATGAGTTGCAGATCTTGAACTTGGCGTATCACAGTCTTAGAATCAACTATCACAAAATCCAGGAATTTGCCAACCACAAATTTCTTTAAGCCAGCATCTTCTGTTTTGTCTTTTTCTCCAAAGACTCCCAAAGTTCCTTTGCCGTTTTGATAAGACTGTAGACGTTGTATAATGTTTTGTCATGTCCGTTCAAGATGTAGTTCCGACAAAGGAAATCAGCATGTTTCCAAACATTGACCGTAGTAACCACTTGCCGGTCGGTTTCATCCGCTTTCAAAGTAGGAGCATCCTCACGGAGGAAACGTGTCAGGTTGAGAGTAGTGACATAAAATAATATTTTCTGCTGCCATCTTTTAAAATCAGTTCCTGAGAACTTCTCTGACTTCTCACTGTGATTGATTGGCACAGTCACAACAGGAGGAGGGGTTGGAGCAATTGCAGCCACCATACCAGTACTGCTTTGAACATTAGTTTGACCAGTTTTCAATAGCCAAGATTCTAAATTATAAAACAAAATCATAATTAGAATTTTATACTACACAGAAAATTTAAACCAAACCATAGAATTAAATTCTGTAAAAATGAAAGAAACAAGAATTGTAACTTTTGTTTCCAATTAATTTGAAAATAAAATAAAATTTTATTTAAACAAATTAATTCTATACAGAAAATTAAATTTCTGTAACACTTCAAAAATTAAAATACTGAAACAGAATTTTAATTAATGAAAACTCAGAAATTATTTCTAAAAATCAAAATTAATTTCTAACCAACTTCATAAATAAATATTCTGAACTATTAATGACTACCAGTATATTACTACTAGTTGTCAAATAAAATAAATAATATATTACTACTATTTATTTTTTCAACCAGAATATTAATTGTAAAACTATAGAAAATAATTTCCGTAAGAAGAAGAAAAGAAGAAAGGAAACAAAGGAAAAATTCTGTTTAAACAGAATAATTCGAATCTGTCTTAAGATTGTTGGAACAATCTTCTGTGTAAAATGAAACCAAATCAAACAAATAAAAATAAATTACTTATAGAATTTATTTACCGAAATGAAAAGTACAAAATTAGATCAAGTAGTGTGTGTGACACTCTGTCCTTAATACAGATTCACTTCGCTTCGGTGCTTACGGATAAAAGGCGTCTATCTCCTAGGAAGCAATAATCTACATAAATTACAGTAGCACTCTAAATAATTTGTACGGTGAACAAAACCTGTGTTCTACACTCTCAAAAACTTCCCTAAAACTGAGTACGAAGAATATCAATACAAGAGAGCACTAAGGAAGGCAAGAAGAAGAATTTCGGATTGAATGAAAAATGCTGGAAGATGGTTTGTATTTATAGGGTCGAACAGGTATGAAAACAAACCTCAGCTGGTATGAGTTCAAACTAGAACAGGTGCAAGATCTATTTGAACCCAGTTTGAATATGTTTAAATCTGCCTGGGCATATTTAAATCTGTTTGGGAATAATTGAATCTGTCCGATGCAAAACAGGTTAAAAAACTATTTGGATAGTTTAATCTGTTGTGGAATTTAGACTTAGAAGAGACACAATTTTTGGACAAAAAATTTGAATTCAAATTTGAATTAATTTAATTTTGAAATTCAAATAATCTCCTGCAAGAATTTGAAAAAATTCAAATAAATTTTTGCCCAAAAAATTAATGTTAGAACCGACTCGACGCACAACCCACACTCGTGCCCAGCATGGCTCGGCTCGGCTCGGCTGACCGGACGGTGGTGCGCGCATGGGTGTGGTGGTTTGAGCCAAGGTTCAATTTGTCCATGACTCCTCCCTTCTAGAAACTTGGGGTGCCCCTTGGGGCCCAACCCAAGTATTGTCACCTAAAACTTATATACACATATAAGTTCTCTTAAGTTTCCAATGTGGGACAAGCCTGACAAGGAAACCCACATTTTATTCTTTATTTGTCCATTCCACGAACCCGAAAATGACATCAACTACCCATTCACTCATAAATGGTTTTGACAAACCGTCTTCACTATGTGACTTGTCATACGGCAAGGAACACGTCATCTCTTTGGACCCACCCCAAAATACATGTGGGACCCACTCAAATTTGAGCTCAAAGTTAGCCCAAAATAAGCTTATAAAACCATTATTTGCAACATAATATGCTCTTAGCAACGGTGGCAATAGTTGCAGTTACATTTGCAACAAATTATTTGATAAAAGAACCATTTAGGACATCTTCTCTAACATAGTGGAAGTGGATGGTCGAATTACAAGAAGGGAATCAAACAAAAATATTTGAAAATTTTTGAATAGAAAGAGAGGTATTTTATCAATTGTGTGATTTGTTACAAAATAACTATGGCCTTCAAACTGGACGAAAAGTCTCGGTTCATGAGCAGGTTGTAAATTTTTTGTATATTCTTGGCGGTGACATTTGAAACAGAAATGTCCAAGAAAAATTTCAACATTTCGGAGAGACAATTTCAAAATACTTCAAGCTAGTGTTAAAAGTTGTTACAATGATGTCTATTAATTGGGTAAGGCCTCAACCGAGAAATGGTGTGCATCCATATATTAGAAGCAATCGTAGATACTATCCTCATTTCAAGCTAATAATTAACTACAAGTGAAACTTGGGTGTTATATATATTTTTATTTTTATATTTTTGATTAGCAAAATAAAACTTTATTGATGTGAATAGCAAAATATATGCAAAAATACATCAACAAAGCAGGGAAGTGCACTAAGCATCATAACTAACATCAACAATCCCAACTAGGTTGGCACCGTCAAGGAAGCACAATCATATGCTAGCACTTGACCCAATATTGGTGAAGACCCAATCAAGAGCAACCAAAAAACCAAAACAGAGCACCAATACAATAAAAGCAGCAGACAACAGAACACAACAACACCAAATAACAACACATATGAAACACCTCCTTAGCAGCACCAAAATCAGCAAGCACCCCACAACAGCAAAATCAACATATTACCAGAGCAACCCCAAAGTAGTAGCACACACCAGTAGCAAGCAACAGCAAACAAATTTGCACCAACCAGCAGCATATAGGACACACAGATCTGTATACACAACAATCCCCAAAAACAAGACACAACCCTTTATCCCCAAAGTGACAGAATAAATATGCATAACCCAAAATTTGTAGAACCTGAATAGCTAAGAGTTACATCTAATCAAATTGGCCCAAAATAGAAAACACACAATAGCAGTAACTGGCCCAAATAGAAAGTAGTAGCAGTATGAAGTAGCAGCAACAATATCTTTACTTTAAACAGTATCTGACCTGTTGAAGATTAGCCACCAAATCATGTACTGAAAACTGAAAATCCCTCCCACTGCTTGTCACCCACAATGCCACTCTTGTTTTTATTAGTTCAAGTAACTCATCAACCACCAAATGTTTACCATTAAACATCACCTCATTTCTCATCTTCCACACAGACCACTTCAGAATTAGAGGCACAACCTTCTATATTTTTCTCTCTATTTTCTTCATCCTCACTCCGTCCCACTATTACAATACCTCAGCCATTGATCCTGGTATTGCCCACCATTTTATCACACCAGACCATAATAACCAAGTCTATAGGCAATGAAGAAGAATATAATTTAAAGACTCTGTTTCATTTCTACAAAACAAACATAGAATATTAGCATTATCATTTAAAACTCCAATTCTCTGCACGATGACAGATGTTTTGATTCTACCAATCCAAGCTAACCAACAGAAAAACTTCACCTTGGGAAGAGCGACATTTCCCCATACCAACTCAGATATTCTAAGTGCAGAGTCCCTATCTTCCACTTTCCATCTCCAAATTGAAGCTATAAAAAACAACCCAGATAAAGATGTTGTCCACCTCAAGGAATCCTCCACTGAATCTCTAACATTTGGGGCCTCCAACAACAGAGCATCCAACCTCCCCACCTCTTCCATTTCCCAAGCAAACAAAGATCTTCTAAACTCCAAAACCTAATGGCTTGAATTACTCCTTCTCAGACTAATTTGGTTCAGAGAGACCTCCTTCTCCACAGAAATATTAAACAATCTAGAAAACTCCTCTTTGAGGATTATATTCCTAAACCACTTGTCACTCTATAATTTAATTCTATTCTCATCACCTACCACAATGCTTGCATTTTTCTTAAAGAACTCCACTAGTTGTGGGTTAGAATAAGCAAGATTCATAATATTCTGCCACAGTGTAGAAACCACACCTGAACCCCTCTGAAATGGTAACCACCTCCCTCTAGAAGAACCACATTTACTGCATAAAATCTATTTCCATAGTGACATGTCTTCAACCCCATATCTCCACCACCATGTCAAGAGCAAGAAATCATTCACTTTTGTAATATTCCTCACCCCAAGACCACCATGGCTTTTGGGCTTAGTTACCACCTCCTAACTGAGCATATGCACTTTTCTTTTTATTTTTGAATCTCCCCAAAGAAAAGCGGTTTGCAGCCTATTAATCTTCTTAGCCACACCCTTAGGTACTTTAAAAATAGACATGTAATAAATAGGTAAATTAACCAAGACTGATTTTATTAAAGTTACTCTCCTAGCAAAAGAAAGAAGTCTCCTCTTCCAAGATGACAGTTTCTTTTTAACCTTCTCCAATACTGGCTGCCATGTTACTAGTTTCTTTGGATTTGCTCCAAGAGGTAGTCCCAAATACTTCAAGGGAAGCTTCTGACTCATCCAATTCAATTTTACTGCGAACTCATTAACCAGATTATCCTCAACACCAATCCCACACACCACACTTTTGTGAAAATTAATTTTCATCCCAGACATAACTTCAAACACCTTAGTATTCTCTTTACTATTACAATCTCTTCCCAATTTGCCTCACAGAAAATAATGGTGTCATCCGCAAACTGTAGGTAAGAAATACATAACTCATTTGTTCCAACCCTGGCCCTTTTAAATAAACCAATTTCTTTTGCTCTTTCCAGTAATAAATTCAAACCTTCAGCAACAATGTTGAATAGGAAAGGGGATATTGGATCCCCTTGCCTAAGACCCCTTTGAAGGGAGAACTCATCTGTAGGTGATCCATTAACCAACACAGAAATCCTAGCAGATGTCACACAGCACTTCAGCCAACTGATCTATTTGTCACCAAATCCAAAATTTGCCAACAAGGAGAATAAAAAATTCCAATTCACTGAATCCTATGCTTTCTCAAAGTTAAGCTTGAGTATTATTCCTTTCAACTTATTCACTTTCCACCAATCAATTATTTTATTCATAATCAAAACCCCATCCAATATAAATCTTCTTCCCAAGAATGCCGATTACACCTCTCCAACCACCCTAGGCAATACCTTTTTCAATCTCCTAGCCAACACCTTAGCTAGAATCTTATAAGCAGAGTTAACTAAACTGATTGGCCTGTAATCACCTAACCTATTTGGATTATCCTTTTTAGGAATCAAAGTGATAAATGGGCTATTGAAACCTTTAACCAACTTTCCATTAGAATGAAAATCTTGCATTAGTTGTACAATTTCACCTTTCATCAATTTCCAGCACTTCTGAATGCAAGATTGTAATAACCCCGACCCGTAATTAGCTACTAATCTGTAATTAATGATGCTAATGAGAGGATTAAAATAAATTATGTGTTTATTCTGTATTTTGCATGATATTTGGCTTTCTATCTGTTGCTTGTAGAAATATCTGTTTGGATTTTCCACTTTAATATGTAAATTGAAAGCCTTATCGGCATCCGAAAACGAAATTGACTACACTGATATGTTATTTGGAGGAAAATTTTATTAAAATTTGATTCATTCTGATTAATTAAGCCGTGTTTGGTTAGCCTAATATTCTAATTAGTGTGATTTTAGCATTATAGCTATACATATGAGCCTTAAGCTCATTTGAGCTCATTTCTTTCATTTCCTTTAGAGCAAAAATCTAAGATTTCACCTTAGAGAGAGAGAGTGCATTCTAGAGAGACAAGAAGAGATTGAAGAGGAATTGAAGGAATTCAACAAGATTGTGCAAGTACCTAGCTAATTCAAGACTCTAGGTAAGATTACAACCTCTAGATTGTGTAACTAAGTTATTTAACATGAAATTTCTTCAAGATTATGAGTTTGAATGTGTATATTGAGCCTAGAATAGAGTTTGAGTTGCAATTCATGCGTGCATGTCCATTTTCTTACAAATTGAGCATGATTTCCAAGAATTCTCTCTTGCATGTTTGAAATTCATCTTCATTTAGGGAAATCATCAAGTTCCAAGTTGTTTTGTGGGGTTTGATCATGTTTTGAGGAGTTGGATACAAGAAAAATTCATGCATGTTGTGTTCATGAACATTCATCATATTTTAAGTTGAAAATGTGAGCTTTTGACAAAACCTTGGGCCATGATTTTATGAAATGATCCTAAATTCTTCATGTTTTACAAGTTTACTATGTTATCTCAAGTTTTGGGGCCCAAGAGATGTGTTTTGGAAGATTGAATTCGAGTTTTGAGCTTGGTGATCAAATCTGGAAATTTCAGAATTTGCATCCACGCTCGAACGTGGGAGTTTACGCTCGAGCAACCACTCTGAGTGCGTGCACTCCGCTCGAGCGACCAAAAGTCCGCTTGAGCGTGAATTGCAAGCTCCCAAAAGTTTCATGTCGTTTACAGATCACTCGAGCGAAGGAATATGCGCTCGAGCGACCATTCACATTTTGTATGTCTGCTCGAGCGTGGAAATTATGGCTCGAGCGTAAATTCAGACCTACCAATACTTTCTCCGAGTTTGCAGATCGCTCGAGCGAAGGAAGTCTCGCTCGAGCGACCCCTCTCATTTTGCATGTCCGCTCGAGCGAGGAAGTCTACGCTCGAGCGGGGACCTTATTTTTAGAAAATTTGCCTAAGTGTTCCAACTCATGTTTTGGCATCCTCATTGCATCTTAGGCATTCCTAAGACCTAATTAAGCTTTGATAATGAGGTTATGGATTAGAAACACACTAAGGGATTAGAAACACACTAAGGGTGTGTTTGATTGGGGGGATTAGGAGGGGGGACTATCCACTATTTGGATTGTAATCCAAATAGTGCACCTTATCCGTCGTTTGATTTTTTTTTAGTCCGGCGGACTCCATGTCCGGCCGGACTCCATGTCCCCCATATGGGGGACTATCCTGTCCTGGGGGGGGGGACAGAAAGTGGGGGACTAATCACTATTTGGATTATATGCGAAAATGACCATTTTGACCCTCTACTATTTAATTATGTATTATATTTAATAAAATTCAATAAAATTTAAATGTCTCAATTTAAAAATAAAATAATTTTATTTAACTTTTTATTAATGTTTTATTTATTTAATTTTTTAAAATAATTTTTTATAGATATTTTATTGATGTTTTATTTTAAAATTTTGTTTATGTTTTATTTAATTTCATTGTTTAAATTTAATAGATGTTTTAATAGATGTTTTATTTAACAATTAAATGTTTAATTTCAACAATAAATAATTTCATTTATTTAAATTATGTTTTATTTAAACATTTAAACATTTGTACATCAACATGTTTATTAAATTATTTCAACATCTGTACATCAACATGTATATTTATTTAACATCTATTAAATTATGTTTTAATACGTCAACATTTGATTACATCTACATTTGTTAATTGTTAATTACATCAACATTTGTTAATTGTTTAAACATAATCTATACATCAACATTTATTTAATTGTTAATTGTTAATTGTTTAAACATAATCTGTACATCAAAATAATTTCAATGTTAATTGTTTAAATAAAAATTTAAACATTTAACCATTAGTATGTTTAATTTCAACAATAAATTTTTATTTGTTTAAATAAAAATAATCTATACCAGTCAAATTTTTTCATCAATATTAGTATGTTTAAATATCTTTAAACAAAATTTAACCATTAGTATGTTTAATGTTTACTAAAAATAATTAAAATATTAAAGATATGTTTAATATTGTTATTACATAGTAAACAATTGAAAAAGGGTAAAATAGTCTTTTGTTCATTTATCCTATCCAGTCCGTCCAACCAAACGTTGGATTCACTGAAAATAGTCCTATCCAGACATCTAATCCCATGAAAAAACAAACACAGGATACATATCCAATCCGACCAAATAGTCTGGGGGATTCACAGTCCCAGGATTCAAGTCCGATGGATTCTAATCCCCCATTTTCCAGTCCGTCCAATCAAACACACCCTAAGTGAAGAATGTACTAAGTTATGAGATTCAAGAGTGTGTTTTGAGCAATGTGTTAAGCAAGAAACCTATGTAAAGTAAGCTAAGCTATGTTGGCCACATGAATGTGTAATGATAAGACATTCTTGTGTTATGTATTTTGTGATTGTAGGTCAAGACTCGAGGATTGATTGACCGCTTACTGGAACCACTGTGAGTAACGTTATCGTAAAGATACGTTTATATGAAATTATGTTCCAAATGAAATGTGATAAGCTATGATTTCTGAAATGATATCTATTTACGTGAACGAACATCCCAAATTTGAAATCTATTATGGCATCCATAGATAGTCCCAAGTCATGGGGGACGGCATGAAAATGCGGGTCCATGACATATAAGTAATTACGAGATCTCGTTAGCCACTTCATTGTGGTGATATGTGTTTAATTGGTATCCGGAACCGGTTACTCTAGTCGAAAGACGTTCTGTAATGTGTTCTATGGGATATACCATTATTATGTTCTGATATGAGAATGATTATGCTACGATCTATTTTCTACTTATGATATGTTCGGATTTCGTTCACTAACCTCTTTACCTTAATGTTATCCACTGGGCTTTAGCTCACTGTTTGTATATATATATGTATAGGTGAGCATTCTGGAGTTCAAGTCTAGAGACTTTTTGTCTGGATCTGTGTTCTGTTGTCAGCCAACCATTGTGCCTCACGTGGAGGTTCCCGAAGTGTCCTATGTTCAAGTTCTGTTGGTTCTGTGTATATATATGACTTGATGTAATTCTGTTGGCTGTACTTTAGATACTTTAATGTGTGTGGGTATAATGTATGATTGACTTTTGACTATGTATATAAAGTTTTAAATATTCTGTTTCATATAAGTCAGCACAGCTCCTTGGACAACTATATTTATGTAATTGCTTCCGCTAGCCCCTTATTATATACTTATCTGTTCAGAGGCCTTCGGTAATCTAAGGATTACTGGTCGGTTACGATGCTCAACCTATAGAGGCGGGTTTGGGTCGTGACAAAGATAAATTGAACCCATCTGCTCCTGGGGCTTTATTGCCATTACACTCCTTCAAAGTAGACCAAATTTCCTCCTCTATGAAAGTTGTTTCAAGTTCCTCCACTTCATCCCTATTTGCAACAGACTTGAACTGCCCAGAAAGCTTTGGTCTATTGCTCTAATTTTCAGAATATACCCCTTTGAAGTGTCTAAACACTGCTTTCCTTACCATATCAGGCTCCATTAAACACGACCCATTTACTATTACTGCATCAATAAATTTTGACTTTGTCTTTTGTTTGCCATTACATGAAAGTACTTGTGTTTTTGTTCCCTTCCTGAGTCCATTTTACTCTCAATTTTTGCTGTCACATCCATTATTTTCTCCTGCTCAACTTCCACACTAAATCTCTTACCACTCTTCTTTTTTATGTCTCTGACTCTAACAAAGGACCAACTTCTGCTTTTAAATCCAGCTCATGTAACTCTTCCTTTGCCATCCTCAATTGATTATCTACATTACCAAAAATCTTTGTGCTCCATATCTTCAAATCTCCTTTCAATGCATATAACTTTCTCATAAATCGATACCTTGTCCATCCTTCAATTTCATTCTCTGACCTAGTCCTCCTAACCAGCTCTAAGAACTTGGGATGGAGTGTCCAAGCATTCAAAAATCTAAAAGGTCGAGGACCCCAATTTCTGTCATCTTCCATTAACAATAATGGACAATGATCAAATATACTTCTAGGCAGGCCCAACAGCTTCAATCCAAATTTTTCAAGCCATATAGAATTTACTAGAAATCTATCAATCCTGGTCCATATATCACCTTCAAAAGAATTACACCAGGTAAATTTCTACCTAGCATTGGCATATCTAAAAATTTCATCCAATCAATAAATTCATTAAAATCATTCATCCCTCTGTCACTCCTTGTGCAGCCTCTTCTTTCACTAATCTTTCGAATTACATTAAAATCACCTCTTATGCACCAAGGTGTATTAAACAATGGCTTAATATTAATAATCAGATCCCATAGTTGTTTCCTTCTTATATCATCATTTGGAGCATATAATTTTACAACCACATACTCAAATGATTGATGAAACACACCTGAAAAAAGAATAAAATTTCTGGTACTGCAACAATATTTTAATTGGAATACTTCTGGGTTCCAAACACAAATTAACCCTCCTGCACACCCATCTGAATCCACCACCATAAACTCAAAATTTTTTTATGGCCATAAGGACCCAACGAAACAATCATTCATACTCCTCATCTTCGTCTCTTGCATCATAAGTAATTCAACCTTTTTATCAGACTCCAACTTCTTTATTTTTCCCATTTTTTCTTTTCTCCCTAATCCTTGCACATTTTATGACATAACCTTCATTGGCAACAATATCTAACACATGCACCAACTTCGAAGATAGCTCAATTTTGAGCCATCTCCACCCCTTTCACAAAATCTTCAATTCTTTCCCTATCCTTTTCTTCTAATTTTATGATTATGCCCGTTACTTCCTCATTATTTCATTCATAATCCACCCCCCAATACTTTCCCAATTCTAATTGATGCTTGAGCCTCATTAAGAAGCATTTTCCTTCTACTAGACCCACTGCCTTATGATATGGATTTAGATAAGGCAACAGCTGCTGCCTTGAAGATTGCTGCCCGTTGAAGACCACTACCAAAACCCATTGATTTTCTTTTGAATACTGAAACATCCTTCATTTTCCTGCTTCCTTTGGTCCTATCGCCAGAACTTTCCCTAAACACCTCTTTCCCTCTTTTCACTTTTGTACTTATTGGTTCTATCCAACTTTTTTGTTTGTTTTGATCCATTCCCCACATTACTTGGGTCAGAATATATAGGGCCAATGATGGCATGGTTGAACTGTAAACTTTTAACTGTAGCATGGGCCCCTTCTAAAACAACTTCCAAATATAAATTGGGCCTAATTAAATCTGACCCATTAAGACTTCTCATAACCCCTCCACTTTAGCACTCTTATTAGGCCTGATCATTTCTACCACATTATCTTTTTTCATAGATAAAATATTATTATACTCTTCCTTATTACCATCCACTTCCTTTTCCATCATTATTGTTTCAAACACATGTTCCTCCTCATTAATGCAGTCCCCGTCGGTTGAACTCTCCAATGTAGTATCTGTATTTTGAACCACCAACACAGTCCCCCAATTTGAATTCCCCTCCACCTCATTCAAACGTTTTTCCCCTGTGCCCACCCAATCATCCTCCACATCAGCAGCTCCCTCTGCATCATCCCTATCTTGCCCATCTTCAATACTTTGCCTTATACCTTTCACCTTCTCCGATCATGGCATTTCGTCCATCGCCGTTTACCACCGGTAAACTCCCAACAATAGACACCTGATCAGACTCCTTATTCACCTCTACCTCTCCAGTTTGTGATTATGATACAACTCACTTGATGCCCATAAAGAATCGTAAACTTCACAAACATGGACTGGGAACAGCATACCATCACAATCCCAAAATAATACCGAGCTTATGGTATCCAAACTTTTCGTAATGATTCTCACCTTACCATACCAAAATGATTTCATTCTGATTGTATCTTCATCGAATTACACCACCTCTCCCCATACTTTGCCAATGTTTCTGAAGGTATTCATATTCCATAGATTAAGTGGAATGCCGAAGCACCATAACCATACACACTGCTCCTATTCAAAAATCTCCATTTCCTTCCGTTCAGACTTTTTTTTTTTTTTTGATTCAACTGAAGAGAAATAACAGATTACAAGACTAGAGTCATGGGATATTAGAATCCCTTCTTGAGCCAACATTGATCATGTTAGTAACTAGCGAAGAAGAAATAGAACTGGGTGGGTCTTCTAGGAAGAGGAAGTGCTCCTATTAATTTACACCTAGATTTGCCAAAGCATCTGCAATGTGTTTGCTTCCCTGGGTATTGTGGCAATAGTACATTGGTATCTTCTGAGGATGAAGTTGGCATGTTCAATGAGTACCCGATATAGAGAGTTTACACCAGCTCCGTCCCGAATGAGTTCCACAGCCAGCTGGGAATCAGTTTCGATTTGGATGTTGGCCATTCCTTTCTGCATGATTATGGTGAGACCTCTGTATATGCCCCATAGTTCAGCTTCTAGGCTTGTACAGTTGCCTAGATAACCATAGTATCCCCAAACCCAGGTACCTACTCATCTTTGAGCAACCCACCAAATCTAGATTGGCCAAGATCACCCTTGGAGCATCCATCTGTGTTGAGCTTAAGCTGACCTGCAAGAGGACAAGACCAGAGCATTAGTTTAGGATCTTTAAAGTTTGGGTGGAGGATAACTTGAAAAGCTTCCTGAGTTTCCATAGCCATGTGTAGTATGGAGTTAACACTGGTGTGAGGATGTTGTGTAATATTATCAAACACTTCTTCGTTTCTGTCTTTCCAGATAATCCATAGAGTTGTCAAGAAAACTGTAGGCCGGTGATCCTTGTTGGCTTAGTCCTTGCTATGGATGTTATTTTTTATCCAATCTTGAAAGGGAGCATTGTTGCTGTGTTGCCACCAAGTAACATTCTTCAGAATCAACCAGATTGCCTAGGCTTTGGTACAGTTTCTGAAACGATGTTGCGTGTCTTCTCTGGATGCATGGCATCTAGGGCATGTGTCTATATCTGATAAATTCCTTATGAGCCGCATATGATTAGTTAAAAGTCTTTCATGCATGACAAGCTAGAGAAATGTTCGTAGTTTATGAGGAACCTTTAATTTCCAAATCCATTGCCAGTTAACACCATTTGTTTCTTGATTAGATAAGGCTTGATAGGCTGCTGAAATAAAGAACTTACCAGTGGGAGAACTTTGCCAATAAGGTGTGTCATTATATATAACATACATGGATCTATGGGTGTTAAGAATGGTATCAATGGTCTGTTGTAGTAACATGTTATGGATTGAGATGAGGTCCCAGTTACCATTATCAAAAATGGAACTGACTTTAGTTAGGTCACCAGAGTGATTTCCCTGGGTTATTTTGCATAGTGGTTGTTCACCACACCACTAGTCAGTCCAAAGAGAAACATGCTCCCCAGTCCCAATATCCCATTTAATATTATTATCTAAGATATCTCTATTTTTTATAATGCTTTTCCAAGTATGTGAGGCTTGTCTCCTAGTGGGCCAGTTGGATAGGGAATGAGTTTTGAGATACTTAGTTTTGAGAACTTCACACCACAGCTCATCAGAGTTAGTGGCAAGATTCCAACCAAGCTTAGAAACGAAGGCAGAGTTCTGAACTCTGGCTTCTCTAATACCTAAACCCCCATGATCTTTCCTTTTACAGACCTGCTGCTAGTTCACAAGATGGACCTTTCTCCTGGCTTTAGTACTACCCCAAAGGAAATTTCTATTGAGTTTATCAATTTGGCCGCAAACTTTCCTAAGGATGTCCATAGTGTGCATAAGATGGTTAGGCATAGCAGAAGTGACAGCCTTGATTAGGGTAGTTCTGCCAGCAAGGGACAAATTTTTAGCTTTCCATCCTAAGAGTCTTTGGGCCATTTTATCAAGGATGTCTTTAAAGTGGGATTTGGAAACTCTGCTATGGAAGAGGGGGGTGCCCAGGTATTTACCCAAATCAGCAGTGAGAGAAATGCCACAATGGAGGCTGATAGAGGTGGCTTCCCTTCTAGGGACATTAGAAGAAAAGAACATCTTAGATTTTTGAAAATTAATTTTCTGGCCAAACATGTCACAAAATTCAGCAAGAACATTCATAATAGAGTCACAATTTCTTCTAATAGCTCTAGCAAATAAGATAAGGTCGTCAGCAAAAAAAAAAAAAAAAGGGGAAATGGGAGGGCTGTTTCTAGAAGCTTGAAGGCCTTTCCAATCACCATTTTTAGTTTTAATCCTAATCATGTTGGACAAATTTTCCATGCAAAGAACAAAAAGATAAGGGGATAAAGGATCTCCCTACCTGAGTCCTCTTCCCATGTTGATGCTAGGTAAGGCCTCACCATTCCAGATGATAGCAGAATTAACAATAGACACACAGTTATAATGAGAGTGATCCAGTCAGGATTAAGATTGAGTTCTTTAAGGGAGTGGTGGATAAAGTCCCAAGAGATGCGATCATAGGCTTTTTCTAAATCAATTTTGAGAACCATGCCTCCAAACTTGCCTTTCTTACCTCTAAGGGTGTGAAGAATTTCTTGGGTTATGATAATGTTATCAGTGGTAGTTCGCCTAGGGATAAAACTGCTTTGGTTGGGGCTGATGAGATCAGAAAGAAGAGGACGAAGACGGTTAACAATGATTTTTGTAATGGTCTTATAGGTGACATTACAAAGGCTTATGGGGCGGAATTGTTTTATGGACTCAGGGTTCTGAAGCTTGGGGATAAGGACAATTTGAGTTTCATTAATCTCCATGGGGATAGTCTTAAGTTGGAAACAGTTCTTAACAAAATGACAGACAGAGTTCCCAATTATGTTCCAATTATTGTGATAAAAAATAGCCTGGAACCCATCCTTACCAGGGGCTTTGAAAGCTTTAATGCTTTTGATGGCATTCCAGATTTCAGTGTTAGTCACAGGGCTTTGAAGATTAGCATTATCCTCTCTAGTAATTCTATTTCTAGCAATATTAACTCAATTCTCTAACAAAGAAGTTTCTTCATGTTGGAAGAGGTTGGAGAAATGGTCCAAAATGTGTGCTTTCAGATCATCACTATTAGAAAGCCAGCTACCATTCTCATCCTTTAAGACCTGGATTTTTAACTTTCTTCTCTTAGTAAGGGTAGAGGTGTGAAAAAATTTTGTGTTGCCATCACCCATGGTGAGCCACTTATTACGGGATTTCTGGTACCACAGAATTTCTTCCTGAAACAGTGTCGTGTTAAACTGTTTAATAAGGTCTTTCTCAAGAAGATGAATGCTATGTGAAAAATTGGCAACTTGGGATTTTTGTATGCCTTCAATACGAGCTAGCAGATTTCTTTTTCTTTTGAAAATATTATCGAAAACTTTTTTATTCCAGATTTTAATATTGTGGGTGAGGTTATCAATGGCTTCAAGGTGTTTAAACTCCATATTAAGCCACGAATTATGGACAACATCAACAAAACTGGGATGGCTCATCCAAGCCGCTTCAAAGCAAAAAGGTCTATTATAAGTTGTTGAGGAGTACATACCTTGGGTATAGACCACCAATGGGGAGTGGTCCGAATAAGTTCGTGGAAGAGTCCGCACAGTACCTTCAGGGAACAAGGCTTGCCATTGATCATTACACAAGGCTCTATCTAATCTTTCCATGGTGTTTGCCATGCCTTGTCTGTTGTTGGTCCAGGTGAATCGAGGCCCTACACTTCCCAAGTCAATGAGATTGCAGTTGTTAATGCATTCTCTGAATCTTTGAGTTCTATTCTGGTTATGAGATTGTGAGAAACTCCTTCTTTCATTCTGGTAAGCAGGATCTTTAAAATCACCCATAACAAGCCACGGTTTGCTCATGTGGCTTGCTGTGTCCTCAAGGTTGTCCCACAGAGTCTCTCTAGATAAAGGGTTGGGGCTGGCATACACAGCATTGAGAACCTATTCCTCAAAGTCCTCTTTGTGGATGGTGGCTTAAATGAATTGGTTCAAGACCGTCGAAGCCTGGACATTAACCTGATCCGTATCCCAAATCAGCCAGATACCTCCAACTCGCCCAGTTGGGTCAACAATGGTGGAAGCTGAGAAGCCCATGTTGGTGAAGAAATTCCCCATTGAACTAAACTGGACTTTAGTTTCCATGAGAATGATAATCCCAGGTTTATAAGTATTGAGGAGTTCTCGCATGTTTCTACGAAAAGTATTATTTCCTGCCCCTCGGCAATTCCAAATCAATATTTTGAGAGAATCCATACACGATGGGAGGGGTAAAGGATCAGTGGCAAGTTGGGGCAAGATACTACGTATTCTTCGGTGATCCTGATCGGTGGATCTCATGGAGCCATCTGGATGGAATGGACTGGATTTCCTGGGGCTTTGCTCCATCCGGGTTCGATTCTCATGCGGAGTTGTTCGATCCACCATATGATGTCTACGCAATGAATGGCTTCTGCCTCTTTCTCTATCAACAACCCCAGTGCTTCTCCCTCCATCCTATGAGTGGACGTGGTTGGTAGGGCTGTTTCTTCATTCTCCATTGCTGTTTGGAGGGTCAAGAGGTTTTCTGGCTTTAGATTTTTCAAACCTAAGCGAACTGGTGTGGGATGGAATCAAAAGGTTTGGAGATGGGGTTGGGGAAAGATCTTCTTTTAGCTCTTCCATCGAGATTTCTGGGGATACACTGAGTGGTTCTTTCAAACTAGGCTTTTCAGGGATTAGAGTAGGTGAGGTTTCAATGTGTGTATTGATCGTTGTATTTCTGTCTTCTGAAACCATAGAGGGTTAGATGTGTGGGCCTGAAGATAGATGTGAATCAGAATTTTCTTGGGAATCGACTGGGCCAAAGGTATGGCTTGGGAGCTTAATGTTGGCATTTATGTTATGTTGGGTATTGGAGGTTTGTGGCCCAATAGGGGTTAAGGCCATGGCAGAAGTAGAGGCCCCATTAGCATGGGTCGGGTTGTTGGATTTGGGCTCAATATTACCTAAACCCGCAAACCTATTTGAACTAGGCTGTGGTCCATTGGTTTGGGATTTTTTATTGGGTGTGGGTCTGCGATTCCTTCGGGTTACCATCATCCAAGGCCCAAAATGGATATCTCCTTCCTCAGAATGTTGCAGGTTACCGTTGGCCTGGGGTTGTGTTGATTGTGGGTTGCTTGAAACGGCTAGTCCTTCACCGGACGGCGATGTGCTTGGGGTTGAAGCCACTTGGGATGTTCAATTAGCAACTCTATGTCTACAAAGCTCTTTGCGGTGGTCCACCCTACCACAATGGAAACAAAAAGAATGGATAGACTCATATTCGATGGAATAGCTTTTCTTGCCTAGCAGGAACTTGGGACAGAGGGGTTTATTGAGGTCCAATTCAATACATACTTTGGCAAACTTACCTCTTGTAGCCATGGCTGTTGTTAGATCTATCTTGAGTGGTCGACCTAGTTCTTTAGCAATGGTATACAAAACCTTTTTTTGAAAATACTTAATCGGAAGTTCGGGAAACCTAACCCAAACAGCAGTTGTGGTTTCAAAAGCTTTCGATGCCTTGAAGTCAGGCTCCCACTTGCGAACTGTAAGGTAGTGATCCAAAATTACCCATGGTCCCCCTGAATAAACATGGGCGCAGTCCTCATGGGAGGAGAATTTAAAAAGAAAATAATTGTTCCCCAGATCAATAGCATTGAAATGGTCTTGTAGGGCCCATAAGTGTTTGACTTTAGTACATAGCATTTTGTATCCAATGCTTTTGCCCAAAAGCCTAACAATAAGGAAGTTTGTCCAAGGTTGTCGTATCTGTTGTAGTAGATTCTTTAGAAGGGATATTCAAGGTATTCCATTTTGTACATCCTCAGGCATGAGGGTATCTCCATCAGCATCGCCTTCATCAGGAGGGATGGTGTCTGTCGTCTCATCAAAATAAAAGTCGCTACTTTGCGGAGCTGCTAGCGCCTCTTTGAACGATTTTGCCTGAGGGACTGCAGGTGAATCCTCCACTACAAGAGGAGTAATTTTATTCATGGTATCTTCTACTGAAATAGAGGGGGCGAGAGCGAGAGTGGAATCAACACTGGTTACCATGTCTTGATCCTCTAACGCCTTCCTACTCTTAATCTTTTTAGTGCTGCGTATCAAATGATCTTCCTCCTCAAGAGAAATTTTGTTGGAATCACTGATGTTAGCAGTGGACTCTTTCATCCTAGAGAGAGAAAGATCTTAAAACAGCCTATATATAATAGACAAAATTGGTGCTCCACATCCCGTTCAGACATTAAGTCACACCATTTATACACCCATTCTTTTAATTTTATATATCCTTCCTTCATTTCTGCTACTGAACTAAATGACAAAATTGGCATTCTTCCACCCCCTTGTCTAACAACAACCCCCTTCATCCCTCTTTTAGCAACTTCATCTTTAAAAGCATAGTAGGAGAAAAAAAGCTTTCAACTTTACTATTAGGCTCTCATATAGCCATCAATTACCTTTTTTACTAACCTTTACTGTTAGCCTATCTGTCCTCTGTTTAGTCCTTTGTACTACTACTTCAGCATATGATTTCCTCTCTGCCGCCTCTACCTATTTCAATCTAGGTATCCACTGTGACTCCTTCAGCTGGCCTTGTCTTCTTACCAATGTACTTTGCTCCTTCTGATTTAATTTACAAAACTCTGCATTTTTTACTTTCAATACCTTATCCTCAAGCTAGACTCCATTCATTTTTTGAATTGCCATGCTTGCAGCAACTGGGTAATCATACCTCACAAATCCAAACCTAGATCCTATGGCTTTCCTTCTTACATATAATTAATATTGTTAGGATATTTCTAATAATAAATAAATATATTTTTATTCTCAATTTTGTAATAGATTGTATTGGAGCAATTGACGGAACACACAACAAAGCATATATATCTCTAGATAAGCAACCTCGTTTAATAGGTAAAAAGGAGTATGCGACTTAAAACATAATGGTTGCATGTGACTTCGAAATGTGTTTCACATTTTGTTTGCCAGGATGGGAAGGAAGTGCACACGATACTCGAATCTTCTTAGATACAATTAGGAATCCTAGTTATAATTTTTCAAAACCAGAAGGAGGTAACTGTTATATATTTGATTGCTACAGTATATACACCGCACTCACGTCTTCATATTTACTTTTACATTTTTAATTGCTTACTTTAATTTCATTTTAGAATTTTGAAATAGATGAGTTTTACTTGGCGGATGCTGGGTATTCAAACATTAAAGGATATCTTGCACCTTACAAAGGAGAGAGATACCATTTAGCTCAATTTGAACATGGTCAACCCCCAAAAAAAAAAATGCACAAGAAAAATTCAACCAAGCACATTCATCACATGGAAATGTAGTAGAAAGAACGTTTAGAGTTTGGAAAGTAAGATGGCCGATTACAAAGGATATCCCACCAAACTACAAGTGGCCGACCCAAGTCAAACTTATTTGTGCAACAATGGCAATTCATAATTTCATCCGACGAAGTCAGTTCCGCGATATTGCATTTGACTCTTATGATAGATTCACAGATTATATGCCTAATAAAGAGGAAGGATCTTCGTCTCAACAAGCACGCCATGAAAATGATATTGCAGGTGATGACAACGAGATGGAAGTAAGGAGACATAATATTTGTATGTCAATTTGCAGACGAAATTAGAGTTCTTTAAATATCTAGGAAGTTTTATTTTTATTACCTTAATAGTAATTTATTGTATTTTTATTGTAATGACATTTTCTTGTTCCCTTGTGCATTCAATATTAAAAATAAAAATAAAAAACTGAGGTAATGGAAAAATGTACCAAATTAGGTACTAATTATATCAACTTCTATTAATGAAATAACTTTTTCAAAATTTAAAGTGAAGAAAATGACAAAATTACAATTTTTATGTTCATAAGGGCAAAAATGACAATTACACAGTAAGAAGTTATTTTATAACTTATTTACCAAACACTACTTTGCTGCTTAAATTCATAATCTCACAGCTGCACCAAATAAGTTATCAACTTATGTTTACAGTTGTAAATTATAATCTGTTAAGTTATAATTTATAATTATTTTTTTATAATTTTATCAAATAAGGCTTATTTCTAGCTGCCATGTGTCTGTGAGAGAAAAATTGTGGGGGTAAAAAAACAAAAAAAAAAAAAGAGAAAGATGTATGTATCATTTCTGGATTTTAAAAGCTTTGATATGATGCTTGTCATTTCACTTGTTGACTTTCTCAAATAAATAAACAAACAACGAAACAAACTCAACTAAAATGAGATGAGGGCCTTTTTTTTTTTTTTTTTTTAATAAAAAATAAAAATCACTATGAATAGAAATTTTATATAAAATTTTATTCATGATTTATTTTTCTTTAAAAGCTATTAAGAATGGCGTTGAAATTGACAAATATGATAGCTTTGATTGATCTATGAATTATTAAATTTTAACATTGTTAATATAATATTGTTAATTTGTTAATGATATAGCTATCTAGCTTTCTTGATAATTGTATAGCTGGCTTTCTTTCTGCTTTCGGTGGTAATGGATTGGTATCCAATGTACATTGCTTCTCTCTATAAAGAGAGAGTTCCTTTCTCTTGTAATGATATAACACACAATACAGAAACACTCTTTGCTCTCTACCTTCTCTTTCAAATTAAACTTTCATGGTATCAGAGCACATAAACCTGTTCGAAATTTTCTCCTGAGTCCAACGGCACCAAGCCCGTTCTCAGAAAAGCCAACACGCGCCCACACGCGCCGCCCTTAGCCTCTGCGCGTCAACACGACCGCCACCACTCTCACACGCGCTCACACGCGCCAACTCTTGTCGCTCACTTCCGCCACGCGCCCACACGAGCCCACACGTCCGCGGCTCCCATACGCCGCGCCTGCTACCGTACGCGTACCGTGCGCCGCTTTGCTATTGTGCACCCGCGTGCGCCAAACCAGCTCCCGTGCGCCGCGCCTGCGCCTGTCTGCTAACGTGCGCCGTTGCCTTCCTGCTAACGTGCTCCTCCCTGCACTCTGCTAACGTGCGCCGCTGACATCATTGCTGACATCATCTCTATCCAGCATACCTTTCCTTACTATTTTCGACCTTCCGGACTCACTGGTACACTCTATTTTACCAAATTTTGCTCCTACGGATCTATTTCTATTACTTTAATCCTACTCAACTAGTATTATGGATCGTCATGATGCCTCCCATCCCATTTCCGTCATTTTAAATGGTTCAAACTATGTTCTGTGGGCCCAAGCTATGTCCTCTTTCCTCAAAGGCAAGAAGCTCTGGCGAATTGTCACCGGGGATGTGGCTAAACCAGTAAAAGACAGTGCCACTACTGAAACTCCTGTTCATACTGCTACTTATGAAGACCGACTTGAGGAATGGGACAGTAAGAATTACCAAATCATTACCTGGTTTCGTAATACCTCTATTACCTCTATCAGTCTTCAATTTGGCCGCTTTCAGCTTGACTCTGTAACTACTCCTGCGAAAGACATCTGGGATTTTTTGAAAGAACGATACCAGACTACTGGTCTTGCCCATCAATATCAACTTCAGAACCAACTTCACCGCATGCGCCAAGAATCCACTCAGTCCATTAATGACTTCCTTTCTCAAATATACTCTGTTTGGGATCAGCTTGCTCTTTCCGAACCAGCATGGCATGACCCCGAAGATGCCGTTTTATTTACTATCCATCGCAACCAGCAAAGGTTGGTGCAATTTCTCATGGCTCTTACCTCATCTTTTGAGCCCGTACGTGCCTCTCTGCTTCATCGCCATCCATTGCCCACTCTTGAACAAGCAATTTCTGAGTTGCTCTCCGAGGAGACTCGTCTCGGTACTCTTCAAACTCATCATGTGGACTCTGTTCTTGCCACTCCTCCGTCCCGGCCATCCTTTCCCCAGCGGACTACTGCTTGCCTCTACTGTCAGAATCGGGGCCTTCCTTCCACCCATCTCCTGGTCCATTGCCCCGTCAGATCCTGCCGCTACTGCAACAAACTTGGTCCTGGCCATCTGCAACAGGATTGTTTTCGCAATCCCTCTCGCTCATCCTCCAATAGCCACTCCTCTCGCGGTGGCTCTTCCCGGGGAAACTTTCACCGTTCCGGCAATCAGTCTCATCACACTGCTGCTGCTGCTTCCGGGAATCAGTCTCATCACACTGACACTGCCACCTCTGCCGGGTTCTCTGAGTCACCTACTCCATCTACCCCTCGCTTTTCTCCAACAGATGTAGAGGCCATGCTCAAACAGCTTCTCTCCCCATCTGGTACACCTCCTCCTACTGCTTTGTCTGTCATTCCAGGTAACTCTTCTTGGTATTTTGACTCTGCCTGTTGTAATCATATGACCTCCAGTTCTACTATTTTTTCTTCCTTATCTTCCTCTCCTCATATTCCCTCAATACATACTGCTGATGGTTCTCTCATGTCTGTTCGTCATGTTGGTACTGTTTCCACCTCTTCTTTATCCATACCTCACGTTTATCATATCCCTGCTCTTACCTTAAACCTTATTTCCATTGGTCAATTATGTGAACTTGGTCTAACTGTCACATTTTCTGCTACTGATTGTTTGGTACAGGACCCTCAGACAGGGCAGACTATTGGGATCGGCCGTAAGCATGGACGTCTCTATGAACTCATTCACCTTCATGTTCCTGCCTCTCCTCAAATTGCTGCTCCTACATCTACTTCCTCATTATCTCCCTTTCATCTTTGGCATTGTCGCTTAGGGCATATTTCTGTTAATCGCTTAAGGTCTTTGGTTTCTAGTGGACAGTTGGGTCATGTAATTCCCGATAATTTCGATTGTATACCCTGTCAACTGGCCAAACAACCTGCTTTATCATTTAATAAAAGTACTTCTGTTTCTCTTGCACCTTTTGATCTTATACATTCGGACATTTGGAGACCCTCACCTACTACTACTATGGGGGGATCCCGCTATTTTGTTGTTTTTATTGATGATTTTTCCTGGTTTACTTGGCTTTTTCTCATGAAACATAGGTCTGAATTGAAACACATTTATTATCGTTTTGCACAAATGGTCCACACCCAATTCTCCAAAACCATCAAAATTTTTCGCTCTGACAATGCTATGGAATATCGGGATTCAGATTTCCTTTCCTTTCTTCAGCATCATGGTACATTGCCTCATCGTTCCTGTGCTGGCACATCCCAGCAAAATGGCCGCGCTGAACGGAAACATAGGCACATTCTTGACACTACTCGCGCTCTCCTTCTCTCTTCTTCCTGCCCTGAAAACTTTTGGGGCGAAGCTGCCCTCACTGCTGTTTACACTATCAACTGTTCTCCTACACCTGTCATCCATAATCAAACTCCCTTTGAACGTCTGCATGGCACTCCCCCTCCATACGCCAATCTCCGGGTTTTTGGTTCTGCCTGCTTTGTTCTACTTCAATCCCATGAACACACCAAACTTGAACCTCGCTCTCGTCTTTGTTGCTTTCTTGGGTATGGCATTGAACATAAAGGCTTCCGCTGTTGGGATCCTCTCTCTAAACGTCTTCGTATCTCCCGCCATGTCGTTTTCTGGGAACACCAAATGTTTTCCTCGTTATCCTCTTTTCACTTACCCGGACTTTCCACTCCTGCACTATTTACTGATCCTTCCATCGATCTTTTCTCTGCTGATTTTGATACAGGTTCCTCCTCCATCGAGACGCCCTTGCTCACCTCTGATCCTGTCCAGCCTGCTCTCCCTGAAGGTCTACCTCTTGCAACCACACCTCCTTCTCCACCGGCTCTTCCTCCCACCGATCCTCCTCCGGGTCGACCACGCCGGGTAACTCAACCTCCTATCCATCTTCGTGATTATATTGTTGGATCTGCTGCCTTCTCTACTTATGAACCTACCTCCTATCGTGAGGCTTGTACTAATCCTCTTTGGCAGCAAGCTATGACTGATGAACTTCATGCCTTGGATAAAGCTCATACTTGGGATCTTGTTGATCTTCCTCCTGGCAAGACTGCAATTGGCTGCAAATGGGTTTACAAAATCAAAACACATTCTGATGGCTCTATTGAACGCTACAAAGCTCGTCTTGTTGCCAAGGGCTTCAACCAAGAATATGGCATTGATTATGAGGAGACATTCTCTCCTGTTGCTCGGCTTACATCTGTTCGCAGTTTACTTGCTGTTGCTACGGCTCGCCACTGGGGGCTCTTTCAGATGGATGTCAAAAATGCTTTCCTCAATGGTCATCTCCTTGAGGAGGTCTACATGCAACGTCCACCTGGGTCCACTTTTCAACCTCATCAGGTTTGCAAACTACAGCGTGCTCTCTATGGTCTCAAGCAAGCACCTCGTGCTTGGTTTGCTACGTTCAGTTCTACCATTCTTGACTTCGGATTCACCTCTAGTTCCTATGACTCTGCTCTCTTTATACGGACTACTGCTCATGGTACTACTCTTCTTCTTCTGTATGTGGATGATATGATTATCACTGGTAATGATACAGCTGGTATTCTCCACCTCAAACAATTTCTCCACCAACAATTTGAGATGAAGGACCTTGGTACTCTTAACTACTTCTTAGGCCTTGAAGTCTCTCATGATTCTACTGGTTCCTATTTGTCCCAGGCCAAATATGCATCCGATCTTCTGGCTCGTGCTGGTATTACTGATTGCAAAACTGCCTCTACTCCGATTGATCCTCAGATTCGTCTCACTCCTCTCGATGGCACTCTTCTCTCTGATGCTACTCTTTATCGCCAGCTCGTCGGCAGTCTTGTCTATCTCACAGTCACTCGTCCTGACATTGCCTATGCTGTTCACATTGTCAGTCAGTACATGTCGGCTCCTCGCACTCCCCACTATACTGCTCTACTCCGCATTCTTCGCTACCTCAAAGGCACTCTGTTCCATGGTCTTCACTTCTCGGCTTCTTCCTCTCTTGACCTACGTGCCTTTTCCGATGCTGATTGGGCTGGGGATCCTACGGATCGACGCTCCACCACGGGATTCTGCTTCTTCTTAGGGGATTCTCTTCTTGCTTGGCGTAGCAAAAAACAATCTCTCACTGCCCGCTCTAGCACCGAAGCTGAATACCGAGCTCTTGCTGATACTACTCAGGAACTTCTCTGGCTTCGCTGGCTCCTTGCTGATATGGGAGTTTCTTCATCTACTCCTACTCCTCTCTACTGTGACAATCGGAGTGCTATTCAGATTGCTCACAATGATGTTTTTCATGATCGCACCAAACATATTGAGATTGATTGTCATTTCATTCGCCAGCATGTTACTTGTGGAACTGTTCATCTTCTTCCTATTGCTTCAGTCGATCAACCCGCTGATATCTTCACTAAGGCTCATCCTCCTGGCCGCTTTACTGATCTTGTTTCCAAACTCAACTTGGTAGATGCTTTCCCTCCTTGAGTTTGCGGGGGGCTGTTAATATAATATTGTTAATTTGTTAATGATATAGCTGTCTAGCTTTCTTGATAATTGTATAGCTGGCTTTCTTTCTGCTTTCGGTGGTAATGGATTGGTATCCAATGTACATTGCTTCTCTCTATAAAGAGAGAGTTCCTTTCTCTTGTAATGATATAACACACAATACAGAAACACTCTTTGCTCTCTAGCTTCTCTTTCAAATTAAACTTTCAAACATAAATACCAATTAACATTATTTTTTCTTACTTTTCTCTTTCAACAACTTACTAGGATCATAATTTTGAGTCAACAAAATCAGTTTCGGTTACAGCCTTTTTCCTATTAAATGCATCTAGCATTTTTTATTTTTTTAAAAAAAAATTATATTATTATGTGTTATTAAAAAATATACAGATTATTCAGGCTCCGTTTGGCAAGAGCTAAACAGGACTTTTTTGGCTATTTTAGCCACAAAAGATAAAATAGGCTATTTTAGCCACAAAAAACAAAATATCACATCCAACCCATAATCATTACATTCTTCTCTCACAAAAAAAACCAAAAAAGTCAAAAAGCCAAAAAGCCCTTCCCAAACCAAACTTTTTAGCCCAGGCTAAAATAGTCAAAAAAATTAAAAAATCAACCCACTTCCCAAACGGAGGATCAATGTTGTTGATAATATAACCTAATAACATCTGATATAAAATATTTGTATGTCTCTTATATAGTTGGCGAATCTTACAAAAACATGTATGATCTATACCTCGTCAAAACAAAAATTATGAAAAACAGATAGTTATGAAAATGATATTTGTCCATATTATTAGCTATTCAAAAGTCTTCGCAAGCAGAGATTCCCATCTCCCCCAATTCGTCTTTGCTTTCTTTCACAAATCTAATCAAAAGAAAAGAATGATTAAAGGAATTAAATTTCAAATCCCACTATTATCTCCTCAATTATTTGACAACCTCCCCCACATGTTACCATATTATATCCTCCTTCCTCGCTTCTTCTTTTTCAAAAATTTTTTCTAAATATTATAAGAATTACATTAAATTAATTAATTATATATATAAATAATGGAGGAAAAAATAGTTCCTCATCAAAAAGAAATAACAAATCTTTGCTTTTTACAAGCATTGATCTTCTAACTTTTTTAATTAGAATTTTTCATATGAGTCATACACACTATTTTTCTTGTTTTATTTCTTTTTACTTTTATTAAAATTTTACTTTAGTTTTTTTAATTTCTCTCAGCCTTATTCACTGTAGTTGAATGAAAAATTAAATTACAAGTTGACTCAAAATGTAAAATTTAACAGTCAAAATTAAAATAAAATTTTAATAAAAATGCAAACACAACAACCATGGACCCAAAGGTTTCAAGGGCTCATGAACATGATGATGGTCTTCCCTACATGCACCACAACTACATCCCTGCAATTGTGGATATTCATTCAAATTTCCAAAATATAAATAAATAATTAAAATTAAAATTAAAATTAAAAAAATAAATGAATAAATAAACCAACTGAGGCCACAAACACCCATATTCTCTCTCTCTCTCATTATGCCATGGCACACAATAGCCCTATTGGGTTAATTCATTCTTTTCTTTTTACATAGTATCTGCAATCTCAACCATGAAATTGTTGACTTGCTATATGTGAGTACTACGTGGTCACTCTACAACCTCAACAAACTCACACGGTTCTCTTTCATCTGTGAACCACATCAATAAATATCAGTGTTGTTAGGGGTGTACACGGTCCGGATTGATTCGGTTCTGAGAAAATTCAAGAACCGAACCAATCCTAACGGTTCTGTGATTTTGAGAACCAGACCAGACCGTTACACTTGTAAAACCGGACCAGAACCAAACCGAAAAAACGGTTCGGTTTCGGTTTGGTTTACGGTTCCAAAAATTTCTATTTACAAAAACAAATTGTTAATATTAGCAAAATAATTACTCAAACTAATTACATTTAACTCATGATAAAAACTAATAATATTAAGGCATTACTTAATATTACATATCTATATCATTCTAATATCATTAAAATTATAAAAAACCAATTAATAAAAATAAAACTTGATATTATATATATATATATATATATATATATATATATATATATATATATATCTTTTAAAATTCGGTTCGGTTCGGTTAGAACCGCGATTTTTTCATAAAATCCATTAACCGAACCGTTTTTACGGTTCTCATATTTCTTAATCCGAAACCGAACCAATTCTTAATAGAACCGAACCAAACCGTACGATTCGGTCTAGTTCGGTCCGGATTACCGGTTTAAACGGATTTTTGAACAGCCCTAAGTGTTGTTGTATATGTATCAATTTGGTGTGGGTTTCAGTTCAGCTGACGATATGGATCGAGTATGACACGTGGCACAACAGGATATAGACACTTGACAGTAAGATGCCAAATTAAGGTATTGAGACACGTATCGAGAATATCAGTCAGAACGGACTTGATTATTGGTTGTCGCGCTCGTGAATTTTAAAACTATTATCGTCTGTTTGGTAGAATTGTGTAAAAGTGATTATAAATTATAATTTAAAAGATTATGACTTATAACTGTAAACATAAACTGTTAACCTGTTTGATGCAATTGTGGGGTTGTGAATTTAAGCAGCAGAGTAGTATTTGATTAATAAGCTGTAAAATAGTTTTTTACTGTATAATTGTCATTTCTACTCTTATATGATATAAAATTGATTATTTTGTTATTTATTTCAGTTTTAATTTAAAATATATATATATATATATTTCATTAATAAAAGTTAATATAAGCAGTATTAATTAGTATCAATTAATATAAAAATTGATACATTTGTTGACAATGTAATGGAAGTATTATTGTCACAATTATTTTCCATTATAAATTAATTAGTATCAATTAATTGCTTAATTAGTATCAATTAATACTAAAATTATTAATTAGTCTCAATTAATATTAAAATTATTAATTAGTATAAATTAATATTACCATCTAATTTTTATTAGTATCAATTAATATTAATAATCAACAATTGTTATTAATTAGTATAAATTAATAATTAATTCATTACAAAAGTATACAATATTAATTTATTAATAATTAATACCA
The DNA here is from genome assembly GCF_055761805.1 of Camellia sinensis. Taxonomy (NCBI): domain Eukaryota; kingdom Viridiplantae; phylum Streptophyta; class Magnoliopsida; order Ericales; family Theaceae; genus Camellia; species Camellia sinensis. The sequence goes on along the minus strand of NC_138967.1, from coordinate 18,684,710 downwards.
ATTAATATTGATTTTTTTAATTAATATTTATTTTTTTTCTTTTTCTTCAGAAATATACAATTTTTTTATTTTTTAATTAATATAAAAATATACAATATGAATTTATTAATAATTAATACCAATTAATATTTATTTTTCAATTAATATTGATTTTTTTCTTTTTCTTCAGAAATATACAATTTTTTATTTTTTAATTAATATTAATTAATAATATTAATATTTGGGTATGGACGAGGGCATTTAAGTAATTTAGCCCCCCAACACCAGCTACGCGCTTAAGTTAAAAATTTAAGCACTCTCTGACCAGCTTTTGAGATAAGCTGAGAAATAGCTTGATTTAAACTATAAGCTGGTTAACTTAAGCTGCATCAAACATAATATTTTAGCTTAAATTAAGCTAAAAGCTTAAATAAGCGGCTTATAAGCTCTACCAAACAGGCCTTATATGCTCTAAAACAATTTTAACCAGTCTATTTTAAAACAATTTAAAAACTATTAGACACAGCGAGACTCGGTCGATTTTGGCCCAAAATTTTTAACAATGTTTAGGATCACTAACTAGTTTTAGCACTTTTACAGTATTAGTAGACTAAAAAATAAAGATTTAGTTTAACTAATCTAAGTTTACAATCTAAATTAAAACATCTTTATTTATGTAATTTTAATTAGTAATTTTGTACTTAAAAATTACGAGAAGAGTAATATTTAATTGATATTTTGCTGTAGTTGATTCAATTTTTATTTGATATTAGAACTTTAAATTTTATTTAATACTTTTTCTTGTTTTTATAGGTGATTTTTTTTTTTTTTTTTTTGGCAAACTGGATTTTGTTAAATTATAAAAGTAACAAGACCATATTTTTATGTTTTTAAATTTTTATAATGATTTCTTCTTGTTTTGATCTATGTAAGTAATTTAAGCCTCATTTGGTAAGTGGCTTTTTTAGTCAAAAAGTCAAAAAATTACTTAAAAAGTCAAAATGCCAACAACTTATATCAAAAAGTCAAATATTCTTTTTTCTCTCTACTTTTTGCACATCTTTTCGTGAAAAATCAAAAAGTCATCACAAATATACTAGGTTTTTTTAGCCAAAAAACTAAAAAATTACTAAAAAAATATGTTTCCAAACGAGGCCTAATATACAATTTTAGTGACTATATATGAAAGCATAATTTGTACAGGTATTAACAAATTAAAAAAGTTATATAAGTACTGAAAGGATCTTGCAAATAATAGTTCTAAGAATTATCAATAATTAAGAAGTATGCAATGTAAAAATATATACAATCCTAATACACTTTACACATATCCCAAAGCATTTTAATATTTTTTACACATTTTAATACAATTTTCAACCCTAACAATACGCATAAGATTTGTTTTTAGCCTTTTACTTCAAGAATTTGTCTAGGTTTTCTAAGAAAAAACTTGGTCTAGTGTTTGCTAGTCAAGTGATTTCCTTAGAAGGAATCTTATTTCTAGTTCAAAAAAGTACTTAAATAATCAAACACACTTATGCTGTGTTTGGTTGGAGAATTTGGGGAGGAATTTGGAAAGGGAAATAGAAAAGGTGTGTAAAACTAGGTGAAATGTAAGTATATTTTATTTACATTTCACCTAACTTTTCCCTTTCCCTTTCCAAATCCCACCTCAAATCCTCCAACCAAACACAGCATTAGAATTATTAGTTCACTTAAGTAGTGCTAATGGTGCTATATTTTGCAAAAACAATAAGCATACTGACTCATTTCCTCCAAATTGCTCAACTACTAGTTTTTGTTATGTTTTTTTTTTTTTTTTTGGGCAAGTATATACCTGTGTATAAGATTCATTTGAACAATTTACTTTAAAATCAAACTTAGATAACGGGTTTGAGGTTTGAAGAAGAAGACAGGGCCCTTGGGGGATAATCTTTGGGACGTAGTGTCTCATGGGTGATCCATGAAACAGTGTCTCCCACATATATATTTATGTTAAGTGGCACTACAAGAAATGTGGGTATATGAGACGGGACTATTTGCGACGGCACACTTGCCGTCTCAAAAAGTCACTTTTTGCGACGGCAAAAAATGCCGTCTCAAAAAAGCAGAGTATTTGCGACGGCACCATTTGCCGTCTCAAAAAAGCAAAGCATTTGCGACGGTACAATTTGCCGTCTCAAAAAATGAGAGCATTTGCGACGGTATTTTCTGCCGTCGCAAATACTCTGTTTTTTTGAGACGGCAAATTGTGCCGTCGCAAATGCTCTGCTTTTTTGAGACGGCAAATGATGCCGTCGCAAATACTCTGCTTTTTTGAGATGGCATTTTCTGCCGTCACAAAAAGTGACTTTCGTGTTTTTTTTTTAATTTTTAGTGAATATTTTTAAAATTTTAAATATTTTTTTTAGATACACCTTACTTAGATGTATCTAAAAAAAAATTATGAAAAAATATTTTTAAAAAATAATAAATACATAAAAATACAAAAAAAAAATGTATTGTATTTTTGGTATTTAGTGAATTTTTTTTTAAAAAATTTACAATTTTTTTTAATTTTTAGGTGTATTTATATTAGGCGTGTCTAAAAATTAAAAAAAAATACTTAAAATATTAAAAAAATTCAGTAAAAACAATATAACACGAAAAACAAGAAAGTATAATTTTCTCAAAAGAGTTTTTGGAAAACTCTAACCTAGCATAGTGATTGTGGTTTTGAGACAGCTTCATATATATACATATACAGTCACAAAATGGTTTGAATAAATTCTAGTACTTTTTTCTTTCACAAAAAAAAAAATTTAAAAAACAATGTCTTCTTACTCTTTTGATGTAACATTTATCTTTTCATTCATTTTTTCATCTTCATGTCTCTCTGCCTCTATCTCTCTCTCTTCTCTTTATCTCTTTCACTCATCACTCTTCTCTCTCTGTCTGTCTGTTTCTCTCTCATTTTCTCTCCGTGTCTCTCGCCTATCTCTCTTCTCTCTATCTCTCTCATCTGTTTTCTCTCTCTATCTCTCTCGCTCATCTCTCTTCTCTCTATCTCTCTCATTTCTTTTCTCTCTCTCTTATCTTTCTCTCTCTCTCGCCCATTTCTCTTATCTCTCTGTCTCTCTCCTTTTCTGTGTCTCTCTCTTGCTCATCTCTTTTCGCTCTATTTCTTTATCTTTTTGTCTATCTTTCGCTCATCTCTTGTTTCTCTCTTTTTTTCTATCTTTCCCTCTATCTCTATCTCTCTCTCTCTTTCTCTCTCTATCTCTTTTTCTGTCTATCTCTCTCTCCCTGTCTCTTTCTCACTCATCACTCTTTCTCTCCCTTACTCATTACTCTTCTCTCTCTGTCTGTCTGTCTATCTGTCTTTCTCTCTGTGTATCTCTCATTCATCTATCTCTTCTCTCATCTCTTTTCTCATTTATTTTCTCTCTATCTCTTTTGCTAATCTCTCTTCTCTTTATCTCTCTCGCTCATCTCTCTTCTCTCTATCTCTCTCATCTCTCATCTTTTTCTATCTCTCTCGCTCATCTCTCTTTTCTCTATCTCTCTCTGTCTCTCTCGTCCATCTCTCTTCTCTCTATGTCTATTTTCTGTCTCTCACTCTCTGTCTCTCTCTCTCCTACTGTGTTTGCGTTGCTCACTTTCTCACTCTCGTCTTCTCTATTTACTGAGCTCCCTCTCGATTTATCGATCCACTACAAGAAAATGCACTTTTAGCGACCACTTTGTCTCTCTCTCGCTCATCACTCTGTCTCTCTTATCTCTCTCTTCTATCTGTCTCTCACTCATTTCTCTCTCTCACCACCCATCTCTTCTACCACCTTTACCACTATTGCAAACACCATTCCACCACCACCACTACTTCCACTGTCGCCACTTCACCATTACTACTACCATCGCCACCACTCCACTACTACCACTACTGCCACTACTACTACCATTCCCTCTTTTTCACCCCTGCCACTCCATTTACACTACCACTACCACAACTTCACCACTAATCTCTTTCGCTATCACCATCACCACCACCACCACCACTATTGCCACTCAATTTCCTCTACCATAAAAAATTAGATCGTGATTTTTAGTAACCCAAAAAAATAGGTCACAGAAAAATATTTTTCATTAACTACAGAAAATTAATTTTTATTTTCGTGAAAAATATTTTTCATTAAAATATTACCCCTACTTCTACCAAATAAAAAATAATAATATTTTTTTCATTAAAATAAAAATGAAACAAATAAATTTTCAATCTTAGTAACTAAAAAAAAAAAAAATTTAAAAAATTCATTAACTACAAAAATATATATATTTTAACAAAAAATAAAATTTTTTAACGACGATAACCCCGTCACAAAAAAAAAAAAAATTAACGATATTATTTTATTATTTAAATTTCATTTGTGACTAAAAAAAAATATTTTCTTATTTTTTATTACCGCCCATTTTTTTTTCTCAAACCCCAAACCCAAAAATCCCTACCCCGCCCCCCCCAAATCCCTAATTGCACCGCCCCTTTTTTTCCCATTCCCGCCCCCCCCGCCCCAAATCTCCAATCTCAAACCCCAAACCCAAAAATCCCTACCCCGCCCCCCCCCCAAATCCCTAATCTCAAACCCACAAATTCCCAATCTCAAACCCAAAAATCACTACCCCCCCTCCCCCCCAAAATCCCCAATGTCAAACCCACAAACCCACAAATCCCCAATCTCAATCCCTACCCCACGGCGAGCGGCGGAGGAGTAGCGTCGGAGCAGCGGAGGAGGAGCAGTGTCGTCGGAGGAGCAGCATCGGAGGAGCAGCAGCGTCGGAGCAGCATCGGAGGAGCAGCTTTGAGTTTTATGTGCAAGAAGAATGATCTGAACTCTTCTTAGGTATGTAACCCTGCTTCTTTTGATCTCTCCTTAGTGAAGATTATGTTTGTATGAACATGAATGGTGATGGATGTCAGACTGGGTAATTATATTTATAGTTTCAGACTCAATATATCAAAGAATTCTAATATTCTGGTTGATTGATTTCATGTTTTAGTAATTTATATGTTGGTTGATTCTAATTCTAATATTTTTTTTCTTGCCTGATCCTTAATTTTTTTTCCAAATTTTATTGAACTGCATTACTTTTGAAAATGGAAGAAAAAAAATTTAAACTATGGTTGAGCAGTCTCTCAAGTCTAAATAGTTTGGTCCGAAAAAAAATCAATTCTAGATCAGGGTTTTTATTCATAAATTAATAATTGACTAATAAAATAGTTTGATTTTGAAGTACAAATTAGAAAGTAAGCAAAAATAGTAACTCTATGGCCTATCCTGATTAAATTATTTTATATAAAGATATATATATATATATATATATTTTAAATTATAGAAACATTTGAACAAAATTATTTACAATTAAAAAATTAAAATAGTGGCCTATAATTTGAACCATAAGATTGGCTTTATAGTTGGCTGGATTAAGAAGAGTTTACCCAAATATTAGATTGGTCTAACTTGATCTTAACTGCATCCTCACCATAAGGTAACACAAATAATTCTACACGTATATATACTATATAAATTATTGAAGATTGAAATAAGATGCATCATATGGTTGAAAAATCAAATTATTTTTTACAACTCGTATTTATTCATTCAAATTTTCTAAAATTTTCGCATTGAACTATTAAAATTATTTTTATAAAAAATTATCTCAAACTAATTTTTTAATTTATATGCATTTATATTATTTAAGAAAAAAAATTACATTAGCAATGTATAAAAAATTTAGAGGGCCAATTACATTTTTCTAATCATATTTCTTGGTAAAATCGTTAAAAGTTGTCATAAGCATTGCATTTTGATATTTAAGTTGTTTAGTAGAATATTTTCATTTTAAGTTACGTCTTGCAAAATGAAGCTTTTTAAGATTAATATTTAGCCTTAATATGTCAATTTAATTTTTAAGGATTTTCTTTTTAATTATTACTCTCGCTTTTCTAATTTATACATATGTGTTTATGTGTATGTATGATTTATTCAGAAAATTAAAATCCTACTATTATCCAGTGACTTGGATGTTCCTCTTGTTCTCTTCACTTGGCTTTTGTGTAGTAAGGGACATTGATTTAATTCTTACTTCATATTTCACTTGTAAGTTGGTAGATTCAGGCTTCATGATTCACCGGTACAGAACCAGAGATTTTGCACATTGATGCAGCTTGTTCTCCTTTTTCTGGTAAACTAGATAAAAGTTTGTAGAAAATAGTTAGTACCATAGTGTCTAAAGCTGTATGAGCTGAGAATGTTTTTGCCATCATAGTTACCGAACTGTTCAACTAAATATTTTCAGTGTCATAATGCCAATTTTTGTGGTTTAAGCAGTGGTCTTTTGCCTTCACTAGTTGGGATAAGTCATGTTGCAATCCAATTTCCAGCTTATGAAAAGATCAAGTCCTACTTCGTGAAAAGGGGTAAGGTTTTCTTCTTGCCATTCTTTCTTTTCCTCTTTCCTTTTTGAATCGACTGTAGATGTTAATCGAATGTGATTATGAGATGTGATTGATGATGATCATACTTGATGGTTCAGATAATACAACCACCAGTAAGCTAAGTCCCGGGAAACTTGTGATTGCCTCAGCAGTATCTAAATTAGTTGCCTCTGTAATGACTTACCCCCACGAGGTAAGTGTCTGGATTTTCTCATCTGTGACAACCAAGATTTCTATCTTCACGTGTATGAATATATAAATATATATATAGATATAGACATGTGGACATAGAGGTTGTGCAACTAACCTATTTAGAACGACTCCATCTGCTGTTATAACATTTACCAGCTACGAGATGATACATAGGCTTTTGCAGCAGATTTTACCTCCAGAGGAGAGGAATTCAGTGGCCAAACCTGAATCTGATGGCCATATTAAGCCTAAGGAGGAAAATTTCACGACTAGAGAAAATGAGGATACAAAAATTTTACGAAAATCGCAAACCCATCTAGTAAGATAACCACAACAGTTCCTTTTGGGAAGCCCTGATAAAGAGCTATGGGCTGAATAGTGACAATTGTTTGTCTGCCATATTATGTCACAGTGAGGAATAAAAGTAGTTTTGCAATTTTTTTATAAACTTGTGGTTTAATTGTAGTCTTCTTTTATAATGTGTTTTAAGTTTCTTTTTATAAACTTGAATTTTTTTATTTTGGGGGATATTGTACAAGAACTTTGGCTAGTTTAATATGGTTAAATGAGGAAGCACCTGTTTGGTGCTTGTGAGAGAGGCTAGAATAGGAGTAAATCCACATGGAATTTTCAACACATCATTGATAAAAACTATCAACATTTGTCACACCCCAAGGTAGTTGTTTCTTGTTTATTGTTAGATAGATCAATAGTTTACGCAATCCTTCTCTTTGCCTTTTCAATCTTCATATTTATCTTCTACGGTAAAGACATTTTCCAACATGAGCAGATGAAACCTCTATCTTCTGAAGGGTCTCAATCTCAACAGGTTTGTCATCTTCTTCCGAATTCCCTTCTCAGTTAAATTATGATGAAGATCTCGCTTTTTGTTAATTTGGAGAGCTGGGTTTTGTTTTGTTTTTTTTTGTTTTTTTAATGTTGTTTGTGTTGATGGGTTGTTGTGATTTGGTAAAAAAATTGGTGTGTTGAAAAACATCCTTAACTTGGTCATTTAGAGAATTGCGTGTTGGATATGTTGATTGGTAAAAAATTGGGTTTTTCCTGAAGGCTGTGTTTGGATTTGGATTATGAATTTGAGTAGTGATTTGGAAAGGGAAAGGAAAAGGAGAGTAAAATATAAGATATTTTATTTATTCATTTTTTTCTGCTTCTTTTCATTTTCCAAATCCCTACCCAAGTTCAACCCAAATTCTTGATCCTAAAGCTGTATCATGGTGGCATTAATGGTTTTCATGATTTTTTTATTTTTTTTCCTTTGGTATTTGCTAGTTTGGGCTGTCTTTTGGAATTAGGTCATTGTCTTCGCATATGTTAGGTTATTGTTGTTGACTTTTGCCGATCATTGTCAATTTTAATTTTAATTTTAATTTTTTTAAAGTCAGAACTGCATAATTGGATAATCAGGAATCAGGATATGTTGATATTTTACTCCATTTTCTTATACTTTCGGAACCAGTGCCGCCAGGAAGTCTCTAAATCTTCAAAGAGAGAAAACTATAAGGAGCAACAGATTTTCTATTACCTATGTAAAATGAACAGTCACATTGGAACTGAGTGCAGTGTGTCAAACAGGGTTACTTTAAGATATTTATATGAACATATATATAAGCTGCAATGTGTGTAGATTATGTGATAAAATACCTTAAATTTTAGTTGTTTTACTTGTCTGAAAAAACATGTCTGTTTTTAGCGTTTGTCTCATGTCCATGGAAAATTCCGAAAACATGGTTAATGAATCCATATCGGTTTTGGAAGTTACATGTGTTGCTTCCTGAACTTCAGGCATTTTCAAACATGGACCAATTCTTGTTAAATGAGAGTTACATGTTTCCTCTTGATGGTTTGTCCTTAGTTTAATTAGGGGTAATTAGTCTGCTGGGGCAGAAGGGAGGGTCAAGAGGGGTGGGGCAGTAAAAAGAAGGTGATAGGGAATTGGAAAATTTAAAATATTAAACTTTAGTTGTTTTACTTGTGTGGAATTACATGTTTGTTTTTAGTGTTTGTCTCATGTCCATGGAAAATTCTGAAAATATGGTTAATGGATCCATATCTGTTTCGGAAGTTGCATGTGTTGCTTCCTAAACTTCAGGTATTTTCAAACATGGACCAATTCTTATTACATAAACTGAAAGTTACATGTTTCCTCTTGATTGTTTGTCCTTAGTTTAATTAGGGGGAGGGTCAAGAGTGGGGCAGTTAAAAGAAGGTGATAAGGAATTTGAAAATTTAAAAGCTGGTATTAATTATGATGGTAGGTCAAAGGAAGCTAGGGTTAAAGAAGTTTTCTAAATGAAGATTATTAGTTGGAATGTCAGAGCTCGTAGCTCCATTAAGAAACGGGGTGGTTAAAGAAGTCTTAGTTGGTAATCCTACAAGAACCAAAATATTCTGTCTTGACAGGAAATTGATAAATAATGTTTGGAAATCTAGGTGTAGGAAGTGGGTTGTTTTAACTTCATGTAGTACTTTGGGTTTGTTTTAATGATGTGGGATGAGAAGGTTCATAGTGAATGTTAAAACAATAATGTGAGAATTTGTAGTGTTTGTGAGATTTAGGGAATCTTGATAGTCACAAATGGTGCTGGGGTGTATGGTCCTAATAAACCCCATATATATATATATATATGTAGTTGTTTCTTGTTTATTGTTAGATAGATCAATAGTTTTAAACTATTTATATTACAAAAAAAGAAAAGAAAAAAGAAAGTGTAATTAATACTTTAAATCTGAACTCATGGTTAACTTACCAACACCCATGGCTTTAGTCATATTGTTACTATTTCAATGGGGGATTGGATTGGAGCTTGGAAGCCATGAGACAGGCTGTTATTTTGAGTCATTTGAATAGGCAGTTGGGCTTTATGAGGTTAATATGTATGTTGATTTATCAGTCAAAATTGTCATGTTAAGAACAGTTAACGGTGAACATTTTTTCATTGTGTTTGCATTCGTACATTTTCAATGAAATTCTTGTAAATCATTGAAGCTTTATTTCATAAAGTTTCACTTCTCATAGTGTTTATTGCAACCAAGAGAGATTATTTTTTGTATTCCGCCATTGCTTTCCCTATCTCAGTTGGAGCTAAGATATTGTGTTTGGTTAAACATATAGTTTTGGTTTGTCTGTATATTATATTTTTCTTTAATTATTATTTCAAATTATGACTATTAAGTTCAGTTTCACCTATACATATTTACTCAGCTTGGAGATTTTGTTTTGGTGCAGCAAGGAAAGGGATAATGGTTTTTGCTCTGCATGAGGAGCTTGATCTCACAGAGCTAGTTGGGGATTTCAAAGTTCATATTCAGATCACCAAGGAGACTTTCAAGACTTTCAATGGTATACCAGCTAGACTCTTTCCAATCCATAACCGACAACACCACCACCAAAATTAGCTCCACCTTCAGTTTGTTCTTCATTTTTTTAAGCCAATAAGCTTTCCACTTCGCTCATGATGGGACCTGAGCTTTGTTCCTAATTTACAAGCATTGGAGAGCTTTGTTCCTAAATATCCAATGTGCTGATTGATGAATTTTAGATTTTATTTTATTATTTTATTTTTTTTTAGGATTTGGGTGAATTTTATAATTTAAATATGCTTTTATGAACATGTACAGTTTAATTGTTTTTTGTAAAATATTGAATTTGATGGTTTGATCAATTTTTATTTTTGTTTTTTGTTATGATGTTTTTGTGAATGGAATGTAAATAATCAGCTCTTAGAGAGAGAGACGGCACCACCGTCGGAAAAAATAGAAAATTTTAATATTTCTATTAATTTTGTTACAGGTTTTACTTTTTGCGACGACATTATACTGTCGCAAAAAATAGAAATTTTATTATTTAAAATAGAAATTTTAATATTTTTTGAATATTTTTTGCGACGGTATTATACTGTCGCAAAAAATAGAAAATTTCATATTTTTTATACTTTCTGCGACGGCACCACACCGTCGCAAAAAAGTGTTTTTTTTTTTTTAAAAAAAGATTATTGGCGACGGTATTTTTTGCCGTCTCAAATAACATTTTTAGCGACGGTAAAATAGAGCCGTCGCAAAAAAGTCAAGAAATTTCAAACGTTATTAGCGACTGCACGTGCCGTCGCAAAAAGACAAAAAATGCCGTCGCAAAACATTAGCGACGGCACTTACCGTCGCAAAAACTCTTTTGCAACCCCTGCAGTTGCGACCCCCTCTTGCCGTCGCAAAAAGTCATTTTGCTGTCGCAAAAAGTATTAGCGACGGTATTTTACCGTCGCAAAAAGTCAATTTTTTTTGTAGTGTGGGAAGTATGTTTCACAGGGTCAGCCAACCACTTCTGCAATTATTGTGTTTTCAATTTCATATATAGATTTTAATGCCCATTAACTCATAATTATTGGCAGTTGGTGCACTTCACCGCACTTCAGGTTCCTAGAATAGCCACGTGAAGGGTTTTTTATTTGGGCATTCACCTATAAATTTTAAAATCAGAACTTATAAACTAACTAGCCTCACAAATAGACACATAAGTCTTTATTTATGTAAATTGATATATTTATTATTATTTTTATGATATTCTCAATTTAAAGATTTTCTTTTTAATTTTACTTATTTATGTTACATTTTAAAAAAATAATCTAAAAAGTTTTTGTAATCACATTGCTAGCTTGAATAAACCATATTTTACATTTAATCCACCCAAAATGTAGCATGCCCAATATGGAAATCAACCCTTATGGCACATTTAAAAATCACCATTCAATCCGCCCTAATTTAAAGATTCCCTCCTTAATTTTAATTGTTTATGTCACATTTTAAAAAAATACACTAAGGGGTTTTGTAGTCACATTGCAACTAAGGCATTTGACATAGTGGTTGTGTAACACCATTTGTGGTGTGAGATCTCGAGTTCAACTCCAATAGAGAGGAGTTTGATGCTCTTTATGATGGTTTATTTCTCTCTCTCTCTCTCTCTCATTATGGGGGCTTATGTCCTTAGTGGTGGTTGTATTGGACTTGGACTAGTTTGGTTTATTAGTTGTTAGGCTTTGTTGACTTTCTAACTATTGCAGATTAGTGATTTATTTGATGATATAAATATTTCTCATATTTGTAATCACTCTCCTATCTATTAACAAAAAAGGAAAGAAAAAAGTCACATTGTTGATTTGGACAAATCACATTTCACATTCAATTCACTCCAAATGTAGCATGCCCATTATCAAAATCAATCTTTATGCTACATTTCAAAAAGAATAAAGCTTAGTAGCTCGAGATTTTTGAGGCTCGACTGGCCCAAATTTCAAAATGATGTCATTTTGAATTTTTTTTTTTTTCCTTTTCTTTTCTCTCTGAAACAGAGAGAAAAGGGAAGATAGAAGAGAAAAAAAAGAGAGAAGTGTGAGAAAGAGAGAAGAGGGAGGAAGAGAGAAGAGAGATGATGGGCTGTGTACGCACAAATCTATGTGTATATGTATACACAGAGCAACGGTGATGGTGATGGGCAGCGATGACGGAGGGTTTGCGATGGTGATGGTTGTCAATCTCTCTTCCTCCTCTCATTCTTCTTCCTCTCCTTCTTCTTCTACTCTTCTCTCTTCTTCTTTCCATTTCTTTTCTTCTTCTTTCTTCCTCTTTTTCCTCCTTCTTCCTCTGTTCTTTGATTTTGATTTTGATTTTTTTGATTTGTGTAGATTTGGTAGATCTGTGTAGATTTGGTTTTTTTTTTTGATTTTTTGATTTTGATTTTTTCGAAGAGCAGAGCAGAGCAAGGGAGGAAGAAAGAAAAGGAAGAAGAGAGGGGGAGGAAGAAGAAGAAAAAAAAAGGTCGTTTTGGCACCTCAAGCGATTCGAACCACGGTGAATTCGAGCTACCTAGCGGGATTGTTTCAAAAATCACATTCCACATTCAATCCACTCAATTTGAAGATTCTCTCCTTAATTTTAGTTGTTTATCTCCAATGGTTTGCCATTTGAAATGTAATAGTAGCTGCCATTGAATTTTGATGCTCCAATGACAAAACATAGCAGCTGCCAAATTTGAGAAATGCCAAAGCTTGTGTCAAATTTGACACAAGCTTTGGCAGCTGCCATTCATGCCAACTAAGCCAAAACCAACGATTTCCCTCCCTCCCTCCATCCTTCCATCCCTCCCTTCCTTCATGCCAACTCAGCCAATTCATCAAACAGATTCATAGAAAAAAAATTATTATCTGTTTGTCAATTTGATTCATCAAACAGATTCACAAAAAAAAAACAAATGCAAAAAAATTACAGATTCACAGATTCATCAAACAGATTCAAACAAATCCAAATCCAAAAAAATTACAGATTCATCAAACAGATTCACAGAAAAAAAAAAACTGATTAATTCACAAAAAATTGAATTGATGAATTAAAAAACCAATCAATCTATTTGAGAAGATCGGGGTAGAGATGAATGAAATGAGAACAAAAATTAAAAAATAATCAACCAGGGCGTAAACTGATTAATTCACAAAAATTAAAAAATCAGTCAAAAATTTAAAAAAAAATTGATTAATTCACAAAAATTAAAAAACTAATGGAATGAAATGAAGGCCTTTGAGAAGATCGGGGTAGAGATGAGGGGCGTAATGGATCAACCAGGGCCTGAGATCAGTGGAAAGAGATCAGTGGAGAATCTGTTTCACTATTCTACTGGAAAGATCATCAGTGGAGAATCTGTTTCACTACTCTGCTGGAAAGATCGGGCTTGAGAATTAGTGGAGAGATCAATGGCGTAATGGATCAACCAGGGCTTGAGATCAGTGAAGACCTTTGCTGGAACTCGCACTACTCTGCTGGAAATCGGGACCGAACTCAAAATCGGGACCGGGCTTAGTGGAGAGAGATCGGCTTGGTTTGGGTTTGATTTGGAAGATTTGAGGAGAGAAGATGAGAAAAGAAAAGAGAAAAATGAAGATCGGTAAGGGCAATGAAGGAAGGGAGAGAGAGAAAGAGAGAGAGCTTTGTGTATAGATAGATAGATCCGACTCAAACAGGAGGGTATATACATAGATAGATAATGCACGGATTGTTCTAGACAGATGGATGGATGAGCCGTTGGATCATATAATCCAACGGTGCTATTTTGTGAAAGGAATGCACATGGGTTTGAGCAACGGCTCTTTTTCATCCTTTTTCAAACAACAGATATAAATTAACGGACATTTTTTCCAAACGGTCATATTCTGTATTTCTATAAATAAAAACTCTTCATCTCAATTTCATTTCACACCAAACATTTTAAATTTCATTTTTTTTTTCTCTTCTCTTTATCTGAATTTTATTTCACACCAAACTTAACAAATTATTTTCTTCTTTGTTTTTTCACATAATCACTATGGAAGGTTCATCAAAAATGAAGAGAGGAAAATCATTTATCACTCAAGAAGATGTGGCAATTCGTAGAGCTTGGTGTCACATTATTGAAGACCCAATTGTTGGGAATTCACAATCTCATGCTTATTTTTTGGGAAGAATTTTTGAAAATTATTGTTCATTGCAGAATGATCGCTCAAGAACACAAGTGTCTATCTCATCTCGATGGGGTGTAATCATGAAATGTTGTAACAAATTTCGTGGGTGTCTAGCGCAAGCCGAAAATCTACATCCAAGTGGGGCATCACAAGTTGATATAGTAAGATTTCATTTCCATTTATTATGTTAGTTTTTTATTTGTCTTACATAAAAATTAACTGATTAATTAATTTAATGTTTTATTGATATAGATGCTTCAAGCAAAACTGTTATACATCAAGATGAAAACAAACATTTTCTTTTTGAATATTCTTGGCCAATCTTGCAAAACAATATCAGGTGGCAAGATATAACTCCTACGAACACGGTGAAGTCAAGAATACATACACCGTTTTCCCCTAATTCAACCCCTGATTCCTCTATGGATAACAGCATTTCTCTTGAAGATGACACCAGTCCAAGTGTTGGTAACAATCCAACAGTCGGTGAGGGCAGTGTCTCTGCAAAGGGTAAAAGGCCGATGGGTAGTAAAAGGCCGATGGGTAGGAAATCTGCAAAAGAATTATTTCGGAAAAATCAAGTCGCTCAAGCTGAAGTTCAAAAAATGGGCACACAATTGGACACATTTAACCAACACCTTGTTGAGAAGGAAAAGAAAAAAGAAGAAAAAAAGATTCAAGTATTGCAGGAGATGAAAGAACTTCAGATGAAAAAACATGAGTTTGAGATCAGAAAACAAGAACATGAGATGAAAAAGGAAGAACATATGATAATGACTACGGATATTTCTCATTTGGACCCTCAGATGAAAGCGTATTACACAATGCGAAAAAATGAGATTTTCGCTAAATGGTCCTCAAATGTGAGCAGCCCAAATTTTTATTTCCCCCTACCTCCTGATGAATAATTATAGGATAAATGTTAGTCTTTATTTTTTGCAATATCATTTATTTTTTGATGTAATTTTTAGTCTTTATTTGCAATGTAATTTTTATTTTGTAATGAAATTTCATGTTTTTTTTTTTTTTTAGTATTTTGTACTTGACAATGTAATATTATTTTTTCAATGTATAATGTCCACTAATTTGTATTATAATTTAATATTTTCAACAAAGTATAATGTAAAAAAATAAATATATTTTTTCAAATGAAGGCAATAAAAAGATAAAATACTTTAGCTGATATTAAATGACGATAATTTTATTATAATAAAAAGACATTATAATATAAATATATAATTTTTTTCAATTTTTCCAATTTTTCATTTTTTTATATTTTTTATATTTGTCTAGTTGGGAAAAATATAAATATATAATTTTTTTAACAAACAGATAAAAAAATGTCACAAAAGACAAAAAATAAACAAAAATAAAATCACAAAAAACCTATATCCAAACAACACCTACAACCTTGGAGGAAAAGTTGGTTGATATTTGTTAAAGATAGCAAATGACCATTGGAACACCATTACTATAATTTGACAAAATAATACTATTTATTGTCAAATTATAACAATAGTAATAACAAAATAACAACTACTATTGGAGATACTCTAAGCATCGGTAGACAACAATGGACCACCGCCGCCCAAATTTGACCAATAATAATATTTGGGCTTATACTATGCCTCCGTTTGGGAAGTGGGTTGGCTTTTTGGCTTTTTGGCTTTTTTGGCTATTTTAGCCTGGGCTAAAAAGCTTGGTTTGGGAAGGGCTTTTTGGTTTTTTGGCTTTTTTGGCTTTTTTTGTGAGAGAAGAGTGTAATGATTATGGGTTGGATGTGATGTTTTGTTTGTTATGGCTAAAATAGCCTATTTTGTTTTTTGTGGCTAAAATAGCCAAAAAAAACCTGAAAAAGCCCTTGCCAAACACAGGCTATGTATACTAGCGGTGAAGCGTGAAAACTTAATATAAAAAATTTATAATATATTTTTATATAAAATGATATAGATGATTAGAATTTTGAATGCAATTTACAAAAATGAAAAAGATGAAGTAAATCGGAGAGGGGAGGGAACCTCTGCCAGTGCTGGCATCAATGTCTTCTTGAAAGGGTACTGCTAACAAATGTTTTTGGACACACAAAAATATGTAAAAGTGATGAACACAAGATATTTTCATTAATCACTAGTGATAGTGGCTTAGTGGAGAAAGTATTCATTTTCACACGCGTGACTCAAGTTCGACTCTTAGAGGAGCAAATTTGTTGCTTCACAACTGACTCTCTATAGAGATTTCGCCCTATATTCTGATCAAAACCTAAACTTGTCTGTTGCGTATGATTGAGTTCCGTTAGTACTTCAATAATAGGTCCCTTCCTATAGATTGAGTCAAATCAAGTCGACAACTGATTACTCTGAAACCTGGACCCATGAATGTAGCGGTGACAAATCAGAGCATTTTTTTTTTTTTTTGTTAAAAAAAAAAGTCATTTTCACTAATTTAAAACAATTTTCATAAATTTTATCATTTTTCGACAAATATTACAAAACACATTTAATAGGAATTTTATTATTAAAGAGTGCCCTAAGACACTCGTTACCATTTTTCATTACTAAATGAACAATATTAAAGATTCAAAAAAATTATTTAAAGAAATATCTAAAAAGAGTATTAAGTATTTTAGATATAAATCTTACTATACAATGATTAAGTTTAAATCACGTATCAATTTTTTGAGTAAAATTTTAAATGACATTTCTGAATTTCAATCTTTTCTGTCATCAAATTACAGTCACCTTGAATTCATTCCCGCCACCATAAATGCGCCAAATCACATGAAACACATCAAACAACCAAATTGATGTTTCGTGGAACTTGGCCTCCATTTTAAAGAGCAGTTGTACAATTTCAGAAAAATAGATCTAAAAATTATTCAAAATCAACAATTAAAAATTATTTAGAATAATTTGAGTTGTGCATTTGATTATAAATTTTGAAAAAAATTTAATTTTTTAATTAAAATTATAATTTTAAAAGAGAATTAAACGCAACTTAAATTAATTTATATGTCATTTCACAATTACAAAATTAAACGTCTAGGTAATGTCTAGTACCTTTTGTGAATAATAATGGTTGAAAATTCTAATTTGAGAGGTCTAATGTCAACTCTAATGATGTAGAGCGTATTCATGTGAAGATAGAGTCCACACTCTTCTCTCTATCTCTCTCTACTCTCTCTTTCTTTCACCTCACTAAAACTCTATTTAAAACTCTTAAATTAGAATTATATATCATTACTCTTTCTGCGAATGTCTAGGATTTTCAGCCATTTGAAATCTACGCGTTGACTTTTTTCCGATGACTATGTACACTACATGTACATGTGCCCTTTCTTCAATGTGAGTCACTTAAGTAATAAAATGAATTGCATACACTTTTTGTCTTAGGCTTCGTTTGGTAAGGAAGTTTGGGGTTATTTTAGTCACAAAAAATAAAATAAGTTATTTTAGTCATAACAAATAAGACATCACATCCAATTCATAATTATTACACTTTTTTCTCACAAAAAAAGTCAAAAAAATCAAAAAAGGCAAAAAACTCTTTCCAAACCAAATTTTTTAGCCCAAACTAAAATAGTCAAAAAATTCAAAAAGCCAAAAAGCCAACCCACTTCCCAAACGGAGGCTCAAAATAATAATTTTTTTCAAGTAATTCAAAAAAAATTTAATAGTATAATTATTACATTTCAAAATATTAATTTTTTAAAATTATTGTTTGATAACATATTTTTTAAAAAATATTAATTGTCATAATTATATTTTTTATGTTATTAATAAATTTAAAAGAAGGGTAAAATAGTAAATTCATATTATTTTATTCTTTTATTTTTGAAAAGAGACTAATATTTTGAGATAATGAAAAATAAAATAAGGGATTAATATTTTGAGACCAAAACAATGTTAGAAATACTAAATATAAGAAAATTAAGTAAATAAAAACTTATGTATCTAGAATTTGAATTTATAGTATGAGTTTAAATTTCGTGCTGTTGTGAAATCAAACCTAGAATGAATTCGGTCCATAGATTTCAAAATTTGTAAAATTTTCCACGTAATTTTCTTAAGTACATAACTTGTTAATTTTATATTTACAATTTTTTTGGGGGTACATGATTTTATACTTACATTTCATATATAAAAATCTTTACAAAAAAGCCAACAATGTGTGAGTATGTTAAAGATGACCCTAATTAAGGGGTTGTTTGGGGTGTCCTAAATAAGTGTACTTTTTATCTTTTTGGACTAAAAAATTGAGGAAAAAAATATGGATGTTTGGGTTAATTTTTTGACTTTTTATGAAAAAATGTGTAATAAAAAATTGTAAAAATTGATTTGTAGGGAAAAATTAGGATTGGGAGTTATGCAGCCGTAATTGTTGACTTTTGGTGAATAGTGTTAACTTTTTAACTTTTTGAGTAACTTTTTTGACTTTTTGACTTTTTTACAATATGCCAAACTTGGCCTAAGAGAAGTTTTGACTTAAGACTAGAGGTGTAAAAATGGCCCGGGCGGCCTGAAACCCGCCTGCGGCTCGAGGTGGGCCCTACTCGTTTCGGCTTGATTAACCCCGAACTTGAGCCCAACCCCAGACCTTGGGCTTAGGCTTGAGCCTTCCATTTGAAGGCTGGCCCGGCTTGGCCCACTCGGCCCTCCCTCTCTGGTTCTGTCTGCCAATGGTCAAATTTCAAAAAAAAAAAATTAAAAAAAAAAGGCTTACAAGTTGGAACGGTTAAATAATAAAAAAATAAAATAAAATAAAATAAAGGCTTGCAACAACGGTAAAATAAAAAAAATAATTAAAAAAAAAAGGTCTGTCTTTTCCTTGCACAGGGAGGCAGAATTGATGTCTGCGCCCTGTCTGCTGCCCTATCCCCTACCCCTTGTTACCTTGTCATGCATCACATCATCGCAATTTACAATGAAAAAAAAAAATTAAATGTCTACACCTCGGTAAACTAAAAGAAAAAAAAATTAAGCCTCTGTTTGGGAAGTGGGTTGGCTTTTTGACTTTTTTGACTATATGAGCCTGGGCTCAAAAGTTTAGTTTGGGAAGTGCTTTTGGCTTTTTGACTTTTTTGATTTTTTTGTGAGAGAAGAGTGTAATGATTATGGGGTTGGATAGGATGTTTTGTCTATTGTGGCTCATGAGCCTATTCTGTCTTTTATGGCTCATTGAGCCAAAAAAGCCCAATGAGTCCTTGCCAAACCAACCCTAATAATAAGAATAATATTATAATTTAACGATCGTACTACCGTTTAAAACACAATGGTCAATTTATTTATTTTTTTAATTTATAAATTTACTTCAATCTTCTAAACTTCTATAAATATTCCCTCTTTTCCAAAATGAATCTCACAAATAATTCTCTCTCTTAAACTCTCAACTCTCAATTAATTATAAACTACAACGTTATTTGGAAAGCCCATCAGTGGATGATTTCGATGATTTTGACATTTTGAATTGGTGGAAACAAAATGAAACTATGTGGCCTGTGGTTTCAAAGATAGCTCATTATGTATTGACCGTTCCTATTTTTACAGTTGCTTCGAAAATAGCTTTTAGTATAGGTGGACGAATGCTGAGCAATTACCGTAGCAAGCTTTCATCCCAAATGGTTGAGGCACTGATGATATTCAAAGATCATATGCATGCACTTACAAAAAGACACAATTATTGTGAAAATAAAAGAATACAAAATGATTTGGATGATATATCATCGAGCAACACAACTGAATTGTCTGTCTTCTACGATGATTGATCAATAATTTATTTTTTACTATTTCATTGCGTTATTTTTTTGTATTAGATTATTGAGGTGAAGTATAATGCAAATAATTAATAAGCTAGTAGGTGCCAACCTAGTTGGGATGTACTTGACCTATAGTGATGCAATTATTTTATCATCATCAATAATCTACACATATTTTATTTAATGATATAAATTTTTGTAATATTTTATTTCATTTTGAAATAAAAATTATTCATTCAATAAATGTTATATAATTAATTTAGTGATTGTAATATTGAAAGTTTCATTTTCATATATATATAAAATTATTCATTTCAAAAGGAAAAAATTACATAATTACATACTTTTTTAGTTATAAGTTCATAATTACAAAAAAAATATAAGTCATACATAATTAAATTTAAATAACACCATACATGAAATATAACCAAACATCTCATTAATCTTAACTAAAATACTCTAGTACAATTTTGTCTTTTATTTTTTAACCCTAATAAATAATCTACATAAATAATGTATTTATCGTTTATTTAAAAAAAAAAAAAAAGAGGCCCGCACAAACCCGACCCGCAGCCCGAGTCCGCAAGCTCGGCCCTATGCCCTATTTTGAGTGGGCATGTGCCCTACTTTTCGGCCCACCAAAAAAGCGGAAGCCCGCGAGACCCGCTTGGGCCAGGCTAGAATTACACCCCTACTTAAGACCTTGGGTTTTGGCCCATTGTTCTCGTAGTCACACTTAGGGTGTAGTGAGAGGAAGTGTTCAAGTCAATAAAACAACGTCGACTCTTTTGATTGTAATCTAACTTTATTAATATACGATAATTTTAACCAAAAAAAAAAAAAATAGAAAAGTGTTGACTTGAGTAGTGTTTTGAAAAGTTAGTAAAAAATTGATTTTTTAAACCTTTTTTAACCTTTTTTTAACTTTTTTTTTATAGCCTTTTGTAACTTTTTTGTGTTAAAAAATAAAAAAACTAAGGTAGCGTTTGGTAGAGTTTTGTAAATGTGATTTGAGAGTATGAGTTGTATTTTGAGTTTGTGTGTTGTGGAATTATGATTTGAGTGTAGAAAATTTGTTTGGTAAAGAGTTTTGAAAATAGTTTTGGAAAAGAGGTTTGATTTGAGTGGGGAATTATTGATGTGACATTTGATATGTGATACAAAAATTTACAATTCATAACTAAACATACAACTCAAAATTATTTTAAAGCACATAAAAAATTTAAAAATTTTCAGAAAATATTTGTCCCGATTATGTAAATCAATTGCAAAAAAAAAAAAAAAAAAAAAAAAAAAAAAAAAAAATCTGGAAATCAGCCGGACATCCGGGTGGACATCCGGGTGGTCAACCGGGTGGACAACCGGGTGGACAAAAAAGGCGCCTGTGCATCAGAGTTCTCTCTGCAAAATGTAGAAAATTGATTTGAAAACGAAACCAAACATCATGCTCCAACACAGGGGTAAAAAACTGATTACAGAGCACAACCAAACAGAGCCTAACTTTTTATGAAGTTTCCAAAACACCCCTTACTAGTTATGGGGTTTCTTACATGACGTGCAAACTCAGGTCTCACTTTTCTCCTATTCTCCTCTTACTGATTAAATAATTAATTTTATTTATTTATTTATTTATTTTAATGGCACCTCCATTACTGTAAAAGCATTCTCAAATATCTAAAAATGACCACCCAACATTAATCAAATCTTGCTAACATACGTTTGGCAATAGTTGTACTCTTTTTCCACTCCATGACTTCTTGCACATCTAATATTTAAATCAACAATGCTTGATAGTTTAAATTTTTATGATTTAAATGATTTGAATGTCTCAAAATAATGTCGTTTTGGACGTTTTAAAAGACATTATTTTTATATATTCGAGCCATTTGGACCACACAAATTCAAGGTACCAAACATTTTTCTATTTAAATATATACATCAACTGAATTTGCTAAACTATCAAACCCACACCCACTTAAAACAACAGTGATTAGTAGCTATAAAAGTAAAGTTTCAAATAAAGCTTTACTAAACTGGCAACTCAAAAAAAAAAAAAAAAATTCAAAACCAAAACCAAAACCAAAATATCATAGTGGGACCCACCCCTATTAAAGTTATTAAAACACACGAATCAGAGTTCTAAAATATTTTTACACTTAAAAACACCACTTAGAAAGTATTTTCCCAAAGTACTTTAATATATATTTGTGTTTTTTCTTATTTTACCAAACTTTTTGGCAGCATATGCTTGTCTGACAAACACTGTCTTGAGAAAATATTTATTTGTACGCATCAACCACATGCTGTGAGCTTAATTTGCATTGGCTTGCTATGGGTAGGTTGGTTTTTAACCTATGACATTGATTACATATGTTATGAGAGAGAATATTTCGCAAACTAAAAAATGTGAAATATTTGACAAGATTGATTTTATAAGAAAAATTCAAATGTTACAATTCTGGTATGTCAAGAATATTATGGCCCCGTTTGGTAGAACTGTAGGAAAGTGATTACAATTTATAACCTAACAACTTATACGTTATAGTTGTGAACATAAGTTAGTTTTTGACTTATAAATTAAGTTTCTCTTCCCCCACTAAAAGAATAAGTTAATTTTTTACTTACAAAAAGCTATAAGCTGTATTATGAAGCTGAACCAAACATATCAAAATAACTTAAATTAAACTAAAAATTAAAATAAACTGGAAATAAGCACTACTAAATAAGACCTATATCGTTTACAACGAACATAGTTCAAGTACTTGATATTTCCATTAACCCAAATTGAGCAAGGGTGGCCACTCTTTAATGTTGTATATCAGTTCTAATTTTAAACCATCACAAATTTATTTCATACCTTTCAATTGAGCGACGGATCCAATTCAAACACCTTGTCAAGCCAAATGTTGAATCATTTTTTGCCCTCTTTTTTTGGCACTTTATTGGTGCATGAATTTTTTTTTCTTTTTTTTTTTCAAGAATTAAGGGGTGATAAAAAAAATCATAATAATTTAAGGGTTAATTTGGATATTCTATGCATCTCCATGAAATATCAGTATTGTTAGGTGTTTCTTTGTGAAAGCGAGTAGGAAAATATATATATATATATATATATATATATAACTAAACTAGTATGTCATCCGTGTTATATATGGGATTGAATTTAAAAAACTATTTATGATTATATCAAGCATATTTTTAAATTATTAGCATAAAATACACGTCATTTTAAAAGAAAATGTTGACATTACATAATTAAAGTAATAAAAATAAGAATTTATTACATTTGTTCGAAATTTACTGAATAAATAAAACAAAGTATAACTAAAATCTAAATTATTGTGGGTCTTCCATCAGTATTCTTACGTTGCCAACATGATAGTTAGTATTATAATTGATAAACAACACATACATTATGTATTTATAAAATATTATAAAGTAAAAATATTATACTTACATATTATATATTTCTATTCTTTTTTTTACCATCTAAAAGGTATTAACATTCTTCAGACTAATCTATATTTAAAACAAAGATCACGCACGGTGCACAATCTAATTGACATTGCATTGTTGGTATAGGTATGATAAATGCATAGGCACGATCTTGGCATGACGTAATATAATCTTTAAGCATTCTAACTCCATCATCCTGTAAAATTTTGGAATTATAACATTGTGTTTGAAAATGTAGGAATAATTTATTTATAATAAATTGTATAGTTTTGTACATTTAATCTCATATTTTTCAAATATGATGCTTGACATCGCAAGATAAACTCTGACCGTTTATTTTGAACAATAAGATTTATTGAACCAGTATTGTCTTTGACCATAATGTTAACATTGCATCTAATTATAAAAAAATTAAAAAAACCAATCACAAATTGAGTTAATTAATAGTTAAAAAAACACAACCATTTTTTTTAAAAAAAATACTGTGATTTAAAAAAACCCAATTACAAAATACAATGTAATCAACATCATCAATAGTGGGCATTTTATGTGAACCTAATGAATACAATCCAATTTGTTTTTTTTTAAAAAAAGATAGATTCAAAGTACAATCACCGTATTAAAAATTAAATTAAGTTCAATCACAATCACAAAATGCAATCTAATCATCATTACTAGTGGGTACTTTATGTGAGTCTAATGAATGCAATCTAATTTTTTTTTTTTCAAAAAACATAGATTAAAAATACAATCACCATGTGATTGTATTCGAAAAACATGAAGACAAATAATATTTTTTTTAAAAAAAACAAAAATTAAATGGAATGTAAAAAATCACAATCATTTAAAAAAACAAAATCACCGTGTGATCAAAACAGAGTGCAAAAAAACACAATCATATTTTTGCTCATAAAAAAAAAAACATTGAAGTCAATTGGTAATTAAAAAATATAATTATGTTTTTTTCAAAAAACATAATGAGTTAAAAACCCAATCATGAATTAAGTTAATTAATAGTTAAAAAGCATAATGAATACAATGAGTTAAAAAATCTAATTACAAAATATAATCTAATCATCATCATCATCATCATCATCAATATTGCGTACTTTATGTGAATATAATAAATACAATTTTTTTTTTATTTAAAAAACATAGATTAAAAATACAACCACCATATTGAAAAATAAATTAAGTCCAATCACACTCACAAAATACAATCCAATCATCATCAATAGTTAATACTTTATGTGAACCTAATGAATACAATCATTCTTAATTATCAATAGTTAATACTTTATCTGAACCTAATGAATACAATCATTCTTAATCAATTTAAAAATATAATCACCATATTAAAAAATAAATGATTTATTTACAGATTTTAAAATGTTTTTCTTCCAAGATTTTGTCTTAAGCCTCGTTTGGCAAGTGGTTATTTTAGCCTAAAAGTCAAAAAGTTACTAAACCTCTGTTTGGCAAGTTGGTTCTTGGGCTTTTTTGGCTATTTTAGTCACAAAAGACAAAATAGGCTATTTTAGCCATAACAAACAAAACATCACATCTAACCCATAATCATTACATTCTTCTCTCACAAAAAAACTCAAAAAAGCCAAAAAGCCAAAAAGCCCTTCCCAAACCAAGCTTTTAAGCCCAGGCTAAAATAGCCAAAAAAGCCAAAAAGCCAACCAACTTCCCAAACGGAGGCTAAAAAAATCAAAAAACTAACAACTTATACAAAAAAGTCAAAGTTTCCCTTTTCTCTCTACTTTTTGCACATCTTTTCGTAAAAAGTCAAAAAGTCATCCTAAACATACTAGTTTTTTTTACCTCATATTTTAGCCAAAAAGTCAAAAGGTTACTAAAATAGCATATTCCCAAACGAGGCCTTAGTCTCTCTCTCTCAAATTGTTGCATAGGTTGTTGTCGCTGCGTAAAAATTCAGCTGATGTAATAGGTTTAGGTTTAGGCTGTTGCGTTAGGTTTAGGTTATTCTCCCTCTCCCAAAGGTTTAGGCTATTGCGTTAGGTTTAGGTTAATCTCTCTCTTCCAAAGTTTAGGCTGCTATGATAAAGGATAATAGAAGTTAGGTTAATATCTATATATTATTTAAATTACAGGGCAGGAAATTTTTTTTTTAATCAAAAAATTAAAAAATTAAGATTGAAATAATGAAACTTCCACAAAATTTGTAAGTTAAAAAGATATTTTATCCTTATATAATAGATAATTTAAAAAAAAAAAAAAAACCACTTAAGCCCTTCTCCCACTTATTGAATTGAAAGTTGGCACCATATAATATAATAATAATACAGATTTAAATGTATTAATAAATTTCCCAATGGCTGAATATCGAATTATATATATATATATATATAGATTTAAATATATTAATAAATTCAAAAGTGTTTATTCCTAGTTTCTAGTGATATCTTCGCCAAATCCCCCTACTCAATTCCTTAAGTCATTTTCCTACCTCGTGTCCCTTCAATGCCCAATGACAATTGACCACCTGCGGTATAACAATCCAGAATATGAATGTATACTGTTTATTGTAATGGTGTGGTTATCTCAAGTTGATTATTTTAATTTGAAATAATGTTTAAGTTAGTAGGTTCATTTTTTAAATTTATTTTGATAATTTAAATTATTCACTTAATAAAATTTGTTAAATAAAATATTCATATAAAAAGTCAAATGATCAAATATCAATAGTTATATATTTGAATCAAATTTGTATTATAAATAATGAATAATTATTTTTAAAATTATATTTGTCGTCATTTTTTAAAATAAATATGATTTAAACATATAGTTACTGATATTCAATAATATTAATTTTTTACATGAATATTTTACTAAATGAATTTTAAAAAATGAACAATTCAGGTCACCGAAATTGATTCCAAAACGGGCCTATCAATCCTAAAATAGACCTATCAAGTCCAAACGCACTCTCAAATTGAAATGACAACTTGAAAGAGGTCATACCTTATTCTTATCTATGTTATTTTCTTTTTTTATAAAAAAATTTAAGACCTACCACTACCTAGATTTTTTAAAAAAAAGTGTATTATACATTTTATCTTGAATTTTGTTTAACCTCTTATATTTTAATTGTAACAATTAAATTCTTAAATTTTAATCATATTTTATTGTGATTATACCGCGCAAAGAAATATTCACCTAAAAACCACATGAACAAGTTTTTCAAGTTCATTTGAACAAAAAATTATAGGACAAGTTCTAATTCAAATAAATAATAATACTTTAAAAGAAGAAAAAAAAAAATATATATATATATATATATATAAGGTTGATTTGAAGAACACTTCGAATTATTCAAAATTTTGAATTATTTTATACAAAGTTAGATGGTTAGAATTGTAAATAGTAATCACATTGTTTGGTTATCTCTATTTTTTTTTTTAAAATTTAATTTTTATTTTTATTTTTCGTGCTTTTTGTTTTTAGTAAATTTTTTTAATAGTTTTTGGTATATACAATTTTCATAACAAACACAATAAAATAATAATATTATTAATATTTATAATACGTTGAGTTTTTCTCAAATTTAAATTTAAACTTGAGAGAACTGTTTAAGCACGTAAGATTTATCATAGGTTCCATTTTGATAATCTGAACCGCTTATGTTGTGAGGTCTTCCTTGTATATTATCTATGAAAAAAATGAGATCAGCCTAACAATCGTGACATTTTTATTTTATCAAAAAAAACTAATATATTTGATAATAGTAATATTTTTATTTTGTCACATTTATTTATTTTTTTAAATAAATGATAAATATTTTTTTTTTAAATTGATCAATTTTTTATAAATAAATATACTAAGATAAAAGATTATCACATCAATTTAATTATTCTCATATTAAAACGAAATCCACATTATATTTCATAGAAACCTGCAATAACCATGTAACTGCAGCGAACCTTAACAAGAAGGCAACGTCGTCTAGGTAGGTAAATTATTCTGTTGACGAGTTGCCACGTGTTACTGAATTGTGAGTCCCACTATTAGAGTAATTATTCGACTTTATTAACAATAAGATGAGTGATTATTTAATAATAATACTATATATATCAATTGTTATATTAATTAATACATTAATAGATGATTTGATATAATTTTAAAAATTTTAAGTATTTGTAATTTGTATAATAAGTGGAGTCATAATGTTGAAATAACAATGCCTTTGTTTGGGAACTTGGTTTGGGGCTAAAATAGCCACAAAAAACAAAATAGGCTATTTTAGTCACAAAAAATAAAACATCAAATCCAACCCATAATCATTACAATCCTCTCTCACAAAAAAAGTCAAAAAAGCCAAAAAGCCAAAAAGCCCTTCCCAAACCAGGCTAAAATAGCCAAGGCTAAAATAGCCAAAAAGCCAACCCACTTCCCAAACGGAGGCAATATCATAATATAGTAATACACTAATTAATATACCAATTGATACGTATAACACTATTGAAAAACTAGTTCATCCACTTATCATTTGATATTTGTAAAGTTATTTTTTAAAATTTTAACATAAAGTATTAAATCTTACAATTTTAATTAATAAATATCAAATTAAGGCACTATATGAATTTGTTCCCAAAAAAATGCCAACTATATAAATTGCAAAAATATCAAGTTAAGGCACTATATAAATTTGTCCCAAGAGCACATGTACTATTTTTTGAGAAAAAAAATATCAACATGAACCACAAAACAAGTATTTAGGCTTTATTTGACATGTGTTAAAATAGTACATGTTATTTTAGCACATTATTTTATTTGGATCCTAATCATCTTATTTAGGTTACATCACTTCTCTATCACATTACTTCAATCCAACTTATATTTCACATTTTTTCATAAAAATTCAAAAAATATACTATTTTAACACTTCCTAAACAACCCATAATATACTGTGATATCATTCTATATTTACCATAAATGAAACTAGAGGGGGCAGTGTGAGAATCCTTATTAATTAATGATATTAGACAATTATTAAGTATTTTCAAAATATCATATGAAATCACATATCGCGTATACAGTGTTTTAATTTGAATATGTTGAATCATTTTCCTATATAAATAATATTATATAACATTTTGAAAGTATCTAATCAATTTCCAATACCATTATAATCAATACTCACTAGAACATACGATCATTAATAACTAAAAAAATGATATATATAAAAGATGGAGTTTACTTTTAAATTTATTTTAAAGATCTAGTAATATATTAAAGAGAAGAGATAATTCACATGATTAGAAAAAACACGAAAAAAAAATGAATAAGGTCAAGTTTGGCAATTCAAAAATAATCTATCTTTTTATTTTTTTTCATCACATCATCTCTCTACTTTTCTGCACATCTTTTTATAAAAAGACAAAAAAAAAACACTTATTTAGCTCATTCCAAACAATCTCTAATTATTTTAAATATTTCAATAAACTATCACACTATTAAATTTAAAACATAAATTTAATTTTTGAGTTAAAATAATACTATTATGAATGGGTGACACACCTCACATTCCCCTAAGAATTTCTGCAATGACCCCCATCCTCTCCTTCCCTTTATATATCCCAACCCCCCTTGTGGTCTCATAGCACCCGTCTCTCTCTCTA
Organism: Camellia sinensis; assembly: GCF_055761805.1. Taxonomy (NCBI): domain Eukaryota; kingdom Viridiplantae; phylum Streptophyta; class Magnoliopsida; order Ericales; family Theaceae; genus Camellia; species Camellia sinensis. Next base: position 18,655,712 of record NC_138967.1, on the reverse strand, counting down.
TTTTTCTGCATATCTTTTTGTAAAAAGATAAAAAATACACTTATTTAATTTATCCCAAACAATTTCTAATTATTTTAAATATTTCAATAAACTATCACACTATTAAATTTAAAACATAAATTTAATTTTTGAGTTAAAATAACGCTATTATGAATGTGTGACACACCTCACATTCCCCTAAGAATTTCTGCAATGACCCCATCCTCTCCTTCCCTTTATATATCCCAACCCCCCTTGTGGTCTCATAGCACCCGTCTCTCTCTCTCTCTCTCTCTCTCTCTCTCTCTCTCTCTCACACACACACACACACACACCATATTCTGCACTAGCAAGCAAAAATCCTACATCACCATACCTTGCCAAAAGCCACCTCCTCTGCACTCTCTCTCTCTCTCTCTCTCTCTCTCTCATACAAACAGAGCAAACACAAGTTTTGCTATCAATACCCATTCCAACAATATTACATTTTATCACCATTTTTTTTTTTTTTGGTGACAGTGTTAACAAACTCAAAAGAACCTTTAAAAAAACCGATTCAAATTAGCTACAAATGGGTAACCTCGACTTGGAATGCCGGCAAAAAGTCACTGTGACTCCATCGAAGCCATTCTTGAGCTCACTGAAATCATCTCTGAAGGAGACTTTCTTCCCTGACGATCCATTGAGGCAATTCAAGAACCAACCACCGGGTCGGAAACTGGTACTTGGGCTGCAGTACTTTGTGCCCATACTGGAATGGGCTCCTCGATACACTTTCAACTTCTTCAAGGCTGACGTGGTGGCCGGAATCACCATTGCCACCCTCGCTGTTCCTCAGGGCATCAGTTATGCCACTTTGGCTAACTTACCACCTATTATTGGACTTTGTAAGTGTTAAAAAAACTTCTCTTAAATAGCGGTATCAACCTATATTCGTTGATATTATTTAATACGAAATAATATATTATTATATTGTCGATACTGTTAATTGTCAGCAGCAAAAAATAATTTTATAATATCCAAACTAGCCGATAATTGGCTAATGAATAACCAATATGTATCTGCCTAATCTGCATCTCATTTTCATTCTAACTAGTATATTGTATTAATATCGGACGAATAAAACTTTGGCAAATATTATTGCTTGACAACTTTCTCTCCACAAAATCGTTTTGTCTGTGGTTTGATTTTTCAAAAACTGTTTTTTTTTTTTTTTTATGAGTATTAGTTTATTTTTAGTGTTTTTTTTTTAATTTTTAATTTTTTTACATTTTAAATGTACATAATCAAGTAACATCTAAAAAATAAAATAAGTTAGCTAAAATATTAAAACAAATCACTAAAAATAAACCAAAATTTAGACAAAAATCCGTGTGCATTTTTGTTCGAATTTTTGTTTGTTTTTAGTGATTTTTTTAATATTTTAGTTAAAAAATTTTACATTTTAGATGTATCTAATCTTGATGTATCTATTAAGTTTTAAAAAAATGACTTAAATATACAAAAAGTTTAATAAAGATAAACAAAAATTTGTTTTAAAATAGTTTCTAAAAATGTAAACCAAACAATTAATTTTATTTTCAAATCATCAGTGACAAGAAAAAAAAAAAAAAAGGAAGAAGATATTTATAGTAGTCTAACCAACCTTGTGAACCAGTCATATCGGTTGTAAATTGGCTAATGAGTATCAATAGTGTTACATGTACAAAATTAAAATACAAAGAAAATGTACTGTAATTTATATTTATTTTAAGCATGATCCACATAACATGCAAGATGAATCAGGTACACTTTATATTTTATGTGTTATTTTTTTGCAACTATAATTTCATACCTGAAACCAATCATATGAATGTGATTTTTATTCCAATCAGTCTATTGAGGTATATATATATCGATATTGAAATGACAACAACTCAACATATATTAGCTGATATTTAAAACCATTTATATGCTGTCAAAATTTAAGGTTATTTTATCTTATTTTATTTGGTGGAAATGCAGATTCAAGCTTTGTACCACCATTGGTATATGCAATGTTAGGAAGTTCAAAAGATTTAGCAGTGGGTACAGTTGCAGTGGCATCACTTCTGATAGCTTCAATGTTAGGGAAGGAAGTTAATCCCAATCAGAACCCTAAGCTCTATGTTCAGTTAGCTCTCACTTCTACTTTCTTTGCTGGACTCTTTCAAGCTACTTTGGGCTTTTTAAGGTCAGTTCTTGAATTGAACAAAGACTTTTTCTCTGTCCTATTATTCTTGAAATTGGATTAAAACATGTGTGATTTTTTATGTATTCATGCATGCCTGCGCGTGTTGGTAAATTTCTTCTTAAAAGACTCATGTATGATATCACCATTTTTTATTTTATTTTTTTGAAATAAACATGAGTCTAGAATACCACATGATATTTTTTATTTGTTTATTATTTTTTATTTTTATGTAAACATAGAACTTTTATTATTAAGTGGGCATACAATCAACATAGTTTTTTGAAATAATAAAATAATTAATTATTTCAAACAACCTTCTCACCAGACTCATATAATAGGCATGAGATGCTCTAGGTCTCTCTATTTTTTCTATTATTCAACACTCTTCTCACCTCATTATCCGTAAAATTTTAATTAAAAATTAATGAGTAAATTACACTTTTCATCCTCTAATTCTTAGTTACAAAGTCAAAAAATTTCTAATAAAGTAAAAAAAAAAAATCATTGAAAAAAAGTCAAACATCACACTAACTCATGATTTTTTATACAACTACAAAAAATTCTCAAGCACATTAATATTTTTCCATAATAAAAGTTAAAAAACACTAAAAAGGTCAATTCCCAAATGAGACCTTGGTTGTTGCAATTAAAAATAAAAAATTGAAGAGCAAAAGGTATAATTCATAATATATAAACCGATTTCTCATCATAAAAGTAGTTTTCATGGAGAGATAATTTGGGGAATGACAAAATACAATAGATGTGGCGAAAAAGCAGTAGTATGTTAGATTTGGTTTTAATGATGTTTGGACGGTTGTGATTTAATTTTGTTTGGAATGGATGTCTTTTGATTTGATTTTCAGGCTTGGATTTATAGTGGACTTTCTGTCACATGCAACAATAGTAGGATTCATGGGTGGAGCTGCCACAGTTGTGTGTTTGCAGCAGCTTAAAGGGATTCTAGGGCTTGTTCATTTCACTCATGCCACTGATCTTGTTTCTGTCATGCAATCTATAATCACCCAAACACACCAGGTTCTCATTTTTAATCCTTCAAGTTAAACCCATTTTAAAAAAATCTCAAAAGTACAAAAAATGATAATAAAAACACTTATTTTTATGATAAATGAGTATAAAAAAAAATAATGTGCTATGAAAGTTATGTGTGTAACAAGTTTATCATTTTTTGGCTGATTTTAATCCAAAAAATTATGCGTATAATAAAAAGTCACATAAATTTAATGTACAGTTTAGATTCATTTTACTTGTAATCACTAATATACTAAGAATGAATGTGAATTATATATTAATTCTTTTGTATATCTTTTTATGCTTATTTTTTAATTAATGAAATATGGTTGTGTTTGCAGTGGAGATGGGAAAGTGGAGTATTGGGCTGTTGTTTCCTCTTCCTTCTTACTCTCACTAGATATTTTGTAAGTACGTCCATACCCTTATGCATCTACTTGAATTTAAAAATAAATAAATAATAAATAATAAAGTAAAACCAACCATTGGTAAGAGGTTTAAGAGTAAATGGAACGAAAAGTAAGTATTAAATAATGTTTCTGCCAAACTTTCACCATTTACCCCCAAACAACAGTAACTAATATTTGACTCAAATTTCAATCACCAACAACAACAATAGTGACTCACCACAACAATAACATTTAACTTCAAAAATCTACTTCAAAAAATAGATCTAAACTATACTTTTTTTTTTTTCTTTTTTTCTTTTTTTTTATCAACAAAAACATACTTTTTTATATGAGATTACATCAATAACGAAGTGAAATGCAAAAAGTAACAAAGCAAAAATCGTAATTCCAACTAGGTTGGCAGTAAGGAAAATATTCTCTATGTGCTAGCAGATGATTTGGTGTACATCTAGGTGCCAACTTAATTAGGATCTTGATGTTTCACTGTAATACTTTTTGCACCCTCCTCTTTATTAATGTATGTTATCATACTCTGTATGTTTTTTCATCAATAAAACTTTTTCTTATTGATAAAAAAAAAAAGAATATTCAATCATTTACTAGTACAACCAAAAAAAGTTGGTGAAAACCAACAACAGTAAAAAAGCGAACAAGAGACCAACAAACAATCAAAGACCTAAGCCTCAAAAAGGGCCACACCCAAAAATCAACCCAACAACAGCCACAACCAACCTCATGCCCATCTTTGAATTAGTTAGTGAATGACATTATCTGTTGGAGAAAATACCAGAAACTAAACAATATTATTGATAAATGATGCAAAGAAAATGAGATACAAATAGATCAGGCTGAGGCACGGATATCTCGTTTTCTTTAAGGAGATCAAGCCCACTGCGGTAGGAAGAATCCAAATACCGATGCAGCAGTCACAATACTATGACTTGTCCCCTCCAGGATACAACAGCCCGACCACTTGTCGTATGGTTCAGGCCAACTCTGCACAAGATGGTGAACCCAAAGCTCCACTAATAAAACACCCTTCTTTGCTAGTAATCTCTCTTGTATAGAAAATAGCTTATCTCTATAGATAGAAAAGAGTAGACTATATATATAGGCTATAAGGACCTTACAGTTACACCAAAAATAATGACCATTAAACAAGAAAATGGTTACACCAAAATAATGACCATTAAACAAGAAAATGGTTACACCAAAATAATGACCATTAATCAGGTTCATGAATTCTATTTAACCTCCATTTATGACCAAGAGGTTACCAAAGAAATAAAACCCCATTATGAAAAAGATAAACCAATAAATAAATATAAGATATTAAAATGGTCCAACAATCCCCCACTCATTTTAATATCAACAAGGATAAAAGAGATTACCAAACAAAGATAGACTAGTATGCATCATGAAGGTGTGCTCTGCATTGAACCTTCATTAGTGAAACAGCAACCTCTACTCCAGAGTCAGTAGTGGTCTCAGACTTGAACTATGACTACTTAGGGGAAATAAAGTATTACTGCTCACACATAATAATCCAGGTGTTGACATGAGCTTTAATAGCCAGCACATTACGGCCTTGTGCTAATCCCAGTTTCATGAGCATATTTGAGAATAAGCCTAGTTCTCATAGAAAGCGGCCCCACTTTCATGCTCACATAGGTGAAATCTGTCAAGGATGTTCCTGTAATTTACACACCCCACTCAACAAGAGCTACAGAATTTCATTAAGAGTATAAAAACTCAACCCTCCAACATTACAGGACAAATGCACTTACATCATAGGGATGGATAACAAAATATTAAAGAGTGCATTTTTACAACCACCATATGATTCGTTCTTCCCATTGAACCTAGTTACAGGATCTCTGGTCCCTAGGTTGGGTATCCTCATACATGGTTTTTGATTTTATAGGCTTCAAACCCATCCCCCTCGATGTATTCCAGACCCTATCTCTCGCCAAGGCCTTGGTTAATGGATCCGCAATATTATCACAAAATCTTACATAATTCACAGTTATGATGCCATTACTCAAATAGGATCTCACATTACTGTGTTTCCTTCTAATAGGTCTGGATTTACCATTATAAAAATGATTGTTCACTCTACCAATAGCAGCAGTGCTATCACAACGAATTAACACAGGAGGAATTGGTTTTTCCCAAAAAGGAATTTCATGTAACAAATCTCTCAACCAATTCGCTTCCTCACATGCTGAAGCTAACGCTATAAGTTCAGCTTCCATTGTAGAATTAGCAATTATCGTCTGTTTTTTAGACTTCCAACATATAGCACCACCACCCAAGGTAAAAATAAAACCCGAGGTAGAGAGAGAATCACCTGACAAAGTGTTCCAATCGGCATCACTATATCCCTCAAGTACCGCAGGATACTTGTTATAAAACAAACCATAATTTTTTGTTCCAAATAAATATCTCATAATTCTTCCCATGGCTAGCCAATGATCTCGACTTGGTTTGCTAGTAAACCTGCTAAGTACTCCAACAGCATATGCAATGTCAGGTCTAGTACAGTCAGTAGCATATCTCAAACTACCAATCATACTAGCATATTCCTTTTGATTAATCACTTCTTTTTCATTTGTTACAACAGATAAGTGTATGCTTGCATCAAAAGGAGTAGCAACATATTTACAGTCTAGAAAATTATATTTCTTTAACATTTTCTCAACATAATGCGACTGATCAAGAAAAATGCCATCCTCAGTCTTGGTAACTTTAATTCCCAAAATAAAATTAGTTTCACCAAGATCTTTCATATCAAAGTGGCTATTAAGCATATTTTTAGTCTCATTTATAATATGCAAATTAGAGCCAAAGATAAGTACATCATCCACATATAGACTAATAATCACATGTGCATTCTCACAAGTTTTATAATATATGCACTTATCACATTCATTAGTCTTATAGCCATTCTCAAGCATGCAGGAATCAAATTTCTCATGCCACTGTTTAGGAGCTTGTTTTAAACCATAAAGGGATTTAGTTAGCTTACACACTTTGCTTTCTTGGCCAGGCTCCACAAAGCCTTCAGGTTGGTCCATATAAATCTCCTCATCTAGATCTCCATTTAAAAATGCTGTTTTTACATCCATTTGATGAATTTTTAAATCATGAATTGCAGCCACTGCAATCAACAGTCTAATGGATGTTACTCTAGTAACCGGAGAAAAAGTATCAAAGAAATCAAGATCAACTTGTTGCTTAAAACCTTTAGCGACAAGCCTCGCTTTATATTTATCTATAGTTCCATCCGGTTTAAGTTTTTTACGAAGGACCCATTTACATCCAATAGTTTTACAACCTGGAGGTAAATCCACTAACTTCCATGTTTTATTTGAAAGTAGTGAGTCTATCTCATCATTTACAGCCTCTCTCCAGAAAATAGCATCAGGTGATAATGAAGCTTCTTGTACCGTATGAGGAATTTCTTCCACATTGTAAAGATAATAGTCAGGGCCAAAATCTTTTTCAACTCTAGCTCGTTTACTTCTTCTTGGTTAAATTTGAAAATTTTCTTTTTCTTGAAAAACTTGAGAAGGAGTAGAAGAGCTAGGCATAGATAAAATATTTTCAGATATTATTTGACCCCCACTATTTCTAGATTTGAAAGGAAATTTATTTTCATGAAAAATAGCATCACCTGATTCAAAAATAATATTATTTTCCATATCAAAAAATCTATAAGCTGTACTATGCAACGCATACCCAAGAAAAGCACAAGTGGTAGCTCGTTCACCCAATTTAGGTCGTTTAGGATCTGCAAGCCTCACAAAAGCTAAACAACCCCAAACCCTCAAATAACCTAAATTTGGTTTATGCCCTCGCCACAACTCATAAGGGACAATTTTAGTCTTTTTGTGTGGCACTCTATTTATCACATGGCAAGCTGTCAAAATAGCCTCACCCCAAAAATTTGAGGGAGTACCTGAATCAATAAGCATAGCATTCGTCAAGTCAATTAACGTTCTATTTTTTCTTTCAGCTACGCAATTTGATGAAGGTGAATATGGTGGAGTAGTCTCATGAATAATTCCCAATGACTGAACAAAAGAGTTGAATCCTAGAGATTCATACTCCCAATGACTGAACAAAAGAGTTGAATCCTAGAGATTCATACTCCCGGCCTCTATCACTTCTAATTCTTTCAATCTTTTTACCGAATTGATTTTCCACTTCAAGAAGGAATTCTTTAAATTTCTCAAAAGCATCACTTTTATTTTTTAATAAATATACGTTTGTATATTTTGAAAAATCATCAATAAAAGTGATAAAATATCGGTTACCACCCCGAGTTAAAATTCCTTCAAACTCACACAAATCAGTATGAAATAATTCTAGCAATTCGGTATTTTTTTCAACACTTTTATGAGGCCTCTTGGTAATTTTTGCTTTACTGCAAACTTCACATTTCTCAAAATTTTTTGTCACTTTAGGAATTAATTCTAAACTACTCATGATTCCCACATATTTACTATTTATATGACACAAGCGAGCATGCCACAAATTAATAGAAGACAACATGTAAACCGAATTAGTAGATGGTTTATTAATCTCAACATTCAATTTGAACATCCCATCACAAGCATAACCCTTACCCACAAAAATACCCTTCTTGGTAATTACATATTGATCAGATTCCATAGTTTGCTTAAAACCAGCCTTATTCAACAAATAACTTGACATCAAATTCTTCCTCATGGACGGTGTATAAAGCACATCTTTTAAAGTAAGCACACGTCCAGAGGTGAATTTTAGATCAACCTCACCACTCCCAAGTATCTTGGTTTGACTAGAGTCACCAAGCATAATTGTTTTCTCATCATTAAAGGGAGTATACACCTTGAACCAAGTTTGATCATAACAAACATGTCTATTAGCACCAGAATCTGCCCACCAACCGTCCACATAATTAACCATGCAAATGTCTGTAATCATAGCCACAAATGGCTCCTCGATAAAGTTAGCCTTTGGGGTAGGTGCACGTTTTCGGAATTTGCAAGTTCGAGCAATATGCCCACTTTTGCCACAGACAAAGCATGTAAAATTTTGTGGAGGTGATGGACCTTGGTTCTTATCTGGATTAATCCACTTATTGTGAGGTTTACCATAATTCTTCATATTCTTTTTATAAGGCTGCAAATAAGCATTCTTGGAATTATGACCTTTGGGTAAGTTATTATTTGCTGAAACAAAGTTTACCTTTGTGGTAGAATTGCCATTACCCGCTTGTGTTATTAATGCATCTTGGCCTCTAGCCTCCTCTTCTACTCGGATGCGAGTGATCAACGTCTCTAAGGAAGTCTCCTTTTGTTTGTGACGCATACTCTTTTGGAATTCTCTCCAGGATGGTGGTAGCTTGTCAACAAGTCCTGCAACTACCAAGTTGTCACCAATCTTGATGCCTTCAGATCTTACTTCTGCAACTATCGTTTGGAAATCTTGTGCTTGTTCTACAACGGATTTTCCATCTACCATTTGGAAGCGAAAAAACCGACTAGCTGCATACTTTTTTGCTCCTGCCTCTTCGGTATCATACTTAGTCTGTAAAGCTTTCCAAATTTTCTTTACGGAAGTGTAAGTGGTGTCATAGTAATCATAAAATTGATCAGCAAGGCAATTTAAGAGATAAAAGCGACATTTATACTCATCTGTATTATAAGAAGCCACTTTTGCTTCATGTGCCTCATAGTCTTCATCATTCATCTCTTCGGTTGGGATTTTGTTCGGATTCTTTTCTGTAAGAACATATGCAACTTTCAAAAGGCTAAGGTAAAAAAGAACTTTTCCTTTCCACCTCTTAAAATGAACTCCTTTGAACTTGAAAGGTTTGTTGAGATCTCCAATTCCATCATTGGTTTTTTCTGGTACTTGTTCCATGTTTGATCTCCTTAAAATTGTTGGAGAAAATACCAGAAACTAAACAATATTATTGATAAATGATGCAAAGAAAATGAGATACAAATAGATCAGGCTGAGGCACGGATATCTCGTTTTCTTTAAGGAGATCAAGCCCACTGCGGTAGGAAGAATCCAAATACCGATGCAGCAGTCACAATACTATGACTTGTCCCCTCCAGGATACAACAGCCCGACCACTTGTCGTATGGTTCAGGCCAACTCTGCACAAGATGGTGAACCCAAAGCTCCACTAATAAAACACCCTTCTTTGCTAGTAATCTCTCTTGTATAGAAAATAGCTTATCTCTATAGATAGAAAAGAGTAGACTATATATATAGGCTATAAGGACCTTACAGTTACACCAAAAATAATGACCATTAAACAAGAAAATGGTTACACCAAAATAATGACCATTAAACAAGAAAATGGTTACACCAAAATAATGACCATTAATCAGGTTCATGAATTCTATTTAACCTCCATTTATGACCAAGAGGTTACCAAAGAAATAAAACCCCATTATGAAAAAGATAAACCAATAAATAAATATAAGATATTAAAATGGTCCAACATTATCTATAATCTGCAACAAGTTAAATTCTGCATCAATAGTTAGTTGAGCAGTCTAAGTGGTTGTTCTAATTTTCTTTCATGTTGGATTCCATTTATCATCACTGAACCAATAGTATAATAATCCGAAGTAAAAATATATATTTCTTGTTGGGGGTGGATTATCAAGTGTTTTTCTTTACAAAAATAATTTCTCACTGGATAATTTTTATCTTTTTTTTGGGGGGGGAGGGGGTGCCAATTTTACATGAATTTACATAACAAACAACATGTATACATGTAACCCCTACTATATCTAAAAAATGATAAACTTGTTTGGCAAATTATTTTAAAATTTAACAACAACCACAAAATTTAAAACACTCATTTTTCATGAAAACACTTTGAAATTCTTTTCCAAAATTTTGTATTTGCACAAAAATAAAAACAATATGAAGGTAATAAGTTTTTAATATCTTTTCATTGTTTTTGTTTATGAATAGAGTTTGTTGTGTGAATTCTATAGCAAGTAGGGTTGAAAATGGATCGGGCCTAAAAAATTTGTCTTACCAGACTCTATGGATCTAAATTATAATCCTAAACTTTATGATTGATAAGCAAGATAGGATGGACTGAGTTCTCCCTATGATGCTTTTTACACCCATCATGTTTCCTTTCTTGATGTAATGAGTTCTTTGTTCATCAATAAAGGGTTTTTTTTCCGAAAAAAAAAAAAAAAAAAAAGATAGGACGGACTGAGAGGGTCATCGGGCTCATATCCACTCCTAGTACTAGGTGAAAAAAATTCGTTGAAATTCATCTTGTAATACATAGTAACCTTTCTTTTTAAAGATATTAATTGGATAAAATGTTAATTGATGGTTGTTAATTGATTGAGTAGAGCAAGAGAAGGGCAGCATTCTTTTGGATAAATGCAATGGCGCCTCTAATGTCTATTATTTTGGGAAGCCTTCTTGTTTATCTCACCCACGCTGAAAAACATGGAGTTCAAGTGGTATTCTACTTCTCTCTCTCTCTCTCTCTCTCTCTCTCTCTCTCTCTCTCTCTCATTCATATGCATGTGTGTGTATATATGTCTATTAATGGTTGATTGTAAATGGTTCCTCCTCTAGATTGGGTATTTGAAGAAAGGGTTGAATCCACCATCGTTGTCTGAGTTGGCTTTTGGATCAGAGTATTTAATGACTACCATTAAAACTGGCATCATCACTGGTGTCATCGCTCTTGCTGTAAGTCTCACAACTTCTCAAACAAATAAAAACAAATAAACTAAACAGAGGATCAGACCCAAAAACAATTGATAAACAAAATTCTTTAAGAGTAAATTCCATCAACAATTTTATAAAATTTTATTCATCCAAATATACCAATATTATGTGAACTTATCTAGATCAGCATTCAGCATGATGATGTGGTTATACTTGATGCAGGAAGGAATAGCAGTGGGGAGAAGTTTTGCAATGTTTAAGAATTACCATATTGATGGCAACAAAGAGATGATTGCTTTTGGTATGATGAATATTGCTGGTTCCTGTACTTCTTGCTACTTAACCTCAGGTACACATATATATACATATATCCAAAAAATTTACAAAATCATGGAGGTGAAACTCATTTAAAAAAAAAAACAAAAAACAAAAAGAGCCCTCAGCAAAGTTGCACCCTTAAAAGATTCTTATTCTATGAGGGCCTCATTTGTAAATTAAGTTGGTTGTACCAAACCACCCTGGCCCAAACCTTGAGCTTGGGTTGGGTTGGAATGATTGGTTTAGAATCTAGCTTAAGGGTACATCATCCCACCATCCTAACTGTCTGATGGTACTTCAAAATTCTTACTACATTACGAGTTAGGAGTACATTAAATATGGAAAAACATGATTTCATGTGTGACAGAGGAACTCTAACCCTTGTCTAAGTGCTTTTTATTCTTGTATATATGTTTGTCTACTAAATAATCTCTTTTTGTGGGTATGAATTCAATTGAATTCCAAATATTTTCAGGACCATTTTCAAGGACAGCAGTGAACTTCAACGCAGGAGGCAAGACAGCAGTGTCAAATATAGTGATGGCAACAGCAGTGATGATAACACTGTTGTTCCTTACACCACTATTCTATTACACTCCGCTTGTTGTGCTTTCCTCCATTATTATTGCAGCCATGCTTGGCCTCATCGATTATGAAGCCGCCATCCACCTTTGGAAAGTCGATAAGTTCGACTTCGTCGTCTGCATTAGCTCCTACCTCGGTGTTGTCTTTGGTAGTGTTGAGATTGGCTTAGCTATTGCGGTATGTATATCTCAATCCAACATGCATTTGTCTCGTATTTTTTAATGTTTGGTACGAGGAAAAAAAAAAAAAGAAAGTCAATGGAAATGAGTTGATTTTGACAAAAAAATCATTTTTGTTTTTTTAACACAAAAAATGCTTTCCAAAACTAACGATACATTCCAAAATCTTACCAAACGCCGTCACAATTGTTGCTACCAACACTATCATTTTTAGGGTCACAACCAGTAACAGAGCCAAAATTTTCACGGAAGGAGATAGAACTAAGGCAAAAGGTCAATACAGTCCAATTTGATTTAATTTAGTCTAGATATATTTGAGCAAAAAAAAGCATAATTTACTTTTCATAGCATAGATTCAAAAAAATAAAATAAACTAATTAATCCAGTCAATCTGAGGTAATTTTCATATGAGATTTTATAATAACAACAATAATAATAAGTAAATTGTGGGGTTTTATTGGAAAAAAAAACAACAATGATTCATCCCCCTTTTCCTCCCACCCCCTTTGACCCCCTCTCTCTCTCATTGGTTACATTTTCTTTTTCTTTTTCTTTTTTTTCCTGCTCCTCCAATCACCACCCGCCACGTGACAAAGGGGGGTGAGGGGGTGACCCCCAAAAGGGGGTCCCAAGCATTATTCAAAAAAAAATTAAGGGCATATTAGAAGATATTTTGAAAATCATTGTATAAATGGCAATTTTTTGGGAAGTTAAAAGGGGGCGTCTCTGTTTTTTTATTTATTTATGGAATCCGTATTGTTGTGTGATCATTTGGGCTCATTTTCAGTTCTATTTTAATAATTTAAATCATTCACTTTTTAGAATATATCGAGTATAATTTATTGTAAAAAAATCAAATTGATTGGACATCGATAGTCCTTATCACAATTAAATACAAGAAAATATATATTGTGTAAGATATTTTTTAAAAAGTATTTTTCTTTTGCCAAAACAAAAGGAATGCTAACTTGCATGTTTTTTATTGCTATATAGTTCATTGATTTTTTTAATACTGAAATTTCAGGTAGTGATATCTTTGCTTCGGGTGGTGATATTCGTAGCAAGGCCAAGGACTTGTGTTTTGGGAAACATTCCAAACACCATCACTTACAGAAGCATTGATCAGTACCCACTTGCTAACAGAGTTGCTGGAATTCTCATCCTTCAGATCGATGCTCCTATTTACTTTGCCAACGCAAACTACTTAAGAGAAAGGTACCTAATTGATTTTGTTTTAGTTTTCTGTTTTCTAATTTTCTACGTTTTAGAAGGACTAATCTAGTACAGTTCGACTCATGAAACCCTCATCTGTAGATCAATCACAAAAAAAATTAAAAATTAAAAATCATATTGATTCGGCAATCATAGTCACCAAATTTTATCATATTTTCCAAGTCTTCAGAGAATGGATGGTGAGCTTTTTTATTATTATTATAAATGAATCGTTTAGATTATTATAACAAGATCTGTAGTGGACTCTATGGGTATGTTTGATTGGAAGGATTAGAGCATGGGATTGGGATTATTAATAATGGGGTAGGGGTGGGATTGTGAATACCACACTAATTTGATAGGATTATTTATACCTCACTATTAGTCTTGTGGAATCAAACAAGCCCTATGAGCTTTTTTATTATTATTATAAATGAATCGTTTAGATTATTATAACAAGATCTGTAGTGGACTCTATTGGCATGTTTGATTGGAAGGATTAAAGCATAGGTTTGGGATTATTAATCCGTGGGCCCAATCATCCTATGTTTGTTTTGACATTTTAGTTTAGGATTATTAATCCAATGGATAATTAATCCAACAAATTTGTAGGATTATTAGTAATGGGGTAGGGGTGGGATAACTAATACCACACTAATTTAATAGGATTATTAATACCTCACTATTAGTGTTGTGAATCAAACATGGCCTATGAGCTCAACTGCACAGTACAATTCACACAAGTGGATTCTTTAAGAAAATACAACTTTTTTAGTAAACTATTTCCAAAAACTATTTTGAGAAAATTTTCAAAAAACAACTCACATTTTAGGACACTATTGAAATTTGTTTTTGCCAAGGAAAAAAAACTACGAATTTTTTGTTTTTTTCAATATTTTATTTTGAAAAACGCAAAACCAAAAAAACAAAAATATAGCCTAATAAATAGAATGTTAACAAGGATTAACTGACACACTAAGCATGAATTATGGATCTCATTTTGGTTGTTATGTTGTTCTTAGGATCTCAAGATGGATCGATGACGAGGAAGACAAGCTAAAATCTTCTGAAAAAATTGGGTTACAATATGTTATATTAGATATGAGTGGTAAGCAATCAGTCACAAATTCACAATCCTATCTCTCTTTCTCTTTCTCTTTCTCACCAAATACATATATTAGATTTGAGTGAAAAGCAATCAATAAGAAACACATTAATCAATCTTTTAATAGATGAGACGTCTACTTATCAAGAAAACTCATTCGAATCACTGTTGCACAATACAACTTTCTCTTTAACCGATTGTAGATGTACATATATCCAAGTCTTGCTAATAAGAAACCAATTATAATGCAGCTGTAGGTAGCATAGACACAAGTGGAATTAGCGTGCTTGAAGAAGTCAAGAGAAACATTGATACAAGAGGTCTCAAGGTACAAACTTTTCATTCTTGCTATATTGATTTTATTCATTTCCACATAACTATCAAAAGTCTAAATAGTTATACCATTGATGTTTAGCTTGTACTAGCAAACCCTAGAAGTGAGGTGATGAAGAAGCTGGACAAGTCAAAGTTCATCGAAGCGATTGGTCAAGAGTGGATCTATCTGACAGTTGCAGAGGCTGTAGGAGCTTGCAACTTCATGCTTCACTCATGCAAGCCAAACTCCAAAGCAGTTGATGAATCAACTGAGAATGATAACAATGTATGATCAAAGATCAATAAAAGGGCTAATCAGATGGTTGAAATTACAAGACAAGGATGGGTAACTACACTTCTGCTACTGATATTAATTGAAATTTCAAAGAACAATAATTGGGTCTTTTTTTTTCCCCAAGCTTATGTATTTATGTAGAACTTGAGACTTCTGGAAAGCTGAAATGCAATCATGTTTGAAATTTTGTGGCACAGTGGTTTTTTGGTGGTATGTCAGTGGTTAATCCATTTGGAACAACAGAAAATGGGAGAGAAATGGAAAAAACTATGTACAAGGGATTTCCTTTTTCATTTGAAAAAACAGACAAGGAAAAGAAAATATGAAGGGAGAAAAGAAAATTCTCTTTCAAAGACCCCTTTTCAAGAAAATATGAATTTTGAGTACAAAGAACCTCGTGTCTGATCACGGGCCTTGTATGCAAGCATTGCCACTCGAATTACTTTGCTGATAAATGTGATGGAACAAAAACTAAGTTGCAATAATACAAAAAGGTCCTACACTTCCTCAATTGCATACTGGAAAGCAGCAACTTTTCTAGGGGAATCATAATTTTCAGTATCACAATCCATGCCTTTTTCACAACTTGGATGTATGGTAAGCATCTACGCCAAAGAAAAAGAAAAAGGAA
Source organism: Camellia sinensis (assembly GCF_055761805.1). Taxonomy (NCBI): domain Eukaryota; kingdom Viridiplantae; phylum Streptophyta; class Magnoliopsida; order Ericales; family Theaceae; genus Camellia; species Camellia sinensis. Next base: position 18,639,729 of record NC_138967.1, on the reverse strand, counting down.
AAAAAAAATCTTGAGTATATCAGATCAGCACGTGGAGAACCGGCAACAGGAACCACCACATTACTTTCACAACTGCATCACCATTTACAGTACATGAAGACCATAACACAAGTTTTGAAACACCACAAAATGCAATCACTTCTTTTTAAATAAATAAAAAAACAAGCAAACAAACAAAAACTTTCCAAAACCCTCAAGACAAGCTCAATGACAGACCTCGAAGTATTCTCTTGCTCGCATTTCATGTGACCATGCAGGAAATGTGAAGCTGGCTCTCCACTAAAACTTGGGCACCATGCACTCTATCCCCGTTCCAAATAACAGGCCTCCCATTTTAGCTTGCCAGTGATGGTCCTATGACGGATTCCAAACCAAGATAAAGAGGCAACTGAAATTGGACTAGGATTGCTTGAATAGACAAGGAAGCAATTCATGTGCACTTATGTCCACAACCACTGGATCCCTGGGGAAAAGGCTATGTAATATCAAACTGTGTATCACTGTAAATGTCATAAACTATTTACATGATATGAGGCATAAGAACATGCATAGCCAGCCTACTCTACAGGATTTTCAAATATTAGAAAGAAAAATAAAATAAAATTGATTTGGTCATCCCAGAGTTGTGAAACATGTTCGAAACAACTATCAATCTTTTCCCTTTTTTGTTACTAAGAACGAGTATTATACTTGTGCAGCCACAGACATCTTTATGACGTATTTCTACAAACATTCCCTAGTATACTAATATACTTTCCCATTTTCTCCTAACACAGAAGCCCACAACTAAATTTGGAGAAGAACAAAAATAGGGATGCAGCACAACCGAAAAGAAAAAAAAATGTAGTGTTTTGATTTGTTGAATGATTTTGGGTAAACCAAACACTGCATAACAGAATTCACTGCCATAAAGTGGTCAGTTAATAATTGACTCCCCCTCATAGTCTCTGATGTAAGATAAGCATGTTGCCCTAAAACCATTGGAATTGAGACATACGCCACCGGTACGTGATCAATTCAACAGTTAAATATCGATTCATCAATGTTAATCAGCTTATGAAATAAGCATGTCGCAATAAAAACAATACAATTGAGATAATCTTATCATACCTTTTGTACTAACCTTAACAACCTTTTAAGCTAGAAATATAGCTTATCCCATGCCGTGATGATTTTAATGTGCATGTGAGCTTATGAATGCATGCTGTGTGTGTGTGTGTGTGTGTGTGAGAGAGAGAGAGAAAGAGAGAGACCTGCACAATATTTGCCCCTTCTCAGTGGAACTGGGAACAAACCACAATTTTCGGGATAAAGGTGATTCAAATTGAACGAAGAATCCATCATTTTGTCCATGCTTCCATTTCCTTGATCCCTGACCTTTCCAAACCTGCAAAACAAAATGGCATATAATTTACAGTTAATAATCTTGATAAACTAGCCCACACACATATATATATATTTGATAACTAGGTGTCCAGGCAAACTAACGCACACCTCGACTAATCACAGGCCCTGAAGTTAACGACCGGGCAAACCACATTTAATTTGCGTTCATCCTTATATATCAAATTACTTTTGATAGGATTGCCTAAAGAGGATAATGCAAATAGGTTATAAGTTACCTGTGGGTAAGATATAATACTCTTGGGTGCCACTAAGCAAGCCGCGTGAGAGAAAGAATCATCAGCATACTGCCTAAGAAAGTCAAAACAACTGCCGTGTGTATGGGGTGATTCAAATGCCTGGTATGATCGAAGAATTAAATTTGTTGTCATATAATCTGAGATTATGTCATTGAAGCAAGAAGCTCTAAACAAGCAAATACTTTGTTTGATTCAGAATAACAAATCAACAAGGAAAAAATTCTAAAAACTGTATAAACACTGAAAATGAAAATTTGAAAAAAGAACTACCTACCTTATCAATATTGACAACTGGGGCATATTTATCATTATCTGTCTTTTCCTTATCAAGAAGAAAATAAACTCTAGCATCCACTTTAGAAGTTTCATGCCATGATTTTACAGCTGTCTCCATTGTTTCAACAAGGAAAGAGAAAATTTCTTTCCAACTTTCTTCAGCTCCATACTTCTCAGACTGCAAAAAAAGGAGATTAAATTAATTCCCTTTATGGGAATTCTTCAATATAAGATGGTTCTTTAAGGCTCTTATAGTTAAGCTGAAACATTAAAAAGAAAACTCTTACACCTCTTAATGATAAAAGCAGGAAAGACGGTAAAACTAACCTCCATAGGTGAGCTCAGCAATCAAAAAGAATTAAATGGAACAAACTGAGAGAATATCTCCTAGACGCATAAATATATATATACACACATAACAATTTATTCAGATAAAAATAGGAATCATTACTTAAAACTACTCACCAGTTCAGATTTCAAGACATCCAAGTGCTTTGCCATATCAATGTTGGATCTCATGCTTTCCACTTCTTCAGCTCGTTTTTTATCTTTCGCCAGCTGTGCAAGCCTCTTTATTTTTTTTGACACCTCTGAACTTTGCGGATTGTACTGCAAAGCTATTTGAAAGGCAGCTAAGGCCTACATTATGTAAGCAGTAGAGATATCAGCATTGGAATATTTGTTCTCGGAAAGAGGCTATGAAACATGATTGAAGAACTTGTATGCTTACGTCATCATATCGTTCCATTGCCTCTAATACACACCCTTTCCTGAAATAGCCCTGCAAGTGCAATCAGTGGCATCTCTTACTTAAAACTCGAGAAAACGAAGCAGAATGTAATAAAGAAGTCATGTACCTTTTCCCAGGCAGGGTTCAAAGTGATTGTAGTCTCGGCATCTGCAAGTGCTTTGCTGAGCTTAACCAGATTCAGAAATGCTGCAGCACGATTGCTGAAAAATAAATAAATAAATAACAGAACAGAACAGACATGTGAAGAAGAAATATTAGACATAATACAAAATGTATATATGGTTATAATTACACATATCGAGATGAAAACACGTGTTCAAAACACAACAGAAGCTTAACAATTACAAGAATTTAAGGCAAACTGTGGTTTTAAGTACAGGGATAAATGTGGGAATTCGTATAATTATAAAGACATTTTTGCCCCTGATGAGCTTCTTTTGTAACACATGTAATGTGTGGTAGTGGAGTGTAATTTTCACCATTGAGGTGGGTAATTGGATTAGATAATTTTTTAATTTTAAAATAAATAAAAAAAAGTGTCCAAATCAACTATTATGAGTTATGTCTTTCAATTAATTGCACTAGATTATGTCAATACAAGAATGGAAGACCAAAGAACCCCAACTCATATACCAAGAGAATAAGAAGAGGAATGCCAGGCAAAGGCCAACCGAAAACCCGAACAAAAGACATAATTGATTAAATGGACAATTGCAATAATGACAAAATTAATTGCCTAGGTGATGCTTATTCCTATCATGCTACTGGTCACCTGAATCTACCACTGTAAATTTGTGAGTATTTAGAACTCAAAAATGAAAAATGACAACCAAGTAAAACATTTATCCAAAAAGAAAGAAGAAAAAGGCGAGTTATATACATACCAATATGTATACATATATATTAGAGAGAAAGAGAGATTTGAAGCTTCTCTACTTTATCTTTTTTCTTTTCTCTTCCTTTTTTTTTTTTGTTGGGGGGGGGGGGGGGGGGGGGGGGTGGTGATTGTGATTCCATGAGAGAATGGAATGGTCATCCCCTCCCTCATAGAGTGGTATGATAATTCCAAATTATAGACATTTTTTTTTTTTTTTTTTTTTTTGGGGGGGGGGGGGGGGAGGGGGGGGTGTGATTGTGATTCCATGAGAGAATGGAATGGTCATCCCCTCCCTCATGGAGTGGTCTGATCATTCCAAATTATAGACATTTTCCATACCAAACAAGGGAAAAGGAATGCAAAGTCAAAATAGTCATGCCATTTCAGCTCATTCATGTGTACCAAGCATGGCCTAAATTCTACTTTCCTCTCTTTTAGAATTCTAATTCCCAAGTTCCTGACCTTAGAAACTTTCCAAATCTAAAAACCACCACAATTCCAACTGAAAGCAGCCACCAACTAATTTCCTAAGCTATCCTACATCAACTACTCAATCCATAAGTATCTGGGTCACAAATCTTTCTACAATTCCAAACAATAGAACATAAGTTGTCTTAAGGCTTTAATCAAGTTTGTACATATTCATATCACACTTAAGTCTGTTAACAATATTAGTCCCCAAAGCTAGGAACTTCACAGGTATTTTAAACGCAACAAAACCACCATCAAAATTTCCCCAATCGTCTTATTGAAAATCCAATACAATGCTCCCTCCAACTCACTTCCCCAAATCAACCCTCTTAGGAGGTCACTTTCCTACGCTTTCTCAGCAACCAAACAGTGGAAAAACAAAACTCTTTCAAAAAATTAAGACAAACCCATTTGAGTGAATCCACATTTTGAGTTAACCCACACAAAATCACACCATTACAAATACAAAGAAGAAAGAATTGAACACTTGGAACTACAGAATTGGAGGTTAGTATGTATAAACACACTAACAAACATAAACCCACAACATATACAAGTACATATATATATATATGTAGATACCTGTAAAGGGTAGGGTTAGAAGGGTCTTGCTTAATGGCCTGAGTGTAGAGAGCAGCGGCTTTGAGATAATTTCCAGCTTTGAAGAATTCATTGCCTTGATCTTTCAATGACGACTCTGATTTTGCTTTTGATTCCGCCATTTTCGTTGCGTTTTTTTGGGTGATTTGGGATTAGGGTATGGGGTTTTTGGTGTTAGGGTTTCTTTCTGTCAGTGAAGAGCCCCTGTGCAGGCTATGCTGTCAAAAAAAACCCAGGGGAAATGACAAGACGGGTAGTAGGTAAAAAAAATTTACAGAATCTTAAAACCGTATAATATTTTAATTATTAAAATTTGTAAATTTATTACTATTAATTTATAATTTTATTTTTACCTATGGTGAACTATTTTAGGAAGATGATTATAAATAATTTTTTAGTTAAAAATTAATTAAAAGTTAATTATAATTAATTTTTTATGAGAGAAAAAAATGAGTTATAATTTAGAAAGTGACCCACCTCCCAAAAGACTCCACTGTATTGTTATTCTCCTTTAAAAAAAGAAAAATGTCTTATAACTCAAATTTTATGGCTTAAAAGTGGCTCAAATGGCCAAAACGACGTCGTTTTGACCATTTTTATGTTGTTCTGTACTCAAAACGACGTCGTTTTGGCCATTTGAATTATTTTTGAGCCACAAAATTTGATCTACGTAACATTATCGTAAAAAAAAATTGAATAAAATTCCAGTTCATGGTTTGAGTTATTCGGGCTGATGGATGTGTCACCCTATTCTTGGTAGCTCCGACCCAACTTGTTATTTTTTATTTTTCGGGTAGACATAAGAACTACAAAGGAAGGAGTTATTATCACCAAATTTTAAGGCTTCGTTGCTAAGAATTTTTTTAATCATTTTGGTCTAATTAAATTTTTTTTGTTTAAGATGAATTTTTAATTTTTTTACAATTTTGTCAAAGAAAAAGTAAATTGATTTTGAATTGAATATGATATTTTGTCTTATTAATTTTTTAACTTATTTAGTCCTTTAGGCTTCATTTGGGAATATGCTATTTTAGTAACTTTTTAACTTTTTATAAAAAGATGTGTAGAAAAGTAAAGAAAGTGATGTAATAACTTATAAGAACTTTTGACTTTTTAACTAAAGCATATACTTGACAAACGAGACCTTAGGCATTAGCCACAACAATCTTGTCAAATGAAGACTAAGGCCTCGTTTGGCATGCAACACTTTTAACATAAAAGTCAAAAAGTTACAAGAAAATCAAAAAGCCTATAACTTATACCAAAAAGTCAAAGATTCTCTTTTCTCTCTATTTTTTGATATTTTCGTAAAAAATCAAAAAATCATTCTAAACATACTAATTTTTTTACCTCATATTTTAGTAAAAAATTAATAAAATAATATGTTCCCAAACGAGACCTAAATATATGTGAGATGAAAAATTAATTTGGAGGAAGCTTTGGACACTATTTGTGAATAGGAAAAAGACTTACCAGTGGGGGTGACTCCCACCACCCTAACTGTTTTTTTTTTTTTTTTGTCTTCCACTGGCTGCCCTCCACATGGAGGTGGGGGTGCTAGGGGTTCCCAACACTGCTATTGTGAATAAATTAAATAAAATTAAATAAAATAAAAATTAGAAATAAGTTTACTAACAGTTAAGAGCATAAAAATAAAAATGAAAAAAAAAAAAAAACATGTTTTGTATGATAGAAAGAAATGGGAGTGGGAATTAGAAAGTTAAATGAAACAAAATGATCATTCCCATTCCATAATTTGCGTACTAACCTAGAATGACATAGTAATAAAATGATCATTTTCATTCTCATATTTGATTATACTTATTGAATTAATGGGATAAAAGAAATTTTTTAATTATTTTTTATCACATTTTGTGGAAGTAGTGTGAAAGTAATGATGACAATGACGGTAGAATCACTGGTGGTTGTAGGTTGGTATGGTGTGGTAATAGTAGTGGTAACGACAACAGCGACTGAGAGGGTAATTTTTGGGAAAGAATTGGGCCGAGCTGTGAGTTGGGCCCTGCGGCCCAAAGCGTAAAAGAATCGGTAAGAAGCCGTAATGTTATTTCGGCCCAGTAGAGGTATAGATACTTCGGCCCAAAAGAAGTGAAGTTATTCCGGCCCAGGATAGGTGTGGTTATTCCGGTTCGAGAATGTGTAAAGCAACTCCGGTCCGGTGGCAGTTTGAAGTGAGTCCGGCCTTGCATTTAGTCCGGTCGTAACATATTATGGTTAGGTCGGTCAAAACTTGCCACTTGGAAGTTTGATCTAAACACACCATGGTTGAATAGAGGAAAACCGAGATAAGGAGTTTGAGGAAAAGACCGAGCTAAGGACTGTTCGGCCTTCTCTGTGGCTCTGCGTAGCCAAGCTTATTTGGGTCATATAGTAGTTCGGCCAAAGTGAAAACCATCCCACTTGGTTTAAGCAGTGGGGGAGGGTGTAAAAGGATAAGCATTATCCTTAGGAGTATGAATCCTAGGAGGACTCTGCATGGAGAAATAAAAGTCCTACTAGGATTATGCCACTCGAAAACCTATAAAAGCTCACAAGCACCACCTTGGAGGAGGTAATTGAACACAATTCTTTCTGAGAACATAAAACTTTGTCTATTTGTCAAGCTTACTGACTTAGGCATCGGAGAGGTTTCCGGCACACACCCGCCGGCTAGCTCACATTTGTGTTTTCAGGTGATAAAGCGACGTCGTACGGAGGAGCGTGGACTTAGTCAACAGGATTATATGAGGAGAATTATTTCCTCCCCGTACAATTGGCGCCGTCTGTGGGAAGAACAGACAAGAACAAAAACCTCTTGACTAAGCTTCTCCTTTTTCTCAAATCAATGGCACACATTGAAGAACTACCGCAGTCCGCCGTCGACAGGCTAACTCCAGATGGGGGCGCAAGGCGAGAAGGATTACCCTCTGTCCCTCCTATGGCAGATCTGGAGCCCCAACAACATAACTCCAGGAGGAGTGGCAGGGGAAGGCGGAATAACAGCCCTCGTCACTCTCAAAGTCCTGACAGGCAAAGGAGGAGGATTGATCCTCAAGCCCTGGAAGATCGCGTGAAGGAGCAAGATGAACTAATTCGGAAGATGGCGGCGGACATGGAGGCTTTGAAACGCCAGATGAAGACTAAAGATGTGGCGACAGGAGAGGGGCGCAAGCACAAGACGCCCCCTCGCCACTCAGAGAATCATAGTAGGAATACTACACCCTCCCAAGGAAGGAGCAGAAGCCTCAAGACAGGCGACACTCATTCCTTATCTTCCAGGACTCGTCACTCCAAGTCTGAGAGGACGAGATCCGAAAGATCATACACTGAAGGAAGCACTTATTGGCCTTCACATTCACACCAAACCAGATCTAGACAAACAGAGCTGCCCAGGTCATCCGACTTACGAACCGTGCTCGAAGAAAAAGCACGATGCAAGGAGGATGCCAGGGCAAGGGACCCACACCGAGTCTCGGCCTTACAACGGTTGGCTCCTCGGACGCATGGAAGCGTCGAGGTTGGAATGCCAATACCGCGACCGGCCTACGAACCAACGGACAAAGCATTGGTAAGACTACAGACTTCGCCGTTTGTTCCAGCAATCGAAAACGCGCCCCTACCATCAGGCTTCCTTCAGCCGAAATTCAATACATATGAAGGGAAGACGGACCCGTATTCACACCTGAGCCACTTTCGCCAAGTCATGGCTGTGTACAGGCGAAACGAGGCCTTAATGTGCATACTCTTCCCGTCAAGTCTTGGCGACCTAGGCTTAACTTGGTTCGAAAAGCTCCCAGAGGGCAGCATAGCCTCCTGGGCCCAATTGGCAGAAGCGTTCGTAACGAGGTTTCGAACAAATACTAAAACACCGGTGGAGACAGACCAGTTACTCTCCATCGACATGGGTGAAAAAGAGACCCTCAGATCTTACAACAGTCGCTACTAGGAGACATTCAACCAGATTGGAGACTGCCCCACCAATCTAGCCATTGCGCAATATAAAAGAGGCCTACCAGTAGGGAACAGACTAAGGGATTCAATTACCATGACGTCACCCCTCACCATGGAGGCCCTGATGGAAAGAGTGCATCAGCACATCAGGGTAGAAGAGGATGGCGCACGTGCAAAAGCAAAATCTAGTGCAACCGCAGTACCAGAAAAGAAGACCTCAGCAAAGGTCAATACAGTAGATCGGCAGAATAGAAACGGGCGTGGCAGACGAGATAACGGAGAAGACCCAGACAAAAGATGGTTGAGAATCCGCACTGCCATAACAACGGTGTTCAAAAAGCCAATATATCGGATTCTGAGCGAAATAAAAGATGAGCCTTTCGTCAAGTGGCCAGCCAAGCTAGGGGAAGCTCAGAAAGATTACGACAACAGATCACGTTGCACCTTCCACAAAGAAAAGGGGCACCGAACTGAGAATTGCACACCGTTAAGACAACACTTGGAAGAGTTGGTGGCAGCAGGCCACTTGGACAAATATATTGAAGGAGGGACGCAACCAGCCCTCCAAGATCATAATAACCATCCCAATGGGATGCCGATCGACGCCCCACCACAAGGCATCATCAATGTAATACATGGAGTCTTTGAACCTGAGCGTGTATGCGAGCTCAGAGGATCAATCAAGAAGGCTGAGCACTTTAGGGAAGTATTAAGTGCCCAACCTGCCATCAAGAAGGGGAAGACAGAGACAACAAACGTCATGTCTTTTTCGGATAAGGACCTGGATCGAATATACTGTCCTCACAATGATGCTCTGGTTGTCACTCTCCGAGTCAAAGATTTTGACGTCAAGCGGATTCTGATTGACCAGGGTAGTTCATGTGAGATCATGTACTACGACACCTTTAAACAACTGAAGCTGCAAGACAAAGACTTGGCGCCTGCAGTTTCTCCCCTGATTGGATTCAACTCCATGCCAGAGTGGCCTGTCGGAAAAATAATTCTTCCAGTCAGAACAGGGAGTGTAACAAAACAAGTGGAGTTCTGGGTATTGAAGGTCCCCTCCACATACAACATCATCTTGGGTAGAACATGGCTGCATGCCATGCGTTCGGTAGCGTCATCATACCATCAGGTAATGCAGTTCCCCAATGACACCGGCATAATTGAAGAAGTCTATGGCGATCAGATTATGTCAAAACAATGCTTCGCCACAGCGAATGGAAGCCGAGCGGCCAAAGGATACGTTCATTCGGTGGAAGAACCAGAAAGTAATGAACTATTCGCGGACGTCGGCAAAGAGGCTGATCAGAAAGCGGTGGAGGACTTGGTGGAGGTAAAAATAGATGAGAAGAACCCAGATAAGTTCTTCTTGCTTGGCTCATCGTTGTCCAGCAGTAAGAGATTAGAGGTCTTGGAATTCTTGACCTCTAATATCGAAGTGTTTGCCTGGACGCCTTACGACATGCCAGGTATTGATCCAAACTTCATCAGTCACCAACTCAATGTCCACCCATCCGCCAGACCAGTCATCCAACGCACACGCAGATCGGCACTCCACCACACCGAAATAGTGGCAGAAGAGGTAGGCAACCTGCTGGAGGTAGGAGCAATAAGAGAAGTGCACTACCCAAGATGGATCTCCAACACAGTCGTAGTGCCAAAAAAGAATGGTAAATGGCGTGTCTGCGTCGACTACAAAACAGTCAACAAGGCGTGCCCAAAAAATAGCTTTCTTCTACCAAGGATAGATCAACTGGTGGACCTAACGGCAGGGCATAACCGACTTAGCTTTCTGGATGCATACAGAGGCTACCACCAGATCGCCATGCATGAACCAGACCAGGAGGTCACATCCTTCACAACACCAAGGGGGTTATATTGCTACAAGGTCATGCCCTTTGGCCTAAAGAACGCAGGGGCGACATTCCAACGGATGGTCACCAAGATGTTTGAACCATTATTAGGCAGAACAATGGAGGCTTACATCGACGACATGGTGGTCAAAAGCAAGGATGAGAATGACCATCTTAAAGATCTAGGCGAGATGTTCCAGATCCTGAAGAAACACAAGTTGCGCCTCAATGCGTCCAAATGCGCATTCGGAGTTGGATCTGGCAAATTCTTGGGCTTCCTGGTGACCAACCGAGGTATAGAAGCAGACCCCTCTCAGATTAAAGCAATCCAGGAATTGGAGAGACCAAACTCAGTCAAAGAAGTGCAGCATCTCACTGGTATGGCAGCTGCGCTCAACCGGTTCATAAGCAGGTCGTCAGACAGACTACGACCATTCTTCCAAGCTCTAAAAGCCAAGTTTGAGTGGGATGAAGAATGCGACCGAGCTCTGGAAAGCTTGAAGGAGTACATGTCTTCCCCACCACTACTTGTTACTCCAGTACCTGGTGAAGAACTCTTTTTGTACCTGGCAGTCTCTCAGCACGTAGTCAGCGCAGTGTTGGTTCGTGCAAAAGGAATACAACACTTGCCCATCTTTTATGTCAGCAAGACATTGTTGGGAGCCGAAACAAGGTACTTGCCCTTGGAGAAACTAGCATTAACATTAATGATGGCATCCAGAAAATTGGCGCACTACTTTCACGCCCACACCATAGTCGTCCTCACAGCCTTTCCACTAAAAGCTCTGTTTGAAAGGGAGAACTTTAGCGGGCGAATTTTGAAGTGGGCAGTAGAGTTGGGACAATTCGACATCAAGTTTCAACCCAAGACCGCAATAAAAGCCCAATCTTTGGCAGACTTCGTCGCAGAGTTTACTCCTGGAAGTCATCATATCTGCCCAGTCGACCTAACCGACACAACCGAACTAGGGACGGAAGTTGACGCCGGAATAACGCAACCCCTAGTGGAAGGTAGTCAATCAAGCACCAAGGCAGACCATACTAAGGACAACAAGGAAGAGACAAACAAAGGCTCACCAGCAGTTCAAACAGAGGACAAAGGGCAGACAGCCAACATGGACCTTGAGGAAAACACCATTCTTGACCCCACGACATCATCTGATCCTTCCACTTGCTGGAAATTATTCGTTAGAGAGATGTGGAAGCTCTTTGTGGATGGAGCATCCAACCGACATGGTGCAGGGCTTGGCATAGTCCTCATCTCTCCAGACGGCCTGGTTGTAGAGCAAGCAATCAACCTTGGCTTCCCAGCATCCAACAATGAAGTGGAGTATGAGGCGCTTCTCGCAGGACTTAAGTCAGCATACTACATGAAGGCCACCGAACTAATGGTATACAGTGACTCTTTGCTGGTGGTAAACCAAATTTCTGGCGAATACGAAGCAAAGGACGACAGAATGGCCAAGTACCAAGAGTTAGTCAGAACAGAGATCAAGAAGTTTGATGTAGTAAGAATAGAACAAATTGGCAGAGAGCAAAACTGCCAAGCGGACGAACTAGCAGGCCTTGCCTTAATGGCAGATACATCAATCCATCATCCATTACTCATCGACTTCTTACCAAGACCAAGCATAGAAGACCCCGAAGCGGAAGAAGTATGTTGCACAGAATTAGGCCCTTCATGGATGGATCCCATCATCCTATTCCTAAAAGACGGCATCCTACCAGAAGAGAAAAAAGAAGTCAACAGAATAAGGGCAAAGTCGCAGCGATTTTGGCTATCTCCATCTTTGGCATTATACAAGAAGTCATTCTCTGGGCCTTACCTCAAGTGCGTTCATCCCAGCAAAGTATAAGCATTCTTGTTCGAAATACACGAAGGGGTGTGTGGAAGTCATCAAGGGGGAAGGTCGCTCACTTACAGGGCTATTTCGCAAGGATATTGGTGGCCATATATGCAAGCAGACTCAGAGAAATATGTGAAGAAGTGTGAGAAATGCCAAAAATTCGCGCACCAAATACATCAACCAGCAAGAGAACTCCTACCATTAACTAGCCCATGCCCTTTCGCAATGTGGGGCTTGGACATAGTAGGACCACTTCCAACAGCGCCCGGGGGCAGAAAATTCTTTCTCGCAGCAACAAACTACTTCACAAAGTGGGTGGAAGCAGAAGCATTGGCGTCAATCAAAGAAAAAGATGTGAAGAATTTTGTTTGGCAGAATATCATCACTCGGTTTGGCATACCAAAAGCACTGATCTCAGACAATGGAACTCAGTTCGACGGCAGAATCTTTAGAAGCTTTTGTGAAGAGTACAAGATAGAGTTCTACAATTCTACACCAGCATATCCTCAAGCAAATGGGCAAGCTGAAGCATCAAATAAAGTCGTCTTGGATGGACTAAGAAAAGGCTAGAGAAAGCAAAAGGCAAGTGGGCAGATGAACTTCCTCACGTCTTATGGGCTTACCGCACCACGCCTCGGCGATCAACTGGAGAAACACCATTCTCCTTAGCCTATGGAATGGAAGCAGTGATCCCACTAGAAGTTGGCCTCCCCACAATTCGAAGTGAAAATTTTGATCCAAACTTAAATGGAGAAACCATAGCCTTAGAACTCGACCTTGCAAAAGAAAGAAGAGAAAGAGCACTAGTCCACATCGCCTCATACCAACGAGAGTTAATCAGAAAATACAGCAAAAAGGTTCATCCAAGACAATTCAAGATTGGGGATTGGGTACTACGCAAAGTAATGGGAAACACCTTGATCCCAGGAGACGGCAAGTTAGGCCCAAATTGGGAAGGTCCTTATAAGGTGGTTGGGTTAGCAGGTAAATGGGCATACCACCTAGAAGACAAGGATGGCAAGGCAATCCCTAGGCCATGGAATACGGCCAATCTCAAGTTATTTTACTTTTAGCTTTTCTTTTTCAAACATATGTAATTTTTTCTTCCTTCAATAAAATGAGAAATTCTTTTTAGCAGAAGTTGTTCCTTGTAAAAGTTAGCTTTAGTAAAGATTAGGCGCATTGCGAGCATTTTAGGGGTTGGCTGGAATAAACCAACACTCTTCCTAAGCCCAGGATAAGGATCCAGGCTGCAGGACATTTGGTCGGAATAACCAAATACTATAAGTTAGCTGGAAAAACTAACTTCGATGGTTGGCTGGAATAAACCAACACTTGTTACTCTTCAGCCGAAGTAAGTGCAAGGCTGAAGAGTGGTTGGCTGGAATAAACCAACTCTTGTTACTCTTCAGCCGAAGTAAGTGCATGGCTGAAGAGTGGTTGGCTGGAATAAACCAACACTTATTACTCTTCAGCCGAAGTAAGTGCATGGCTGAAGAGTGGTTGGCTGGAATAAACCAACACTTGTTACTCTTCAGCCGAAGTAAGTGCAAGGCTGAAGAGTGGTTGGCTGGAATAAACCAACACTTGTTACCCTTCAGCCATAGTAAGGGTATGGCTGAAGTTGGATTGACTGGATTAAGCACTTTGTACTCCTCAGCCGAAGTGATTATATCGGCTAAGGAGTGGTTGGCCGGTAAGCATAGTTTAAAAAGCCAAAACCGAAATAGAAGTTGGAGTAATAAAAGGCATTACAAAGTACAGGCACACATATCAGAACCGGAACAAGAGTTGAAGCAAAATTTTTCATTCATTGAAACTATTACAAAGGAGGCTCATAGTTCGGTTACAACGGCAAAAGGCAACAAAGAAAAAATACACAATCAGGAAAAAAGTTCTTCAATTTCGGCGTCAAAAGCCGCATCTCCATCAACTTGAAGACCGGTCTCAGGAGGAAGTTCACTCTCGGTTGCCAGGATGGTTTCGGTTGGAACCACGGTTTCATTTGGCTGATCAACAGGTGGGTCCTCTACCATGGGCTCCAACCGAAGTGATGGGTCTGCACTAGCAACCGGAATGTCTTCAGGAGCAGAGGAGTCATCAGAATCTGAGTCCTCCAGAAACTCTTGTTGCAAGGCGTCTGCATACTCCGCAAGGGACTTCGGTATAAAGTAAGCTGGAGGGTCGAAGACCTCGATCTGTTGATCATGACCGAGCTTCTCCACAGCCGCCCTCCAGCCGCACTTGAAGAACAGCTCCTTGGCGGCGTCGCATTGTTTGACATAGGCGTCTTCTGCCTTCTTGTAACCTTGCTTGTACCCCTCCTTTTCGGCCTCCTCCACGCTCTTTTTTAGTTGGCTTATTTCGGTATCTTTTCTCTTTTCAAGTTTTACCAGCTCACGCAGGTATTTGTCCTTCATAGCAATGGCCGCTTTCTGCCTTTTTGCCTCCGCCGAACTAACCAGATCGGCAAGACGGCCATTCTCCGCTTGTAGTTCAGCCATTTTCTTTTCGGCTTCTTCTAGCTCGGCTGCTTTTGCTTCGGCTTCAGCCATTGCCTGCCTTGTGGCTTTTCGGAGTTCTTGGACTTTCTTGTAAGTAATGTTATTCTTCTGTAAGGCCTGACAAAACAAAGACTTCTCTTAAACCGAAGTAAAAGTTGGAAATTAGACAAAAGAAACGGACAGAGCTACTTACCAAGATCATGGACTTCGATGTGGACCGGATTGACTTCATTTCGGTGTTTAATTGCTTTAAGTGGTGCTCCATGTCCTTGGGGAGGCACACACTTTTGGCCAGGTTAAAGGCCAATTGGTGATCTTTTTCAGCCACAACCGAGTCAGTAGCTTTGATGTCTTGGTCGTTGAAGGTCAGCGGCGGAGCCCATTTCGGAGATTCAGCTCGGTCAGTTTGCTCCGGTTGGAGGGCTGGTTGAGGACTTTAGGGGATGGATTCAACCTCATCGACAAGTTGCTGTTCGGTCGATGTAGATCGGGCACGTTTGGAAGGACGAGATGAAGAAGGCTGCTGAGAAGGGAGGGCCACAACGGCAGGCTGCGTTTCTAAGGATGGTTGCACTTCGGCCCTGGTTGTTGCAGTCAGAAGGGCCCTCACTTTGCTTTTCTTCGCCATCTCTTCTTCAGCTGTTAATGGGACAAGTCGTATTTCGGGCAAGTTTGGGTCCGGTTCAGGTGCTTCCTCTAGAAGGAAATCGGTCACTCGGGCCTTTCGACGACCGCTATATCGGTAGGTCGGTTCAAAGTTTAGAAGCTTGGCCCAACTCCTTTCTTTACACCGTAGTGCGGCTCGCAAAATCGCAAGGTTGGGATAGCTATATAGGGAACGGAGGTGGGCGAAATCTGCAAAAAGAGAAGTGTTAGTTCGGTTAATAGACTAAAAAAAAACCGAGATAACATACAAAGAAGAAGACCGAAGTTAAATTACCGGGCTCTCCCTTTTTCCAATTTATAGGTCGGCCAGGAATTTGGGCTTGAAAATCCTCAAAGTTCCCAGAGACCCAGAAAAAATCATCGTCATTAAGATCTTTGTCCGGTGTGTGTTTAACTATCTTCTCTCGGCGGTGGCGAATCCTAAGGTAATAGACCCACCCAGCATCTTTTGAGCCGATGGAGTATTGATGGAAAATTTCGGCCAGGCCGAGGTTTAGTCCGGTTTGGTGGTTCAGTGCGGCTATTCCCATTATAATGCGATATGTATTGGTGGACAGTTGGGTGGGGCATAATCTAGTCTGCCTAAGAAATTCACAGATCAGCGGTTGGACAGGAAACCGTAGTCCGGTTTCTATTATGGATTGAAGGGTAAAAGGGACGTAGCCTTCTTTTTCCCAGGGAATAACATTTTTTTCGGCTAACATCAAATGGACGTCTTCAGGAATATGGTAATCTTTCCTAAATTCGGCCATACCACCAGGGGTCTCAACTAGATACCTATACTTACCCATCTGATGTATAATTTACTTATAATTTATATCGGTGCAAAAATCGTGCTCAGTAGCTCGGTTGAGCGCACGCAGGAGTGCCTGGGTAACCTAAGTGTGCAAAGTAGAAAACAGAAGGGGTTAAAGCACTGATCGTTGGACCGTGCTACAATTTAAAAGCAAGGTATAAGAGCCCTATTTCGGCCTCAAAAAACTGGTTCTATCTCGGTTCATCAAAAGGTTTGGTAGCTCGGTTTGGGCAGGTTGCTCGGTAGACCGGTTTAACGTCTAGGGGCAGCTTTCTGAGTTCGGTCTAAAAAACTAAGAAAGCTGGTTTAGCCCCAAGGCCTAAATCGGTTGCAGTATGAATAAAGTTACTTCGGTTAAGCCTCTAGGGGCGGCTTTCTGAGTTCGGTTTAGGAACTAAGAAAGCCTGCTTGGCCCCAAAAGCTTAGTTCAGTTGAAAACCGAGGTTCCTAGTTTGATATATTCAAAACTCGGTGATCTTATTTCGGCTAAAGTAAGTCAGGCTCTGGTAACTTTTTGAAACTTTCAAGTTCTAGTTCGGTTATTGACTACGGTGATCTACCTATTTAATGCAAACAGGATTCTAGTTCGGTTGCTACCTAATTTTGGATCTAAAGCAAGTTTTTTACAGAAGTTCATACACGTATGAGCTCTGCTATTATTTTTTCATAAAAGTACAGAAGCGAAGCGTCAAAAATAAAATGTTTGCAAAAAACATGCAAAACAAAACTATACAGATTCGAAAGCAAAATAAAGGAAGCAAAGTGAGTCTACTTACCAGGTGGAAGAAGAGGGATCTGATGATGGGAAAGTGGCAGCAAAATTAGTTCTCAAAAGTGAAGGAAGAATACGAACAGCAAGAACACAGAGAGATAAGATGAAGAATGGAAGGTGAATGATTCAAGAGAAAGAAAGGTTATTTTGTGAAAGATGAGAGAGAAAAAAGCGGCAAAAAGGGGCGGGACTGTTCAAAAAGTTCGAAGTACGAAGGCGGCGTGATAACAGCTCACGGCCTATCAGAGCCCGCCACGTGGCAAGGGAAAGGGAAGCGTTACAGTCGTGATTGAAGAGACGTTTTGACCGGATAAAGCAGAGTTCGGAGTAAAACTAGCTCGGCTGGATACACTGAAGGGTTTTTATCTCGGCTGGAAAGGCTTGTAGAACTTCAGCTCGGTTGAAGGATTTCTAATCTCAATCATGCTATGCAGATGAAATTAAGGGGCAATTGAGAGGGTAATTTTTGGGAAAGAATTGGGCCGAGCTGTGAGTTGGGCCCTGCGGCCCAAAGCGTAAAAGAATCGGTAAGAAGCCGTAATGTTATTTCGGCCCAGTAGAGGTATAGATACTTCAGCCCAAAAGAAGTGAAGTTATTCCGGCCCAGGATAGGTGTGGTTATTCCGGTTCGAGAATGTGTAAAGCAACTCCGGTCCGGTGGCAGTTTGGAGTGAGTCCGGCCTTGCATTTAGTCCGGTCGTGACATATTATGGTTAGGTCGGTCAGAACTTGCCACTTGGAAGTTTGATCTAAACACACCATGGTTGAATAGAGGAAAACCGAGATAAGGAGTTGGAGGAAAAGACCGAGCTAAGAACAGTTCGGCCTTCTCTGTGGCTCTGCGTAGCCAAGCTTATTTGGGTCATATAGTAGTTCGGCCAAAGTGAAAACCATCCCACTTGGTTTAAGCAGTGGGGGAGGGTCTAAAAGGATAAGCATTATCCTTAGGAGTATGAATCCTAGGTGTTCTCTGCATGGAGAAATAAAAGTCCTACTAGGATTATACCACTCGAAACCTATAAAAGCTCACAAGCACCACCTTGGAGGAGGTAATTGAGTACAATTTTTTCTGAGAACATAGAGCTTTGTCTATTTGTCAAGCTTACTGACTTAGGCATCGGAGAGGTTTCCGGCACACACCCGCCGGCTAGCTCACGTTTGTGTTTTCAGGTGATAAAGCGACGTCGTATGGAGAAGCGTGGACTTGGTCAACAAAATTATACGAGGAGAATTATTTCCTCCCCGTACAGCGACTATGATGGTAGTGGTAATACGTGGTAATGGCAATAGTGAAGTTTTGATGGTGACTGTGGTGGTGGTAACCATTGTAACAAGTGACAAAAATGTCCAAATTCATTTAGCATTACTTTTATTTACGACAGATTTAGAGAGTTTCCAATTGCACCATAAAACTATACGTATACTCTTACTAAAAAATATTTGCTTGTTTTTTCTTTGTTTTTAAATTACCATCCACAAAAAAACATAAATGTCATTAAAATGACTCTCTCACCCACTTTCATACCCTTTCTCACTACATCCTTCCATCTCCACCTTATCACGCCTTTCTCTACCTCATTATTACTCCTACACCCTTCTTAAGATATTTGTTTTCTCTCCATCTTGTGGCCTTTCTCTCATAAATACACATGTATCTATGATTTTTGTGATGCCTATGGTTTCAAAGGAAAGGTAATGGTAAGGCCTAAGGAGAAGTTATAGAAGAAAGAAGGCAATGAGGACGGAAAGGGGGCAATGGGACACGTTGGATGAGAAATGGAGAAGGGTAGTAGCAACAAAGTAGGAAGGAGAATACAAAAGGTGGTAAGAGATGGAAGAAAGAGGCAATCGGTAGTCATTGTGATAATATGTAGTGGAAATAGCTTAAAGAATTGATTATGTGAGTAATTTTGGAATTACATGAGTGTCATTAAACATTAAATTTTCTTAATTTGTAGAGTAAGTGTAAAAAGGAAGTAATTGTAATTGCTTGTTTGGGCTGCGTTTTTTTAATGACTTTTTTGAGTAAAAAAATCCAAACTTTTTGTTTTTAATCTAACTTGGTTTTTTAGGTGAAAAGCCATTGTTTTAGGTTATTTTGCCGACATTATTTGATTTAACCATTTTTGCCAAACACAAATATGAGAATATCATTTGCATAATAATGAAAATAAGAATAGTATAATTCATAGAGAGTTGAATAAAATGTAGTTAATTTGTAATGCCCCGAAATATTAACAACTCATAACATGATCTTCTGTAGAAAGTATACTTCAACATTTCATTATTACTCCTTAATCGTACCCAAGATGACATATGTGTGTATGCATTCATAAATCTTAGATCCTGAATTTATAGCATATGCCAATTATCAATGAATCTAAACAAAGGGCGTACATATAAGTTTATGTCCTAATGGCTATATCTTTCCAAGTCAATACTTAGATACAACAAAAGTGAGTTAAACTCAATACAAATAAAGCCCAAGAATTATACAAAAATAATTACGCAAAAGAAATAAAAAGAAACTTTCGGCTCCAAGTCCTCCAAAACTATGTCCTTGGTGGAGGCACATCATCAACACCTAAAATTGTTTTTCACATAAGGTGAGCTAAAACCCAGAAGAGATACTTTAACACAATGTATAAAACTTAACGAAGCCATAAGGTGAATGCATATGTGTCATGACCCGCTCCCCGTACCCAATGGTTAAACATCGTGATGGCCAGTAACTGAAGTTACCTCCGGCCAATTCATAAATAAATCAATGAATGCGAGTGGAAGTAATATTTAAATAAGGGTACCAAAATAATCATCGGAGCTTCTATTTTTATTATAAAATTTACTGACCAAAAAGGTCGATATTTAGATAGAAAAATATCATAAAAGTACTGTGAGTGTCTATTTCGCAGCCCCGCGTCTAACACTTTCCAAAAGTTATTTCTGAATTGCATGTGTTCCTGAAAATTGGTAAACAACTATAAGCACATGGCAGAGTAAGAAATATTATACTAAGAGTATAAGGGACACGAAATAATCATCGATAGTTATTTAGGCCAAAACATTTACAGATAACTTAGTCGGAACAAATAATCATTTAAGTAGAAAAACTGATATTATTTTCATAAATCATTTAAATGACAGAAACTGAAATACAGAAACTATGCAAATATATCACTATAACTACGGTACAAAACAGAGGTCACAGAAGTGACAGTCAGAACAGAGGTACGGATTCAAGAGGTGACTCGTACGGATTCTAGAGGTGGCTCCCACAATAGTGTAGCACTTAGCTCCGCACAGAACAGAGGTCAATGGATCAGAGGACCACAAAATGATCAAACAGAGACCAATAGTTATTTAAGTCCCCCAAGACGTAGGACTCCCGTGGTGATATTTACAAAACATAATTATTTATAAGATCATAGTCATATATTCTTTAAAATATAAACAGAAATATCCTTAGATTTCTTTTTAAGCAAATATGGTTCAGAAGATAAACCACGTAACTGAAACCTTTATAAAACATAACTTTTATGAAAAACATAACTTGTATAAAAAAGATTTTGATAAATTAAAACATATGTAAAATATATTTTGGTGACTCAAGATATAATATAACTCACCTTATCTTTAATACCTTACTCTTTCTTTCCACTATCAAAAACCCTTTCAAGTTCCACTATTTTTGTCCTTTCTCTACTTTCCTTTCCTTTCCTTTCTTTTTTTCTTCTTTCTTTCCTTTTCTTTTCTTTCTCTCTTAAAGATTGATCACTCTCCCTATTTATGGGGAGGTGACGCCACTCCTTAGCCAACACGTGGCCGAGCATCTCTCTCAAGATTCGTCATAAATATATGGGTAATGTTAGGGACATCAAATTTTCTACTAAACAAATGACCAAAGTGGACCCTACACCCATGTAAGATATTTGGTCATTTATTTAGTAGAAAATTTGGAACCTCTAGCATTTTTCGAAATATATATAGATTCAATCTTATCCTAAATAAATAATTAAGATAATTACTTTTTAACCTAATATTTTAATATAATTATATAAATTAATTAATTTTTAATTAAATTACACATTACCACATACTTACAGAAAATTAATTATTTATTTTATTATTATGTCCATTATTATTATTATTATTTATATTTTGACCCCTAAACTTTTAATAATTATATTATTTTACAAAATTACACATAATAACATATAATAAATTATATATTTTCCGATCTGAGATTAAATAATATTAGTATAAATTCTACAGAATAATTAAAAATCTGGGTTGTCACAATTTTTCCTCCTTTTAAAATTTCGTCCTCGAAATTTGTTATATGTAAGTTATCCGCTGCGCACTCTGATAAATATATATTAGATGATTAATCTGATAGAAAATAGTACCTCTAAAAAAAACGTTACCAAAAATAACTCACTGTCTACTTGTCAAAAATTGGTTTGGGCCAAAATGAAAAATAATTGGTTACTTTAAAAACTTTTCACTCGTTTTGTTTACGATAAGAAAATAAAAAAAATAAAATAAAATGAGAATACAATGACAGAATCATATGCAATAATCGAAAAACTTGAGATAAACTTTTCACTGATGGAAAATAGTTTCAAAATTAGTATCATTATAATTTGAACCTACTTTTAAAAAAATATTGAAATAAATTTTTTTTTTTGATACTAAACTGAAAATTATATGTATTTAATTATATTATAATTTTGGTAGGTGTTTGAGCCCGACATCCTTCTTTTCTTTTCCCTCTTTTACTATAACAAATATAAATTATATCTAATATCCTTCACAAATTAAGCACACTAAAAAAAAAATTATATATATATATATAATCATATAAATAATAATATAATTAAATTGACGAACAAAATTTAATAATTCGGTACTAATTACCCGCTATCCTACTTCCTAAATGTACATATGTCCTATGCTCCAATGATAATTTTTTTTTATTTTATAAATCATTGCTCTGATACCATTTGTCACTACCCGCTCCCCGTACCCAAGGGTTAAGCATCGTGATGGCCAGTAACTGAAGTTACCTCCGGCCAATTCATAAACAAATCAATAAATGCGAGTGGAAGTAATATTTAAATAAGGGTACCAAAATAACCATCGGAGTTTCTATTTTTATTACAAAATTTACTGACCAAAAAGGTCGATATTTACATAGAAAAATATCATAAAAGTGTTGTGTGTGTCTATTCCGCAGCCCCGCGTCTAACACTTTCCAAAAGTTATTTCTGAATTGTACGTGTTCTTGAAAATTAGTAAACAACTATAAGCACATGGCAGAGTGAGAAATATTATACCAAGAGTATAAGGGACACGAAATAACCATGGATAGTTATTTAAGCCAAAACATTTACAGATAACTTAGTCGGAACAAATAATCATTTAAGTAGCAAAACTGAGATTATTTTCATAAATCATTTAAATGACAGAAACCGAAATACAGAAACTATGTAAATATATCACCATAACCACGGTACAGAACAGAGGTCACAGAAGTGACAGTCAGAACAGAGGTACGGATTCAAGAGGTAGCTCGTACGGATTCTAGAGGTGGCTCCCACAATAATATAGCACTTAGCTCCGCACAGCACTTTGGTCCGCACAGAACAAAGGTACAGATTCAAGAGGTGGCTCGTACGGATTCTAGAGGTAGCTCTCACAATAGTGTAACACTTAACTCCGCACAGCACTTTGCTTTGCACAGAACAGAGGTCAATGGATCAGAGGGCCACAAAGTGTCCGCACAGAACAAAGGTACGGATTCAATAGGTGGCTCGTACGGATTCTAGAGGTGGCTCTCACAATAGTGTAGCACTTAACTCCGCACAGCACTTTGCTTCGCACAGAACAGAGGTCAATGGATCAGAGGGCCACAAAATGGTCAAACAGAGACCAATAGTTATTTAAGTCCCCCAAGGTGTAGGACTCCCGTGGTGGTACTTACAAAACATAATTATTTATAAGATCATAGTCAAATATTCTTTAAAATATAAACAAACATATTTATGGGTTTCCTTTTAAGCAAATAGGGTTCAGAAGATAAACCACGTAACTGAAACCTTTATAAAACATAACTTTTATTAAAAACATAACTTGTATAAAAAAGATTTTGGTAAGTAAAAACATACGTAAAATACATTTTGGTGACTCAAGGTATAATATAACTCACTTTATTTTTAATACCTTACTCTTTATTTCCACTATCAAAAACACTTTCAGCTTCCACTATTTTTTTCCTTTCTTCCCTTTCCTTTCTTATTTTCTTTTCTTTTCTTCTTTCTTTCCTTTTCTTTTCTTTTCTTTCTCTCTTCCAGATTGATCACTCTCCCTATTTATAGGGAGGTGACGCCACTCCTTGGCCAACACGTGGCCGAGCATCTCTCTCCCTCCAGATTCGTCACAAATATACATAGATTCAATCTTATTCTAAATATTTAAAATAATTACCCTTTGACTCAATATTTTAATATAATTATATAAATTAATTAATTTTTAATTAAATTACACATTATCACATACTAATAGAAAATTATTTATTTTATTTTATTATTATGTCCATTATTATTATTATTATTTATATTTTGACCTCTAAATTTTTAATAATTATATTATTTTATAAAATTACACATAATAATATATAATAAATTATATATTTTCCGAACTGAGATTAAATAATATTAATATAAATTTTATAGAATAATTAAAAATCTAGATTGTCACAATATGCATGTCATTTGCCAAACATTATACATTTCCATCTCAAAACAATGCAATGCTAATATTATATATCAGTTCGTGAGAAATATATTTTTATATCAGAAAATAGGACAGTGGATACAAAATACTGAGAATCTCAAGGTACGTGTTTGCCAATAGGCTATACAAGCACTACCAAAGCCATTTTACCGGTACCAATTGGAAAGATTAGCACCTAACTGCGTAGGTTTCTGGAGTTTCACCAAGGACACGTAGGCCAACATAATAAACCACAATCACACCCTTAACCAGATTCACAAAGGTATATACTTTTTTTTTTCTCAAAACAATACATTTTCCATGTTTAAGTACAAAACAATGCTCAATGCAAGATGTATGAGTAATTAGTTTCAATTTACCTAATCTTCATGTAATTTCTATAACAATCAAAACTATCACTTACCGATAGCCCAAAATAGATATTTCTACTCAACAAATAATCTTTCAACAACAAATACAATCTCATAATTTTCATAATGGAAGCGATAATACATATCCAACTCCACTCTTATCATCAACATATACATGCTTCTTATCTTTTCAAACCCAACATCTTTTCTTTTTCTTTCATAAATCAAACATCATTGATTTTCAAACAAAATCTCATTTACTTTCAAAATCACATTTAAGGAGGGAAATTCTAACATTTCAACACAAACCAACAATATACATACTCCCACAACCTTTCTCAAGAAGTTATTTGAAAAGCTTCTTTTTTCCGTTTCAAAATCAAACCCTAAATTTAACCCAAAATCCCCAAATCACTAAACATTTTCAAAGAGAAAATAACTAAGTTAAGAATCATACTAAAGGTTGAAGAAATCCCTACCTTAAGAGTAGAAGAGGAAGAAAACAAAGGTTGAAATTTAACAAGACCGAAAACGAGATTCTCTCCGATTCAAATGAAACTTTCGACGAGCTCTACCTTTTTCTCCAATGAACTATGGTGGAGAAATTAATGAATTATGGAGTATTTGGGTTTTATGGCAAGAACTAGATAGAGAGAGTGAAGAAACTAGGATTTGGAGTGTTTTAGAGAGATAAAGGAAGTGAAAAAATGACAAAAATTCATTTTTTCCCAAACTGATATACGCACAGACCGCTCAAGCGACCAAACCATTGCTCGAGCATCAGACACAATAAGTAACACTGCTCGAGCGACCAAAAACACCGCTCAAGCATACAATGACCCCCTCTCAGAAGTTCAGACCTGCAAAAGACCACTCGAGCGAAGATTATCCATTCCCAAAAGTTTTACAGGTCTGCAAAAATATTGAGAGATCTCAAAGACTACTCGAGCGAACCCGAAGTGAAATAGATGACAACTCTTTTGAAAAACTAACTCCCAACCTATTTCAAATACAACCAACAACTTAACTCAACTATCAACAAGATGATAAAGGGCACAAACAATAATTAAAGGTATGGAATCCCAGATTTAAGAGCATGGAAAGGGTCAGGTCTAAATCGGAACTGTTATATAATTTAAAATTAAAAGACGTAAAAATTAAATTTTTAGATAATAAAAATGAGTTTGAAAAAAAAAAAACCTTGAAATTTTTAGAAAATTTAAATTATACAAATCAAATAATATTTTTTTTACTCAAAATTTTCACTTATGATTTTCACATCATTTATGCAGTTTATTAGAACTTTTATAACTTACTTTATTTTACAAATTTATGTAAAAACGTCTCAATGCAATTTAAGTTTATTATTGATAAAACAAAAACATTTAAATAAATTAAAATGTTTGATTATCTAAAAACAAAAGAGTGCGCTTTTATTTTCATTTTTAATTACAAATTTCAATTGAAAAAAAAAAACTACACCAAATAGAAGTTTTATGAGTGGACTTCAAATTTATTTTTATTTTTATTTATTATTTTTATTATTTTTATTTTTTTAAAAGGCCACAAGCTAAGCATTTTGTAATTTTTTATGGTGTAATTAGCTATAGGGGTATTAACAAAAAAAAAAAAAAAAACTGTGGAACCGAACTAATCTGATCCAAATCATTGGTTTAATTCGTTTTTTATTAGCTTTACTTATTATTTCTTTGTTAGCTTTAGTTATGATTTTCAATTTCAAAGATGGTTAAAAAGTTCAAATTAATATTTTTTTAATGTAAAAATAAGAATATAAAAAGTTACTAATGAAATTTAAAGGCTAGTCTTGATTATGAAATTGATAAACTCTAATAAACTTAACTAATATAATTGTTAATAATATCTTTACTATTATAAAAGAAAAATTATTGATACACCAAATTTGAGCCTGTCTGAATTGCTTGCATTTTGTAAGCCAGACGATTAGTGCAACCCTTATCAACCGTGGTTGCCACCCTTATTCTCGAATGATCGGCTAGACGACCGGTATGCATAAATTAGGGTGATTCAAATGAGCCAAAATTCGATGGATGTAGCATTGTTCATTATAAAATATATCATACTATTTATAATATAAAATTTCTTAAAATCATAAAATCGAACCAAATCAGACTGGTTTCTATAGCTTGGTTCTTGTCCAATTAATAGTTTAATAACGGTTCTAATTTTTCTCGAACTATAAAGACCAACTTGATTCCTAAGTTATTAATAGCGAAGGAATTATTGGACCAGAAAAAGGCAAGGAAGAAACCAAATTGGGGATCATAATGACACTTTTGTGACGAGCTCAGAATTATTTCAAATTTGATAGTCTAATAAAAAATGACATTTTAAATCAAAGTCATCGCCGTCCTAGTAATGTTGAGCGGTGGATTTTTGCCAAATTATTTCATTTAGGCCCTCAAATTAGTGATTTTGCCATTTTAAAAAAGTTTCATTTTGAAAATAACTTTATTTTGAGAAGCCCGTTTTTAGTTTTATTTGTTTTGATATGTTTCTATTATTTTCTAGTACCCAGATTGGACTTAACTCAAATATTATATTTTTGGTAATTTTCTATTTATTATTGTGTCTAACAAGAAATTAGATTCCTTATTTAGTTAGAGTTTAGTTCATTATAAATAAGGATTGTACAAGCACAAAATAATCTTCTCGTATAATCCTATTGATCAAGTTTGCACTCCTCCAAACGTCGTCGCTTTGCTACCTAAAAACACAAACGTGAGCTAACCGGTGGGTGTGTGCCAGAAACCCCTCCGAGGCCTAAGTCAGCAACTAGACAATAGACAACAAGCTCTGTGTATTTTAAAGTAAGAATTATGATACCTTTGCATAGGACTTGCCATGAGCTTTTATAGATTTTGCCTGGCACAATCCTAGTAGGACTCAAACTCTTTTTAACAGAGTCCTCCTAGGGATCTCATGCTCAGTGATACTGCTTATCCTCATAACAGCCTTATCACTGCTAGCCAAGTGAGATGGCCACACCTTTTACCTCGGTTAACACTTCAGTCAATCGAGCATCCTAGGCTCTGTGCTACTCTGGGTAGTCATGGTAGCCATTAGTGCAAGAGGGCCCAATGCCGAGCTATACTCAGCTCGGCCTTCTTCCTTGTTAACACCTCGGTCCGCCTCAGGACCTAGCTTTGGACAGCGCGACCTAGGCCCTGGAAGCGCCTTTTTCTAGCTTGATGCTTGAATGACCCAGGACCGGGATATCGTAACTCTCATTTCGGCCCATAGCTCGGTCCAAACGTCTAAGGATGATGGACTTAGCTCAGCCCAATTTATTCACATAAATTACCCTATCAAGGATGTATGCCTTAGGATAAATCAAGTTTCATTCAATATAATTATATTTCTCTTTGAGAATTCTCTCTTTTTTGTATATTCAAGGTGATATTCGTCTGTTAGAATAACATCTAGTCATGTCACTTATCCTAAAATCAAAACTAAAGATGTAAAAAAGGCCAGCTTGGCCCGACCTAGACTTACTCAATCTTTCACCAAAATCAACCAGTCCCAATTTGACCTTTCTAAAAATACAAGTCCAAGCCCAAGTCCTAGGGTAATACGAATTCAGACCAAGTTTTTGGCTTGGGTTTAGACTTGACTTTTTTTTTAATATTTTTTATTTTATTTTCAACAAGTTAAATACACAACAAAAACAAAATAACCATTGGGCGTCGGACGTCTAGCCTTAGGTGGGCCGGGCCTTGAGTCGGCAATTGGACGAATTGGGCTTAGAAATACATGGCCCAAGCCTACGCTCGAGGGTCTTAGGCCGGCCTGAGCGGATCGAGTGGGCTTCAACTAACTCAAGGGGATTTTTACACCCCTAATCAAAACAATCCATATGAGAAAAGACTTAACAGTCCCATAGGCTCTGTTTGATTATCAGGATTGGATATAAGAGTTTTAGGAAGATATGTAATACTTAAGGATAAAGATGAGATATAATATGTTGTAAGATATAAGATGGATTATATATACTATGGAGTTACTTATATTATGTTTGGTCAAGATAGAATATAAGATGAGATAAGAGGAGAGTGATTATTTTTTATATTTAGATGAAAAATGAACTATAAATGACGGTGAGTGATATACTATACCATAAGAGGTGGTATTGCATATCTCCTTGTACATTATATACTATCCAAACTCTCTATATCCGAAATAACCAAACACAAGATATAGAGAAATAAAAAAAAAAGAAGGTAAATTACACTGATAACCCCTGAGGTTTAAGTTTATTACAGTTCGCCCCCTTACATTTGGAAAATTACACTAACCCTCCTTGGCAGTCTAATTCTTTAACGGTGTTAATTTTTTGGGTAAAATGACATGTTTACCCTTAAATTTTATACATAGAAAACATTAAAATAATAGGGATATTTTATTTGTCATTTCAGCACATCTTTTTTTACCTACCACAAGCCTTATTTGGAGGGAAAGACTTGGAAGCCTCCAGAGAAAAGAGAGAAGATAAAGAGAGAAGAGTGTAGAGGAAAGACTCAGAGACTCATTGAAGACAAAGATCAAGGTATTCTCTGTGAAGGGGGTTCTCCATCAACGATCAGTGTAAGTAATTTCTAATTTTTTGTAAATGAGTTTGAGGTTTGATGGAAGTAAAAAATAGGTTTTGTACTCTATTTTTTTTATACAAATTGAAATTTAGTTTGTATGATTTCGTTTTTCTCCATAAATTTTTTATTAAGGTTTGAACATTGTTACCCATGTTCAAAACATGTTGAGTTTTTGTATTTATATATGGTGTTTTTGTGATTTGAACTAAGAAGTTGAAGACAAGCAAATTGGTCTATTTATAATTTACCTTTTAGTGTTGTTTTTTCTTTTTTTTTGCCTGGAAACTTCATTTTGCACAAACCTTATCCATATACCTGTAATGGTGTTTATGTGTTCTTCGTAGGATGGTCATTCGAGTTTTGAACATATTTTATTATGATTGTTTTTTTTTTTGTTGGAGGGGTTAAATCACCAATTTTTTTACTTGGGTTTAATTGTGCTTTATGTATGAAGTTTGTAATTTCATTAATGTTGTGACAAAAATACTTGATTTCATAGTCTATTTGGTTTTTGTGACAACCCTCACCACTGTTTACTGATAATACCACTGATTACTGCTAAACTGTGACTGAACATGATTAAGTAACTGATTTGACTGACATTCTGAACTGATTGATTGAGTGTATTAGTTTAAACGCATTTCTATCTGTTTAACTGTTAATTGATCTGTTCATGTTTTAAGTGTTGAACTGTGAATTGAAGGCCTTATCGGCGGCCGAATCTGAAATTGATTAGTGTTTCATGTTAATTAGAATTTATGTGATTTTATGGTATGTTTAATTGAAATTTGATTTGGTATGATTAAATTGAATTAAATAATGTTGAATGACATTAGTTACATTAATTACCAAAATGTCATCTAGTGGGCCACTTTTATTAACATCTTGAGGCTTGAACTACATACTTAGACACAACATTTCTTCAGCCCTTTTCTTGAGCCTAAACCGTGTGAGAGGAAGAGTGAGAGAAATTGGTTTCAACTAGGAATTCTTGCTTGAATTGGAAGAATTGAAAGCGAATTGGCCAATTGAGCTTGTATACCTTGAATTCAAGACATAAGGTAGGATATTCATCTTCTTGATTGTGAATTCTAGTTGTTCCTTGCATGGTTAATGAGTCTTTAGTGATCTAAGTCTATAATTGGTTCTAACATGTTGAATTAAGGCTTAATTCATGCATGCATGTACATGTTCTAGCATTTTGAGATTGTTTTCATGGAAATTGCTACATGCATGTCCATATCTTTATTATAGTTCATGAATTCATCATGTTTTTGGAAGTTTTGACTCATTTGATTATGTATTGGAAGCTTTGATTTCAATTGAACACTTGCATGTTACATATACATTATGTTCATGAAGTTTTGTTTAGATTTATGTTTAATTGAACTACCTTTAGGCTTTGATTTTGCAAATTGATCTTTGAAACATGTCATATTATGAGTTTTAAAGTGTTTTCTAGAAAATTAGCCCAAAAGGATCGGATTTGATGTTTGAAATGTTGAATTTAAGCTTGGAAGTTCAATCTGGAAATTCCAAATTTTGGACCCACGCTCGAACGTAAGACTTCACGCTCGAGCGTACACTCTGAGTACATGCGTCCGCTCGAGCGGGGAAAGTAATGCTCGAGCGTAAAATGCGTGTATCTAGTACTTTTCATATGTTTGCAGTCCGCTCGAGCGAGGGAATGCACGCTCGAGCGAGGACTTGTGTCTCACGCTCGAGCGGAGGTCGAGCGCCCATCGAGCGTAAATTGCATGCATCCAGTACTTTTGCCTACGTTTACAGACCGCTCG
Organism: Camellia sinensis; assembly: GCF_055761805.1. Classification (NCBI taxonomy): domain Eukaryota; kingdom Viridiplantae; phylum Streptophyta; class Magnoliopsida; order Ericales; family Theaceae; genus Camellia; species Camellia sinensis. Next base: position 18,609,150 of record NC_138967.1, on the reverse strand, counting down.
AGCGAAGGAAGTCACGCTCGAGCGGAGATCCTTTGTTTGCATGTCCGTTCGAGCGTAGAAATCTACGCTCGAGCGAGACCCCTGTTTTTTGAAAATTTTGAAAAGTGTTTTAAAGTGCATCTTTGCATCCTCATTCCATCCTAGGCATTCCTAAGCCATGTTTAAGGCATCTTAATGAGGATATTGATGTAGAACCACACCGAGTCAAGATAGGAACTAAGTCATTGATTCCCAAGTATGTAATTTAGTGTGTGTTCATTCTGTAACTATGTAGAGTTGGCAACCGAGGACGCTCACTAGCCGCTATTAGCTTAGTGCTCTGTGAGTAACAATGTTGTAAAGATATGTTCAATCATGAATATTTTCCGAATGATCAACTGTACTGCTTTCTGAAATGATATTTCTTACTGAATGAATGTTTGTCCTATTTGTGAACTGTGTTCGTGGCATCCATAGCAATTTACTGTTACTTTACTGTTACTGCTAATGTCACAGAGATCTCTGTCAGTGCTCATGTTTGGAACCACTACTGTTTACTGTTATGATGGCCATCAACTGACTGTTCAGTCTGTTAAGACCTACTGTACTGTTTGCTATTGGATATACTACATATACCTGCTATGGTTTCTAAATGACTGATATGACTGCTTAATGATTGAAAGGACATTCATTCTTAACCCCTTTACGCATTTGTTATTCACTGGACTTTAGCTTACTGTTTATATTTATATGTAGGTGTCCAGACACCTGATCGGAGCTAGAAGCATTAGGTTAAACTCCTTTTTTGTCAAGCCAACCAACGTGCCTCACTACGAGGTTCCAAGTGTGTTCAAGCTTAGACTCGTTTGGGGTGTCTCAGTTCACCCTTTTGTCTCTGTTTTGTAATACTGTATAGACTTGTACTGTACTGTTATGGTAGGGATTTGGTCCCTAACCTAAATGCCTGTATATGATGTATGTACATACTGCTTTTGTTCCGAATGTGAATGTGTTATGAAAAGTCTTTTTGCATACAGACTGTCACAACTCATTGGACATCTTTCATTTACTGTTTTGGCTTCCGCCAGCCCCTGTACTCTGTATTACTGTTATCACTGTTAAGCAGACCTTCGGTAATCACGGATTATTGGCCGGTTACGGTGCTAAACCCATAGGGGCGGGTTTGGGTCGTGACAGTTTTGTTCCTAAATCAGTTTTCTAATTTTTTTTTTAAATAAAAATTAATTTGACAAAAATAAATACGAAAAAGATATATATATATATATTTAAATTTTTAGATTTTTTTTTTCAAAAATGTAAAACTATATGAAATTGATGAGTATTTTTTATTTGTTATTTTATTTCAATAAATTAGTTTTTAGTTTTTTTCAAAAAAATCATAAACAGATTATGAAAATCAAACCAAACATAATAATGTTGAGGAAACTGATTTTGTACAATATTGGGGGATAAACTTTTTTTTTTTAATGGATATTGGGGATAAACTGAGTTCTCATTTTTGTATACATGATTTGTCTATTATTTACTTGTTATATCAGGAAATGGCTATTGAAATGAGGCATGATATAGTGGTTCATTATAAAGGATCTGTTAATCACATTCTAAATGTAGACCCAAACAAGTACAACCATATGGATTTAATTGTTGATAGTTGTAAAATTGCATTAAGTAATGTCCCTGCAAGTCATGCGATTGTATTGGATTTATATGGTGTGGTACCAAGGTCAGAAGTTAGGATTGAACTCAAATGTGACCAGGATCTCCTTAGAATGTTTGGATTATATGTAGGAATTAAAGAAATTCCTATTTATTTTGACGTTGCACACAGTTCAGTCCCTATGGGCTTCGAGGAGACCCATGAGACTAATATGCATTTGCAGCATGAGAGCAATAGTAGGTCAGCTATGGGTTTTCGATCTAGGCCTAGTATTGTTGATGATTTGTTCAGGGATTTGGATGATTATAGTGATGTGGATTGGAATGAACTGGGTGATGATAACAATATTGACTGTGAAAATGGTGAAGAAGATGAAGCTTATATGATTTCTGATTCAAATGAAGAAGATGAAGAACGGAATGGTGAAGAAGTTGAAGAAGAAATACACGAGAATGATGGGAACCGTTCTGATCTTGGTGGATTGTCAGAGTATGAATCAAATGATAATGAAGGGAACTATTCTAGTGATGACCAGGATGTACAAGCTATAAATGCTGATAGGTTTATGAAAGGAAATATGTTTGAGATTAAAGAAGGGAAAACAATTACATTAGAGAAAGGAATGATGTTTGAAGATATCTCCCACTTTAGGACTGTTTTGAGGGAATATGCCATTGAGAGGGGGTTTACATTGGTGAGATTGAAGAATGAGAGAGTTAGAGTAACAGTTCATTGTGGTTCTAGGGGATGCAATTGGAGAATCCATGCCTCACTCCTTCCTAATGATTAACCTTCAAAATTAAGTCATTAGGGCCTGACCATACTTGTGTGAGAGTAGAGAGGAATCTTGAAGCAACATCAATAGGGATAGCAAAAAAATTCATAAGAATCCTTAAGGGTAATCCAGGGATGACTCTTGAAACTATAAACAATGAATTGACTGAAAAGTATGGTGTAGAGGCCTCAAGAATGCAACTTTATAGGGGGAAGATGAAGGCATTGGAAACAATTGAGGGTAATCATGCTGCATCATATAGTAAGTTGTCGAAGTATGCAAATGAAATAATGAAGACTAACCCAGGAAGTTTGGTGAAAATTGAAAGGGACAGAGTTGGTCCTAAATTAGATGTAGTTATGTTCAAGAGGGTATTCATATCACTTGCAGCAATGCAGAAAGGGTTTATAGATGGTTGTAGACCTTTTATAGGTGTGGATGGGTGTCATTTGAAAAGTCCTTATGGTGGAGTCTTGCTAGCTGCTGTGGCCTTGGATGGGGATAATGGTCTATTTCTTTTAGCATATGCTATGGTAGAGTGTGAATGCAAGGAAAGTTGGAGATTCTTCTTGTACCATATGCGCACCATTATTGATGATGGTCCTCAAAGCAAGCCATGGACTATAATGTCAGATGGCCAAAAGGTAAATTTATGCACTTTGAAATGGAATAATTTAGTTTGTAATTTGTCTAATGAATTTATGCATTTATAATATAACTTTTTGTTCACTTTTATTTTGTATTAGGGCATTGAACCTGCCTTGAAGGAAGTCATGCTTGAAGCAACTCACAGGAGGTGTTGTAGACACCTGTTCAACAATTTTAAATCAAAATTTCCTGGTTTGAAGCTTAGGGGATCATTTTGGGTTGCAGCTAGAGCATATACTCAAAAGGATTACAACATAGCTATGAGGCAAATTGAAGAGGTGTCAAGACTAGCCTATAAATGGTTAAATGACTTGAAACCAGAAGTTTGGGCTAGACACACCTTTAAACCTAGAGTGAAAAATGACCATATCACTAGCAACATGGTTGAATCATTTAACAATTGGATTGGGAATGTAAGAGGGAAACTTGTTATTACAATATTGGAAAGTATTAGGACCAAATTAATGGGAAAATTGCATAAAAGATTTGAAAAAGCTGCTACATGGAAAAATTTGGTGTCCTCTACCATTAGGAAGAAGTTAGATGAGGCTGTCTTCAAATCAAGGATGTGTAAGATCACATTTGCTGGTGGAGATGAATATCAAGTGATGAAAGGTGTTACTGTACACATTGTAAACCTCCTAAATAGGTCATGTTGTTGTAGAGTTTGGGACATTAGTGGAGTCATTTGCAAGCATGCAGCTGCTTGTATTTCTTATAGGAGAATGAACATTGAAACATTTTGTGATCAAGCTTATCAGAGGCATAAGTTCTTAGGTGCATATGGGGATATTATTCATCCCATACATGATGAGAGTATGTGGGATGAAGTTCCAGAAGAAGCTTTGAAGCCTCCAATTCTTAAGAGACTACCTGGTAGGCCTCCAAATAGTAGGAGAAGAGAAGCTGGTGAAGCTGCCCCTAGAGCTAGTGATTCTAGAAGGTCATGAACTATTAAATGTACCATATACAAAGAAATTGGGCACAACAAAAGGACTTGTCAAAGGGCTCCTGTGAAGAGAAAGGGTAAATCTAGCTCAATTAGTGGTTCAAGTGTTTCTACAGCTAGGCAAACAAGTGGGGTTGCAATAAGCCAAGAAAGTGGAAAAGGTTCAAGCCTAGGAAGGGGAGTTTCTATTAGAGAGAGTAATGCAGGTGGCAGCTGCACAGGTAGTAGTAGAGGTTCAGGTCATGGAATTCCAACTGGAAGAGGTGCAAGTGGTAGAGGTTCTACTTCAACAGTAGTAGGGGGACAACATGTAAGTATCACATACATTCTGAACTTGACTATTGAATGCATTGAAACATTACTTATTTAGTGTCATTATATTTTTATTTAATGTGATATTGTAGGATAAAGGGCAGCCTGGAGTGCAGTCCAGTAAATGGTGTATGTCTTGAGCATGGTATTTGGCTCATGTATTGCTCATTTAATAATTAATTGTAAACTTGTTACTCTATTTGTTATTGTATTCTTGTTATAGAACTAATTTTTGTTTATTCTTGTTATTTGTATCAGATGGTTGGAAATTATGCAGCATGCCATATGAGATAGAACAAGAAATGTAATGTTTCAAGACAAATTATATGATATATTTTTGTGTAGGTAATGTGGTATATTTTTGTAAATGGGGACAATACAACAATGTTAGGTAGCTCAAAATTTTGTGGCTCAAATGACTTAAATCACTCAAAACGACGTCGTTTTGACAGATTTTGAGTTTTGAGTTATTTGAGTCACAAAATTTTAAGCTACTAAACATTTTCCGGGACAATATAATATATTTTTGTATATATTCTTGTAATTGATATATTTCACTAAATTAGGAAGATATCCACTTACATGTTTTGTGAAGGGGAACGTGATTATGTATGCTCATTTATTTTTTGGCCATATGGGCATTAACACTTTGGGTAATGCACTTTGTGAAAATAGAAGATGAAGATATTGAACTCATGCCTCTCCTCCTCTTTTTATTTATTTATTTATTTATTTGTCAGTTCCTCTATTTTTCTTAATGAGTTTGATTGAGATTCATTTGCTTTTTATTAGCAGCTTCCAACTTACAAGTTTCATAGAGGATAATTTAGTCAATTAAACTTTTTTGGGATGATGTCATCAAGATTCTTTTGACGGCCTTAACGACCATATGATAGTAGGAGTGTTTCTATAATGCAATTGTTAACCTCAAAGGTGAGGATGTAATTTTTCGAATATGAGAAGAGATATCTATATTAAACATAAACCTAAGGTGGCGTTAGCGTACTTTACCCTTAGAGCATCTCCAACGGTAATAGGCATTTTACCTATCTAAATATTACTATAAAGTATATATTTTATTTTGCCTATCAACTATTTCATGTTTCTACTCCAACCATGCTCTTTATTTTAGCTATTCATCTAAATAAATATAATTTTATAAAATGCCACATCAGCAACAAAGATGGAGGGAAATGATCCTAATGATTAAATATATTTTGCCTAGTCTTGAAAGCTAGCTACATGTAGCTAGTGAATGTGAGTTGAGCTAAAATGCCTAATCATATGCCTAGTGCATTGGAGTTGAAAAAAATGAATTATACTAGGTATTTTGACTAACAAACATGATATGCCTAGTGGGTTGGAGATGCTTTAAAAAAAACAAAAACATATAAAACGGACCTTCTATTTTATTTGGCCTTTCACCCATATTCCGCCTATACTCGATTAACAAACCGGGCCTTTAGGTACAACAATATGAAGCGTAGAGTCCGGAAATGTGAGACCTATATAAAACCATAAAGCGATGGCAAGGGTTTTGAGGATTGAAAACACAGTTCGCCCAAGAGAACGAGCCGTCGCTGAGCTCGTAGTTTACTCTCTCTACCTCTCCATAGACCAATTCACCTCCCTCGACAATGGCCGTCGGGTAGTCTCTCTCTCTCTCTCTCTACATATACATACATATATTAGGTATATACACATCCACTTTCTCGGCTACTGATCTATACATTTTTGTATATCACAGAAAGAACAAGAGGATTTCCAAGGGCAAAAAGGGTGGAAAGAAGAAAGCGTGAGTATCCAAAACCTAAATTCTCATATATATATATATATATATATGTATGCAAAGATAATATTTTTGTATGTCTGTACACATTGGAGATCTTAATCTGAAATCACTAGTTTCAATTTTCTTTTTAATCTGCTTATTTGGATGATCTGTTGTTTTGGTGTGTATAGAGCTGATCCATTCTCCAAGAAGGATTGGTATGATATCAAGGCTCCATCGATCTTCAGTGTCCGAAATGTCGGAAAAACCCTCGTCTCCAGAACTCAGGGTACCAAGGTAATCTTCTCATTTCATCTATTGAAAGATTTTTTTTTTTGATTAAAGATTTTAATTAATTTTTTTGATGTTATATATATAGTAGCGTAGTATTGAAGTGATCTGGTTATGCAAATGTTTGTACTTGGACTCTGTTTTACTTATCTTGAGACCCATTTAGCTCTTAGATTAGTGTTTGCTAAGAACATTTTCAGCCCTTCACCAATTTTTTCATCTAATTTGGTTCCAAAGTTGAGTAAAAAGTTTGATTTGATATTAACTACTCCAATCCTTTCATCAATTTTTCATCGAAATCTTTTTAAATTTTTTCCTTGTGTCCAAAATTTTTCTTTTCATCAAATTTTATGACCAATTTGACGAGTTAACAATTTGATGAAGAAAATGACTCTCACTTGATTTGATGAAATGATCGGAGATGATTTTTTGAGGACTTCTTCATCAAATTTAAATTTGAAGAAAAGATGAAGGATTGGAGGTGCTCTAAATATGTGGAAAATGTGAATGTAACACGAATTGGATTTATTTGCTCTATGTCAGAGACAATGAAAAATAATTCCTATTACCTCTAATAAGGGACCTCCTCATTGGTATCTTGTGATGTTTTTTTTTTTTTTTTAACTTGCTTGTTTTGCAATATTGTCCTCTATTTTTTTCCACTTTCTGATTAAATTTATAATGTAGTATTTGTTTTGGTTAAGTCACAAAGTATAACTAAGCTTGAGCAAATTCATTGTTTATTATTGGTAAATCATTTGGGATATTTTTTTTCCACTAATGATTTCAGTCAGTGATTTGAAATCTTAAGTGTATTGAGGCTATCATGTCAAGTTGTTGATTCTGCTTCAGCAGCAAACCAATCTGTGTATTGTGTGTTCATGGCAGCATGGCATCTTAGTATTGTATTACCTTTTTACTTATTGTTGTTGGCTCTTGGTCCAATATTGATAGCTTACTTAAACACACTCATGTGCATATTAATGTGCTTTGCATTGTTTAAAAATGAGTATTTGTTGATTTCCCTTGAAGTCAATCATGTGAGCTTGAGGTGTTCAAAGCAAAGCGAGAGTGATGAAAACATCTCCACTGTTCGACAACCTTGTGCAGTTTAACATGCAATTCTTTTGCTATTAGTCTCGAAAGTATATTACTTCAGAACTGAATAGCCTTTTCAGTCGCCTCATGCTTGCCTACATTTTGAAAGACTATAAATTATTAAATTAGGTTATGTTAAGATTTAATTCTTAAGAATCCCAACCATATTCAACCCAAAAAACTGGTCACTATTAAGCAACAAAACGGTTGATGAAATAAATAAGTATAATTCAGTTTCATTTGGTTTTTAAAAATAATTTTCTTATTCTTTTATTTTTCACAATTTTTATGCACTTTTAAGAAATTGATAATGGTTTGGAGTTTTCTGCACTTTTAAGATAATTATTAAGTATTAAAAGTTGAAAGGTTTTATGCATTGAGGCTTACAAAAGCGTACAACTCTCCTTGCATATATTTGGAACTATTCTTACAATTTTAGTTATGTTCTCTATCAGATTGCTTCTGAAGGACTCAAACATCGTGTGTTCGAGGTCTCCTTGGCTGACCTTCAGGGCGATGAGGACCATTCCTACAGAAAGATCAGACTGAGAGCTGAGGATGTTCAAGGAAAAAATGTTCTGACAAATTTTTGGGTATGATAAAAATCGAGTGTTGCTAATCCTTTTTGTGATCATTCTTAACTATGCCCGGTTTTTATTTTTTATTTTTTGTAAATGTCAGGGAATGAATTTTACAACAGACAAGCTGAGGTCTCTGGTGCGCAAGTGGCAAACATTGATTGAGGCTCATGTGGATGTCAAAACAACAGACAGCTTTACTTTAAGAATGTTCTGCATTGGATTTACTAAGAAGCGACCAAACCAACAGAAGAGGACCTGTTATGCACAGTCGAGCCAGATTCGGCAGGTAGAATTACTTCTAACTTTCTGCATTTATTTTTTTTTGTTATTTTTTTATTTTTCTAACAGCTTATTTGATTTATTTGTTCATTTATTAAGAATTTAAGTAAAAGTAGCTCAATAATTCAGGACTTATTAAAAAAAGAAAACATTAATTGAGGACTATCCTGATAATTTATTTGTCGCCAATGCCTGTAACTCTGGAGTTGTGATGACCCAATGCAAATCTTGTTTGGGATTTGGTTCAGATGCAGATGCAGATGCACTGTTCTTAGTTTGTTTCTTTGTTCCATGATATAATTAAGTGTTGCCCTGATTTTGTCAGATCCGCCGGAAGATGAGGGAGATCATGGTAAACCAGGCACAATCATGTGATCTGAAGGAATTGGTCCTGAAGTTCATTCCTGAATCAATTGGCAGAGAGATTGAGAAGGCGACTACAAGCATCTACCCTTTGCAAAATGTGTTCATCCGTAAAGTCAAGATCTTGAAAGCTCCTAAGTTTGACCTTGGCAAGTTGATGGAGGTAAGTCTCTTATGTTGTCAAAGTTAGTTCCTTGCATGCTGTGAATGAATTTCCTATGTTAAACTTAGTTCCTGATGATTTAAACTTGGTTTGATCATTCTGAAATGTGGCTTTTTGATGTAGGTCCATGGTGATTATGCTACGGAAGATACTGGGGTGAAAATTGATAGGCCTGCTGCTGAGGAGCCTGTTGTTGAGGGAGCAACTACAGAGTAAAATCCAAGCATAAATTAAGGATTAAGGAATTTTCTTTCATTATTTATTTTATATGAAGATTTTATTTATTAATTTTTTTTGAATGGAATAATTATTTTCTATAATGTTAATTCGTATTTGGTTAGTTTGAGAGACTAGAAGTGGAGTTTCCACTTCAAGGGAACCACAATTTTGTGCTTAATGAAATAGGCAATTTCTGTTTATTTTTTATATTAATTATTGTCCTAACCCATATAAAATATCATGATATGGTCTAGTTTTGCCAATATGATTTGTTTTGTATATCTTTATGGCATAGTCAAAATCATAGGTCTTCGAAACTGAACCTGCCTTTGGATATATATTCCATGACGACCTTGTGCTTCTTTGTTATCATTCCACATTGGTTAATAATAAGCTTGCCATCCATGTAAATATAAGGGGTGGTTTTTTGGTCAAGTTCAGTATTAGGATATGTAATCATTTGGTAATAGAGGTAGTTATCACATTGAGTATAGTCATCATGTTGAGTATGGTATCGTATGCAATCTATGTGAATATAAGGTCGAATGGCCAACTTTTTGTGGTTCAAGCATCAGAGGGTTTAATCTATAGGGTGAATTAAAATATTAGTAGAATATGAATAAAGTACTATCATGGTGTTGAGTAGTATGGATGGGTGAAGTCACCGAAAGTGAGGTTAGTTTACATTTGGTTAATGTCAATAAGAGTGGATTATGATTAATATGTCAATTGTGGAGCATTGTATTTTACGATTTTAGAGCATTGTATGCTACAATTTTATGTCGGTTAATAATAGGAACATTTACCAATCAGTCTTATTAACTAGACTTATTTACTTATATGTCTTAACTGATAAATTTATCATTATAAAAATAAAAGATATAAATTTATCACTTCATAAAAGTAAAGAGAACGATAAATTTATTATTATAAATTTATTCATAAAAATAAGAGATTAATAAATTTATCACTTGATAAATTTATCAATAAGATTTAATAGCTAATAAGTTTTAAAATAGAATTTTATTCACATTTTACCTAACTTTTCTCTTTCTCTTTTCAAATCCATCCTCAAATCCTTCGATCAATGGGAAATAAACTTTTTAAGTAGTCTCTTTTTGTAAGTTGATTTTTAAGAGCAAAATTTACTCTTATCTATTAGTTTGTTAGATGTGACATTGCCATTCGTGTAATCGGTTGTTATGCTTTTTGATAATTGGAGCTTTTGGACCTCATTGGTTGCACATCTGGTTATTCTCGTCACCTATCTCTGGGAGCTTCTATTTACCCCCACTAAATCTTCTTTATACACATACTTAATAAAGAAAGTGAGTAAAAAGTGTAGTGAGGGGATGTGTAGAAAGTGTATATTGTGTGTGTAAATAGAAGCTCCCCCTATCTCTATCATCTTCAATTTTTATATTACAAAATGACAAATTTCACCCTCAAATCAGTACAATTACTGAAAACCATTGAAGAGAGTGTTTGCCTTGTGTGCGTGGACGTTTTAGTGTCAAGTACATGCTCCATATGTAAAGCAAAACCGTTTGCCAAGATGGTTTGTGATTATTTTAATCATAAAAAATAAAATAAATTATTTTAGTCACAACAAATAAAATATCACATTTAATTTATAATCATTACTTTCTTCTCTCACAAAAAAAATTAAAAAAATTAAAAAGTCAAAAAATCATTTCCAAACCAAGCTTTTTAATCCAGGCTAAAATAACTAAAAAATTCAAAAAGTCAATCCACTTCCCAAACGAAGAGTGAATCGGATAATCTCATGGGTCACTGGTTTAATTGAATCGTGACATTATATTTACATAATAAATATAGAGTTAATTAACTAAAAGTCTTATTTACAAATATTATGATAGATTATATTTTATTTAAGATTTTTTGAATCAATAAGTCCTATTTAGTAAAATTGAAAATATTATTAGATTTTTCTAAATTTTAAAACTAACATTATCAATTTTATATAGTAATGTTTTAGATAATTGTTTCACTAACTAATGAAAAAAAAAAACAGAACATGAGATTAAACGTTGTTGCCCTTCTACTTATTGGTTTGATTTAATTATCTAATAAAATTGAGAATATTAACCTTTTTTTTTTTCTAGTTTTATAACTGAGAATATTATCAGTTTTTTTATTTTTAAAGTTTATTTATTTATTTATTTATTTCCAATTTTGCACCTCATTGTTTCATCATGATGTTCTTTATAGACACAAAATTTTAATTTTGCACAAAAAATAATTTCATTTTTTCAATTTTTTTTGCACATTTTTATATAAATTTTTTCAATTTAAAAATTGATATTTTAAAGTTTTACAAATCAAAATAAATGTCAAATCAGCATATTTTTTTATAAATAATTATAAATGAATAATTCCGACTATTAAAAATTTAATAAGGTTTGAAGATTTAAAAAATCTTATTTAACACATAATGAAGTGTAAGTTCATAAATTAGAACTTGTATGTAAATATTTATAAATATATTAAAATCTATACTATATATTAAGCAAAAGGGGATTTTAACCCCCAAGGCTTGTGGGAGCTCCAATATCCCAATCCTAATTTTCTAATTTTTTGATTTAAAAAAAAAACTTCAGCATTTATTAATTTCTCCCAATCCCCATGTCTTTTGGGAGATTTGGTCAAAACCCCCTCATAATTAAACTTTAATGCATTAAAAACTAGCATAAACAAAATTCCTTAAAAATTTCAACACATCTATCTATCTATATTATATTATCTATATCTATATCTATATCTATCTATCTATCTATATCTATACTATATATTAAGTAAAAAGGGATTTTTAACCCCCAAGGCCCGTAGGAGTTTTAATATCCGAATCTGAATTTTTTATATTTTTTATTAAAAAAAGAAAAACTCAACATTTATTGATTTGGTCAAAATCCCCTGATCAGCATTTATTAACTTTTTTCAATCCACATGTTTTTCCACATGTCTGCATTTATTGATACAATCCCATGATCAGCATTTGAAATCTCTCATAATAACACTTTAATGTATTAAAAACAAACATAATTTTTTTTTTTTAAAAAAGTCCAACACATATGATTATTATCAAAATATTAAATTTTAATATAATATAATAAAAAAAAGACATTTAATTCCTTGAAAAGTCCAACACATATGATTATTATCAAAATATTAAACTTTAATATAATATAAAAAAGGAAAAAAAGAAGACATTTAAAAAAAAAAAGATATTTAAAAATCGCAATTTACATATATAGATAATTGTAAATATATTAAGAAAAATGGGATTTCTAAACCCCAAGCATTGTGGGAGCTCCAATCTCTCAATCTTAATTTTCTAAATTTTTGATTTTAAAAAATAAAAAAAACTCAGCATTTAGTGATTTGGTCAAAATCCTCTGATCAGCATTTATTAATTTTTTCCAATCTACATGCCTGCATTTATTGATTTGATCAAAATCCCTGATTAACATTTAAAATTTCCTCATACAAATAATTATAGATACAGCATATGCATATTATTGCAGTAGCCTTTTTAATTTCTCCTGTACACTATGGTTAGTGACAAGATTGTTAAATTATTTTTATAAAAAATCTTTAAAAACATAATTTATATATTAAAAAAAAATTAAAACAAATATAAACATCTATAATTATTAGTTATATATGAATAAAAATATAAGTATCAAAATTAAAGCAAATATCTAAAAAAGCTTAAATTTTTATTGTATATTTTTTTAATAAAATTCTTAATTCCTAAATTCATAAATATACAGAATAATGTTAACATAATAATGAAATTTTGAAAGCCAAACAGGTACGTCTCAAAGTAAACACTAATCAATTAATAGGGGGATACACACTAATCAATTAATAGAGGGGTACGACTCATACACAAAGTTTACATCTCATTTAATCTTAAAATAAAATATTTGTACCAAGTAAGGTCAAATTTGATATTTTTAAAAAAATTTAAAAAGTTAAAAAGTCATTATCCTATTTAAGTCACATCATCTTATTTAAGTCACATCACATTTCTATCACATCATTTCAAACTCAACCCATACCCAACTCATATTTCATAAAAAGTTAAAAAGTGCACTTATTTAAGACACCCCAAACAACCCCTAATTATGCCTCCCTTTAGAAAGTGGGTTGGCGTTTTAGCTTTTTAACTTTTTTGGCTATTTTAGCCTGAGCTAAAAAGTTTGATTTGGGAAGGACTTTTTGACTTTTTGAATTTTTTGACTTTTTTTGTGAGAGAAGAATGTAATGATTATGGATTGGATGTGATATTTTATTTTTTGTGGCTAAAATAGCCAAAAAAGTCCCGTTTAACTCTTGCCAAACGAAGCCTATATATATTTTTAATTATTTTCAAAAAAATCTCTTTTTTATATATAAAAATTAAAAAACATTATTACATCCCATCATCTCTGAACTTCCATCAAACGGTCACTGGAGACTCGCCTGAATATTTAACATTATCGATAAGTTCGTTTGCATATTGCCAAAGTGTTTAGAACGTCACTGGAAGTCGTTAGAATGTTCGTTGGACGTTAAAAAAATCTTCGGATATTCACCAACCTATCCAGAATATTGTTGGAAAAAAAAAAAGAATAAATGGAGAAATTATAGTGAAAAAATATAAAAAAAATGTGTTAAATATTGATAACTTGAAAGTTGGAAAAAAAAAAAAAAAAACCAACAACAACAATGAGAAAAATATATATTATTTTTTAATTTTTGTAGGGTTTAAGTAAATAATTTCTAATATTGATCAAACTGAAAAGCAAACTTTGAAATTATAAAATATTACAGTTTCAAAATATGATTCTAATAAGCACTTATTCTTATTAATTAAACTGAAAAACATGTTATGAAAGTGCAAAATTTTATAATTTTAAAGAATGTTATGAAATGTAAAATTTTACAGTTTTAAAACATGATTCATTTCAACACCAAAAAAATTAAAACTGTAAAATTTTACAATTTTCACCGCCTGTAACTAAAACTCGAAAATAATTTGTTCAGAATTTGAAAATTTTCTCCATTAAAACAGGAAAATAGAAGTGTGTAACAGAGAAAAAGTAGAAAAATTGAGAGATCGAAAGAGAAACAAATATATAGAGAATATTGTATTTCGACAATTATTTTTGGTTTAAATCTAATCTGTTCTCATGTAAATCTACATAAGATTTGAATAGATCTAATCATCTTTTTCGTCGAAAATTTGTTTCATTCGCTGTCGATGAGAATGAAGAAAGGAATCGGTGATTGATAGTTGCCGGTGAACCTTAATCAATGGTGATCGCGGTGACTATATGTTAGAAAGAGAAAGAAAGAAAAGAAGTAAAACGTGATTGCCAGTCACCGAAAAAAAAGAGAAAGAGCTAGAGAAAAATGAATACATAAAAAATACCTAGTAGATTTTTTTAAAATACCCAAAAAATTGCAGGAGTAAATAAACTTTTTCTTTTTAAAATAAGGCTTCCAAGTAATTTGCCCAATAAAAGGGCATTCCAACTTTACCAAGCAGCTGGCAGTGAGCTTCAAATACTCGGCCTTAAAGTAGGAAAGAGGCCCTATTTCCCAAGCCTTACAAGAAAACACAAATGCATAAAGCAAAAAACCTAGAAAAATTGCATAACCTGTTTCGCGACTGCTCGGGACTGAAAGATAAAGGCTTCATTGAATCGCCAAGAGCTTAGATTGAAAGATAAAGATGTCGTTGAATCGCAACAAGCACGACCAGAACAACAAAGAAAGATGATAGATCTGAAACTTTTTTGAGATTTTTTATTTGTGGCACCAAACTGGCCGAGCAGGATGAATCGTTTCCGGTTCAGCGGGGTTTATCAGTTGAACTACCAGGTCCAACGGTTTTGCAAAAATATCCCAATTTTCTCCCAAGAACGGTTTTGATGTGTCATTTGGACCGGAGCTAGGTCCGTTTACTAGTTCAACTTTACCAAGCAGCTGGCAGTGAGCTTCAAATACTCGGCCTTAAAGTAGGAAAGAGGCCCTATTTCCCAAGCCTTACAAGAAAACACAAATGCATAAAGCAAAAAACCTAGAAAAATTGCATAACCTGTTTCGCGACTGCTCGGGACTGAAAGATAAAGGCTTCATTGAATCGCCAAGAGCTTAGATTGAAAGATAAAGATGTCGTTGAATCGCAACAAGCACGACCAGAACAACAAAGAAAGATGATAGATCTGAAACTTTTTTGAGATTTTTTATTTGTGGCACCAAACTGGCCGAGCAGGATGAATCGTTTCCGGTTCAGCGGGGTTTATCAGTTGAACTACCAGGTCCAACGGTTTTGCAAAAATATCCCAATTTTCTCCCAAGAACGGTTTTGATGTGTCATTTGGACCGGAGCTAGGTCCGTTTACTAGTTCAACCGGCCGATCTGCTTCGAGTTTAAAACATTGATGTAAAGACACAAATTACATTGGGTGTGTTTGGTAACGTTTACGTTTTCAATTTATATTTATAAAAATTTTATAAAATGGTTTTTGTTTATTTTTTATTTATTTTTAGAAAAATATAAACTACAAACGCGTTTGGTAATTGACAAAATATTTAAAAAAATTTAAAAATATAAAAAAGAGTGAGAAATGACAACTGGTGGCAAGTGGCAGCGGAAGATAGTGGTGGAAAGTGGTGACGGTGGGTGGGGGGTGGGGGTGGGGGTGGTGGTGGTGGTGGGTGGGCGGGTGATGGTGGCGGGTGATGGGTGGTGGTGAGTGGGTGGTGGTGGTGGTGGTGGCGGCGAGTGGTGGGTGGTGGTGGCAGGTGGGTGGCAGATGGTCAGTGGTGGTGGCGGGTGCGTGGTAGTGTCGGGTAGGTGGTGGTGGGTGACCGTGGCCGATGGTGGGTGATGGTAGCAGGTGGGTGGTGATAGTGGGTGGGTGGGTGACGGTAGCGGGTGGTGGGTAGTAGCAAGTGGGTGGTGGCAGGTGGGTGGCGGATGGCGGGTGGTGGTGGTAGTGGGTGGGTGGGTGGGTGACAGTGGTAAGTGGTAGCGAGTGGGTGGTGGTGGTGGGTGATGGTGGCGGGTGGGTGGCAGGTGGTGGCAGGTGGGTGGTGAGTGGTGATGGTAAGTAGGTGGCGGGTGGTGGTGGTGGTGGGTGGTGGCGGGTGGATGGTAGGTGGGTGGTAGTGATGGTGGTGGCGAGGAGTGGGTGGTGGTGGCGAGTGGGTGGCAGGTGGGTTGTGGTTGGTGGGTGGTGGTGGCGGGTTGTGGTGGCAAGTGGGTGGTGAGTGGTGGTGGTAGGTAGTGGGTGGTGGTGGCCGAAGATGGTGGTGGAAAATGGTGGCGGTTGGTGGCGAGTGTTGGGTGGTAAAAAAAAAAAAATTGAAAACTCAAAATGGAAACACATTTTTTGTGTCTTGATTTTTTGGCCAAATTTATAAATTGAGACTACTGATTTATAAATTAAAAATTTTACCAAACAAATTTTTATTTGAGTTTTTAAAATTTTTGTAAATATAAACAGAAAACTAAAAACGTAAGTGTTACCAAACGACACCATTATGTTTCATTATTTCCTAAGCGTGAGACAACTTGAAAGTTTTCAACTTTAAAATGCCTTAACTAATATATCAACAATCATATCAAGCGGACACGATGTTAGGTGGAATACACGTTAAGTGAATAAACCTGTGTTTTTATGTTTTATTTTTTTATTATACACAATGTTAGTCACTTGAAATATATGAACCTTAACTGGTAAGACGATAGAGCTGGTAGATGTTATGATTAGGAGGAGAGTTAGTATACCTTGTGTACAAGAAACTAAGTAGACATGTAAGAAAGCTAGGAAAATTGAGAATACCGATTTTAAACTGTATTATAGTGGTATGGATAGACGCAGGAATGTAGTATGAATCTTAATTGCCAAGATTCTTGTGGAGAATGTAGTGGCGGTCATTAAGAAAGGGGATAGGATTATGTTAGTTAAACTAGTTATTGAAGGGAATATAGTGAACGTTATTAGTACATACGCCCCTCAAGTAAGATTAGATGATCAGACTAAGAAGGATTTTTGGGAGCAAATGGATGAGATCTTACAGGGGATACCCGTAGAAGAGAATCTGGTTATAGGTGGAGATTTTAATGGCCATGTAAGCATAGATAAACTAGGCTATGAAATGGTGCATGGTGGACACGGTTTTGGTGACAGAAATGAGACTGGAGAGAGTATCTTAGATTTTGCGTTGGCCTCTAACCTAGTGGTGGCCAATACTATGTATAAGAAGAGGGAGAACCATTTGATAACCTTTAAGAGTATGTCAGTTAAGAGCCAAATAGATTACTTCTTAGTAAAAAAAGTGGACTGTTTAAAATGCAATGATTGTAAGGTGATTCCTAAAGAGAACCTGACCTCTCAACATAGGATTTTGGTACTAGATTTATGTTTTAGAGAGCAATACCAAGTTAGGAAGGATGGTGGGCGTCGTAGGACGAGATGGTGGGACCTAAAAGGAGATAAATTAGAAATATTTAAGAATAAAATGGATAAGGAAGGTACTTGAGACTTGGAAGATGATACTAACACTATGTAGAACTCTATGGCCAATTGTATGAGGAGAATCTCAAGGGAAGTGCTTGGAGAGTCGAAAGGAACGGGACCCAGCTCTAGGGAAACCTGGTGGTGGAGGGAAGAGGTTCAAGCGGTAGTTAAGATAAAAAAAGAGTGCTTTAAAAAGTGACAAAATGATAGAACTGAGAAAACCTTAAGAGCTATAGATTGGCTAATAAGGAGGTGAAGAAAGTAGTGAGAAAGGCTAAATTGAAAGCTTATGATGACCTAGACACTAGACTAAATAGTAAGGAGGAAGAGAAGAGGGTATACAAACTTGCTAAGATACGAGAGAGAAAATTCTAAGGTATTGGTGAGAGATGAAGAGATTAAGGAAAAATAGAAACTATTTTGAGAAACTATTAAATGAGGAACATGGAGGTACGACAATAGGGGAAGAAATAGCCAGTAATACGATAAACCAAGACTATAAGTTCTATCGCAAGATTAAGAACTTTGAAGTGAAGATTACACTTAAGAAGATGAAATCAAATAAGGCTTTAGGATCAAATGATATCGTTATTGAAGCTTGGACGTGTTTGGGTAAAAAGGGGATTGCTTGGTTGACTAGGTTGTTTAGCAAAATTTTGTTGACTACGAACATGCCAGATGAGTGGAGGAAGAGTATTTTAGTGCCAATCTATAAGAATAAAGAAGATGTCTAGAATTGTAACAACTATAGATGAATCAAGTTAATGTGTCATATAGTGTGGGAGAGGGTGATAGAATGTCGATTGTGAGATATAACAGAGATGTTAGAGAATCAATTTGGGTTTATGCTTGGCAGGTCAATAATGGAAGCGATCTATCTTTTGAGAAGAGTAATAAAAAAGTATAGAGAAAAGAAAAGAGACATTCATATGGTGTTTATCGACCTTGAGAAAGCATATGATAGAGTGCCCCGGATATAATATGGTGGGTGTTAGCGAAGAAATGGGTGACAAAAGGTTACATTGATGTGATTAGGGACATGTATGAAGGGGTGGTGACCACTATTAGATCGCCTGCTGAAGAGACAAATAAATTTCCTATCACTGTAGGGTTACACCAAGAATCTATGTTAAGTCCTTATCTTTTTACTTTAATTATGGATGAGTTGACGAGAAATATCCAGGATGACGTGCCATGGTGTATGTTTTTTGCAAACAATATAGTGCTAGTGGATGAGACTAGAGAAGGACTTAATACAAAGTTGGAGATTTAGAGAAAAGCTCCTGAATCTAAAGGATTCCGGATAAGCAGAACTAAGACAGAGTACATGGAGTGTAAATTTAGTAATAGTAACAATGAAAGCAGAGGAGAAGTGGAGATTGAAAACCAAGAACTGCTTAAGAGTGAACATTTTCGTTATTTATGGTCGATTATCACAACAGCGGGGGAGATTGATGCAGATGTGGCCCATAAGATTAAGGCGAGATGGTGCAAGTGGAGAAGTGTGTCTGGAGTACTGTGTGATAGACAAATACCCACTAGGCTTAAAGGTAAGTTATATAGAACGGTTATTAGACCAGCGATGTTGTATGGACGGAGTGTTGGGCAACCAAGAAACAACATGTAGATAAGATGAGTGTGACTGAGATAAGAAAGTTATGGTGGATGTGTGGCAAGACAAGACAAGACAGGACAAAATTATGAATGAGTGTATGCGGGAATGGATAAGAGTAGCACCGATAGAAGATAAATTGAGAGAGAATTGATTGAGATGGTTTGGTCATATTCAACGGAGACCTACAAAGGCAGCAGTGAAGAGATGCAATGCTGTAACGGTAGATGGAAGTGTTAGGGGACGGGGTAGGCTTAGATTAACGTTGGTTAGCGTTGTAAATAGAGATATGGATCTACTTAATTTGACTACCGAAATGGCCTTTGATAGAGCCACGTGAAGAAGAAGATTCATGTAGCCGATCCCATTTGATGGGACTTAAGACTTACTTTGGTTTGGTATTTGCTAGTACACTAGTTAGTATTTCCAGCATGTTGGAAAATAAAATATTATACAATAAAGTAAAACTTGGAAAAATGTAGTTCTTTAAAGATAAAGAACAACATTAAAAAAATGAAACTTGCAAGGATTGAGATCAACATTCTCAGATTCACCATCACTTCCATTGCAGTGGGTATCACCGGAGGAGTCAAGATGGTTTAGGAAGAAGAGAGAAAAAGGGAATGGTGTGTTCCTCTCAATTTCTTTCATATTTTGCCCCGTGTGGTGCATGCTTGTGAACCCTTGGATCTGATTTTGGACACGCGACCCAGGGTGAGAAGTGGTCCGGAGGAGGCTAGTGGATTATGGTATGGACTAGAGCCACTCCCGGGCAACAATGTCATGCTTTGTAGCCTCAAGAGCCAGAGATTTTCAAAGCATGTGTTGTTTTATAATGTGTCACAATCCGGAGGAGGCTAGTGGATTATGGTATGGACTAGAGCCACTCCCGGGCAACAATGTCATGCTTTGTAGCCTCAAGAGCCAGAGATTTTCAAAGCATGTGTTGTTTTATAATGTGTCACAATTCAAACCCTTGTTGGTGTTAGACAATGCAGTATATGCAGGACTGTTGTACCACAAGAAGTTCTAATAATACTAATCAAAGGCTCATCAGAGCACGACTATTGTATATGCAGAACTAGTGTACCACATATAGTGTTTAAAGACAAAAACAGAGGCTCATAAGAGCAGCTTATTTAAATTAGATAAATTAATACACTTCCGCTGTGTTTGGTTGGAGGATTTGCGAAAAGATTTGGAAAGGGAAAGAGAAAATGTATGCGAAACGGTGAAATATAGATATATTTTATTTACATTTCACCTACCTTTTCCCTTTCCATTTTCAAATCTCTTTCCAAATCTCCTAACCAAACACAGCACTCTACACTAAATATGAACATTTACAAGCAACCAATTTAAGAATGATCTCTCAAACACAATATAAACAACATTTCAGTGAGTGATTTTACTAGTAACTAATAGAATTAACACACATTAATTATTGTTACCGTCTCCTCCGGTAGTCGGAGGTTTGAAACACCCATAAAGACAATCCTTTTTCCGCCTCGGACTACTTCTCCCACTGTAAATGAAGTCCCTCAATACAATGCTTGTTCGACTCCTTGAAGACCTGTATTTCCCTTCGCTTTTCTTTTCACCTTCTAGCTTCATCAAGAGATACTGGATTTTTTGAACCTCCAATTGCAACCGTCCGATCTTTTCTGTCCCTTTTCTCGCCTGTTCTGATACTCTCTTTCTTTGGACATTCTCTGCCTCCTCCAACTCAGCTGAAGCCTTTCCATCGACATTTTTTGTCAGTTGACCATTCACCTCTACCAGCTGAGTGATAGTTTCCAAAACTTCTTGCAACTGTTCTTTCACGCTCTCAAAATCATCATTCTTCGCCTTTTTCTTCTTGTTCATCTGCAATTTATTTCTCAGATCTTGCACTGTTGTTTGAAGGCTGTTCAATTTTTTAGCATCGGAATCAAGTCTCGCCAAGATCTTTTTCTTGTTCTGTTCTTGATTTGGCTCAGTAATACTTGATGATACCTCTAATTTGTCGACACCCAATTCCTTTTCAGCTTGTAACGGTGTAGAGAGGTCTTCACTCTTCTGCTTCGGTGACTCTTTGAATAAGAGATCAAGGCTAGAGCCCTTAGCGGTATCCCACAACTCGAGCACCTGATCATCTCCAGCATGATTTCTTCTCCTGCTTTTTCTATCCAATGAACTGTCTGATACGTGATCGAGTGGAATATCTTTCATCAGAATCCCATTCCTCACTTCAGAAATTTCGGATTTTGATTTCTTGGTCTTGAGGTTGTCACCGAGCTCACCCCCACGCTCCATCTTTTCCTTTCGTTTGTCTTTTCTTAAGCTGTAGTTTGATTTCAACTCTTCAATCTGTTTCAACGCTGCTTCTAGCTTGATGTTGAAGCTTTCCTGCACTGCCAGCCTTTTCATTTCTTCGGTTACTATCTTCTCAACTACTTTAATCCTAGTCTGTAAGTCCTGCAATTCGGGAATTCCATTTGGCATCACAGACTTGTGATCTTCTATCGGTTCTTGACAGCTTTTCTCATCGAGATGAACAGACAATTCCACATCCTAGAAATGAAATAGAGGAAACAAATTTTAGAAAAATATTTTTCTAAAACAAATAGAATATTCAACTAAAACAGCTGAAGGAAAGAACTTGGCAACAATTTGCAAGATGGGCACAGCTTGCTTGATTTCTATAAATTTCTACTCAAAGAGAAGTTCCAGAACAAGCAGAATTTCTTAAATCTCTCTCCAATAAAATGTTAAAATGGGTATTTATTCAGAAACCAAGTGAAATGCATAGATATAACAGTAAGAAGGTTACCGTGTAATTGGAATCAATCACCAAAATGTATTAGCAAATAGAAATGAATTCATTTACTGAAGCCTTTTAAAGGGGAATAACTTTTCAAAGAAGTGAACATAACAGAAGCTATGAACATATAGGGTAGTTGATAATTGTAAAAAGAAACGAGGAAAATCTCATTACCCATGGATTCCAATTGCCACCTAAGGCTGTGTTTGGGTTTTGGATTTGGAGAAGGATTTGTGGAGGAAAAGGAAACATGAATGAAATATAAGTGAAATTGTCACCATTTCCTTCTCTTTTCCTTTTTCAAATCTCTGCTCAAATACTAGATCCAAACATAGCCATATGCAACTTAGCTTTTTTATTGACTCAGTAAAGTAACATCTCAGTCAAATTCCAAAAAGTAAGACAAAACATTACCTTTGGTTCCGGATTGTTAGCTACGTTAAGCTGTGGCTGAGAGAGAATATTGTGCTCGAATGATGCTATGTTATTGCTCAGAGAATCTATAACAGGAGCATATGCAAATAACCGAGCCTTTAGGCCTCCAATTTCCATCTCCATGAAGCTAACTCTTTCTTTCATCTGCTCAATCTCGACTGTTTTAGAAGCACTTTCATTTTCTAGAGTTTCACATACTCCAGTAAGCTCATGAACCTTATTTTCAAACAGAACTTCACGGATGGTGGAGATTTGAAGATCAAAATGGAACGTCTCAGCCTCAGCCTCCCAAACTTCAAACTTGTGGCTGCTCTCTTGCAACTCTGAACTCAAGTTCTGTTCTCTGATTCTATGTTCTTCAATTTCTTCACGTAAAATTCTCAGTTCGGACTCTAATTTCCCATTAACTTCACGAAGGCATCCAATTTCCTTGTTCTGACCCGTATTTTCTTCAGATAGTTCTAGAATATGCTTTTCTAAATTTTCTTTCACAAGTGTTGAATCCTCGTGTTGCCTCTTCAGTCCCTCCACAGTTACACACAATTCTGAATTCAAATCCTCAATAGCTTTAATCATCTGTTCCGCTACTGAAAGTTCTATTTCCTTCTGACACAAGAAATCATTTCCAGTTGAAATTTCCCTTCTCAATTGATTATTCAACTCTCTGACCTCATCGAGCTGCTTCTCCAACTTCTTCACCGATTCTTCTAGAAGTAAATTTTCTGTTTTTTCCATTTCCAACTTCCCTCTCAATACACCAACCTCCTTTGCAATGTCACCATTGATCCCATGAAGATTATGCAGATCTTCAGAAAGTAATTCTAGTGCCACTGCTTTCTCAGTCCCAAAGTTCTTGAAAATCATTGAAAGGTTATCGAGAGTTAACGTTTCCAGGAAAATAAATTCGTTTTCCTCTTCCACCATGCATTTCTCCTCCTTCAGATCTGAGAGATTTTTCAGCAAAGGCCTGTTTCCTTCAAGCACTTGAGAATTTTCTTCTTGTAACTGAAGGTAAGCCTGCTGTAAATCTCCTTGCTGCACACATATCCTCTCCATTTCAGCCTCTAGTGCATTTGCGTGTTGCTCTCCCTTGTTCACCTCTGATTTCAACCGCCTGTTCATCTCCACCAGTTCACAATTATCAGTTTGAACCATCACAAGTTGCTCGGTCATAATTTTGAATTTCTGATCTAGGGTTTTCTTTTCTGACACGATTTCCACGCCCTCTAATCTCAGTTGCCTGATCAGAGTTAAAAGAACCGAGTTCTCAACCAATAGACGTTGCCTCTCATTGTCATAATTCGAGAGAGAACATTTCATATTCTCAATATTCTCTATAACACGATGCACAAATATTTGTTCATTTTCAATCTTATCATCTGACTCATTATCTTGATCAACTTCAAGAGCCTTGAACATTTGATAAATTCCTAGCCTCAGCTTTTCAATTTCATCTAACAAGAGTTCTGCTTCCACCTGCTGCTCAAGATTTTCACCCTCTAACTCCAAAACCAATTTCTCCGTCAATTTGGACGCCTCAACATTTTTCTGGCACTCAATCAACAAAGAATAATTCTTATGTTCCATATCTTGTATAAACTTCTGTAAGATGAAGATCTCAAACTGGGCATTCACAGCTTTATCTAGTTCTTCTTCAAGTTCCTTTCTCCTCCACCTAGTTTCTTCTTGCAGGAGTTGAATATGGTTTTCCAGACTAGCCAACCGGGCCTCACTTGACAGTGTAAAACTCGCCTGCTCTTGTTTTTCTGCACCTAGAGAAACCTTTAGTTCCTCTACTTGTGAGAGAGTGAACTGTTTCTCTCTCTCCACGCCAGCATAGTTTTGTTCCAATTCTGCAAATCTCTTTTCGAGGCTTTCTAGTCTCTGTTCAAAATTTTCCAACTGAACAACTAGATTGCTTCTTTCAGTAACAAGGTCCGACTTCTCATTATTAATCAACTTGCAGAAGTCTTCTAGGCTCTTTGATTTTTCCCGCAGACCTTCAAGTTCAGCATTGGCAGCAGAGAGGGAATTCTCAAGAACCGTGTTTTTCATCAAGAGTTTCTGCAACATATCAGTAATAATTTGTAACTGAGACAGAAGAGCGGCTTTCTCAGCAACAAGAGCAGATTTTTCTCCATTGAGCGATTGGCAAGACTCTTGCAATGCCTTGACTTTCTCTTGTGACCGTTCCAACTCACCACTCAAATCTGACAGCGAGCTCTCCAAAACAGTATTCTTGTCAAAACGGCGCTCCATGTGATCCAATTTCTTGAAAATAGCTTCTTTCTCATCCTTGTCCATGCAGATCTGTCTCAGATTTGAGTTCTCATCCTGCAAATCCTTTACCGACGACCCAATGCATAGCGGGTTCAAACCTACCGACTCCACTTGCTCCATTAGCGCCTTGTATCTTTTGTTCAAGCTCTTGATTTCCTCTTTCAGATGGTAAATTTCTTGCTGGAGGGAATTAGTTTGGCCCATTTGTAATCCAACCTCCTCCTCAAGTTTCTCCTTCATCTCCCGCAAGCTACGGATTTCACTTTGCAAATTCTCTGTCAAAGTGGTGGATGATGAATTCAGTTCATTCAGCACCCTATTTTCATCCTTAATCAGCTGTATTTCTTCCTCCAAACCATGTTTACACATTTCCACATCCTTCAACATTTGAAGCCCATTTTTGAGCTCCAATGCCAATGATCTCTGCTGCTCTTGAGATTGAGAGTGCATATTCTGCAAAGTTTGCAGAGTGGCTTCAACTTGCACAAAACGCAAATGCTCGTCATGTACACAAGCCTGAAGTTTCTTCAACTCCTCATGCTTCTTGTAAAGTTCTTGATCTTTCATCGCAATATTCTTTGCTAGATTACCCGCCTCTAACTGCAGAGACTGATTTAAATTCTCCAACAGTACACACTTTTCTTCAGTGCTCTTCAGTTTTGAAGTCTCCATTAGAACCACACGGTTAAGGCGTCTGCTATCCTCTTGGGCATGAGCGAGTTCGCTCTCTAGCTTTGATATTTTCTCCAAGCAACACTGATACTGAAGAGCTGAAGCTTCTTTCTCTTCATTTAGTTCAGCAAGAGCTTCTTTCAGTTTCCTTACTTCAGTTTCAGCTCTATCAGCCTTCTCATTAAGCATTCTAGCTTCCTTCTGGGCAAGCGCAAATCTTTTCTCCAAATCATAAATTTTCTCGAGGCACAGGTTATACTGGAGAAGACCATCATCTTTTTCCGTCTCTAATCTGGAAAGATCTTTTTCTAGATATTGAGCTTGAATTTCAGCTCGAATAGCTCGCTCGTGAAGTCCTTTTTCATCCTCTTGAGCTTGAGAAATTCTAGACTCCAAATTAGATATCCTTTTCAAATAATCCTTATGTTGATGAAAACCTGCATCCTTTTCAGCTTCTAATTTAACGAGGGCTTCCTTTAGTGTTTGAACTTCATTTGCAGCTTTACTTGCTTGTACATCAATCCCACTATAATTCATTTGTGCACGATTGAGTTCTCTCTCCAGATTGGACAACTTTTCCATACTCTGCTGGTATTGAAGGACAGCCTCCGTTTTAGCATGCCTATCAGCATCGACTTCATTTAAGTTTTGATTTTCAGTTTCGGCTCCACCTGCAAGCTTGGACTCTTCCAAACCTTTTCCTTTCTCTTCCACTTCAAGTCTCATTGTTCCTTCAGCCAGCTTTGAATTTTCTAGTGCTATTCCTGCTCCAAACACGTCATTTGGCAGCTCCAAACCCTTTTTTCCAATACGAGTGTCCGATTCTCTTGAACAAGGCCCATGTCCAATTCTCTCCAATACATCTTTATGCAAATCATCTGGATCAAGCAACGCACAAATTGAATGATCTTGGTCATGTACTGAAGAAGATCCCGAAAGCGAATCTTCAGTCAGTTCTAAAGGAACTTGGTCAGGAAATGCTTTTGCCATGGTTCGATGGGCCTGGCGGAGCTCCCCTGTTGCACTGTGGTACCTTTCAGCTAGGGCACGGTATGCTCGGTAGAACTCCTCAACCAGTTTCATGAGCTCTGGCCGTTTTTTGTAGAACATCTCTGCCCTTCTTGCAAAGGAATCTGCATCTTCTTCAATAAGCTTGATCATTGCTTTAACTTTTTCATCCATATCTGTTTGAACAAATACATGTGGGAGAGTTAATCTAGTGGCCCCAAAAACTGTTTTGAAACAGAAGAGTTTCATTCAAGTTGAATTCAACTTGCAACAAGGTAGTGAAGAAAGTAGGAAAATATAACATTCAGGGATACGTAAATGAAGTTAATGACTTTTCACCTCTACAAAGACTTAATCAACCATTGATTCTTTTCATGGGTTATGAACAAGTGGTGTAGAACCAGAGTGAAGAAGAGCACAAGAAAGAGCAAGACAAGACAAAACGATGAGGAAGAGAAGATCCGCAGAGAGAAAATTAGGGTTCAGAAATCTCAAATAAATATTCAATCATGGAAAACGTAAGTTTCTTCTCCCATAGTCTATATATATAGCCACTCTCTACCCATAAAGAATAGAAAAAAACAACAAATATTCCAATAAAGACTAGAAATAACCCAATAAGGAAACAAAACCCTAATAAAACTAATAGTTAAATCTTGACATGCTCTGCCTTGGTAGTTTGCAGTATAGAAATTTACATCCTTTGGGCTTTTTTCCTGTTTTTAATTCTGGAAAGTCAAATCATTGGGCTCTACTTCTAAATGATATGGAGTTCTGCATCTACTTTCTACTACCATAATTTCATGATTTTTTAAACCAGAGATCAACAAAAATTAAGAGACAAAACCCATACCTGTAAGATTTTCTTGAAGCCATTTTGAATTCTTTGGGCTAATGTGACTGTCCCACCACCAAGAATACAAGCGCCTGGACTCGGGCTGTAACAATGTTGCCATAACTCGAGCAATGAACAAAAATAGAACTGGTTTTGACCTTACAAAGGCCTGGTACTTACACCAGCAATAAAAACTCAGGTAAATTCAATACTTTCTACCATGTCCCGATTGAATTATAAGAGGCTTTGGAGCTCTGCATCTCTCACTACTTTAACCTAGCCACAAAGATCATCAAGAACACATAAATATAAGGAAATATTAGAAAAATCTTCTTCAGAAACACATATAAGTTTATATAAGCCAAATGAAACTTTGATGAGCAGATTTTAAACTCATACATGAATTTCACATTACCTATGCTCAGTTTAGCCCAAATCAACAGCTATGTAGCTTTGAAGATGTAATTTTGGTTGTTCTTTGGTATTATTGTGTTTTTAGGTTGCAAATGAAGCTCCTACTTCAATGACCTCCAAGCCAGTATATCAGAGAAACACTGATCCAAAACCAAAGGAAATGTAAATCAGATCTCATCATCTCACCAATCTGTAAGCATAAAGGATGAAGAAATGTCAATTTTTTGGGTGGTATTTATAAAGAACATAATCAGATAAAAATTTGCAACAAACAATAACACAAATATTTGGAATGCATATGTTGATCTCTTAAATCCCAGAAAAATAGAGCATGAAAATTACATAATCAACAAAACCCACAACAAAGATCAATTACAAATGCTGAAATGATTTAATAAAAAGGGACCAGTAAAAGAAAATGGAGTGCAAAAGATGAATATCCAAAACTACCCACCATTCCAAAAACACAGAGAGTGTTCACATCAAATCAAGAAACCAATTAAAGGAAGACAAAGGTATAAATTTTATGCAATTGGGTAAACAACAAAAACTGGTAATGATCAAAGAAACTTACCAAAAAGAAAGAAATCTTGAAATGGGGTTCTCATCATCAGCAGTGATAGCAGACCCCCAGCTGCCATTTCATCCCATTTTCTAACTCAGACACATTCTCCACTGCTCTCTCTCTCCTCTGTCTCTCCAAAATGGGTCCTCTTTCCATTTCGTTCTCTTGAGTTGGCAGAGTGTCAGTGGCAAACTGTAAAAGGACACAAAGTGACCGCAGAAAGTAAAAGTGTTCTGATTTCATTTTTTTTGTGTTTTTTTTTAGGAAAATCCAATATACACGTACACAATATGTATGTATACAATATGTATACAGTTGCCTAAATTATAGTTATGAACATGTTCTTAGATTAGTGATTTTGTCTCTAGCCGTTGTGTTTTTCTTCTTTTTTATTTTTTATTTTTGTGTGTATGCTATACACCAAAAATTATTAGATGGTCTTAGGTATCACGTGACGGTATTTTTTACCAACTATAAATTATTATGTCTTTTCATATTTCTTAATTATTCAACATAAAATTGTAGGCTCTATTCCCTCTATCAATCACGATGCATGCGGAGCACCACGTGACGCTGTTCTTAAACCAACTAATAACTTCTCGCTGGTGTAGATATATGGGATGTTTGTGAAGTAAATATTTTAGTTAAAAAATTATCGAAAGAGTTAAAAATTTCAAAAATTGAAGATTTATTCATTTTGTTTTATTTTTTTTGCATATTTTTTTTTATATATAAAATATCAAAAAATTATTCTTAAATATTTTAATTTTTTTTCATCTCATATTTTAGCCAAAGCACTTCTCAAACCAACTCTAATAGATGCTAATACAATTTTTATGGCCATTGTACAATATTTTTATTTATTAATTTGCAAGGTAGTAAGGTTGGAGAAAAAATTGGTAAGATTGATTATCAAAGTCTCAAATTAAGGGCCACTTAAAATTTCCCATTCACAAACCAAGCATATTAATTGACGAAGCTTAAATAGTCAAATTTAGCTAAGAAGTCCACGTTTAAAAAAATAAAAAAATATAAAAAATTGATTGAGATGCTTAATTTATTACCTTTAAAATCCATTCCTAATAACGTGTACAATTTAAATGACAATAAGTTAAAATAATTATAAAAATCCATTCCTAATAACGTGTACAATTTAAATGACAATAAGTTAAAATAATTATATTTTTATTTAGGTGCAAGTGAGATTGTGTTCAATGGAGATGCAAATGAATCTGTGTCTAGCAATGTTTTCAAAATTGAATCGGTGAGTGAATCGAAAAAGAGACTGGGTGGACGGGTCATCGGTTCGACCGCTTTACCGTCGGGTCAAAGCGGTTGAACCGTGACATCATAATTAATATTATATAATTAAAAAATATAATTATAAATTATAAATAAATAAAAATATATATAAATAATCAAATAAAAATAAAAATTATTGCATAGTATTTATTAATAATATTTAATAAAGTCATAGTTGATAAAAAAAAAGTCACTTATTTTAAAGAAATTAAAATTTTTAAACATTCCCTCCAAATAAATTGATAGAATGCTAGATTTAATTTTGGAAGGAAATGAAAATTTCAACTCTCCCTCCAATCAATATGTTTCAAATAATTTGATTGAATCCCACATAGAATTTTGTAAGTTATCTTTGAAAAATCTTTTCCTATAAATAGGAATAGACTTTCATAATCTTCTCAAGCTTTCAATGAGACTCTTCCTTATAAGAGGAAACTCTTGAAATAAGATTTTTTAGTCAAAATTTTGAAATATATATATATATATATATAAATATATAAGAAAGAAAGAAAATAAAAATAAAAAAGGAAAACCGAAAAAAAAAAAAAAAAACCGGTCTGACCCTCTCGATCCGGTCTGGGTCACCAGTTTTACCGATTCGACCATTGGGTCGCCGGGTTTTCCTGATTTTGACCCCACTCCGGGTTTAGGAGGTTGACCGGACCGGAACAAGGCCCGGTTCCCGGTCCGATCAGCCAGTCCGGGTTTGAAAACAATGGTGTCTAGTATAATTAAAAATTAGGCAAAATTATGAGCTAGTCCTATTGGTTGGAGTTGTTACCCAATGGCCCTGTTTGTTTTCAGAGATATAATTATAGCGATCCCGGGTTTACCCTTGTTGTACAGTGATCCGGACATGTGTCCGTGGATGTTGGTTGTTGTTTATTATCTTGTTTGCATCTTTCTTTACTTTGTATATTGAGTTATAAGATGTGTTGGGCAGGTTTGTTACAGGTTGGTTGTGTTTGGGAGCCTAGTATTGCTGCCCAGATTTTTGGCCCTTCGCTCGAGCCAGGAGTTTGTCGCTCGAGCGAGAGTGAGGTTCGTGTCTGGTGGGTCGAGCCAGGGTGGCTTCGCTCGAGCGAGTGTTGCGTCTGGTTCTGGACCTAAGAGTTGCCTTTCTTGGCTCAAGCGAGCTTCCTTCGCTCGAGCGGTCTGGGTTTTTCTTCGCTCATCGAGAACTTCTTAGCTCGAGCGAGAGTTTCTGTGTCTGGTCGCTCGAGCGACCAAGTCTTCGCTCGAGCGAGCGTGTTTTATATCAGCAGACAGTAGCGTGTTTGAACATCACTTTTTCACTCCCTTTTTCTTTCAAAACCTAGATCCGACACCCTCTCTCTCTAAACTTACATTCTCTCTAAGAATTGATCTCCCTAGAGTGTGAATCTAGCCTAGGGCCTTTGTTAAAAAGATAGAGGGCGTTGAGAGCTTTGTTTTAATCTGAAAAAGTTTGGATTTGGAGCAAGTTGATCTTCGAGTCTTCATCTCCTTTGTGGCTTAAACTTCGAGGTAGGGATATCCTACTCATCTCTATGGATTTTGTCTTTAAATTTTGGTATTTTGAGATGTTGGGGTTGGTTTGGTAATTTTGTGAAAGTTGGGGGCTTTTGTGTAATTTTACAAAAGTTGAGGTTTTATTCATAATAAACCTAGATGCATGTTTGGCATGGAGAAATGGAATTGATGATAAATCATTGTTGAAAATGGGACCTAAGGGTTGAAATGGTAATTATGGAAAATGGCCTAATTACATTGTTTGATTAATTGGGATAATTAATGGTGAGAAATGAAGAAATGAAATGTTGATTGAATATCCATTTGTGCATTTATTTTCTGTTTAGAAAAAACTGCTTTGGGCTATCGGTGGAGGATAGTCGTGATTGTTGTAGACAATGCATGATGATTAGGCAAACTGAAACTAATCAATGAAATGTGTCATGGAACTTGACGGTTGATAGAATACATTAACTGTATGTATTGGGTGATTGTATATAGAACCAATGTGTTTATATACGTTATGTGTAGAGGAGGAGATAGGGGATGTACTCCGCGGTTTAGGGGAAGATAGGGGATGTACCTCTAAACCGGATAGTGTTGGGAGAAGATAGGGGATGAACTCCGCAGACACAGCTCATATGCTTGTCTAGAGAAGTGAAGATAGAGCTTATATGTTTATCTTAGTAAAGTGTGGATACAGCTTATATGCTTATCTGTGAATGTGGGATATTGTTGTTATACATATCTGTTGAGAATGTGGATATAGCTTTTATGCTTATCTGAATATGGGATATAGTTTTTATACATATCTGTGGAAATGATGATAGAGCTAGCATGCTTATCTGTTGAAAAAGGGAAAATGAAAGGTAACTTAGACTCATAAGTTGTATGACATAAATGTGTAATTTATGTGAATGTATCTGTGTTAGCCATCTATCAATTGCTAATCTTTTAGTCATTGTTCATGGTTGGTTTAGTATATTTCTACTGGGCTGTGGCTCACCCTATATGGGAATATCATTTTCAGGTACAGGTAACATGCCACCTCCAAGGACATAGCTGGGAGGCTAGAGGCGGACATACTTTTGTCGCTTAACTTTTGATGTATTACATGTAACTTCAAGCCAAGGGCTTAATGTGTAAACGAGTTAGTACTCTTTTATTGTAACCAAGTGTTAACTTGGAAAGCTGTAAGCCCGTAGGGCATTTTGTTTTGATGTTAACATGTAATACTTATGTAATGGAACTCTAATGAATAATTAGAATGTGGAACTTTTACATATCAATGCATGTCTTATTTGTTGGGTTTATTGTTATTTTTTTGAGGGCGTTACATAATAGAGGAGATTGATAGTAAGGGGATTAAGTAAAATTGTGTTTGTTTTGATGGTAGTTGTTAATACGAAGATTTTTAAATTATTACCCTATAAAGGAAATATAAAATATTAAAACAAATAAAATTATGAATTTTACTTAATAAAAAATATAAAAACATTAAACATTAATGTTAAAAAAAATGCCCAACATATAAATAAAAAAATAAAAAATAACAAAACCTAATCCTATGGGACTAATTTCCTAATGGAAAATGAGTTGAACCCCCTGAAGGAAGCACCCCCTTTGACCCCCTCGCTCTCTGAGTTGGACTATCTCCATCTCCTCCATCTCAATTCCAATACCCAGGCCCATCCTAATCTCATGAGATTTTGAATCCTCTCTCTATCTCCTAAAATAAATACAACATATAGTGGGTCCCACCTCTATCTCAATTCCAATCCCACCTCTATCTCTCAAAACAAACGGGACCAATAAGTTATGAGTGAGATTTTTATAAACATATTAGTCTTGAAAATTTATGTTTTTTGTTGTTGTTGAGAATCATTTAAAAAACAGTGAGTTTGTTAGGAGAATCAGAGTGAGTTGAAAATTGTAGGTTACAGATTGGATTGTGAGGGTAAAATCGAAATCCTGAGCCTACTAATTTGAAACAAGACTAGTTGGGTATTAAGGCTTTGGAATAATGTTTTGTAGCTCAACAAATTTGGCTCGAATTGGCTCGAAAGAGTGGACTCACGCGCGGTCTTTATCTCTTGTATCTCAAACCTCCACTTCTCTATCTCTCTACTTCTTTATCTCTCCTCTCAAGTCTGAAACTCTCCTCTCCACCTGAAACCCTATCGCCGTTTACCCTCCCTCATCCGACTGCCCTTCCAACGCAGACATCCGACTCCATACTCTACTCATTCTCCTCCGACTTGGTGGTAATACTCTGGTCATTATTGTTCGACTAGGTGGTCAACGGGATACTCCTCTCATTCTCCTCTCGTTCGACTATGCTCATCCGACTCCTTTCACTGACTGAAACTTGTTATACGTCGAATTACCGACCAATTGAAAACGAATCGCAGGTATGCCCCGACATCGCTAAACTAGCGTTTCAAGATTCAAGAAATTGGTGTTTCGTGTTTGGTTTGTCAATTGGTTTGATTTCTAGTCTTTGGGTTATAGAGTTAGTTCTTGTGGGATGTTCAAATTAATTGTGGTGATGTGCTTGTTCGGATGTTCATTTCCAGACATTTATTTATTTATTTTTATGCTGAAATTTTTCCCGATGATTGTTGCTGCTACATATTGGTTTAGTGGTGAAGTTTTTCCCCAAGAATGTTTGCTACTAACATCCTGTTTTGCCACTGAATTTGTTGCCACTAATGTTCTGTTGCTACATGTTGGTTTGCTTCGTATGTTTGGTCAAGAATTTATGGTGGTAAACATTGTTTTGCTAGTGAAATTTTGTTTGGCAATCCATGTCAATTTAATAGCTTTACATTTCTCCAACTCATATCTTCCTCCAAGAACTATTAATGATCTTTTTTACCTTTGTTTGGCTTCTTAATGGGTGGTTCCATATTCCTTTCTTATTGCTACATCCTTGTAGTACAATTACTGATTCATAATTACATTAACAGTTCTTGGGGGTATTTAGTATGGATATAATTACTGATGGTTTAGGATTTGGGGGTATTTAGTTTTGATGGTTTGGCAAGTTCAAATAGCTGGAATCAGTAGTACAATTTTGGGCTTTGCAACTGAGAAGTCATATTGAATAGGCAAACAAGGCTTGTGAAAAAGAAATGGTGAAAAAGAAATACACTGTCAAGCACCTGTTATTGAATAGGCAAACACTAGGAATCCATCTTTTTGAGTGTTTTGGAAATGCAAGTGAAAAAGAAATTGTTTTAGCCTAATCACTTCAGATTGCATAGAAAAATATTGAGGAAATGGTGTAAACTTTAGTTGTTGCTGAGTTGCATTTGTGCTGCACAGCGTAGCGAATCCTTTTGAATTTCCAAAGCCCTAAGACTGCAGGAAAGGCGAAACATGAAAGACCAAGAATCACCATTGAGTAACACAAAGAAGAGTTTGGCATCATAATCTGATTCTTATTTACAGGATTCCTAGTGTTTGTTTCCTTTCTTTCTTATTTACAGTAGAGTATAGTTGAATCATCATCTTCTATTAATAGGTAAAACAGCTTGAGAGATAAACAAATAGGAAGAACGTCATCTTCTACTAATCGGTAGTTGAATTTGTTGGTATTTTTTATGCAGATAAAAAAATGGTTTCATCTTCTACTAATAATACGAACATAAGATTAAAGCCAAGGTTTTGTAATTGTGGAAGAACAACTTCCATACGTATAGTACGAACCAATCAGAATGGAAATGAAGGACGTGTCTATTTTGTTTGCTCAAGAAAATATGTAAGTACCTGTTATATAAATGAATCTGTTACTTTTTACAAATTTCATTTGCTTTTATTGATTAACTGATTCTTGTCCATTGTAGACTGCGAACGAACACTACAATTACTTCAGGTGGTTCGCAGATGATGACGACGACGACGATGACGACGACATTACCTCCACAATCCAAGCCAATGCTGGACCTTAGACAGATTCAAGAACAGAAGAAATTAATGATCTAAGGAGAAGGCTTGGTGAGCATGATAGAAGACTTCAAAGGATGGAGAAGATTTTCAAGGCAATGACTTATGTCATTGTATTTTGTGTATTTTTGTACTTTATCATGTAAATGACTCAATTGTTAGGTTTTGGAACATGCTATGAATGTGATCTACTTTTCTACTTGTTTTGTAATTTTTTTTTTGCTTAAAAATCTGATGGTTTGAAAAAACAAGTGTATAATAGGTTTGTTTGAGATGAAATGTGTTGAATGAATAGTATGTGAAATCTGTTGAATTATGTTGGTTGCTTAACAGTGTGCATTATATATGATGGTTTGAAAAAACAGGTGTATTGATTAACAATGTGTTGACTTAACAGGTGCTTGACAGTGTATCTTTTTGGACAATGGTTGAACAGGTTGAATTGAAATGTGTTGAACGAACAGGTTGAAGGTTGATTAACAGGTTCTTGAATGATTAACAGGTTCTTCAGGTTGAAGGTTGATTAACGGGTTGAAGGCTGAAATCTGATGCTATGAACTTGGTGTGAAATCTGTTGATTAACAGGTTATTGAATGATTAACAAGGTCTTGGGAAAATCTGTTGAATGAATGGAACAATGTTGAAAAATCTGTTGAATGAATAGTAGGGTCATGAATGATTAACAGGGTCTTGATTAATGGGACAATGTGTGAAATCTGTTGAATGAAAAGAACCTTGCTTAACAGTGTGTATTGTATGTGATGGTTTGCAAATGACTCAGGTGTATTGATTAACAATGTATTGAATGAACAGGTTGAGTAGGTTCAATGTGTATAATAGGTTGAACAGGTTGAACTTGACAATGTGTGAAATTTGTTGAATGAACAGGGACATTTTTTAACAATGTACATGATGGCACACTAATAACAGTGTATTGTATGTGATGTTGAACAATATGTTCATGGTTTGCATTTATTAGCAGGGTCATTTCTTAACAATGTGTATGGTTTGCATTATATGTGATGGTTTGCAAATGAAATACTAGCATTTATGCCACCATCGAATCAGATCAACCCATATGCCACCATTGAAA
Source organism: Camellia sinensis (assembly GCF_055761805.1). Lineage (NCBI taxonomy): Eukaryota > Viridiplantae > Streptophyta > Magnoliopsida > Ericales > Theaceae > Camellia > Camellia sinensis. Next base: position 18,573,046 of record NC_138967.1, on the reverse strand, counting down.
GCAACAGCACAACACATTGATGATTCCAAGCATTTATGCCACCATTGAAAGCCAAAACCAGCAAATTCTGTTCAGATGCAGGACACTTTGGGCTGCAGAATACTGTAATGCAAGACATTATAGTAGTCTTTCAGTAACATCACCCCACTCTAGCCGGCCCAGCAGTGCAAAGATGAACACCAAACCAGCAGGCAGGCAACCCAACAATACCAGAAGCAGATAGAACACACTTCACAGAACAGATTGAACACCAATCCATCAGTAGCAGCAGTAGCCCTGTTGAAGAACTCAAAATACTAGCAGACAACATAAGAAGGATAACAAAGGGAAATTGCAGCAGAGGCAGCATTTCACCCCAGACCCCAAAAACAGAACTGCAGAGCATTGAAACACTTTTGATGCAGACATCTCCAGTTCAGGATGCTACAATGGCCAAACAGAGCACCCATGAACAACTGACTTAATTGAAACTCCCAACACTGCCCAGCAAAATGCCACTGCTCATCAACACTACAATGGACTAGTTGCACCAGTGATGACAGCATCCTGAACTGCAGAGACCACTTAACAGATTTCATTCAATCAGCAACAGATTTGCAGAGACTATTTCTAACAGATTTCATTCAATCACCAATAGATTTGCAGAGTTCACTTCCTCACCAACAGATTTCATTCAATCACCATTTCTACAGAAACATTATGACACTCATAGTGACTAACAGAACCATTTGTACAGAACCATTGGTACAGAAATTGATTGAGAATAAAAAATAACAAAAAATTGCTTGAGAATGAAAAATAACAAAAAATAACAGAACCATTTCTAAGAATAACAAAAAATTTCCAAATCACTCAACTCAAAAATATGGGACATTCACTTCATTGAACTCAAACATATGGGACATTCAAGTGAACAATCAGAAGTTTACAAATGAAATTCACGTACAATTACCACTTCGAAACTAAAAAAAAAATGGGACATTCGGATCCCCGTCGATGTTCAAGTCAACAAAATATGACGGTACTATCGATCTTTCACTGCTAATATTGTTGACCATTCCAGCTTCTTGGTGAGATGTGCTCCCAATGTCGTCCCCACTTGTGGCAATTGGTGCCTGTAAAAATAAAGTAAATAATAAAAACAAAATTCCACAAACATATTCAGGGAAAGGGTCTGATATGGCATCCACAAACAAAGTGCAATTTATTAAGTCCGTTGAACACATACCGGTACAAGGAAAGAGTCTGCTATGGCATCCATAGAAGGACGATAGTAATGTTGACTTGGCGGCACCTAATGATGAAATAGTAACACAAGTAAATTACAAATTTCAAGCAGTAAAATTAAAAGCCAAAATAAAAAACCCCAAACAACCTTCATATTTAACACGTACCGGTTCATACATGATGTGCTGCACGCCTCCCATACAAGGAAAGCTTAACGTACGAGGTTCACCTTGACGCACCTTCTTATTCATTCCCTTCAACCGATTGACTATTGCATCAACCTTGCTAACCTTCCGTTTCGTACATAGACGGCCTCTTCGACGAGCAACCAAAGGACTTCATACCTTGCGAGTCATGCTTTCTTTTGTAGTATTGATACGAGGCGGACTTTTTGGTGAAGTATGGGAAGGTGGTAAAGTACTACTTGAAGGTAGTAAAGTACTAGTACATGGCACATTACTCGCACTACTTGATTGAACTGTTCTCACTTCATCTTTCATTTTCATCAACCTAAGTTGAATCACTTTGTGTTTAGCATCATCATTGGTAGCAAAATCTAGGATCTCATCCAACGTGTTGTGATAGTTATCATGCAACTTTGGATGTAGAGAAGAGCCAAAGTTAGTATACGTGGTTGGAATGCATGTGTAGCCTCTTTCTAAGTCTTTTCTCCATCTCGAAACAATGTATTTAGTTGGCACCTCATATATGGATCTCTCAATGAGCACAGAAAGTGAATGTGCACACATAATACCTCTAAACTCAAACAATCGGCACATACATTGGAGCTCACATTTAGTTGAATTAAAGTACACAACAAATTCCACTTTCTTCATCCCCTCACCCACAACAATAGCATCCCTCACATAATAGGTACAAATTGGTCCCTCCTGTTTGATAAGATTTGCACGACAATACACTAGACGCTTCATTTCTAGTTGAACTTCTTTAAATTTGGAATTAGTGTAAGCTGCACGAAATTGCTTCTCAAAACGATACACCGTTAAGCAATCATACAATTTGTTACGAGACTTAAAATCTGCTTTTGTCTCATTCTCTACCTTACTTCTCAACGCATTGTCATACTGCTCAACAAATTGCTTCAAGGTTGTCTTGGAGTTCACATAGCCATCAAAGAATGCATTCATACTCTCACTTCGTTGTGTAGTTGACATGCCAACCCAAAATATGTCTTTAACATAGGTAGAAATCCACCTGTGTCGCTTACGGTGTAATACCCCCAACCACTCGTTATCATTCAAATTGAAATTTTCAATCATTGCTTCCCAGTATTCCTCAAATTCATCTATTGTGAATGAATCATAAACTGCATTACTGAAAGCAACCTTAATGGACTCATATTGCGAATATCCTCTCAATTTCTCGGGAATTTTCTTCATAATATGCCATAAACACCAACGATGCTGAGCCTGTGGGAAGACAATTTCTATGGCATTTTGCATAGCTCTGCATTGGTCAGTTATTATCGCTTTTGGGGGAGCATCTGACATGCAACTTAACCATTCTTTGAATAGCCAAACAAAAGTCTCTGTGTTCTTTTTACTAAACAACCCATAACCGAACAAAATTGACTGTCCATGGTGATTAACTCCTACAAACGGAGCAAATGGCATGTCATATTTGTTTGTCAAATAGGTTGTGTCAAAAGAGACAACATCCCCAAATGCTTTGTAAGCCGTCCTACTCCTTGCATCCGCCCAGAACAAGTTGCGCATGCGACCATCTTCATCAAGGTTAATTGCCGTATAAAAGTTTGAATTTTGTTGTTGCATTTTATGAAAATAATGTGTAACTGATTCGGCGTCTCCTATCCCAAGTCTCAACCTTCTAGCATTGTTGATATAATTCATTGCATCTCGTTCATCAAACGTTAATGCCTCATATTCCCCCGCTTCAACAACTATGGAATAAAAATTCTTAGCCACCCCAATTACTGCTGCATCGTTAACTTCTAATCTCCTCTTCACCGGCGTAACAATCCTCTTATTCATTGCAAAATGCCGTGAGTCAGTAGCAACCAAATCATGAGTGTGCTGAAGCACAACTGTGGTTAACTTATATGTTCCATCCTTCTGTAGACTGGCTCTTACCCTTGCTTTACACTCAATTTTTGATGACAAAGATGGTTCTAAGGGATTTATTTCTGATCTTTTTGTTTTGTTCCGCACCCTAGTGCATTCAATTCCAAAGTACTTAACTTTCCCATCACATGTTAAATTTTGTGTTCTATAAGCTATAGCAAATCCCGAGTGTTTGGCATATTTTGCATAAAATGCGTACACCTCTTCCTTTGAGGTAAAATACATTCCCTTCTTAGGTGCTTCAACTTCACCACACTCATTAAATGAAAGAGTGTTATCTTCTTCTTCAACTTTGTCACTCCTATTGAAAAAATTATTGTTCGAATCAATATCCATTGTACCTTCAAAGTTAAATAGAATACAAAATTTTAGAGTACAAACAATTATCTTACAAACAATTATATTTATCTAATGCTATGGAATCAAATAAGGAGACATGTGAAGCTAACATATTGCAATTACAGACAACATCTCTGTGAACAAGTTGAATTAAAACAAACAAAGAAAAAATAATTCAAGAAAATTCATGACAACTGTACATTAGATAAAGAAAATTCAAGACAACTCTACATCCGAACAATAATTTTTTCAATGGCTTTGGCTTTGATATTGATTCGAACAATAATTTTTTTTGCAATTACAGGCAAAAATATCTGGATTTGAGTTGCATCCGAACAAACTTAATTTGTATGGACTTATGTGACTTGAGTGATTAAGTGACTTGAACACCCAAAAGTGATTAAGTGACTTCAACACCCAAAAGTGATTAAGTGACTTCAACCAAACATATGTTCAGACTTAAAATGTTCAGGCTTAAACACCAAAATGTTCAGAATTAGAAACAGATATTTGAGCATGATATTTGAGCATGATATATATTTGACTGACTTCAACCAAACAGATTCATTATCTAAAAGTGATTAGTCAATATTTGAATGACTTGAACCAAACAGATTGCATGTATAGAAAGCTTTTTGAAAGTGAATTTGTATGATTATTAATAGATCCCATAGCAATATTTGATTCAAGTAAGCTTGCCTTTGATTCAAGTCACTCTCAAATAATCAATATTTAATCAATATTTGAGTGACTTGAACCAAACATATTCAAGTCACAACCAAACGAATCTGTTTCTATGGGCATGATATATATTTGAGTGACTTGAACCGAATCATATATATAAACGAAAATGACGAGCAGAGAAACAGAGTGGATTTGCTGAGAAATATAGTGGATTTGCACAAAAGGGAAACAAAAATACAATACAAACAGATTCAAATGACGAGCAAAGAACTGAAAAGGGAAACAAAAATACCAGTCAAGACTCTTCTTCTTCAACTATGGACGACACAACGGCAGTAGCTTTCGGCACCCACGGCAGCAACAGCAACCCAGATCGAAAATGTACAGTGCCGCTAGGTTACGAATGATACATCGCTCCTCTCACTGTGCAACCCAATCAAGACTCCTCTTCTTTTTCGTTCTTTTTTTATTGTTTTGCCGCCAAATATGATGCTTGGCTGTGATACTTCATTCAATTCAAGCACACGCCCGCAGCGGATAAAAAACAATATTCGGGCCACTCTCGAGCCACAACATTCGAGCTACGAATCGGAATTGTAAGGCTTTGTTTGAGAACATGCTATTTTAGTAATTTTTGATTTTTTAACTAAAATATGAGGTAAAAAAAATTAGTATGTTTGGGATGACTTTTTAATTTTTTTACGAAAAGATGTGCAACAAGTAAAGAGAAAATAAAATCTTTGACTTTTTGTATAATTTGTTAGATTTTTAATTTTTTTAATAACATTTTAAGTTTTAAACTAAAATGTAATCCTGCCAAATGAGACCTAAGTCCAATCTATTAGACCAGCCTAATAAGTCCTAAAACTTTATGAGATATAATTCTCACTTATTTGAAGTTGCACCTCTATAAAAGTAAAATTAATTTAAAATGTTCTCACTTACAATTTTTCAGAAATATATATATAGATATGCAAACCACTTCGGATTTATGTAGTGCAATGTATAGTGCTTGGCCTTTCAATAGATGGTGCTGTTCACGCGGATTAACATGATGATTGCAGCCTCATAATTTAATTTTATTTGTTTAAAAAAAATTAAAATTGAATGATTAAAAATGATTTGAAAACTAGATTTCTAGTTTTTTTAATAAATTTTTACTTATACAAAAAAACATGATAATTTTATGTGCTTACAATTATTAAATCAGTTTTTTTTTTTTTTTTTAATGAGTCATATATGCGCATGGACTTATAAAATGAATTGATTAAAATAGGAATATGGTGGGTTTCACAAACTGAAATAATACTCTAGTCTAGATAGAATAGAATTCATTCTCAACCTCTTTACCCACAAATCTTAGCAAATATAAGATAGGGAATTTATTGATTTTATCTCATAAGTAAACAATCAAAAAAAAAAAAAAATTAAAAAATAATTAATTGATAAAAAATATTTTACAAATATGATGATAATCATATCAAATTAGACATTCAATTATGCAACAAAAACAATCCAATAACACATAACTATAATTATATAATAACAATTTCAATAATCATAATCATCCATATCTGGAAGAATCAAACTGAACACCTCAACAACTTATTATATTACCACAAAACACTAAACGATGTCGGTATGAACAAATATTAGAAAATTGATAGTAAGTGCAAGAGTTAGTTTTTTTCTAGTTTATAATGTGATTTGGAAGATGTTATCTGGATCTATGGAGCCTATCATAGGTCTTATTTCAATAATTCGAACTGCATGTGTATTATTTATGAAAAAATTAAGTCGATTTAATAATCGTAATCTCTTCATTTTATCGCATTTGTCTCAAAAAAAATATAAGATCTATTTTTAAAAAGACACAGATCGTTCACTTTTTAAAAAGGTATGCTAGAAAATGAAAACATTATGATTATCGGATTAGCTTAATTTTTTTCATAAATGATATATACAAAAGATTCTATAAAATGAATAATTTAGATTATTAAAACAAATTCATTGTAAATCTTGCTGGATCCGAACCCGGATCTAAATCATCTATGTTATTTTTATTTATGGGAATCTTTGTGATTGTTTTGAGTCAATTTAATGATTGGCTGAGGCATGATTAATTAGTTAAATTATGCCAAAAAGACTGAGTGCAAGAAGCCAAAAATAATTGGTTGAAATTGGAGCTACCTGTGATACAATACCTTACACAATTATAGGCATGAGATTGATTTTGGACTAAAGTTTTTGAAAGTTTTTAAGACTTGCTGCGGTGTCTGGGTTATCTTCTTCCCCTCCTCTCCCCAAAATAAATATTTTCATACAAAATTTATACACATTCTATCATTAGAATGACACGACAGTAATATTTATGTAATCAATAGTCAATTGATAAAAAAAAAAAATTATTTTAATATGGACTCATCATACTATCATATCAATCTGTACAAATTTTTTATATACTTCGTTTGTTTGTATAGCGTTGCTCTCATATTCCATTGCTTTAGATCTGCATCTATTAATTAAAAAGGTAAATTAAACTAACTTTTTATGAGCTTTGAGAAAAATATTGTAACCCAAGTTTGACATAATTATATTATTTGCTTTCTTTTTCTTTTTTTAGTTGAAAATTTTAGTTCAAGTTAACACCCTTTTGCTATCAATCATTCCTTGGTTATATGTGTAAATTTATATTTCATCCTTATTTATTTTTGAGTTTGTTCAATATATGTATCAATTTTGTTTGTTTTTTTTTATTAAAGTTCAGTATTTAAATTCACAGAACTTATTGTATTATTTTCAAACAGAAAGAAAAGTTAGTACAATTCACCGTAATTAAAATGTGCATCCACAAGAATATATTGTAGAATTGATGTCAACTAAATGGTGGGTGATAACTACATTTGTATTGTGTTTAATGATTTATCTTTTATACGTTTATTTTAAGTACAAATAAAGAAAAAGAGTTTATATAAAGTTATAATCAATGTAAAATTTACCGACACACCTTTATAAATTTTCAAAAAAGGAAATGAATAATTGACACAAAGGTTTGTTAAGTTGATTGAGTTGAATTGATGGTGGTGGAGTGATAATGAGATGAAAAACTTTATACATTTTATTATGGGCAAATTACATATACACCCCTCCAGGTTTGGTTAAATTACAGATACCCCCTGAGGTTTCGGAAATTACATCCCGCCCCCTGAGGTTTGTATTTTCATAACAATTTACCCCCTGAGGTTTATATTTCATAACAAATTACCCCATAATTTCTTATGCAAATATAGCATTCAGGGGGGAATTCGTAATTTCTCAAACCTCAGGGGGTATTTGTAATTTTGCCAAACCTGGAGGGATGTATATGTAATTTGCCCTTTTATTATCCCAAGAATAAATTGGGCATCAATCTTACCAATTACTTGAGAAATATAATTTGGTAAAATTTCATATATCAAATTAGAATTCTAGTGAAAATTCAATGTATTGAATTAATTTTTTTCATTTAACATTAAAAATAAAAAAATTCCCTAGAAGATTAATAGTTAAAATTCCATCAAAACATAAAGTGGAACGAAAGGTGAACCTGATTTATGGTTTTCTCACAAACTGAAAATCAAATGAATGATTGGCATAAAGATAATTAAAATAAAGCACAATTATTACAAGAATCTATTAATATTAATTTTAAATATCTCTTTTTTGACTTTAGATAAGATGATGATTGATTATATTATAGAAAAATGTAATGGCGTGTAGTCTTTTCTGAGTGCATATATATGCGCCCTAATTACAAAAATGTGTAACTGTTTAACAATTAGTAGCTGTGGTAGGTAGGCCTGCCTTCTCAATCCACACAAAAGAACTATCTTATATGGAACATATGGTATGCATTATACCACAATTATAAATTGCGCTATGTGTAATTTGTAATTGAATATTATAATTATGATAGTTATTTGAAATAATTTATAACAGTTATATATATATATATATATCACATTTTGGAGACATTTAAAAAAATAATATATATATATATATATATATATGTGTGTGTGTGTGTGTTTGTTTGTGTGATACCACACTAGTAAAGACAATTGTAGGTGAAGAGGCTACTATTTGCATCTCTAAAAAGAGTGTATGAGTATGCCCTCCTAATTTGTTCGGAGAATTTTATAAAATTTCGTAACATAAAACATAAAATGTCATAATTTGTATCACCACAAAATGTTATAACAAAATAAAAAATATCATGAGTTATGCTAGGAATCCTAAATAAATTATCAAATTTTTTACCAAATCTCATGCCCATGCAAGAGGTTTGATAGAAAATTTGATAATTTATTTAGAGTCCATAGTATTTTTCAAATATCATAGCTTTGTCATTCTAATTTTAAAGTACACATCATAAATTCACTAGGGTGTAGACGGTCTCCAGTTCAGATCTAGGACTGTCTAGTCCAGTTCGGCCCATTGGGCCCACTTTTTGTCCATTTTTTGATAATTCGAACCGTTCACATTTTAAAATTTATTAAGTACATTGTCTCTGTAAAAATTCAAGTCAATCGGATAACGGATACTATATATTCAAACAACACTGCTACAGACCCCCACTGGGGGTCGACCCCCAGTGACGTGGCGCAGCGCCATTCGCCAGTTTTCTTTCTTTTTTTTTTTTTCTTTTCTGCCAATCACCCACAGCCACGTGGGCTGGGGGTCGCTGGGGGTCGCCCCTTACTGGGGGTCGCCCGCATTTTCCATATTCAAATCACTTTTGTCTTGAAAAAAAACGGACGGTTAGAAAATTAATGGTTCATAAAAAAGTGATCGGAATATATAGTATCTGTTATCTGATCGATGTGATTTTTTACAGGGATAATGTACTCAACAAAACCCTAAAATGTGAACAGTTTGGATTATCAAAAAGGGACTCAAAAGTGAGCCCAATGGGCTGAACTAGACTCTCCTATCGAGATGGTGGACTAGAGGTAAGCCACTGCCATTTCACTATTTGTAACTTTCACTATAAAATGACATACTCCCTCCATCCAAAAATAATAGTCTCTTTTATGGAATCTAACTTTTTTTAATAGTACAATTATTACATTTTAAAAATATGAATTTTCCAAAATTACCCTTGGATAGTACATTTTTTTGAAAATATTAATTGTCATAATTGTATATTTTGTATTATTAATGAATTTGAAAGAAGGTCAAAATAGTAAATTCATATTATTTTATTCCTTGATTTTTTTTAATATACTAATATTTTGAGATAATAAAAAATAAAATAAGTAACTATTACATATTATAAACATCAATTCCACCACACCACATCTTTTATAACATAACGTTTTGTAACATAATAATATAATCACAATGTTTTGTAGATTCTCCTAATGTCCATATATAAACACAACGTTTGATAACAATCGCCATAAAATACCATAATTTTTCTCATCAAAATGATTCGTAATATTATACATCATTCATAACAAAATTGTAATACAAGTTAGTAACTTTGACTTTAAGCATATATGTTTATGTATAACTTAATAACATTTCTTACCGGCTATTTTAGCCACAAAAGACAAAACAGGCTATTTTAGCCACAACAAACAAAACATCACATCCAACCCATAATCATTACACTCTTCTCTCACAAAAAAAGTCAAAAATGCCAAAAAGCCAAAAAGTCCTTCCCAAACCAAGCTTTTTAGCCCAGGCTAAAATAGCCAAAAAAGCCAAAAAGCCAAAAAGCCAACCCACTTCCCAAACGGAGGCAAAATTTTCCATCTCATATATATATATATATATATATATATATATATATATATATATAATAATGGATATCTTCACTATAATAAATAAGAGTTTTAAGAATTAAATTTTTTTAATCTTTAAAAGTGAAAATTTTGTTACAAAAAATATTTAGAGACCAATTTTTGTCGTCATGGAAATAATTGTTAAAATGCTGTTATGAAAAAAATCAAAAAAATAACTTCGTAATGATAAGATTTAAAAATTGTCACTAATAAATACAAAACAAAATAATTTGTTCCGTTCTTTTTTGAGACAAAAATTTTGGTTCTCAAAGAATAATAATTCATTACTAAATGTTTAATTTCGTCACTAAAAATACTATAATGATGCTTTTAACAACAAAAATCTTTTGTTCCTACAAAATTAATTTTATTCATAAATTTTTGCTTTTAAAATCTTAATTTATTATATTGTTCATATATTTGATCATGATATTCTAATTGGTTTCAGCACCGGGACCACTGATATTATGATCTCCACATGATTGATGATATTAACTTGATTGGTTTGCTCAAGTAACCTCCAACACAAGTTATTTGTTGCCGTGTGCAGCAGCAGCACAAGTCATAGTCATTGATGGGTGTGAATTTTACTTGGGATTAGCATTAACGTTTCTTTATTTGAATAAAAAATATGTTTTATAAAAATCTTTTTAAAGAAGATATTTTTTTTATAGAATAGTGATTGGTAACTTGAATTTGAGCTTTTGAATTTTCCGAATTCAAAAAACGATGTCGTTTTTGAATTTTTTTTTTTAGAAAAAGAAAATCAGAGAAAGAAGGAGGAAGGAGGAAGAAGGAGAAGAAGAAGAAGAAGAATTGGAAAGGAGGGGGCCAACAAAATCGGGCTGGAGGCGACGGCGGTTGGAGGCGGGGCTGCGACGAGCTGCTGCTGCGACGATCGGCCGGTTGATCTACCATCGATCGGCGGCGGCGGCGGCGGAGGCGAAGGAGGGGCCTCTCTCTCTCCATTCCCTCTTCTTTTTCTTTTCTCTTTCTTTCTTTCGGGCTGTTCGGAGGGGGGATTTTGGGAGAAAAATCTTTATCCTTTTTTATATTTGGTGTAGTGATAGTGATGGAAAAATGATGGAGATAGAGGTGGTAGCATGGGTGTGGGATGACAGTGGTGATGGCGACATTGATGGTGGCTATGAACGTAGTGATTGTGGTTTGGTGGTGGAGCGTTGCAGATGTGAGAATAGTAATGGTAGTGTAATAACATTATTAAAATTTTAGTTTGAAAAATATTTTTTACATTTTAAAAGTGAAAAGTATTTTGTGTTCAAATAAATTTGTTTTCCATTAAACATAGAAAATGTTTTCCGTTAATTTTCGTTTTTCATTATACCAAATCCAGAAAATATGGAAAATATTTTCTAAAAAATATTTTTTACCCAAACAAACGGAGTGTAATGGGAAAATATTTTTTTAATACTTTATTTATCCAATTATTACTTTGTAATTGATTTAATGGGAAATATCAAATCAGTATAATTTAAAAAAAAAAAAATACAAATCTGTGAGAAACTACATATATGAATAGTAATAAGTAAAATTGCAACTTTTTCACGAATGTGTAATTTTTTTTTTTTTTTTTCCAAAATATCACTGAGGTGCAATTATCACTTGATTTAAAGATCATATTGGTATCTATCTACACTATTATTAAATGAATGTGTAAATTAGTTTAGTGAAATTTCTTCTCCTCATGCCACGTGACAACCTTATATATATTAAAATAAAAAAATTATTATACACAGCGTAAGCAAATTTTAGATCCAAAATCTTATATTTTATTAAAAACATACTTATCACTTAAACAACATACATATTATTTTTATTACTAATTATCTAAATTTTACACGCATCTCGTGTGTCGCCCGCTCGTAATAAATTATGACTAGATGAAAAACGTACTAGCAAAATATCCGGATCCCCCATTAATATACCTCCTGTGATAGTGAATAAGTTTTTTCCATCCAAGCACACAACAAATGATGGTTATTGGGGAAAAGTTATTTGTAAATGAAAGTGTGAAAAAAATGATAAGTAATATATAAATAGAACAAATATACATAATTTATATACACAATAATATGTGTATTGAAATTTATCATTTTAAAATGAAATATTCATTTAAATGACATTTAATTATAAAAATATTATCACCACATCATTTTGGTGACAAATTTTATATACATAAATAATATTTTTCAAAAAATTGATGTGTGGTTATTTAGAATAAGGCCTCGTTTGGGAACAAGCTAATTTAGTAATTTTTTAGCTATTTGGCTAAAATATGAACTGAAAAAAACTAGTATGTTTGGGATGACTTTTTAACTTTTTATGAAAAGATATGCAAAAGTAGAGAGAAAAGAGAATTTTTGACTTTTTGGTATGAATTGTTGACTTTTTGATTTTTTTAATGACTTTTTGATTAAAAAAGCCACTTACCAAACGAGGCCTAAATGTAAACTGCACATTATTTATTTTATTTTATTTTATGCGCATGTGAGGCTGTTCTAGAATGGTCATCCACCCAATTTAGCATAGTTATTATTCACTTTGCTTGGTTCCTATTTTTTAAAAACAGTTTTCAAAAAATTTTACACTCTTATTTTTCGTGTTTTTTTGTTTTTACTGAATTTTTTTAATATTTTATGCAATTTTTTTACTTTTTAGACACATCTAACATAAATACACCCAAAAAATAAAAAAATTATAAAAAAAATCTTTAAAAAATTCACTAAATACCATAAATACAAAAAAAAATATAAGAATTTAGTACATTTTATGTATTTCTTAATTTTTTAAAATATTTTTTCATAATTTTTTTACTTTTTAGACACATCTAAGTAAAGTGCATCTAAAAAAGTAAAAAAAAATATTTAAAATTTAAAAAATATTTACTAAAAACAAAAAAAAAATACGAAAATTAAATAACTCAATTTTTAAAAAATTTAATTCAGAAAATTCAAACCAAATACAGTGATTATTATTATTTCAGCTATTTATTAGCATAGGTACTATACCATTATTTATTTATTCATTTATTATTATTATTATTATTATTGTTGTTGTTGTTTTGTCACTTGAGAGAAAGATGCTAACGAATCTATACTATACGTTAAGTAAAACAAGATTTTTAATTTTTAAAGTTTGTAAGAGTTTCAATATGTCAATTTTAATTTTTTAATTTTTTTTTAAAAAAAAATTAATCTCAGTATTTATTAACTTCTTTAAACCCACAAGACTTTTTGACTTCTCTCATAATTACTGCAGTACCTTTTCCAAAATAAATAATTTGTATATTAAAAAAAATTTAAAACAAATACAAATATCTATATTTATATCTATCTATTTATTTATATCTATTTCTAACCCACAAGTTTTGTGGGAGTTCCAATATCTAAACCTTAATTTCTTAATTTTTTTATTTTTTTTGAAAAAAAAAACTTAACACTAGCCTCGTTTGGGAATAGGCTAATTTAGGCCAAGTTTGGCATGTGACCAAAAAGTTACTCAAAAAGCTAAAAAGTTATCACTATTCACCAAAAGTCAAAAATTACGGCTGCACAACTCCTAATCTTAATTTTTCCCTACACACTAATTTATATCATTTTTTAATAAACATTTTTCTATAAAAAGTCAAAAAGTTAACCCAAACAACCATATTTTTTTCCTCTAACTTTTTAGTCTAAAAAGTCAAAAAGTGCACTTATTTAGGACATTTCAAACAACCCCTTAGTAACTTTTTGGCTATTTGACTAATATATGAGCTAAAAAAAATTAGTATGTTTGGAATGACTTTTTGACTTTTTACGAAAAGATGTGCAAAAAATAGAGAGAAAAGAGAATTTTTGACATTTTGATATGAGTTGTTGGGTTTTTGATTTTTTTAATGACTTTTTAACTTTTTAGCTAAAAGAGCCACTTGCCAAACGAGGCCTTATTAAATTCTTCCAAATCTTTTTAACTTCTCCAATACACACACTCTTTTTAACTTTTCACATACTTATTGCAAACAGTGAGTCTCTTTTTTGTTTTCTCCTTCTTGACTTCTCACTTCTACACTTTCAACTTCAGTGACCACGTATGCAAATAGAGTCTTCTTTTTATTTTCTCTTTCTTGACTTTTCTTTTTATTTACTGTTTTAATATTGTAATTAGATAGCGCATAAAAATATTTGTGATTTGTCTAGCGAATAAAAAATTATAATTTGATAAACAGTAAGTCTTCTTTTCGTTTTCTCCTTCTTGACTTTTCCTTTTGTTTACTGTTTTAATATTGTAGTTAGATAGCGCATAAAGATATTTGTGATTTGTCTAGCGAATAAAAAATTATAATTTGATTTTTTAATATGATTGAAGTTAGATAAATATAAACCCTCATAAAAAGAAAAATGTGATTATAATTAATTGAATGATTTTTTTTTAATGTGATTGCAGTTAGTTTAATAGTTTTTTTTAATTAATTTATTTTATTATGTGAAAAATATGATGTGATTGCAGTTTGTTTAATGGCTTTTTTTTTTTAAAATATGATTATTGTAGTTAGTTCAATTTTTTTTAATATAATTTAATCTTTTTATTTACTATTTTAATTTTATTTTTGATTTTTTAATATGATTGAAGTTAGATAAATATAAACCCTCACAAAGAGAAAAATGTGATTATAATTAGTTGAATGATTCTTTTTTTTTAATGTGATTGTAGTTAGTTTAATAGTTTTTTTTTTCATTTATTTATTTTATTATGAGAAAAATATGATGTGATTGTAATTTGTTCAACGACTCTTTTTTAATATGATTGTTGTAGTTAGTTCAATGATTTTTTTAATGTTATTTAATCTTTTTATTTACTGTTTTAATTTTATTTTTAATATGATTGAAATTAGATAAACATAAATACTCATAAAGAAAAAAATATGATTGTAGTTAGTTCAATGGTTCTTTTTTTTTTTTTTTTTAATGTGATTGTAGTTAGTCAATTTTTTTTTTCATTTATTTATTTATTTTATTATGGAAAAAATGTGATGTGATTGTAGTTAGTTCAATGGTTCTTTTTTTTTTAATGTGATTTAATCTTTTATTTACTGTTTTAATGGTTTTTCTTTACTATTATTTATGAAAAAAATATGATTGTAGTTAGTTATCATAAAAATATTTGTGATTTGATTTAATTTTATTTCTGATTTGATTTTTAAAGTACCAATTATTGATAATGATTAGATTACATTTTGAAAAAAAAAATTGTAATTAATTTTTTTAACTCACTGTGTTTTTTGAAAAAAAATTATTGTGTTTTTTTAACTATCAATTCACTTAATTTGTCATTTGATTTTTAACTCACTTTAATATGATTGAAATTAACTCACAAAAAGAAAAATGTGATTGCAATTTGTTCAACGGCTCTAAATAATATTTTTATTTACTATTTTAATGGTTCTTTTTTTCAATTATTTTTTTTATTATGAGAAAAATATGATTGTAGTTAGATAACATTAAAAAAATTGTGATTTGTATGATTAAAGTTATCTTCTTTTGTTTATAATTTGATTTTTTTAATATGATTGAAGTTAGATAAATATAAACACTCACAAAAAGAAAAATGTGATTGTACTTTGTTCAATACTTCTAAATAATATTTTTATTTACTGTTTTAATGGTTCTTTTTTTCAATTATTTTTTTTTATTATGAGAAAAATGTGATTGTAGTTAGATAGCATTAAAAAAAAATGTGATTTGTATGATTGAAGTTATCTCCTTTTGTTTATAATTTGATTTTTTAATATGATTGAACTTAGATAAACATAAACACTCACAAAAAGAAAAATGTGATTGTAGTTTGTTCAATAGTTCTAAATAATCTTTTTATTTACTATTTTAATGGTTCTTTTTTTTAATTATTTTTTTTATTATGAGAAAAATGTGATTGTAGTTAGATAGCATTAAAAAAATTGTGATTTGTATGATTGAAGTTATCTATTTTTGTTTATAATTTGATTTTTTTAATATGATTGAAATAAGATAAACATAAACACTCACAAAAAGAAAAATGTGATTATAGTTTGTTCAATGGTTCTAAATAATCTTTTTATTTACTATTTTAATGGTTCTTTTTTAAAAGTTATTTTTTTTATTATGAGAAAAAAGAATAATTATTTTTTTCTCATTTTTTTTTATTTTGTTTAAAAATATTTAATATCTCTAGATTTATGACTTTTAAATTGAAAGTATATCAAATATATAAAATAAAAATAGAAAATATACTAATCCATTTTAAAATTCAAATTTGAGGGCCACTAAATATGGAGAGCATTCCATTAATTTAAATTTAAAATTATAATAATATATCCCATAATATATAAGTTTTAAATACTGATCTATTCTATGATTTATCTATATATATTTGTATTAAAGAAAAAGGGGTTTGTAAGCCCCAAGTGGGAGTTCCAATATCCCAATCTAAATTTCATGATTTTTTGATTTTTTTTTTATAAAAAAAACCTTAGCTTTATTAACGTCTCCCAACCCAAGCCTTACCCTCATAATAATACTTTAATACATTAAGAACAAGCATAAAAAAAATCATTGAAAAGTCCAACACATATGAATTCCTTGAAAAGTCCCAACACATAAGATTATTATCCCTCATAATAACACTTTAATGCATTAAGAACAAGCATAAAAAAAATTTCCTAAAAAGTCTAACACATATAATTATTATCAAAATATTAAACTTTAATATAATATAAAAAAAGAAGACATTTAATTCCTTGAAAAGTCCAACGCATATGATTATTATCAAAATATTAAATTTTAATATAATAAAAAAAAGGAAGACATTTAAAAAAAAAAACATTTAAAAATCACAATTCACATATATATAGATAATTGTAAATACAACCCGTGCATAGCACGTGTGATATGCTAGTCTATATATTAAGGAAAAAGGGGTTTCTAACCCCCAAGTCTTGTGGAAGGTCCAATATCCTAATCTAAATTTTTGATTTTTTTTAAAAAAAAAAAAACAAACTTAACATTTATTAATTTCTCCCAACCCGCAAGCCTTACCCTCATAATAACACTTTAATGCATTAAGAATAAGTATAAAAAAATTTCTTGAAAAGTCCAACACATATGAATTCCTTGAAAAGTTCCAACACATATGATTATTATCCCTTATAATAACACTTTAATGCATTAAGAATAAGCATAAAACAAATTTCTTGAAAAGTCCAACACATATGAATAACACTTTAATGCATTAAGAACAAACATAAAACAAATTTCTTGAAAAGTCCAATACATATGAATTCCTTGAAAAGTTCAACATACATGATTATTATCAAAATATTAAACTTTAATATAATATAAAATAAAATAAAAAAGACATTTAATTCATTAAAAAGTCTAACACATATGATTATTATCAAAATATTAAATTTTAATATAATATAAAAAGAAAAAAAGAAGAAGACATTTAAAAAAAAAAAAAAGACATTTAAAAATCACAATTTACATATATAGATAATATAGATTGTAAACACAACCCGTGCATATGCTACTATAAAATTATGACAAATCACACATTTTAGAAAAGCTTTTGGCCAGTAATTGGAAATGATTTATGGAAAGAGATGGCAAGTAGTAGAACCCCCTTTCTCAACTACTCCCTCCCATGACAATGAAAACCTATCTCCTCTTCTAGTTTTCACTACACCCAAATCAAATAGAAAGTTAAATTCAACCCATTAAGTGTGCCTTTAAATCCAAGTTCTCAACAGGTGTGCCTTCAAATCCTAGTTTCCACCTTTTCTTTCATAAATATGTGAGTTTTATAATTATAAAAAATAAAAAAAATGCACCTACGTTACATACAATACTTTTCTGATATTAATCATATATATATATATATATATATATATTTGCTTGCACAAAGCTTTTGCGTAGTGAGTGGGCACTTCAAATGTTTTTGTCATGTAGTCTGAACATCACAATCAACTATAGGACTATTTAGGTGGTAGATCTTTTCTTCATTATGGATTAGGTAAGTTCCATTAAGAAAATAATTTGAGTGTAGATCACAATTAAGAAGATCCATGATGTCATGTTTTTTATTATCAGCATATATAATGTTATCACATGTAGGCAATTCAAGAGGTGTAAATTAGATTTCTAAATAAATCGTTAAATTAAAAATTAATCCAAATAATAAATAAATAAATATGTTCAATAATATAAAATAAAGTAATAAAATAAAATGAGTAAATAGAAGAGAAATCAAACACAACGATTTATAATAGTTCGATATGCTGGGCCTGTATCCACTTCTCAAGTATCATCTTTAAAAATTTCTCAACTATTTTTCAAATAGTAATTACACCACTAGTTTTACGAGTGCTAGTGAACCTTTATAACAAGTGAACAATTCCGATCACTCCGACTAGTTTAGAATATGGTGCCTAGTTACACATAGCTCAAGTGATTTTATCTAAAAAAATCATTCACAAAAACTCTCTTTTTTTACAAGAATAATATGAATAAGGAATAGAACCCTTTTACAATTTTGCTCAAACTCTCAATAAATTTTCTTCCAGAAAATATAGCTCAATGAAACACAATATAATCTTTGAGAATATTTCAATATCATAGATTTTTCTCTTCTTCACTTCTTATTTTTCTCTTACCAAAACACTTCTATATATATATACAAAATTATACCCGTTGAGACAGACGCTCCTTGTCTTGACTTTATAGCATGCAGTGTTAACATAAATTTCAGAACATAAACCTTACACTTTGGATCATTTACCATGTGTATTATCAAGAAATCAAGACAAAATGACATACCTGAATCCATTGATGAACGGTTAAATGGAAGCGTCTGATTGTCAATAAAACCTTAATATTGACTTTGTTAGAGCCTTCTAATCCTTTCCCTTTGGTGCCTTATGTTTCTCCTTGAGAGGATTTAGAAAAACAAAACAGTATTCTTATTTTTTCACATTGGGAAGGAATAGGGACCATAACCTTTTAAAGGTTGTAATTGGTTTTCATAACTGAAAGGTAATGAAAACCAATAAATTAACCATTATTGGTTTTAAAACTGAAAGGTAATGAAAACCAACTTTAACCAATATGTTTTAATTTCTATTTCTGCCCCTCATAGAAATAGAAATTATACAACTAGTATCTACACATTAGGTCCATAACACATATACCCTTAAGCCTATTAACTAAATTGAATCACTTAAATTGTAGGCTTCTTATAAATGATAACACCACATTTAATTATGTGGTCCCATTGAGACATTATCTAACAATCTCCCACTGGACCACATATGTATCCTGAAAAATGTGCTTAACTTTAGTGAGCTCAGAAATTTGTTATCATAACTTGAGGGTATCCAAACAATCTTGTCCATTAACTATATTAATATAGGATCAAAGCGGTCTTCGTTACATCAATCGTAACTCGACCCACCAATGGTCACGTATACTAATACAGCTAAATGACATAGATCAATCATGGATGCGTAGCATGGAAATTACATGTGATGTGATCCATACATGCCTATTTCCAACTGGTCCTACTTAACTTTATTGAGATCAATACTTCATAATACGTAACAGAGCGTAATAAACTGAATATTTCATTTCTGCAGAAATTAATCTAATTACATAGATAAAACTCAAGGCTGACATAAAGCAGTAATATAAATACAAACTCTCACTAAACCAGAATGTTCTCAAATAGAACAACACCCATCTGAGCAGTGTGCTCATGAAAGACCTTGGGTGGTAGTCCCTTCGTAAGTGGATCCGCTATCATGGAGTTTGTCCCAATGTGCTCTATGGAAATCTGTCCACTCTGCACTACCTCTCCACATTACCATTTGAATCCCTTTTGGTTTTAAATATCCATTTACAACCTACGGGCTTCGCACCAACTGGTAATGAGACAAGTTCCCAAACTTTATTGTCTTGCATAGACTTATATTCTTCATTCATGGCTTCTATCCACTTATGAGAGTTGGAACTTTCCATGGCTTGATGAAAGTTGATTGGATCATCTTTCGACATTCCATTTTCTACCTCATGTTCCTGGAGATATACAATATAATCATCTGAAAATGTAAATTTCCTTTCTCTGGTGGATCGCCTTAATGACACAGATTAGAGTTTGTTCCTCAGGAACAATTACCTCATCTTCACATTAAGTTACCAAATAGATAATCTCTAAATAAATTAATTTAATGACAACATCTCAAGATACCTAGCACAACATTAATACCAAGCCTTTGGGTAGTGATATTAATTGTAAGTGGTATTCTTGTTGTAATGATCAAACATTGACAATAAGTTATGTCAAATAACAAATCTATCTTTTGATGGATTTATTATTCATATTAGGTTTCCTTGACAATTGGCACATGTTTATCACCACAAAATGTGTGTGTAATTCTGCCAAGTCTTAATCATGTCTTTGGACCGATAAATACCCGCATGAGATACACAGACATGAACTTCAAAACATTCCATATAAAACAATCTAGACAAGAGAGATCACTTTTGTGACATCTTGTTTGAATTGACATATATTGAGAATGTTAGAAAATTAAATTTCTGTAGACGTTGTATGAAATTACATTAAATTTAAAGATTTCTAAATTTGTGACCCCGTATATGTTATATAATCTGCAGCAATTCCAATTATATATATACATATATAAATAGAATTGACGGGTCCAAAAACAAATAGTTTTTTTTTTTTTTTTATGATGTTCAAAATGAAACCGATCAAATCGCAAGATATATCTATATATATATATATAAATACATGATGTTCATCCATTTGAAAAATGAAACGCCCATCCGAATTATGTTCCATTTCCAGAAAACAAAACAGAATTTGCAGCAGAGGAAAAAACAGAAATACAAAAAACAGAATCTGATTCCAGGAAACTAAATAGGATGAATAAAAGCATATCTATTCTGATAATACACATGATATAACTGCTCTGATACCACTTGTAAACATAAATTTCAGAACATAAACCTTACATTTTGGATCATTTACCATGTGTATCATTAAGAAATCAAGACAAAATGACATACCTGAATCCATTGATGAACGGTTAAACGGAAGCGTCTGATTGTCAATAAAACCTTAATATTGACTTTGTTAGAGCCTTCTAATCCTTTCCCTTTGGTGCCTTATGTTTCTCTTTGAGAGGATTTAGAAAAACAAAACAGTATTCTTATTTTTTCACCTTGGGAAGGAATAGGGACCATAACCTTTTAAAGGTTGTAATTGGTTTTCATAACTGAAAGGTAATGAAAACCAATAAATTAACCATTATTGGTTTTAAAACTGAAAGGTAATGAAAACCAACTTTAACCAATATGTTTTAATTTCTATTTCTGCCCCTCATAGAAATAGAAATTATACAACTAGTATCTACACATTAGGTCCATAACACATATACCCTTAAGCCTATTAACTAAATTGAATCACTTAAATTGTAGGCTTCTTATAAATGATAACACCACATTTAATTATGTGGTCCCATTGAGACATTATCTAACATGTAGAGCAACGTTTCGTTTGAAAATATTTGCCAGGTCGCTTTCGATGAATAGTAATCTGTTGATTTTCTTCCAAATTTTACGATTTTCAAATGTTGCATAGTAACTAGCATTGTAACTCTTCTATTAAAATATTTGATTGCACAGTAAAATCTCTTTAAATAATATTTATATGCATAGTAAAATCTCTTTAAATAACATTTATAATACATTTGAAAATATATATATCTCTTTTATAATTTTTGTAGAGATTTTAAATACAGTCTAATAAATACAACCCACCACCCCATGTGGGTATATCAAATTTGTCAAATGAAGTGAATAGTGATAAATGGATTTTTCAAAATGTGAATAGTGACAAATGGATTTTATACACAATAACTTTCACGAATGTCAAACATGCACAGTAATATTTTGTGTCGAAGAATGTAAAATATGTATATTAAAAAATCACAATTTATCCCATAATATTTTAAACATCATCAAAATCAAATCATATGATTAAGAACCTTCCTTTTTTTGATGATGGCAATACAAGCATGAATTTGACACAAAATTTTATAGAAATAAATGCACCAAAAATTTTTCAACAATCATAATACAAACATTTATTTGCATTACATTTTCTCCCCATTTATTAACAAATTCTTTGTCAAATAAATTTATATAAAAATCATATTGCTTCTCCGCTTTTGATATCATCAAAATAAAAGATTGATATATGAATTTAGGTAGAGAATGAAAATTTTCAATGCCCAAAACAAGAATCATGTAAACACATTTGATCAATGATGTAGAGATATAGAAAATAATCTTATTTGTGAAAAGAAAATGTAATAATTTTTATTTTTTTATTTGTATTTCTCCCTCGTGATCATTATCGAGATTCGCCAAAACAAACTGCACAACGATGCCTAAAATGTTGACAAACAAGAGATTTGAGCGAATTGCATCAATGATTGTAACTGTGGTGTGTATAAAAAGTGACATAGATAATGTGCAGAGATATGAAACCTTCAAGTGTTCTTAGAGAAAAAATTTGTTCACTATTTGTGCAAACATGTCATTCCTTGCCTTAGCCACCAATGGTTCTGACATGAATGAGGTGCTTGAGAGTCAAGCAAATGAAAGATTAACTATAGTGCATTCGCACATTATTATAGTAAATGAGAGTCTTAGTGTATTTGGTAATTGTAGTGATACAGAGGCTATCAATAACACTATGGCTCTTTGTACACAAATGATGACTGCGGTTCCCAATATGGGTCAACGACTACAAGTAAGAAGCCAAGAGAATCAGCGATTAAAAGAAGAGGTGATCTATTTAAAACAACTTGTTGAAACTCGTACGACAAAGAGAAGTCTAGAGAGTAAAAATGCATAGTTGGAGAATGCGGTACAATATTACGCAACCGTTATAATGCCAAGACTCACAGAGGTTGAAAATAGGGAGATTCAAGTTCGGGAGGCTCATGAAAAGCTATTGAGAGAAGTTAAGCGCAAAAAATTTGTGAAGTCTACTCAAAACTAATATGTAATCTCGAAATATTTTCTCTTTTTGAAATAAAATTGCAAACATTTCTCTTTTTTAAAACTTTTCCTTCTTTGTTATAAAAAGAAATTTTGGTGCTGATAAGGAGTAAGATAAAAATATAGAGTAATTTTAGAATATATCTTTAGAAAAACTCCCCATGAGATTATACATATGATCAAAAAATAATTTTAAGAAAACTCGTCCTGAGGTTATGACGCTTCATAAAAAAAATTATAGAATAGTTTCCTAATCAATAATACTAAAAGCCATTAAGATTCGACTAAATACAACTGCACCAAGTATACTAGCAGAAAAAAAAAAAAGCAGTAAGAGAGAAAAGACACATGAAAGCAAATGCTTCATATTAGGTAGAAGCAATAGTAATACAATAACAAAGAGTTTATAGCACATGCAACTAAAAAAGAAGTATTACAAATTGCAAAAATAATTTTAGCATTTTGATAAGGGAAAAGATGCTGGTAGATGTAAAGATCGTCGACAACGATAAAGATCAGTGATAATGGTGAAGATCGGTGATGATGATGCACATCTGCGACAATGGAGAGGATCAGAAAGGATGGTGAAGATCGGTGATGGATATGATGTAGAACGAAGATAGATTTTGGTAGATCGGTGATGGATTTATGTAGATTTGTAATGAATTTTGGTAGATCGGTGAGGGATTTGGGTGGATGATGATGGTGATGAACTGTGATAATGGAGAAAATCGGCAGTGATGGTGTAGATCGACGGTGATGATGATGTAGATCGGCGATTATGGGGATGATTGGAAATGATGAAGAAGATCAGGGATGAACTTTGTGTAGATCAGAGACAATTTTGTGTAGATTGGAGAATGATGTATATAGATTGAAGATGGATTTGTGTATATTGGAGATAGATTTAGATGGATGATGGTGGTGATGGGGTTAGTGTCGGAGGATGATAGAGAGCGAGAGTGGACGAGAGAGAGAAAGATAGTGTCTCGACCCAAACCTGGTACCCAAAGGCTCGGTATCGCAACAAGATAAAAATAAAATAATTCTAAAAATTTTGTAGTCGTAGTGCAAACGGATAAATTAAATAAATTAAAATAATTTGGTACCAAATGTTTATTTAAAGGAAACAAACATAGTCATTTGGGCTTTTATTTTATTCTAGGTGTCCAATTAGAAATATAGATAGTACAAAAAAAAAAGAAAAAAAAAAGAAAACACTGTGGTTTATCCCCCATCTTGATCCTGCAAAGTCTCGTCACCTGAAAGGGACAACAGATATAAGCACATGGCACAGTGATAAATATTATACTGTGAGTATAGAGGTACAAAAATAGCCATGGGTAGTTATTTAAACTAAAACATTAACATAATTTAAGTTGTATAAATAAATTATTTAAGTGGCAGAAACTGAAATAAAAGTTACGTAAATAACTATAACCACGGTACAGAACAAGATAGAATAGGGGTCACTGGAGTGACAATCAAGACAGGGGTCAATGGATCCGTGACAAACAGAAAACCACAAAGTGGCCAAACAGGGGCCAATGGTTATTTAAATCCCCCAAGGCATGGGACTTCCGTGGTGGTTCTTATAAAATAATTACTCAAAACACATTTTAATAAACAGTTATATCCATGGATTTTCCTTATTTATATAAAATAAGGTTCCTAAAATAAATAACATAATTAAAATATAATTACGTAAAATAAATTATGGTAACTCAAAACATATGTAAAATATATTATGGTAACTCAAGGTATAATATTACTCACCTTAATATCGAATCCCCCATTTTTTTCTTCCTTCCCGGTTTCCATTTCTCTTATCTTTGCTTACTAACTTTCTTCATTTTCTTTGTTTTTGTTTCGATTGCTAATGTTCACTTCGCTATTTATACTCAAGCTAATTACGGTTGCGTCACCTACCCATTCCACGTGGTGCCTTCATCAAATTACCATATTTTGATTAGCTCCCCCTAACCTCCACGTGGACAACCTATGGTCTACTGATTATCTCCCTTTTACCTCCATGTGGCCAACCTATGTTCTAGGTGCTAGCCAAACTTAACCTTGGCTCATAAGTTAAGGTTATTACGTTATTATTATTATTATTATTGATTATGGTATTAATTAAATACTTAGGGTGTCACATTTCTCCTCTTCCTAAAAAATTTGCCCCAAACTTGACGTACCTTGGTTTTCGAAGAAGTATGGATACTTAATCCGCATTTGACTTTCGGTTTCCCATGTTGCTTCTTCGACATGGTGGTTTCTCTATAAGACTTTCATAAGAGGTATAATCTTGTTTCGAAGGACTTGATCACGGTGATCGAGAATCTGTACAAGTTACTTTTCACAAGAGAGTTCTTCTTGAACTTCCAAGTTCTCATAATCGATAACATGCTCTGGATCTCTAAGATATCGATGAAGTATCGAAATGTGAAACACACTATGGACATTGGACAGTTCGGGTGGAAGCGCAAGGCGATATGCCACAGGACCAATCCTTTCGAGTTTCTTGAATGGGCCGATGTAACGTGGGTTTAACTTTCCTCGTTTTCCAAATCGGATAACCCCTCTTGTGGGTGAGATCTTTAGAAACACATGATCTCCGATTTGAAATTCTAAGTCCCGTTTTCTTGTATCTGCATAGCTTTTCTAGCGGCTTTGGGCAGTGCGAATTCACTGTTAGATGAGTTGAATTTTATCACTTGTAATTTGCACAATTTCGGGGCCTAACAATTTTCTCTTTCCGACTTCCGTCCAACACAGAGGTGATCGACATCATCTTCCATACAGTGCTTCGTATAGTGCCATTCCAATGCTTTCATAGTAGCTATTATTATAGGCGAACTCCACCAAAGGGAGGTGATCATCCCAATTACCTTTAAGGTCTAGCATACACACATGTAACATATCTTCCAAAGTCTGGATCGTCTTTTCAGATTGCCCATCAGTTTGCGGGTGATAAGCCATACTAAACTTCAGAGTGGTTCCCAAAGCTTCTTGCAATTTGTTCTAGAAGTGAGACACGAAGCGGGGGTCTCTATCTGATACGATTGAAACTGGGGTGCCGTGTAGATGAATGATTTTCTTAATGTATATAGTGGCGAACTTAGAAAGGGAGTACATGATTCTGATTGGTAGAAAATGCGCTGACTTCGTCAATTGATCTATGATAACCAATATTGCATCATTCGTCAAGACTGATTGCGGTAGCCCGACCACGAAGTCCATAGTAATGTTCTTCCATTTCCATTCAGGAATAGAGACTGGTTGCAACATTCCTGCAGGTCTCTAGTGTTCTGCTTTAACCTGTTGATAATGTAGGCATTTGGAGACGTAGCTTGCTATGTCTTTCTTCATTCCTGTCTACCAGAAGTGTTCATTCAGATCATGATACATTTTTGTATTGCCAGGGTGGATCGCAAACGTTGAGCTATGAGCTTTTACTAATATCTTCTTCTTGAGTTCTGGAAGGTTGGGTATACAAATTCGATTCTGAAATTTTGGCATCCCATTGCTCATCACAAAGTCAGGATCGGGCGTGCTTCTTTGCTCCTCGTACTTTTTCTTCAAAAGTTTGTCTTCACATTGGCAGATTCTGATTTCTTCAATCAACTCGGGTTCCACGATTATGTTGGTGAGCAGCCTATTGATCTTGAGGGGAACGAAGGTAAATGCCAAACTTTTGATCGTCTTTCGACTCAATGCGTCTACCACCACGTTAGTTTTGCTTGGATGGTGATGGATCTCCACATCGTAGTCCTTCATGAATTTTAGCCATTGTCGTTGCCTCATATTTAGTTCCTTCTGTGTAAACAGATATTTGAGACTGTTGTGATTTGTATAAATTTTGCACGTTACTCTGTAGAGATAATGATGACAGATTTTGAGGGCAAAGATTACTACTGCTAATTCCAGATCGTGGGTTGGATAGTTCTTCTCGTGAGTCTTAAGTTGACATGAGGCATATGCAATGACCTTCCTATTTTGCATAAGAACGCAACCCAAACCATTTTATGAGGCATCATTATAGATTACGAACCCTTCTGTTTCCACGGGGAGTGCTAGTATAGGAGCCGTCACGAGTCTGCTCTTCAATTCTTGGAAACAACGTTCCTGCTTGTCCGTCCATTCAAAGGGTGTGTTTTTCTGAGTTAGCTGGGTCAAAGGTGAAGCTATCTTCGAGAAATCTTGCACGAAGCGTCGGTAGTAGCCGACTAGGCCCAAGAAGCTTCGAATCTCAGACACGTTAGTAGGTCGTGGCCAATCCATGATTGCTACAACCTTTTGGGGATCAACTGAGATGCCGTCTTTTTTGATGATGTGATTGAGAAAGTGTACACTGGTGATCCAAAATTCGTATTTCTTCAACTTGGCATAGAGTTTGTGATCACGTAGTGTCTGTAAAACTCTTCGCAAGTGGTGTTCATGATCTTCTAGCGATTTGGAGTATATGAGAATGTCGTTAATGAAGACAATGATGAATTCGTCAAGATAAGATTTGAATATTCTATTCATGAGATCCATGAAGGTCGCTGGAGCATTGGTGACACCAAATGGCATGACGAGAAACTTGTAGTGCCCGTAACGAGTTCTGAAGGCAGTCTTTTCGATACTTTTTGTTTTGACTTTTAGTTGATGGTAACCAGAATGCAAGTCAATTTTTGAGAATAGTTAGGCGCCTTGCAGTTGATCGAACAAGTCGTCAATTCGTGGCAGAGGGTACCAATTTTTGATGGTGACTTTGTTTAGCTCCCAATAATCGATGCATAACCTCATCGTGCCATCCTTTTTCTTTACGAATAGTACTGGAGCTCTCCATGGTAAGGTACATGGTCTGATGAAGCCTTTGTCTAGTAGTTCTTGGAGTTGGGTCTTTAGTTCTTTCAATTCTGTCATGGACATGCAGTAAGGGGCCTTTGAGATTGGTTGTGTACCAAGTTGGGTTTCAATGGTGAATTCAATTTCTCGGTCAACTGGGGTACCAGGCAGGTCTTTAGGAAATACATTCGAGGATTCTCGAACCACAGAGATTGTATCAAGTATGGGAGCTTCTTGTTGCGTATCGATCACATAACAGATACAACTACAACAACCCTTTCTTAGAAGCCGTTGGGTTGTCATGAAGGATATAACACATGGAGGGCGAAAAACTCTAGTTCCATCAAAGACAAGTTCGAGTTGGTTTGGCGACCGGAGGAAGACCTTTTTGGCTTCACAATCAATAAAGGCATAGTTGGCAGCTAACCAATCCATTCCTAAGATCACATCAAAGGTACTAATGCAGAGGGGAATCAAGTCTGGATGTAAGGTTTCACCTTTTAAGGATACAGTACAAGATTTGCACACATCAGCACTAAGGGCAGGATTTTCAGAAGGAAAAGACACAGATAGTATGTATCCTAAGGGTTCGGGCGTTGATGCCAACTTGGTAGCAAAGTGTGGTGTAACAAAAAAAAATGAGTTGAACTAGAGTCAAAGAGAACATAGGCTAAGTGACCACAAACATAAAGTGTACCTGACACAACATTGTCAGTAACTTCTAGATTTTCAAGCACCAGGGCAAAAGCTTTTCCTTGGCGTTTTTGGTCCTTCCTCACTTCTCCAGGTATCGCGGGTTTTCGGACTGGTTCAGAGGGGCTGGCTATAGGATTGGTAAGCTTTGGACAATCTCTCAGCAAGTGGCTAACTTGGCCACATCTAAAGCATGCTCCCGTATCTCGACGACATTGTCCCCAATGAGTCCTTCCACAGCTAGAGCAAGCTAGAATGGTGCCACCTCTGGGATTTGTAGGACCTTGATTGCTTGAACTGGTTGTGCCCATATTTACCTTCTTGGGAGGCGTGACGCCGAGTCTTCTATTATCCCTTTCCCAAAATTGCTTCCTCTGGCTTGGTTCCCTAGAGCGCAAGGCTTTAATCCATTTTTTTCGCAATGTATGCTCGATCTACCACCACCACATAGGCTGGTAGCTTCAAAACCTCCAGTCTATCCTTGATTTCAACATCCAATCCTGCTTCAAATTTCCTGGCTTTTCGAGCTTCGGTGGGGATGACGTGTGTTGCAAATCGAGCTAGTTGCGTGAACTTGCTCTTGTATTCAGCCACTGTTATGGTTCATTGCCTTAGATGTATGAATTCTGATGCCTTTTGTTTCTGCAGCGAATCTGAAAAGTATTTTTCATAGAATACCTCCAAGAATCTGGCCCAAGTCACAATATCTTCTTTCTCCAGAGTAAGAAGCCACCATTCTTGTGCATCGTTTTTGAAGGTGAATGTGGCAAAAGTCTCCTTCTGCCTTTCTGTGCAAGGTAGTACGCGAAAAGTTTTCTCTATATCTCTGACCCAAGCTTCTGCCACCAGTGGGTTTGTACTGCCAGTGAATATGATAGGTTTCAAGTCCTGGAACTGTTTTATTGTAGTTGGTTCTTCTCGTCGTTCAGGCAATCCGCTATTAATGTTGGTTTGTAGGGCTCGCAGAAAACTAGTAACTGTTTTTTCCATGATTTACTCCATTGGATTAGTACCACTGACTGATGATCCGATTCCATTTCCATCATTAGCCATTACTACAAGGTAAAATGATATAAGCGTGACATTACATTGATACAACTTTGATACAACGTCATATATAACGTATTAGTTTTATTAGTTTTACTATCACATTAATATTAATAGCACATAAAACATCATATATACATCATTGTTACTATACATAAGACGTTAGTCCAGTCGTCAAGAGTTAATGTCTAATCCTACTGATTCAAAAATATAAGGATTAGACTAGTCATTGTCAGCTCAAAAAAAAAAAAAAAAAAAGATCAACAACATCTCTTGGTCATGCTCCTAGAATAGGTCACTGAGCCCCCACGAAAACTAGCTTTGGAAGACTGGGCCGTGGAACAGCCATGGGAACTTCTACTGCACGAGGGACTCAAACTCCCATCCACTGAGCTCAATCCCAAAACAGCGCCAAATTACTTGGACCATGTAGACTGGTACATCGTGGTCATATCCCCAAAACTGCCACCCAGTGAGCTGTACATGCATCTCTAAGTATGCGGTACTGTCAGTGTAGTACACAGTTGGGGTCTGGACAATGTGCTATGGAGGAGGTGTAGTAGTGCGAATGTGGCTACTAGGGTATATATGCCCTTTCCTCTCTGCAAACTCTGGGGGTAAGGGAACAACCAAGAAATGCAGATGTACCAATCCGACGACGTGCGTCGGCTCAATATATCTCTCTCAGGTGCTAGCCCGGCTAACTCTCAAAAACAGGTAGGCCTCGTTAGGGTCAGCCTGCAAATATACTGGCCTCTCCATGAGTCGGTCAAGGTTGGGGTGGGTCTATCCGATAGTGCTTTCTGAGTCCCCCATCTTTCCAATAAGTTAGGGGCTAGATGCGCTCCCTGGGGCTTGAACCAAATCAATTCTTCCTGGTGTGCCATGTCCTACAATACAGGAAAACTTAACCTATCCAATATTTATTTAAATCATGTTGGACACAATATTTTATTTATTTATTTTATATTATGACAATATATATCTATATATAATTAAACAATTATGATGTTGGACAAAATATAGTATTTATTTATTTTTATTTTATGATAATATATATATTTTTATTAACAGACACTTAGGGTTTTGTTTTGTTTTGTTTTATTTTTTGTAAAGTTTTTATACCACTTTTGTCACGACCCAAACCCAGTATCCAAATGCTCGGTGTTACAACAAGATAAAAATAAAATAATTCTAAAAATTTTGTAGTCGTAGCGCAAGCAGATAAATTAAATAAATTAAAATAATTGGGTACCAAATATTTATTTAAAGGAAACAAACATAGTCATTTGGGCTTTTATTTTATTTCAAGTGTCCAATTAGAAATACAGATAGTACAAAAAAAAAGAAAACATTGTGGTTTATCTCCCATCTTGATCTTGTTAAGTCTCGTCACCTGAAAGGGATAACAGTTATAAGCACATGACAGAGTGATAAATATTATGCTGTGAGTATAGAGGTACAAAAATAGCCATGGATAGTTATGTAAGCTAAAACATTAACATAATTTAAGTTGCATATATAAATTATTTAAGTGACAGAAACTGAAATAAAAGTTACGTAAATAACTATAACCACAGTGCAGAACATAACAGAACATGGGTCACTGGAGTGACAATCAGGACAGGAGTCAATGAATCCACGACAAACAGAGGACCACAAAGTGGCCAAACAGGAGCCAATGGTTATTTAAGTCCCCCAAGGCATGAGACCTCCGTGGTGATACTTATAAAATAATTACTCAAAACACATTTTAATAAACAGTTATATCCATGGATTTTTTTATTATATAAAATAAGGTTCCTAAAATAAATAACATAATTAAAATATAATTACATAAAATAAATTATGGTAACTCAAAACATACGTAAAATATATTATGGTAACTCAAAGTATAATATAACTCACCTTAATATCGAATCCCCCATTTTTTTCTTCCTTCCCGGTTTCTGTTTCCCTTATCTTTGCTTACTAACTTTCTTCATTTTCTTTGTTTTTGTTTCGATTGCTAATGTTCACTTCGCTATTTATACTTAAGCTAATTACGGGTGCGTCACCCATCCATTCCACGTGGTGCCTTCATCAAATTGCCATCTTTTGATTAGCTCTCCCTAACCTCCACGTGGACAACCTATGGTCTACGATTATATAAAATAAGGTTGTTGCATTATTTATTATTATTATTATTATTATTATTATCATGATTGATTATGGTATTAATTAAATACTTAGGGTGTCACAGATAGAGAGTGAGAGAGAGAATGGGATGACGAGTGGGTGAGAGAGAGAATTTATAATAAAAAATCACATAAAAATATTTTTTTTGTGTGTGTTAATAATAATAAAGAAAGAGTTAATTAAAAATGTATAAATATTATGTAGGAGTATTTAGACTATTAAGTAAGAAATCAATGAGCAATTACAAATCTGTGCAATGGAGAAAAACAATGAGTGATGATACCAATACGCGATGATGTTTAAAGATGCAAGTCTCATGATATCTCACATAATCATCCATTTCAAAGTTACTAATGGGTAGATAGATAAATATAGTTCAAGCTCATATTAATAATGAGCAAAATTGATAATAACAGTATTATATAGCAATGAAAGAACAAACTCATATGTTTGATACCAATTGTCACTGTTGTTACTAATACCAATATCCAAACTAAGGTACTTCTATGTCACGACCCAAACCCGCCCCTATGGGATTAGTACCGTAACCGGCTAGTAATCCGAGATTACTGAAGGCCTGCTTAACAGTAAAACAGTAATACAGAGCATAGGGGCTGGCAGAAGCCAAAACAGTAATTAAAAGATGTCCAATGAGCTGTGACAGTCTGTATGCACAAGACTTTTTTTTTTAAAACATATTTACATGCAGAACAAAACAGTACTATACATACATATACAAACATTCGGGTTAGGGACCAAGTCCCTACCTTAACAGTACAGTACAGGTCTATACAGTCTATACAAAAATAGAGACAGAAAGGATGAATCTAAAACACCCTAGAAAGCCCTAGCTTGAAGGACTCGGAACCTCGCAGTAAGGCACAGTGGTTGGCTTGACAAGAAGGGAGTTTAAACCCAACGCTCCTAGCTCCGATCCGGTACCTGAACACCTATATATATATATATATATATATATAAACAGTAAGCTAAAGCCCAGTGAATAACATATGCGTAAAGAGGTTAAGAATGGATGTCCTTTCAGTATTGAAAACAGTCATTTATCAGTATATCAGTCATTTAGTTTGTGGCTCATAATTCATGCCATAACAGTCATTCATAAACTATAATAGTCATATGTGGTACATCCAATAGCAAAATAGTACAGTAGGTCTTAACAGACCGAACAGTCAATGATGGCCATCATATCAGTAAGCAGTAGTGGTTCCAAACATGGGAACCAATAGAGATCTCTGTAATAGTAGCAGTAATAGTTCAGTAGCAGTAAATT
Source organism: Camellia sinensis (assembly GCF_055761805.1). Lineage (NCBI taxonomy): Eukaryota > Viridiplantae > Streptophyta > Magnoliopsida > Ericales > Theaceae > Camellia > Camellia sinensis. The sequence continues at coordinate 18,539,712 of NC_138967.1, read as the reverse complement.
GCTATGGATGCCACGAATACAATTCACAAATAGGACAAACATTCATTCAGTAAACAGTGTCATTTCATAAAGCAGTACAGTCATTTGTTCAGAAAATAATCTCAATTGAACATATCTTTACAACATTGTTACCCACTGAGTTCTGGGCTACAGATAAGCTAGTACGCGTCCTCGGATGCCAACCCTACACAATTACAGAACGAACACACACTAAGCTACACAGTTGGGAAAATAATAACTTAATCCCTAATTTGCCTCGGTGTGGTTCTACATCAATATCCTCATTAAGATGCCTTAACTTAGGCCTAAGAATGCCTAGGATGGAATGAGGATGCAAAGATGTACTTTAAAACACTTTTCAAAATTTTGCTGAAACAGGGTCCCGCTGAAGCGTGGCTTTCTCTGCTCGAGCGGACATGCAGACAAAAAGGATCCGCTTGAGCTTGGATTCCTCCGCTCGAGCGGACTGTAAACTACAGTAAAAGTACTAGATGCACGAAATTCACGCTCGATGGGCGCTCGATACCCGGTCGAGCGTGAGACGCAAGTCCTCGCTCGAGTGTGCATTCTCCCGCTCGAGCGGACTGTAAACACATGCAAAGTACTAGATACACGCATTTCTCGCTCGAGTGTCACTTTACCCGCTCGAGCGGACTGCTTGAACACAGATTGTACGTTCGAGCATGGAGTTCCCCGCTCGAGTGTGAGTCCAAATTCTGGAAATTTCAGATTTGAACCTCAAGCTCAAAACTCAACTTTAAAGCATCAAATTCGATCCTTTTGGAATAATTTTTTGGAAAACACTAGCAAACTCATAATATAACATGTTTTGAAGATCAATTTGTAAAATCAAAGCCCAAAGGTAGTTCAATTAAACACAATTTTCAAATAAACTTCAAGAACATGAAGAACAATGCAAATTCAACACATGCATGGGTTCCTTGAAACTCCAATGTTCTAAAACAAGATCAAATGCAAGATTTAACTTCAAAACATGGTGAGTTCATGGACCAAGGCCAAAAATATGAACATGCATGCAATAATTTCCATGAAAACAACTCTAAACTTCAAGATATGCACATGCATACATGAATTGCAACTCAATTCAACATTCAAACCAATTCTTGGCTTTAAAACTCTAATCTTCCATGAACCATGCAAAATACAACTTGATTTCATAATTAAAAGGATGAAATCCTTACCTAGGTTCTTCAATTACAAGTCTGGAGACTCAATTATGCAATTAGCCTTTAATTCCTTTAATTTCCAAGCAAAACCTTCAAGTTGAACTCAATTTCTCCTATCTCTCTCTCTCTAGTCGGTTGAGGTTCAAGGAATGGCTGAGGAAATGTGTTTGAATCAAGATTGATAGAGAGCCTAACAAAGTCCACTAGATGGCAAAGTTGTAGATACGTCCAACTCTTGTAATTTAACTTAATTAATCCATTTTAATCATACTAAATCAAATTTCAATTAAATATACTATAAAATCACATAAATTTCAATTAGCATAAAACATTCATCAATTTTAGATTCGGCCGCCGATAAGGCCTTCAATTTGCAGTTTAGACATAAAACATGAACAGATAATTTAGCAGTCAAACAGATAGACATGCATTTAAACTAATACACTCAATCAATCAGTTTAGGATTTCAGTCAGTCAGTCAGTTAACATGCTTAATCATAGATTAGCACTAATCAGTGGTGAGGGTTGTCACATTATAGCACAAACATTACTTAGAATACATATTATTGCTCACAATAATTTAAACCCATTATAATCTCATGGAGCTAAGGTAATTCCATAACTAAGGCATGTCCAACATATAACTGTTCATATCATGAAATTAATATATTTAGTGCAAATTTAAGTATAAGCATGATTTTCTTTTTCCCTTTTTGGCAAGAGTATATTTCTCTTCATTCTTCATCAAAGAATATACATTACAAATCATATGATACATAATCAAATTCATGAATAATTAATCCATTCCATATCTTTGTAATGAAAATGTTAGTTCAAAAGATGTAAGAGAACATATGAAATTTACCTTAAAAGAACTTAAGAGAGTAGTAGAAAACATACATTTAATTCATGACTTGGAAACTTTTTAGTTTTCCTTTCATAAATAAATTATCTCAAAGGGGTTTAACAAATGTGTTTAGCAAAATTATTTCTCGCTTAAGTTGGTGCTTAATTTTTCTATGGCAATTTTGTGCAGATATAGCAATCATAAAACAATCATATAAAACATACAGTGTATAAAATGTGATCATATCAAGTTAAGTAAACACATAATAAATATTCACTACAAGAATTAACACTTTTGGCAACAAAAAAATTGGTCGCTAAAAGTCTATTTTTGGTCGGCAAAAGTTATCTGCGACCAATTTTTTTGGTCGCTACTTTGGTCGCCAATTGAGGGTCGGCATAAATAATTCGCGACCAAAATTTTGGTTGGTCGGGAAAAGTCGGATTTGCCGACTAAATTTTTGGTTGCGAAATATATCATTACCGCGACTAATTCGTTTAGTCGCTAAAACACTTTGGTCGCGAAAAGTGATATTTTCACGACCAAAAAGTTTGGTCGCCAATCGTTTCCGCGACCAAAAAATTTGGTCGCCAATTGTGACATTCCACGACCAAAAAAGGTTTTGGTCGCCATTTGTTACTTTTCGCGACCAAAACTTTTGGTCGGCAAAACTGAGTTTCCACGACCAAGAGTTGTTTTGGTCGGCAATAAATGTATTTTTTGCGACCAAAACTCTTGGTCGACAATTGTCATTTTTTGTGAAAAAAAATTATTTATTTATCGTGACTAATAAATTGGTCACCAAAGCAGGAAAACAATACACCTGTAATTCCTAATAATTCATTCAATCCATAATAAACCTAAGATGTTATGCAAGCTAATAATTCATTTAAAACACAAACTAGAAGTACTCAAGTGCTAAATATTGATACAATATAAAATAAACTTTCTATATATACATATGAGAAGGTACCATAGAAACATTGCAAATTCCAAATTTAAGATGTTATGCAAACACCATGACTAAAATACAAATAGCCCAAAAAACTATTAGGCTGTGAATAAGCTAGATATGTTTCTAAGCAACTGCAACTTCCTCCTGATAAGAGTCCGTTTGTGCTTTACTACAAGATTCCAGAGTATCCCGCGCTGATTCGATGACAACCTGACCATTGACATAGTGCTGGACATTGTGGATGCCAATAGGTTTCACACCTGGCCGGAAAGCATTTCTTTCAATATACCTGTGACAGCATTTAATCAGTTAGCATTTGACCTAGTGTTGGGTAACTGTAATTTGCTTGTAGTGATTGAAGACAGAAACTCACATTTCTTTCAAGAAAGTGTGCTTATAGAATGCATTCGGGATTCTCCCAGTAAATTGATTATGATCCAGGTACCTGCAATGAAAGCAAGCTTAAGATGTTGTCCCATGCCTACACAAAAAAAGATGCTGTCCCAGATACACAAATGCTACATGATGCAAAAAAAAAGGGAAAAGCAAATTAAAGAAGGGAAAAAAAAGGCATTACTTGTGATAAAAACAACAGTTAAAAGCCATGAATTAAAGCCATAAGGGATGAAGAAATCTTCTCAATATTGAAGATTGGGTCACAGATGTCAAGGAACGAAACAAAGTGTATCGATGAAATAGGAAACCTAACTCAACCTTGGTTCCACTAATAAACTTGTCCTGCAAATCCAAATACCTTGGGTGTCAATTTCATTGGTATGACCTTGTTCCATTGGTATGAGACAACTGATATGAGGCTATTAGATCAGTACAACAGTGACATTTATCACAAAATAATAAATTATAGGCATAATTTTATAAGGAAAATAAAGTGTGCAATGTAAATTTAAAGTTAGTGATTGAGGGTTATACAAAGAATACATCTTATACGTATATTTTAATTCTGGGTAATTTTTTTAATTCTGGGAAAAGATCGATTAATTTTAAACAAAATAAAAAGATACATACTAGGCGAAACAGGGGATTGTTAAAGCTTTTTTTTTTGGAGAAAGGTAAGATCTGTCTAAGGTTAATGGTGATAGTTCTATGGTGATGGTGATAGTTCCATCTATACACTACAATTGAGTGACACATCACACAGGTAAAAATCTATTTTCAAAGGTTGTACCCAGTACACAATTCTTGCTTTATAAGGGTTTGGGAGAGGTAATAGGTAGTCAACCTTACCCGTAGTTTGGAGACTCAAAAATCTATTCTTAAAGTATAAAAAATAAAATAAAAAACTACAGCATTTTCTATATATGTTAGTTACAGATAAGCATAACAGTATTTTTCTATAGATCTTTTCCCACAGAATAGGATCAGGAAGGTAGTGAATCATATACAACTTTAAACATCACAAACTTGGAAAAAATATATTATATATGAAGCACTTAACATTTTAAAACTTCAAGCAACAATTAAAAATACCTTCTCTGAGATAAAATGGAGGCCGTTATCTGGATAAGCAGCTTCATATGTCTCCCCCAATAATGGATTAAATGGCTTGCAATTTCTTCAATCTGTACAAGAATATCCTCACACAGCAAATGCTGCTATATTAAGGATCCTCATAAGGCTATTACCCTACAAAGTCATACGAAGAAGGTAATCAATAACTTAAGAAGATCAATTCCTCAACTTTTTTATGTCAATTCCAGATAAACTTCATACTTTTTCTGTTCTTTTCCTTTTTAAAGCTTTCTTTAGCTAGAGATTTCAAATGTAAAGTCTTGCAGGTTCTAGACAAGAATGAATAAATCTCCAATGTTTTCATAGCCACACAAATATTGAACAAAACACAAAATCAGAAATGGATACTCTGCAATTAACCTACCAAACTCTGAGTCAAAGTATGTAAAAATAGTAAGAAAATGAATTTGTTGTGGACCCCTTTAGCTACGTTCTCTACTTCTCACAATATAATAATAACCACAACAATAACAAGAATAATAATAACAATCATGGCAGCATCAATATCAAGAAAGAGCATACTAATTTATCACTTTACTCATTTACAACATTTGCCAAACATGTATATAGAAATTGGCTCATTTAAGTTTCTGCCATTTACAAATTGCGGACTGCTATATATCTCATATTTTTCTCACTGTTTGAACATCACTGGGGGCACATAGGGAGATCTTGTTCGTCTTCATTAATTCCTTAATGATTATTTTCAAACAATGAGCTAATCATGACTATCCACCTAGGAGATGATACAAAACAGCGACAAAAAAATCATAGACAAAAATCCATCCATGTATGCGTCCAGAAGTCTCCAAATCAAACTGTCACATTTGTAGCAATAATTTTGATGTAAAGAGACCACCATAATATCCCATGGAGTGAAAGCATTTCTAAATGGTTGCTTTTGTTCATTGGTTCCCCTCTCAGACATTTCCAAGGCATGAAATTCTAAATTGAATCTAATGTTTAGAGTACACTATTTGGTGTCCACTCCCTCACTATTAAATATTTCTATTTTCTTAACATAAAAATTAGTGGTTTTCCTAAAATAGCTTCTTCTTTTTTTTTTTTTTTTTTTTTTTTTTTTTTTTTTTTTTTCTGGGGCTAAGGTTAATGGTGATAGTTCCATCTATACACTACAGTTGCAATTATATAACAGCAAAATAGAACATATCATTTCCTTCAGGAGTTCAATTATAATGTCAATGCCTAGCTTACCTCCACTGTCTCAATTTTGGCAAATATCTGAGTTTCATGAAGATTATGAGCTTTAATGAAAGCTCTGAGCTGTTGAAAATAGAAAATGTGAAATTAGCTCTAGATATACATCTAATTAACAGAACAACATTGGCATGGTTTGAAAACTCAAAAACATGGCAGTTTCTATGAATATTGCTAGCTCCAACAGAAATGAACACATCCTCAATCAGGTATTAATAAATATTTGACTTGACAAGTTACAGGGACTTAGCAGAAGAAGTACTTGCTTCATAAAGTGTATGAGAAAGAAATGGAAAAGAAAAACATTTGGCAAATCCAAGCTTCTTAACGCAAAGCTTAAAGAATTTATCCCCATATATTTTTTTTAACCATTTAAATTGAAGGCTTTTTATGTTTTTTGTGTTTTAGCAAGCAAAATGGGTTCCTTTTTACCGAGATTCAAACACACCAAAGAACTGCACATAGTTATTATTACACATGAAAGGAAGGTAAACAATAGAAATTTCCAACAACACCAATCTTATAATTTTAAGTGGTTGCAGTTTCTGATTCAAACACGCCAAAGCACTGCAAATATTTTTACACATGAAAGGAACCAAGCTTCATATATTTATGCTTCTAAAATTTTCACAAATTTTAAGTTGTTTGTCCTTCTGCAAGCCAATTTGATATTTCTATCTAAATTGCAAGTTAATTTTGTTTAAACAGCTACCAATTTCTACAATACCATCAACACATCAAACATTTTGAAAACACCAACTACTAATAGAAATATCCTTTTTATTCAACTGTTTTCTCAGCAACCAAACAGCAATCAAAGAAATTTATCAAAAAAAGAAAAAGAAACCCACCTCTGAAACAGGACTGTGAGATGGATAAGACAGAGGACGAAGAAACCCACCAAAAAGAAACCCACCTCGGAGTGCTCGATCTGGATCCTCGAGGCTTACCCACCAAAATGGCCCGCTTGAATCGGTAATTCTGCAACACAGAGGACGAAGACGAAGACGAAGACAAAGAGCAACCCCTCTTTCGGATCTTGCAGGATCCGGGAATCAAACCCTCCACAAGCCGATTCTGCCTTGGCATTATCAATTTCAATTTATCACACACACTCTCTCTCTCTGATCTATGAAGAAGAAGAAGAATGGATTTGCATTTGAAAATTCAAACCCTAGAAATTTATGATATGGGTTTTGAAAGTGTATGTATATGCTTTTTCATAGCTGGAGCTGGTGGATGGAGTGGGTTGGGGTAATCAGTAGTAGGAGAGCGATGCAAACAAAAGGAAATGAGAGAGAGAGAGAGCATGTGAAGGTGAATGCGTGGTACAAATGGTTTTTGTTTTAAAAATGGCGACCAAATGTTTTTGTCGCCAAAAATTTTCAATTCCTGCCTCTATAAAAATCAAATTTCCCCCCAAACTTTCTGCAACCAAAAGATCAAATTAGTTGCAAAAACAGGTTCTTTCACCGACAAAAATTTTTAGTCGCCAAATCTCAATCAACGGCGACTAAAATATTAGTCGCAAAAAGTACTAATTTGGCGACTAATTTTTTTTGGTTGCTGAAAATAAGTTTTTCGCAACCAAATTTTTGGTCGCCAAAAAATGTGTGACCTTCCGCGACCAAATTTGTAGTTGGTCGGCAAAAGTATACCACTTTCTGCGACCAACATATTTTTTGGTCGCCAAAATATAACCTTCTGCGACCAATAACATTTGGTCACCAAAAATAATGATCATTCGCGACTAATTAATATTTGGTCGCCAAATGTCATTTTTTTGCTACCAAAATTTTTTTGGTCGGCAAAAGTGGTCGCAAAATGTGTAAATTCTTGTAGTGATTATTATATTTCACTCTCCTCTTTTATCTTTAGTGAAAATAGATAAACTCAAAATATGAGAAGATTTCAATTGGTGTCATGATCAATTAAGGGTTTAGAATGTTATTTTTGAATTTTTTAAAATGTAACACATAAATCAAATATTAGCTCACAGGAAAAATATCAATGTACTATATCATCAAAATCATCTTCATTATAATGTGGCTTAATCAAAATGATTAAAGTTGAAATTAAATCACAATTTTTTTAAACATTTTTGTGCATAAAAAAAATCTCTCTTTAAAAAAAATCTTTTTAGTCAAAATATCAAAACAATAATAATTTTATTTTCTTCTCTTTTTCCTCTACCTTCACGTGACTCATCTGTGATTTAAGGATATGGTATGGCAAGTATGCAAGATAAACATGTATGTATTTCATAAATGCAAGAGAGTAAAATTTTTATTATTAATATGAAATATTTTGAGATTTGAAAACCAACTTTTACCAAAACTACGGATATCAATTATTTATTGTTGTTGTTGAATGTTGCGTGATTACTGTTCATTCGAAAAGATGTGGTAAATATTGTCTCCGGTCATATATTTTGAACATCCAATGTCCAAATACCATTTTTTTCTACCCAATTTCACCTTGAAGCACACCTACAAAAAAAAAAAAAAAAAAAAAACAAAATAATAATAATAATCAAGTTTTCGATATTTGTACCCAAACGTTTTTGGGTCCGTGAATGTTAGGTTTAGAATTACTTAATTTTGGAATCCATATCATTTTTGTTCCATGTAATCATTTTTTAAATTGACATGATGAAATTGAGTGACCATTTCTATTACAATAATGACATACAATATTAGGATTACTAAATGATGATTCTTTAACAAAGAAATTTTTATAAAATATTTGTTTCTTGTGGGGTTTGTACCCAATACCGACCTTGTCAAAATGCATCTTTGATTTTCAAGTAATTTATTTAAATTTTCTTTTCCTTAGGTAAACTTGAAAATTGTTTTATTTAAATTTTCAATTTTTTCTTTTAAGGAATCATTTTCAATTTTCAAATCACTTGAAAAATTCTTGAGAGAATATTTTCCCTTTTTAAACTTTCATTTTTATTTTTTAAAGTTTCATTTTCATTTTTAAAGACTTCATTTTTATTTTTGAATATTTCAGTTTCATTTTTCAAAACATCATTTTCAAGTTTCAAATCATCTAGTTCATTTTTCAAAATAGGGGATTCTTTTTATTTCAAAATGTCATCTTCTTTTTTTATCTTTAAAAAATCTTTTTGTAACATTTCAATTTTATGATTCATTTTCTTTCATTGAATTTGAAAGCAATTTTTTAAGAGTAATATTTTTAATGCCAAGTTTTCAAAATTCATTATGCAATTCTTCAAAATGTGGATTGTAATTCATCAAAAAGAATAAGACTCATTATTAAAATCACATACCTCATCATTTTCATTTGCCATTAAGCACAGGTGAGATGCTTCATTGTTGATGCTTTCCTCATCGGAGCAACATTCATCATCATCTCTCTAAGCAGGTTTAATTTTCTTTTTGCTTCCATTCATCATTACAAGTCATGGTTCATGAGAGACCCAAAAAGCTCTTCCATACTTAATCTTGTTAAATCTTTTGCTTCTTGAATAGCAGTCACTTTTGACTCCCAATTTTTTGGCAAGGATTGAGATCTTTTCTTATCAACTCAATATAAGTATAAGATTTACAAGAGATTTTAGAACATTAATAATGTTAGTAAATCTAGAAAATATTTCAAAAATAGATTCATGGGATTTCATTTGAAAAAGCTCACAATTATGAATCAACATACTAATTTTAAATTCTTTAACATGGTTGGTCCCTTCATGTATGGTCTCTAATTTATCCCAAATTTTTTTGGCCGATTCATATGTACAGATTTTATTAAGCTCATTAGAATTTAAAGCTCAAAATAAAAGATTCATGACCTCAGCATTCATTTGAATGCTTCTCAAATCATTATCGTCTCATTCGTGTTCTTCTTTAGGCAAGATTCGTGCTTGGATGGTCTTGGAGGGTATTTTGTGACCATTGACTATAATTCTCCATAACTTATAGTTTAAAGCTTGAATGAAAATTTTCATTCTTGCTTTCTATGAAGTATAATTTGAGCCATCAAACAATGGTGGTCTAAAGAACAATTGACCTTCAGCAAAATAAACATCAAAATTGGTTGTCATGATCTACTCTTGATGGTTAAGTCAAAAAATAAATAAGAGCCCTCACTTTGATACTAATTATTATCCTAGATAGGCAACCCAAGATGGGTGAATTGGGTTTCTAAATAAATTGTCAAATTAAAAATTAACCCAAATAATAAATAAATAAATAAATATGCTCAATAATATAAAATAAAGTAATGAAATAAAATGAGCAAAGGGAAGAGAAATCAAACATAGCGATTTATAGTGGTACGGCATGTCGGGCCTACGTCCACTCTCCAAGTATCCTCTTAGGAATTTCTCTACTCTTTTTCAAATAGTAGTTGCACCACTAGTTTCACGGGTGCTAGTGAACCTTTACAACAAATGACCAATCTCGATCACTCCGACTAATTTAGAATCTGGTGCCTAGTCACACATAACCCAAATGATTTTATCTCAAAAAATCACTCATAAAAATTCTCTCTTTTTACAAGAATAATATGAATAAATAATAGAAAACCCTTTTACAATTTTACTCAAACTCTCAATAAATTTTCTCATAGAAAATATAACTCAATGAAGCACAATACAATATTTGAAAATTTCAATATCACAGATTTTTCTCTTCTTCACTTCTTATTTTTCTCTTACCAAAACACTTCAATGCATCGACAAAATTATATTGGTTGAGACAAACGCTCCTTGTCTTGACTTTATAGCATGCAGAGCAACGTTCCATTTGAAAATATTTGCCAGGTTGCACTCGATGAATAGTATTCTGCTGATTTGCTTCAAAATTTTACGATTTTCAAATGTTGCACAGTAACTAGCATAGTAACTCTTCTATTAAAATATTTGATTGCACAGTAAAATCTTTTTAAATAACTATTATAATACATTTGAAAAAATATATATTTCTTTTATAATTTTTGCAGTACACTCTAATAAACATAACCCACCATCTCATGTGAGTATATCAAATTTGTCAAAAAAAATTGAATAGTGATAAACGGATTTTTTCAAAACGTGAATAGTGAATAGTGACAAATAGATTTTATGCACAATAACTTTTACGAATTTCAAACATGCATAGTACATATTGTGTTAAAGAATGCAAAATATGTATATTGAAAAATTATAATATATTCCATAATATTTTAGATATCATCAAATTAAACCATATGATTAACATACAAAAAGAGAGTAATAAAATTCAGTCAAACCATTTGATGCAAAACAAGGGGTTGTGGTTCCATAAAGTTTGCAGTGGCACTACACGCATCAATTATGATACTAATTAGTGTATCAATATATGCTATGGCATTGTCACTTTAACACTATGATCTCACCCATTATACAAATTATAAAATTCAAAGCCTCTAAAATTATGTCACATTATTTGTTAGTACACTAATTAGTATATCAATTGGTACATATAGTATTATTCTAAAGTTTGGTCATGGATTTATCAATTCCCAAATTAATGGAAAGATTTTTTTGGTAGTACACAAATGACACTTTCTTATTTATTTTTAACTTTAGAAAAAATCAAATATACACAACAACCCTATTTGGTACAATTTGACCTTGTTTGAAAATAGACTATTTTAGTTAATTTTTTTTGCTTATTTTAACCTAGTTAAAAAAGTTGTGTTTAGAATGATAGTTAGCTTCATCTTCTTTTTTTTGTAGTTGATTTGATGGTTGTGAGAGGAAAAAAAAAATGATTGGTTTAGATATAACATTTTGTCTTATTTACTATTTTAGTCTATTTTATCTTTATTAATTATTTTAACCTCTAACCCAACTTTCCAAACACCCCCTTTGTAAGACTACTTATAGTTTTATTTATTCTGCAAGTTTATTTCAAGAATGGTTGGTATAACTTTCGTTAATTGTTTATAAAATAAACAATTAATAAAATAAATTAGAAAGAAAATTGATTATTTAAAAACTTGATGAGGGGTGATGTTAGTTTCTACTACCTGATTATCAGTTTTCAATTTGAGACAAATTATACGAAACAGGCCATATGTATACGAATAATTATTTTTGTAATACTTAAGAGGTTTTACTCTTTGTGAGTCAGGTTACACGATTAGGTCATTTCCTTGCCCCTCCCATTTTAGAAAAAGGAGAATAATAGTAATAATGCATATAAGCACATGCAAGTACACCTTCCTTTCTCTTTATATACAAAGCTATTGAGGGCAGTTTGATATTAACTATTATTAATGTAAAGTTGTTGATAGTTTCCTAGTTATAATTACACAATTATTCTCCTTGTTGTGCTTGTGCCTCTCCCATGTGCTGCTAAGATTTGTTGCAGAACCAATAACAATTTTGACAATTCTTTTTTACTTTTTAATAACCAACAATAATCTTAGACATGAGACTCACTTCTAGAGTGTAAACTGGAGACATGCCTAATCACTTGATATTAATAAGACATCAAAACTCGAACACAAGACCTTCTAAATAGAATCTAAGTGACTTACCATTCAAACTGACTCTTACAAGTATCATAATTCAACTTTGCAATGGACATGCTAAAATGTTATAGCCTAATGTTGCAATTGCTCCAAGGTCGGTTTTTCGCTTTGTTTAAAAGTTTACTTATTTTTTCAGTTTAATTTTTATTGTTAGTGATTTTTTTTTTTTTTAAAAAAAAAAACCTCAAGTCAATTTTTTGGATTCTTTATAGAGTAGAACATCTTAAAAAGTAAAAAGTTTTAACTTAAAATTAAGGGTGCGTTACACCGACATCTCTTAAGATTTTTATTTAATATAAATTCCCCTTCACATTTTAAACATTAGACTTACTCCCTGTCCAATTAAAATGACATATTTGTCCCTTAACTTTTATACATATAAAATAAAAAAATAATATAGATATTTTGTTTATGTCATTTTAAGGGAAATAACAATCATCTTCTTTGGTTTAACTCGCACAAAAAATTGAGTTTTTTTTTTGTGTTTTTTTTTTAAAATTTTACTGAATGTTTTTAATATTTTAAGCAGTTTTTATTTTTTATTTTTTAGATACACCTAATCTAGATATACTTAAGAAGTATCATATTTTGTGTTTTTTTTTTATAATTAAATTCACCAAATACAAATATATAAAAATTCAATACATTATCTTATTTTGTTGTATTTATTAGATTTTTTTTTATAATTTTTTGTACAGATTTTATACTTTTTAAATATATCTAAATTAAATCGATCCAATCTAGATATAATGGTAGAAATAAAAATGAAAAATTATATTCATATATAAAAATTTATAAAAAAAATATCATAAAAATGTTGTGATAGTGATATTGTTGTAAATATAAATCATATTTATTTGTGTTTTGTTTTAAAGTGAAAGGACACCATTGAACTATATCATTGTGTTTGAAAATTTTATATAAAATTTATATTTGTATATCATTACTCAAAAAGAATATTTTCATGTAGAATTTAACGATGAAAAGTTGTAGAATGTAGTCATGATGATAGGAAGAAAAAATGATAGTGAAAAGGGTAAAATGGTCATTTAGAAAATTTTAAGACATGATATCAGTAATTCAGGAGCAATTTGTAATGATATTACAAACATTAGGGAGGGCAATGTAATTTTTCAAAGGTGAGGGGAATCTGTATTAAATAGAAACCTTAAGAAATGTTAGAATAATTTACCCTAAAATTTAAAATATTCACTAAAAATAAAAATAAATTACAAGTTGCAACCAAAACAAAGGCATGTGTTTCCATTCTTATTCACAAAAAAATATTTTGGTTTCACTTTTCAGGGTTCACTTTTTAAAAAATGAATTTTTTTTTGGTATTTTGTATTTTTGTGTTTTCATTGAATTTTTAAAATTTTTTAAGTATTTTTTTTAATTTATAGATATACATAACATAAATACACTTAAAAAATATAATACTTGTGAAAAAATCTTTAAAAAATTCACTAAATACAAAAAATAAAAATTTAGTAAATTTTCGTATTCTTGTGTATTTATTGATTTTTTAAAATATTTTTTACAAATATTTTACTTTTTAGATACATTTAAGTAAGACACATTTAAAAAAGTAAAAAAAAAATTAATTAAAATTTAAAAAATATTTACTAAAAATAAAATAAAAAAATTTAAAAAATAAAAAATTAATTTAAAAAAAATTGAAACCAGATTGATGTTACTCATAAGAAGTAACCATGCATTCAACATACTATGCTCTCTCTCTCTCTATATATATATAATTATTGGGATATATATATATATATATATATATATATATATATATATATATATATATATATATATAAAATTGTTGGGGGATTTAAGCAGTAGATGGGAAGCAAAAGCCCAACCACCGCAACAACTTTGAATATATATTTCAGAACTAGCCACCATAATATATTGGACAAATACCTTAATAACATCAGTTGTAAGTTTATGCGTTGGTTGGATTATTTTCCCTCCTACCTTACTAAGACAAACATAATCAAAATCCTTACTAAGAGGGTAATTTGTGTGACCAAAATTGGGCCGAGCTAGATAAAATGGATTGCACACGTTGGTCATTTAGCGGGCCGAGGTAAACATCAGTGAGTAGCCCGGTTTTGGGCTGAGCCTGTTATAGGCCAGTCAGAGGTAGTGACTAGATCTTGAACCTAGTTACCCGTACAATCCACGGTCGAACAAGAGTATTTCCTTCTTTAGGGCTGAGCTATACACAACTCGGTAGAACTGTGTGTGGCTATTGGTGCAGTTTAGAGCAAGGTGGCTCGGTTTGGCATCGATAGCCGAACAGAGTGCGGCCATCTCATTTGGCTTGCAGTAAGAAGGGTGTTCTAAGGATAAACATTATCCTTAGGTATAAGACTCATAGGAGGACTCTGCTAAGGTGAGAATCCTACAAGGACTGTGCCACGTGGAATCTATAAAAGCTCATAATAAACCTATGGACAGGTATTGCAATTCTTACTCTCGAATACACAGAACTTTTATGTCTATTGTCTATTTTGCTGACTTAGCCATCAGAGAGGTTTCCGGCACACACCCGCCAGCTAGCTCACGTTTGTATTTTCAGGTGGTAAAGCGACGACGTTTGGAGGAGTGCAAACTTCGTCAATAGGATTATACGAGAAGATTATTTTGTGCTCGTATACTTACTATAGCTAATGATATCACTAACAATAGACATAATCTGCTAGTCTACTATTGTTTCTTTGCTCTGCAACATCTTAACCAAAACTTAACAGTCAGTTTGAATAGTTAGACATGCTATCCCTGTATCCCTGGCCCAACATAAAGCTTCCAAGAATGCCATAGCTTCAACTGCCAGTGGACTAGGAAGTGGATTCACCACTAATGCACTTTGATGTAGATTTTGATCCTTGTTATCCACACAAACCCAAGCAATACCTGCACAGGAGTGATTTGATTTCCATGCTCTGTCAATGAGGATTATCCAAGTATATGAACCATCAAAATGCTCTCGTACATGCTGCAAAACACACTGATTAATTTGTTTGTTCCCCATATGTCATGACCCGAACCCGCCCCTATGGATTAAGGTCATAACTGGCCAGTAATAAATGGATTACCTACGGCCTCAAACCAAATAAAACATATTTATTAGAGTTGAGGGGCCAAAACGGAAGCAAACTTACAAATTGTCCATAGAGCTGTGCTTACATGGCACATCAAAACATCCCAAAGATATATTCATTAATAACCCACACCAAAAAGGAAATAGCTTAAGGTTCCATACACATAGAATCATTCAAGTCTTAGTTAGCCAAACCCAAAGCTTATATGTACAAAGGTGGTCCAACATTTTCGCCAATCGTAGCAAAATTATCACAAAAGAGCAAAAGGGGGAAAACAAGTCTCGTGCGTGAGATGTTCGGGCTGACTCTCCAAAACTTCGACTGTTCTCGCATACTTTACTGAGGCTAGGTTTGGACATCTCTTGGCTCATCTATAGACACATGAATGAGAGTGAGCGAAAGCCTAGTAAATAATATCAAATAAAGAAGATACATAAACGGAATTTGAAACAAATACATCAGACGGCCTTGGGCCCAATTCATGTTTCTATCTAATGCATCAAGCGACTATAGATCCAGACGTATCAAACGGCCTCGGGCCCAATTCATTCATATCCGATGGCCTTTGGCCCAATCATTCATGTCCAACGACCTTTGGCCCAATCATTCATGTTCGACGGCTTTTGGCCCAATCATTCATGTCAAATGGCCTTTGGCCCAATCATTCATGTCCGACGGCCTTTGGCCCAATCATTCGCATAACGAATATTTGTCCATAATTCAAATCAACAGATTTATGAAACTCAAATAGGAGTAAGCAATTGGGCAAATAACATATTTCAAAATATCTTTAATAAGATATTACTCACAGTGTTCTGCCGGTGGATTTGCCCTTGGGCTTGACCCTACACAATACATAACACATATTGGGTCGCAAGCTATTCAATCCATTCCTAGCTTATACATTTCTCTTAGGCATCTTTCTTATCTTCTTGATTCATTTACAATGCTCAACGTATGCCTAAGAATGCTTAGAAATAAAAGGGAACGAAAAATGAAGCACAAAACAACTTTTCAAAATTTTTGAAACAGGGCTACCCGCTCGAGCGGACCCCTCTAGTCTGTAAAAGTACTGGTTGCCTCATTTTTGCGCTCGAGCGTGACCTCGGATGCTCGAGCTGAGAGTCAAAACACGTGGCTGGGTGCTCGAGCGTGACTCTTTGCGCTCGAGTGTACATCAATGTCTGCAAAAGTTCTGGGAACTAACATTTCACGTTCAAGCGGCACTTTCCCCGCTCGAGCGGACATACCAAATTTTGGAATTTCTAGAATTGTTCTTGAAGCTCAAACTTGACATTCAAAAGCCTAAAACTCGTGTTCTTGGTTCAAAAACATGGAAGCACATTATATATCATGAGGACATAAGCAATATGAGGTCAATTGTTCAAAATCATGATTTAATTCTCAAATTATTTAACATTCTTCTTGACATGGTCAAAGCTCATGCATTCTAACTTTATACAAACTTCATATCTCTATGGATCATTTATGCATGTGTAATATAGACCCCAATACTATTTCAAATGACACAAGTGATGCTTATTCTCATGAAGCTCAACAAAACTATGCTTGCATGTATGATTCAACTCTCAATTTCTCATAATTAACATGCTTTATGCTTGATTATGAAATATCATGGCATACTCTACATGCATAGTCATATTGACTTCAAATTCAACTTAATTCTTGTCATTGATTACCATATAACTTGAATCCACAAAATTACAACTCAAACTCATGAATTCATGCCCAATTACTTACCTATGAGCTCCAATATTCCAAACTCTAGTTAATTTGTGGGTTAATCCTCAAGATCTTCAAGCTTCTTGTTCAATTCTCTAACTTGAGTTTCCTCTCTCTCTACAATCGGCACACACTCTCTCTCTAAAGTGTAATCTCAGCAAGTATGAGTTCAAAAGAGAGGAATTGAGTGTATATAAGCCTATTTATAGGCTTGGCTAATCAAATTGATTAAGGCTAAGTAATTGAGCCTAATTTAATCATTCTGAATCTAATTATTTTGATCCAAATAATTTTTCAATTAAATTTCACCATAGGCTCTAAAAATTATGCTAATCACAATGGCGTGGTCAATTTCAGTTTCTGTGGCCGATAAGGCCTTCAATTTTCAATTTACAATGGTAAGTTTAACAGATTTTTCTACGATGAACATATAGAAATTCAAAACCACATATAATCATTTAAATGACACTCAAAATCACATTAAACATATATTCACATCATAATTAAGATCAATTAGCATAATACGGAACAGGGTTATCACACCATACCTACATCATCATCACTAAAAACAAAGGACCCATGATATTCAATAGATATAGCTAAAGCTGAGAGTTCCTTCGCTTCCTCAATTGTATCTTCAATATTCTTAGAACTCAAATTAAATACGTAGTTGTTCCTTTGTAACCATATAGCCCAAAGAATAGCCACTGATTGAATAATAACTATGGGTGTTGATTTTTGACCACACAACCAAACGGAGAACACAGCTGGAGAGTACCGGCATAATAGATTAAGCCCGAACAACTTGTCACAGAAAAATAAGAATCCGACGGTGGTTCGTCCACCCGGGGGCACTCTGACGCTTAAGTCAGTAATCAAATATCTCTCAAAGATAACAAATTGTCCTTGCCTCATAAGAAAAAACTTATTGCTCACAGTATATCACGCATACCTGAGACCCACGAGGGTGCCTTGCTTTTATAGCCAGCACTGACCTGATCCCTATAGAAGCCTCACTTCAGTGGACTCAGGCTCAATGCTCATCTTGGAATCTCAGCTAGATAGGGATAAACTCCCTAAGAGTTTTATCTTTATCCAGACTGAGATCCTCCCATATTCTAGGACTCTTGTCCCTTATCTGCTTATCTCGGATTCCAGTATCTTCGTAGATAACCTCGGTCTAACCGAGATCACCTCGGCATCAGGACCAGGCTACGTGGTACCTTGGCTGACACTTCGGCGTCACCTTGGCCATGTGCTGTCATTCACAAAATATATCCCCACAACTACTCTCTAGGTCCCATTTACCTCGACAACCTAAGGTGATGGAACCTACGTCATTTGTCCATATAACACGTCGGCTAGCAATCCATTCATCTTTCTGATCGAGATCATGACTCGTAGGCCTCATTATTCCAGGACTTAATCGTTCACTTTTCCCATGTTCAAGAACCAAGAATCAAGGTCTTTAAGCTTCTCAACCGAAATTACTCCTGTAGCCGAGGTTATTGCCTCATTAATCATGAATTTCAAAATTTCTAACTGCGCATGACCTGTCACACAGTCTTTCCAACCATTTTGTCCACGTGTCCTTTCCTCACTGGTTTGTACTTGACACGTGCTATCATGTCGCGTCGTTTCTGTCCACGCCGCTGTGGACACCTCATTTTTGATTGCCCGCAAGGCTCGAGCACTGTGTCTGGTACACTCGATGATGAAAATGGTGTTGTGCATAGTTCGAGAACTCAATGAAAGGGCCATGTTTAAAGCTCCGAAACAATACGAAACCTCCCATATTTCCACTGATTATACCTAAGAAATTCATTTTTACACATTGTGCCACCCTATGCTGAGGCTGAAACAGAAAAACAGGAGAACACATTGAGGCCCAGCTGTGCCTCATTGAGGGCCGGCCGCAGCTATTGAAGGACACCCATGCCTTAGTAGCGAGAAACACTGTTCTGGGTGGGAGCCCGCCAGCTGTCCATTTTTGAAGATATTTATGACCCTTCTTGCTCAAATTCTATAAAAACAACCATATATCTCTGTTTTGAGGGTTGAAGAATTTTTAAAAAGCGTCTACACCACCTTGAGAGCTCCCTTTTCTCCTTCTTCTTATGCAAGCAACACTTTGAGCAAACCTATCACCTTGAACCTATATCCATGCACCATATACACCTTCATACCTTAGCTTAGGAACCTTGGTTGAGTCTTGAACACCATAATTCAAGCTTGAGAGTGTGGTGAGACTTAGTTTGATTCATAAGTAAACGCTCACTTCTTTGAGAGTTATAAGCTTGTCATCCTCTCTTTTACTTCTTGTTCTTTCATTTACTATCTAGTTCTTGTAGTTTTATGTTGTTTTGATTCTATTCCAAGTGTTTAAGTTTGGGTTTGGAGAGCTACTAAAAGGATAGAGAGAATTTACACTCTTTCTACACCTTTACCTATAGCTCAAACCCTTACTTTTACACTATTTTTCTTTGTTTCCTAAACTGATTTTCAGAGTTAAAAAAGGGCTAAAAATCATGTTTTGAGGTTTCAAAAGTGGAGGGGTTAGCCACCCTTCCTTGTTCTTGCTTACTAGTCTTGTTTTCTCTCTTCGTTGATTAGCTTTTTTAGGCTCTTTTCATGCATTCTAAGCCACTTATTTATTTATTAATTCTATTTTATCTCGAGGGCTATTTTGGGGCTGTTCTAGGTTGTTTAAATAGTTCATGTTTTGATTAGCTTGGTTGTTGTCTCATAAGTTTGCCTCCATAGTTTGTTGTATATTGTTCTTAGCTTTTCTTTAACTCATTTCCATGTTTAAAGAACCTCATTTTAATAATCAATTTGCCATTCATCTCTTTCATTTGAGATTTGTTTAAATTGGTTGACGGTTATTCAAAATGTGAACTAACGATTTATGCTTAATGGCTTAATCTCTACTGATGTTCATTGCCAGCGGTGTAGTCGCTTTTTCATGTTGAGAATCACCTTCCGTTTGACATATTTCTCACTTAGTTGACATAATCTCTAGTGGATATAACAATCATCTTGGACTTAATGGATTAAAATATGGTAAAGGCTAATGAATTTGGCTTAAAATGAATCAACCCACATAAAGAAAATGAGTTATATTGCTTGGGATTCGGCTAGACGTTATGCCAACTCCATTGTGTCAAGGGTTGCCTTAACTCAATCCATGACGTTTTGATGAATCTTGAAGTGTCTCTACCTCTCTCTTTGAGTTCACTCTATGATAGGAGGGAGGGGTGGTTGTTGTTCATTGTATTTATTGATTTTTGTCCAAATTGTACCCGAAATCATCAAGCAATCAACTTGCTCATTGATGATTTTGAAAATGATTCCAACATTCTCTCAAGGCTTTCCCATGGCAGAGAAACGTGAGAAGGACAAACAGAGTTCAAAACACTCTGTTTGCACTGTTTTCACTTTAGAGCACAAAATAGAATTTTGAATGAAATTCAGGCACAACTGGCCTTCTTTAGGCCCAACTGGGCCTCATTGAGGGCCGGCTGGTCATCAATGTTTGGTCAACATTGTATTTTGCAGAAAATAGAGGACAGTGGCTGAAAGTGAAATAGAGCAAGCCTGGGCGAACAGAGCTGTTCTTGGATATTGTGCATGCAACCCTTGCGCATCCTTGTTTATGTCATCATCATTGTTGTAATTAATTAATCAATTTATTATTGTTGTTATAATTAGTCTTGTTGATTATTAGTGTTGTAATTATTATTATTATGTATTTGGAATTGTTATAGCTAATTAACTTAGATAGTTAGTTTACTTATCATGGTTACCCTTGTTGTAATAGAATAGTTAGCTAGTTAATTCTTCGCTTATTTATTCATTTGATTTTGTAATAATTAGTTTAATTTAGACTTTCGGACTTTGATTTGCACCCTCTTGTACGAGGGCCAATTATGTAATAAGTTGCATGTCTTCCAACCCCATGTCTTTTTCCTTTTTACTTATTTGTTTACGATGGTTAGCATAGGAACATCATTTTTCAAATTAGCATTCTTATGCTTTGCATCCATTTTCTTGCATGCATCAAGGCTCAACTCATCATACTAACCCAATATCAATGTTCAAATTCATTACTTGAATACGTGCTTCATCGCATGTCTCGAATGAAATCATATGCCATGCTTATAGCCGAGCCTATAAAAATACATAATGTGTGCGTTGTATTAGTCATATTACATTAATTAGGAACATGCATATTTTTCTAATAATTTTGCTTTGTTTTGGCTCAGAGTACTGGGTGAGTAGTTTTTATGTTTTAGCATCTTGCATCGAATGTTTGTGTACCATGTCCAAGCATACTTCCATGAGGCTAATTGCTTAAATGATATAACTGTTTGAATGCCTATGGATGAAGGCTAGTTGCTTGAATTGGGATAGTTTGATTAAATGTCCATTTTAAGCCCACTTTTTTTTAAGTGGCAAATTCACAAAACAATTTCAAATAAAACATGAAATCAAATGTTCCAATTCTTGCAAATTAGTCTATATTTGTGTATGCGTCACATAGGTAAAAAAAAGAAGCTAATAAATCAAAACAAGAGCATATAATGTAAATAAAAATCACATCATGATTAGTAGAAGCCAATCTTTGATCGGGCGAGTGGGGTGCTCAATTCATGACCTTCCCCTCTCGTACCTAAGTTCTTGAGCCGAGACACTTTGGTGATGACGGACTAATGACCTTTGGTACGAGTCTTGGGTTTCCTAAATTTTTCAAAAATATTTAGGTGGCGACTCAGAAATCTAGCAAAACAGACCATTTTTGGCATTTGATTCAAACATCGATTTTTCAAAAGATTTTCCAGATTTGGACTCTTTGGTGTTATTTATTTCACATTGCACTTGTGAGATCAGATTTAGAATTGCGGGAGTCTGAACTGTGGGGCTATCCGTCTTCTGAAAGGAGCACGAAAAGTCAAGCTACAGTTTCTGGCGACTCTACTGGGGATTTAGAGAACTTGACATGAAACTCATGATGTGAATTTTTATCTACACTTATATGTTCTTTGCATTGCATTTGCATGGTTACTTTAAGTCACTGTGTTTTCCTTCTGCTATTCTTGGATGATTTGTCGGAGGCTTGCCCAAAAGGCATGCCAAAAGGCTGATTAGTCATTGGCTCTGCCATGTTGGAAACACAATCCTTGGATCTAGGTTACCGCTATACTGCTTGATCCACCTTTCACTTCTCGGTGTTAGGTGTGAGAGGTATATTAGGTAATCTTGCTGAGGTACCCTTTCGACCATTTGACCTAGTTGCATATAGTGAAGCTATAGTGATTATTCCAACTTAGGACACGATGCTGCCCATTTGCAGGATGTTGTGAAACTTGTTGTTTGAAATAGTGCAGCCTAGATCGTGCCAAAATCTTGGACAGGGTAACCCTACCCTCTCATAGGGTTCTTTTACTTGGTATGTGCTTTTACAGTGAGGCTATACAGGATGGTTCATATCAATATGAGTTTGAGAACAGAGTTCAGTGGGGATTACAGTTCGACTATTTGTTATGACTGTTGTGAATTGGGGTCGAAGTGCTGTCCGATTTTGATTGTGTTTTTTTTTTTTTAACTAGGTAGTTTACCATCATAGCTTCAGAAAGACCTGACATTTCCCAAGTTGTATGGACTCGTTTCAGTAGGCTTTGTAAAGCTTAAGACCTTGTTGGTGGTCAGCCCGTGTTTGTCTCGTTTCCGCCAGTCACTCGACGAAGAAGGAACAGACATTCAGTAGCATCGATACAAAGCACTCTGCAAACACATATCTGCTCTCACTCAATCAGTTCACTAGCATCTACTTCACCCAGACCGGCAATGGCATAGAACACAACACAGAACGTGGAGGAATTCGCTACCATGATAACAGTTTTCCAAAGAACCATGGACATTGTAAACCAGAGGATGGCTGAACAAGATGAAATTATCGCCGATCTACGACGTACATCTGGGGCATCCGCATCAACCGTATTTCTGATCCCAGCTGCTCAGCCAAACCTGGATCTACCCCCATCGGTTGAAAAGCTGCTAGTCCTGGATCCTCAGGACATGTTTTCCCTGACTCCAGCTTATTGGCCTCCGATTCAACCTCATGCAAGAATTTTTCCTTTTGATATCAATGAAATTGATCCGGCCTTAGTCAAGATTGCTAGGTTGGAGAAAGCATTGAACAAATCCCAAGGCTTCAACTCCATTCCAGATATCGAAGATGGGTACACTGAGGCTTCAGTCGGATTGCCAGAGAAATTTAAGATACCCCACATCGACAGATTCGATGGGAGCGATGATCCGATTGTGCATGTCTGATTGTTTTTAGATGTATTGAGGCCCATAGGTTTGTCTCGGGCGCAGAAGCTCTCGTTGTTTGGGAGGACCCTGTTTGATGTGGCGGCCATCTAGTACATAAAATTGGCGGACTCAACAAAGTTGAATTGAGGGGAGCTATCCGAGGTGTTTGTCAATCAGTACTCATATAACACCTAGATAGAGGTAGACTAGTGAGTTGGAGGCTACTACCTAGAACCCTAAAGAATTATTCATTGATTTTGTCGCTCGGTGGAGAACCAAGGCAGCCCAAATGGCAAATAGGCCTGCCGAAAGAGAACAAGTCCGACTAACCTTGAGCCAGACATGTTGCAGAGAATGATAGTGGCACCATTGTCTACATTAGCTTCCTTACATGAGCTGGCGGTCCAGATTGAGAGTGCATTAAAAAACGGTATCATCTATAGAACAAGTAAACCTGCAAGAAGGCCATTCTCTCGGAATACCAATGCTAGCAGTAACACTATTCCACGGCCTGCGGATGTCAGTATTGTTGTTTCAACTACCAAGATGGCTAATCCTTTTGCTACTGCCACAACCTTATAACCTTCACAAAGTACCGGTCCACCCCGGAATCGAAGAGTTTTTACTCCCCTCCATATGAGCCCAACCCACGCCGTCAAGCTATTAATGCAAAAGGGACATCTCAAGCTTCTCGATCCTCGTCCACTTCTAGACCCATTGCTAACCAAACACGACCCTACCCAGTATTGCATCTTCCACAAACAACATGGCCATCCCATAGACATGTGCTGCCGTCTATGTCATGAGATCCAGGATCTTATAGACAACAAAGTCATCGCCCCATCCGCTAAACAAAATGTAACAACCAACCCACTTCCTGCACACTACCAAATCCCCCCACCCAGAAACATTAACCACATCCATACACTACCGTCCACCTTCAACCCTAGCACATACATTACATCATCTCACCTACCAAAATCGAATGTGGTAATTCCAGAAGGCGCAAACATGTGCATGATGGATCTAACACCACAAACGCAATCCAGACCCGTGGCAGTAGAGATGAAGAAAGAAAATGCACTGAAGACAGGGCCGTTTGATACCCGTGTCATAGAAAAAGGGGTCTCGCTTGCAGAGGAGTACGATCCCAGTTTATACATTGTGGCCATCGATCAGCCGAAGCCAGTAGTCATATTGTCGGACTGTTTCAGCATTAATGCTATTGGAAAGGGCCAGTTACGGCAACATTAGAATGATCGGCCTAAACAAGGCCTGAATGACTTGGCTAGCTTACAAGAGGATTTGGCTGATCTGGAGGAGGATTTGGAGGATTTATACTTCTTTGAAGAGGAAGATACAAGTAGTGTTCAAGTGGGATGGTGGGACCTGAGCCAGCTAGAAACAAGCAATGGATGGTTCAGTGGGGAAGAGTCTGATGTGGAGGAACAGATAGGAGAGAATGAGAAGGAAGAGAAAATTGCTGCTAATGGCAAGGCTAAGGCTGCACCTCTGACTGAGAAAGAACAGGCACTGGAACAATTTCAAAAGGAAAGGATGGAAGAGATCTAGGCAAAGATAGCTCTGGAGCAGGGCAAAGGAAAAGGGAAAGAAGAACCCGAAACAGTGGTGGGTGATGCCTAAACTACCAAAAAGGTCGAATGGGACCCTAGCGACCGGAAAAGGTTGTTGAGGAAGCTCAGAAAATATCAGGATTTAGAAACTGAGATTGTGGTGGAGGAAGAATGGTATGATGATGGGGCGCATGATGTTAATATGCTCTGGATAGAACTCGATGTTAGTCTGGGCATGACTGCGGGAGAGTGGTGGGAAGACAGCGACCTAAGTCATGCGTACACTGATGAAGGTTGGAAAGCTGATACCCCAGATGACATCGAGTTCTATGGCCATGACTGCGGGAGAGTGGTGGGAAGACAGCGACCTAAGTCATGCGTACACTGATGAAGATTGGAAAGCTGATACCCCAGATGACATCTGGTATACCGACGAGATCAATCATATGACCTGGAGTGGTTGGTACTTCAAACCCGCAGCATTAGACCAACCAGAGACCTCTAACAAGGAGGCTGAGAGAGCAAAAGAGAAGGATGTTGAGAAAAACATGGTTTTAAAACAGCTCAAGAAGGTTCAGGCCGACATATCAATCTGGGGGCTGATAATGGCATCTCGGGAGCACAAGCAAGCATTGTTAGAGGCAATGAACCAGACTAAACTGCCTATCGATACCACTACAAACCAATTGGTATCGTTGGTAACATCTGGGGACATTACTCCAGTGATATCTTTTACAGATAAAGAGTTACCACCTGAGGGTGCCAACCACAACCGTCTCTTCTATGTAACCTTGGAAAGTTAAAAAAAATGGATTATGGTGGTGTTAGTAGATACCAGATCAGTGATCAATGTGCGTCCAGTAAGGACTGCCTATGCCATCGGTTTGAGGCCGATTGACTTTACTCCCATGACCTAAGTCGTCCAGGCTTATGACAATACAAGTCGGGATGTTATGGGAACGTTCAAGCGCCATATCCTAATCGGCCCGTCTGAGCATAAGGTGGAATTCCATGTCATGGACGTTCCGGCCACGTTTAACCTACTACTGGGAAGGCCCTGGCTACATTAGATGAGGGTTGTGTCATCAACAGTCCGTCAATTAGTAAAGTACCCCTTCAAAGGCAAGATTGCCGCTGTGTAAGGTAATTCTGTGATCCATCCTCCCCAGGGAACCACTGCACCGTTATTGGAAATCATACATGGAGAAGAAGACGTGTTCCTTTTTGGTTTTTTTCTGGCAGAAGCCCAGTTTTTCCAAACCATCATGGCAGAGGGCGATAGAGACTACGTGAGTACACAATCCATTTACATGATGAACAAATAGGGGCATATGCCCGGATCGGGACTAGGCCGAAGTGGCAGACATAGAGGTACTGTTGCTAAGGAGATGAGTCATAACCCCCACGCTTTCGGGCTAAGATACAAACCTACCACTGTAGATTGGCAAAGGAAATGGCAGGAACTGAGAGAAAGGTTGAGAGCAAAGAGGATGGGGAAGCAATACGAGTTAGTCCACAAACCAATAAAGGGAACCTTGAACGAATGTTTTGTCCTCCAAGGAGAAGAATTCCCTCTTTGTGGATTCCCAGAGCCCTGGTATGACTAGGAAACCAAAACAAGGTATCCGATGTTAGAGATCTTTTTCGGACACTAGCTAGAACAAATAGACCTGAGCCCTAGCAAGGATCAACGCAGGACTGCAAACCTGGACATCAAAGAGGAGGAGCTATTGGGAAAAGCACTGGCTGACTTACTGACAAGTTCTACTGCTGGAGCTAAGACCACCAACTTGGGGGATAATTTTACTATTTCAATGATCGAGGATAACCCAATAGTGGATTTCTCCAATCTTATTGTGGATGCGTCTGAGGCTCCACATCTGGTCTGGAAGTTTGAGCAAGGCGTCATCAACAGTTCTGAATCGGATAATGAGTCTGGATCTAATTCCATTGAGTCTGTGGATTCGAAGTCAAATTCAAGTTCATCTGAGTCTGGTACTTCTGGGAGTGGTAACTCGGATACTAAAGTCCTGTCCAAGTCGTCTTTTAGCTTTTCTTTTGAGTCCACTGTAACCGATGATCCAAACTTTTTGAATAAGAATTCTGTGAACTTTGCCTACTTCTTTGTGCCTTTGGTTTGTTGTATTGATCTTAATTGTCAAAATTTTGACATAAACGAAGAGGAAGAAGTCCCTTAGGTTTTGAAAAATTTAGTTGATCATGAGAAGAGAGGCGTGTTAAGCCCCGTACAGATAAAATCGTATCAATTAACGTGGGTACTAAGGAAGATCCTCGCTTAGTCCAGATCGGGTCCATGCTGTCTTCAGAGGAACACAAGCATTTAATTGCTTTATTAAAACATTTCAAAGATGTTTTCGCGTAGTCCTACGAAAACATGCTTGGAATCGATCCTGAGATTGTACAACACCAGATCCCTCTTCACCTTCAGGCCCGACTAGTTTGCCTAGATTGGCCTTTGAAGATCAAAGAAGAAGTTACCAAACAGATTAAGGCAAGGTTCTTGCTTGTATCTTAGTATCCAACGTGGTTGGCCAATATTGTTCTAGTCCTAAAGAAGGATGGCAGAATCAGAGTCTGTGTCGACTTCAAGGATCTGAATAAGGCTAGTCCGAAGGATGATTTTTCACTGTCGCATATTGATAAGATGGTAAACTTCACTACAGGCCATGCATTGTTCTCGTTCATGGATGGATTTTCTGAGTATAACTAGATTCTGATGGCACCCGAGGATAAGGAAAAGACCGCTTTCATTACTCCGTGGGGCACCTACAACTACCGAGTCATGCCGTTTGGGTTGAAGAATTCTAGGGCCACTTATCAAAGGGCTGCAACTACCATTATGCACGACATAATCCACAAAAAGGTTGAGGTGTATGTAGACGATATGATTTTCAAGTCCAAAGATCGAGTGGGCCACTACATCGCCTTGGAGAAATTCTTTCAGCTGATCAAAGAGTATAGATTGAGGTTGAGCTTGCAAAAATGCACTTTCGGTGTAACAACGGGAAAAATACTGAGATTCCTAATCACACAGAGAGGAATTAAGGTAGATCCTTCCAAAATCAAGATTATCTTAGAAATGCCACCACGAAGGACTGAAAAGGAGGTGCGTGGCTTTCTAGGTAAAATGCAATTCATAAGACGGTTTATTTTCAAATTAACCTTGACTTGTGAACCACTTTTTGGTCTCCTGAAGAAAGGAAAGAAATTCTAATGGGATGATCGTCGTCAGTTCGCTTTTGAATAGGTCAACAGTAGCTGCAGAATCCGCCTGTGTTATTACCGCCAGAACCGGGAAAACCACTGATTTTGTACCTATCGATGACAAACTCAACCATGGGGTGTATGTTAGCTCAGGAGTCCAAGGCCAAGGTGGAGAAAGCCGTTTACTACTTAAGCAAGAAAATGCTGGATTACGAGACCCGTTACACTCCCTTGGAGAAATCTTGTCTAGCCTTGGTATAGGCTACTCGGAAGTTGAGACACTACCTATTAGCTCACTCTGTAATCCTGGTTTTGAGATTAAATCCCATCAAATATCTCTTTGAGAAACCAGCACTTACGGGTAGGCTAGCCCATTGGTTGCTTATTTTTTCTGAATTTGATCTTACATATGTTACACGCAAGTCGGTTAAAGGGAGAGCTGTAGCAGAATTCTTGGTAGATCACCCAGTAGAGGGGGATGAAGCGGTGGTGTACTTGTTCCTAGATGAAGGTATTCTGCACATAGAGGAGAAAACGTGGACGATGTACTTTGATGGAGAAGCCAATCAATACGGTTATGGGATCGATGTGTTGCTAATAACACCTGATGACTCCCATATACCCTTAGCCTTTAAACTCTGATTCAAAGTATCCAACAACGAAGCAGAATATGAAGCGTGTATTACTAGATTAGAAGCCACCCTGGAACTAGGGGCAAAAAGGTTAGACGTCATCGGGGATTCGAATTTGGTTATGTCTCAAGCCAATGGAGATTGGCGGCTAAAAGAAGAGAAAATAAAGGTTTACCATCAAGTCTTGGATATGCTAATTCTGAGGTTTGAAAAGTTAATGTTTACCTATCTACTAAGAGAGAACAATCGATTTGCTGATGTACTAGTAACTCTATCTTCTATGGCAGACATTTCATTGGGAGTCAGGATGCGTCCAATCATTATCAAACAGAAGTACACTCCAACCTATGAAACCATTGCTACGATAGATGAGGCTTTAAACAAGAACCCCTAGTATTATGATATTTGGAATTTCTTAGAAAAGAAGATGTATCCCCCAGAAGCAAATGCCAAGGACAAAAGGGGAATACGGCGTCTGGTCGTTCAATTTATCATTTGCGGAGGCAAGTTGTACAAAAGAGGCCATTTGGGAATGCACAAGCTATGTGTTGAGGAAGAGGAATCAAAGCGCCTTATGGAGGCCATCCACGGAGGAAAGTGTGGAGACCATATAAATGGTGTGATGTTCGCCCAGAAAATCTTTAGACCAGGCTACTACTGGTCAACCATGCATGAGAATTGCATTGGTTTTGTGCGGCGATGCCACAAATGCCAGATTCATGCCAATCGTATGAACATTCTACCGTCAAAGCTCTACAACATGACTTCACCATGGCCATTTTCTATTTGGGGAATAGATGTTATCAGCACAGTTACTCCAAAGGGGTCAAATGGGCATGAGTTCATTTTGGTAGCAATCGACTACTTCACGAAATGGGTAGAGGCCCAGTCCGACTTTGTGCTAACAACGTCTCATGTGGCTAAGTTTATCAAGAACAACATCATCTGTAGGTATAGAGCTCCGAATGAGATTATCTCCGATAATGGTCGCACTTTAAGAAAGAGGTGATAGACTTTCTTAAGAAATATAACGTGGCTTTCCATAAGTCATTGAGTAACAGGCTGCAAACCAATGGAGTCGTCGAGGCTGCAAATAAAAATATTAAGAGAATTCTGCAGAAGATGGTGGAAACTTACAGGGATTGGCCAAATAAACTGCCATTCGTGCTCTAGGGCTACAGAACCTTAATCCAAACATCTATAGGGGCAACCCCTTATTCTTTCGTTTATGGGATAAAGGCTGTTTTGCCAATTGAAATTGAAGTGCCGTCGTTGCGGGTTATGGCCGAGTGTCAGATAGCAGAGATAGATTGGCAGCAAAGTAGGTTTGAAGAGTTAATGTTGTTTGATGAGAGAAGACTAAGGGCATTGTATCATGTCCAGGGCTACTAGCGTAGAATTGCCAGGGCTTTTAATAAGAAAGTTAAGTCCAGAAATCTTCAAGAAGCCGACATGGTGCTGAAAGATGACCGGGCTCCCATTCATGACCCTAGGGGCAACTTCAAACCCAACTGGACTGGTCCTTACATCATCGAGTCAATCTGGTCAGGAAGGGCGGTTATTCTTATGGACTTGGATGGCCTGGAGTTCTCGCAACTGACCAATGTGGACAAGTTGAAGAAATACTACCCCTGAGAGGTTCGCTAGGCTGAAAACCCAAAAGGGCAACTTAGGCAAAAGTTAGAGTATGAAAATTAGAAATAAAAAAAAAAAAACTGAGCTCGTAAGGTTGAAAACCCTAAAGGGCAACTTTGGTAAAAGTTAGAGCGCAACAGGAGATAGTTAATACTCGAGTGAACTTGAATCGAACTACGTAAGGCCTAATTCCCATTTTTGGGATACGTAGGCAACTTCACCATGAAGTTCGGCCGTAACTATCTCCGATTCAACTGTCATGTCCATTTTCTTGATCAGGTCATCTTTGTTCATCATCTATTAGTTCAGTTGTGCCCTTTATTTTGGGAAGAAAAGTTGAGTACAGTGCAGAGTAGTAGTGATATGCAATCAGCGGCAGTTATGATTTCTTTTGATTCAGGACTATACATCTGGAGAACCGATTCTGTGCATGTCAAGTGGTGATCGCTTCTGAAAATTATTTTGAAAAGTTTTAATAAAAGTTAATTTTGTTCAAAATTCTACCCTTTTACAACTTGGACCATTTTTGGGACCGAAAAGAAAATTTTTAGTTCCCACAACTTTAATTTTATTGATTTTAACACAAGTACATTCTCCAACTCTTTGATTTAGGTCAAAGTTGCTTTTACATCTTAAAACTTGAAAAGAAAAGATCAAAGCAGTAAAACTAGGGGCACAGCTAAGTCAGGTGATTCTATGCCAAAGACGGCCCAACCTCTGCCTCCTCTTCAAGCCAAGCCAAACACTCCTCGGACAGGGTGTAACTGAAACTAATGGCAGAGGCTAGAATCTCTCTCGTCCTCTAGGTCGTAAGATACCGGGGTAAGGGTGAGGTGTGAATCGGAAACGAAGCTGTGTATTTCACTCCGTCATTTGGACGTATTTGATCATGCCCGAACTAGCATCGGAATCGGAGAGGAAAATAGAACACACAATGTGTGAGGCCAATCAACTCTACACCTGACTGTCAAGACATGTTGAAGCTCATCTCAGCCAAATTAAGCCAAGGGCAACGCCAAGTTATGTCAGCCGCAGATTTGTTACACAACCAGTCACACCACAGCCCTTCTGAAGGGAAATCGACCATCCGTTGAGGAAAGAAGTAAGCTCGGGTTGAGTACTCGGGGCAAGGGTCCATTACTTGCAGTTTATCTATCAGTAATACTTGGGGAGGGATGAAAAATAAGAGAAATTAAAGAATAGAGAGGTGCACGAGGAGAGAAAAGTAAAGAAGAGGTTATGAGAGAAAAACAGAGAATGAGTGTTGAGTGATGTAAGAATCATAAATTAGAAGGATAAAAAATAATACCTGGAGAAGTAGTGGCCTTCCTGCCAACCAGGTGGTCTCTCCTCGACGAAAAGCATCTAAACCCATCAAGGTTTCGGCCAGTGCCAAACCCATACAGCTCTTACCCTCTTTCAAACATTGGGCCACTTCGATCAACCGTATGCTAGCTCTGCCGAAACTAGGGGCAAGGAGGAATTATGCAAGCAGGCATAAATAGAGAGCATGTTGCCAGCTGCCTCGCCAAAGAAGGTCACTCCTGTCTCCAATGATGGAAAATCGATGAACTAAACCGAAGATGTCTAGCTCCCCATCATGTGCCAAAGACTGAGCCTCATGTAATGTTAACCCACACATCCGTCCCAAAGCTTGGGCATGGCCAAAACGGGGCTGCGGTACAAATTTTTCATCGCATCGAGACTTTATCAAAGCTCAAAATTCTTCAAGTGTCAGACACACCTCTTGTGATCCGAATTGAATAACATGTGTGATCGGGTTCCAACATCGAACAGTGACATGGAGGAATAGAAAAGAAAGAGAATTGCAACTCAGAGAAAAGAGGGCATTTAAGCCAAAATCGTGAAAATTCACCTTTTTCGAGCTGTCCAAAGTGGCTATCCAGTCTCAGAGCCTATTGTTGCACGATGTCTCCATCTTGGGAGCAAAATATCAAAGACTTGCTATTCTACTAGAAAAACAGAATGTGAGCACCATTTATAGAGAATGAGAAGGAGCAGTTATAGACACCCCATTTTTTATGGCCCTTATGACTTGGACGTCATCGCTTGTGCACCCGATGATGGGTTTATTTGCTCATCAAGTGCTGGAAGTTTTCAGTAGGATGCCACGACTTTGCACTTTTCAAACCCTACACCCTTGCTACCTTATTCTTGGACCAACCCTCCCTTTTTTTAGCCTGCATTTTCTGGTGGGCTATCGGCCACCAGTATAGGCTGTCAACCCTGGCCTCTTGTTGTTGGCCATCAGTATGGTCGGTTGGCCATCAGTGGTGGCCGGTCGGCTACCAATAGTGGTCGATGGCCACCAGTTGCTTTTGTAGATATTTTATGTCAGATGTGCCAACTGTTTGTGCAGATGCATGCATCTGTACCCACGTGTAGAGCTGGATATCCTTGTGTGGAATTCTTGTTTTCTATATATAGGGGGTCTCCTCCCCCATTTTTGAGGGTTAGAATTTTTGGAGCAAAATTATCTCTCTCTCTCTCTCTCTCTACATTTCTCTCTCTCTCTCGCAAGTTTGTGCACATTAGCCTACATACACTACACTTTTGTCTACACCTCCTTAATCAAAGTTGATCACCTTTGGACTGAGGTTCCTTGAAGCCTTCTTGGATCTCTTGAAGTTGGTTTTGGCTTGAATTGTTTCCTAGAATTGATCTTTGCTGCAAAAGGTATAACACTTACCTTTTTAAGTTGCTTTGCATGCTTGTTTTTCTATCTTTTTCCCACTAATTTTGATCTTTTTTTGGGTTGTAAAACCTCTATTTTTGTGGGTTGAAATTTGTGATTTTAGGCCATTTAAGGTTAGGGGATGGTTCACCCTTCTTTATTCCTTGCTTGCAAGACCTTTCCACTTTTGTTTCCCACTTTCAAACCATCTTTTTTGGGCTTTTGAACACTGAATTTTAGAGTAATTTTAGTAGCGAAAATCATGTTTTGAAGTCCAAATTTGGAGGGGTTAGCCTTCCCTCCTTGTGCCTTGTTTGCTAGCCTAGTTAGCTCTATGTGTTAGCTTAATTTTCTAGCCATTTATAGCTTAATCCCAACATGTTTTAACTTCTGATTTGGACTGTTTTAACTCTGTTTTGGGTTGGTTAAGTCATTTGAGTCTTGTCTTGCATAATTCTAGTGTAAGTGTCCTCATAAACTTGGTGTTTTAGACCTTTAGACACCACTTGTTTGAGTTGATTGCATGTTTTAGTGCTTTTCTCACTTAATTTCAGTAAGCATAATCTCTACAAACTCCCTCATTTCTTGACTCTTTGTTTGCCCTGTGGGTTGTTTCAACCTTAGGATTGTTTAAGCATGAGATTAAGGTCCATGCTTAATGGTTTAATGCTCTTTTGAGGGTTCATTATCAACGGCATGACACCTCTCTCTAGCCTTAAATTACCCCTTGTTTGACACTTCCTTCCCTTTTAGAGGACTTCTCACCAATGGATTTAATTGGTTAAAGAATAGAGAGGTAATCAAAATGAGTAATTAAATTTGAAATTAAAATTGTGCAAAGATAACAATTTGATTGTGTTTTGGTGTGTTCAATCGGACGTTAATTGAACACAAGAAAAATTGGGGCATTTCATACTCAAAGTGATGAAATGTGTCAAGTTTCCTAGGTCTCCATTACCCTTGATCATGCATGATGGGGTAAAGGTTTTAGTCTTGTTTGCGCATTGATTAAAATTGTACACATTGGTTCTTTAGCCATCATGCAATGAAATTGCTTGATTAATGGTCTTTGAACCAAGTGTATAACTCATTTGAGCCTGTTTTGATGATAAGGAGAGATATACAGTACAAATAACCCTTGAGAAATACACTGTTCTGCTCTGTCTGCTCTATGTTACAACAAGGAAGTCCAGTCAGCAATGGCCGACCGGCCACCTTCAGTAGCCGACCGGCGACCATCAATGGCTGGCCGACCATCATCAGTGGCTGACCAGCCCCCTGTCAGCCACCAGTGCAAATTCAACAGGGTACTTCTGAAGCAAAACAGAGTTGGCCTGGAAGTGGAAATCAGTGCAAGTGCTTTACTGTGCAACAGAGGCATGTAACAGCAAAATAGTGACTTTTCGGGTGGAAACCGCGTTCACGCATGAGTTCCTCATCGATCCTTGGAATCTGCATTATAATAGATTAATGTTATGCTTAACTAGTGGCTTTTGTAATTAGTTAGAATAGCTAATTTGTATTGTGTTGTAATTATTTTAGTTAGCTAGATTAGTTAATTAATTCAAGTGTTGTAATAATTAGTTAAGTAGTTTAGCTATTTATTCGGTTTATAATAATTAGCTTAGCTTAGTTAGCTAGTTAGCTTAATTCATTTGGACTCTCTTCCGTGAGAGCGCAATGTTGTAATAATGTTTATGTCTTCCAACCCCATGTCTTTCTCCCTTTTAGTTACCAACTTATGATGGTTAGATTAGGGATATCACGTTTCAATTAGCATATCGCATGTTTGCATCCATTCATTTGTCTTGCATACATTGAGGCTCGGTTCATCATGCTAACTGCATTGTCGTTTATTACCTCGTTGAATACGTGTTTTAACGCATGCTATGAAATTGTTGCGAATAACATGTTAAGTAGCCGAGCCTATTTAAGTTACATTATTGCATGCGTTGCATTAGCCATCTTGTATAGTTAGGAATTATGCATATTTTTCTAACATTTTTTGTTTTATCTTAGCTTGGAGTACTAGATGGGTTTTAATACTTTAGCATACTTGCATGAGTGTAAGTGATTGCCATGACTAGCATGTTTGCCATGATGCTAAGTGCTTACTTGTCAAACTGTTTGAGTGCCTGTGGATGAAGGCTTGTTGCTTGAATTGGAATGATTTAATGAATGTACATTTAAGCCCACTTTGTTAAGTGACAAATTCACAACTTTAAGCCCGCTTTGTTAAGTGGAAAAATCAAACCATTTTCGAAAAACAAACATGAAATTGAATTGCTCCAATTCGAAAAAACTAGTTTATACCTTGTGTGCACACATCACGTAGTAATGCTAGCCTAATAAACCGGAACAAGAGCATATAATGTTGATAAAAATCATATCATGATTAGTACAGACCGATCTCTGATCGGGCGAGCAGGGGTGCTCAAATGTATTCGTGACCTTCCCTCCTCGTACCTAAGTTCCCGAACAGAGGCAACTTTGGTGATGACGGACACGTGGCCTTTGGCACGAGTCATAGGTTTTCTAAATTTTTCAAAAATATTTATGTAGTGACTATGTATCTAGCAAAGCAGTCCATTTTTGGCAATTTGATTCAAAATCAATTTTTCAAAAGATTTGCCGGATTTGGACTCTTTGGTGTTTATCAATTTCACATTGCACTTGTGAGATTAGATTCAGAATCGTGAGAGTTCGAACTGTAGGGCTTATTTCGAACTTCCGAAAGGGGGCGCGGAAAAGTCGAGCTACAGCACTGCATGACAGCTAGGCAGCACTGACCAACCTCCCACTTAGGCCCAGTCGTGCCTATTTAGGCCTAGCCAGGTCTAAATTATAACAACTCGAAAATTTAAGTTGTCCTTTAAATTTTATATTAGTATTATTTAATTATAAATGAGAAAAATCTTAAATGTTTTATTAAATATTTCATAAGAATAAAATAAAATATTGAATGTTATGGATGTATTAGATAAGGTGTAATTAAATTAGGGATTATATATTATTGAAAAAAAAGAAATAAAGAATATATAATTCGTTTAAGAATATATAATCCATAAGCTTCAAGCCTAGAGAGCATGATGATGGCTACAAAATAGAGAACCTACGTGTCACCAACAACATGTTGAGCAAGTATAAACTTAGTATAAAAGAAGGAGTGATGTGAATGGAACAAGGAAAAAACCAACTAAGAAAGGGAAAGAATAAAAGGAGCCAAAGAATAGCCTCAGAAAGATAGGAAAAATAGGAAGGAAATAGTAAGACTCAATCTTAAGGTAAGTTATATTATACCTTGAGTTACCAAAATATATTTTACATATGTTTTGATTTACCATAATTTATTTTATACAAGTTATGTTTTATAAATTATTATAAA
This sequence comes from Camellia sinensis, assembly GCF_055761805.1. Taxonomy (NCBI): domain Eukaryota; kingdom Viridiplantae; phylum Streptophyta; class Magnoliopsida; order Ericales; family Theaceae; genus Camellia; species Camellia sinensis. The sequence continues at coordinate 18,503,133 of NC_138967.1, read as the reverse complement.
TATTTCAATTATATAAATTAATTTCTGAACTCTATTTGTTAAAATGAAACCCATGGATATGTTTGTTTATATTTTAAAGAATATTTGACAATAACCTTATAAACAATTATATTTTGTAAGTACCACCACGTCTCACGCCTCGGGGGACTTAAATAATCATTGGCCTTTGTTTGATCACTTTATGGCCCTCTATTGTCATGGATCTATTGATCTCTGTTCTGTGCGGAGCAAAGTGCTACACTATTGTGGAAGCCACCTCTATAATCCGTATGAGCCACCTATTGAATCCGTACCTCTGTTCTGATTGTCACTCCTGTGACATCTGTTCTGTTCTGTTAGGTACCGTAGTTATGGTTATTTATTTACATAATCTCAGTTTTGCTACTTAAATGATTATTTGTTCAGACTAAGTTATCTTAAATATTTTAGTTACAAAACTATCTATGGTTATTTTGTGTCTATTATACTCTTGGCATAATATTTCTCACTCTGCCTTGTGGTTATAGCTGTTTACCAATTTTCAAGAAACAATGCAATTCAGAAATAGCTTTTGGAAAGTCTTAGATGCGGAGCTGAGAAATAGACACACACAACACTTTTATGATATTTTTATATGTAAATATCGGCCTTTTGGTCAATAAATTTTGTGATAAAAATAGAAGCTCCAATGATTATTTTGGTACCCTCACTTAAATATTTTTCTGCTCGCGTTTATTAATTTGTTCAAGAATTGGCCGGAGGTAACTTCAGTTACTGGCCATCACGATGCTTAACCCTTGGGTATGGGGAGCGGGTCATGCCATAAATGATGTTTCAGATCAGTTCAGTTGCAGGAAAAGCTGGCCTTTGTCTTGACGTACCACAGTTGTGTTTTTAATCTTGTTTTGCTTGTGCCAAGTGTTTTTTAGGATTTTTGAGTTGTTTTCATTTTGTTTTCCTATTATCGAGTTGTATTTTACATTTTATCCGGTTGTTGGTTGCTATCTGACTTAAGAATGAATGCAAAAGAAGATATTCGTTGTTTTAAGTCTTATGCGAAGTTTCCATGCAAAGGTTGCCCCATTCATCACATTGTGCAAGGAGATCATTCAAAAAAAAAACTTGTCTTTTACAAACTAGCGGGTCCAACCCCGATCATCGTTTTACAAGGCAACAAATAAAAGAAAATCCTTCAAAAAAAAAAAAACGAAAGGGTCTATCTAAAGCTAGTCTTTAACTAGAAAACAAAAAACAAAAAAAAAACAAAAACAAAATCGGCGTCCTCACCAGTAACCCATCCTCGCCCTCTTCCTTCTTGGCTGCGGAAGAGGTGCATCACTGTTATCGCTGGGGCTACTACACTGCAAGTCAACCTTCTCTCCCTCATCCTCGGGGGTCATAGACCAGTCAAAAGACTCTTCAGAAGGTGAGCGCTGCCTCGCTCGGTGTAATAACTCTCACCACTGATTATTGATAAACCACTGATTATTGTTAAACTGAGACTGATTATGATAACTGGTTGAATTAACTGAAATCACTAAACTGATTGATTGATTGTGCTAGTTTGAATGCATATCTATCTGTTAATTGTTAAATTATCTGTTCAAGTTTTATGCTTTAAACTGCAAACTGAAGGCCTTATCGGCGGCCGAATCTGAAATTGATTAGTGATATGTGTTAATCATAATTTATGTGATTTTATGGTGTATTTAATGGAAATGTGATTTGGTATGATTTAATTAGATTAAATAAGGATAAATTGCAATAGTTGGCTTAATTACCAAACTACCACCTAGTGGCCACTTCATATAAAACATATTGAGCCTTTATTTCATAACATTGCATCAGCCTTCTTCTTGCTATAACCGACCAAGAGTGAGAGAGAGTGAGAGAATTGAGTTCAACTTGATGGTTTGCTTGGAAATTGGAAGAATTGTTAGAGAATTTGCCAAATTGAGCTTCTAGTCTTGTGATTGAGGACCTAAGGTAGGATATTCAATCTCTCATTGATATATTTAAGTTAGTTCTTGCATGGTTCATTCTCAATTGAAGAGTTGAGTCTAGAATTGGTTCTATATGTTGAATTGTAGCATATATCATGCATGTATGTTGCCATTCTTGAGTTTTGAAGTTATTGTTCATGAGATTGCTTCATGCATATTCATCTTTTGATCATAGTTCATGATTTTACCATGTTTTGGAAGAAATTGGCTCATTAGAGCATGTAATTGAAGCTTTGAATTGGTTTAAACTCATGCATGTCATGTTTGAGTTACGTTCATGAAAATTGGTTTGAAATTGGATTTAATTGAACTACCTTTGGGCTTTGATTTTACAAATTGATCCTTGAAACATGTTATATTATGAGTTTTGAAGTGTTTTCCAGAAAATTAGCCCAAAAGGATCGAATTTGGTGTTTTAAAACTTGGTTTTGAGCTTGAGGTTCGAATCTGGAATTCCCAGAATTTGGACTTCCGCTCGAGTGGGGTTACTGGTGCTCGAGCGGGAAAATCGTGTTCCCAGTACTTTCATTTGTTTTACAGTCTGCTCGAGCGGGTATTGGGCGCCCAATCGAGCGTAATTTCACACATCCAGTACTTTTTGCATGTTTTACAGTCCGCTCGAGTGGGTAACTCGAGCTTGAGCGGAGTATTTTGTTTGCCTGTCCGCTCGAGCGAGGTAAGTGACACTCGAGCGCGACCTCTGTTTTCTGAAAATATTTTTAAAGTGCATCTTTGCATCCTCATTCCATTCTAGGCATTATTAGGCCTAGTTTAAGGCATCTTAATAAGGATATTGATGTAGAACCGCACCGAGTCAAGATAGTGATTAAGTTGCTATTTTTCCTAACTATATAGCTTAGTGTGTGTTCACTCTGTAACTGTGTAGGGTTGGCATCCGGAGACGCGCTCTAGCCTATCTGTAGCCCAGAACTCTATGAGTAATAATGTTGTAAAGATATGTTCGAAAATGAATATTTTCTGAATGATTAACTGAACTGTTTACTGGTAACTGAATGAATGTTTGTCCTCTATTCTGAACTATATTGTGGCATCTTTAGCAACTACTGTTACTGTTACTGCTACTATTACAGAGATCTCTGTCGGTTCCCATGTTTGGAACCATTGCTGATGGCCATCATTGACTGTTCGGTCTTTCAAGACCTACTGTTTACTGTACTGTTCTGTTAATGGATGTACCACATATGACTGTTATGACTGAATGACTGATACACTGAATCAATTGACTGTTTTCAATACTGAAAGGACATTCATTCTTAACCTCTTTACGCATTATGTTATTCACTGGGCTTTAGCTCGCTGCTCATATATATATGTAGGTGTACAGGCACCGGAACGTTGCTAGAAGCGTCAGGGTAAACTTCAATTTTGTCAAGCCAACCTTTGTGCCTCACTTCGAGGTTCCTGATCTGTTCAAGCTGAGGCTGCTTGGGGAGTTTTAGATTTCCCCTTTTTGTTTATAATCTGTATAGACTGAATGTTACTGTACTGTACTATTCTAGTAGGGATTAAGTCCCTGTCTTGAATGGTTGTATATATCGTACATACTGTTTTGTTTCAGAATGTGAATCTATATGAAAAGTCTTTTTGCATACAGACTGTCACAACTCATTAGACATTGTCTATTTACTGTTTTGGCTTCCGCCATGCCCCTGTACTCTGTATTATTGTTTAACTGTTAAGCAGGCCTTCGGTAATCACGGATTACTGGCTGGTTACGGTGCTAAACCCATAGGGGCATGTTTGGGTCGTGACAGAGTGGTATCAGAGCGATATTTAACCACGAGTTATACCGCACACACGTGTCCAAATGAGCTATAGGATGTCCTAGAAAAGTGATTAGGGCATTACATGAGCATGATAAGTGTGTGTGGCTTAGACATGAATCTAACTGTTAATGTGATAATCTGTCTAAGTATGCAACTGCCTATGTTTATAATTGTTATAACTGCCTATAGTGAGATGGACAACGCAAGAAATGTTGATGAAACTGAATCCTCTGAGGCAAGAATGGAAAGGTTGGAGAGAATGGTGAAACTACTAACTCAGAGACTAGAGCAACAACGGAACCAACAGCCCTCACCTCCTCCAGTACAACCAGAGCCACCTATGAATGATGATATCATAGCTCTGACACAGAAATTTAGTAAGATGAAACCACCATCCTTTTAGGGAGGCCTTGAACCGCTAAAAGCTGAAGCTTGGGTTCTTGAAACAGAAAAATTATTTGAAGTTTTTCCATGTTCTGAAGCACACAAGGTGTTGCTAGCTACCTTCATCTTACGAGAAGAAACTAGAAGGTGGTGGATGTTGATCTATGATACAAATACTGTCATGACCTGGGCTCAATTTAAGGAGTCCTTCTTCGAAAAGTACTTCCCTCAGTATGTTAGGGACAGAAAGGTGACTGAATTTGAACAACTGAAACAAGGTACCATGTCCGTAGGAGAGTATGAAACAAAGTTCATCGAACTTACTAGATATGCATCACACATGGTGGACACCGACTACAAGAAGGCCAGGAAGTTTGACGGTGGCCTCAATGTAAAAATACTGGACAGGATCAATGTACTGAAATTACAAAAATATGTGGATGTTCTTAACCGAGCCATTATGGCCAAAGCAAATATCGAAGCTTTGAAACAGACTGAAACACTCGCAACTAAGTGGCGCGGGAAGAAACGGGGTTTTAAATTCAAGAAAGGCAGAAACAACCCATTGAACAAAAAGTAAAACTCAGGGTCAACCACCAGCTCCAGTCTGGGAAGTGGTTCCATACCACCCTGTTCTGAATGTGGTAAGAAACACAAAGGGGTTTGTTATAAATTATCTGGTGCTTGTTACAGGTGTGGCAAGGTGGGCAACACGGTCAAAGATTGCCCTTCCACTCCTCAAGGCAATAGTAAAGCTGCACCTAGTGCAGCAGCATCAACTGCTCCACCAAAACCCAATCCGAAAGCTATCGGGAAAGAGCCTATGAGGTAAGGCCGAGTGTTCGCACTCGTACCGGGAGACGTACAAAATACCGAGACCGTCATGTCAGGTATCCTCTCAATTTGTGCTCAAAATGCATATGTTTTGATTGATTCGGGGTCTACACATTCATATGTATCGCATGTTTTTTCGCAAAAATTGAATAGACCATTGGAACCCATGAATTACTTGTTAGCTATATCTTCACCTGTTGGGGGATCTATGACTTGTGCTTATATGTACCCTGCATGTGAAATCATTGTTGGAGAGGCACATTTGTATATTGATTTACTGCCATTGAATATAGATCATTTTGATGTGATATTGGGAATAGACCGGTTAACAAAATACCATGCTACCATAGATTATGTAACAAAACAAGTTGTTTTCCGTCGACCTGGACTACCTGAATTTGTGTTTAACGGAGTAGGAGTAGTACCTCCCCCATATCTGATTTCATCTATGAAAGCTTGTAAACTGATTAGAAAGGGGTGTAAAGGGTACCTATGTTCTGTATTGACTGTACCTATTGATGATAATACTGATGTGAACAACATTCCTATAGTCAGAGAATTTCCAGATGTATTCCCAGATGATCTGCCAGGGGATTTGATTGACAGGAAGATTGAGTTCATCGTTGATGTGATTCCGGGTACACATCCAGTATCTAAAGCTCCTTACTGAATGGCTCCGACTGAACTGAAAGAATTGAAAATGCAACTGCAAGAACTGTTAGATAAGAAGTTCATTAGGCCCAGTACTTCACTATGGGGCGCACCTGTCTTATTTGTGAAAAAGAAAGACGGCTCACTGAGACTTTGCATTGACTACCGTGAACTGAACAAGGTAACTGTGAAAAATAAATATCCATTGCCGCGTATTGATGACTTATTTGATCAGTTACAGGGTGCTCAATTGTTCTCTAAGATTGATCTCAGATCCAGATATCACCAGCTGAAAGTTAAACCAGAGGACATTGACAAAACTGCTTTTCGAACGAGGTATGGACATTATGATATGGAAATTACGAATTCCTAGTTATGCCTTTCGGAGTTACCAATGCACCCGCTGCATTTATGGACCTTATGAACAGAATTTTTAAACCATTCCTTGATGACTTTATTGTTGTATTTATAGACGACATTCTGATTTATTCTAAAAGTAGAGAAGAACATGAACATCATTTGAGACTTACCTTACAGACCCTAAGAGAACAGAAATTGTATGCGAAATTGAGTAAATGTGAATTTTGGCTTGATCATGTTATGTTTTTGGGACACGTTATTAGTAGAGATGGCATTTCAGTTGACCCACAGAAAGTTAAAGCCGTGGTAAATTGGCCTAGACCAACAAATGTTACAGAAGTCAGAAGCTTTTTGGGGTTAGCCGGGTATTACAGAAGATTTGTCAAAGACTTCTCCAAAATCGTCTTACCACTGACACAGTTGACTCAGAAGGGGATATCATTTGACTGGACTGACCAAAGAGAATCAGCATTCCAAGAGTAGAAAACTCGACTTGTGACTGCACCGGTTCTTACCCTACCTTCAAGTACGGATGGTTTTACCATTTTTAGTGATGCTTCTCATAAGGGTTTGGGATGTGTTTTAATGCAGAATGGGAGAGTTATTGCCTATGCTTCCCGACAACTGAGACCACATGAAAAGAACTACCCGACCCATGATTTAGAACTTGCTGTAGTAGTGTTTGCACTAAAAATCTGGCGTCACTACCTTTATAGGGCGACATGTGAGGTGTATACAGACCACAAGAGTTTGAAATACTTCTTCACACAGAAAGAACTGAACAAGAGGTAGCGGAGATGGTTAGAACTGATAAAAGACTATGATCTATAGATTTTGTATCATCGGGAAAAGCTAACACCATTGCCGATGCACTGAGTCAGAAATCGATTGGAAACTTAACCTGTTTACTCACCAGACAGAAAGAGTTGCTTTGTGACCTTGAGAAATCTGAAATTGAGATTGTTTTGCGAGAACAAGGTGGAACAATAGCTGCTATTTCTGCTCAACCGGCACTGATTGAAGAAATTAAAGAGAAACAACAATAAGATGACTTCTTGAAGAAGATCATCGAAGAACAAGAATCCAAACCGAGATCGGATTTCAAATTTGAAAGTAATGTGCTGAAATTTCAGGGAAGACTATGTGTACCGAATGATTCTGAACTGAAAAGAAGAGTTCTGCAAGAGGGCCACAATTTAAAATTGTCTATCCATTCAGGGAATACGAAAATGTACCAAGACTTGAAATTGAATTTCGGGTGGCCGGGAATAAAGAAAGAAATTGCTGATTTTGTATCAAAATGTCTTCATTGCCAACAAGTTAAAGCCGAACATCAACGGCCCGCAGCCTTACTGCAACCCTTACCGATACCAGAGTGGAAATGAGAACATATTACCATAGATTTCATCGTTGGTTTACCTCGCTCCCGTAAAGGTATGGATTCAATTTGGGTTATTGTTGATAGACTGACTAAATCTGCTCACTTCTTACTTGTCAAAACGATTTGTAATGCGGACAAATTGGCTATACTCTATATTGATGAGATTGTTAGACTGCATGGAGTGCCTGTGTCTATTGTTTCTGATAGGGACTCGAAGTTTACATTGAGATTCTGGCAAAGTCTGCAAATTGCATTGGGTATTGAACTGAGATTGAGTAGTGCATACCATCCTCAGACAGATGGCCAGTCAGAAAGGACCATCCAGACTCTGGAGGATTTGTTGAGAATGTGTGTTCTTGATTTTCAAGGAAATTGGGAAAGCCATTTACCGTTGGCTAAATTCGTCTATAATAACAGTTTTCATTCAAGTATTGGTATGGCGCCTTTCGAGGCATTGTATGGTAGAAAATGTCGATCTCCGATTTGCTGGGCAGAAGTTGGAGATGGGCCTTTGCTTGGGCCCGAGATTGTATATGAAACGACTGAGAAAGTAAAATTGATACAACAGAGACTAAAAACTGCACAGAGCCGACAAAAACGTTACGCGGATGTCAGAAGGCGGGACAAAGAATACGAAGTAGGTGATCACGTTTTTGTAAAAGTGACACCGATGAAGGGGCAAACTCATTTTGGAGTTAAAGGCAAGCTAGCGTCGAGATATGTCGGACCGTATGAGATTATTGAGAAAATCAATCCGGTGGCGTATCAAGTAGCGCTTCCTCCTAAAATGGAGCATATGCATAACGTGTTTCACATTTCAATGTTGAGGGAATACTTTCGGGATCCCTTCCATGTGATTGAGCCTACCCGTGTAGTGCTAAGTCAAGACTACACCTATGAAGAACGGCCTATTCAGATTGTGAACAGACGGATCAAGAAGTTAAGAAACAAAAAGATTCCGTTAGTGAAAGTTGACTGGTAAAACCATGGTGGCGTGTATGCCACTTGGGAAAGGAAAGATGACATGGCCAAGAGATATCCTGAATTGTTCCCACTGAATCCTGTTTTCTTCCAGAATGAAGGTAATTCAAGTTTGGAGGACTAAACTCTTTTTAAGGAGGGAAGACTGTAATAACCCTCACCACTGATTACTGATAAACCACTGATTATTATTAAAGTGAGACTGATTATGATAACTGATTGAATTAACTGAAATCACTAAACTGATTGATTGATTGTGCTAGTTTGAATGCATATCTATCTGTTGATTGTTAAATAATCTGTTCATGTTTTATGCTTTAAACTGCAAACTGAAGGCCTTATCGGCGGCCGAATCTGAAATTGATTAGTGATATGTGTTAATCATAATTTATGTGATTTTATGGTGTATTTAATTGAAATGTGATTTGGTATGATTTAATTAGATTAAATAAGGATAAATTGCAATAGTTGGCTTAATTACCAAACTACCACCTAGTGGCCACTTCATATAAAACATATTGAGCCTTTATTTCATAACATTGCATCAGCCTTCTTCTTGCTATAGCCGACCAAGAGTGAGAGAGAGAGAGAATTGAGTTCAACTTGATGGTTTGCTTGGAAATTGGAAGAATTGTTAGAGAATTTGCCAAATTGAGCTTCTAGTCTTGTGATTGAGGACCCAAGGTAGGATATTCAACCTCTCATTGATGTATTTAAGTTAGTTCTTGCATGGTTCATTCTCAATTGAAGAGTTGAGTCTAGAATTGGTTCTATATGTTGAATTGTAGCATATATCATGCATGCATGTTGCCATTCTTGAGTTTTGAAGTTATTGTTCATGAGATTGCTTCATGCATGTTCATCCTTTGATCATAGTTCATGATTTTACCATGTTTTGGAAGAAATTGGCTCATTAGAGCATGTAATTGAAACTTTGAATTGGTTTAAACTCATGCATGTCATGTTTGAGTTACGTTCATGAAAATTGGTTTGAAATTGGATTTAATTGAACTACCTTTGGGTTTTGATTTTACAAATTGATCCTTGAAACATGTTATATTATGAGTTTTGAAGTGTTTTCCAGAAAATTAGCCCAAAAGGATCGGATTTGGTGTTTTAAAACTTGGTTTTGAGCATAAGGTTCGAATCTGGAATTCCTAGAATTTGGACTTCCGCTCGAGCGGGGTTACTGGTGCTCGAGCGGGAAAATTGTGTTCCTAGTACTTTCATCTGTTTTACAGTCCGCTCGAGTGGGGTGTTGGATGCTCGAGCGAGGACTTGTGTTACACGATCGAGCGGGTATCGGGCGCCCAATCAAGCGTGACTTTCACATATCCAATACTTTTTGCATGTTTTACAGTCCGCTCGAACGGGTAACTCGCGCTCAAGCGGAGTATTTTGTTTGCTTGTCCGCTCGAGCAGGGTAAGTGACGCTCGAGCAGGACCTCTATTTTCTGAAAATGTTTTTAAAGTGAATCTTTGCATCCTCATTCCATTCTAGGCATTCTTAGGCCTAGTTTAAGGCATCTTAATGAGGATATTGATGTAGAACCGCACCAAGTCAAGATAGGGATTAAGTTGCTATTTTTTCCAACTATGTAGCTTAGTGTGTGTTCACTCTGTGACTGTGTAGGGTTGGCATCCGGAGATGCGCTCTAGCCTATCTATAGCCCAGAACTCTGTGAGTAACAATGTTGTAAAGATATATTCGAAAATGAATATTTTCTGAATGATTAACTGAACTGTTTTCTGAACTGTTTGCTGTTAACTGAATGAATGTTTGTCCTCTATTTTGAACTATATTGTGGCATCCTTAGCAACTACTGTTACTGTTACTGCTACTGTTACAGAGATCTCTGTCAGTTCCCATGTTTCGAACCATTACTGATGGCCATCATTGACTGTTCGGTCTTTCAAGACCTACTGTTTACTGTACTGTTCTGCTAATGGATGTACCACATATGACTGTTATGATTGAATGACTGATACACTAAATCAATTGACTGTTTTCAATACTGAAAGGACATTCATTCTTAACCTCTTTACGCATTATGTTATTCACTGGGCTTTAGCTCACTGCTCATATATATATGTAGGTGTACAGGCACCGGAACGTTGCTAGAAGCGTCAGGGTAAACTCCAATTTTGTCAAGCCAACCTTTGTGCCTCACTTCGAGGTTCCTGATCTGTTCAAGCTGAGGCTGCTTGGGGAGTTTTAGATTTCCCCTTTTTGTTTATAATTTGTATAGACTGAATGTTACTGTACTGTACTGTTCTAGTAGGGATTAAGTCCCTGTCTTGAATGGTTGTATATATCGTACATACTGTTTTGTTTCAGAATGTGAATCTATATGAAAAGTCTTTTTGCATACAGACTGTCACAGCTCATTGGACGTTGTCTATTTACTGTTTTGGCTTTCGCCATGCCCCTGTACTCTGTATTATTGTTTGACTGTTAAGCAGGCCTTCGGTAATCACGGATTACTGGCCAGTTACGGTGCTAAACCCATAGGGGTGGGTTTGGGTCGTGACACTCGGCCCCTCCCTCAATCGGCTCCCCCTCGGCTCCTCATTGGACCCCATCTCCACCTACTAGCTGGAGAAGGTCCTGTAGGCATTGCTGGCGTCAGCTCAAGTTCAAAACAGTACAGGTATCAGTATGGACTAACAAGAGTATAAACAGTATGGCAACAATAGTGAACTATAGGCAGAATGTACCTTAATCCCATGAGTGACTAAGGCGGTCTGCCTCCTCCGTACCATAAGGAGCAATCGGTCGATCGTCCGGAGGAGGTAATCAGCATACTTCCAGGGTATCTACAAAAGGAATAAAATTTGAGAAAGGTGGACAGAAGTAATAGAGAACAATGAACAAAATTGGTAGAAAACAAACCAAGATAAAGTGCAGTGAGTAGAAGCATAAAGAAATGTGTACCTACTTGATGCCATGTGCGAACACTAGCCTGCGGTCCCTCTCCTAGATGTGCTCAAGCAGTATCTGCTCGATCACTTCATCTGGAGGCATATATATGATCTCAGTGGGAATCACAGGAAACCCAAGAATGAGAGCAATGGTAGGGGCACCTCTAGCAGGGGCGTCGCCAGCTGCAGCAGCAGTAACAACAACCTTCGGAATAGTGAGAACCACACCCGAGGTAAGAGGCGCCATCACCCAAGTATGTAAGAAGGTGGTGAAGTCGTCGGGCTTGTGATGTCGATCGCCATCCTCTCCTAACATCAAGAGGTCGATCTAAGGATCGTCCTGAAACTCATCGACTACCTTCATGACTGAAGGAGGAGGATGTGGAATGTCGGGGTTAGCGACGCCTCGTGTCTGACGAATGAACCTCTCTCCCAGGTAGTAAGCCTGGCCAAAGGGGCCTTTGAACAGAATCCGCATGATGGAGGCATGCCATGTAGGGGCATAGGTTGTCCTCGACACCTGGGGAATGCCCGCCCAAGGATGCCGGTCAACCTGTGGTAGTAGACATCATATGTCAAAAATCTAAGCAACATGAGAATGACAATGCGGTATAAAACAATGGTATGAGAATGACCATGTAGTATGAGAAACAGTGCAGTATGCTTACAGTATGTAACAGTTAAAGGTTGATATTTTGTTACTTGATCCGCAGTGATCATGTCAAAGAAGCGGCGAAAATACGGGAAGTCTCGATCTGCGCAGCGGAGGTGCCGCTCAAATTGGGAGTTGTAGTAATGGGAGCGGGGTACTGACAACTCAATCGGCCTCACTGGGACCGGAGCCAAAGAGGTGAAATATGTGTAAACCCAGAGCTGCAAGCAGAAAGACATGGATAAAGTAGATGAGTAGTTATGAACAAAACAGATAAGCAAATGAGTAGATAAACAGGGAATGCAAAGAGAAGATGAGCAGAAAATACAGAATGAACAGAATACACAGAAAATGTAAGTGTGAGGCATACCTCCCAAACCCTCCAGTAGCCATCGAGTGAATCTGCCTTGCGGCGGGAGACGGAGCTCATATAGCAATATAAGGTGGCCAGGCCGACGACACCCCAATTGTACTCTGTCACCTGTGGTAGGTGCACCAGTGCCCCTAGAAGATATAACCCCACGGTATTTTCCTTGTTAGCAAACAGGGTAGTATTGAGGAGATACATGAGGCCGCGGGTGTACTAGGCGACCTCATCTGCAGTAGCGGGTTGGGACTTAGAGAAATGATCATAGAACCAACTATACCTCACCATCCCATAACTGGTGATGTTTAGCATCGCTCCAAGAAGCTGACGTTGTACGGCTCTCCACTGCATCATGTCAGGATCACATGGGATCGGGCCGCCAACCCCAACCCGTAGGCCAGTGAGCATCGAAAAATTGTACAGGGTCAAAGTCAGCTCCCCGATCGATGAGAAGTGGAATGAGTTTGTAGTGTCCCACCACCTCTCTACCACGGCCCCGTACAATAACGACTCGGCCCTCATCTATATGAGCCTTGAGTAGAAGGTCCCAAAGCTAGCTGCATCAACTAGTGCGCGGACTTCTACGGGCAGTCTCTCATACCAACGCCGAGGGCCGGATATGGATCCGTAGTTGCCAATCCTCCTGGCTATCACCTGTAAATAGGAAATATATGGCATTAACTAGTGGTCTACTTGTGAGATTCAACCATACATCCAAATAAAGGAAACTTGCTTACCGTGGAGGCATCGGCAAACAAGTGCTCTGTGGGCTCTCGCAGTAAGATGTCCTCGTCTATCCCGGGGATGAGGCCCTTGAATCTCAAAATATCGCTTGGGGGCAAAGCATGTGTTCGTGGTCGGTAGGTGGCCCCATCAAATGGCCTGTCAATGAGGGGAGGCAACGCAGAAGCATCCTCCGCCTCCATGTCTACACCTAAGGCAGCCCCAATACCAATGGCGGGGTCAATTGGGAACTTCATCACTAGCCATGGAGAAAAGTGGAGGAAATGGAGAAAAAGTGAGGGAATGAGTGAAAATAGGTGAAAATCCCAAATTTCAAACCCTAGGAGAGAGAAAGTGAGGAAAGTTTTGAAAAATCAAAGGGGAATAAAAGGAAAGTGTTGGAAATATGAGAAAAACCAAAGGGAAACCCCAAAAATCCACCAAATTCAATTTTGTTCGGTTCAAAGTATAGAGGAGTGGAAGGGTTTCAAAGAAAAAATGGCGAAGGTTGTTCGGTACTTCAAGGAAAGGGGAAATCTAGAGAGAAGGGGGAGCGAATTTCGGATGAGAGGATGTTAGGAATAAGGGTTTGAGTTTGTTTAAACAAACAAATCACGCAGAGTGCCCAAAACTGCCCCTGCCGCTATCGAAGCCCGACCGATTGTCACGATGCCCGGCCGTGCTTCATTGAGGTCCAGCCGGCTCTCAGTGTAAACCCAGTTTAGTTTTTTTTTTCTTGTATTATGGAGTTAAAAACAAAGAAAAAAAGAGAGAGAAAAAGAAAAACAATGAAAGGAAAAAAAAAAGCGAAGGAAAAAAACAAAAAAAAAAAAAAGAAAAACAAAGAAGAAAAGCAAGCCAAAAAAAAAAAAAAAAAAAACACAACAAAGGAACAAAGGAAAAAGTTCATTTTATTCTATTTTGTTTTATTGTGTAAATAAATAATTTGATTTACTTGGTCTGATTTACTTGGTTTAATTTGTTTAAACTCATTTGTTTAACTAATAGTTTACACTCGTAAGTTGATTGGTTTTGTTTCGAAACTTTTGATTTGTTTTAAATTGTTCCATTAGCTTATAAATTGTTTTGCCTGAATCGTAGCTCATTCTGTTATTTCGTAAATAGATGATATTGTATGTACAGTTCATTCAGAGGAGTTTTAGATAAAATCATTCGTGCCATAGTAAAATCATCATCCTTTTTACCATCAAATTGGCTTTCTCTTTACTACATCGTTTTAATTGTTTTGATTTTACGTATCTCTGTGTAGAATCCATGTTTCTAATTCACAGTTATGCGATTTGCTTGTTCTTTTATCCATCCAACCTTTCCTCCTATCGCATGCAACGCATTAGGATTGTACCTTCGGTTAAAAATATTTGGGCGTGTCCCGGTGTTCACACCAGCCTTTCCTTCTACCACGTGCAATGCGTTAGGATTGTACCTTCGATTAAAAACATTTAGGCGTGTCCCGGTGTTCACACCAACCTTTCATCCTCTCGCGTGTGACATGTTAGGATTGTTTACCTTCGTTAAAAACGGTAGGTGCGCCTGTTCATTCATACCACATTTTCTTCTCTCGCATGTGATGTGTGAGGATTGTACATTTGGTTAAAAACATCAGGTGTGCCTGTTTGTTCACACCACCTTTCCTCCTCTTGTGTACAACACATTAGGATTGTACCTTCGATTAAAAACGACAGGTGCGCATGTTCGTTCACACCACCTTTCCTCCTCTCGCATGTGACGCGTGAGAATTGTTTACCTCGGTTAAAAACATCAGGTGTGCCTGTTTGTTCACACCACTCTTCTTTCTATTGCGTGAGACGCGTTAGGATCTCGTTTGTGACCTAGGGTGCTCTTGATGGTTACGTCGCCCTTCCCCCTTCCTACGCGAGGTGTAGTTAGGTCTGCATTTTCTTACATCCTTTACATGAGATGTAGATTGGTTTGTGCTTTCTTTGTCCTTTTCATGGGAGACGTGCCTGTTTATTCACTTCATTCCGTGTGAAACACGGCGAGGTTTATTTTGATTTGATTTGCGTTTTCATTCAAACGTTGCATTCTTGTTTAGATTGTAGCGTTGTTTCATTGCTTCATTTACATTATGTTTCATTGTATTGTTTCATTGCATGATCATAAGTTATTCACTGCATTCTATTTGCGCTTTGCCCTCGAGTTCAATCTTTGCCTTTATGTCTTGATTTCTTGTCAAATGGGTCATCTCTGGGCTTTGACATTCACTCACGTCACGTTATAACATCGAGCTCTGTCAAAGAGGGGCAACTGTGGACACCCCATTTTCAACTGCCCGCAAGGCTCGAGTGCTTTGTCCAGTACACTCGATGATGAAAGTAGTGTTGTGTGTAGTTCGAAGTGTCAACGAAGAGGCCATGTTTAAAGCTCTAAAACAATACCAAACCTCTCATATTTCCACTGATTATACCCGAGAAATTCATTTTTACACATTGTGCCACCCTATGCTGAGGCTGAAACAAAAAAACAGGGGAACACATTGAGGCCCGGCTGTGCCTCATTGAGGGCCGGCCGTGCCTTAACAGCGAGAAACACTGTTCTGGGCGGAAGCTGCTAGTTGTCCATTTTTGAAAATATTTATTACCCCTCTTGCTCAAATTCTATAAAAACGACCATATATCTCTGTTTTGAGGGTTCAAGAATTTCTAAAAAGCCTCTACACCACCTTGAGAGCTTCTTCTTCTCCTTCTTCTTGTGCAAGCAACACTTTAAGCAAACCTATCACCTTGAACCTATATCCATACACCATATACACCTTCACACCTTAGCCTAAGAACCTTGGTTGAGCCTTGAACACTATAATTCAAGCTTGAGAGTGTGGTGAGACTTAGTTTGATTCATAAGCAAAAGCTCACTTCTTTGAGAGATATAAGCTTGTCATCCTCTCTTTTACTTCTTGTTCTTTCATTTACAATCTAGTTCTTGTAGTTTTATGTTTTTTTGATTCTATTCCAAGTGTTTGAGTTTGGGTTTGGAGAGCTACCAAAAGGGTAAAGAGAGTTTACACTCTTTCTACACCTTTACCAATAGCTCAAACCCTTACTTTTACACTCTTTTTCTTTGTTCCCTAAACTGATTTTCAGAGTTAAAAAAAGGGCTAAAAATCATGCTTTGAGGTTTCAAAAGTGGAGGGGTTAGTCACCCTTCCTTGTTCTTGCTTACTAGTCTTGTTTTCTCTCTTTGTTGATTAGCTTTTTTAGGTTCTTTTCATGCATTCTAAGCCACTTATTTTTATTTTTATTTTTATTTTATCTCGAAGGCTATTTTGGGGCTGTTTTAGATTGTTTAAATCGTTCATGCTTTGATTAGCTTGGTTGTTGTCTCATGAGTTTGCCTCCATAGCTTGTTGTATATTGTTCTTAGCTTTTCTTTAACTCATTTCCATGTTTAAAGAACCTCATTTTAATAACAAATTTTCTATTCATCTCTTTCATTTGAGAGTTCTTTCAATCGGTTGACGGTTATTCAAAACGTGAACTAGCGATTTATGCTTAATGGCTTAATCTCTACGGAGGTTCATTGCCAACAGTGTAGTCTCTTTTTCATGTTGAGAATCACCTCCCGTTTGACATATTTCTCACTTAGTGGACGTAATCTCTAGTGGATGTAACAATCATCTTGGACTTAATGGATTAAGGGATGGTAAAGGCTAATGAATTTGGCTTAACATGAATCAACCCACATAAAGAAAATGAGTTATATTGCTTGGGATTCGGCTGGACGTTATGCCGAATCCTTTGTGTCAAGGGTTGCCTTACATCAATCCATGATGTTTTGATGAAGCTTGAAGTGCCTCTACCTCCCTCTTTGAGTTAACTCTATGATAGGAGAGAGGGGTGGCTGTTGTTCATTGCATTTATTGATTTTTGTCCAAATTGTACTCGAAATCATCAAGTAATCAACTTGCTCATTGATGATTTTGAAAATGATTCCAACCTTCTCTCGAGGCTTTCCCATGACAAAGAAGTGTGAGAAGGACAAATAGAGTTCAGAATACTCTGTTAGCACTGTTTTCACTTTAGAGCACAAAACAAAATTTTGCATGAAATTGAGGCACAGCTGGCCTTCTTTAGGCTCGACCGAGCTTTTTTGAGGGCCGGCCAGTCATCAATGTTTGGTCAGCAGTGTATTTTTCAGAAAATAGAGAGTAGTGGCTAAAGGTGAAACAGAGCAAGCTTAGGTAGACAGAGCTGTTCTTGGACATTGTGCATGCAACCCTTGTGCATCTTTGCTTACATCATAATCATTGTTGTAATTAATTAATTAATTAATTTATTATTGTTGTTATAATTAGTCTTGTTAATTATTGGTGTTGTAATTATTATTATTATTATTATTATTATTATTATGTATTTGGAATTGTTATAGCTAATTAAATTAGATAGTTAGTTTACTTATCATGGTTACCCTTGTTGTAATAGAATAGTTAGCTAGTTAATTCTTTGCTTATTTATTCATTTGGTTTTGTAATAATTCGTTTAATTTAGACTTTCGAACTTTGATTCGCACCCTCTTGTACAAGGGCCAATTATGTAATAAGTTGCATGTCTTCTAACCTCACTTCTTTCTCCTTTTTACTTATTTGTTTACAATGGTTAGTATAAGAATATCATTTTTCAAATTAGCATTCTTATGCTTTGCATCTATTGTCTTGCATGCATCAAGGCTCGAGTCATCATAGTAACCCAATATCAAAGTTCAAATTCATTACTTAAATACGTGCTTCATCGCATGTCTTGAATGAAATCATATGCCATGCTCATAGCCGAGCCTATAAAAATACATAATGTGTGCGTTGCATTAGTCATATTACATTAATTAGGAACATGCATATTTTTCTAATAATTTTGCTCTGTTTTGGCTCGAAGTACTAGGTGAGCAGTTTTTATGTTTTAGCATCTTGCAACCAATGTTTGTGTACTATGTCCAAGCATACTTCCATGAGCCTGATTGCTTAAATGATATAACTGTTTGAATGCCTGTGGATGAAGGCTAGGTTCTTGAATTAGGATAGTTTGATTAAATGTCCATTTTAAGCCCACTTTTTTTTAAGTGACAAATTCACAAAACAATTTCAAATAAAACACGAAATCAAATGCTCTAATTCTTGTAAATTAGTCTATATTTGTGCGTGCGCCACATAGTAAAAAAAAAAAAGCTAATAAATCGAAACAAGAGCATATAATGTAAATAAAAATCACATCATGATTAGTAGAGGCCGATCTTTGATCGGGAAAGTGGGGTGCTTAATTCATGACCTTCCCCTTTCATACCTAAGTTCCCGAGCCAAGACACTTTGGTGATGACGGACTAATGACCTTTAGCATGAGTCTTGGGTTTCCTAAATTTTCCAAAAATATTTAGGTGGTGACTCTGAAATCTGGCAAAGTAATCCATTTTTGGCATTTGATTCAAACATTGATTTTTCAAAAGATTTGTTAGATTTGGACTCTTGGGTGTTATCTATTTCACATTGCACTTGTGAGATCAGATTTAAAACCATGGGAGTCTGAACTGTGGGGTTATCCGTCTTCTGAAAGGAGCACTATGGTTATGTGGTTTGATAATACTCTCCTGATCCAAGAAGATGACTTTGAGCCTCGCGGTGATACCTGAAATAAGAATGAATACTCCGGTCGGGGGTGCCAGAATCAGCACTCCGACTGGTAAGTCAGTATACTCTCAAGTTTTCTTCTATTACAAGTTGTTAGCTTTTTCTCACATACCTTCTTTCTAGCTGATGCTCCTCTTTTTATAATACTCTTCTGGGGCTCACTTTCTCATTTATAAAAACCCATCCCTCACAGTCGGGCCCTCAGTTACGCCGTATGATCTATGGCCTTCTCAGCCATAAAGGTAGGCTTATTTGGCTGAGGCGAACCACCACTCAGTTCATTAACCCTTAAGGGTTGACTTACATACGGCTCCACTAAATTGCGTCTTTTTATATTTGGCCACCACAATTGCCCCCCCAAACATCCGAGTTAGATTATGATGATCGACATGTTTGGTTGGTGATTTTTGGCTTTCAAGTCGAACAAACCGTTGAAAGTCGAAAACACGACGGTTACACTCTTTTTGGTACTGATTTGTCAGAACAGGCGCCATATCGCCATCATTTTAACTTCCCGCCCCTTCGCATTTGGCAATCATTTAATGTTTGATTTGAAAACTATCCTTCCGTATATTTTTAGCTCGAGAGACTTGTGACTTCCTCTAGTATCCTTTTCGTCGACCTTCTCTGCAACCATTGTGATTTCGCTTTCTACTGTTCATCTTCTACTTCAAAATGTAAGTTCCCCTTTCTTTTTTCATTCAGTTCTCATTCTAGTCCCTTGCTTGTTTTGTTTTTATTTAGTATACATTTGGTTCATATTCCGTCTTTGATGACGAGACATTTGAAAGCCCTTCTCTCAGAGGAACAAGTCTCAACCTTCCATCATCATTTTTCAATTCCAGACGACATACACTTGTCTCTTGTTGCAGACAGTGTGTTGGATATGGAAGGGCTGATACAAACACTATTTTTTGCCCTCTTTTGTCCATCGCGTAGGGTGGAGTCTGATTTCCTCTCTATCCCTTTCTTAGGTTGGTCCTACGTTATTGGGGTCTTATGCCCTCCCAATCTAACATAAACTTCTACTGCATAATCATGCGAATAGTAGAGTTGAATAAACGGTTAGGACTTAACCTAGTAATCTCAACTATTCGGCACTGTTACGTCATGGCGAAGTTGTCCGGTCGGCAGGGCCGCTGCTTCCTGAGAGATAAAGACATAGATCATCACTTGGTGACCATGCTTGCCAGCTCTAGAAAGAGGGTTGATGATTTCACAGTCGTCGTCCAAGGCAATTGGGAATTCAGTGAAGGAGAAAATCGCCAAGACCCAGTGCCGAGGAAAAAAGGGGAGCCAGGTGGCCGACTAGATTCTTATGATACTATTTCTATAAACTGTGAATTCGGTATAAATTTTGTATTGATCTATTCTTGTCATGCAGGTAATGATTTAAAAAGGGCGTTGACATCAGCAGACGAAGTCGTTCTTACGCAAGTGAAGGCTACTCTTAACTACAAAGGTCGCGCTAACTTTCAAGGGCAAGGGCACGCAGCCCAAGTTCTGTTAAGGTACGACCCCACCTACGCCACCTTCTCGGCTTTTGACTATATCCCCGTTCCGAGAGGTGAACAACATTTGACTGCACTTATATTCCCTAGTTTCAAAAGCCTAGGGGATATTGGTGTTGATGGTTCCGACGCTGATGAACAAATCCCCGAAGACGTGCAGTCTGATGATCGTGCAGAAAACCAAGAATTGAACTCATAAATTGAATTGGCTTTGGAGTGCATCAGCCCTGATGATCAAGCCGACCAACCATTCACTTCTAGCCGAGCGGACTTCTCAGCTCCAGACGAGGACATTTTCACCAGTTTAGAGAATCTTCCTGGGGCCGAGTTCGAAGCTAAAGAGATGGAAGGAGAATCCCTCCCTCAATTTGTTAGAAGGCATAATGCCGAGAAAATGGCGCCAGGAGGCAAGTCGGTGATTCTAGGAGCCAGATCACTCCAACACGCCAAGTTCCTAGAGAAGAAACAACCCCTAAAATGAGAGTGGCCAAATATGTTTTAGAGGAGCACCAGGAAATCGTGGAAATCAATCCTCAGGGCAGAAACAGCCTGCCGAAATTGTCCCCGATCTAACAAAAGCGTCGGTAGACAAACGGCCAAGAATGGAGATGCCGTCTACCACTAATGAGGTATCTGAGCCATTTGTCATCCAACCACGAATGAAGAATGCGCCGGTTCTCGCCAGTGGGTCGACCATCAAAGATCCTGTCATGGCCTTAAGTGTGGCTTCGGCTTTCTTTCTGCCAGCTGATAGGGCCACTTTTCGCACCGAACCGGATGTCATCTCTATTATTCAGGCAGCACAGTCGACCATATTGGTAAGTTTCAACCCCTTGGATCGTATAAACTATTTTTAGTGCCGACTAATAAGTCTTGGCTTTATTGTTTTTGTCAGGCAGCGGGGAGGATTGCCGAGATCGGCCGTAGTCACTACGACACTGTGAAGCGACTCAGCATCCTTGAGGGCCAGCTTGAAATTGAGAAGGGAAAGGCCGTGGCTGCAATTGTCGATTTGGCTATAGTAACAGCTAAATCCGAGTCTGAAACCGTGCAAGTGGAGGAAGAAAAAGCGAGGGCCGTTGTTGTGCAGGATGAAGCTCAACAAGCCAACCAGTTACATAGGGATGCTGAAGAGCGAGCGAACTTGCTGGACGACTCCCTTTAATCGGCACAAGAAGAAGTTGAAAAACTGAAGTCCGACCTTGAAGAGGAGAAGAAGGCGAGGGAGCTTGCCGAGGCAAAGGCCATTAAAGCTTTTGATGCCAGAGAGCTTAAGGCTAAGGAACTATACAGTGATGAAGCCTTAAAGTTTGAGAATCGAGGGTTCAAACATGGATGGCTCAAAGCTTTAGCAGCCGCCAAGGTGACTCTTGAGCAGCCGATTCCCTTCGAACAGCTTGAAGTCGAACTATTGGAGTCAGACCCAGAGGATTTAGACTTTTGATAAGCCATCGTTGTAAGAAATATATTTTCTTTTCGTTAGTTTGTTTTGTTTCGATTTATTAGATAAGTTAGGTTTTGTAATAAATCCATTTGTATGTATAAAATGTCGAATGTATGTGTGCATTTTATAAATGAAAATGTCCATTTTGTTTATCTGAAAATGTCCATTTTGTTTATCAATTTGTTTGAGGAAAGTCCTTTTACAAGAATTCGAATAGAGTAATAGATCCCCAATTCGGGCACTATTATGAATTCGGCAAAACAGTTTAATATCTGAATAGATTAACAAATCTACCCTTGCCCCATTTAACTAGAGCATAACAGCCAAATACAATGACCAAGTAGGTTCATAGGGTCAAGTGGGGCACTGTTCTAAATTCGGCAAAACTGTTTAATAGCCGAGTAAATTAATAAATCTGCCCTTACCCCATTTGACCACTGAGTATAACGGCCGAATACAATGACCAGGCAGGTTCATGCGGTCAAGTGGGGCACTATTCTAAATTATGTAATAGCCGAATAGATTAATAAATTTTCCCTTGCCTCATTTGACCACTGAGTATAACGACAGAATACAATGACCAAGTAGGTTCATAGGGTCAAGTAGGGCACTGTTCTAAATTCAAGAAAACTGTTTAATAGCCAAATAGATTAATAAATGTGCCCTTGCCCCATTTGACCACTGAGCATAACAGCCGAATACGGAGGGGGCGGCGTCTATAGGCGCTTCGTAATTGATGTACCTGCAATTAATAAGCAGGGTAGCCAGGCGCGTGGGTGGCCTATGACCCCTTTAAATAGACACAATGCCAACCTAGATGAGTGTGAAAGGGAAAAAGACATTGTGTCAACGTGAATTATCTCATATGTCTAGCAGAGTTTTCTTTAACAGTGGAGGTAAGTGAAAAACATTAGCTGAACTGGAAGGAGATATAAATCACGGAGCTAGTGGCGAGACCATCCGAACATGTGATATGGCATTGGAGGAACGAGAGAGACGTTGGTCCCCCCGTCGTTGAAGTAGGTCCCCAAGAGGGGGTGAGGTAGAAAAATCGCCAAGGAGGGAGGTAATAGTGAGGGACCTCAAGGATTGGAAGTGTACATGTCTCAACATGAAACGAACCGACTAAGGAACCACGACTGCTAAATTTTGCGGTGTTTGTGGGAAACAGACCATTGACCGAAGCGGATTCAATTATCCGTGATCCAAATGTGGCAGTAGAGTTTACTTGGCAAATTTTTCCACTCGAGGTGCAACAATCGATGATTGGACGAGGCGATTATGAAATTTTCAGAGAGGGCATTCATGGGGCAATCAGGGGATTATACAATACCTTGACTCGGTCTGGATGCACACATTCCAAAATATGGCCCAGAAAGAGATTTTTTGTAAACCTTTCCCTGGGGATCCAAATAATATCGTAAAGCTTTATTTCGTAGCTTATGTGCTTCTTTCTTGTCAGTTGGCAGCTGCTCTGAGGAAAGGAATGCGACGATAGGATTCATCCAACTTGGGCCTACATCAATGGTGTTAACCTGAACAGGTTCGAGACGATTGATACTCAGTTCTGGGATAAATCCCACTTTAATTGTTCGTTTGATTTTCGAGTTAACCACAGAAGCCAAACAGGCAAGGACATCCACATGCGTGTTCTAATCTCGGGTTATCTGATTCAGTTCATGATGGTCGAACTTCGTGAGCAAAGAATTCACCATTTTCGTGTACACTGCCATTCGGTCATTTCTAGCCGCATATTCCCCCTTCAACTAGTTGATGACTAGTTTTGAGTCGTAGAAAACTTGTAATCACTTGGCGCCCAGATGAAGCGCATTACGGAGGCCGATTAGCAATGCTTCATATTCGGCCTCATTATTCGACGCTTCAAAACCCAATTTAACTGCCTGCTTAATTATTGCCCCTTTGGGAGTCATGATTATTACGTCGGCCCCGCTGCCATGCTAGTCAGACGATCCATCACAATACATCTGTCAAATATCTCCAACGTCCATTTTCTAGTCTGGTTGAGGCTGGCGGGCGAGTTAGTCGAACTTGAAGTCGGCATGGCACCTTGTAAACTCGGCTACAAAGTCAGCCAACACTTGCCCCTTAATAGCCGTTCTGTGCAGAAATTGGAGATCATATTGGCCTAATTCTAACGCCTATTTAGAAACTCGCCCTGATGCTTCCGCACTACGGAGCGCTACTCGAAGAGGAAATCCGTTAATATCCCTATAGTATGAGCCTGGAAGTAGTGCATCAGCTTTCTGGCAGTGACCATAAGAGCCAAAATAAGCTTTTCCAGCAGCAGGTATCATGTTTCGGCATTAACCATCACTTTGCTTACATAGTAGATTGGTTGTTGCTCCCCAAGCTCCTCTTTCAATAACACGGCGCTGACCATCCTATCGGATACTACAAGACACAAGATAAGCGGTTCACCTGGTGATGGGGTTGCCAAAAGTGGCACAGAATGAAGATATGTCTTCAACCCATCTAGTGCGGCCTAGCACTCAGAGGTCTACTGAAATGCTTTTCCTTGCCAAGTGTGTGAAAAAACGGTCGGCAACAGTCTGAGGAACGGCTGATGAACATATTGAGGGCGGCCGCCATTCCCATTAGCTTCTTAACATCTTTGGCCGACTAAGGTGAGCCGAGTTCCGTTATGACCGTAATCTGTCTCGGGTTGGCCTCTATTCCGCGATGGTTCCCGATATAGCCTTGGAACTTTCCAGATCCGATGCCAAATGCACATTTCGAGGCATTGAGCTTCATTTTGTACTGTCAAAGAATGCCGAAAGTTGTGGCTAGGTCGGCTAGATGAGCATGCTTTTCCTTGGATTTTACCACCATATCGTCGATGTAAACTTCCATGGTGCGGCCGAGTTATTCTTTAAATATAGTGGTCACCAACCTCTGGTACGTTGTCCCCGCATTCTTCAGTCCAAACGGCATGACCTTATAGCAATAAGTTCCTCGAGGGGTGAGGAATGCAATCTTTTCCTGGTCCTCTAGATACATGACAATTTGGTGATAACCCTTGTAAGCATCCAAAAAGTTCATGTGTTGGTGGTGCGCAATTGCGTCCACCAGTTGATCGATTCGGGGAAGAGGAAAGCAATCCTTGGGGCAAGCCCTGTTCAAATCCGTAAAGTCCACACAAACGCCCCAAAACCCATTTTTCTTCTTTACAACCACGGTATTGGACAGCCAAGTGGGATAAGTAACTTCACGAATTGCCCCGGCGTCCAGTAGCGTATCGACTTCATCAACAACAGCCGAAGTATGCTTCACAGCCCACCGTCGACTCTTTTGGATAGTCGGTTTAAATTTTGGGTCGATGTTCAGGTGATGTTGGGCCACGCTTGGATCCACCCCTGGCATCTTATAGGGTGTCCAGGCAAATACGTCGATGTTGCCGAGTAAGAAGGCGACGAGCTCTTGTCGCTCAGATGCATCCAAAGAAGTGCTGATCACAAAAAACTTTTCAGGCTCCCTATTGATTCCGACCCGATTGAGATCCCTGGTTGCCTTATCGTTGGGGGTTTTTCCAACATCCTCGAGGCTTTCTCGGTCTGGGACTTCAACTAAATTCACTTTCAGCTCCTTCGGCTTCTTTGCCGAAGTAGTGAGATAACATGCCTTCACGGACCTTTGAGAGCCTCGTATTTGCTTGATGTCGTGTTGTGTTAAAGCAGAATAACTGATGGTCGGTACTTGGTACAGCCTGCATTACGTGTAACCAGGTTCTTCCCATGATGAGATTGTATGGCGACGGACGCTTGACGACCAAAAACTCCACGTCGACCGACCTGGTTCTTACACGTACTGACACAATGATCTTTCCTAAAAGATACTCGGGGTTCGTATTGAAGCCGAACAGAGAATACTCGGCCGGTAACAAGTCTGATTCGGTAAAACCAAGTTTGAGAAATGTCTTGTAATACATGATCTCTGAGGTGCTTCCCTGATCAATCAAAACATACTCGACGACGAATCTACTGATGCACAATTCAATGACAAGGGCATCGTTATAGAGGAACGTGACCCCTTCGAGATCAATGTCGTCGAAACTGATTTGTCCGGTTTCATGAGGCCGTTTGGCTAGCGTGAATGACTTAGATGGGCTAGGTTGTATCTGAATCATATGCACCTGAGTTGGGGGTAAAAGACTATATATCATGTGAACCACACCAGGCGGAGGCGAGTTCGACCGTAGGGCTACCGTGTTTGGTGGCTTACCCTTGCGGATGTGCTGTACCAGTCGACTGTCTTGCACCAACTCTGCGAGATGGTCCTTTGATGCATAATAACTGTCAGTGTTGTGGTCATGGTCCTTGTGATATTCATACCGTCTATCTCTGCGTCTGGTGTCAGGAGGTCTATTCATCTTGGACGACCATTTAAAGAATGGTACCTGTTGGATTTTGGATAGGATCTTACTGATTGGCTCTGCTAACTCCGTGTATTTTTTGTCTGATCGTTTGGGGCACCTGCCATCCACTTGATATTGCTCGTTCGAATGGCGTGAACATTGTTCGCTCGATCGGTGCAATTCCCGCCGATGGTCTCGCTTTGTTCAGCCCGTGGTTTAAGGCGCCTTGGTGGAACGATGCTTGTCGGCTGAATCACGCTAGATGAAGCTAATTTGAAAATTTTCTGTCCAGCCTTAATGCGGAGGGCATCATCTTCCACCTTGCAATACTTCTCAACTTTCTTCATTAACACCCAGACTGTTTTGGGGGGCCATCTGGTCAATGAGCTTCTAAGAGGGCTATCTGGGTGCAACCCCATTTTAAAGGCAGTGATAGCCATAGAATCATTGCAAGCATCGTCCACTAAGTTGAAACATTCCTAGTATCGCGCCGAATACTCATGGAGGGTTTCTTCTGGTTTAATTTGCATTGCCCGGAGGGAGTTGGCCTGCTTTGGCTGGACCTCGTTTGTGATGAATCTTGCCCTGAAGGATTTTTGAAGCTGGTGAAAACCTTTAACAAAGGCTGGCTCCAGTTTATAATACCATCTGACGACCAATGGTTCCAGGCTGCTCGGAAACATTCAGCACATGAGTGCTTCATCATCAGCATGCAACGTCATCGCTTGTTTGTAATGATGAATGTGATCCATAGGGTCTGATTTGTTTTGAACTTCTTAGGCAATGTAGCCCTCGCAATGCATCGTACAAAAGGATCATGTTTATCCTCATCTTCCGAACCATCGTCTCATTTTCCTCATCGGCGCCGCACATGTAGGCTTCCCTCGGATGAGCTGGATTTGTCGACTCGTCCCTTCTTCCTAGGTTCCTGAGATGATGAATCGGAAGATGTACTGCTAATGTCGTGTTTCCAACGCCGATGCCGTCGATCATCCTTCGCCTTCTTTGGTGATCGTCCCCTGTCGTGACGCGGTGCAGTTTGTTGGGATTTGCCTAACTCAATGCCAACTCCTTTTGTAGGTGTTCGTTCTCAGCCGCCAAGTCTTCCAAACATTGTTCGCTTCATGTTGCTTGATCTACGATCGTCTGCATGGTTTCCTGCATTGAGGTTGTAGGCGACGTTTGGGCCACTGGGTCAAAGTTTAAGGCCCTTCGAGCAGTGATGTTTTTCGGACCAAGCATAGTTTTTGGTGTAACGTCATCTCTCAGCGTATCGTCGTCAACAACGAACGGAGGATTGTTTGCTACGTCTGCCATGATTGTGTTTGAGTTTCCCACAGACGGCGATAATTGTGGTTACATGGTTTGATAATACTCTCCTGATCTAAGCAGATGACTTTGAGCCTTTTAGTGATACCTGAAATAAAAATGAACACTCCGGTCAGGGGTGTTGGAATCAGCACTCCGACGAGCAAGTTAGTAAACTCTCAAGTTTTTTTCTATTACAAGTTATTATCTTTTTCTTACATACCTTCCTTCTGGCTGATGCTCCTCATTTTATAATACTCTTTTGGGGCCCATTTTCTCATTTATAGAAACCCTGCCCTCACAGCAGGGCCTTTAGTTACGCCGTATGATCTACGGCCTACTCGGCCATAAAGATAGGCTTATTCGGCCGAGGCAAACCACCACTCAGTTCATCAACCCTTAAGAGCCGACTTAAATACGGCACCACTAAATTGCGGCTTTTTATATTCAGCCACCACAAGCACGAAAAGTCAAGCCACAGTCGCCTGACCAGCACGTCATCCAAGGCGTTTCATTATGTTTTGCCATCTTTTTGCATTTTAACAAAATCTCTCTCTCTCTCTATCTCTCTCTTTCTCTGTCTTTTCATTTCGCATTCTTGCACTCTCTCTCAAAGTTTTCTTTGTCTATGAAATTTCCCTCAAACCTCCATTGCTGTCCTTTCGAGCTTTCTGCGATCACCTAACTATTACTTCTGGCGAGCCTTTTACCGTTGGGTTCCAGTCAATATCATCATTGGACTCCGATGAACTTCTTTCCATCTTTATTCAGTAAGTTCATGATTTCTTCTCCTGTAATTTCAGTCTCTATTTTCATGTTCTACTCACCGTGAATCATTTGTTGTTCCTTGAATCTATGTTGTACTTTGAATTTGATCGCTAGAACGTCAATCGCCTTTGTTTGTTGTGTTCTTTGCACACTGCTTTGCATTCATTCACCCAATGCTCACTAATTTTGCTTACGCTTGGTGTGCACATATGTTTTCTTGTTTTTTGCCTCATTCTTGATTTCTGAATTAAGATTCTTCCCTGGTTTTCTTGCTCTGTTTCCAAATTTCTGCCTTCGAATCTTTGTTCATTTGCGTAGATCATAGGTTTGGGATTTGCCTAGAAACCAAATACCTAGCAAAAACTTAAACAAACTCCCCTTAGATCTGCAAAAACCCTAGCTCCAGTGCTTGTTTAGGGTTTAGCCGAGGTCTTTAAACTCATACCAACCATTCTTTTATGAAATCTTGCACCAATCTTCAGTAAGCCGACATCATGGGTATGTTTAGATGGAAGGTAGACACCCAAGAAAAACTTGAGCATTTTAGGCAGGAGTTCTCTATCCCAGCCGATATCCATTTGAGGTTAGCTGGAAAGGAAGACTTTATCATACCTGATAGAGACTCCATGCCCTTTCCCGTTGTTGCATTCATTAAGTGTGGACTTCGGTTTCCCTAGACACTCTCTTTCGAGAAATCCTTCACTATTACAAACTTAACCCCATGCAACTTGCCATAAACTCATATAGGGTTATCAAGGCATAATCTAACTAGCACACCGAGAAAAGGCTAGGATCACATTTGCTGACATCCAATTCTGTTATACCATATGCGGCCTCAAGTCTAAAAAAGGCTACATATATTACCTTAAGCCCAGATCCACTGCCTTCAAACTAATAGCCGACCTCCCAGACTCCAACAAGGGTGCTGGAGATGATTACTTCATCGTCTCGGGCAACTGGGAGTTTGCGTCTGATGACGATCTTCATCTTTATCCTCTGCGCTGAATAGTTTTTAAAGAGGGTAATGGTAAGAACGGAGTCATCCCATAACTCTCCCTGTTTAATATTCGACAACTCATCTGTTGACACTAATGTTTGCTTCTTTGTTTTTGCAGCTCTTCCCCAGCCACCAAAGGAATTTCGACAGTCTTACGCCCCAAGCCACAGCTTAAAGAAGCTTCTAGATCTTGCAGTCCAGAAACGCAAAGCCCCCCTTCTGCTGAACTACATAACTACATACAAGTCGGCTCTGCCCGACGTCCCTAGAAGAAGCCGAACTCCACCATCTGCCTCAACCCCTTCAGTCACCTCTTTACCAAGGGCTGACCAGGTTTCTTCTTTAGATCCAGTAGAACTACCATCTACATCTGCCCCCTAGTTGATTCACACTCCCAATGCCGACGCCGATGTTGACGTTGTGCTCCACAAAATGCACCGGCTGGTAGGACTCGGAGCAACAAACGTCGAGAATCCGAAGCGTCAGCTTACAATCCAACTAATCTCCCAATCGCCTTTTCAACAATACATTTCGGCACCAGAGTAACCGTTGCTACCACCGCTAACGAAATGGGCGGCAAACCAGTCGTCGTTAAAGATCTTCTTGCTAAAATTCCTAGGGTCGTGACAGTGCAGTCCTCTTCTTCTCCAGCCCAATCAAAGCCGAAGCCGAAAAGAATGAAGAAGGCTGAGGCTAAGGCCACAGTGACTCAAGTTGACTCTGAGGACATTGTGCCAATCTCTAAGCTAGTCGAGATTGAGAAGAACACTACTGCCGTCGAAAAGAGGCTAGCTGAGAAGGCAACACCTGATGCCCCACCACAAAAGAAGCCGAGGTCGGATTGCCCAGAGCGTAGTAGCAGTTTCCCTCACAATATGACATGGGCGCCCGAGGTCATGGTGAGGGGCAGGCCATTAACAACTGATGACAACGCGATCGAGAGCATTGAAGTCGGCGTCACACTCTCCACGGCCGTACTCCTGCCCAAAGATATGAATCATATGGCCTATCTCCATGAGTACGAGAACTTCAGCCTAATGATGCAGCACTCAGTCTTTGTAAATTTCTTGTTTGTATCCTTTTTGGCTTTTCATTACTTAGCCAAAATCTTACTAATGTGTTTTATTCCTTGCAAGCTATCCAGCATACGCATTCATATGCGGTCAAGATCGAGATGACGAAGAAGGAGTTGGTAAAGAAAACTCAGGAAGCTACCAAACCCCTCTCCTCACTCAACCACGCCGAGGCCAGCAACTGAAGTCTGCTGGATCAAGCCAAGGCTGCTCAAGCCGAGGCTGAAACTAAAGCCAAAGTTGTTGACGCTGCTGCTGAGGTCACCAAGACCGAGGCTGAGGCTGAGGCTACCAAGGCCTTCTCAGTAGAGTTGGAGGCCAAGTTAAAGGAGGCCATTAAATCGAAAAAGGCCGAGGTCAAGGCGGCTGACGAAAAGGCCTTTGAAGAAGGCCAAGCCACCGTCCGCGACTAATACAAAGAGCAAGTCAATCTGGCTTGCAACCGAGGTTATTACCTTGGCTGGATGGCGACTCTCAATAAGTTGCCTGTCCCAATGGACTCCCCCCTTCGAGATATCAACCAACTGCAAGTGCCTTTTCCTCCAGCTCCCAAAGGATCGGATAATGAGGCCAAGGAGGATGACGCCGAGGCTGAAGATGAAGAAAAAGAGGCTGCTACTGAGGCCAAGTCCTCCACTCTGAATGTGCAAGTCTTGGACTTGACTCAAGATGATAAGGATGAGGTCTCCAAAAGCGCCTCTCCTAAGAAGACGACATCTAAGGCTGAAGTCCAAGCAGCTGAGAAGAGCTTGGATCAGACTCTGCTCGAGATAGATGCCGAGATAGCAGCGAAAAAAGAAGCCTTACTGCCAACCGAGGCCGACACAACGCCAACAACCAAGGTTGAGTAATCAGACACTGATGCCAATACTCAGGATCTTCTTTTTCTACTTTGTACTTTTTGTTCATTTCGCTTTTGTTGGGCCCAAGTGCCATTTTTTATAACTAAACAAGTAATCTTTTATGCCAGGCCAAAATGCCTTGTTTGTCTAACATTTGAACAAGTTTCCTTTGAGTAAATGCATGCCTTCCTTTCTTTCTAAGTGTTTGGATGTTTCTCTTCATATATGCTTACTGTTTTTTTTCATGCATTTCATGCTTCCATACTTAGAATATTTTTTCATTTTTTCAAAATACACTTTAACTGTGTAATCACTTCAAGTTGGAATACAAGTTTCACCTCGGATAAAAACCTTTAATGTTTTTCTCGGCCAACACTTAAAAATATTTCAAAATATTTCTTTGCTAAATTTCTTTGAGCAATATTCAACAAGTATTGTATCTTTACTTCCACTTGTTGTCTTCTATCAAGACTTTACCATTCCAACCTTTCCAAGCTTGACAACCTGGTTGGTCATCTCGGGTAATATGTAGCTCGGATACTTCTTTCCTCATTACCTTGGCTAACTTCAACTTGTAAATTGTTCTGAAATTTCAACAAGTGTCAAGCCCATTCTAACTTGTAAATTTTTCTAAAAATTTCAACAAGTGCCAAGCTCTCAAGTTTAGTTATCATTCTTGCTCATTGCCCCCCTAATGTGAACCTAAGTTCCACTTAAGTTCACATTATACGTTTATGGCCTTTCGCCGAAGTCAGATTCAAACAAAGACTAGCTGAGGTGTTCAACCTTGATTTCTCTGTTAATCTAACAAAAGCGAACTTAGTTCCATTATGAGTTTAATTCTGTCGACATGGCATGTCTAGGTTGATTCAACTTAGTTCAACTCTATTATATGCAAGTATAATTCAACTCTGTCATATAATAAGTCTAAGTTATTCGTCATGTTTCATTCAGAAACATCACCAACGTAGTTCAACTTTATTATATGCAAGTATAATTCAACTCTGCCATATAATAAGTCTAAGTTATTTGTCATTCTTCATTTAGGAATATCGCAAACTTAGTTCAACTCTATTATATACAAGTATAATTCAATTGTGCCATATAATAAGTCTAAGTTATTCGTCATGTTTCATTCGAAAACATTGTCATAAGACTGGTCAGTCCTATCGCACAAATTTTAAATTCATAAAAATCAAACCAGTATTTTATTATTACTTCAACTAATAAAATTATGACATAAATTTCAGAAAGAAAAAAAAAACTAATGATAAAAGAACTTCAAATTGCAAGTGTTCCAGGGTCTTGGCAACTCGTTGCCATCAGTGTCTTTAAGCCGATTTGCCCCACTGCCGACAACTGAGATGATTCTATAAGGCCCCTCCCAGTTTGGGCCAAGCTTGCCCTCCCTAGAATCCTTCTTGTTGCCGACAACCTTCCTCTGGACGAGGTCTCCAACTTTGAACTCTCTTGGGTTAACCTTCTTGTTGTAAGCCCTAGCAAGCTGCTGTTAGTAAGCCCTAGCAAGTTGCTGTTGGTATGCCTCCAGCCGAATTGATGCACTCTCTCTCCTCTCCTCCAGCAGGTCCAGATCTCGGACCAGGAATGCCTCGTTAGTCCCATTCTCTACTCCTTGGGTTCTGATTCTAGGGATGCCGACTTCTAGTGGGATAACTGCTTCAGTGCCATAAGCCATGGCAAAAGGAGACTCCCAAGTTGATCTTCTCAGCGTAGTCTGATATGCCCAGATCACATTGGGCAACTCTTCTATCCACTTCTCTTTTGCTGCTTCCAGCCTTTTCTTGATTCCATCCAAAATAATCTTATTGGATGCTTCTTCCTAACCATTGCTCTGAGGCAAACTTGGAGTAGAGTAGTAGTTCTTAATTTTGTACTTTGCATAGAAGCTTTTGATTAGCTTACTGTCAAACTATGTACCATTATCTACTATTATTGCCCTTGGGATACCAAACCTGGTGATGATGTTCTTCTATATGAAGCTCTTCACATCAATATCTCCAATCTTCGCAAGGGGTTCAGCTTCTACCCACTTCGTGAAGTAGTCAGTTGCTACCAGCAGAAACTTTCTTTGCTCAGTTGCTTAGGGCAGTTGTCCAACAAGATCCATGCCCCACTAGGCAAATGGCCAAGGGCTAGATACTAGGTTCAAATCTGCTGCTGGTTGATGTATCAAAGGTGCAAACCATTGATACTTCTCGCACTTTCTGACGTAGACTTCAGCATCCTTCTACGTGTAGGGCCACCAGTACCCTTGAGTGATGACTCTATGAGCAAGTGACCTGCCCCTAACATGGCTTCCATAGACTCCTTCATGAATCTCATATAGAAAGTCCTCAACCTGGAAAGGATGTACACATCTCAAAATGGGTCCAGTGAAGGATCTCTTGTAGAGATGGCCATCTGCTGTTAGGCTGAACCTGGCCGACTTCAATCTGGTCTTGTGTGCCTATTTTCGATCGTCTGGTAGCTTGCCATCCCTGAGGAACATCGCTATTGCATTCATCCAACTTGGACCTATTTCCACACACATCGCTTCGTACTCTGTGATCTAGGGCTCCACACTTGGGCCTAACAAATAATTAACCATTATGGTCATTGCCTTACTTGATTTCATTACACTAGTCAGGTTTGCCAAGGCGTCGGCGTGACTGTTGCCATCTCGGCTAACTTGCTGTAGTCGGCAATCTTGGAAAAATGAGAGCAATTTGACAACCTCTTTGACATAGGCTATCATTCGTTCATCTCGGGCTACATACTCGCATGTTGCCTGATTCAGAATAAGTTGGGAGTCACAAAAGACTACCACCTCATTGCCCTCCATTGTTGCTGCCAACTTCAACCCTGCAATTAGTGCATCATACTGTGCTTCATTGTTTGAGGCCTTGAATCCCAAACGAATAGATTGCTCTAACATTCGCCCATCTGGCGCCACTAACACTACTCCTTCCCTTGCTCCGTAACAGTTTGAACTTCTATCAACAAACAGGCAGAAGGAGTCATCGATGTAGATGTCGCAGGGCTTTGGTTTTTCTTCTTTCTTCTGTTTCACTAGAGTAGGGTTCAAGGGCCCTAGTTGGGTTTCTTCCTGCTTCTCTAGGTATCCCAAGCCACAACTCACCGGAGTCCGACGCGAGATGGCACCAGGGGTGAACTCGACCACGAAGTCAACTAGAACCTTGCCCTTAATTGCTGTTCTAGGCCTAAACTCCAAGTCATATTGGCCTAACACTACTGCCTATCTGGCTACCATGCCTGTCAGAACTCCTTGCTACAATAGGGACTTCAAAGGATACTCAGTCAGTACCACAATCTTGTGGGTTTGGAAGTAGTGATTCAGTTTTTTCAAAGCCATCACCAAGGCTAGTGTCAATTTCTCTAGGGATAAGTACCTGGTCTCTGCACTTGCTAGGGTTTTACTCACATAGTATACTGCCCTTTGTTCTCCATTCTCTTCCCTGATTACCACAATACTCACTGCATGCTATGAAACTGCCAAGTATAAGAACAATTCTTCTCCAGGTATTGGGTTTGACAGAACTGGAGAGGTTGTCAAATATTTTTTCAAGTTGACCAAGGGTTTTACTTAAGAAATCTGTGCCCTTCTTTAACAAACTAAAAAATGGTTTACACTTATCAGAACTTCGGCTGGTAAACCTATCCAAGGATGCCACCTTGCCGGTTAAAATCTGGACCTGCTTAGCTGACGTCGGGCTCTTTAAGTCAAGAATGGCCTTGATTTGATTTGGGCTTGCCTCAATGCCCCTTTTGGTAACCAAGTATCCCAAGAACTTACCAGATCCGAATCCAAATGCACATTTCAAAACATTGAGTCAGAGCCGATACGCTCTCAGGATATCAAAAACTGTTTTCAAGTCGGCCAGATGATTCCCAGGTTCTTTAGTCTTTACAACCATGTCATCAATGTATACTTCTACTGTTTTTCCAATCAGATGTCTGAACATCTTAGTCACCAACCTCTGGTAGGTTGCTCCTGCTTTTTTCAACCCGAAAGACATCATTCTGTAGCAATACAGCTTTTTTAGGGTGATAAATGCAATCTTCTCCTTGTCATGAGGTTACATTGCTATCTGGTGGTATCCCTTGTAAGCATCCAAGAAGCTCATCCTCCTATGCCCTGAAGTGGCATCCACCAACTGATCAATTTTAGGCAGAAGGAAGCTATCTTTAGAACAAGCCTTATTTAGGCTGGTGAAGTCTACGCAAACCCTCCACTTCTCATTCTTCTTTTTCACAACTACTGTGTTGGACAGTCAGGTTGGGTAGTTCACCTCCCAAATAGCCTTGGTTTCCAACAGTTTGTCCACTTCCTCCTCTGCTGCCTCCACATGAATCAACATCAACCTCCTTGCCGCTGAACGACAGGTTTAGCCGACCTGTCTACATTGAGCATATGGCATGTGACCTCAGGGTCAATGCTGGCATCTCATATGGTGTCTAGGAAAATACTTCTATGTTGGCTCGTAAGAAACCTCTAACCCCCTTTCCTCCTCCTTGGCCAATCTGGAGCCGAAAATGAAGAAGCGCTCTTCATCCCCTTCTTAGACTAGAGTTTTCTTCAAGGCTTCCTCGCTCTTCTCGGCCGGTTCCTTGCCGACATCATCCAGAACTTCCATGTCCTCGTCCTTAATTTCCACTTTTTCTGCCTCTCGCACATTGTAGTTGGATTTCATTATTGCCATGGAGCAATTCTTTGCTTGCATTTGATTCCCTCTGACTTCCTCAATTCCTTGTTCAGTTGGAAATCGTAACAACTAATGTAGCGTTGAGGGAACAGTCTCATTGCGTGCAGCCATAGTCTTCTCAATATAGCATTGTAAGAGGAGGGGGTATCAATTACCGTAAATTCTGTGCTAACATTCCTAGTGCCTGCTTGCACCTCTAAATTTATTGCTCTCAGAGGCCATGTTGGCGTTCCATTGAACCCGACCATTAGGTTGTTCGACAACTTCAAATTATCTCGGTGAAGACCAAGCTCCTTGTAACATTTGACCTACATGATGTCACAAGAGCTGTCTTGGTCGATTAGAATGCGCCTTACCTGACATTCTCCAATCTTGAGGGTCACTACCAGAGCATCGTTGTGTGGATGTTGTACCATGTCTAGGTCTGCCTCAGTAAAGGACACCATTGGTCCCTAGTACTCGTTTGTCCTAGGCCTCTTTTGTTGGACCTGATACACATGTTGTAAGTGCTTTACCTTTTGGGTCTCTCCTCGCATATCATTCTCATTAACCTTTGAATGAATCACGTTGATCACCTGAGGTTCTGCTTTCTGTGGTTGTGACGGTGGTGGTGCTGCTAGTGCCCGGGGTAGCCTTGTATGCTCTTCTCTCATTCCGGCCTTATCGACTAGGTCCCTCAAGTGACCCTGTCTGACCAGATCTTCCAAGTGCGTCTTCAGGGCTCTGCACCCCTAAGTCAGGTGCCCATCCTCATTGTGGTAAGTGCAGTGCTTCCCAAGGCTCCTTCCCATGAACTCACCAGGAACCTTCTCTGGCGCTCTACAATACGGTTGGTTCTTGATCCTTTCTAGAACTTTATAAACCGAGATCTGGAACACAGTGGTGACTGCCTGTGCAACCTTCAACCTTGTTTCCTACCTGTTAAAACCAGTATTACCTCGGCCTCGCTTCGATGAGCCATTTCTCTTCTCCTGTTTTGGCGCCTTCGTTCCCGACGTATCCTCTTCTGCTCTGTCATATTTCTCGATCTGTGCCATAAGCTCCTCTATTCTTTTTGGTAGAGTTTTTGCCAACGACTTCTGAATTAAGCATTCATCATCCAGGCTGTTCTTAAAAGATACGACTGCCAACTCCTAGTTACATCCCGGTATTCGGTTGAACACCTCATAATATCTTTTGGCATAAGCCCCAAGGCTTTCACCCTCACTAATTTTCAAAGCCATCAGGGAGTCTACCCTTAGTGACTGCAACTTGTTTGTCATAAACCTGGCCACAAACATCTCAACCAGGTCTTCCCAACTCTTCACAGTTCCTTTTGGCAACTTGTGAAACCAATCCGATGTAATTTCTCCAAAGGATGAGGGGAACAACTTGCATATCAACTGTTTGTTCCCGGTATACAAAGCCATTGAATTCAGATATAAGCCGACGTGAAAGTTCGAGTTGGACTTACCGTCATAAATTTAGAACCTCAGCATATGGAACCTTTTTGGGGCCTTAAACCTATCCAACTCCATTGAGAATGGCGTTCTTGGTTTAACAGAGGATGTGACCTCGGCATTCTGTCACTTCCTCTGGAGGTAGTCCCTCAAATCCTCCTTAGTCCGACCAGGAGCTCGACTGTCAACGCGATTTCAGTCTTTTTGGTGCGCTGCTCCTGGTGTCGTTATGTGTCCCTTGGATTTCTCTTCATTCACCGTATCAAAACACAACCCCTTTCCCTAGATATGTTGGGGTTCTTTGACATAAGTTTCCCTGGTACGAGGCGTCCTCTGTGAGTCACCTCTAATCGACTCTCCTCGCCTGACATCCCATAAAGGCCGATGTGAGGGCTCTCTTTTCTTGCCATGTTGTGGGACTGCTGGGATTATTTTCTGCACCCCTTTCTGGGCATCAGTCTTGGCCCCTGGCATCGGCTTGTCCTGTAATGGAAACGGTGGTTGCATGACTTTGTTCTGTATCATGAAGTTGACAATCGATTGTAGATCTACCAACTTGTTGGCCATTTCCTTCATCTCGCCGTTCCTTCTCAAGCATCTATCCTTCTATACCTAGAGGTCGCTCTCGTTGTAATACTCATCTCGCCTTGCTTTCTTTGAGGCATTACCCTCATTGCCGACGTCCTTCTGCACAAGATTCGGATCATGTGTTCCTTCATCACGGTTTTCCACTCCTGCATTGGGGTCTGTATGTTCACCACTCTCAGTGTGGATGTCATCTCCAATCTTTTCTTTCTGCCCGTCGTTGGCCATCTATTCTCCTTATGTTTCCCACAGACGGCGTCAAATTGTGGGTGTTGATTTTTTACCACACAACCAAACAAGGAACTCAGCTAGAGAGCACCAACAGAATAGATTAAGCTCGAACAACCTGTTACAGAAAGATAATAATCCGACGGTGGTTCGTCCACCCAGGGGCACTCTGATGCTCAAGTTAGTAATCAAATATCTTTCAAAGATAGCAAATTGTGTTTAACTCACAAGAAAGAACTTACTGCTCACAGTATATCACACATACTTGAGACCCACAGGGGCGCCTTGCTTTTATAGCCAGCACTGACCTGATCCCTGTAGAAGCCTCACTTCAGTGGACTTAGGCTCAATGCTCATCTTGGACTCTTAGCTAGATAGGGATAAACTCCCTAAGAGCTTTATCTTTATCCAGACTAAGATCCTCTCCTATTCTAAGACTCTTGTCCCTTATCCGCTTATCTCGGATTCCAGTATCTTCGTAAATAACCTCGACCTAGCCGAGATCACCTCGGTATCATGACCAGGCTACGTGGCACCTTGGCTGACACTTCAGCGTCATCTTGGCCACGTGCTATCATTCATAAAATATGTCCCCACAATAACTTGTTCATCTTTACCTGCTCAACCCAAGCCTTGAACCTCCGAAAAAAAGATATTGGTGAACCAATGCTGAAGTCAAGTCCCAAAGTAGATCCCCGCCAAATGCTTTGCGAAAGTAACAATAAAAAAACACATGATCTAGAGTTTCACCATTCTTATGACAACGAGCACACACCGTTTCACTTACCATTCCTCGCCTTTTTAACTCCCATTTTATGGAAAACAATCTATGAAGACAATTCCAAATAAATAAAGCCCATTTGGGAGGTAATCTTAAATGCCACAATTTTGCCATACCAATTGATCATGATCTGGTTGACGGGAAAAACAAAAAATAACGAAGCAAGGCTTGTTTGTAACTCGACTTTACCAAATATTCTCCACTCTTAACAAGTCACCAAACTAATTTTTCCTCGCAAGGAACTCTCAGAATATGAATGGCTAGAATATGTCTAGTACATTCTTCAAGAAAAAATAGCCTAACCAGATTTGCTCGCCAACATCTATGTTCGTGATCAATAAAATGTTCTACCTTCATAGATGGCAACATCCGATTTATATCCCTCTCCTTCATTGAATTAGAAATCATGGGTATCCATTGATCCTCAAACGGCAAAATATTTTTACCATTACCCACTACCCATTGGACCCCGTGTTCAATAGATCTCGAGCCTAGAAAATGCGTGTTCAATAGATCTCGAGCCTACAAAATGCTACGCCAGCCCCACAATGAATTATTGGCTTTATGAGCTTGTAAGAGAAATTGATGATGACAATATTTTCCTAACAGGACTTTAGACAACAACAAATCTAGATTGGAAGCTAATCTCCACACATGCTTTGCTAATAATGCTTGATTAAAACACCTAAGAACTCTAAACCCCAATCCACCCCAATCCTCTGGAAAGCAAACATGGGTCCACTTCTTCCCACATATACCTCTATCTTGGTTTGACTTCCATAAATAGAGTGCAACACAGGTCGAACCATCACCCTCTTCCTAGCGAAATTCAAGAGTTCACATTTCTATCTTTGTAACTTGCTTTGAATTTTGTCAATTATAACTCTAAATATATCACCTTTCAATCTACCCATAAAACCCAAATTTGCACCAAGATACACCCCTGGCTTGTCCACCACTTTCAAACCCAACATCGATGCAAGCCACTACTTGGCATTAGTGGGCATATTCGGACTAGGATAAAGCTCAAATTTTTTAAAATTAATGCGCAAACCCGACTGATCACAGAACGCACTCAAAAACCATTGTAAACATCACACTCCCGACATTTCAAACTTTTGAAAAATGAAATCATCAACAAACAACAGGTGAAAAATAGCAGGAGAACGTCTACCTACAGCAATGCCCCCAACAAATACCTTGATTTGACAAATGTTCGAAACCATCCGATAAAGCTTGCATGACCACCAAAAAAAAAATAAGGCGAAGGAGGATCACCCTATCTAAGAGCATCCACAATGGGATAGTTAAAATTATTTGTTAAATTGTGTGTTATATGACAAAAAGTGATAAAAGTGGGGCTCAAAAATATGTGTTAATATGTGTTAAGAGTATGTTAATTTTAGAGAGTGAGTGGTGGTGCAATAAATGTGTTAAGGGGTGTGTTAAGGTGTGTGTTAAATATATATATATATATATATAATAAATAAAATAAATAAATAAATAATTTAGTTTAATCAAAAATTTCAAGCTTAAAATTAAATTTCAAGTCCCAAAAAAAAAACCCAACATGTTTAAAAAAAATTAAAAAAAAAAATTGCCGTTGACCGGTTCAACCGGCCGGTCAACCGTAACACAAAAACACGCTTCCCTTTCCTCGCTAAAACGCTAGCCGCAGTTAACAAATAACTTAACAACTGACACTAACAAAACTCACTAACACACACTAACAACTCCATTGCAGCCCCAAACACACACCACTGCTATCCAAAATTTGGCAACTGACACTAACAAACACGTTAGTGTATCCATTGTGAATGCCCTAATGCCAGCATGTGGTTCAAAGAAATATGATTGAATCCTATTAAGCAAAACTGAAATAGTGATTGTTGAAATACCTTGGGAAATCATCAAAACCCATTTTGGAGGGAAACCCATTTTTTCCAAGACAGCTAATAGAAATTCCTAATTAACCCTATCATATGCTTTATTCATATCCAATTTCACTTCCTTTTTATGTTTCCACGTACTTATATGATTAGAGCAATCTAAAGTATTTAGAAAAAAATATTTTAAAAAACAAAAATTAAAATGTTTGAATCACATTTATCTAAAGTATAACTCATACTATATCAAATTTAAACATCACATTTTTTAATTTTAAATATATATATATATATATATATATATTTATTTATTTAAATTTAAGTTGAGAATGAGGGTAGAGTAGGTTTTTTATTATTATTATTATTTTATATTTCTAACGAAATGGTCATATACCCACAATTTTGTTTGGAAACTTGATTGTTTTAGTTAATTTTTTTGATTATTTTATCCTGATTAAAAAAATTATATTTGAAATGATATTTGGTTCTCTTTTTTTTGGTTGATTTGATGATTGTGAGAGAAAAAAATAAAATAATTATAATTTATAATGTGATATTTTATTTTATTAATTATTTTAACCTATTTTATTTTTATTAACTATTTTAACTAAAAGAGTCATCTTTCCAAATAGTAGTTAGATGGTGACACTAACACGTGTGGACATAGCATTTCTTTATGAGTATGGGAACACTTGGATTGTAGTCCAAGTGATTGTGAGAATGTAGTTAAGTGTTAGTGAAGTGAGATGTTAAGTAATTTAATTATATACTAACATATTATGGCAAAAAAAAAAAAAAAAAATTAAAAAAACAGCGATACACATGGAGAGAAAAGAGATGCTATGGGCCCTCACCAAAGCAAAAGATAAGAGGCCCAAATAAAATTTTTGTTTCATAGTATAGTCAGGGTATAGGGTACAACAAAAATAAATTGGATTTGCAAATCATAATTTTACTTTGTCTTGTACAATCATGTGAAAAAGTGGGAACAAACTTAGCCCACATATAATTGTTGATGACTTTTAGGAATCATGGGTCTATATATATATATATATATATATTTGTATTTAGGTAATTATGGGTCTACATATATGTTCATGCCCCATCTGCACCTAAGTACCATTTTGTTCTTATATGGCTTAGATTAGACTTTAGAGGTTCAAATTTGCTGATTCATTGGCCCACTAGAGGGGCACCTGTTCCTACCCACTATGCACATTTCTTTGATTGTAAAAAATGATTAGAGCATCCCATTAT
Organism: Camellia sinensis; assembly: GCF_055761805.1. NCBI lineage: Eukaryota > Viridiplantae > Streptophyta > Magnoliopsida > Ericales > Theaceae > Camellia > Camellia sinensis. Next base: position 18,461,244 of record NC_138967.1, on the reverse strand, counting down.
TTTTTATTTTTTTATTTTTTTAAACAGAAAAAATTGTAACAAAACAGAGCTAAACCCCAAACCAAACTACTCTAACCAAAGCTTGTAGAGCATGAGGGTGGGAGACCCTGTCAATGCGAAAACAGCCATGAATCTTATGTGACAATTGAAATAACAATAATTGATATTCCTTCAAGTGCCAATCAACTTTTCATTTATTTGGATGATATTTTATTTGGTATTGGGGTGCTTTGGCAATTCAGTAAAAAGTCAGTGTTTAACTTTTTATCTATTTTGGGTCACATCACCTCTCACATTTTTTAGAGAGATTTGGCGATAGACTCCTTACTGTCTAATTTGTCTTTCAGAATGATAAGAATTATATAGATCTCTTCAAAACTCTCTAATATTTTAAAACTTGTTTTTTGTACTATGCTACCCTTATATATATATGTATATCAGCTCTCTTCTAAACTCATCCTCACAGTATATTTCAGAGTTAAATTTTACTTTGAATCCTAGTAAACTTTATTCTGATTCAAAGTAAAATTTTACTCTGAATCAAAAATAAAATTTATTATGATTCAAAGTAAAATTTTATATCGTTAAGTACATATATTGCCTTAAAGGTAAAATTTTACTCATTTTATTTAACAAAAACAGAGCACATACCAAAGTAAAATTTTACTCTCATTCTGTCAAACAAAAACAAAAGACATTCCAAAGAAAAAAAAATAGAGAAATAGAGAGATATAGAGAGCACATATATTGCCTTAGATTTTGTTCAAACCAGAGTAAAATTTTACTGTCTGAAAAAAGAGCATGATGAGGAGACAAAGAGAAAAAGAATGAGAGAATATAGATTTGAGTTGATAGATCTCAAATCTGACGTCATCAATCTCAGATCTGAAGCCTTGGCCGCTAAGGATGGCGATGGTGGCATCGAATGGCACTGGTGATTGAGATGCTAGTGGTGAAACGGTGGTGGTGGTGGTGACAAACAACATTGATGGTTGAGACGGTGTTGGTGGAGTCGATGGAGGTGGTGGAAACGATAGTAGTCGCAGTAGTAGAGATGGTGATGGTAGTGGTGGTGTAGACGGAGGTGATAGTGGTGGAGAGAGCTCTTAGACAGAGATAGAGGGAAAAGATAGAGAGTTTGTGTGTGAAAGGATAAATTTGTCACACAAAATATAAATCTAAAAAATTTTCTTGCTTATATTGCGACCGCACTATTAGGTCCAAAATATCAACCCAACTTGATATGAACTTTATTGCTCATGCCCAACTTGAAATACTTAAATGTAATGTTGGATACAATTCTAAATGTGTGGTGTCCACGCCCAACTGGTCCATTTTACTCCTCCAATCACTCCTTTTATCTTTCAACCAAGCCATCATTTGACAAAAAACTTGAAAAGTATGGTAGGTAACTATACCAAATTTCACATGTAGCTTAAACTCGTGAACTCCTTTATAGTAGTTGTCGTTATTCTTGTTTTTATGATGGTGTTTTTAAATAGTAAAAATGAATCAAATATTTTGGGAAATTAAATTTTTTTACTTCAAAAGTACACGTGGGTCACTTTAGATTTGTTGCCATGAAGCAATCTATTATTCCAGTCATCATACATGACCTTTTCTTTTCTTTTCTTTTGTTGGCAAAATGCTTTCGTCTGTCTCTTTTTATTTTTATTTTTATTTTTGTCTCGTAATAATGAACCTTCATTCAATGAATTAACGAGAACACAATGTTACCTTTGTTGGGATTTTTATGTGAATTGCCATAGTGATTTTTGTGAGAGAACTACAACACAAATATAGAAATGTGACGGTGTGGTAAGAAATTAAAGAGAGAGGTTTAAGATTCTGGTAAGGACTTAATTACCCTTAAATAAGACCATTTTCAATAGTTTATAATTCTGTCGTCAAATTTAAATTTGATAAAAAAATATATTTTAAACAAATTTTAAGAATGTATTTCTAATTTATCATAATTTTTATTATCATTGATGGTGAATTTATATCTTTCTCATGTATGTAAAATGTTTGTGTTTAACTACAGAAGTTTCTTTGTGGTTTGTGCGGTTGTGCTTCTTTGTTCGCATTCGTGAGATATGCAACAATCTCAACAATCTTAGGTAAAACACTCATCTAGCATCACACAACATTCCTTGGCCTTAATCTTGTTGTTTCCATTGAACTTTTAATCTTAATTTTTTTCGATTCACTCAATAAAAAAGTAATTATAAATATAAAAAATATTACATCAACTACAATAAAAGTCCAACACACCCAACAATCATCACTAGTCCAAATTTATAATATTGGACAAATAACCACAGCAAAGAGATGATATAAAATTCATCTATATAAAAATTAAAATCATAACCTCACAACATAAAGAGTGTTACTTAACTTCTAGGCCGAAAGTGGTAGCTCAGTGTACTCTAAGGTCATGTTTGATTTACAATACTAATAGTGAAGTATTAATAATCCTATTAAATTAGTGTGGTATTCACTATACAATTAGGGCATGTTTGATTGGAAGGATTAAAGCATGGGATTAGGATTATTAATCTGTGGGCCCAATCATCCTAGGTTTGTTTTGACATTTTAGTTTAGGACTATTAATCCAATGGATAATTAATCCAACAAATTTGTAGGATTATTAGTAATGAGGTAGGGGTGGGATAGTTAATACCACACTAATTTGATAGGATTATTAATACCTCACTATTAGTATTATGAATCAAACATGGCCTTAGATTAATATTCATTGGATTAATAATCCCACCCCTACCCCATTACTAATAATCCTACAAATTTGTTGGATTAATTATCCATTGGATTATTAATCCTAAATCAAAATGTTAAAACAAGCATATGATAATTGGGCCCACGGATTAATAATCCTAATCCCATGCTCCAATCCACCCAATCAAACATGCCCTAATTGTATGATCGCATTTCGAGATTTTTATAGTTTTTTAGATGATTTTGCAAAAAGTTTATTGAGATTATTTTGATTATACAAATGACATTACCACATCAATTTTATAAAATTTTGAGAGAATTTTGTTTCAATTTTCTGAATTTAATTTTCTAAAAATTATGTAGGGTGAATTACACTAATAGTCCCTATAGTTTCAGGCTTGTGTCACTTTGTCCCTGACTTTTCAATTGTGACATATTTAATCCTGAATTTTGAATTTTGTTCCAAATAAGGACAATTGAAGATATCATTAGATTTTTCAAGGGTAAAATAGTCAATTTGATAAAATATAAACTAATTTGACAAAAATAAATGTCAAATATTTTTGAATTTTTAAAAATTATTTCTACCCACTAAAAATAAAATTATATAAAATTGATAAATCTTTTAAATATTTTTTTTTTTTTTTACCAAATTAATTTTTATTATGTGTTTGGATAACGATCATGTAAAATTAATTTTAAAAAATTAATCAAGTAATTTTTATTAATTTTACATAATTTTATCATTGGTTGATAAAAATAAGTTTTAAAAAATTAAAAATATTTTTTTGACATTTGTTTTTGTCAAATTTGTTTATATTTTATTAAATTAACGATTTTTCCCTTGAAATTAAACAATGGTATCTTCAATTGTCCTTATTTGGAACAAGATTCAAAATTCAAGGTCAAATGTGTCAAAATTGAAAAGTCAGGGATCAAAGTGACACAAGTCCCAAACTATAGGGACTATTTGTGTAATTTGCCCAATTATGTATTTTGTTTATCGTATTTTTTATTTTTAGTGAATTTTTTTAATATTTTAATTTTTAAAAAAAAAAAAAAAACTTTTTAGACATACATAATATAAATACAATTAAAAAAATATAATATTTGTGAAAAAAAAATCTTTAAAAAATTCACCAAATACCAAAAATATAATAAAAAATATGAAAATTCAATACATATCGTATTCTTGTTTATTTATTGATTTTTACAAATATTTTACTTTTTAGATACATTTTGATTAGGTGTGTCTAAAAAGTAAAAAATTTGCTTAAAATATTAAAAAAATTACTAAAAAATAAAAAAATAAGAAAAATAAAAACTCAATTTTTAAAAAATTGAATCCAGAAAATTAGAACTAAACAAGGTGATTATTTTTTGGATTTCTTTATATCAACAGTAAATTTATGGGCATAGATATCAATCTAGTTTAAGCCTGGCCCATTTGAAAAGATAGCCGAAGGCATTTGGGCCATAGAATACATGAACCCAACCCAACCGCACGATTAATTGAATGTTAATAGAAAACAAATGTTAATAATATTTAAGCTGATTTTTTTCAGCTAAACCAAACGAGGCCTTAGGAAACCTTTTTCTGTTACAGATTTTAGACATTTTGTTAAAATTCATATAATCCACGTCATTATTTAAAGTGGGGACTGCTATATGCAAATCATCAATGACATCATGGTAACATTTTAGAAGAGAAATCATGTTTTCTATGGGAATCTCACTTGGAAAACGATTTCATTTGCATAATTTTTTTCCATTTTTTGTCATGAAATCCGTGAATCAAACATTACTTAGGTAACGCGGCGAACCATAGTGTTAAAGTTGTGGTGAGATGATTAAGGAATTGACCTAATAGATGAAGGCTACCTCGCTTTGCTTTATCAACCGACACCTCCTTTTTATTCTCCTTCATTTATTTCATCAACTGCCACACTTTGACCCTTTCTTTCTCCCATTTCAATCACCACCCCTTCTCCCTTCATTTCATTTCATCCCTCCCAAAACCATCCCAACCGTTCCTCTTTCTAACATGCGTTTGTAAACTTTAAAATTTCTCCTTAATAGACTGGGCTGGTATTAATGGACGCTTTTGAGCTCCCTAATTCCCTAACACCCCGTCCTCTCCTTCCCCACAATAGTCCCTAGGCTTCCTTTTATAGCCAATGAACCACCATCCTCGTTTTCCACAATAGCCCCTACCCCTTCTTTTTCACCCACCGAAACACCTTTCTTTTTGACAACCACCACCCCTTCTTCCCGCAACCATTGTACATTGTAAACCCAGCCCCAAATGAGAGAGAGAAGGTGAACGAAGGAAAGGAATAAAGAGATGACCATTTGAGAGAGAGAGAGAGAGATGGGGGTTAACAAAGGGAGGGAGAGAAGGTGAACGAAGGAAAGGAATAAAGAGATGACCATTTGAGAGAGACACAGAGTTACGATAGTTGAGATGTCCAAATGTCTCTTTGATTTTAGATAAAATGTCCAAAATGTTCTAGTGTTATTAGTTTGCAAATCAATTTGATGGACCATTAGTAATTGGACCATTTAGACTCAAATTTGATACTTTGGGGACTTGATTGAAAAAAATCAAAAACATCAACCACAATATTATTATACAAGCACATAAGACAAGCTCAAATGACATACAACTAAACGACACAACTCGTATAACTACAACGAAGAAGAAAGAATTTCATTTCAAGTTCACCCAGAACATAAAACTTCTAATGCTTGGGGGTGAGAGAAGGAAATGAAGGAATAGACTGCAATATTAACTTCCGGGTGCTCCTCTGGCCAGGGGGCGCCCCAAAGTCACAGTGTGGTGGAGAGACTCTCTTACTGTTTGGAGAAGCAGATTTTACGCCACTGATAGGAGAGAGGATCTCGGGCATTTCATCTTCCTGAACAGCTTGGATTTGCTTCTCAAACTTGTGTTGAGGTTGCAAAAAATTCGGCATTCCAAACCTTTGGTTACCACAAAACCCAGAAGAGGATCCGATAGAGAGAAAAGATGATCGTGGCGGTTTGCTCTTAATGGAAAATGGTTGCTGAACCAATGCTCTGTCACACCCAAATAAACAAAATAATATTAAAGCTCTAATAACTATAGGTATCAATATTGTGGGTAAAGAATTGCTAGATTTGAAAGTGGCATACCGTGAAGGCGTTGCTGGAAGAGTAGAATCTGAATTGCGCTCTATAATGTTCTGGATTACATTTTTCTGTAAACTTTTGTCAACCACACTTTTTTCGCATGCTTCTGTTTCTTCTCCTTCTTCTTCCACTTCAGCATCTGCTCCTATTAAAGTGGATCCTAAATTCAAGCAAGACAAAGAAAGCGTTTCAAACTAAAACAGTATGCACACACAGTTGCATCGAGTCAAATTAGGCACACAATACAACAGAGAATGAAAAACATCAAAAACTAACTTGGTTTAACAAACACTTTCCTTTTTTGTGTGCAAAAATAGTTTTTGAAATTTCAAAAAACATTTTTTTGGCATTTATTTTGACCAAACTAGTTTTTAGTATTTTTAGAAAAGAGATTCTGAAAAACAAAACCAAACAGAGCAATAAAGATTATTCGTTAAAGCTCACCATCCTTTCTACCGAATGCATTTTTACACCCTTCACATCTGCAGTTAATGGAGCAGCCAACACCACCCTTCAAAAGAGAACCACCATTTGTGAATCAAATGACAAAAAACAGCAAGAACAAATAAATTGCACGAAAAAATAATAATAATAACGAAAAAACAACCAAACCTGATAGCATTCACAGTATTTCTTTAAGCAACCAGATTTCTTGCAGTTGCATCCTCTTTTATGCCTTGCTGAAGCTGGAGTCTTGCTTGATTCATCCTGATAGAGAAACAACACATAAAATGAGAGCAATGAAAAAATCACGAGGTAAGTAAACTGCAAGCATGGATTTAGGTTTCTAACCCCAATTTCTGGTACAGAATCAGAGCTCTTAATCACTTTAGGAGCAAACGCAAGCGGATTGCGAGATTCAATCTGCTTGCGAGTTCCAAGGACAGTAGCTTCATGAATAGGCTTGTTGAAGCAATCTTGACATGAACATGGCTCCACACAGTAGACACCAGCGGCAAAGCATTCGCAATAACTGCATTCAAAGGCTCAATAGGTGAATCATGATCATAACTACATTGTGTTGCATTTATCTTACATATTCTTGGAATTATGTCACCAACATGCTTTGCTTATATGGTTGGTGAGGCTTTAATTCAGCATAGACAAGGGCGCTTACAGTTTCAAGCATTTTGATTTCTTGCAGTTACACCGCTTACAGCCCTCGCTCTCTCCGGCATTTTCCAGCCTACGCCTGAAAATCAAATATATGCTATAATATGGAAAAATGTGACGCAACCAAAAGGAAACTATTGTGCAATAATTATCCGAAAAAAATAGAATAAGTGAACTGAACATGCCTCTTCTTTTTTGGACTACTCTGACTAAACTCTTCACTAGCTATATATCCAGACGCCTGAGAAACATCTTCCATACCCGGAACTCCATTTTCTGTAGGACCCGTATTTCTTTCCACAGAGATCATTGCCAAATATTTATTTATGGGTTCTTGACCAGCAGGATCATGTATAAACTGCGCTCCAGAAGCCAAAGTTTCGTGACTGACAATGTTGTAGTCCTTTGAAGTTCTTGCAAGAGCATTTAAGTGCAAACCAATTCCGGGTAGAATGCATCGCGAAGAATCATGGCCCAGCTTTGTAGGAACAAGTTGCTTATCATTGGACTCAATGTTAACATCAGATTGCGATAACATGGAAGAGCTTGAACTTGAATTATCGTCTAAATGCTTCCTGCGAGCTCCCACCATCTCAAAAACCAGACAGCGCCTTCTCATACCGCGATTTAAAGTGGAAATAGGCTATAGATAAACAGACAAAACCATGTCGTGTTAATCAAAAGTTTTGAAGAAATTTATTCTTCTTTATTTACATTAAAAAGTAAATAAGAATAAAATAACAACATCACCAACCTCAAGTTAAGTTAATTAAGAAGCTCTATGATTCAAAACGAAAATGTTGTTCAATATCTCACCTCATTATCAATTTGCTCACTTGGCTCTCCAGTCGCTTCTATTTCCTTCAGATGGCTATCTTCTCCAACTTGAGAAGGAGGATTTTCTGATTCACATTGTTCAAACCCAACTGAACCAAGAGCTTGTGTATTCTTAATTTCAACATGCGTGAACTCAGATACAAGAGAAGTACATAAATTCATTCTTGAATCCTGTAGTTTCTGGAAAGGGCCCGCAAAAGCCTCTGTATCGCTGGGCGAATCAAATACTAATAAATCAGCAGCATCAGAAGTCAAACTCTCCCAAGCACATTCTAACCCTTCATTATTTTGATCAATATTTCTGATCCCCTCTAAATGCACCCCACTTCCTAAAAAACCTGTTTTGGAGACAAACGGAACAACCGACCCTGATGTGCCAGCCACTTCTGACACACATTTGGTTTCATTCCCACGACAAGGCATTGTACCACAATCGGGGCTACCATGATCATAGCTTAGGGTTTGTGAGACCTCAATTGCAATCTTTGAACATTCATAAGTTGGCTCAACAGAAGCTTCACCTATGCAACTATCTGGATCAAAATTTTGCTGTTCATCAGATTTATGAACATCCATAACCCCTTCATTGCCACCAATTTTGTTCCCATTCTCGGAAGAAAACTCGGGTTTTGACGGATCTGAGAAGTTATGCCTGAAATGAAGCCATAACAATTAACAAAAAGATCACGAAAAGCAGAATGCAGCGTAACACAGTGAAATTTTGTGTGAATTTATTCAAGGAAAAATGGTTAGTTACCTTCTTAAGAATCTAGATTCCTTGAGGGAATTTACATGGGGTGAAGTGAAAATCGATGGAACGGATGTAAAACTGAAAGAGTTGAACATCTGGCTAATACGTACAGACTTAACCGTTTTGATAGGAGAAAGACTGTTGATATAGTTAAATACAGGGGAATCCTGCACATCGCCAAAAAAGAGTTGCCATCAGCATAGCAGAAAAGGGAGGAATGAAAGAGCATTCAACGCACAAATCTATGAATTTGAATCCAATATGTATATCAATTTAATTAGAAAAGATTTGCTTAATCAAATACTTGTATGATGCATTCATCTCACCCAGAAAAAATTCAATATGAAAATAACAAATGAAGGGGAAATAAGTATCAAGATGAATTCACAATACACTTCATAATTGCATCCATTTACACATGCACGAATATATAATAAAGAGGCCTTTCATGAGATTAGGTCGTGAGTGTTGCATGATTTACAATTAACAATTTGTTAAAAAAATAGAGAGAGAATATATATTTTCAGTAGAATACATGAACAAACATAAGAAGTACTGCTTTATTTAACAAATTCCACTGTCGTGCTGCTTCCAATTTCACACAACGATGCAACACGGGAAAGACCAATTTCTTAAAACAAAATTCTTTCTAAGAGAAGAGAAGAGAAAGAAATTCACTAACCATGCTATGACTGGAAAGAGATAAAAACGACAGTAAACCACAAAGAATAATGTTAATTAGTTGAAATTCCATAGTTCTAAAAAAATTAAAATATATTGTATTTGGCATTAAAAAAAAGTTCGATAGTGAACAATAACAAAACAAGAAAATGGATGCTTTAAGATCAGCCACTCATAGATTCATAAAAACACATCGTTCCATCATGACAGAACTCACACAGGAATCTCCACTTGTTAATCTCATCTCCAAAATTAAAACCACATAATAAATAAACATATCAATTTTCATAAACAAATCTTCAATTGAATTGACTGTTAAGAAACTGTAAAATACTTAAATCAACAAAACCAAACCCAAATACAGACATCAAACCACAAAGAATTCAGACCAAAAACGTGCAAATCCCTCAAACATCTAGCCTAACTCCAGCATAAATTATCCTACAAACATAAAAAACAACCCCCAAATTTAACAGTTTGGCCAAAGTAAACCAAACCCAGCACGAAAACCTCCAGAGCCACCGAAAAAAGTACAAATCAGATCAATCAAGGCATTACAAGCAAGACCCACTTGACTAAGATCGCAAAAAACAAAAATTGCAGACTTCGTGGGACCAATTAATCAACAAATTCAACAGTTTTCACCAAAGTGAACCAAACCCAATACGAAAAATATTACAAATCAAGATCAATCAAGGCAATAAAAGCACGGCCCACTTGACTAAGATCCCAAAACAAGAAATGCAGATTTTCGGAGATCAATTAATCAACAAAATTAAACATTTTCCACCAAAATTAACGAAACCCTGTTGAAAAAACTTTCAGAGTGACCAAACAAAGTACAAATCAAGATCAATCAAAGCAGATACAAGTGCGACCCACTTGACTAACATCAATTGGGGGACCAAATCACCTCGAATTGGGAGACTGGAGTGGTGATCTGGTTCCGGTTTGGGGTGTCCATTGCAGGACCTTCTCCTCCACATGCCTCACTCTCACACTCTCTATCTAATTTCTTTCCCTCCTCTCCCATCTCTGTCTCTCTCTGTTGACTGTATCTCACTTTTCTCTATGGACCCCTTTTTCTGTTTCTCTCTCTAGAGTGAGTGAGATTCAAGAAGAAGCGGGAATGTGGGATGAGAAGGAGAGAGAAGATTTTGTCGTGGCGATAAAGCCCGCCCCACAATCAACCCCACAGCCCCGAGAGAGAGAGACCCTACACCACCACAAAACGCACACACAGTTGTTGGGATTTTCCTTTGTGCAAAAACAAATGCAAGAAAAAAGTAACGTACACTTTGGTTTTTTGAGCGGTGGAATTTTTATTTTAAAATTTATTAATCAATCCTTTGATTTTAACCAATTAATAGTTCTTTCCCTTCTTTTTGTTATTTTACCTTTTTTTTCTTTTGAATAAGTTTGGGCAAACTACATTAACTATCTTTACAGTTTAGGACTTGTGTCATTTTAATTCATAATTTTTTAATTATGACATATTTGATTTTAAATTTTGAATTTTCTTTCAAATAAGAATAACTAAAAACACTATTACTTAATTTCAATAGCAAAATCGTCAATTTTATAAAATATAAATTAATCTGAAAAAAATAAATGTCAAAAAAATATTTTTTAATTTTTAAAAATTATTTCTACCTACTAAAAATAAAATTATGTAAAATTGATAAATCTTTTACATATTTATTTATTTTACTAAATTAATTTTTATTATGTGTTTGAATGATGATCATATAATAGATGGTTATTTTTTATTTTCTTTAAATTAGTTTCTATTTTTTCAAAACTCAAATATGGTAACAACTTTGATATCATTATTAAACAAATCTATCAAATCTAAAAATCCAAAACTAAAAATATTTCATATATTAAATATATTGATTACACATTAAAAGCCTAACAACCACACATTACATGATCATCATCCAAACACATAATAAAAATTAATTTAGTAAAAGAAATAAATGCATAAAAAATTTATCAATTTTACATAATTTGATCTTTGGTGGGAAGAAATAATTTTTAAAAATTCAAAAATATTTTTTTGACATTTATTTTTTTTCAAATTAGTTTATATTTTATTAAATTGATGACTTTGCCCTTGAAATTGATCAATGATATCTTCAATTGTCCTTATTTGGAACAAGATTCAAAATTCAAGATTAAATATATCACAATTAAAAAATTATGGACCAAAATGATACGAATCCCAAATTACAAGCACTGTTAGTCTAAGTTGCCCAATAAATTTAAAACATATCTAATGGCAAAGCATTAAAGTTGTTATTGTCATAATTTGATAGCTGCAGCAAAGTAATGTGCTCTAATAATAAGAAATAGTAGCTGTTAAATTTAAAAAATGTCAAAAACTTGTGTCAAATTGCCAGCTACTATTTGTGTCCATGAAGTGCAACAAAGTAACTATTTCCCTCTCTCTCTCTCTCTCTCTCTCTCTCTCCAGTTTTTGATGGACGTCCGATGGACCAATCTATGCATTTCTTCCTTTGTGCTAGGGGTATGCACGGTGCGGGTCGGTGCGGTTTGAGAGAAAAATAGAAACCGTATGGCGGGTGGCGGATTGATAAAAGTGTCACTAGAATTTGTCATTTTCCTTATCGAAAACCGGCGGTTCGGTTGGCAAATAATGGCGGATTTGCCTTGGCGGTTCGGGCGGATTGGCGGTTTATAAAAAATATAATTCAAATTACAAAACTTAAATCAAAGAGTAAAAAAAAGACGAGAGATATCGTAATGTTAAGCATCTTGTGAAGCTTTCTTCTGATGCAGCAAGTGTAGCAACAACATGATAATATCAACGACTATACCATCAGTTCATTACAAGCATCTGTGGAAGCTACAATGATCAAATACAATACATAAAATTCCCCTCGAGCAGTAATGTAATACTATATTCTAAGGTATAGAACAACAAGCAAACTTAAGTAAAAAAAAATTTTTAGAATCCTATAAAACATGATTTAATAGCGGTGCGGGTCGGTGCGGTTTGGAAGAAAAATAGAAACCGGCGGATTGATAAAAGTGTCACTAGAATTTGCCATTTTTCTTACAAAAAACCGGCGGTTCGATTGACAAATAATAACGAATTTGCCTTGGCAGTGCGGTTCGGTGCGGTTTTGGCGGTTTCGGCGGTATTATGCACACCCCTACTTTGTGCATTTGCTGAAATGGTCTAAGAAGATGAACAAAAAAAATCATTAAAAAATCTATATCCAAACAATATCTATAAATTAGAGAAAAAAATTTGTTGAGATTTGTCAAAAATGACAAATAACCATTGGAGCACCATTGTAATAATTTGGCAATTTATTATTATTTATTACCAAATTATAGCAATAATAATGATATAATATCATTTGCCATTTGAGATGCCCTTACATACTATGACATATTCACCCAGAAAATTCTGGGTGGGTGGTTACATGGTAGAAATTAAATTTATTTAGTGTGAAGTTCATGTATAGAATAAATTTAAACCATAAGATGATAATTCTAAATAATTTTTGAATAATTCTAGTTTTGTAGTATCACTATTTTTTTTTTTTCTTAGTTCCATTCATTTAGTGCTCGTTTGGTATACCACATTTGGGCTAAAATAGTCACAAAAAGACAAAGTATAATAAAAAGTCAATAAGATAAAACGTCACATTCAAATTATAATCATTGCATTTTTTCTTTCACAAAAATCAAAAAGTCCAAAAGTCCATCCCAAAGGAGATTTTTTAGTCCCAGATTAAAAAAAGTTAAAAAGTCAACCCATATCCCAAACGAACATTTATTTATTTTTTGAATAATGTTAGAAACCTACATATTTATATTCATAAATTCATCCATAATGATGTGGCATGAGAATTAAATTCATTATCGTTAAATGTGCAATAAATAAAAAATTAACACACATTCCGTCACATTATTATGTGTAGAATTGTACGTTTCTAAGATCTCAAACATTTTTTATAATTAGATTCTTGGTGCATGGACCTCAATTAATCTTTTAGAAAGGGTAAATTACCCTTCGGGGTTTTATATTTGGTCATTTTTAAATTTTGATCTTTGATTTTTTTCCCCCCTAACTCTTCATATTTTAAGTTTTTTTTTTTTTTTTTTTTTTTTAAATTTATTCTCAAGACTAACTTCTATTGAAAATTAGTATTTTAAAAAAAAAATGTGTGGTTAGCTGCCATATGACATATATATATATATATATATATATTATATTTAGATTTGGATTTGTATTAGAGGTATGAGTTATATAACAAAATATTTTTATACTATGTGACTATCAAAATGTCATTTTTTGTTTATTTTTAAACACAAGTTAAATTTTGGCATAAATTAAAAAAATTTAAAATATAAAAAAATCAAAATAATATAATAATAAAAAAAGAAGAAGTTATAATGACCAAAAAAAAATCACCATAAATAAAGACGGCAAAGTGCCATTTTACTTTGGAAAGGTTCACACTCCTCATCATGCAAGGTGCACACACGTCTAGAATTTATAGAGATAATAACAAGAAGGCTATATTACCACAAATTAATAAATTTCATAAATATTTTTTATTGATTAATGTCATAATAAAATTTTAGAATATGAAATAGAATTTAGTTTAAAAATATAATAAATATCATATTAATAATATGATAAATATTACATCAATATATAAATTATAAAATTTATTAATTTATATAATATTATTCTACTCCAAAATTATGCATATGAAAGTTTTACTATTTTCATCTAAATAAATGAATCTAAAGAGTTGGCAAAATTAATGTTTGTTTAAAATTGAGTAATACTAATGTTTTTTTATCATATTAGGTTCATTTGAATTATATATACGGTAAAATTGAGTGGTGAAATTATTAGTGTGATAATATTAAATTAAAAATATAAAAAAAAAATTGTGTTTATTTATATATTAATATGGTCGTATTAGTTGGGTTAAGTTAAATCTATGAAATTTCATAACAATCTTGATTACATAAAAGGTGGTTTTGTTGTTTTTGTATGCTAGGGGCAAAATAGTATTTACACTTTCAATTTCATGGGATAAGATTAGCAATCACAATTCCTGATAATACCACATTTTGTGAGAGTTCGTAGTCTCTTGAAACAGTTAGCCTTGTACCATTTTATTATGATCAACCATGATGTTATGGGGCCAATGAATTATTATTTAAATCTCACCCTATGAAAGGCTAAACAAACAAACATGGCCTTCATTTATTTAAACCATTTGCCAAAATATTAATTGGAGCTATGATTTTGTCACAATTTATTATTGAACTTTTACTTTTCATCAGGTGGCTAAAAGTTTGAGTTTTACATGTGACAATATCCCTCCCCAAACTATGACTGTAATGTATTTAAAAAAAAAAAAAAAAAATCACTTTAGATCATAACAAATATCATGTAATTTTTAATTAAAATCATGCTTGATAAACATTTTTTTAATGATTGTGTAATCATAAAATTGGCCTAATGGACTTCTTGAATCGAGTTATTCACCATGTCATTCACCCCTTTAAGATTAATTGCGTCAACAATATACTTGCTACAATTTATAGCATTTTACATTTTTGCAAATCAACTATAAAATTCAATATTAAGTTAAATAATCGTCAAATAGTGTCTCTCCAATGAAGTACATTAACTAAATGACTTTAGCATAATAAGTTTTCGTTTGACATAAGTTAAAATAGAATTTTTTGGCTAAAATAATCACAAAAAGACAAAATACGCTTTTTAGTCCAATAAGATAAAATGTCACATCTAAACCATAATCATTTCATTTTTTCTCTCACAAAAGTCAAAAAAGTCTATTTCAAACGAGGCTTTTTAGCCCCAGGCTAAAATAACTAAAAAGTCAAAAAATTAAAAAGCCAACTTACATCCCAAACCAACAGTATGAGCAACAAGGGTTGTCCCAATTTGGCACATAGTATTTTGGACAAAGTAAGAAACTTTTGTTGCTTGGGATTATCTAGAATTTTTTTTTTTCAAATAATGAATGATATTTATCTTAATTAATTGTTGTTTTCTCAACATATTCTATTATGGGATGGTATATTTCTCTTGTACACATTTGTGAATTGAGCATTGATGTTTGAGTGTAATCATGAACCCTATTTTAATTATTTGATTCGTTTATTTTATTAGTCCATATATATAGATAATTTACACAAAAAATTAAATTCATTTAAAAGTATGATCTCATCGTGTTTACTTTTAACAAATTATACTTAGTTGTCTATTTTTTTTTTAATATAAATATAATTAAGTTATATAGCTACAACTCCAAAGGATTTGGCTTAGTGGAAAAAGAAGACAACCAAATGACTTACCGGTTAAGAGTTCCCAGGTTTGAATTTTACGAAAGTTAAACATCCTAAATCTTGAGATCATTGGAGAGAGATATCAATTTGATTTTTTTCCATGAGTGATCTACAATACTGTCTAGCCCAATTCAGATCATTGGAGGGGATATCAATCTGATTTTTTTCCATGAGTGATCTTAGTCCAATTCAGATCACTAGAGAGGATATCCCTGATTTTTTTACCATAAGTAATCTACAATACCGTCTAATCCAATTCAGATTTAAACTAGAGTATCTCTTTATTCCTAATTATTTGAAAACCGTTTCATACAGACGTTAAAAAATTTAATGAGGGTCTATTTTCTAAATTATTGTTTTGACCATTTCATGATAGAGTAGCTACACTCTGTGGATCCAGTGATTTATTTTATTTTATTTTATTTTTTGGCTTTTAGGTTTTGTGAATGTAGTAAATTAGTAGGGTGAGAAATGTCAATTTTGGAAAGTAAATTAAAAGTTAAATTTTTTATTTTTTTTAAAAAAATATATATAAAAAAATAAAAAAATAATGATTCAAAAGAAATTAAAAATCAAAATATTAAGTTTTAATTTCTTGTCAAAAAAACCCGTTGTATATTATATCAATGCATCACATTAAATTATATAATAATAAAAAATATTAGATATTTCAAAAATTAACCAAATATCTCACATAGGTGTGGAATTCACATGAAATTCACATTGTGTCGGTCTCACACCCATGTGAGACATTTGATGAAATTTTTGAGATTTCTAGTATTACTCATATAGCCTTCGTTTGGCATAAATTAAAATGGGACTTTTTGGCTAAAGCAGTCACAAAAAGACAAAATAGACATTTTAACCCAATAAAACAAAGCCTTCATTTGGGAAGTGGGTTGGCTTTTTGGCTTTTTTGGCTATTTTAGTCTGGGCTTAAAAGCTTGGTTTGGGAAGGGTTTTTTGGCTTTTTGACTTTTTTGAGTTTTTTTATGAGAGAAGAATGTAATGATTATGGGTTGGATGTGATGTTTTGTTTGTTATGGCTAAAATAGCCTATTTTGTCTTTTGTGGCTAAAATAGCCAAAAAAGCCCAAGAACCAACTTGCCAAACAGAGGCAAAATATCATATCAAAATCATAATTATAAAAGTAAAAAAAGCCAAAAAAATCTATCTTAAACGAAACTTTTTAGCCTAGACTAGGCTTTATTTGGCATGCGAGTGTTTTAGTCAAAACGTCAAAAAGTTATTAAAAAAATCAAAAAAACTCATAACATATACTAAAAAGTTAAACATTCATTTTTCTTTCTATTTTTTATACATCTTTTCTAAGAAAATAAAAGTATTCTAAATATACTAATTTTTTATTTTATATTTTAATTAAAAAATTACTCAAATAATCCATACTTAAACGAAGTCTAAAATAATTAAAAAACTAAAATATTAATTCACATCTCAAACCCAACCATAATAATTCACATCCCCCCTTTTCCCCCCACCCCCTTTGACACCCTCTCTCTCTTATTGGTTACCTTTTCTTTTTCTTTTTCTTTTTTTTCCTGCTCCTCCAATCACCACCTGCCACGTGGCAAAGGGGTGAGGGGGTGACCCCCAAAAGGGGGTCCCAAACATTATTCTATAATAAAATGTGTGACACGACGTGGCTTTTCGCGCGCAACATATTTCAAAATGTGTGTTATGATAGGTTGGATGTCCATCACTTGGAACCAAACATAATCAGTTTGTTTAATTTTAATTTTTAAAAAATATATTTAAAAAAAAAATTATATTTTTATTTTTCGTATTTGTTTATTTTCAGTAAATATTTTAAGTAATTTTTTTTAATTTTTAAACACACCTAATATAAATATATTTAAAAATATAATATATATTTAAAAAAATCTGTAAAAAATTTACCAAATATCAAAAAAATACAAAAATTCAATACATTTTTCATATTTTTGTGTATTTATTAATTTTTTAAAATATTTTTCACAAATATTTTATTATTTAAATACATCTAAGTAAGGTGCATCTAAAAAAAGAAGAAAAAATTACTTAAAATTTAAAAAATATTCACTAAAAATAAAAAATATGAAAAATAAAAAACTTAATTTTGAAAAACTAAATTCAGAAAACTGAAACCAAACATACTAAATAACTTTTTTTAGATTGAAATAACACCCTATTTTAGTAACACGGCCTCATCATACGTCATTTTATAGATTTATGACAGTAATTTAAATTCTTCATTACATAAGTTTTAAATATATATATATATATATGTATATAATTAACTTGATCAAATATTGATAGTCGTATTAAAGGAATGTTTGAGATTGGCTAGCTAATGAGACAAAGAATAATGTTACATATATCAATTGACATACTAATTAGTGTATTAACAGGTAATGCGATAGAATCCACTTCTCAGATTATAACTCACTTTCCTCTCTCACAAAAAGCTGATTATAATTAGCTTTTAGCTTTTAACCAACAAACTGATTATAACCATCTTTTTAAAATAGGCCATAATTTTAGGAGTTTTAGATACTTGTAATTTCTATGATAGGTGGGGTTATAATTTTAAAGTAGGGCAATGGTAGAGGGCCACAATTTTTGTGGCTCAAATGGCTCAAAACTGTCAAAACGACGTCGTTTTGAGCACAAAACATGCCAAAACGACGTCATTTTGGCAGTTTTGAACCATTTGAGCCACACAAATTGTGGCTCTCAAACATTATTCTTTAAAGTAATAATGTCATAACATATGTAGATATATTAATTAATATATATGCTACCATTGTAAAACAAAATACCCTATCATATGTGGTGGAGACGGTGTGTTTAATTTTTTATATGAATAATATATTCAACATATTTAACAATATAAATGATTTAAATTATCATCCCAAAAAAAAAAAAGTGAGAAAAAACCTTATCGAACGCCACATATCCCTGAGGCTCCGTTTGTTTTGGGAGATAAAATGGAGGGGATTAATAGTGAGGGATTGTTAGTGAGGGGATTAATAGTGAGGAATTGTTAAATTATTTTTATATAAAATAATAAAATAAATAAAAAAATATGAAAAAATAAGCATTATATTTAAAAAAATTCCCAATATATAAAAAATAAAAAAATTTCTAATCCCCTCACTATTTTTCTAATATCATCTCCACCTCCTCCTTACCAATTCCCCTTCCTCCTCCTTACTAATACCAAGGGATTACTAGTCCCCTCCCTATCTCTCAAAATAAACACTTCATTCTCAATTTTCTCCTCACTATCAAACCCAATCCCTTTCCAATAACCTCAAACAAACGGGGCTTGGGGATCCCTGAATCCGGATTGGGGAATTTTTAAAACTCTTCAGGGTATGGGCCCACCGTTGAATCAACATAGACAAATGAGTCGACATGACACGTGTACGGCTGATCCTACATTTCATCAATTAATGATGCCCCACTCGTAAGTATGCGTTGCATTGGTAACCAAGGTAACATGGGCTTAATGATCAAAAAAGAGAAAAAAAGAAAAAAAAGGAAAAAAACGAAGGTAACATGGACTTCATTAAAACAAACCATTTTATAATTACAAATTAGTAAAAAAATTAAAAATAATTACAAAATATCAGAGTAAAAGTAGAGTTCGTATAAAATAGTTGCACTTGCACTAAAGCACAAAACAATGAATCCATTATTGCACACATTATTTCTATTGCAGCATCACGGTGTGGGTTTCCATTCATCGTAAATAGAGAGCAGAGTATAGAGTAAGATCAAGTTTGGCATAATACAAAAAAATTTAAAAAATTAAAAAATTACTATTCTATTTAAGTCATATCATCTTGTTTAAATCACATCATCTCTCTATCACATCACTTCAAATTCAATCCATATTTCACGTTTTTTCGTAAAAAGTCAAAAGGTGCACTTATTTAGATTATCCCAAATAGCCCCTAAAAAATATGGAATTAGCTCTCCTCTAGTCTGTTATTAAATTGAAGAAAACTGTTCAATTGTTGTGGGTATTAATATAGCTCCATCTCAATAATTTAAATTGTTTACTTTGTAGAATTCGTCGAGTACATTATTTTTCAAAAAAAATCACATTGATTGGATATCAATAGGCATTTCATTAGATCACATTTCTGTCAATGGCATGTATAATTTTCAAAATAAATGTGATAGAAATGTGATCTGATTAAATGGTTATTGATATCTGATCACCATAATTTTTTGCAGACATGATGTACTCAATGAGCTCTATACATTGAACGATTTGAATTATCAAAATAGGCCCAAATTAGGACCCAAAATGGGCCAACAATGCCCTCTACTCCAAAAACGGACTAGAGAGGAGCCAACTCCAAAAATAATTATCTCTAATATTATTCCAATATTATTTAGGATAAATTACTAATAGATTCTAATAGTTAGACTTAATTCTCATTAAATCCTATTGAAAATAAGTCTTAATAAAATCATCGCTAAAAATAATTTTTGTGATGAGTTTTTACATGTCACTAAAAATTAATAATTAGCGACTTTTTTTTATTACGATTTTTATAAATTGTCTCTAAAACTTACAATTAGTGACTTTTTGCTATGATAAATTTTTCAAATTGTCACTGAAAGTTAATAATTAGTGACCATTTTTGTAATATTTTACCTAATTTCACTCATCTTTTTCCTTTATTTTTCTAAATCTCTTTTTAAATTTCCTAACCAAACATAACGCAAGTGCTAAGAGACAAAAAGAATAGCCTATTAAAATTGTCATATACATGCCAACTTGTTTCCTTCGTGGACCCTTTACATGGTTGCTTGATTGGAGAATTTAGAAAGAGAAATAAAAAAGATATGTGAAATTAAATGAAATATAAGTATATTTTATTTACATTTTATTTATTTATTTTCTTTTTCTTTTTAAATCTCTCTAAATTCTCCAATTAAACACAATATTGAAGTGCAACCTGTTTACTAAATACTGTAATACTATTAAAATTGACAAATGCATGCCAAACTTGTTCCCATCGTATCCGTTTTAAGTGTAACCTATTTATTAAATAGGAAAATGAGTGAGAGCACCAATTAGTGCTATCACTAATGATGTGGCAGTGGGCCCCACCAGGAATGATTTGATGTTTTGGCCTTGGTATTGTATTTTTTTTCTTTTTTTATTTAGTGTCATGTCATTAGTGGTCTTTTAGAGCTCCAAAATTAGTGGTCTCTATCATTGTTGTTACTAAATATTGTAATATAATTTTTTTTTTCTCAATCTTTTATCTTTTCACTTTTTTACCTTGGCGAAATCGTATAATTTAGATTTTTTTAACCTTTAACTTTCTCACTTTTGTCACGAAGTCCTATAATTTGGTGACATTTATTAGGTAGGTGCAGTGGTCCCTTCATATGTCGTGTGACCCTCCAAAAGGGGCAAAAACCATAACTAGCAGGTTGGCACCCCAATCCACTGTATAATTGATAACGTCGTACTTTCATAGCTCCCCACATTCTGTGTGGAATGGCAAGGTTCATGTGATCATCATAATGTCTACACCATGCGTGGCCTATCACGTGACTCATGACTCATTACACATCACTCAATTTGCATGGTAGGTTTTTTAAGAAAAATAGTATAATATTATGAGGTACATAAATTTGTTTGTCAAATTATTTTTGAATTTTTTAAAGAAACAAAGAAATGTATTAAAAATAATTAAAATTATTTTCACACAAAAATAAAAATGATGAGCATTTTAAAACTTTTCTTCGATTTTGTTTTCAAAAATGAAAATAATAGTGAAAATCAAATTTTGGAGCCAATTAAGATGACAAAACATTCCTAAGTACCTACTCAAATTGGGATTACTTTTCACAATTAATCAAAAATTTGATTCTTACACTTTTTCTTTAAAATTTCACATTCATGAAGGAATGAAAACTATTTAAGAGTAATTATAAAAAAATGCTTGAACAATTGAAATATGATATACCATTATAATTTTATATACAAAATTTATTTATAGAATGATGTAACAGTGACAAACTTATAATTATGTTCATAATTATTAGTATGATGTTTTAAAATAAAGCAATCATAATAGGATATACAATTTTGTATAATAATTAGGTAGAATTATTTTGATTGTATAGTACTATCCTTGAACAATTTGTCATCGGTAACGGGTATGATGGGATACCATTTCACTCATTAATTAAAATATAATTAAAATGAGACGCAAGAATTCACTTTTCACTCAATTTGAGGAGCTGAGTATTCAAATCATATCAAACTCCAGTCCCACGTTTTACTAAATATCAATTAATGAATAAAAAGATTACACCACAATTATGTGCCATACCTATTACATAAAATACTTTCTCCTCACTTGTGACTTCCTAATAGTACATGATGGATAGGCAAAACTCAATAATTTCTCTTTTTCATATATGTTGTTTTTAATTTGACTATTTGACAAATGGGAAAAGAAAGAAACAAAAGAGCTCACACAGACAATAGTGGTTGAAACCTAGGAGGTGGTGTGATTATATTATTATGCTTCCCAATGATGGGTCTGAAATAGAACTGTTTAATGTCTTCACACTTTCAAGACTTTTGGTAAAGTCCAGATTCCAATTATATTAATATATACATACTAACACATACTATCTAAGCACAGTAGTTGACTAACTGCAACACATTCCAAATTCCAAACCTTAGTCTAGGTTAATTTGTAAATAAATTTAGGGATACAAAATCAACCACAAAAATTAATACAAAATTTTTATATAATTAGTTTTGTTATACTTCTGGACTTATTGTTAATTTACAACTTGCAATGGGAAGAAAAAAAATAAAAAAAATTGCATGTTAGGTATAGGAAGAAGAAGTGTATTGCAGTCCATGGTATATAAGGTCAATTGAATTGATTTTTTTAACCTTTTTTGGCTTAGACTTGGAAAATGAGCCTCACTCTGACCTTGGCCTTCCTGGGAAATAGGGTAAAGGAATATTTGTTTAAGAGAAGGGATTTGTTAGAGTCCAAGCATAAGAAGCTAACCTAATACCCTAAATTTGTCCCACCTTGCCTCTCTTCCTCTTGTCCAACATGATCATTGAAATTTTATGTTATGAACATGATCAATGAGACTTGAAAATTCAAGTTTAGATGGAGCAAAAAAAAATTACTAGTTTGCATTTGGTTTTAGACAATGGTGTGTGTATATATATTGTGAGTACATACTGTTTCATCATTTTTACGTTCTAGTGTGGCCTCAAAGTAGAGTTGGAAATATAATTTTTAGCTACTTATCAATCGCTTAAGGTTCTGATCCATTCATAGGCTTGAGATTGAAACTGTGGTGTTATTTGTTGCAACTTAAATTAGCTGCTTTTTTTAAGAATTTTGTGTACAGCTTTTGCTGTAATTTTTACTTATAGTCTATGCAATAAATCTTAAATAATGTGAAAAAATAAACAATTATCTTAAAGCTGGAAATGAGTGTTTTTAGATTGTATTTATAGGCTTTCTAAAGATAATTGATTATCTTAAAGTTGGAAAATGAGTGTGTTTAGATTTATTTAAAAACTTTATGCTTTTAACTTAGAATAAATTACGACAAAGAGAGTAACCTATCTCATAAAATTGGTATTTTGGGGCAAAAAATATTTTCTGCATGGTGATCCATTGGGCTTGGGTCCAAAATGAACTATGATTTTAATTAAATTCATACCCAAGCTAATTCCTTTTTCTTTTATTGATTATCTACTTTGCTTTTCTAAAGCAAGCTGACTTCAAAGCATAAAGATAAAGTGCCTCTTTCTCAACATTTACAATGTAAAAATTGAGTTTATCTAGTCTTTTAATATGTTCTAATTCTTAGTCAAAAGATTAAGAAAGGTATATGTTCTACAGCAAAATTCACTTTGCTTCCTTATGATTCCAATATAAGCAAACAATCCCTACATGATTTTAAACTAAATTGCAACTCTAACTTCCTTAATAATATCTGTAAAATGACTTTAATATCCCTCTAAATTTTGCCACATTTTACTTCTTTCTCTCTCTCCCCTGTTGTACAATTAATTGCTAACTTAACACTCAATTTGTTAGATGGATATAAAAATAAGAAGAGTCAGCCAAACACAAGTCTAGATAAGCACCATGATTAGAATTATAAGAACAATCCAGTAAAAATCACCCTTGCATCGACCAATTTAGCTGAAATTAAGAGAAATTGAGAAAACAAAAGTTGGGAATTAATCCCATTTTTGTACATTTCTATCCCATTTTAGAAATTCACTGATGCTGTGTTTGGTTAGAAGATTTGATGAGGGATTTGGAAAGGGAAATGAAAAAAATGTAGTTTCACGCATCTTTTCCCTTTCCCTTTCCAAATTCCTTTCCAAATCCCCCAACCAAACACAACGTAAGTAAACAAAAAAATGTTGAAATGTTTAGGCCTTCCTAAGTTGATTTGGGTAACAAAAAAATTTAACAAGACAAATTGAAAATGAAAGACGAAGATACATTACCAATAAGTAAATGAATTCACAAAAAATTTACAAATACTTCAGTGTCTCAAAACCCATAATTCATAACCCATTGACAAAAATATATGGGAAAAAAAAAAAAGAAATTGCAATTCATATCTTTGTAAAACCCCAAAAAACTAAAGCATGACGCAATGCCAAAATTTTACCAATTCATAAACCCGAAAGAGAAAAAAAAAAAAATGAACAACAAACAAAGAAAGAGTTGCAAAATTTATAGTGATCTAAATCACATCATAATCAACACCATCTCTTGTTAAATTCAAATAAGGTTAAATAATTAGAAATATATAATGAGTAAATCATTAGATTAAATAAATTGAATTTTAGAGTTTAGAGATGGTTTTATTAATTAAAATATGATTAAATTAAAATTATGTTTTTTATAAAATAAAGAGGGGGGGGGGGTGTTTTAGGATTAGGCTTTGAGTTTCATATATTGGTTGGAGAAGAAGATGAAGTGAAGGGCATGGTTGTCTTTTAACATTGAATCTTAACTTTGACTTCTAGTTTTTTCATTGCCAACCCTCAATTTTGGCAACTGTGAAACACTCTCCGTCATTTTAGCCGAAATTAATAATGGCAAGGAGGTAAAATGCAAAATGGTCAAAACCATGTAGGGGGCACTTTGCCTATTATTGAACTATAGGGGATAAAATGCTCTATCCCTTAACAAGGGGTAAAATGCCCTATATGCTCTATCCCTTACTTATTATGACTTTTTAATAATTTAGTCATATATATGTATATTAAAGGCGTGTACTATAAAATTAACCTAACATAATAATTTAATTCAACGTGACCCTTTAATTATTAACGAATATCATTTTACTTCATTAATGAATCCATACATATAAAAAGTGTCTCCTTTTAAAAGTGGTCTAAATGGAATGAAAGTAATACATATTCATAGTTAAAGAAGTCAAAATTTACGAATTTATATATAGAGGAGTAATGTGATATTTAATAATAATTGAGGAGATCTTTGCATAATCAACCCAAAAATAAATGACTTAATTTTAGCACTTAAAATTATTTTTCTTAAAATTGTGTAATAGTTATGATAGAAATAGATGATGAAAACAAGAAGGGAGAGGGTTTTTTTCTAGTCCACACAGTGTATTAGAGCGTGTTGTTGGGCTCATGGGGTCGACCATGGGTCTCATTTCGATAATCCGAACCGTTCAATGTGTTTCGATTGTCAATTTCTTCATGCTTGCCAAATATTACGCTGATCGGATATCGGTAGCCTCTTAATCGAACACATTTTTGTCAATGGTAAATATGATTTTAAAAATAAACTGTTAACAAAAATGTGTTCCGATCAAAGGGCTACTGATATCCGATCAATGTGATTTTTTGTAAGCATGAAGTACTCAACGAGTTCTATACATTAAACAGTTTGGATTATCGAAACGGAACCCATAGTGAACTTCATGGGCCCAACAGTACACTCCAGTCCACTAATGGACTAAAGAGAAGCCTCTCCCAAAGAAGAAATCTAATGTCATTAACACTTAATTGTTCCTTCATGAACACTTGAGGTACAGTCTGAATCGAAGTATAAGAGTTAATAGAGTTAAAAGTAGTGAAATTTATGACTTGAGAAAATAAAGATAAATAAAGAGAAAAATAAAAAGAAATGATGGTTACGAAACTATCTCTTGAATTAAATGCTCTTTCATATCTCTAAAATTTGAAAATCTAAAACTTTTAGCAGTATTTTTTTTTGGGTTAATTACTGTGGGGGCTAAATATAAGTCGGCTCAAATTGGGCTTTATCCTCAAGACTGCCGAATATACAGTGAGGAACAGGGCCATGGCCAACTAGAACTTATCCGTAGGGCCAAATAGGCCACAGATTCTATGGAAACTATTAGGGGTCCAGTTGTGAGGGCAGGGTGTCCATAATGAAAAGTGGGCCTCTGAAGAGCAATATAAAAAGAAAGACCATCAGCCAATTAAGGGGGATGTGAAAAAGAAGTGATAACTTGTGATGAAAGAAAAACCCGAGAGAATATTAATTTGTCTATCAGAGTGCTAATTCCGGCGCCTCTAACCAGAGTATACACTCCTGTTTCAGGTACCAATTCAAGGATTAAGAAAGTCTGCTTGGGCCAAAGTGTATTTCCAAACCCCATTACCACAACTGGCGTTGTTTGTGGGAATACTCAAACGCATTCATGGTAGACGTAACGGATGATCCTTCACTTGTTGCTGATGATGTTACACCAAGAACCATGCTTGGTCCGGAGAATATCACCGTGCGAAGGGCCCTGAACTTCGACCCAGTGGCTCAAACTTCACTTTCGACCTTGATGTAGGAAACCCTGCAGATGATCATGGATCAAGCAAAGCGAAACGAACAACGTCCGGAAGACATGGCGGCTGATAACGAACATTTGCGTAAGGAGTTGGCCCTTGAGTTAGCCAAATCCCAACCAACCGTACCATGCCATGACCGGGGTTGATCGCCAGAGAAGAAGAATAATGTTCGCGCCGTTCAAACAAACAATATCAAGTGGATAGTACGTGCACCAGATGTTCGAACAAAAAGTATACGGAGTTGGCAGAGCTAATCAGTAAGATCACACCCAAAGTCCAGCATCTGCCGTTCTTTAAGTGGCCGTCCAAGATGAGTGGACCCCCTGATACTAGACAGAGGGATAGGCGGTGTGAATATCATAAGGACCATGGCTACGACACTAACAACTGTTATGTACTGAAGGACCACTTGGAAGATTTGGTGCAAGACGGTTGACTGGTACAACATGTCCGTAAGAACAATCCACCGAACACGGTAGCCCTACGACCGGATTCACCTCCGCATGATGTGATTCATACGATATACAGTCTGCCGCCGCCAACCCAGGTACATATGATCCAGCTACAACATAGACCATCCAGGCCATTTACACCAGCCAAACGACCTCATGAAACCGGCAAAATCAACTTGGACGATGCCAATCTTGAAGGGGTAATACTTCCCCACGACGTTGCCCTTGTCGTGGTGTTGCACGTACACAGATTCGTTGTCGAACACGTTCTGATCGATCAGGGGAGCACCTCGGAGATAATGTATTACAAAATATTTATTAAACTCGGCTTCACCAATTCAGACTTTTTACCGGCCAACTATCCCCTATTCAGCTTCAATGCCAACCCCGAGTACTCTTTGGGTAAGATCACATTAGCAGTCTATGCAGGCACCAAATCAATCAATGTGGAGTTTCTGGTCGTCAAAATTCCATCACCATATAATGTCATCATGGAGAGAACTTGCTTGCTCGCAATGCAGGTCGTACCAGGTACCTACCATCAGTTACTCCGTTTTCCAACGCAACATGGCGTCAAGCAAATTCGGGGTTCTTAAAAGTCGACAAAGGCATGCTACATTACTGCTTCGGCAAAGAAGTCGAAGGAACTGGAAGTAAACTCGATTGAAGTCCTGGTTCGAGAAGTCCTCGAGGACGTTGGAAAAACTCCCAGTGATAAGGCAACCGAAGACCTCAATCGGGTCAGAATCAAAGGGGAACCTGACAAATTCTTCATGATCGGCACCTCCCTGAACGCAGTTGAAAGACAAGAGCTGGTTTCCTTTTTACTCGGCAATATCGACGTATTTTTCTAGATGCCGTATGAGATACCAGGGGTGAAGGGGTAAGCGAGGGGGCCAGGGGGGTATGAGAATACCCCCCTCCCTAGCCGTAGTCTTATAGGATCGCAAGAAGGCAACAGAAGGATCCGAGTGTAACCCAACACCGTTTAAATGTTGACCCAAAGGTTAAACCAATTATTCAGAAAAGTCGACGGTCGGCTGCGAAGCATACTTCGGCCGTTGTCGACGAAGTTGACAGACTGTTGGAAGCCGGGGCAATTCGTGAAGTAGCCTATCTGACGTGGCTGTCCAATACCGTGGTTGTCAAGAAGAAAAACGGATCTTGGCATGTTTGTGTAGATTTCACAGACTTAAACAGGGCCTGCCCCAAGGATTGTTTTTCTCTTTCTCGAATTGACCAACTTGTGGACTCAACTACGCACCACCAACGCATGAGTTTCTTAGATGCTTACCGGGGTTACCATCAAATTGCCATGTATCCGGAGGACCAGGAAAAGACCATATTTCTTACTCCATGAGGAACCTATTGCTATAAGGTCATGCCGTTCGGACTGAAGAATACGGGGGCAACATACCAGAGGCTGGTCACCACTATGTTTAAAGAATAGCTTGGCCGCACCATGGAAGTATGACGACATGGTGGTGAAATCTAAGGAAAAGCATGCTCATCTAGTCGACTTAGCTGCGACCTTCGGCATTCTTCGAAAGTACAAAATAAAACTGAATGCCTTGAAATGTGCATTCGACATTGGATCCGGCAAGTTTCTCAGCTATATTGTGAATCATCACGGAATAGAGGCCAACCCGAGACAGATCACGGAAATTACAGAACTCGGCTCCCCTCAGTTGGCCAAAGAAGTTCAGAAGTTGATGGGAATGGCTACTGCTCTCAATAGGTTTATCAGCCATTCCTCAGATCGCTGCTGACCATTTTTCACACATTTCGGCAGGGCAAAGAATTTCGATGGACCCTTGAGTGCCAGGTCGTGCTGAATGATTTGAAAACTTATCTCTGTTCAGTGCCACTCTTGGCAGCCCCATCGCCAGGCAATCCACTTATCTTGTATCTGGCGGTATCCGACTGGGCGGTCAGCGCCTTGTTATTAAAAGAGTAACTTAGGGAGCAGTGATCAATCTACTATGTAAGCAAGGCAATGGTTGATGCTGAAACGCGATACCTACCACTGGAAAAGCTCATCCTGGCTCTCGTGGTGGCTACCAAAAAACTGATGCACTATTTTCAAGCTCATACTATTGGGCTATTAACGGACTATCCTCTCAGAGCAGTGCTCTATAGCACAAAAGCATCAAGGCGAGTCTCTAAATGGGCTTTGAAACTTAGTCAGTATGACATCCAGTTTTTGCCCAGAACGACCATCAAGGGGTAGGTGCTGACCGACTTTGTAGCCGAGTTTACAGGGTGCCATGTCGACTTTAAGTCTGATCAACTTCCCCCTCAACCTCAACCAGACTACAGAATGTATGTTGGAGACATTTGGCAAATGTATTGTGATGGATCATCCAACCAATGTGGTAGCAGGACAAGCGTGGTAATTATGACCCCCAGAGGGGCAATAATCGAGCAGGCAGTCAAACTAGGTTTCGATGCATCAAATAACGAAGCCGAATACGAAGCATTATTGACCGGCCTTGGTAACGTGCTTTACCTTGGTGCCCGGCAGTTACAGGTTTTCTGTGACTCAAAATTAGTCATCAACCAGTTGAAAGGGGAATATGTGGCTAAGAATGACTGAATGGCATCCTATATGAAAATGATGAACTCCTTGCTTACGAAGTTCGACCACCACGAGCTGAATCAGATAACCTGAGATCAGAATACACATACGGATGCCCTTGCTTGCCTAGTTTTTGCCATTAACTAGGAAATCAAAAGAACAATCAAAGTAGGATTCATCCCAGAGCCGAGTGTCACTTTTTCCGAACCAGTTTAGGTTAACATCATCGACTCAGGACCGAGTTGGATGGACCCCATCGTCACATTTCTCTCATCAGAACGGCTGCCAACAGCTAAGAAAGTAGCCCACAAACTACGAAATAAAGCCCTACGATATTACTTGGATCCCCAGGAAAAGCTTTACAAAAAATCTCTCTCAGGGCCATATTTGAAATGTGTTCATCTAGACAGAGTTGAGGACTTATTGGCCGAAATACATGAAGGTAGTTGCGGTGCCCACTCTAGAGGGCGCTCATTAGCCCACCGAGCCGTAACGTAGGGATATTATTGGCCAACCATGTGTACTAACGCCGAGAACTACGTAAAGAAGTGTGAACAATGCCAAAAATTCTCCCCATTAACTCACCTGTCTGCCGGAGAATTAAATTCCTGTACTAGTCCTTGGTTGTTCGCTTAATGGGGCCTTGACATCGTCGGACCACTATCGTGAGCTCCGGGAAACAAACGATTCTTGATCATTGTAACAGACTACTTCATGAAGTGGGTCGAAGCAGAATCATTGGCATATATCCAAGATGTCGATGTTAAACATTTTGTGTGGAAAAACATTATAACTCAATTCGGCATACCAAGAGCACTTGTATCAAACAATGGCACCCAATTCGATTGTGGTGTCTATCTGGAGTTATGTAATACATATGGCATCCAACCTTATTTTTCCTCACCGGCGTACCCACAAAGCAATGGTCAGGCAGAGGCCTCTAATAAAGTGATCCTGGACAGAATGAAGAAACGATTGGAGAAGGCGAAGGATAAGTGGGTTGAAGAGTTGCCCAGTGTATTGTGGGCTCATTGTACCACTTCGAGGCGGTCCACTAGAGAAACGCCATTCGCCTTGTGCTTTGGGACGGAGGCTATTATCCCTCTTGAAATTGGCCTGCCCACTCTAAAATCAAAGGCTTTTGACACAGAGCGTAACGACATGATGTTGGCCTTAGATCTGAATTTGATTGAGGAATGCAGAGATTGGGCTCTTGCACGCATGGCACGATATCAGCAGCAGCTCGCCAAGTCATATAACCAGTGCGTGCAGCTGCGCCGTTATGGTCCTGGAGAATTGGTACTCAAGAAAGTGCTTTCTGCTACTAAAAACCCGAAAGACGGAAAGCTAGGCTCCAACTGGGACGACCCTTACCTGATTGATTCGATTGCCGGCACGAGAGCATATCCCTCTCAGACATGGCTGACAGAAGTTTACCATGACCCTGAAATTCGACCCACTTGCGTAAATTTTATCATTAAACTAACTTGTACAATATGCTAGTCCGCTTTTGTTTTTGCTGTTGTCCAAGCATGTAAACATCTATGTAGTTACTCGGCAATATAATATGCCTTTCTTATTAACTTCTCGTTTTAATTTGCCACTTGATAAAAGACTCCGAATTTGGAGCGCCCTTCGTGCTTGATCACGTTTGGCTATTACAAAGACTTTGAATTCAGAGTGCCCTTTGTGCTCGACATGATTGGCGAAATAAGCCTCTGAATTCAGAGCACCCTTTATGCTTGATCATGTTTGGCCATTACAAAGACTCCAAATCATAGCGCCCTTCGTGCTCGGCACGATTAGCCGAATAAGCCTCTGAATTCGGAGTGCCCTTCCTGCTTGATCATGTTTGGCCATTACAAAGACTCCGAATTTGGAGCGCCCTTCGTGCTTGATCAGGTTTGGCCATTACAAAGACTCTGAATTTGGAGCTCCCTTCGTTCTCAGTACGACTGGTCGAATAAGCCTCCGAATTCGGAGTGCCCTTCGTGCTTGATTGCGTTTGGCCATTACGGACTCCAAATTTGGAGCGCCCTTTGTGCTTTGCACGATTGGCCAAATAAACCTCCGAACTCAGAGTGCCCTTCGTGCTACACACGATTGGCCAAATAAATCTAAGAATTTAGAGTTGCCAAAATCGGCAAAATTAATGAGGACAAAGTGGAAATGAATGAAAGAGAGATGAAATCTTTGAAAAATCTTTCAAAACACCTTGTTTAGGGATTTGGAGTTGAAGAAAATGAGAAAGGAGAGAAGAAAACTAGTTGAGGAGTAGTTCGGCATAAATCCGAATAGGATCAAAACTGAGCAGCTTCACCAATACAGGCATAACTTTTTGCACAGTTATAATTTTGATGCAAGGCTGCCACCATTGGAAATCTTACTTCCGGGCTTCAATTTGGACACAAGAATAGCCTAAAAAAGAGTCCAGATGAAGGAGTTATGGCCATTTGAAGTTGGACCTGCAAAGCAGAATTTTGCCTGTCGACCAGAAAAATGGGCTGTCGACCAGAAAAGTAGCCAGTCGACCACCAAAAGTGGTCGGTCGACCAAAAAATGTGGCTGACCGACCACTAAGGTGCCAAACTCATTTATTTTGAAGATATTTTCCCTCCAACTGTCTTCCACAACCTCCAGTTGTCCTATAATCAGATATTTTGACCAAGCTCTTGCTTTTTGCTATATATGAAGCCATATCTCATATATTCAAAAAGGAGAACATTTTGAGCAATTGTGGGAGCTTCTCACACTAAAATCCCTCTCTCTCTCTATACAAATTTCAGAGCTACATTTCAATTTTTCTCTTTAGTTTGCTCTCCCTTTTGCCCTTGTGTGCATGCAAGAGATATACTTGGAGATATACCTCTCCTTTGCCTAGGCATCCTTGATCATACTTGATCACCATTGGGCTGAGATTCTTTAGAGCCTTGTTTGAGCTCCAAAAGGTGGTTCTAGCTCAGATTTGCACCTATTTTGCTGTTGTGCTTCAAGAGTAAGCACTTGTCCCTTTAAACCTTTGTTTTGCATGCTTATTTTACCACCTTTGTAAACTGTTTTTGGCTTGGTTTTGAACTGAAGAAAGCTCTGTTTTTCGGTCCTAAAAATGATGGTTTAGGCCTATTTTGTGTTAGGGGGTTGTCTCTCCCTTTACTCTTTGGCTTGTAAAGCCTTTTGAGCCAACTTCCCAAGCTTTTGAAACCATCTTTTCTTGGCCTTTAAACCACTGAATTCCAGAGGAATTTCAGTGGTGAAAAGGTGGTTTTGAGGTCCAAAATGGGAGGGGGTAGTCCCTCTTCCTCTTGCCTTGTTTGCATGCCTTGTTGGCCTAATTAGTGAGCATGTTTTTCTAGCATGTGTTGGCTTGTTCTTAGCTTATTTTTGGGCTTATTTTTGCATGGCATAACCCTGTTTTGACTTGGTTGAGTCACCTTTTACATGCTTTTTACACTTGTAGTGTAATCTTGCAATTTAGCCTTACATGCTTGCTACTTTGGCTCATCATTCTAGCTTATTTTGGCTATGCTCCCACATGCTTTTACTCTTGTTTTAGCATGCTAAAACTCTATTTTTGGTTGGCTTGGCCACTTCTTGCTTGGATTTTGTACTTGTAGTGTAAATCGTGCTTACTAGCTTAACATGCTTGATGTTGTAGCCTATTAATCTAGCATGTGTATGCTCCACTCCAGCATGTTTTTGGCCATTATTTAACATGCTTTAACTCTGTTTTGAGCCGGTTTGATCACTCAAGCTTTGCTTTGTATGCTCGTAGTGCAATTGTGCTAAATTGTCTAACATGTGCTATTGTTTTGGCCTCTAAATCTAGCCATTCTTAGCTTATTTCAAGCATGTTTTAGAACTCCATTTGGGCTGTTTTAGGACTGTTTTGAGCCTTCTTGGTCATATGAGCTTTGTTTTGTATAGCTATAGTGCAAGTGCCTTCACTAGTCTTGAGTTTTGAGGCCCCTACCATGCTATACTCGTGATGTTTGCATGCATTGGCATCATTTGGCATGGTATTTCAGAGCTTATATCTTTGCCATACTCTCATGTTTATCACTCTTTAATTGTGTTTAAGAGTTGTGCCTTTATGCCTTATTGGTGAGCCAATACATGAGCTTATTTTTCTTGCCATCTATGCTACAAGTCTAGCATGTTGTTGCCACTATTTTGACCTGCCTTCGATCTGTTTTGAATGGTTAGGGTCATTTGAGCATTGCTTAGTATGGTTATAGTGTAAAGGGTCTTGCCTAGCTTTGGGTTTTTAGGCCTTTAACATGTTATGCATGCGATGTTTGCATGGTATGGCACCATTTAGCAAGTAATTTTAGTGCATATAGTGTAGTCACACTCTCATGTACTTCACTTCTTCATAGCTTCTAAGGGTTGTGTATCATGCCTTGCTCATAGGCCAACATGTGTGCATATTCTTCTAGCATTTTGAGCTTCCATTCCAGCATGCTTAGGCCATTGTTTTGGCATGTTTTAAGTTTGCCCATGGCTGGTTTTGTTGTTTGAGCTTGATAATGTATGCTTCTAGTGTAATACACTTCACTAGCTTTGATGCTTTATGCCTCCAACATGCATTACATGAGTTGTTTGCATGTGTGAGGCATTGCATGTGTTTGGATCGGACGTTAATCCAAACACGAGAAATGTGGGACGTTTCATACTCATAGTGATGAAATGTGTCACATTTCTCGGTCGCCAACCCTCTTGATTAAGCATGATAGAGATGGAGGCCCTTTATGTGTTATTTGTGCATTCATTGACATTCACTTGTGCAAACTTGGCTTCTCGGCCATTGTGCATTGCAATGCTCAGTTGGTGGCCCGAGAGTCGAGTACCGCACTCCCTTGAGCTTGAGAAATGATAGTGAGGGTGGTTATGCACACATATCTTGGAAATACACTCCTATGCCCCTTGTTGTTCTCTATTGTAGCAAAACTGGAGCTTGGCAAATTTTCTGGTCGGCCGACCAGTAGGGGTGGTCGACCGACCAATTTTTCTGGTCTACAACCAGTTTTTCTGGTCTACAGCCCCCTTTTCTGGTCGGCAGCCCACCAGGAGGTCCCCATGTTGGAGCAGAAGCAATCTGGAAGTTAGTACACTTTTTAGAGATCAAATCAAATGCAAACAGAGGCAATTTTGGGCATAGCAATGGATTTTCGAGCGAACCCGACCGAGCATGCATATCTCCCTCCCCTCGAGGCCATTTTAACTGCTTTATTTAGCTAGTTAGTTTGTCATTTTTATAATTAATTAGTTAATGTATTTAGCTAATTTAATTCATTATTGTAATATTCTAATTAGTTTAGCATAGCTAGTTTCAATTTGGTTTGTAATTAATTAGCTTAGCATAGTTAATTAATTGATCTGTAATAAGTAGCTTAGCTTAGCTCTTATTTATTCGGGCCCTCTGTCGAGAGGGCAAATGTTGTAATAAGTGTGCGTGTGTGTGTAAATGTCTTCCAACCCCACGTCTTTCTCCCTTTTATTTACCAACTTTTGATGGTTAGTTTTAGGGCATGTTTCAATTAGCATACTTATATTTGCATGTGTGTATCATTCATTTTGTCTTGCATGCACCGGGCTCGGCGCATCATTCAAACTGCATTGTGTTTCAATACACTTTCTTGAATACGTGTTTCAAAGCATGTTATCAAGTGTTGCATTTATATGCCATTCTAGACAGCCGAGCCTATTTTAGTTGCACTTTTGCAAGTGTTGCATTAGGCATCTTAACATAGCTAGGATCATGCATGATTTCTAACTAGCTTCTATTTTGGCTCGGAGTACACTGTGAGTGTTTACGCTTTAGTATCTTTGCATGTGTGTAAGTGACTTCCTTGATAGCATGCTTGCCATGAGGCTATTTGCTTAAATGATTAACTGCGTGAATGCCTGTGGGTGAAGGCTTTATTGCTTGAATTGGAACAATTCATCGAAATGTGAGTTTTAAGCCCACTCGAGAGTGGCAAAATCATATTTTTCTAAGCCCACTTGAGGGTGGCAAATCCGTGTTTTAGCCTACTTGCGAGTAGCACTTCCAAACCATTTTTCGAAAAACGAACATGAGATGTTTTGTTCCAAATCAAGTGATTTAGTCTATACTTGTATGTTGTGCGCATCACATAGTAATTATAGATTAATAACCGGAATAAGAACGCATGTGTTTTCAAAAATAACATATCATGTTTAGTAGAGGCCGATCCTTTGATCGGGCGAGCGGAGGTGTTCATTTCATGACCTTCCCCCCTCGTACCCAAGTTCCCGAGCCGAGGCAACTTTGGTGATGACGGACACGTGGCCTTAGGCACGAGTCAGGGTTTCCTAAATTTCCCAAAATAAAATATTTAGGTGGTGACTCTGAAATCTAGCAAAGTAGTCCATGTTTGGCGTTTTTGAATGATTTGCCGAATTTGGACTCTTTAGCGATTTATCAATCTTACATTGCACTTTGTGAGCTTAGATTCAGAACCATGATAGGAGTCCTAACTCTAGTAGCTAAGAACAAAATTCGCGCCCTCGCGCGAGGAGCGGAGTTCGAGCGGTCTACAGTTTCTGGCTACTCTGCTGGGGATTTAGAGAACTTGACTCGAACATCATGATATGTTGTTTTGTTTACACTTATGTGTTTCTTTGCATTGCATTTGCATAGGTGCGCCTAAGTCACAGTGTTTGCCATATGCTATTCCTGAACGATTTGCCGGAGGCTTGCTTGGAAAAGCGTGCCATAAGGCTGACCGATTACGAGCTCTGCCACGATGGGAACACAAACCTCGGTTCTCCCGAGGCACCTTTTTTGACCATTCGACCTAGTGCATATCGGAAGCTTTAGAGACTGTTCCAAACTAGGACATGTTGCTTACCCGAATGTAGGTTGTTTGAAACCGCATGCGTGCGTAGTGAAACCCTAGCTCCTGAAAAAATAGGACAGGGAAACTTACCCCACCATAGGGGTGTTTTGACTCTCTCTTGCTTGATATGTGCTGTTAGAGTGTATCTCTACAGGGGTGTATGAATCAGTTGCAAATCTGGGTTTCAGTCTGAGGACATTTGTCTGAGGATATCTGTTTTCAGGTAAAATTTTGGGGCAGAATTTATTAGAGAGCACAGTCATTTAGCTATGCTCATATCTATTCTGGTGAAATCAAGCTGAGATGTTGTATGTTTTCTCTTTTGCGAGGTAGTCCTGGAACCATAGCTTCAGAAGGCTCTGATATCCCCCGGGTGCATTGGACTTGTGTTGATAGACTTTGTCAGGTCAGGGACTCCATTCAAGGGCAACCATTGTTTCCTTCGCCAGAGGCAAGGCAAAGAAAGGCCAGTCAGGGCTCACCGGTTCAACTGATCTGACAGTCACCAGTCACGTCACCTCTGTTCAGAGCACGAGCATCTACCTCTATCGTGGCGCAGCCTCTGATAAATCTAGAGGATTTGCTGATCCCCTTTCAATAATCAGTGGATTCGCTACAGCAAGATATGGTTAGGCAATCCGAGACATTGCAGAATTTGATATTCAACTTTAAAGACCTCCATGACATTGGGGTTCAAATCGAGGATGCCATCAGACAAGGGATCTTTACGGAAGATAATGAGCCTTTGAAGAAGAATGTTGTTCGCAGTTCCAATGCTACTACTGATGGTAGCACAGCTGCGAAATGCTCAGAAGTAGACACTATCACCACTTCCCTCAATGGCCAAAAACTAACCACTTCAAATCGGCCCCAAGCCCGAAAGTTCAATCCTCTTTACATGAGTCTCTCTCAAGCTTTGAAAAAGTTACGAGAAGAAGGGCACCTAGAGCTCCTAGAACCTCAACCCCTTCCAAATCCTTTTCCACCAAGATATGACCCAGCTAAATACTGTGCTTATCATCAACAACACGGTCATGATACGAACCGTTGCATCCATGTCCATCATAAGATTCGGGATCTTATTGACGAAGAGACCTTAGCTCCA
Source organism: Camellia sinensis (assembly GCF_055761805.1). Classification (NCBI taxonomy): domain Eukaryota; kingdom Viridiplantae; phylum Streptophyta; class Magnoliopsida; order Ericales; family Theaceae; genus Camellia; species Camellia sinensis. The sequence goes on along the minus strand of NC_138967.1, from coordinate 18,423,702 downwards.
CCAAAAGAACCTCGGGCCACCACTGACCCGTCATCTCTACATCTCAACGTCATCCATATATTGCCATCCACCTATGACCCCAGTATATACATCGCCCCAGCCCATTTACCTAAGCTTGAGGTGTTCATTCCAGTTAGCATGGACTTATGCATGATGGGTGCATCTGAACCCCAATCATCTCAAACCCGTGAACCCACTATTTCTAAGCTGATGAGAATGATTGAAAATCTTCAGAGAACTGTGGCAGATCTGGCCTTTGGGATATTGGCTCCGTCATCGACCACATCACATGCTAGAAGTCTCATGCCAAAAGGCTCCATAATCTTGGGACGGGTTGCATTGCAAGAAGGCCAATTCCTTGGCAAAGTGGAGGCAAGTGGTAAGAACAAGGTAGGGGCAAGCATCGATCCCCATGAACACCTTCAGTGGGCTGTTGAGGCTTTGAAAGCCAAAGGGATGAACAAACAGCAAGTGGTTGCAGTTGTTACAAAGATTGTGGACGACACTTTTGCCACTCGGAATGAGAGCAGTTTGAATCAAGGGGCAAGCTGGGAGAAGGGTCGTCGTACCAGGAACGTTCCTTTCAGCTCTAATCCCATGCTCGGAAGAGATCAGCAAATCCAGTCAGCACCTACCAATCCCTTTGCTGGTGCACCCAGTAAAACTCCACAAACTTCAAAGTACCAACACCGAGGTCAGAGGGTATTCCATCCCCTTTACATGACTTTGCCCAAAGCTTTCCAAATCCTCGTTGGACAAGGCCATCTCAAACCCCTTCAGCCTCGGCCTCTCCCTGGTTGTCTTCCAGCCAGTCATGATACTGTCAAGTACTATGTCTTCCATCAACAAACCGGTCATGGCACTAATAGTTGCTACCGTCTTCTCCACGAAATACAAGATCTGATTGACAATGAGGTCATCGTCACACCAGGTCCTGCAAAGTCTATCGGCACTGGATCAGTGAACTTGGGGGATAATATGATTATGTGATCGGAGGATGAACCACCTGCGGATGGCGCTCAGTTTACTCCAGATGTGATGAATGGCCCGCACTGTTTTGAGCATTGTGCAAATGCTAGTTTTTGTACTTTCTGACTTGGGTATTGGGTCAGTCTTGTTGTGTTGTATTGAGTCAGTTTTTTTGTATTGAGTCAGTCGAGTCTGTCAGTCCTGTTATGTTAGAGTCGGGTGATTTTGGGTGTATTAAACTCGGACATCACTTTCTTGTTTTGTGTGTCTTTTACACTCTTTCTTTTGCGTCTATCTCTGCCATTGGGCCAGTTGCGCCAGAAGATCTGAATGAAACAGCAGTGATTTTCACTCTTTCTTTTGAGTTTGTTTCTGCCATGAAGCCAGTTGCGCCAGAAGATTTGAATGAAACAGCAGTGCTTTTCACCTACTTTTCTATGCCTTGAAATCATTGCGTTGACCTAAGTTTTTTTCAAAACTTTTTGAACACTATGTTGAAAACAAAGAGGAAGGAATTCCTCTGGATTTGCAAAATTTGATCAAACTGAGAGGAAGAGAGGCATGCTAAGCCCTTAATAAATGAGATCATGTTTGTTAATGTGAGTACTGAGAAGGATCCTGGCTTGATCCAGATTGGTTCTACATTGTCTTCAGCGTGAGCGACTAGTCGCTTTCTTAAAAGATTTCAAAAAATATTTTGCGTGGTCCTGCAAAGGCCTGTGTGGAATCGCTCTTGAGATTGTGTAGCATAGGATCACTCTCAGCCTCAAGACTCATACTCATTTACTTTCAAACCTTGAACTTGGATTCAGAATGTTCAACGGTTAACCACAATGTGAGGCTTGTATGGCCAGATTTGAAGCAGCTTATGAACTAGGGGCAATAAGGTCGTATGACATCAAAGGAGGCCCGCCAGGCCAGATTTGAAACAACCCTCGAACTAGGGGCAAGAAATTCAGATCAAGAAGATCAGATGTTATCAAAGGAAGCTTGCAAAGCTAGATCAGAAGTAGCCCCTCGAACTAGGGGCAAAAATGTCAGATGTGCCCAAAGATTCAAAAGATGGGTTATTCTGCAAACCAATGAAGACTGGCAAGAAAGCTAGATTCAAGCAGCTGAAAGAAGAAAGTTTATTGCTGAAGGACAATCCAGTTCTTGTCCGCAACACTAGGGGCAAATTCAGCCCCCATTGGATGGACTCCTACATCATCAGTGAACAACGACCATTCTCCTAGATTCAGATGGCTTCGAGATCTCAAAACCGATCAATATGGTCAAGTTATAACTTTTTTATCCTTGAGAGGCTTGCTGGGCCGAAAACCCGGAAGGGCAACCCAGGCAAAAGTTAGAGCAAGAAAAAGAAAAGAAAAAGAAAAAATACAAAGAATGAAGAAAAGATGAAAAGAAAAGAAAAGAACAGAAAAGAAAAGAAGAAATGAAATGAAATGAAAAGAAAATAGCTCACAGGGTTGAAAACCCGGAAGGGCGGCCTTGGCAAAAGTTAGAGCGTAAAAGGAGAGGTTAATACCCGAGTGTACATTAACGTGGAACTACGTCAGGCTTGATTCCTATCTTTGGGATACGTAGGCGACTTCATTCTGAAGTCCAGCCATGAACACTTCCAAATCGATTATGTCCATGTAATGGTTCTGATCATCTTTGTCTTCTCTGTATCCGAGAGTTCGATTGTGATCGTCACTTTGAGGACTGATTACAGTGCGCTGTGGTGCCATTCAGACATCGGGCAACTTTCCGTTGTCGTGCAGTGCCATTTAGACAAGGGGCAATTTTCCATTGTTTTGGATCTGAGGTTGTGCATCTCAAGAGTAAATTCTGTGTTGGTCGAGCAGTGGCCATTTGTAAAAACAAGTTTTGAGAATTTTTAATGAAGTTGACTAATTTTCTCAAAAATTTGCTCAATTTTTCCAAAACTGGACCATATCTTGGACCCAAAAAAGGAAAATTTTCAGTGCTCATAGCCTGACTTGCATGATTTCAAATCATAAAATCAAACAAGCATGTTAATCTAACTCTCATGTTGGTCAAAAATTGTTTTAGTAGAAAACCAAAACAAAAAAATGGTCAAAATGATGAACTAGGGACATAGTTGAGTCAGGTTTTCTATTTATTCCCCTCATTCTCACCATATTTGCCAGAAAGGGCACCGTACTTGCCGGAAAGGGCACCATATTCGCCAAAAAGGGTAGAGTTGAAGCTGTCAGCAAAGGGCCAAAAGCTCTCTCATTCTCCACGCAGCGAGGTATCAAGCCAAGTACGAAGAATGAATTGAAAATAGAGCAGGGTATTCCATTCCATCATCTGGAAAGGTCTGGTCACATCCGAACTGGCCAAGGGCGTCATCAACCGATGTCAGCTACAGATTTGCTACACACCCAGTTGTAGCACAACCCCTCTGTGGGAGAAGCTCACTGTTCTGAGCGGAAAAATGAGAATCTGGTAGAATACCAGGGGCAAGAGCCCACAACTTCTTGTTTATCCATTAACCACCTAGGGGAGGGATAAAAAAGAAGAGGGATTAAAGAATAGAGAGATGTGTGCTGACAGAAAAAGTGAGAAAAGGGCTTTTTCAGAGAACTAGAGATTGAGTGCCAGAGTGATGTGAGAATCACAAATGAGAAAGGATGGGAAACAATACCCGAAAAAGCTGTGGGCTCCCCGTCAACCAAGAGGTCTCTTGCCTTTGGAGCACATCTGAGTCTTGTGTGTATGCTTTTGTTTGTCTCGATTCTTGTTTTGAGTCGTTTTGAGTGTCAATAGATGTGTTTAGGTTGTTTTACCTTTGTTTTCTCTTTGTTGAGTCGTTTTGACTGTGGTTAGTTGTAGGCTCGATACCCGGTCAAAAACTCATTTCTCAATTTCAATTTTAAAATCGTTTTGTGCTCAGAGTGTTGTGTCATTCTTTACATTTGTGCAAAACAAGATTCTTTCTTTCATGAACTGCAGGGTTCAGCCCAGGTCATGTGAGAACAGTAGAACAAAGACCTATCTGAAACTATTTAGGTTCCGGACTGCAAAGCAAAAGAAAAGAGGGAAAATGTGGAGCATCTTAGCATGTTTCAACTTCAACAAATTTCGAGACTGCATTCCAGGTGCACCTTCTCAGGCCTCGCCGTTTCTCTGGAGTATGAGTGTATCTTAACCCCAAGTGTAAGCTTGCTTCAAGTCAGAATGGCAGTCCAAGCAGCACCTGTGGTTTTCACATGCAGATGTTATCTCTTGCCAATATAAACAGGGTGTACCCTTTTCGAGCTGAGTGTGTTGCAAAGCCTTCCGAGAGATAAATCAAAAGAAAAGAGGGAAAATGTGGAGCATCTTAGCATGTTTCAACTTCAACAAATTTCAAGACTGCATTCCAGGTGCACCTTCTCAGGCCTCGCCGTTTCTCTGGAGTATGAGTGTATCTTGACCCCAAGTGTAAGCTTGCTTCAACTCAGAATGGCAGTCCAAGCAGCACCTGTGGTTTTCACATGCAGATGTTATCTCTTGCCAATATAAACAGGGTGTACCCTTTTCGAGCTGAGTGTGTTGCAAAGCCCTCCGAGAGATAAATCAACCAGAGTACATGTTTGACGCCCCTCTATTGCATACAATGTGCACTTTCATATACACTTCTGTTGCATGCGCGTTGTGCATCATTATGATTCATGCATAGAATATGCTTGCTTTCGATTTCGCATAGAATATGCTTTGCTTTCAATCTTGCATAGAATATGCTTTCCATGTTGCATGGAAAATGCACCCATCCTTGCATAGAATATGCTTTCTATGTTGCATAGAAAATGCCCCTATACTTGCATAGAAAATGCATTTTATCGCACTTTTTTGTACACCTCACTTGCATAAAAAATGCATTTTATTGCACTTTTTTTTATGCACCTTACTTGCATAGAAAATGCATTTTATCACACATTTTTGTGCACCTCACTTGCATAGAAAATGCATTTTATCGCACTTTTTTTTGTGTGCACCTTCCTCGCACTTTCTTATGCGTTGTATCTCACTCACACTGTCTTGTGCACTTACACTTTGTATCTCACTCGCACTGTCTTGTGCACTTACGCTTTGTGTCTCACTCGCACTTTCTTGCGCATTGCACTGTCATGTGCATTCTTTGGTCTGGGAGACCTTAAAATCCTGTGTTTACATTCGCACTTTCTTGCGCATCGCACTGTTTTGTGCAGTTTACACTCGTGCTTTCTTGCGCATCACACTCTTTTATGCAGTTTACACTCGCGCTCTCTTGCGCATCGCACTATCATTGTGCATTTCATTACTCTCATCTTGCATATAAAATGTTTGTAGCACTTGTTAGTGCATTGCTCGCGCTATTTTGTGCACCTTACCTGCACTTGTTAGTGCATTGCTTGCGCTTTCTTGCGCACCTTACCTGCACTTGTTAGTGTATGTGCATCGCGCTTTCTTGCGCAACCTTTCTCTACTCGCGTGTGGCGCATTTGGACGTACTCGCACTGTCATGTGCATTACGCTTTCTTGCGTAACCTTTCTCCACTCGCGTGTGGTGCGTTTGGACGTACTCGCACTGTCATGTGCATCGCGCTTTCTTGCGCAACCTTTCTCCACTCGTGTGTGGCGCGTTTGGATGCTTGCGCTTTTTTGCGCAACCCTTCTCCTCTCGCATGTGGTACGTTAGGACGTCTTCGGTTTCGAACACTCAGATGCGTTCTGGTGTTCATTTATTCACTTTCTCCTCTCGTATGAGAAGCGCTTGGACGTATTCACATCCCTTTCTGGTCTAGGAGACCTTAAATCCTCTTAAGGTGAAAATCCTTTGGTGTTTGTCGTGCCCGAACGACTTCTGGTGGTCTGGTATAGCCACCTACCTGTGTTTGCAGTGAGTTCCTAGGAGATCAACTGAGACGGTGAAAACTAGAGTTTGAATGGCCGATGCCTAGAACGCAAATGTTTGGGATTTCCGAGACTAAAGTCTGGTTTAGATACCTAGGGGTATATCCCCGGTTTGAAATCTATATAGCAGCCCCATAGGTTGAGGTAGCGGGTATGCGCCTCAATTCTGGATACTGAACCAACCTAGTATGTCACCCTGTTGGAGAATAGGGAAAGCTGCGACCATAGCCGGAGAGAAAAGTAGTACCTGCGGTTCAACTGAGAAGAAGGAGAAGGTCCCCAGCAGCATGAGGTAGGTCATTGCTAATTGCCCCTGTAAGGTACCTTCACTTCCTAACTACTACATCATCTAGTATGTCTATTGCATTAGATATAGAATCTATCGCATGCATTTACTGCATTGTCTGTTGCATCATGCGTCATTTCCATGTTAAGCTTAGTCTGGCATGTGCCCATACTTTTCGTGTTGAAGCATGATTTTGTGTTAATGTGTACGCGCCTATTCCACTAAGAGAATTGTGGTCTGAGAGTGTCGGCACCTTTTCCGTGTTAGACGTGGTCTGTTTTGTGTCCATGCCTTTTCTAGGTAGAAATGTGGTTTGGCCGCGTGCCTTATTCACTTCATCCATTGCATCCATTACATCGTAGTTTGTTGTTGTATTCAGCATGTAGGATCACGATCTTTCCTCAGCAGATCATTCCTCATTTATATCATGCCACCCAATTACTTGTATTCTTGCTACGAAACACCTAGTTCTGCCTGTGCACATATCTATCCCACTAAGAGAGTTATGGTTTGAGGTTCCCGACACCTTTTCTGTGTTAAACGTAGTTTGATGTTGCATCTCCATCCCTTTATGATATTTGTGTGGTTTTGCACTGCTTGTGGTTTGATTAATTCAAATACATTGTGTGTCATTCACATTATTTCATTAAATTGTATATCATTACATTATTTTGTTATATTGCATATCATTTTGCATTATGCCCCTTGCAAAGGGATACGTAGGCAGCCTGCGGGCTCAACCATTTGTTTTTGTATCTGTATTTGTTTGTTTGTCCAAGTCTTCGACCTTGTCAAAAATGGGTCGTCTCTGGGCTTTGACATTCACTCACATCACTTCATGACTTTGAGCTCTATCAAAGAGGGGCAACTGTAGCACCTCAGTTTTGACCGCCCTTAAGACTTGGGCGCTACTGATGGTTTACTTGGAGATGGAAGTTGTGTAGTGTAAAGGTTCGATTTCTTCGGCAAGAGGAGAGTCAAATCCCAACTTCATACCCCTTTTGGACTAAAATGATCTTGATCAAAAGATTTTAGACCTTGAAGCCCTCTCTTTCAAAATAGTTTTTGACAAATTCTTCTGTGATGTTCCGACGCTCACATTTTGTTAAATGTCGCGCTTTTTGATAAACCGAGCAAGGACAAAGTGGAAATGAATGAAAGAGAGATGAAATCTCTGAAAAATCTTTCAAAACACCTTGTTTAGGGGTTTGGAGTTGAAGAAAAGAGGAGAGGGGAGAAACAAACTAGTTTGGGAGAAGTTCGGCATAAATTCGGGTAGGATCGAAACTGAGTCGCTTCACAAAAATAGGAATAACTTTTTTCACAGTTAGAATTTTGATGCAAGGCTTCCACCATTGGTAAGCTTACTTTTGGGGCTTCAATTTGGACACAAGAATGACCTGAAAAGGAGTCTAGATGAAGGAGTTATGGCCATTTGAAGTTGGACTTGGAAAGCAGAATTTTGCCTGTCGACTAGAAAAGTAGCCAGTCGACCAGAAAATGTGGCTGACTGACCACTAAGGTCCCAAACTCAGATATTTTGAAGATATTTTCCCTCCAACTGTCTTCCACAACCTCCAGCTGTTCCATAATTAGATATTTCGACCAAACTCTTGTATATTGCTATATATGAGGCATTTCTCCCATGTTACAAGAGGAGAACATTTTGAGCAATTGTGGGAGCTTCTCACACTAAAATATCTCTCTCTCTCTCTACAAATTTCAGAGCTAAATTTCAGCTTTTCTCTCTAGTTTGCTTTCCCTCTTGCCCTTGTGTGCATGCAAGAGATATACTTGGAGATATAACTCTCATTTGCCTACACTTCCTTAACCAAACTTGACCACCATTGGGCTGAGATTCTTTGGGACTTTGTTTGAGTTCCAAAAGGTGATTTTAGCTCAGAATTGGGGCTGTTCTTGCTGCTATGCTTCAAGAGGTAAAAGTCTAACCTTTCAAGCTTTTTGTGCACTATTGTTTTGACATAGTTTTCAACTACTTTGGGGCTGTTTTTGGGGTGATGTTGAACTACAAAAACCTCTGTTTTTCCTCTATTTTTCAGTCCTGAAAGTATTGGTTTGTGCCTTGTTTGGCTAGGGGGTTGTTCTCCCTTTTTGTTCCTTGGCTTGTAAGGCCTTTTGTGCAACATCTCACCACCTTCAAATCCAAAATTTTGGGCCTTTTTACCACTAAAACTCAGAGTTTTTTCAGTGACAAAAACCATGTTTTGAGGTCCCAAATAGGTGGGGATGGTCCCCCCTCCTCTTCTCTTGTTTGCATGTGTTGGTGGCCAACCAAATGAGCATGTGTTTTTACTTCTTTATGGCTTTGTTTAGGCTCATTTTTGTGACTTTTTAGACCTGCCATAACTCTATTTTTGGCTGTCTTCTTCACCTCTTGCATGCTTATTGCACTTGTAGTGTAATCCTCCTAGTTAGCCTTACAAAGTAGCATGCTTTTGTGGTTTGAATTAGCTTAGTTCAAGCATGTTTTTGGTGTTATTTTGGCATGTTATAACTCTGATTTTGATTGGTGGACTCACCTCTTGCGTGCTTTGTACACTTGTAGTGTAATCCTTGCTAGCTAGCCTTGCATGCTTGTCTCTTTAGCCTATTATTCTAGCTCATTTTGGCTATACTCCAACATGCTTTTATTCATATTTTGGCATGCTTTAGCTCTGTTTTAGGCTTTCTTGGCCGTATGATGCTTGTTGTGCATGCTTGTACTGCAATAGCCTTGACTAGTTTTGAGTTTTGAGGTATCTTGCATGCTTGGCTTGAGGTATTTGCATGCTTTGGCATCATTTGGCATGTTATTTCAGAGCATATGGTGTTGTCACACTTACATGTTTTTCACTCTTTCATTGTGTTTAAGAGATGAGCCTTATGCCTTGCTTGCGAGCCAATATGTGCGCATGATTTTCTTGCCTTTTGTGCCTAAGTTTCAGGATGTTTTGGCCTCTGTTTTGGCATGGTTTAGGTCTGTCCATAGTTGGTTTAGTCATTTAGGCTTAGTATTGCATGCCTCTTGTGAAATGCTCTTTACTAGCTTTGATGTTTTTGGCCTTCAACATGTTATGCTTGCAATGTTTGCATGCTTTAAGGTCTTTAGCATCCTTTTTCAATGCTGAAATGTATATCGTTGCATGCCATCTTTCATTTGTTATATCGCTTTGAAAAAGGTCTTATGCCCTTTGTTGGTTTGAGTGTGAAATCGAGGCGTTCATGCCTAATGGTTTTAGCCTTCTTTTGAAGGTTTCTACTAACCAACGGCATGATGCTTCTTTCATGCTCAAGAAGCTTATGGCTTGGTCCGTCTTTCCAATTAGAGGACTTCTCACTTTTGGACTTAACCAATTAAAGGATGGATTGGTAATCTAAAATGAGTAAACAAAATTGAACCAAGTAAAACATGTCAAGATAACATGTTTGAGTTGCATTGCATGTGTTTGGATTGGACGTTAATCCAAACACGAGAAACGAGGGGCGTTTCATACTCAATGTGATGAAACGTGCCTCATTTCTCGGTCGCCGTCCCTCTTGATCATGCATGATAAAGGTGGAGGCTCTTATGTGTTATTTGTGCATTCATTGACTCGTGCAAACTTGGCTTCTCAGCCATCGTGCATTGCGATGTTCGGTTGGTGGCCCGAGAGTCGAGTACCACACTCCCTTGAGCTTGAGAAATGATAGGGAGGGTGGTTGTGCACACCTATCTTGCAAATACACTACTATGTCCCTTGTTGTTCTCTGTTGCAGCAAAACTGGAGTTTGGCAAATCAACTGGTCGGCCGACCAGTAGGGGTGGTCGACCGACCACTTTTTCTGGTCTACAACCAGTTTTTCTAGTCTACAGCCCTCCTCTCTGGTCGGCAGCCCACCAGGAGGTCCCTGTGTTGGAGCAGTAGCAATCTGGAAGTTTGTACAATTTTCAGAAATCAAATCAAGTGCAAACAGAGGCAATTGATAGCATGGCAATGGATTTCTGAGCGAGGCAATCGAGCATGCATATCTCCCTCCCCTCGAGGTCATTTTAACTGCTTTGTTTAGCTAGTTAATTTGTTGATTTTGTAATTAATTAGTTAATGTATTTAGCTAATTTATTTCGTCTTTGTAATATTCTAATTAGCTTAGTATAGCTAGTTTCAATTCGGTTTGTAATTAATTAGCTTAGCGTAGCTAGTTAGTTGATTTATTCGAACCCTCCGTCAAGAGGGCAAATGTTGTAATAAGTGTGCGTGTGTGTGTGAATGTCTTCCAATCCCACGTTTTTCTCCCTTTTATTTATTCACTTTCAGTGGTTAGATTAGGGCATATTTTCGATTAGCATACCTTATGCTTGCATGCGTGCATCATTCATTTGTCTTGCATGCACCGGGCTCGATGCATCATACAAACTGCATTGTATTTCAATACCTATTTGAATACATGTATCAACTCATTGCATTCATATGCCATTTTAGATAGCCGAGCCCATTTAGTTGCATTTTGCATGTGTTGCATTAGGCACTTAACATAGTTAGGATCATGTATTGATTTCTAACTAGTTGTTGTTTTGGCTCGGAGTACACTGTAAGTGTTTATGCTTTAGCATCCTTGCATGTGTGTAAGTGACTGACATGATAGCATGCTTGCCATGAGGCTATTTGCTTAAGTGCTATAACTGTCTGAATGCTTGTGGATGAAGGCTTCATTATTTGAATTGGGACAATTCATCAAAATGTGCGTTTTAAGCCCACTTGAGGGTGACAAATCCGCATTTTAGCCTACTTGAGGGTAGCAACTTCAAACCATTTTCGAAAACAAACATGAGATGTTTTGTTCCAAATTGAGTGATTTAGTCTATACTTGTATGCTGTGCACATCACATAGTAATTCTAGATTAATAACCGGAATAAGAACACATGTGTTTATAAAAACAACATATCATGTTAGTAGAGGCTGATCTTTGATCGGGCGAGCGGGGGTGCTCATTTCTGGACCTTCCCCTCTCGTACCCAAGTTCCCGAGCCGAGGCAACTTTGGTGATGACGGACACGTGGCCTTAGGCACGAGTCAGGGTTTCCTAAATTTCCCAAAACAAAATATTTAAGTGGCGACTCTGAAATCTGGCAAAGCAGTTCATGTTTGGCGCTTTTTGAATAAAATCGATTTTCCAAAACGATTTGTCAAATTTGGACTCATTGGTGATTTATCAGTCTTACATTGCACTTTGTGATATTAGATTCAGAACCGTGATAGGAGTCCGAACTGTAGTAGCTATGAACCCAATTCGCGCCCTCGTGCGCGGAGCGAGTTTGGGCGGTCTACACTCCCATATACCCTTAGCCTTCAAACTCTGATTCAAAGTATCCAACAACGAAGCAGAATATAAGGCGTGTATTACTAGATTAGAAGCTGCCCTGGAACTAGAGACAAAAAGGTTGGACGTCATTGGAGATTCGAACTTGGTTGTGTCTCAAGCCAATGGAGATTGGGGGGTAAAAGAGTAGAAAATGAAGGTTTACCATCAAGTCTTGGACATACTAATTCCGAGGTTTGAAAAGCTAAGGTTTACCCATTTGCTAAGGGAGAACAACTAATTCGCTGATGCACTAGCAACTCTATCTTCTATGGTAAACATTTCATTAGGAGTTAGGATCCGTCTGATCATTATTGAACAGAAGTACACGCCAGCTATGAAACCATTGCCGCGATAAATGAGGCTTCAGGTAAGAACCCCTGGTATTACGATATCTAGAATTTCTTGGAAAATGAGGCGTATCCACCAAGAGCAAATGCCAAGGACAAGAGGGGAATACGGCGTCTGGCTGTTCAATTTATTATCTGCGGGGCAAGTTGTACAAAAGAGGCCATATGGGAATACACAAGCTATATGTTGAGGAAGAGGAATCAAAGCTCCTTACGGAGGCCATTCACGGAGGAGAATGTGGGGCCCATATGAACAGTGTGATGCTCGCCCAAAAGATCCTTAGACAAGGCTATTATTAGTCAACCATGGAAGAGGGTTGTATTGGTTTTGTTTGGCACTGTCACAAATGCCAGATTCATGCCAATCGCATGAACATTCCGCCGTTGAAGCTTCACCACATAACTTCACCATGGCCATTCTCTGTTTAGGGGATAGATGCTATCGGCGCAGTCACGCCAAAGGGGTTAAACGAGCATGAATTCATCCTGGTAGCGATCGACTACTTCACGAAATGGTTAGAGGCCCAGTCTTACTCTGTGCTAAAAGAGTCGCATATGGCTAAGTTCATCAAGAGCAACATCATTTGCCGATACGGGGTCCCGAATGAGATTATCTCCGATAATGGGTCACACTTCAAGAAAGAGGTGATAGACTTGCTTGAGAAATATAACATGGCTTTCCTTAAGTCATCAACCTATAGGCCATAAACCAATGAAGTTGTCGAGGCTGCGAACAAAAATATCAAAAGAATTTTACAGAAGATGGTGGAAACCTACAAAGACTAGCCAAATAAATTGCCATTTGCGCTCTGGGGCTACAAGACCTCAATCCGAACATCTACAGGGGTGACCCCCTATTCTCTTGTCTATGAGATGGAGGCTGTTTTGCCAATTGAAATTGAAGTGTCGTCGCTATGAGTTATGGCTGAGTGTCAGATAGTAGAGGCGGATTGGCAGCAAAGTAGGTTTGAGGAGTTAATGCTGTTTGATGAGAGAAGACTAAGGGCATTGTATCATGTCTAGGGCTACCAACGTCAAATTGCCAGGGCCTTTAACAAGAAAGTTAAGTCCAGGAATCTTCAAGAAGGGGACATGGTGCTGAAAGACAACCGAGCACCCATCCATGACCCTAGGGGCAAGTTCAAATCCAACTGGACTAGTGCTTACATCATCAAGTCAATCTGGTCAGGAGGGGCGGTTCTTTTTATAGACTTGGATGGCCTGGAGTTCTCTCAACTGATCAATATGGACAAATTGAAGAAATATTACCCCTGAGAGGCTCGTTAGGCCGAAAACCCGAAAAGGCGACCTAGGCAAAAGTTAGAGCATGAAAAATTAGAAATAAAGAAAAATTGAGCTCGCAAGTTTGAAAACCTTAAAGGACAACTTTGGCAAAAGTTAGAGCGCAAAAGAAGATAATTAATACTCGAGTGAACCTGAACCGAACTACGTAAGGCCTAATTCCCATCTTTGGGATATGTAGGCAACTTCATCCTGAAATTCGGCCGTAATTATATTCGATTCAACTGTCCTGTCCATTTTCTTGATCAGGTCATCTTTGTTCATCATCTATTAGTTCGGTTATGCCCTTTATTTCAGGAAGAAAAGCTGATTACATTGCAGAGCAGCAGTGATGTGCAATCAAGGGCAGTTATGATTTCTTTTGTTTCGGGGCTGTATATCTTAAGAATCGACTTTGTGCATGTCAGGTGGTGATCATTTCCGAAATTGTTTTGAAAAGTTTTAATAAAAGTTGATTTTGTTCAAAATTTTCCCCTTTTACAACTTGGACCATTTTTGGGACCGAAAGGAAAATTTTCAGTACTCGCAACTTTAATTTTATTGATTTCAACACAAGTACATTCTCCCTCTTTGATTTAGATCAAAGTTTCTTTTACATCTTAAACTTAAAAAGAAAAGATCAATGCAGTAAAACTAGGGGTACAGCTAAGTCAGGTGGCTCTATGCCGAAGACGGCCCAACCTCAACCTCCTCTTCAAGCCAAGCCAAACAATCCTCGGACAAGGTGTAACTAAACTAATGGTAGGGGTTAGAATCTCTCTCGTCCTCCAGGCTGCGAGATACCAGGGCAGGTGCGAGGCATGAGCCAGAAATGAAGCTATATATTTCACTCCCTCATCTGGATGTATCTGATCATGCTCGAACTGGCATCGGAATTCGAGAGAAAAATAGAATACGCAATGTGTAAGGCCAATCAACTCTACACCCGACTGTCTGGACATGCTGTAGCTAAGCTTAGCCAAATTAAGCCAGGGACAACACCAAGTTATGTTAACTGCAGATTTGTTGCACATCCAATCACACCATAAACCCTCTGAGGGAAAATTCACCAGCCGTTGGCGAAAGAAGTAAGCTCGAGCTGAGTACTCGGGGCAGGGGTCCACTACTTTCAGTTTACCCGTCAGCCATACATGGGAAGGGATAAAAGTAAGAGAGACTAAAGAATAGAGAGGTGTACGATTCGAGAAAAATAAGGAAGAGGTTATGAGAGAAAAACAGAGAATGCGTGTTGAGTGATGTAAGAATTATAAATTAGAAGGGTGGAAAATAATACCTGGAGAAGTAGCGGACTCCCTGCTAATCGGGTAATCTCTCATCGACAAAAAGTATCTAAACCTATCAAGGTTTCGGCCAGTGCCAAACCCATGCAACTTTTTCCCTCTTTCAGACATTGGGCTGCTTCGATCAACCAGATGCTAGCTCCTCTAAAACTAGGGGCAATAAGGAATTATGCAAGGAGGCATAAACAGAGAGCATGTCGTCAGTGGCCTCGTCAAAGAAGGTCACTCTTGTCTCCAATGGCGGAAAATCGATGAACTAAGCCGGGGATGTGAAGCTCCCCATCAAGTGCCAATGATCGAGCCTTGTGTAATGTTAACCCACACATTCATCCCAAAGCTTAGGCATGGCCAAAACGGGGTTGCGGTATGATTTCTTCATCGCACCGGGACTCCATTAAAGCTCGAAATTCCTCGAGTGTCGGATACACCTCTTGTGATCCGAATTGAAATACATGAGTGATCGGGTTCTAACATCGAATAGCGGCATGGAGGAACGGAAAGTAAAGAGGAGTACGACTTAGAAAAAAAAGGGCATTTAGGCCAAAATCGCGAAAGTTCACCTTTTCCGAGCCGTCCAAAGTGGCTATCCAGTCTCGGAGCCTATTGTTGCACAGTAGCTCCATCTTGAGAGCAAAATATCAAGGACATGTTATTCTACCAGAAAAATAGCATGAGAGCACATTTATAGAGGATAAGAAGGAGTAGTGCATGACAGCTGGGCAGCACTGATCGACCTTACACTTAGGCCTAACTGTGCCTCAGTGAATCCCGACCATGCCTATTTAGGCCCGGCTGGGTCTAAATGATGGCACAAATCAGTGCAGTTGCAAGAAGAGCTGGCCTTTGTCCTGACGTACCATAACTTTGTTTTAAGTCTTGTTTTGTTTGTACTAAGTGTTCACTACAAGAGAACACAATTTTTGAGTCGGCAGAGTGCTGTTACAAAAAACATAATTGCCGTTGCAAAAACTTTTTACGACGGCATTGTGAGGGACGAGAGTACGGGGGTCGCTAAAATGTTTTGAGTCGGCAACCATGCCGTCACAGCATATTTGCAACGGTAAATAGTATTATTTGAGACGGTGTCCTGCTGTCGCAAAAAAAGACCAAAAATCACTTAGATTAGTGTCTGCAAACATGCTGTCTCTAATACTATTATTGTGTCGGTACATTACCGTCGCTATAGATTTTTTTGCGTCTGTAATTTGCCAACTCTAACAAAATTCATCTGTACACTATATAGGTTTTTTGAAACTGTTAGTTGCCGTCGCAAAAAAAAAAAAAAAAAAAAAGAATTATTTTCATAAAAAATTTATTTAGTTTTTGTAATTAATACCTGTATTATGTTTGTTGAAATCCAATAAAAAAAAATGCATTCAATCAATAGACATTCATTCATTCATTCAAAAACCAAAAATGTTTACACAGATTCAGTCATCATCTTAGCTTCATTGACATCAAAATATTAACAAAAAATTTGTTAAATCAATACAAACAGTATGGTGGCAATATGTTATAAATATTAAGTACAAAAAGCTTGACATCTGAAACCATAATATAATATGTCCAAAAATAAAATTAGCTTCCATGCCACCATTAATTCATCCATTCACCAGTCATTAATTAGTTAGTCTTCATGCAAAACCTGAAAACAAAAACAAAAACAAAAACAAAATCAAATTAAATCAAATATTAGGTTATATAATATATATATAGCTTCACCAAGTCATAAACTCAATTTTAGCAGGATAGTCCCTAGCTAGTACTATTGGGCCTCACTGAATATAATCAAATTGTCTAGCTTAGTGCTAGACAATGAAGGCAATTGGGACATTAAAGTGCTGGAAAACCTAGTCTGCTCTAAGACCACACTAGAAATTCTCAAAATCCATAGGCCCAGATTTGTGACCTTCGCATATGCTCCTTTTTGGGTTGGTTCCATTAGTGGTAAGTTCATTACTGCTGTTGCCTATAAACTTATTGCTAATCAGGACATGAGTAGTGGGGATTGGAACTGGAGCTAGAAACTCGAAGTTCCTCACAAGCTGAAAACTTTCATCTGGCTTATTCTTAAGGGAAGGTTGCTCGCTAATCATATGAGATTCATAAGGAATATGGCCTCAATTGACTTGTGCCCCAGATGTGGATTAGCTAGTGAAGACATGAATCATCTCCTTAGAGAGTGCAACTCCTCCAAATACATTTGGGTTCAAATAAAGGACACTAAATGGTGGGAGGATGGATGTGGTCAGCCATTTTTTGAATGGGTTGCTGAGAATTTGAAAAATAAAACTGAGTTTTTTTGGTAAAAAATGGCATACTATTTTCATTGTTACCCTTTGGAAGTTATGGAAAGATCGAAACAAACTTGTTTTTGAAAGCCAAATTATCCTTATTCAAATCAGTCTCACGAACATATGAAATTATGTCCATGAGATTGATGAGGCCTTCCAATCTATCCTCTACCCGAATCCCTCTCATCCTAGACTAGTGAAATGGTTTTGTCCATATAGCGATCCCGATTTTCCCTTTCTATATCTGTTGTATTCTGGACTTTGGTTCCGTGGAGTTGGCAGTTGTATCTATCTTATTTTCATCCTTTGATTCCATTTGTTTGAGTTTTAGGATATATTGGGCATGTTTCGAGCAGGTGGGTTGAGCCTTGGTCTAAAATCTTGTTGCCAGGTTTTTGGTCGTTTCGCTCGAGCGGGTCGTATAGCGCTCGAGCGGAGATTGCACACTCCCAGTATTTTTGGTGCTCTGCAAAACTTCTGTAGGTGTGATTTCTATGCTCGAGTGGATTTCCTGCGCTCGAGCGGGCTTGTTGGCGTTCAAGTGGGTAGTACATTTTTTATGTAAGTTCTGGGAGGGGGAAATCTACGCTCGAGCGGACTGGTTTTTGCGCTCGAGCGGATGTACTTTATTCTTGTGTCTTGGCGTTCGAGCGGGCCTTCTTGTGCTCGAGCGTGTCCAAATTTTTGTACTTGACGCTCAAGCGTCCTGTTCTCCGCTTGAGAGGGAATGTCGTATATCAGCAGGCAGTTAGGCATTTTTGAATCACTTTTTACATTCACTCTCTCTCTCTTACTTTCCCAAAACCGATTTTGAGAGCCTCTCTCTCTAGAAACTCCCTTCTCTCTAGGGTTTGATCTAGTAGGAGTGATTTCCTCACCTTGGGTCTTTGTAAAAGTTGTGTTGATCGTCGATGGCTATCTTTTGATCCGAAAATTTTGGGATTTGGAGCATCTTCAATTTCGTCATCTTCTTCCCTTGGGCTCCGCATTTGAGGTAGGGATTCCTACTCACTCTTATGGGTTTTGACCTAGATATTGAGTTTGTTGTATAAATGGTTTTGGGTTTTGGAAACTAGGATTTCAAATGTATAATTTTGAAAAGAGGGTTTTGTTTATTTTGGACCATAAATACGTATTTAGGTTTCAAAATGAGTATATTGATGTTGTTGGTAATATATGGACTCTTGGAGTCAATATTGGGAATAAAGGGGAAAATGCCATGTCTGGGTATTTTTGGGTCATTAGTGTAATTAATGACAATTGTTGAGAAAATATGGAATTGAGTTGAATATAATGAAATTGGCTCATTATGAGATGGATTAGTGAAGTTGAATTTATTAATCGCTCACTTTTGGAAATATGGATAAATTACCTGTTGACGCATTTATTATCTGTTTAGAAATAATTGCCTTGGGCTACCGGTGGAGGGTAGTCGTGATTGTTGTAGACAATGCATGATGATTAGGCAAACTAAAACTAATCAATGAAATATGTCATCGAATATGACAGTTGAAAGAATACATTAACTTTATGTATTGTTTGATGATGTATATGATAATTGTTTATATGCAGTGTGTTGTATGGGAGGAGATAGGGGATGTACTCCACGGTTTAGGGAAAGATAGGGGATGGACCTCTAAACCGGTTAATGTTTGGGAGAAGATAGGGGATGGACTCCGGTGATACAACTCATATGCTTATCCGTTGAAGTTTGATATAGCTCATATGCTTATCTATGGAAGTGTTGATATAGCTCATATGTTTATCTGTTGAGATGTTGATACAGCTAGTATGCTTATCTATTGTGAAATGGGAAATGTTTAATATAAATTATTATCTCATTTAGAGTGTTTGGTCAGGTTCTGAGCCATGGTTGTGAATTGAGAATTGAATAAGAAATGGAAAATGAAATGAAACATGGTCACAGTTGTCATGTAATGGAAATGGTTTATGAATTGATCTATGTGAGTCAAACATTTATCAATTGCCAATGTCTTAGTTACTGCTCATATTGTGTTTAGCATATCCCTATTGGGAATTGGCTCACCCTTTATGGGACATCATTTTCAGGTACAAGTAGCATGCCACCTCCAAGGACATAGCTTGGATGGTTATGGGAGTTGAAGACTCTTTTTGATTATTTTGTTTGTATTACATGTATATCAAGCCCGGGGCTTATTTGTATAGAGTTAGTATTCTTCTTTTTTTTTTGTAACCAAGTGTTGACTTGGAAAGCTGTAAGCCCATAGGGCATTTGCTTTTGTTGTTAACATGTAATACTGTTGTAAGAACTGCTCTGATGAATAGAAAGGTGTTGATTTCTCTTATATCATTGCATGTATAAAATGATGGGTTTTATGTATTTTTTTGAGGGCGTTACAGTCCACCTATCGGAAAGCTGGAATTAAATGTTGATGGCTGCTCAAAAAGAATGCAAAATAGGTTCAACACTAATCAGTCTTACTTTAGGTTCAACATCAGGAAAATAGGTTCAACAGCAACAATAACACTAAATCGGGTTTTCAGTAGGCTAACCCTTAACCTCAACTGTGTGTGATTGTGAATATTGCATTATGTAATAGAGATACCTGCATAGGAGAACCCAACAACTCATCATCATGACTATCATGATCTCCTACAGACTTCCTGACTTGTTGAGGTCCACTAGAGGCATTAGGAAGCTATATAACCAACACCAATACCATTTTATTAAATATGATACATAGAAAGAAAAGAAAAGAAAAGGAAAACAAACAAATTGCCCAAGTTATTCAGTTAGTCATTTTTACTCTACCTGCATACCACTTGGGCAGCCTTGGGACCTTATGAAGTCCATCTAAGCTCTAATTTGCTCGAACTCTACCTTCAACTTCTCAGTGACCCTTTGTTCAATCTCAACTGTCAGCCTTTGCTCGATCTCTTAAGTAACTGTTTGGCGTACTTATTAAGTGATCTCTTCAATAGTCGATGATAAGGATGCTTGTGATGGATTGATATCTTTTTTGTACACTGCACTTCGAGGCACACCTATCCCATAAGTCTTGCAATATCCGTGTCCATCATTTCCTACTAGGTTATGGAAAATCTTATCTTGTACCCCTTCTGTCCTGAGGGGCTCGTCTATCATTGAGAGTTGCTCATTATACTCATCCTAAAATTTAAAGATATTAGTATACAAATAGCACACTTAAAAAAAATATTAAACCAATATGCAAAGGTCCATACCAAAAATAATTTCACATCTTGATCAGTTATCGTGCGTGTCTTCATGAAGACACTCATCTTGTTAGTGCTCTCTCCATCAGCCATCATCTAAAATTGCCAAACATATAAGAGTTAGCATTTAGTTAATTTTTATATAATTGTTAATACAAATCATTACCTTATGTCGTATATCGGCAAAGGGTGTTCTCCCGGTCCTATGCACTGGACCATGCAACTCCCGATTTTTAGAATTACGGTTAGCAATCTTCTGTAAAAGCAAAGCATTCACATTTTACAAAACTATTAATTAAATGTCATACAAGAGATACATGACTATATTTGTATACCATTGCATCTTTACTACTCCAGTACTCCACCATCACCCTCCATTGTTCTGGCAAAATGTCCAAAGGCACTTTTTCACTGATATTTGGATCATCTTTAAGAGGCTTGTAGTGATTAGTCTTAGTCTTATTTTTGTGATCTTTCCACAATTTGTTACATGAGTCTATGACCACCGGCTTCAACCCTTCTAGAGCATATAACAAGTTATCCTACACAACACAAGGTAATGGAAATAAGATTAGCAAACATTATAATTAATACAATGGAAATAAAGTAGCAAACATTATAAATGTATAAGACATTTGAAATAAAATTATCAAGCATTATAAAGAAGACAAATGGAATGTACAAACAAATAAATTTATACCTGAACCTCCTTCCAAATGCCTTCCACAATATCTTCAAGCACCGAGCCCCAACTAAGATAAGTTAGAGGAATTCGTTGTGGATTACGCACAATCTGACCCAGCTGCCCCTTAAATGATCGTCCTAGTTTATTAAGTGGCTGAAACATGGCATTGAACTATACATTTAGCTTTGCTCTAGTACCCCATTCCTTGATTCCCTTAACATGACCACGACCATGCCTCCGCGAAGAAGGACCTGAAATAAAAATTTTATTTAAAAAAAAATTTAATACATAACATATCATAAGACCAAAAATATCTACCGAAGTCACGTGACTCTAATACAACAGTGGGCGCTAGTGATGCTTGACTTCTTTGCGGCTGTAGCACTAACAATGGTGTCACCTCTCTTGGTCGACACGTAAACGCATGTGATGATTGAAAGGTTTCAATGCCATCTGATTCATATTCTTGCGTCTGTAATAATGCCTCACCCATAGTAGCAGCAACATATTTTCTTTTTTCCATAATTACCTGAAATCATATATTTTTGTTCGGTAAGTAAGTTATAAAATGAGACAAGAAAATATGCTGATGTACAAAAGGCACAGCTCAAAAAACCTAACAAACTAGAAAACAAATAAAAGCAAAACAACCCTCCACAGATCTAATAACAGGAAAACCACCAGGGCCAACACACTACACTACAAAACAACAAAAATAAAGCAATAAACCAACACAAAGCCAGCAAAACAGCAACAATAAAACAAAACCAGGACAACATAAAGCTGGCTATCATCACTGCATCAAACCAAAACCATCACAAGCACCAGCACAGCATAAACATCACCTGTAATGGCAAAACAGCACAGCAAAACCATCAGAGCTATAGTAGTCCACCTAGCCAACCAGAAATCATATATTGATAATACAATATACAAGTAGATATAAAGAAACATAAACTAATAGATTCTCAATATAAAAGTTGTAATGCATTACTAATTGGATTGATAGTAGAAATAATTAATATAAAAAAAGAGTACTTTCAAATCATCAATGTATTCAAATATTCATTAAACATCAAATGTCTCTCCTTCTATTCCTTCCCTCACCCAACCCACTTCTTCATCTCGGAGCATAACATTTTCTTCTAATTGTTGATCCATATAAGGCTCAGCTTGAGGATCATTAGATTGTATATCAAATAATCCTCTTCAAGACATCTTCACAACAACATTCCAATCTGGTTCCAAGGGGTCTGGGACATACCAAACTTGCTCTACTTAGGATACCAAGATGAAAGGCTCATGATTTTGATGGTCATCTCGATATAACAAGTGCTTAAAGTTGACCAACTTGAATTTAAAGACATTTTCTTTCATCCCGCGAATATTGTCAATCCAATCACACTTAAACAACACATATTTTGTGTCATTACTGTACCGGACTTCGATAATGTCAATCAATCGTCCGTAATAATAAACAGCTCCCACACGAGGATTTTTGTCCTTCCGACTAGCATAACTCATTGTATTTGCCTTCAAACAAACACCACTATTTTGAGTTGTTCAATTGCTATCAATGGTGTTGATACGAAATCGACAACCATTGATAATATAGCCATTAAATCTCCTTGCCAAGTTAGTAGGACCATTTACCAATTTACTGATTTCTTCAGAAATTGTGGTATTTGTCACTCATAAAGTTTGGACCTATTAAAAAAATAATCAAAATTCAATATAAATAAAAAATGTTAATATAAATAAAAACTATGTAATATAGATGATATATTTAAATATACATACATGATCCACAAACCAAGTGTGGAATGTTTGAAAATGTTCACGTTGAATTTGATGATCATTTGCACGTAGCATTTTGCTTTTGAGGAATTCAAGGTGCTTGCTATGTAAATTGAAAGATATGTTAGATAATTTCGTTGTTTCATAGGGGAAGGAAGGGGAGGACAAAGGAGAGAGGGGGGAATAATAATAATGGATGATGCAACTTACATTATAAATGGGGCAACTGAACTTGTATTGAATAAGATATATCGATGAGCTTGTATCCATGCATTATTAGCAAGATAAAATATAGCGTTCTCCCCAACAGCACGACCCATGTTATCACCACCATCGTAGTTCCTCACCGATTGGTTACTTCTAGTTTCAACATCATCCAAATACCGTGCACAAAATTCCATGCACTCTTCCATCAAGTAACCTTTAGCAATTGAACCTTCTAGATAAGCTCGATTATGTACATACTGCTTCAACGTAAGGAGAAACCTTTCAATTGGATACATCCACCTGAATTGCATTGCTCCACCAATCAAAACTTCATCAGCTAAATGTATAGGCAAATGTTCCATTATATCAAAGAATGCAGGAGGAAATATTTTCTCAAGATGACAAAGTGTTACACTAATGTGATTTTGAATGTATTCCAAATCTGCCGCACAATTCTCCTTAGAGCACAATTATCGAAAAAAATTGCCCAATTCAATCAAGGGTTCAACCACATTCTTGGGCAAGGATTTACAAATAGCCAATGGTATAAGTTGTTGCATCAAAATATGACTATCGTGACTCTTAAGACCTCCAATGCTTCTATCCTCTAAATGCACACGTCTTGAAATATTTGATGCATACCGATCTGGCACTTTCACTCCTTTTAGTACTTTGAGAAATATATCTTTTTCATTCTTACTCATTGTAAATTGTGCAAGAGGTAAGTACACTTTGTTGGGCCCTTTTGATTGCACATATAGTGGGCTTCTAATATTCATCTCTTGCAGATCACGTCGAGCACTCACATTGTCTTTAGATTTTTCCACAATTCCAAGTAATGTCCATAAGACATTATCACATGCATTTTTCTCTATATACATCACATCAAGATTGTGTCGAATTAGGTTGTGCTTCCAGTACGGTAGTTCATAAAATATACTCTTCTTCTTCCAATTATGGCTTCGAGATTTGGAAGTTCCCCTCTTTCTTTGTCTCTGTTGCCTTTTCTTAAGGTCATCAATCTTGTATTGGGTCAAGATATCTTCTGAATCCAACTGGTGCAATAACTCAGATCCAGACAACAATTTAGGTTTGCTTCCCCATTCTCGTTTGCCATCAAATGATACTCTATCCTTTCGGAAGTTATGATTGCTAGGCAAGAACTGACGATGCCCAATGTAGAAATGCTTTTTACCATGTTTCAACCAATATGATACCTTTTTTGTGTTACAACAAGGACAAGCATATTCACCTTTGGTACTTCAACCTGATAAGTTGGCGTAAGCCGGGAAATCATTAATTGTCCATAGCAAAGCTGCATGCATTTGAAATATTTGATTAGTTAATGCATCAAATGTGGCTACACCTTTATTCCACAATTCCTTCAACTCCTCAATTAATGGTTGTAAATATACATCAATCTTGTCCCTAGGTCTTTTTGGGCCATCGATAAGTACAGACAAAATGAAAAATGGTTGCTTCATGCACATCCACGGGGATAAATTGTAAGGAATTAACACAGGCCAAGTGCTATGAACTATGTGTATTGATCTAAATGGATTGAATCCATCAGATGCTAACCCAAGCCTTACACTTCGACTATCACTAGCAAAGACACTATTTTGTCAATCAAAATCTTTCCATGCAGAGGAGTCAGCAGGATGCCTTAACACACTATCGTCAATTCGTTCCTCTTGATGCCATCTCATGAGCTTTGTTGTTTTGGATGACATAAACAATCTTTGCAACCTTGGGTTCAAAGGAAAATATTTCATTTGTTTTGCAGCTTTACGTTTACCATGTCTTTTACCATCATTCGATTTCCATCTACAACTCTTGCAAACAACACATTCATCAAGACTTGCATGATCATTTCGGAACAACATACAACTATTAGGGCATGCATCCCAAGTCTCATATGTGAAGCCCAAATCCTCAATTACTTTCTGAGCCTCATAATATGAACTTGGAAGTTTCACACCTTTAGGAAAAGCCTCATTCAATAACTCAAGTAGCATGTCAACAGATTTGTCTGTCCACTTATTGAGCACCTTCATATGCAAAAGTCTAACAATGAACGACAATGATGTGAATTTCTTACAGGTTGGATACAATTCACTTTGTCCATCTTGTAGAAGTTTGAAATACTTTATAGTTTCTTCATGTGGACCTATGCAAGCCTCATTTGTACTTCGATCATCATCCTCAACACTTACATGTACATGTGGATTTCTTAGAGTATCGTTTAGCATTCCAATCATATCATCCCTAACATTTGAATCCACCAAAGTTTCCATATCCTCATTACCATGCAAAGGAACATATGATTCACCATGATTAGTCCAATTTTTATACTTCTTAAAGAAGCCATTACTATAAGGATGATCATTCACAACTTCTCGTGAAAAATTATAGCGATTCTCACAATTTCTACAAGGACAACTAATATATGAACCTCCAGTCCTATTGGTGTATGCAAACTTTAGAAATGTATCAATCTCATCCAAGTACTCCCTTGACATCCTAGTTCCTAAATCAATCCAACTTTTATCCATCGTCCCACTTTTCTTAACTTTACCTGTGAAAATTGCATCACATTAATTGCTAAAGGTTTACAATTTAAAACAGTGAGCTACAAACTACAATATATATTTATGCATTCCTAAATTGTTTGAAATTGGACAATTGAAAAACCATGTCATCATAGCCAAATACATTAACTCTGTTGAGAATGTAATGACCATAGTGTCTTTTTTCTATTGCAAAACAATTTCTATAGTATTTAGAAAGCAAATATGTTTCTAAAAAAACAATACTAGTGAAATAGAATATGTTTTGTTTAGAAAACAAAATATAATTTCTGTTTTTTTCTATTTAAAAATAGTATGGTGTGTAAAAAACATATAAAACATAAACATATTTATTTTAAAAATTAAATATGTTTTTTGAAAAAAAAAAAAAAACAATGAAACAGTTTATATTCAAATAAGACAATTTTGTACTTTATTATACATTAACAAAAAAACACTTTATGTTGTACTTATTTAAAAAAAAAAAACAAAAACAAACTGTTTCATTGTTTTGTTTTTTAAAAATAAATATCAAAACAGTTTATAACTTAGGACACTATATAAAATAGATTTTTATTTGAATCTGTTTTGATGTTTATTAAGGATAACATAAAGTGGTTTTTTTAATATATAATAAAGTACAAAATTTTATTTTTTTTTTGTTTATGTTTTGTTGAATCTGTTCTGTTTGAAAAACCAAAAAAAATAAAATAAATAAACATAAAGTGTTTTGACACTATACAAAAAAACACTATAAGAATGTATCAATCCCATCCAAGTACTAATGTGGTTTGACACTTCAATATGTTCTGTTTTAAAATGTTTTGACAATATAATATGTTCTGTTTTAAAGTGTTTAACTTATGACACTATAAAAAAAAACAAAAACAAAACCAGAATTTTATTTGAATCTGTTTTGATGTTTACTACTCACGTGGTTTAATTTTCTTAAGAAACACTATACAAACCCATTTTTTGGGAGAACATGGTATTTCTTTAATATGAATAATGCACCACCACATTAACCCACCACATAGGCAGCAGTAACAACAAACTTACATAAGTTTCAGACGGTGCATTAAACAAAAACAGAAGGAATATGTGCTTTCACTGTAAAGGATTATAAGCCAAGGCATTTAAGCATTAAAGAGAGGACAAGGACAAAATTGTAAAAACAAAGAAAATATAACAGAAACCCAACACTCCTAGAACACTTACAGTCCGGGAGAAGTGAAAGATCTGTACTGATAATAGCCACTCCTCCAACGCTTACAACTGTTGGATTGTATTGTAAAGTGTCGGGGTCTATAAAATTGGTTGAGGTGATGTTTTGCTGGGTACATAAATTTTGAATTCTACCTTCAAATTCTCTCAAATGAAAAAGGAACAACCCTTTCTCAGTGAGGACAACACAATATTACCCAATTAAAATTCTGCTAGTAGATTACAAAAGTATACACCATTAATCCCTAATATATAGAAAGCTCAAAAACAGAGAACTCTTTTTGGGTACATATCAAGCCAAACCCGTGTAGCGAAAGAACATGGGCGAAAGATTACAAAAGCATACACCATTTTTCCCCAGTTTGATTCCAGAGAAAGCTCAGAATTAACTAGGGACGGAAGAACACAAATCGAACACTCAAATCATCTACTATTTCAATTCCTAGAGAGACTGATATATATATATATATATATATATATATAGAAAGAGAGAGAGAGCACTTACCCGTAGGAGGACAGTCGGTGGTGTCGGTGGAGAGTCGGAGAGTCGGTGGTGCCAGTGGAGATGGAGAATCGGTGGTGCCGGTAGAGATGGAGAATCATTGGTGCCAATGAAGAGTTCCTTTTTAGTGATGAACCAAGATGGAATTTAGGGCAAAAAGAGAAAAAAAAAATTAAAAAAAAAAAAAGAAAAGAGGAAGGGTATATATATATAAGGTTCTAAAAACGATGTCGTTTTAAATTTTTTTAATTACTTTTTGTGACGACACACAATATAGACACAAAAGTAATCTGAAATGGTGTGAAAAAAGGCGCGCAGTGCAATTTTTGGAGCCAAAAAAGTGGAAAAAAAATTAATTTTTTTTTTTTTAGACGGTAAAAATTTGGCCAACACAAATAATATTTTGTTTGAGACAGTATAGTCTGCCGACTCAAATAATAATAGTAAGTAATTTTTTTTTTTGAGACAGTCCTACTTTGCCGACACTAATAATACATTTTTGAGTTAGCAAATGTTTCTGTCACAAATAATGGGACTCAAATAGCTCCTTTTCTTGTAGTGGTTTTTTAGTTCGAGTTGTTTTCATTTCGTTTCCTTGTTATCGAGTTGTATTTTACATTTTGTTTGGTTGTTGGTTGCTATCTGACTCAAGAATGAATGCAAGAGCAGATATTCGTTGTTTTAAGTCTTATGCGAAGTTACCATGCAAAGGTTACGCCATTCATCACATGCCATTCATTACATTATGCAAGGAGATCATTCAAAAACTTGTCTTTTATAAACTAGCAGGTCTAACCCCGATTATTGTTTTACAAGGCAACAAAATAAAAGAAAATCCTTCAAAAAAACAAAACAAAATGGTCTATCTGAATCTAGTCTTTGACTATAAAGAAAAAAAAAACAAAAACAATCATCAGTAACCCATCCTCGCCCTCTTTCTCCTCGGTTGCGAAAGAGGTGCATCACTGTCATCGTTGGGGCTACTGGACTGCAAGTCAACCTCCTCTTCCTCGTCATCGGGGGTCGTAGACTCGTCAAAAGACTCTTCAAAAGGTGAGCACTGCCTCACTCGTCCTCTCCCACCATCGGCTCTTCACTGGGCCCCGTCTCCTTCTTCTCCCAGTCGGAAGAGATCCCGTGGGCACTGCTGGCTCCGGCTTAAGCTGAAAAGAGTACAAGTATTAGTATGGACTAACAGGAGTATAAATGGTATGGAAACAATAATGAACTACGGCACAAAGTATACCTCAATCCCATAAGTGACTAAAGTGGTCTGTTTCCTCCGTACCATAAGGAGCAATCGGTCGATCGTCCAGAGGAGGTCATCAACATACGCTCGGGGTATCTGCAAAAGGAATAGAATTTGAGAGAGGTAGACAGAAATAATAGAGAACAATGAACAGAAATAGTAGAAAACAAAACAAGATACAGTGCAGTGAGTTGAAGCATAAAGAAATGTTTACCTGTTTGATACCAGAAGCAAATGCTAGCCTACGGTTCCTCTCCTTGATATGCTTAAGGGGGATCTGCTCGATCACTCTATCTGGACGCATGTACATGATCTCGGTGGGAAACACGGGAAACCCAGGAATGGGAGCAACGGCAGGGGCATCTCCAACAAGGGCATCGCCAACAGCAGCAGCAGTAGCAACAACCTCTGGAACAGTGCCAACCATGCCCAAGGTAAGAGGAGCCATCACCCGAGTATGTAAGAAGGTGGTGAAGTCGCCAGGCTCATGATGTCAATCGCCATCCTCTCCCAACATTAGGAGGTCGATTTGAGGACCGTTTTGAAGCTCATCAACTACCCTCATGACTAGAGGAGGAGGATATGGAATGTCAGGGTCAGTGATGCCTCGTATTTGGCGGATGAACCTCTTTCCCAGGTAGTAAGCCTGGCCAAAGGGGCCCTCAAACAGAATCCACATGGTGGAGGCATGCCATGCAACGACATAGGTCGTCCTCGATGCTTGGGGAATGCCTGCCCAAGGATGCCAGTCAACCTATGGAAGCAGACATCAAATGTCAGAAATCAGAGCAATATGAGAAATTAGAGCAGTATAAAAATGACAGTGCAATATAGAAGCAATAGTATGAGAATGACCGTGTAGTATGGGAAACAGTGCAGTATGTTTACAGTATATAAAAGTTAAAGGTTGATATTTTGTTACTTGATCCACAGTGATCGTATCAAAGAAGCGGCGAAAGTAGGGTAAGTCTCAGTCTACGCGGTGGTGACGCTCAAATCGGGAGTTATAGTACCGGGAGCTGGGTATTGACAACTCAATCAGCCTCACTAGGACCGGAGCTAGAGCAATGAAATATGTGTAAACCCAGAGCTGTAAGCAGAAAAAGATGGATGAAGTAAGTGAACAGATAAACAGGAAATACAAAGCAAAGATAAACAGGAAATATAAAATTGAACAGAAAGTAAAATTGAACAGAAGAAGTAAATATAAGGTGTACCTCCCAAACTCTTCAATAGTCGTCGAGTGAATCAGCCTAGCGACGGGATACAGAGCTCATATAGTAGTATAAGGTGGCCAGGCCGACGCCATCCCAATCGTACTCTGCCACCTGTGGTAGGTGTACCAATGCCCCTAGAAGATATAACCCCACAGTATTTTCCCTGTTCGCAAACAAGGTAATACCGAGGAGATACATAAGGAAGCCGCGAGTGTACTAGGCGACCTCATCTAGAGTAATGGGCTGGGACTCAAAGAAATGATCATAGAACTAACTATACATGTCTATCCCATGATTAGTGATGTCTGGGATCGCTCCAAAAAGTTGACGTTGTGTGGCTCTCCACTGTGTCATGTCAAGATCACATGGGATCAGGCCGCTAACCCCGACCCACAGGCTAATGAGCTTTGAAAAATCATACGGGGTCAGAGTCAGCTCCCCGATCGATGAGAAGTGGAATGAGTCCGTGGTGTCCCACCATCTCTCTACTAGAGCCTCGTACAGTAGCGACTCAGCCTCATTTGTATAAGCCCTGAGCAGAAGGGCCCAAAGTTGGCAGCATCAACCAGTATGCGAATCTCTGCGGGCAGTCTCTCATACCAGCGCTGGGGGCCGGACATGGATCCGAGCCGCCAATCCTCCTAGCTATCACCTGTAAATGAGGAGTGTATAAAGCATTAACTAGTAATCTACTTGTGAGATTCAGCAATGTATCAAAACAAAGGAAAGTTGCTTATCGTAGAGGCATCGGTGGACAAGTGCTCCATGGGCTCTTGCAGCAAGATGTCCTTGTCTATCCCAAGAATTAGGCCCTTGAATCTCAAAATACAGCCAGGCGGTAGAGCATGTGCGTGGTCGGTAGGTGGCTGCATCAAATGGCCTATCAATGAGGAAAGGCAACGTGGAAGCGTCCTCGGCCTCTATATCTACGCCTAAGATGGCCCCAATACCAATGACAGGGTCCGGGATAGGAACTTCGTCACTAGCCATGGAGAAAAGTGGAGGAAATGAATAAAAAATGAGAGGATGAGTGAAAATAGGTGAAAATCCCAAAGTTCAAACCCTAGGAGAGATAAAGTGAAGAAAGTTTTGGAAAATCAAAGAGGAATAGAAAGAAAGTGTAGGCAAATGTGAGAAAAACCTAAAGGAAAAGCTCAAACTCCACCAAATCAAGTTTTGTTCGGTTCAAAGATGGAGGAGGGGAAGGGTTTTCAAGAAAAAATGGCGAGGATTGTTGGGTATTTCAAGAAAAAGGGAAACCTAGAGAGAAAGGGAGGTTAGAGAGAGAGGGAAGGGAGTTTCGGATGAGAAGGTGTGAGAAAATAAAGGTTTGAGTTTGTTTTAAACGAACACAACGCGCGAAATGCCCGAAACTGCCCCTATTGCTATCGAAGCCTAGCCGGCTGTCGCAACGCCCGACTATGCTTCATTGAGGACCAACCGGCTCTCAGTGTAAACTCAATTTAGTTTTTTTATTTTATTTTATTTCTTGTATTATGGAGTTTTAATCTAAAAAAGAAAAAAAGAGAAGAAAAAGAAAAAAAGCTGTTAAAAAAAATGGAAAGCAAAAAAAAGAGAGAAAAGAAAAAAGAAAAAGCAAAAAAAAAAAAAAAGAACAAAGGAATATAAGAGAAGAAAAAAATGAGCGGGTAAAATATAAAGAGAGGAATTTTGTTCATTCTATTCTGTTTTGTTTTATTTATTTGGTTTGATTTACTTGGTTTAATTTGTTTAACTCATAGTTTAGACTCATAAGTTGATTTGTTTTGTTTCAGAACTTTTAATTTGTTTAGACTGTTCCGTTCGTTTATAAATTGTTTTGCCCGAATCGTAGTTCATTCTGTTATGTTGTCAACAAACGATATTGTATGTGCGGTTCATTCAGAGGAGTTCCAGATAAAATCATTCGTGCCACAATAAAATCATCATCCTTTTTACCATCAAATTGGAAGGTGGTGCGTTGTGTTTAGATTAAAGCCCATTATTTTAACACATTGGCAAATTGACTTTCACTTTACCACATCGCTTTGATTATTTTGATTTTACGTATCTCTGTGTAGAATCCATGTTTCTAATTCACGCTTCTGCGATTTGTTTTTTTTTTTTTTTTATCAATTCAACCTCTCCTCCTATCGCGTGCGACGCATTAGGATTGTTTCCATTCGGTTAAAGACATTGGGCGTGCCCTGGTGTTCACACCACCTCTCCTCCTATCACGTGCAACGCGTTAGGATTGTTTACCTCAGTTAAAAATAGCGGGTGCGCTCGTTGTTCACACCACCTTTCCTCTTCTCACGTGCGACGCGTTAAGATTGTTTATCTCAGTTAAAAATGGCAGGTGCGCCTGTTCGTTCACACCATCTTTCCTCCTCTCGCTTGTGATGCATTAGGATTGTTTGCTTCAGTTAAAAACATCAGGTGCGCTTGTTGTTTACACCACCTTTCCTTCTCTCGCGTGCGACGCGTTAAGATTGTTTGCTTCGGTTAAAAACGGCAGGTGTGCCTGTTCGTTCATACCATCTTTCCTCCTCTCGCATGTGACGCATTAGGAATGCTCGATTAAAAACAACAGGTGCGCCTATTTGTTCACACCACCTTTCCTCGTCTCGCATGTGACACGTGAGGATTGTTTATCTCGGTTAAAAACAACAGGTGCACTTGTTTGTTCACACCACTCCTCCTCCTCTCGCGTAAGACGCGTTAGGATTGTCCAAATTGGTTAAAAACATCAGGTGCGCCTGTTTGTTCACACCACCCTTCCTCCTATCACGTGAGACGTATTAGGATCTCGGTTGAGACCTCGGGTGCACTCGATGGTTATGTCGCCCTTCACCCTTCCTACACGAGGCGTAGTTAGGTCTGCATTTTCTTACATCCTTTCTACGTGAGATGTAGGTTGGTTTGTGCTTTCTTTGTCCTTTTCACGTGCGACATGCCTATTTATTCACTTCTTTCTGTGTATAACATGGCGGGATTTGTTTTGCTTTGATTTATGTTTTCGTTTAAAGCGTTGTTTCGTTTCATTGTTTCATTGCATGATCATAAGTTATTTTTTGCATTTTGTTTGTGCTTTGCCCTCGAGTTCAATATTTGCATTTATGTCTTGATTTCTTACCTGAGCCTTGCGGCCTTGTCAAATGGGTCGTCTCTAGGCTTTGACATTCACTCACGTCACTTTATGACTTCGAGCTCTATCAAAGAGGGGCAACTGTAGACACCCTATTTTTGACTGCCTGCAAGCCTCGAGCACTTTCCCAGTACACTCAATGATGAAAGTGGTGTTGTGCGTGGTTCGAGGTCTCAATGGGGGGGGGGCCATGTTTAAGCTTTAAAACAATACCAAACCTTTCATATTCCCACTAATTATACTCCAGAAATCCATTTTTACACATTGTGCCACCCCATGCTGAGTTTGAAGTAGAAAAACAGGAGAACGCATTGAGGCTCGGCCATGCCTCATTGAGGGCCAGCCATGGCTATTGAAGGCCAGCCGTGCCTTAGTAGTGAGAAATACTGTTCTGGGTGGGATCCCGCCAGCTATCCATTTTTTAAGATATTTATAACCCCTCTTGCTCAAATTCTATAAAAATGACCATATATCTCT
Organism: Camellia sinensis; assembly: GCF_055761805.1. Taxonomy (NCBI): domain Eukaryota; kingdom Viridiplantae; phylum Streptophyta; class Magnoliopsida; order Ericales; family Theaceae; genus Camellia; species Camellia sinensis. The sequence continues at coordinate 18,390,725 of NC_138967.1, read as the reverse complement.
GTTTTGGGGGTTGAAGAATTTCAAAAAAGCCTATACACCACCTTGAGAGCTCCTTCTTCTCCTTCTTCTTGTGCAAGCAACTCTTTGAGCAAACCTGTCACCGTAAACCTATATCCATACATCGCATATACCTTCACACCTGAGCCTAGTAACCTTGGTTGAGCCTTGAACACCATAATTCAAGCTTGAGAGTGTGTTGGGACTTAGTTTGATTCATGAACAAAGGCTCACTTCTTTGAGTGGTATAAGCTTGTCATCCTCTCTTTTACTTATTGTTCTATCAATTACTATCTAGTTCATATAGTTTTGTGTTGTTTTGATCTCTTCCAAGTGTTTAAGTTTGGGTTTGGAGAGCTATCAAAAGGGGAGAGAGAGTTTACACTCTTTCTTAAACCTTTACCTATAGCTCAAACCCTTACTTTTACACTCTTTTTCTTTGCTTTCTAAATTGATTTTCAGAGTTAAAAAGAGGCTAAAAATCATGCTTTGAGGTTTCAAAAGTGGAGGGGTTAGCCAGCCCTCCTTGTTCTTGCTTACTAGCTTTGTTTTCTCTCTTTGTTGTTTAGCTTTTATGCTCTTTTCATGAACTTGGAGCCACTGTTTTTCACCCATTAAGGGCTGTTTTAGGGCTGTTCTAGGTTATTTAGTTAGTTCATGCCTTGATTAACTTGATTGTTTTCTCATAAGTTTGCATACATAGCTTGTTGTATATTGTTATATGCTTTTCCTTGTCTAATTTCCATGTTTAAGAATCTCATTTTAATAATCAACTTGCCATTCATTTCTTTTGTTTGAGAGTTGTTTCAATTGGTTGACGGTTATTCAAAACGTGAACTAACAATTTATGCTTAATGGCTTAATCTCTACGGAGGTTCATTGACAACGGTGTAGTCTCTTTTTCAAGTTAAGAATCACCTCCCGTTTGACATATTTCTCACTTAGTGGACGTAATCTCTAGTGGACGTAACAATTATCTTGGACTATGGCAAAGACTAATGAATTTGGCTTAAGATGAACCAACCCACCTAAAGAAAATGAGTTATATTGCTTAGGGTTTGGCCGGACATTATGCTGAATCCATTGTGTCAAGGGTTATCTTATATCAATTCATGATGTTTTGATGAATCTTGAAACGTCTCTACCTCCCTCTTTGAGTTCACTCTATGATAGGAGGGAGGGGTGGTTATAGTTTCTTTTATTCATTGATTTTTGTCCAAATTGTATCGGAAATCATCAAGCAATCAACTTGCTTATTGATGGTTTTGGAAACGATTCCAACCTTCTCTTGAGGCTTTCCCACGACAGAGAAGTGTGAGAGGGACAAATAGAGTTCAAAACACTCTGTCTGCACTGTTTTCACTTCAAAACACAAAATAGAATTTTGCATGAAATTAAGGCACGACCGACCTTCTTTAGGCTCGGCCGGGCTTCATTAAGGGCCGGCCGGTCATCAATGTTTGATCAGCAGTGTATTTTGCAGAAAACAAAGGGCAGTGGCTGAAGGTGAAACAGAGCAAGCTTAGGCATATAGAGCTGTTCTTGGACACTATGCATGCAACCCTTGCGCGTCCTTGCTTACATCATTATTAGCGTTGTAATTACCTTATTATTGTTACAATTAGCCTTGTTAATTATTAGTGTTATAATTATCATTATTGTTTATTTGTAATTGTTATATCTAATTAGCTTAGATAGTTAGTTTACTTCTCATGGTTATCCTTATTGTAATAGAGTAGTTAGCTAGTTAATTCTTCGCTTATTTATTCATTTGATTTTGTAATAATTAGTTTAATTTGGACTTTTGGACTTTGATTTGCACCCTCTTGCACGAGGGCCAACATGTAATATGTTGTATGTCTTCCAACCCCACGTCTTTCTCCCTTTTACTTACTTGTTTACGATGGTTAGTATAGGACATCATTTTTCAAATTAGCATTCTTATGCTTTGCATACATTGCCTTGCATGCATCCAAGGCTCGGCTCATCATGCTAACCCAATATCAATGGTCAAATTCATTTATTGAATATGTGCTTTATCACATGTCTTGAATGAAATCATATGCTATGCTCATAGCCGAGCCTATAAAATACAAAATGTGTGCGTTGCATTAGTCATATTGCATTAATTAGGAGCATGCATATTTTTCTAATTATTTTGCTTTGTTTTGGCTCAGAGTATTAAGTGAGTAATTTTGTGTTTTAGTATCTTGCATCGAATGTTTGTGTTACTATATCAAAGCATACTTCCATGAGGCTAATTGTTTAAATGATATAATTTTTTGAATGCCTGTGGATAAAGGCTAGTTGCTTGAATTGGGATAGTTTGATTAATGTCCATTTTAAGCCCACTTTTTTAGGTGGCATATTCACAAAACATTTTCAAATAAAACATGAAATCAAATGTTCCAATTCTTGCAAATTAGTCTATATTTATGTGTGTGTCATATAGTAAAAATAGCTAATAATTGGAACAAGAGCATATAACGTAAATAAAAAATCACATCATGATTAGTAGAGGCCAATCTTTGATCGGGCGAGTGGGGTGCCCAATTCATGACCTTCCTTTTCCGTACCTAAGTTCCCGAGCCGAGACACTTTGGTGATAACGGACTAATAGCTTTTGGCACGAGTCTTGGTTTTCCTAAATTTCCCAAAAATATTTAGGTGGCGACTCTAAAATCCGACAAAGCAGTCCATTTTTCGCATTTGATTCAAACATCGATTTTCTAAAAAGAATTGCCGGATTTGGGCTCTTTTGTGTTTTCACTATTTCACATTGCACTTTGTGAAATCAGATTCAGAACCATGGTAGTCCGAACTATGGGGCTATTCGTCTTTCGAAAAGAGCACGAAAAGTCAGGCCATATACCCGTTCGGGAGGATTTGCCACAAGTTCTGCGATTCATTTCTGTGTCAGTTCAGCTAACATCTTTCCTTCTCCTCTACTGTTGAAAAATACTTTGCTGGACATATGAATTTTACTCAAGTCGATGCAGTGCTTTTTTTCCTTTTACATTCAGTTAGATCTGAGTAACTTCCATTTAAAGAGGCCACAGGCCCCACACACGCTTGGCCACCCAGCTTATTACTTGCGGTTACAACAATTACGAAGCCCCCGAGGTCCCCGCCGTCTTCTTATGTATTCAGCGGTCATGTTCAGTGATCAACTGGGGCATGATGGATTTATTAATCTATTCGGCTTCTCTTTAGACATTTTACCGAATTAGGACAATGCCCCACCTGATCCCATGAATATGCTTCGTCCATGTATTCGGCGGTTATGCTTTGTGATCAACTGGGGCAAGAGCAGATTTATTAATCTATTCAGCTTCTTTTCAGACATTTTGCCAAATTCGGATAATGCCCCACTTGATTCCCTCAACATGCTTCGTCCATGTATTCGGCAGTTATGCTCAGAGATCAACTGAGACAAGGGCAGATTTATTAATCTATTCGGCTTCTCTTCAGACATTTTTCCAAATTAGGACAATGCCCCACCTGATCCCATGAACCTACTTCATCCATGTATTCAGTGGTCTTGCTTAGTGATCAACTAGGGCAAGGGCAGATTTATTAATATATTCGGCTCTACAACCATTTCTTTTCATGTTTTTAATCTATATGGCACATTTCAGTTTGTCAATGCTTAATCATCCACATTTATTAGCAAAACGAGCATTTTCATTAATAAACTACACGAGTACATTCACTTTATATATGAAAATGGCCTAAGTCCAAAATAAAGTGCAAACAAAAGCTAACAAAACAAACAAAAGTAGAGGAGAATATCTATTACAAAAAACGGCCGGTCAAAAGCCCAAATCCTCTGGATCCGACTCCAGCGATTTGACTTCTAATTGCTCATAGGAAATCGACTGATCGAGAGTCACCTTTAGCTCGCCGGCATCAAAGGCTCTAGCCGCGTTTGCCTCAGTGAGCTCCCTCGCCTTCTTCCCCGCTTCAAGATTGGCCTTCAGTTTTGCGATTTCTTCTTGTGCCGACTTTAGAGAGCCATCTATCAAGTTTGCCCTCTTTTTAGCCGCCCTTTGGAGCAGATCGGCGTGTTGAGCTTTCTCCTGAGCAGCAACTGCCCTTGCTTGCTCTTCTTCGGCCTTCATCGATACCTCAGACAAATTGGCAATTGCAGCAATGGCCTTACTTTTCTTTTCTTCTAACTGACCTTCAAGGATGTCGAATTGCTCTACGACGTCATAATGACGACGGCTAATCTCGGCAATCCTTCCAACTGCCTGGCAAAGCAATGAAGCCAAGACATGTTAGTTTGAGTAGGAATGAAAATTTTAACTATTGGGAAATTTTAGGTGCTTTTACAACTTACCAATATGGCCGATTGCACCGCCAAAGCAATTGAGATGACATCCGGTTCGGCACGAAAAGTTGCTTTGTTTACTGGAAAAGAGAGCGCCGAAGCCACGCTTAGGGCAACGGCGGGATCTTTGATGGCCGACCCATTGGTTGGTACCAGCGTACTCTTCATCCGTGGTTGGATGACGAATGCCTCGGATAAGTCATCTGCGATGGGCGCCATCTCCACCCTCAGCCATTTATTAATCGGATCCTCTAAAAACTCGATCGCGATCTCGGTAGGTCTCTTTTGCTCTATTAGATCGGCTCTCAAGACTTCTGTCTGGCTCTCTTCAGGAATAAACTCAGCCACGATCATTTCGAGGGTCGTTTCTTCTGCAAGAATCTTGCGTGTCGGCGTTACTTGGCTCCACCAAGCCCTGCCGACTTGCCTCCTGGCCGCCATCTTCTTTGCATTTCGTCGTCTGGCAAACTGGGCAAGTGATCCTTTGCCCACCTCTTCGGCTTAAGATTCGGCCCCAGGAAGATTTTCTAATCCGGTGAAAATGTCGTCCTCTGGAGGGGTGATCAGTGCAATGGTCAGGGCTGATGTGCACAAATGCAAATTCAATTTCCTTGTTAAGTTGCCAGTCCTTTGCACGGCCCTCAGATTGCGCGTCTTCACCGACCTCTTCGACGGTGTCGGAACCCTTAGGACCAATATCCCTTAGACTTTTGTAGCTAGGGAATATAAGCACAATAAGCTGCCGTTCATGTGTCAGCACATGGATATTATCTGCTGCCGAGAAAGTGGAGTAGGTTGGGTTGTATCTCAGCAAAACATAGGTTGCGTGCCCTTGTCCTTGAAGGTTTGCATGGCCTTTCTAATTAAGAACCATCTTGACTTGCTCCAGAATGGCTTCATCCGCCGATGTCAATGCCGTTTCCAAGTCGTTGCCTGCAAAAAAATAAATGATTAGCACCCGTATTTGAGTCGAATAAACTATTGATTTTAAGACATGCTAACAATTCTAGTTGGCCACTTGGTTCGCCTTTTTGCATCGGCACTAGGTCTTGGTGATCTTCTCCCTCACAGAATTCTCAATTGCCTCAGATGCTAACCATAACATCGTCAACCCTATTACCAGAGTTGGCGAGCATGGTTACCAAGTGATGGTCAACATCTTTAGTTCTCAAAAAGTAACGACCCTACCGACCAGTTGATTTCGCCATAACATAGCAGTGTCGAATAGCTGGGATTCCTACGTTAAGACCTAGTCGACGATTCAATTCTATTATTCCCATGATTATTTGGTAGAAGTTCATGTTAGGCTAGGAGGGAATTAATCCCTAATAGCGCAGGACTGTCCTAAGAAGAGGATGGAGGGGGAATCGAACTTCGCCCTCAGTAATTGCCAAAAGAGGGAAGTTAATGGTGTTTGTGTTAGCCCTCTCCATGTCCACCACATTGTCTGCAACAAGGGATAGGTGGACGTCACCTGGGATGGAAAAATGACGATAGAAGACTATGACTCACTCCTCTTAGAGGAGGGCTTTCAAGTGCCTCACCATTTAAAACGGAATACAAAAACAAAACATGCAAGGAACTGGAATGAGAGTAAAACGAGAAGAGAGAGTGGAACTTACAGGTTAAAGAAGAAGATAAACAGGGGAGAGTGGAATTGCAGAAGTCCTGAAGGATGTTGGTGTGAAGGATGCCAAAGGAGATTGAGAGCCTTTTGTTTCAAGAATATACGGAGGGCTAGTTTTCAAATCGAACATTAAATGATTGTCAAATTTGAAGGGGCGAGAAGCTATAATGATTAAAATATCGCGCCTGTTTTGACGAGTCAGTTCCAAAAAAAAGTGCAACCGCCGTATTTCCAACTTTTGAGAGTTTCTAACATGGTATCCGAGAGGAATGTATTAACCAAACATGCCAACCAGAATGAACTTACTTAGATGTTTGGGGGGCAATTGTGGGGGCCAAGTATAAGTCGGCTCAAATTGGGCTTTATCCTCAAGACTGCCAAATATACAGTGAGGAACAGGGCCGTGGCTGACCAGAACTTATCCGTAGGGCAGAATAGGCCACAGATCCTATGAAAACGACTAGGGTGTAGACGTCCCCGAACACCCCGGAAAAATCCCGTTTTGTTCATTGGGCTTCGCTACAGTTCAGACTCGATGTCACGGTTCTGAATCTAATCTCGCAAAGTGCAATGCAAGATCGATAAATCACCAAAGAGTCCAAATTCGGCAAATCGCTTTGAAAAATTGATTTTAGAAAGAAGTGTCAAACATGGACCGCTTTGCCAGATACAGAGTCGCCACCTAAATATTTTATTTTGGGGGAATTTAGAAAACCCTGACTCGTGCCTAAGGCTACGTGTTCGTCATCACCAAAGTTGCCTCGGCTCGAGAACTTGGGTACGATTGGGGAAGGTCATTTCATGAGCACCCCCGCCCGCCCGATCAAAGATCGGCCACTACTAAGCATGATATCTTGTTTTTGAAAACACATGTGCTCTTATTCCGGTTATTAATCTAGAATTACTATGTGATGCGCACAACATACAAGTATAGACTAGATTGCCTAAGTTGGAACAAAGCATCGCATATCCGTTTGTTTTGAAAATGGATTGAAGTTTGCTACTCGCAAGTAGGCTAAAACACAGATATCGATGAATTATTCCAATTCAAGCAACCCAACCTTCACCCACAGGCATTCAGGCAGTTATATCACATAAGCACATAGCCTCATGGTAAGCATGCTATTATGTCAGTCACTCACACACATGCAAGGATGCTAAAGCATAAACACTTACCGAGTACTCCGAGCCAAAAAAAAAAAAGAAGCTAATTAGAAAACATGCATGAATCCTAATTATGCTGAGATGCCTAATGCAACACATGCAAGAATGCAACTAAGATAGGCACGGCTATTCTAAGGTGGCATATGAGATGCTACAGGTAACATGTATTCACCTTGGAATTGAAATACGATGCAGTTAGTATGATGCGCCGAGCCCGGTGCATGCAAAACAGATGAATAGATGTAAACATACGAGCATAAGGATGCTAATTGAAACATGACCTAAAACTAACCATCGTAAACTGGTAAATAAAAGGGAGAAAGAAATGGGAGTTGGAAGACATGCATCATACATACGCAAACTTATTACAACATTGCCCTCCTCGGAGGGTCCGAATGAATAATACACAACCAACTAGCTAATCTAAGCTAATTAAACTAATTATTACACAACCCAAATGAATAACAAATTACAGCTAATTATTACACAACACTAGCTAATTAACAAATTTAACTAAGGAAGCAAATAAACTAGCATGCAAGCTACATGAAATAGATTGCCTCAGCTCTGCCTTAAATGATAAAGGATGCATGCATGCCCAAGTCACCTTGTCGGGAAATCCATCGCGATGCCCCGACTCGCCTTTGTTTGTAATTGATTTCAGAAAGTTGCACGAGGCTCCAGAGAGATGAAACTCCACCCAGGGAAGCTGTGGGAAGGCTGCCGACCAGCTATGGGCAAGGGAGACCACCTGGCGACCACCCTTGGTGGTGAAGACCAGAAAAGGTGGTCGGCCTGCCAGAAAACCTGGTCGGCCGACCAGTTCATTCTCCTGGTTTCTGTTTTTTCTACAACAAAGGCAAGAGAGAGAGAAGGCAAGGTATTTTCAACATATGTGTGCCTGACCATTCTCCCCATCATTGCATAAGCTCTAGGGAGTGTAGTCCTCGATCCTCGAGCCACCAATCACGCATCCCGATGCATGATGGCCAAAGAGTCGAATTGCACGGCTCAATGGGACATGAATACACATATAAGCAACTAAAACCAACAACTTTATCATGGATGATCAAGAGTGTCGGCGACTGGGAATCGAGGCACGTTTCATCACTTGGAGTATGAAACGTTCCTCGTTTCCCGTGTTTGGACTAACTCCTATTCCAAACACAATGCAACACGTAGAATGGCATGGCATGTACAAATGCAACTCTAGTATGCAATCCTAAATATAATGCGACTAAGTGATGCAAACATGCAAAGGATGACATGCAAGCATGCAACTAGCATACACAATGCAATGGACTAATCAAGGGCATGCTCAATGCACATGGATTATATGGCATGCATACACAATGCACTAATATACACAATGTTATGAACGAGGCATACGCAATGCAATGATCGAACATGCGATAACATGGACTATATGGCATATACAATGCAAGATGGACTTAAACCAAGATGGATGGACCTCAGCCACACCCAAATCAGTGGACAAACATGATGAAAACAAGGCAATGACACAAACACAAGCATACACAATGCAAGGGATCAAAGCCTAAGGTACGAGATACAACTCTACAAAAGCATTGAAATGATGAAATATGGCATACAATGGCACAAGCTCTAGCTCTGAAATAATATCCAACATGGTCCCGAATCACGCAAACAACTCACACAATGCATATTAGGGGGCTCAAATACTGAAACTAGTGAAGCACATTACACTAGAGGTATGCAAAGCGATGCTCAAATGACCAAACCAACCCCAAACAGTCCTTATGCAGGCCCAAAACAGTAGCAAAATGGACTAAGATGATGGTTTGAAAGGTAAAAAAATGAAGCTCATGCAATGGTCCATAAATGAGGCATACAAGCACAATTCTCAAACGCATTTAAAGAGTGATAAGCATGGGAATATGGTAGCCTTATACGCTCTGAAATATCATGCTCAATGATGCCAAAACATAGGAACACGTCAAGTTAAGCATGCAAGGGGGTTCAAAACTCAAGGGTTAGGCAAGGGTATTACACTACAACCATGCATGGCAAGCATCATTCGACCAAGAGGCCTAAAAATAGAGCTGAGGCAGCCCAAAATATGAACAAAATCAGATTAGAGCATGGCCAAAATGTGCTAGAATCAAGGGCCAAAACCACATGCAATGTAAGCTAGTGAGCATGGTTTACACTACAAGCATGTGAAGCATTCAAGAGGCCACTAAACCAGCAAAATACAGAGGTATGACATGCCAAATAATGACCAAAAACCCACTGAAACATGACCAATGCATGCAAGAATGACATTCTCCTTTGATACGCTATGAAGAGGATTATTCTACACATGCAAGAGGCAAACATGAGGTGACCAAACCAGCCCTAGACAGAGTCTAGGTAGATCCTAAAAGTCACTAAAAATGGCCTGAACCAAGGCTAGGAAGTATGAAAATATAGGCTCCTTGGAAAGGCCAAATATGCAAACAAACAAGGCCAAAAGAGAAAGGGTCACCCCTCTCTGATTTTGGCCCTCAAAACAGCATGCCAACCACTGAAAATCCATTGGATTTCAGTGGCTAAAAGGCCAAGCAAAGGTCAACACAAAGGCCTTAAGGCATGGCTCAAAACAAGACTAAATGAAGCATGCAAGAGGGTAGATGACCTCCAATAGGAAAATGGTCTTAAACAAACATAAATAATGCTTAAAAATAAAGCTTTTTTCAGTTGACAACAAACCTCAAATAAGCATGCAAATGAGGCTAAGAGAAGGATCAAAATAATGCTCAAAAGAGGAAAAAGTGATTACCCTTGAAGCTTAGCAAAAACCAGCAAGTTTCTAGACTAAAAACCCAACCCTTGAGCTCTCTCAAGACCCTCCAGCAGCTTGGTAACAAGGTGAGGGTGTTAGGCTTATTAGGTTGTGTGCAATAGGTCAAGAACAATGCCCTTTTTGAACCCAAAATGTAGAGATATAGAAGAAGATATATATGTTTTGCCTTAAGCAAATCTGAACCCTCACAAAGGAGGGAGAGGCCTTCCTTTATAGACAAAGGAGGCCAAAGCTTCTCAAAGAAGTTAAAACCAAGGCCAAAGATCCTCCATACACATGTATGGAGGATGCAGTCTGTGCCTTCCAGCTGGTATAGCTGGCAACAACTCACAGAGACAAAACTGGAGGGAGCAGGCCGACCAGTTAAGGTGGTCGGCCGACCACTTCCCCTGGTCGGCCGACCAAGGCAAGTGGTCTCCCAAAAAAAAGTTGGTCGGCCAACCCATTTGATGGTCTCCCAACTGAATGCAAGCTAGTGGTATGGTGGGAGACCAGCAAATGTGGCTCAAAAATCAAGGAGACCAGTTTCCCGACAAGAAAATCGGCTGGTGGGGAAAAGTGGTCTCCAAGGAGAAAAGGTGGTCTCCCACCCTTGTACCACCTTCCAAACAATGAAAACAAGGTTCATGCCAAAAATGAACCAACACCGATGCAAAACGAGGGTTCAGGGGGGCAAAACGCGCGGCCGGGTGCCCCGAAAACAGGCTATTAATCACCAAAAGTGGTGTGCAACCACAAAGGTGGTCTCCCGGGCTGCAGTGTCCCTCTAGACAAAGGAAACAAGGTGTGTGCCAAAAATCGTGCCAAACGGAGAATATTAAGCGGTCCCGAACCGAGGCGCACGACCGACGGCTCCGAAAATCAAAAACTGGTCTCCAAACGGGAACAGTGGCCTGCGACCACGAAAAGTAGCCTACGGCCACTGAGAGATGGTCTACAAGACCTCTCCCTCCCTATGGGAAGAGAAAGCAAGACTTGGTCCGCAAATCGAGGCAAAGCACAGAGGGTCCCGAGGTCCGAAGGTGAGGCTCTCGACCAAGAACTCCAAAACCTCGAAACGAGCACAACATGCGCAATCACCGAGCACTCAATCGATGACGTCTGAGTCTTAAGGTCGGTCAAAAATGAGGTGTCTACATAGGGGTCCAGCTGTAAGGGCAGGGTGTCCATAATAGAAAGTGGGCCCCTGAAGAGCAATATGAAAAGAAGGACCATCAGCCAATTAAGGGGGACGTGAAAAAGGAGTGATAGCTTGTGATAAAAGAAAAACCCAAGAGAATATTAACTTGTCTGTCGAAGTGGTAATTTTGGTACCTCCGACCGGAGTATGCACCCCCATTTCAGGTATCAATTCAAGGATTAAGAAAGTCTGCTTAGGGCAAAGGGTATTTCCAAACCCCATTACCACAAAAAAAAAAAAAAAAAAAAAAAAAAAAAAAAAAATCTCAAGGTTTCGCGTATTTTTCAATTTAAACCCTAGAATTTCAATTTTGAAAAATTAAACCCTAGAGTTTCATCTGTGTTTCAATCTGGCCCCTCTGTCCATCTCCATCATATTAAACTAACTGAAATCTGGACAGAATTTAAGATTCAAACTCACATTTTCAAACACTTGTATCTCTCTCGTCGTACCTCCGTTTCGTCTCATTTTTGCCTCGTTGGATTCACCTCATGGCCTAGTTTTCATTCCACTCTTCATACGCCTTGTTCCACATTTTTTTACTTGCCGTTGGAGCTCTGAAAGTTTGCCAAAAATAAGATTTTTCTTTCTTTGGAAAAAATTTTCAGATTCAAATCTACATATTCAAGCACTTGTATCTCCCTTGTAACTCCATTTCACCTCATTTTTGTGTCGTTAGATTCAACTTATGGCCTAGTTTTTATTCCACCCTTGATATGCCTTGTTTTACCTTTTTTTGCATGCCGTCAGAGCTCCGAAAGTTGGCCAAAAATAAGATTTCTCTCTCTTTCTCTCTCTCTCTCTCTCTTGTTTTTTCTTGCTGCTATCGCAACATTATTCTTGGCAGTGGAGATACAATGGATGATAATTGATTGGAAACCAAGGTGCCCTAACATGCTCGCCAACCCATTTGGTTTTTTATTTTTATGTGCAATTGTATACCTATCACTACTCGACGACACCGCCACCATTACCACCACCACTTCATCTTGCAGATAATGAAGATGAAGTAGCAGCAATAGTAGCATTAAGCCAGGAGGAGCCGTAAAGAAGGAGGAAGAACAGAAAAAATAAAAATAAAAAAGGAGAACAAGCTTATTTTTGGCCAACTTTCGGAGATCCGACGACATGCAAAAAGAGGTGAAACATGATATATCAAGGGTGTAATAAAAACTAGGCCATGAGTTGAATCTAACGACGTAAAAATGAGGTGAAATGAAGTTACGACGAGGGAGATACAAGTACTCGAATATGTGGATTTGAATATGAAAATTTTGCCCCAAGAAAGAAAAATATTATTTTTGGCTAACTTTCGGAGTTCTGACGGCAAGTGAAAAGATATGAAACAAGGCGTATGAAAAGTGAAATGAAAACTAGGCCATAAGGTGAATTTAACGGCGCAAAAATGAGGCGAAACAGAGTTACGACGAGGGAGATACAAGTATTTAAACATGTGGATTTGAATATGAAATTCTGCTTAGATTTTCGTTAGTTTAATATGATGGAGATTAATAGAGTGGCGAAATTGAAACACGGATAAAACTCTAGGGTTTAATTTGTCGAAATTGAAATTCTAGGATTTAAATTGAAATACACGTGAAACCTTGGGTTTTTTTTGTAACCCTTTTTTTTCATTCTATAAGAGAATAATGATAAATATGGAAAATATTATTTCATTAAATAGACTATTAGCTCATAATAACTAGAAAGTTAACAAAGTCCACCCAATAATCAATTACCAAGTCACTAAGCCCAAGATCAACAACCCCTACTATTATGGAGGAAAAATAAACAACTGATATCAAATTTTAGTAGCATTTAAAAACCAAAAAATAGTACATATATTTTTGGTCAAATTATATTTGTAATTTTTTATAATTTGTATCTTGTGTTGATATAATATGATCTATGTAATTCTAACTTTCTTTAATTTTCAAAATTATGTCAATTTAATCTAATTGATAATATCAACTAAGAAATTGAACAAAAATTAATGACAAAATATTCAATATAAAAAAGAATAAACTATTTCAAAATAGATGCTAAATCTCAATTTTTTTTCTTTAGTTTCAGTCTAATTCCTAAAAGAGTGCTATTAATTGGATTAGATTAATATAATTTTAAAAATTTTAATAATAAAATTAATATAATTAGAACTAGAAAGACGAATTAACACAACAATCAAACTACATGGATTCCAGCCTGTTTTTGTTTTGTTTTTTGGGCCAAATTTTGGACTGTTCAATTATCATATATAATGGAGTTATTCGATATACACCCAAATAATAACTCAGTACGTTTAACTAAAATTTTAAATGAGGGCTGCTATTAGCACATACTTTTGTTCTTTGCACCCCCTATTTCTTTGAACACCCACTCAGTTAAATTAATCTCTTCAATTTTCTCTTTGAACCCCCATTATAATTCCAATTATACCCTCTCCCTAACCTAACCCACCCTCCCAACCCAACCACTACCAGCTTCGGCCACACCCTCCTCTGGTGACGAACTCGTTACCGTCTTCCATCATCCGACCTCTCGCTGCCACCTACAAAACTTCGTACTGCCATCATTGCCGCCCCTCAACACCCCCTTTACTCATCATCATCATCTTCTTCTTCTTCTCTCATCACTCTTATCATCGTCGTTGTCCTTTGTAATAACCCGACCATCTCATATGTTGAAATCCGTCATTATATGTGTGTTTATGTGTTTAATATGAAATTCCATGTGTTACTGTGTGAATTGCATGTTTATCAATTTCTATATGTTAGTTAAAAGAAAATCTATTGAAATTGCAATCTTTCGACTGAAAATTGAAAGCCTTAGAGGCGCAATAACCAGAAATTGACTTTACAGTTATGATTAGCATGATTTTTAGAACATAATATGAAGTTTTGTAAAAATTTGATTTGTAATGATTTAATTAGCTTTATTTGGTTAATTTCTTAATTAAGCTCACTCCAGCTAAAAAAGTGATATATACTTGAGCCTTAGTTGAGACTTAGACCCATCAAAAACATAAAATACCTCTTGGGAAGAGCTTTAGAGAAGAAAATAAGAGAAAAGAGGAAAGGGGAAAGAGAACTCAACCTAGGGTTTGGAAATTGAAGAATTAAAGAGGGGATTCAAGGAATTTAGCTTAAGGTATGTTTCACTCACCAAGAATACTCTATATTTTCCCTCAATTGATTAGAATCAAGACTTAGAATGAAGTTTTGACACCCATGGAAGTTACGATTTATGAGATATGGTTTTGTATGACCAAATATCATGAAATAAGCATGGATATTCTACATTTATTTGATTTAAGAGTTGATTCTTGTATGTTTAGTTTGATTTGAGTTGGATTATGAGGAATTATTCCTAGTCTTGCCTCTATGCATGCTTTGAGCATCATGTGTATATATATATAAAGATGAAGAAAATGAAAGATTCATGGAAATTTTAAGTTCTATGTGTTCAATTAAAGAAGTTTGATTCATTGAGCTTATGTTTCATGCTTAATATATTCCTACATCATGTTTTTGAAGAGAAAGTGTTTGACTTGAGCCTTGGAAATATAATGGGAAAGCTTGATTTTGTTGCATATTCGGACTGCACAAATAGGGCCCAAGACCACACATGCGGGGCTCATGGCCGCACGTGGGGGATGCATAACCGCACGTGTAGGGCTTACAGCCGCACGTACGAAAAACAGGGAAGGCAGAGGTTGGCATTCTGAAAAGAAAAAAAAAACGTGCGGGCAACACGTGCGACAAACCTCTCCGCACGTGCGGTGAGGGACCTACGCATGTGCAGGAAATGGGAAAAAAATCTGTTACTTTCTGATACCCTTTTCGACCTTCCGACCTTCTAAATCTGTTAATATGTATCTTTTACCCCTCCAAAATATTTAAAAATGAATAAAAAGTGAACGAAACAAAAAAAAATTGAGAAAAGACAAGAAACAAAGAAAAGAATGCATTATTTATCAATTTCTGTGTGTGATGTGTAGGTCACTCACCAGAAGAAATCATTGCATGACCGGATCACTGTGAATAATAGTAGTGCAACAAGATGTTGAATGTTACGATTTATATATTTTTATTCACAAATGATATGTTTTATACAACTTGTGCTTTGGTTAAACTGGTTAAACACTTGACCGCAATGACATGTGAAATGGGCCTGAGGCCATTCTGCTATTATGTTGGGCTTGAGGCCGTTCTTTTTTATGTGGGCCCAAGGTCATTCTGAATGTGTTAATGAAAAGGACATACATGTGTTACGCACATATTCTTTAAGACACATGCTCATTTATATTCCTTCATACATTATTATTATTCACTGAGTCTGGCCCATTCTGTACTCATGTATGTTTTGTAGGTGGTCAGCTTGGAAGCGAGCCCTAAGTCAGCTTCAAGCATCTTTTGAGGACTTGTTTTGTTTAGCCCCAAAGTTGGAGTCTTTTACCTCATAAGGAGCACCTTTAATGCCACATTTTTGTTAAATTCTTGGTGGCTTTTGTTAAACATTTTATGATTATGTAATTTCTGGGTTATTAACATGGCTCGGCCTTGTATTTATATGAACTATGCATGTGGACTTCTCTGTCTACAATTAGTTGCGTAATGATCCTGGCATATATACACCACTCAATGGACATACTATTATTTAATTGCTTCCGTTTTAGGCCCAGTTAGTGAATAAAACATTTATTTGTGAAAATTTCATTTTGAGGCCTAAGTACATGCCGGTCATGTCCTAAACTTTTAGGGGCAGGTTTGGGTCATAACAGTTGGTATCAGAGCACGAGTAAATATCTCACACACGTGTCTATTTGAGTTATAAGAAGTGTAGAAAAGTTTTACGCTACATGCATGATGTTCTTTTATGTTGTGAATCTCATATGAAAGATGACTTATGATCATTGTTAATGTACACTTGTGTCTCCTTTTGTGTGTATTATAATCCCTTGATATGTAGATCATGGTGAGGACAAGGATGGATAATATGGAAGACTCTAACTCAGCACAGCTTGATAGGTTAGAAAGAATGATTGCGGACATGGCAAAAACTATGAGACAGCAACAGCAGCAACCACCACCACCACCACCAGTGTCGGTACCACCACCAATGGTGCAAGACCATCAAGCCGAAGACCAGACAATTTCACTTACAAAAGAGTTTAAGAAGATGAAACCATCGTCGTTTAAGGGGGGCATTGATCTAATGAAAGTCGAGGCATGGGTACTAGGCATAGAGAAATTGTTTGAGGTCTTTCCCTGCACCAAGGCGCAAAAAGTACAACTTGCCGCTTTTATTCTTGAAGACGAAGCAAGGAGATGGTGGATACTCACTAGAAATGAACATCAAGGATTGACCTGGGCTCCATTTTTGGAGCTTTTCTATGATAAGTATTTTCCACAGTGTATGTGAGATGAGAAAGTGACAGAATTTGAGACTCTGAGGCAAGGAAACAAGGCAGAGTATGAAGCACAATTTTCAGAGTCAGCCCATTTCGCACCACACATGGTGGATACGGACTACAAAAAGGCAAGAAAGTTTGAAAGAGGACTCCAGAATGCTATTTTGGATCGAATTAATGTGTTGAAATTGCCTACCTATGTTGATGTGTTGGAAAAGGCGATAGTGGCTGAAGGTAATATAGCTACTAAAAATCGGATCTCTGAATGGAGGGGGAAGAGACAGAATGTGCAAGCACCAAGGGGACCAGTGGCATCTCAAAACAAGAAACCAAACTTGGGAACCTCTAGTACTTCAGTCGTTACTCGTGAATCAGTCCAGCTTGTCCGAATTGTGGGAAGAGGCACCGCGGGACTTGTTATCAGGTAACTAGGGCTTGCTTCAAGTGTGGAAAGACGGGACATTTAGCAAGGGATTGCCCTCAGAGAGATCAACAAAATGGGTATAGAACCACTACTAGTTCAGCCAGCTCAACTCCAGCTCTAACTACAAAGACTGCTACAAAACCCACCAATACCACAGACAATACTAGACAGGGAAGAGTATTTGCCCTCATTCTCGGTGATGTTCAGAATACTGAGACTATAATGTTAGGTACCTTCTCTATCGATGGTCACTCCGCTCATGTATTATTTGATTCGGGTTTTACCCATCTTTTGTGTCGGAAACCTTTGCTAGTAATTTGAATAGACCTAAGGAATAGTTGCATTATGTGTTATGTGTTTCTTCACCATCCGGGGGCTCTATGTTATGTATATCTATTTACCCTACTTGTGAGATCATGATTGGGGATGTTCAATTATATGCCAATTTGTTACCACTTGACATGGCTTATTTTGATATAATTTTGGGGATGGGTTGGCTAAGCAAATACCATGTGACTATTGAGTGTACGTCTAATTTTTCGACCTCCAGGATAATCTGAATTTATTATTATGGGACATGGGGTGATTCCATCGTCGTACTTGATCTCAGCCATGAAGACGTGTAAGCAATTACAAAAAGGTTGTCAAGGCTATTTGTGTAGTATTTTGAATGGACAACCAGCGAATATGTGTCTTGATAATATTCCAATTGTCTGTGCATTTCCAGATGTTTTTCCAGAGGAGTTGCCAGGAGAGTTAATGGACCGTGAAATTGAATTCGTAATTGATATAGTACCGGGAACCCAACCAATTTCAAAAACTCCTTATAGAATGTCACTGGCTGAAATGAAAGAGTTAAAGGTACAGCTACAAGACCTACTTAATAAAGGGTTCATCCGCCCGAGTACTTCTCCTTGGGGTACACCAGTTCTTTTCGGCAAAAAGAAAGATGGGACACTTCGGTTATGTGTTGACTATCAAGAGCTCAATAAAATAATTGTAAAGAATAAGTATCCCTTGCCTAGAATCGATGATTTGTTTGATCAACTCCAAGGTGTAAAAGTCTTCTCGAAAATAGACTTGCAATCCGGATATCATTAATTGAAAGTAAAAGCCAAAGACATTGAGAAGACTGCTTTCCGCACCCAATACGGACATTATGAATTTTTGGTTATGCCATTCGAGGTTACTAACGCACCGGCGGCCTTCATGGATTTAACGAATCGTGTTTTTAAGCCGTACCTAGATGACTTTGTGATGGTGTTTATTGATGACATACTCATCTATTCCAAAAACACTGAAGCCCATGAGAATCATTTATGGTCAATCCTTCAAACACTAAGAGAGAATAAATTGTATGTGAAATTAAAGAAGTGCGAGTTTTGGTTATAAGAAGTGGTGTTCTTAGGACATGTGATCAATAAGGAGGGTGTTTCTATTGACCCACACAAGATATAAGCCATTGTGAATTGGAAAACTCCGACAAATGTGACAGAGATACGTAGTTTCTTGGATTTAGCAAGATACTATTGAAG
Organism: Camellia sinensis; assembly: GCF_055761805.1. Lineage (NCBI taxonomy): Eukaryota > Viridiplantae > Streptophyta > Magnoliopsida > Ericales > Theaceae > Camellia > Camellia sinensis. The sequence goes on along the minus strand of NC_138967.1, from coordinate 18,372,228 downwards.
GTTTGTTCATGACTTTTTCGAGATTGTAGTGCCGTTTACCCAATTGACCCAAAAGGGTATACCATTCGAGTGGACAGAACAAATAGAAGCTACCTTTCAGAAGTTGAAAACAAGGTTGACTATAGCACCAATCCTGGCCTTACCATCCGGTACTGAGGGGTTTGTTATTTATAGCGGCCTCTCCTACAAAGGCTTGGGTTGTGTACTTATACAGAATGGAAGGGTCATTACTTATGCTTCTCACCAACTCAAGCCTTATGAAAAGAACTATCTCACACACGACTTGGAGCTAGCCGCCGTGGTGTTTATTTTGAAGATATGGCAGCATTATTTGTATGGTACCACATGAGAGGTTTATACCGACCATAAGAACTTAAAGTACTTCTTTACCCAAAAAGAATTGAATATGAGACAAAGACGATGATTAGAACTTATCAATGATTATGACCTACAAATCCATTACCACCTCGGTAAAGCTAATACAGTTGTGGATGCTCTTAGCTGGAAAGTTTTGGGGAATTTAGCAAGTTTGCTCACAAGGAAAAAATAATTGCTTCTTGAGTTGGAAAGAATGGACATGGAAATAGTATTACTTGAACAAGGCGTAGTGTTAGCCGCAATGTCAGCTCAACCAACAATTGTTGAAGAAATCAAACAAAGACAAATGGAAGATGATTTTCTGAAGCACATTTGTGATAAGATGGAAACGAGGCCAATGCCTGGGTTTACCTTTGAAAATTTAATGGTGAAGTTTAAAGACAGGTTGTGTGTCCCAAACGTCCCAGAAATCAAGAGGAGAAATATGGGGGAAGCACATACACCTAAATTTTCCCTACATCCAGGTAATACTAAAATGTACCAATATTTGAAGCAAAATTTTTGGTGGCCACGTATGAAGAAAGAAATTGTCGAGTTCGCTTCAAAATGTTTACAATGTCAGCAAGTAAAAGCGGGGCATCAAAGACCAACGGGACTACTTCAACCTCTCCCAATTTCGGAGTGGAAATGGAACATTTGACTATGGATTTTATTGTTGGCTTACCTTGAACACCCCGAGATATGAATTCCATATGGGTTATTGTGGATAGATTAACTAAATCTGCTCATTTCTTGCCCGTGAAAACTCAATATAATACGGATAAACTTGCAACTACATATATGACTGAAATTGTACGACTACATGGTATTCCAGTTTTAATTGTATTCGATAGAGATCCAAAACAAATTTTGGCAGAGTTTACAGGATGCTATGGGAACAAAATTGAAATTTAGTACAGCATTCCAACCCCAAACTAATGGCTAGTTAGAAAGAACAACACAAACACTAGAGGATATGCTTTGGATGTGCGTCTTGGATTTCCAAGGGAGTTAGAAAATGTATCTACCATTGGCGGAGTTTGCATGCAACAATGGTTTCCACTCAAGTATAGGAATGGCTCCATATGAAGTGTAATATGGAAGGAAATTTCGCTCTCTAGTGTGTCGGACCGAAGTCGGCGATAGATCATTGTTTGGGCCGAAACTTATACAAGTGATTACGGAGAAAATTAAAACCATTCAACAAAGATTGAAAACTACCCAAAGCAGGCAAAAGAGTTATGCAAATCACCAACGAAGAGATTTGGAGTTTGAGGTTGGTAATTATGTCTTTGTTAAAGTCACCCCGATGAAAGGACAGATAAGATTTGGCAAGAAAGGAAAATTAGCACCCCGATATGTAGGTCAATTTCAGATTCTAGAAAAAGTGGGTCCAGTGGCTTATCGTGTTGCTTTACTACCGAGTATGGGACAAATACATAACATTTTTCATGTATCTATGCTACGAGGTTACCTCCAAGATCTGTCCCATATTATAGATTACTACCAAATTGCTTTGGATGATAACTTGATCTATGAAGAGAAACCGATTTAGATTTTGAATCGACAAGTGAAACAGTTGCGGAACAAGATGATTCCGATGGTGAAAGTGGAATGGCAGGAACACTACGGAAAAGAAGCCACGTGGGAAAAAGAGGAAGAAATGAAACAACGATATCCGAAGTTATTTTCAGCTTGAGTAAAACAAGTTTAAGGGACCAAACTTCTTAAAGAGGGAAAGAATGTAATAACCCGACCCTCTCATATGTTTAAACCCCCTCATTATATGTGTGATATATGTGAGTTTATGTGTTTAATATGAAATTCCATGTGTTAGTGTGTGAATTGCATGTTTATCAATTTTTATCTATCGGTTAAAAGAAAATCTGTTGAAATTGCGATCTTTAGACTAAAAATTGAAAGCCTTAGAGACGTGAAAACTAGAAATTGACTTTACAGTTATGATTAGCGTGATTTTTAGAACATAATATGAAGTTTTGTAAAGATTTGATTCGTAATGATTTAATTGGCTTTATTTTTTTAATTTCTTAATTAAGCTCACTCTAGCTAAAGAAGGGATATATACTTGAGCCTTAGTTGAGACTTAGACCTATCAAAAACATAAAATACCTCATGGGAAGAGCTTTAGAGAAGAAAAGAAGAGAAAAGAGGAAAGGGGAAATACAACTCAACCTAAGGTTTGGAAATTGAAAAATTGAAGAGGGGATTCAAGGAATTTAGCTTAAGGTATGTTTAACTCACCAAGAATACTCTATATATTCCCTCAATTGATGAGAATCAAGACTTGGAATGAAGTTTTGACACCCATGGAAGTTAGGGTTTATGAGATATGGTTTTCTTTGACCAAATATCATGAAATAAGCATGGAAGTTCTATATTTATTTGATTTAAGAGTTGATTCTTGTATGTTTAGTTTGATTTGAGTTGGATTGTGACGAATTATTCCTAGTCTTTCCTCCATGCATGCTTTGAGCATCATGTGTATATATATATATATATATATAAAGATGAAGAAAATGAAAGATTCATGGACATTTTAATTTTATATGTTCAATTAAAGAACTTTGATTCATTGAGCTTATGTTTCATGCTTAATATATTCGTACATCATGTTTTTGAAGAGAAAGTGTTTGATTTGAGCCTTGGAAATGTAATGGGAAAGCTTGATTTTGTTGCATTTTCGGACTGCACAAATAGGGCCCAGGACCGCACGTGCGGGGCTCATGCCGTATGTGAGGAAAACAGGGGAGGCAAAGGTTAGCATTCTGAAATAAAAGCACGTGCTGAGCCGCACGTGCAGCAGACCTCTCTGCACGTGTGGTGAGGGACCTCCGCACGTGCGAGAAGTGGGAAAAAATGATGTTGCTTTCTGATACCCTTTTCAACCTTCCAACCTTCTGAATCTGTTAATATGTATCTTTAACCCTCCGAAATACTTAAAAATGAATAGAAATTGAACGAAATGAAAAAATGAAGAAAGACAAGAAACGAAGAAAAGAATGCATTACTTATCAATTTTTGTGTGTGATGTGTAGGTCACTCGCCGGAAGAAATCATTGCACGACCGAATCACTATGAGTAATAATAATGTAACAAGATATTGAATGTTACAATTTATATATTTTCGTTCACGAATGATATGTTTATACAACTTGTGCTTTGGTTAAACTGGTTGAACACTTAACCGCAATGACATGTGAAATGGGCCTGAGGTCGTTCTGCTATTATGTTGGGCATGAGGCTGTTTTGTTGGGCCTAAAGCTATTCTGTTTTATGTAGGCCCAAGGCCATTCTGAATGTGTTGATAAAGAGGACATACATGTATTACGTACATATTCTTTAAGACACATGCTCATTTATATGCCTTCATACATTATTATTATTCACTGAGCCTGACTCATTTCGTACTCATGTATGTTTTGTAGGTGGTCAGCTTGGAGGCCAGCCCTAGGTCAACTTCAAGCATCTTTTGAGGACTTGTTTTGTTTAGCCCCAAAGTTAGAGTCTTTTACCTCTTAAGGAGCCCCTTTAATGCCACATTTTTGTTAAATTCTTGGTGGCTTTTGTTAAAGATTTTATGATTATGTAATTTTTGGGTTATTAACATGGCTCGACCTTGTATTTATATGAACTGTGCATGTGGACTTCTCTGTCTACAATTAGTTGCGTAATGATCCTGGTATATATGCATGTACGGGGAGAAAATATTCCGGCAAGCCCATACTCCTTTCTTCCGAGCTCCGTTTCTGTCCGATCACCTGCAAGCAAATAACGGTGAGCTACCCGGCGGTGTGTGGCCGGAAAAACCCTCCGACGATCAAGTTAGCACACACCTTAAGACAGAGAGAGAGAGAGAGAGAGAGAAGTATTTTAGCGTAGGAGTTTTCTTACAAAGTGTTCGTCTGTCTGCGTATGGGGGGCGCAGACATGCTTATATACCCTCTGCGCCCCATATCCACTCCCAGTCATCTCCTGACACGTGGCTCCGCTATCCCATCTGTCAGCATAAACCTTGCTGAATATCACCTAATCTCAACTGCCTGCCTTCTCAGCTGGAGCTCGGCAGCCGAGCTTCTCTATCCACGACCGTGCTGTGCTTCATACCCAAGCACTTCACGGGCTAAGCCCAAGGAGGACCGAGCTAGGCGGCATCTCGGCAAAGCCTAGCCCGGGGCATCTCCTGCGATCGGCCTTCCTGCCGATTAAACGATTACCTCGGCTGACCACGCCTTTCCGGGCGCCGGTCATTAAGCTTGACTGGCTCCACCATCGCCTGATCAAGCAGCTCGGCCCAACCAAGCACTGCCTTACCGAGCAGCTTCTTTACGGTCTGGGGCGGCACATGCTTGGCCCAACTCCTGCCCGGCCCAACTCCTGGCAGTCCATCTCCGGGCGGATCGCCGGTCATCTCGGCCCCATGCACCATTAGGCTCTCAACTCGCTCGGCCGTTGCCTCGGCCCAATTCCAGATCATAAATCTCCCTCTCAATTGCCCCTTAATTCCGTCCGCGCGAGCGTGACTGGGATTACCTATACTTCGACCGGGGTAACATTTATTCGGTCTTCAAAATGCCAAAGGGCGACCGGGCTAGTTAACATTATTGTCTGCAAACTTGCCCGGTTATATTCCTCGGCTGACGTCCTCTTCTTTGAAAGTAGCTCGGTTGGCTCTTCGACTCTTCAACCTGTCTCTTCAGTTCTGACGTCGCCATAAATGGTGACACGTGGCGGGCTGCCATTGGTTCTCGAGCAGCCAACTCGCCGTTTTTGCCAGAATTTTGAATTTGGGCGGTCTCTCCTGTCTATACATACAAGACCCTTCTAACTCAATTTCCTCCTACTGTCATTCTGCTATCCGACTCGCCAGAGCTCTAGCATCTTCCTCCAAGCCCCGCTTGCCATTCTTTGCGTTTGTGCTCGAAGGACAAGTAGTTGCCCCTCACTGGTAGACCTTCCATCCCTCTTTTGTTGCTATCTTTTTCAATATTTCACACATTAGGGCACTAAAACTTAGTTCTTAGGGCATAGGCCATAGAGACCGTCCCAAACCTCCCACTGTTCTTGTTGTTCTTTATTTTTCCTGAAGAACACTGAAGAACTGGGGTGGACCGGGCTCCTGGTCTTCATTTGATCCAAAAAATCAATCTAACCGAGCAGATAACATGTTTGTCTCAACCCCAGCAAAAACCGAGATAACAAAAGGAATTGGTCGCTCAACCAGGCTAACATCTGGTCTGCTTGGGCGACCGAGCTCCTTAGTTAGCTTAGACGACCGAGGTGGTTTGGCACTCTTAATGACCGAGCTAAAGTCCAGCTCCTTTCGCCCGACCGCGCTCACACTTGCCATCATTTTCCTGCAGAGTCCAAGGGGACCACTGTCCATTCCTGAGGCTCTCAAGGCCGAGCAACAACCAATTACCACAGTGCCAAACCCCTCAGCCGAGCTAACCTAGGCCGGCCACAAATGGGGAAATTTCGATTTCTCGTAGATACTCCGACTGCGCTGGCTGCATTCAGGGAGGAGTACGGCATCCCGGCCGATGTCCACCTTGAACTTGCAGAAATTGAGACAATGCCTTGGGGCAGGGAGGAATGCCCCTTCACCGTGTTATCCATCATCAAAGGGGGCCTTCGTTTCCCACTCAATCCACTGATTACCGAGTTCCTGCGCCGAACCGGGCTAGCACCCACCCAAGTGTCCACCAACACTTACCGGATAATAAACGGTGTGCACGAGCTAAACAACCGGTTAGGCATAAGCCTAGGTTTAGCCAAGATCCTGCGCCAATACACCCTAGGCCACACTGGCGACGGCCTCGCCTATTATCTTAAGATTAGACCGGGCAGAGAGAAAATCGTGACCGGCACACCAGACAAGGATCTTCATGACGATGATTTCTTCTGGGTGTCAAGCAATTACGAGACAGCCGAGGTACCGGGCTGGATGATAAGCAAAAACTTTGGCAGCACATGTAAGCCGCACAAATTAGCTCTGTTAATATACTGTCTTCATGTTTCTGTACTTAGTCATTTTCTTTCTTGTTTCTTTTGCAGCAATCCAAGCCTTGCAAGCCAACTATCATTTCCCCAACGTAGAGGCAATCAGGACCGCGCTCCGCTACCACGACCGAGATTGCAACCAATTTCTCGGCTATAGTCCCACATACAGATACTCCGCTCCCTGCCGGAGTAAAGTTACAGACTTCCTTCGCGCTCCAACGCCTTCACCAGATCTAACTCTGCTAGACGTTCCACTCATTCGCTTGACAGAGGAGCAAGAGATGGCCAAACGAAGCAGAATCAAGAACCTGCTCATCGCCACATCTGCCGAGATGCCGAGCGTTGTCACCCGCTCGCCAGCCGCCAGTCAATCCAACGGCGTCGTGGTTACTCTTGCCTCTCAAGCGACCGGGCAGTCCAGCCGAGAACCTGCTCCTCGCCGTGCTGGTAAAAGAGCTCACGCAGACCCATCTGCCGATCTCGTCGCCGAGCTGAGTACCGAGCAGCCATCTGACAATCCTGTCCCAGTGCCGACCTGGCGTCCACAGCTGAAGCACCGGGGTCAAGACATCCCTGCCACGGCTTCGATCAAGGGCGATAAAGAGCATTTGCTCGCCTTTGATCTTTCCAAAGCTCTTCTTTTACCGAGCGACGTGGTCGGCAGCGACCACGTCCCTGACACTCGGTTAGTAAAATCATCAGTGAAGTCTATGGCTAGGGTAAGTCAACGTACCTCTGAAATTTTTACAAGTGTTTGCCCGGTTCCTTTTCTAATCGACTTTGCTTCTTGCAGGCCATTCAGAAACAACACCTAGTAATGGAGCGCATCCATAGACTTCGGCAAAAGGCCAATGACACAGCCGGCCAAGTCCAGAGCCTCCAAGCCGAGCTCAGCCGGGCAAAGTCTTCACTTGAGATGGCTAACGCAGACAACAACAGACTGCTCGGTCAGCTGGATGTGGCCGTAAAAAAACAAGATGAGCTCCAGACCGAGGTAAACGTGCTCAAAAAGTCGCGGAAGAAAGACTGCCGGGCTGCTAACAACGCCGGCTTCAACGAAGTCGAGCAGAGCTATAAGAAACAAGTCTTTGCAACACAAGACATTTACTTCAAAGCTGGCTGGAAGTCCGCCTGCGAGCATCTCGGCTAGGGCTCTGACACCGACGTATTTGCCAATCCTCCTCCTGCTTCGCTACCGGTCTACCTCGTGCCTTACGCAAACGACGTCTTTAGCGCTTTGCAAGCTGAGGCCGAGGAAGGGCTTGAAGAGGGAGACGCCGAGACAGATACAGAGGCAGAGGATGCCGAGGTGCAGGAGCAGCCCGGCCATGACGAGCCCAGTGCCCAAGACAAAAGTTCAACCATCAACCTTGATGCCGCCGAGGACGAGTTTACCAATCTCTCCCCCTTAGTTTAGTTTTCTTTTCTTTTTGTATTTTTGCTTTCAGCGCTTCTGATGTAACCGGGCTCTGTCCCCACCTTTTGTATTGACTTTCTTATCAATGAAAAACTCAAATTTTGCCAAGTGTTTGCACGGTTGTCATCAATTCCATCTTCAGCAAAACATTTCGGTATAAATCATAGATTGAACAAAACATCTCGTCAACCGGAATTCATAACTCGGTTGAAGTACTTAAGCAGAACAAAACAGCAAATTCATAAACCGAAATAACCATCTCGGTTGGTAATAACAAAGTTGAACTAATCACCAACTCTTCCAACCGGAATAAATCATCTCGGTTGGGAATCCGAAGTTGGACAAAACACCAACACTTCCAACCGGAATAAACCATCTCGGTTGGGAATCCTAAGTTGGAAAAAACACCAACTCTTCCAACCGGAGTAAATCATCTCGGTTGGGAATCCTAAGTTGGGCAAAACACCAACTCTTCCAACCGGAATAAACCATCTCGGTTGGGAATCCGAAGTTGGACAAAACACCAACTCCTCCAACCGGAGTAAATCATCTCGGTTTTTTACATTAAAACAACAGTCCAAGTGCTAAAGCAAAGTTACTTCTATATATTTGACAAAAAGAATTACATTCTGCAGTGCAAGCCAAAAAATTCCTTTGCACAAGAAAAGAAAGCAAAATCTTAGAAATAATACAGTTTCAGGTGGGCCGTATTCTATGGCCGGGGTATTGCTCTTCCCTCTAGATCCTCCAAGTGGTAAGCCCCCTTGCCCGCCAGACCGGTGATCTTGTAGGGTCCTTCCCAATTTGCCCCTAGTTTGCCTTCACTTAGCACCAGGGTGTTGCCCATAACCTTCCTCAAAACCCAATCACCAACTTTGAACGGTCTGGGGTGCACCGTCTTGTTGTATTTCTTTGAGAGCTCTTGTTGGTAGGCGGCCACATGGATGAAGGCCTTATCCCGACGCTCTTCCACTAGGTCCAGCTCCAAGGCAATAGCCTCGGCGTTCAGTTCGGGTTCAAAACTCTCGCTTCTTAGGGTGGGCATGCCAACTTCCAAAGGTATGACCGCCTCCATGCCACAAGCCAAAGCAAATGGAGTTTCCCCGGTAGATCGCCGCGGGGTTGTTCGGTATGCCCAAAGGACGCTGGGTAACTCCTCAGCCCATTTTCCCTTTGCCTTCTCCAGCCGTTTCTTCAACCCATCCAGAATAGTCTTGTTCAATGCCTCGGCTTGACCATTGGACTGCGGGTAGGCCGGAGTGGAGTTGTAGAATTCAATCTTCAAATCTTCACAAAATCCTCGGAACAGGCGACCGTCAAACTGGGTGCCGTTGTCAAAGATCAAGATCTTGGGGACGCCAAACCGCGTGATCACGTTCTGCCAGACAAACCACTTCACGTCTTTCTCTTTGATTGTTGCCAAGGGTTCAGCTTCAACCCATTTCGTGAAGTAATCTGTGGCCGCAATGAAGAATTTTCGGTTGCCCGGTGCTGTTGGCAGTGGCCACTATATCTAGCCCCCACATGGCGAAGGGCCAAGGACTGGTGAGGGGGAGAAGTTCCCTAGCAGGCTGATGGATCTGATGGGCAAATTTCTGGTATTTTTCGCACTTGCGGATGTACTTTTGGGCGTCGGCCTGCATGCACGGCCACCAGTATCCCTGTGAAATAGCTCAGTAGGCCAAGGACCTGCCCCCTATGTGGCTGCCACAAATGCCTTCGTGAATTTCGTACAAGAAGGCCTCCACACTACTCGGGTGCACGCACTTTAGATAAGGACCAGTGAAGGACTTTTTATACAACGCACCAGATAGAGAGAGCCAAAACCGCTCTGACTTCACCCGGACTTTGTGTGCTTCTTTCTTGTCAGTTGGTAGAGTCCAGTCTCGGAGGAACAAGATTAAGGGGTCCATCTAGGAAGGACCTAGCGCGGCGCAGAGAACATCCGTCTGCCCGGCGTCTTCAATGCTTGGCCGTGGAAGAAAGTCAATTATCAGGGGGTTTGGAGACGTACTATCTACCATCGAAGCGAGGCCGGCCAGCTCATCAGCTCAACTGTTTTCTTCACGGCCAATCTGTTGGACACGGATTGCCTGAAACTTCTTGATGTGTTCCCTGACCAGAGCTTGGTACTTCGCCATTCTGTCATCCTTCGCTTCGTAAATCCCAGAGACTTGGTTAACCACAAGCTGGGAATCACTGTACACCAGTAGCTCGACAGCCTTCATTTGAATAGCGCTCTTGAGCCCGGCGAGAAGGGCCTCGTACTCAACCTCGTTGTTAGATGCTGGGAAGCCAAGCGTGATAGAATGTTCAATGGTTAGGCCATCCGGGGCGATAAGAACAATACCTAGGTCGGCACCATGACGGTTGGACGCTCCATCAACAAAAAGCTTCCACATTTCCCCCACAAAAAGCTTCCAGCAGTCTGATGGGTCTTGAGAGTTGCGAAGGGCAATGGGATCACGGTTTCTTGGCTGTTTGGGTTCAAGTTCCGTGTTGATTGGTTCCACTCCAGCTCCCCTTGGTGATTCGGCACCAGACTCAACAGGTCGGTCTATAATGCTCAAGTCTGTAGGCGAATCATCAGGTTGCGGTGCTATGTTGGCCGCAGGTTCTGAGCTGTGTGGTTCCATTTCTTCCCCCCTTGGTGATGCGAGACCGGACAGAGCAGATGGGTCGGTGATACTCAGCTCTGTCATCGCATCACCAGGTGGTAAAACCGTGCAAACTGAGGGGGCTTCAATGGTGCGCGCAAACTCCGCATCGCTACCTCCACCAACTGGTTGTATCTCGGATGGTCTTGCGTGCATCTCATCATCTGCCATGGTAATATCGACCGCGCATACCGGATGAGTGCCAGGTGAGAACTTGGCGACGAAGTCTGCCAAAGTCTGGACTCTAATAGCAGTGCGCGGCTGGAACTTCACATCAAACTATCCCAACTCGACCGCCCACTTAAGAATTCAGCCTGAAAAGTCCGCCCGTTCAAACAAGGCCTTGAGGGGAAACTCGGTCAGTACGACGATAGTATGGGCGTGAAAATAATGCGCCAACTTCCTTGAAGCCATCATCAATGCCAACGCAAGCTTTTCCAGCGGCAAATATCTCGTCTCAGCCGGCAGCAAGGTCTTGCTGACATAAAAAATTGGGAGGTGCTTGATTCCTTCAGCGCGGACTAACACCGCACTGACTGCGTGCTAGGAGACGGCGAGGTAAAGGTAGAGTTCCTCACCCGGCTGTGGTGTAACCAACAGTGGCGGAGAAGACAGATATTCCTTGAGCTCGGCCAAAGCTCGGTCACACTCTTCATTCCACGAGAACTTTGACTTCAATGCTTGAAAGAAAGGGCGGCAGCGATCTGATGACCGGCTTATAAACCGATTAAGCGCGGCGGCCATCCCGGCCAGATGCTGCACGTCCTTTGCCGAGCTGGGCTGCTTCAACTCTTGCACGGCTCTGATCTAAGTAGGGTCTGCTTCGATGCCCCGGTTCGTGACTAAGAACCCCAAAAATTTTCCGGATCCCACGCCAAAGGCACACTTTGACGCATTCAAACGCAGCTTGTGCTTCTTTAGAATGGAAAACATCTCGGCTAAGTTGGACAAATGGTTTGCCTCATGTCGGCTCTTCACCACCATATCATCGATGTAAGCCTCCATTGTCCGGCCAAGCAAAGGAGCAAACATTTTGGTCACCATTCTCTGAAAGGTTGCCCCGGTGTTCTTCAAACCAAAAGGCATGACTCGGTAGCAGAAGAGTCCCCTTGGAGTCGTGAAAGAGGTGATCTCTCAGTCGGGCCCATGCATGGCGATCTGATGGTAGCCGCGGTAGGCATCCAAGAAACTGAGCCTATTATGTCCAGCAGTCAAGTCCACAAGCTGGTCAATTCGCGGCAAAGGGAAGCTATCTTTGGGACAAGCTCGGTTGACTGTCTTATAGTCGACACAAACTCGCCACTTACCATTCTTCTTGGGCACCACTACTGTGTTGGAAATCCACCGAGGGTAGTACACTTCCTGAATTGCCCGTGCCTTAAGCAGGTTCTTCACCTCCGCTGCAACTACCTCGGCGTGATGCAGTGCCGATCTCCTTGTTCGCTGGATGACTGGCTTTGCCCCAGGGAAGACATTGAGGTGATGGCAGATAAAACTTGGATCGAGGCCAAGCATGTCGTAAGGCGACCACGCGAAGACTTCGATGTTGGCCATCAAAAACTCAACCATCTCGGTCCTCTCTATGGCCGTGAGACTTGAGCCGAGCAAGAACAACTTGTCCGGCTGTTCTGTATCAATTCGCACCTCAACCAATTCCTAAACAGCCTTGCCTTCGGCCTTAGTGCCCAAATCATCCAAGACACCCTGGTCCTCCGGTCCCTCAATCATTTGAACGAATCCTTTGGCAGCCCGGCTCCCATTGACCGCCACGAAGCACTGCTTGGACATGACCTGATCGCCCCAAATCTCCTCGATTGCCCCCATAGCCGAGGGAAATCTCATCACCTGGTGGTAGGTCGACGCTACAGCTTGCATAGTGTGAAGCCATCCCCTTCCAAGGATAAGGTTGTACGTCGAAGGCACTTGTAGCACCTAAAAATCCACTTGCTTGACCACGGATCCCGCTTTTACCGGCAGGATAATCTTTCCCAAGGGCCACTCCGGCTGCAAGTTGAAACCAACCAGTGGCGAAGTTGCCGGAGCCAAGTCTGTCTCACGGAGTTTGAGCTGCTTGAACGCATCATAATACATGATCTCGACCGAGCTTCCCTGATCGATCAAGATCCGTTTAACATCAAATTCCTTGACGCGTAGTGTTACTACTAGGGCGTCGTTGTACGGCGTCTGGATACGATCTAGATCCTTTGAGGTGAAACTAATCACGTCTTTTTCTTCAGTCTTCCCCCTTTTGATGGCAGGCTGTACCGACAAAACTTCCCTCATATGTTCTGCCTTTTTTATCATGCCCCAGAGTTCGCAAACACGCTCCAGTGTAGGGGTGCAACTCGGGCGGGCTCAACCCGAGCAACCCGAGCCCAGCCCAAGTTTTTTTAGGGCTTGGGCAACTATATCTTGTAATCTGGACGGGCTTGGGCAGATTTTTGATGCCCGAATTGCAATTCGGGCCGGGCTTGGGCAGAACCAATGGCCAACCCGAGCAACCCGAACCCGAATTCAATTTAATATATTATATAAATTATATAATATATATATAATTTAATAAATTATGTAATATATATAAATTAAGTAAAAGAGTTAGTCTTAATTTTTATTTTTATTTTTTTTTTTTGGTTAGTCTTCTATTAAGTAAAAGAGTTAGTCTTAATTTTTATTTTTTATTTTTTTTTGGTTAGTTTTGTACCATTAGATTAGCATCTTTTATGTCTACTCTTAGATCTACCTATAGGTTTCTGAACTCGGGCAATTCGGGCAACCCGAGTTCAAAATACAAAGCTTGGGCCGGGCTTGGGCAACAATGTTCGGGTTCATGGTCGGGCTTGGGCGGGCTTGGGCAGTGCCAAATACAATTCGGGTCGGGCTTGGGCAGACCCCCAACCCGACTGAACCCGCCCGAGTTGCACCCCTAGCCACGATGCCGTGGATGACATTAATAACTCCCTGTGGTGGTGCGTCTCGGTCGTCCTGTCCCCTGGGCTCGACCGGAGCCTGATTCGGCTTCACGCCGCCATCAATGTAAAGGTCTAGGTGCCCGGCCGCGACCAGCTCTTCTAAGTGTTGCCTTAAAGGCAAACAATCCTCAGTCCGGTGGCCTCGCTCCCTATGAAACGTACAACGATACTGCGGATTGTAGCCCTTTTGTCCATCGCCCAACTTAGCAGGAAACCGGACATACTCCTCGTCTTGGATTTCACTAAGTATGCGATAGATTGGAATCTTGAAGACCGTGGTTATGCCAATCCTAGCCTTCAACCTTCTGTTTGTGTCCGCTACGTCATCTCGGGGGTAGTCATCCCCGTCATTCCGACGTCCTCTACCCCGGTTTCTGCGATTCGAGCCACGGTCCGATTCCTCCGCTCGGTCACTTGAGCGGCCGGACTCTTGCCCAACTGCGTGCACTTTGCCTGCTGTCTTCTTGTCTGTTGCTACCGGAGTTGCCTTCACGGTAGAAGCTGACGCGTCATCCTCTACTCAGATGTGCTCATTGATACGCTGCATGAGCTGGCCCATGGAGGTCGGTTGGTGCATGGTCAGCGAGTCCTGCAATCTATGGCCGACCGGGAGACCACGCTTATATTGCGTGATTACGAGGTTGACCGGGCAATCCAAGATCTCGTTGAAGGTTTCCCAGTACTTTGAGTTGTATACCTTCAGTGTGTCGCTCGGTTCCATCTTGACACTCAGCAAGTGATCGACTTCCTTTGGTGTTTTTGTGTTGGTTTTGAAGCGTGTAACAAACGCCTCGGCCAACTGATGCCACCTTTGTATGCTCCCTTCCGGCAACCTCTCGAACTACTTTAAGCCTAGCTCGCCTAAACTTGACGAGAAGATTAGGCACATAAGTCCGTCATTTCACCTATGTCCGGCCATAACCTGTCGGAAGTGGCTCACATGCATGTAAGGATCGGTTTTTTCGTCATAGAGTGTGAACTTAGGCTGGTGGAAGCCTGCCGGAAGCGGTGTTGTTTCTATTTCCAGGGAAAAAGGGGTGGCACTCAGCCTAGCCAAGTCCGTATCTTCAAAGAGTGGCACTGCTTGGCGGGGTGGAGGCATTCCGACCTCCTCGATGGCGTGAACCCCGTAGGATAGCCGCTGGAAAGCCGGTATTCTCTGAGCTTCGCGCCGGTGAGCCCGCTCCTTTAAGACCGCCCGTAAATCCTCTGAATGAGCGGAGTAAGAGTACCTCGACGTCGTCACCGGACGCGAGGGTTTGTAGGTGATGTCTTGCGCGCTAGACTTTTCTGCACGCTCGTCGGAATCAACAACCTGGTAACTTCTGGTAATAGATATGGACTGAGTACGTCGCTGACTCTGGCCGCCTGAACGGCTGGATGGGGTGCCCTCACTGTGGTCTCCCACTCCAGCTACACCTTTCCCTTTGACATGCCGCTTCAGATCCTCCATCTCCGCCGCCATTCGCCGGATGACAGCGTCTTGGTCCCTCAACTTAGTTTCCAGACGTCTGGCGTGTGAGTCTCTCCTCCGCCGGTGACCGTCTGGACTCCGTGAATGACCATGACTTCTTCCGCGCTTATCCTGCGCGTCTCCTGACTGTCCTCCGGTGGGCGTCCCCAAGTCTGCCATTGGATGGATGGCGGGAGGACCTTCTCTCCTTCGGGTGAACTCCAGGGTGGCTCCGTCTATGGCAGACAACGAAAACTCGTCGTTGTTCGCCATGGACGGCGATCAGATGAACCTGGAAGACAAGGTTTTGTCTGTCAAGTTCCCACAGACGGCGCCAATTGTACGGGGAGCAAATATTCCGGCAAGCCCGTACTCCTTTCTTCCGAGCTCCGTTTCTGTCCGATCACCTGCGAGCAAATAACGGTGAGCTACCCGGCGGTGTTTGGCCGGAAAAACCCTCCGACGATCAAGTTAGCACACACCTTAGGACAGAGAGAGAGAGAGAGAGAAGTATTTTAGCGTAGGAGTTTTCTTACAAAGTGTTCGTCTGTCTGCGTATGGAGGGCGCAGACATGCTTATATACCCTCTGCGCCCCATATCCACTCCCAGTCATCTCCTGACACGTGGCTCCGCTATCCCATCTGTCAGCATAAACCTTGCTGAATATCACCTAATCTCAACTGCCTCCCTTCTCAGCTGGAGCTCAGCAGCCGAGCTTCTCTATCCACGGCCGTGCTGTGCTTCATACCCAAGCACTTCACGGGCTAAGCCCAAGGAGGACCGGGCTAGGCGGCATCTCGGCAAAGCCTAGCCCGGGGCATCTCCTGCGGTCGGCCTTCCTGCCGATTAAACGATTACCTCGGCTGACCACGCCTTTCCGGGCGCCGGTCATTAAGCTTGACTGGCTCCACCATCGCCTGATCAAGCAGCTCGGCCCAACCAAGCACTGCCTTGCCGAGCAGCTTCTTTACGGTCTGGGGCGGCACATGCTTGGCCCAACTCCTGGCAGCCCATCTCCGGGCGGATCGCCAGTCATCTCGACCCCATGCACCATTAGGCTCTCAACTCGCTCGGCCGTTGCCTCGGCCCAATTCCAGATCATAAATCTCCCTCTCATATATTAAACCCTAAAATATTTTTTTCTTCTTCTTATGATATACCTAAACCACATTCTTCATATTCAACTCTCTTTATCTTCTTCTCCAAGTTTCAATTATTTTTTCTTCATCTTTTTCCTTATTCCAAAACTCTAATCCACCACCAAAACTTACTATTATCATTAACATCATTATTATATAAATATTTTACTTCTGTTTTTTGGATGTTTTCATAAGAAAAAGTAACCAAGTTCTTGTCTAACCAAGCATCGACATTGGGACAAGACGGTGAAGCCATGAGCGTAGCAACTTGGAAAGATGAAGCCATTGTTGTAGACCTCTTCTTTTCTTCACAAAACCCAAACCTAGTAAAACCTTTTCTTTTCTTTTTTTTAATCCAAAGAAATTGATCAACACTTGTTCTAAACATCCAACCCAATTTTTCTCACTTTTTTAATTTTTTTTAACAACTTTTTCTTTTTCTTTTTTTTTTTTTTTTGAACTGGTTTTAACAACCCATTTGGATTAAGTAGTTTGATTTGATAAAGAAAAAAAAAATAAAAAATTGAGAGCGATATCTCACCCCTTATTTGTATGATTAAAGGGAAGAGAAATGGTGAGAAGGAAACATCCTAAAATCTCATGTTTTGCTTTTATCAAAAGTAATAATTAAATGGGTAAATTACGTTGACTTCACTTGAATTTTTTAAAAAAATTACAGCAATTTCATAATTTTAATACAATTATAATGGATTTTTTTTTTAAGTTTTAATTTATATTCACATAAAAAATTTTAATTTATATAACGCTTAGTTTCATTTTCATTAATAATTATATAGTTATATAGATGAAAATATGATATTATCATATCTTTTTAATTTCAATGTATATTTTTATTCGTTTATCTTTGTCCATTTACACTATTTGCTTTAATTTCGATTCTTTTAGCCTTATTAAAAGAGAGTGTGGTATAATTATGTCAATATTGTAAGTTTGTAACACTACTTATATTTTTTTCCAAACATCAAGGAATGTTAGTATAATTTACCCTAAAAAAAATTTAGTAAGAAATACATTTTTATAAATTTTTTATAAGGAAATTTTTTTTTAAGGTCATTTTATAGGATAAAGGGTATGCAATATTTTCATAGTGTTTGGGATCCCTCAATATTTTTCTAGAGAAATTTTGATTTAGAGAAATTTCAAAACACGGACAAATTTCAAGCATGTCTGTGCTTTGAAATTTCTCTGGTTTACTCAATTTCACTCATTTTCTCTGTGTTTTGAAATTTTCTCTGTATTTTAAAATTTCTCTGAGTTAAAATTTTTCTGATTTATTCATAAAATTCTTTGTGTTTTGACTAATTTTCTCTATATTTTGACAAAATCAAAGAAAATTGAACTACAAAATTGAATGGAGATAAATCATGGAGAAATCATACTCATATATATATAGGCGGTGTTTGGGAAGGAAATTGAGGAGGCTATTTTAGCCTCATTTAAGTAAATAGCCAAAAAGCTGAACTGTAGCTGAGATTTTTTTTTATCAGAAACTAACGCGAACAAATTTGTCAAAAGTGTCATGACTGTGCAGGGTAGATTTGAAATTATGATTTTGCCCTTTTAATTTTTGACTAACCCATCAACTTAGCATTCCAACACACAGGGATAATTTAGTCATTTCATATCCCAACATAATCTTAATTCACGCCAGGCACAACTTTTAGAAATAATTTAATTATTTTTTATCTTAATATCATTTCAAACATATTTTTTAATACAATAATTAAACAAAAAATTCAATACATCTTTCCAAACACAAAAATTAAAATAACATACTAAAACAGTCAAAAAGTCAAAAAATTTAAAAAATAATCACTTCCCAAACATCCACATATAGTGTGGCGGACAACCCCGACTTCGACGCAGAGCTTGGGGTCGTCCTTGAGGACGAAGAATAAAATAGGATTGAAAAGCAAGAAAACCAAACATGCCGCTAGAAAAATATTGCTCCATCCTCGGACAAATCGACCTCGAGGGTCTATGATGGTGTTTTTCTTGAATTTCTCGAAGTCTTCAGAGAAAACCCGAGATAGGACTTTGGATTGAGAGATTTTCGAAGGTGGTTGAGTGTAAAAATTTGGTGGTGTTGGTTGCTGAGAAAATTTTTAGTTCAGAATCAGATTGCGTTCTAAAAATGAATATATTAAATTTCAAGTTATGATTTGAATGTTATTGAAGAAATATTTAACGGAAAGCAAATATAAAACCACCAGAGAGAGCTGAGAGAATAAGAGTGAATGTAATATATGGGTGTGGATGAAAGACTCTAGATTATAAAAAATAATATCGTTAATTTTTTCTTGTTATTAAAAGTTGAAAATAGATGATAGACTAAATATCTATATTTTATAATACTCAAATTATCACACTAAATACAATAAAATAAAAAAATTACGTTTGAGATTTACTTTTTTGTTGATTTCTTTCTGATTTTAGTGAATTTGTTTTCAATTTACTCAACAAAAAAAAAAAATTGAATTTTGGGTTTTACTCAACTACATGAATCGAAAAAGTAAAATTAAGAAAAAAAATGAATTATTTATTTATTTATTTATTTATTTACTTTTTAGATTCAGCTATAAAATACAGATTATAAATTTTTTTAAAAATTTGGCATAATTTAAATAAAAAAAAAAACCAAAAACAATTTTGTTTTAAAAAAAAAGGACTTCTTTTTTTTTTTTTTATATAAATGTATACCAAACACTCAAACACAATGATGAAAATTGACAATCATTTATGCATTGTTTAATGTTAAAAAGTGTATATAAAGTGTCTTAAAAATATGTAAAATTATTTAAAAAATATATTAAATTTAGTAAAAAGTATGTTGGCCTTGTTTGGTTTATTTTTGAAAAATAAATTTTAGAGAAATTTTTTTAAAATTTTGTTTGGTTTATTGATTTTGAAAAAAAAAATTCTAAAATCACTTTTTATATTTTTTTTTCTCATACATATCTACTCTACTACAATAAAATATCAAATCATCCCAAACTTTCACATTCCAAAACTATTTCCAAAATATACAACCAAACAAACTAAAAAAAATTCTAAACTCTTTCTCCAAGATTTTTTTAAAAAATGTATTTCCCAAAATCAAACCAAACACACCCATTATGTTTTTCAATTTTTTTTTTAATCTTTTATTTGTATCCTAAGAACAATTATTAGCAAAAACCCATCTAAAACTACTACTCCACCTGTCCCCAAATATTAGTCCTTATTTTATTTTTTATTGTCTCAAAATATTAGTTCATTTTCAAAAATTAAGTACAAAAATAATATAAATTTCTCATTTTGCCCTTCTTTTAAACTCATTGACAATATAAAAAGTACAATTATGATATTAATATTTTCCAAAAAATATGTTATCAATGAGTAATTTTAAAAAGTTAATTTTTTTAAAATACAATAATTATACTATTAAAAAAAAGTTAAATTTATCAAAAAAAAGACCATTATTTTAATACGTAGGGGAGTATCATTTCTTTTATGCTTTGCCAAAGGGAGACCTATCTTTCGGTTGGTAGCACAGTTAAAGCAAAAAAAAAAAAAAAAAAAAAAAAAGGGCATTTTGGTCCATTCACAGATGCTGCGGACAACGTCTTTTTCTATTTTTGGTACGTACGGATAATGTCGTTGAAAGTACGGGCACGAAAACAGACTGCTCTTCTTTCTTTCTTTTCTTGGATCGCGCTTTTCTCTCTCTACCTATACATATATATGCATATCTTTTTTCTCTCTCTCCCTCTCCCTCTTCCTCTCCTCTGAAAAAGCCCTTCTTCCGTTCCTCCATTGCTCTAAAAATTCGCCAACACCTCTTTTGTGTACCAGCTGCTTTTTTTTTTCTTTTTTTTTTCTTTTTGTCTTCTGATACAATTTGGGGTTTGGTCAATCTTTACTATCTCTTCTCTTTTTTTTCCTTTTTGGGTTTTTCTGGGTTTTCAATTTCAGTTTCTGGGTATCCTTCAGAATCTTGCGTAAGCTTTTTGTTTTAATCTTCTCTTCTTTTTAATTCTTTTTTTTATTTTATTTAAATTTTCAACGATTTGTTGGTTGGTTGTCGGTCATGGCATTATAAATGTTTGGAATTGGGTCGTTTTCGTGTGGTTTAATTTCTCATTCTTACGTTTTTTTTTTTTGTTTATAGCTGTGATTAAGTTGTTTCCTTGTTTTAAATTTGATTTGGGTTTGATCTGAAGGAGCTTATTTTGGCAGCATCATTGTAAATTTGATCAGGGATTTTCATATTATTTGGTTTGATTCAAATTCTATAACATTGATGGTGGAAAGTTTTTAATTTTTAATTTTTTTTATCAAAATCATTTGTTTCACCCCTGCATTGTTTTATCAAACCTTTTTTGGGATTACAAAAAGATCAATTCAACTGGGTTGAATTTGTGTAGTTCAATTGTTTGATATTTGTTCTCAGAGCAAAGGTATTCGGTGTTTCCGACTATTGATTGGATTTGGGGTTCTTGACAATGGATGTGAAAAAAGATGATGAAGTTGGAGAAGTTCCGAAAACGGAGAAGCCGGGCAATGAAGAGGGGGGATTGGGGTCAAACTCAAAGTTGATTGGCAAGGGTAGTCTTACCAGTAAAAATTTGTTGGCGAAGGGTACTGGAAGTTTTAGTAGCAAAGATATGATATTCAGAGCTGACAAAATTGATCTGAAAAGCTTGGATGTTCAGCTGGAGAAACATTTGAGCCGGGTTTGGTCGAGGAACGTAGAGGCACAAATGCCAAAGGAAGAGTGGGAGATCGATCCATTTAAGTTGGATATAAGATATTTGGTTGCTCGGGGCACCTATGGTACTGTGTATCGCGGTACTTATGATAACCAAGATGTTGCAGGTATATTAACACCCTCCCTTATTCCTCTTTGTATCTGTTTGGTTGTTGGGAAAATGGATGATATGCGAAGAAACTCTAGTGCCTTTTTTTCACTGGAACTGAAATTCTTGATATAAGTTGTGATTCTTGTGAATTTCACAAAAATTTCATAACATAATAAATTACAACATAATTCTTGATCAATTATGTCAAAAATAAAATCAATTAGTTTTAGCTCAAATTGATCATATAATTCCTCAATTACAATTCAATTTCAGCTAAGTTATCCAAAGAAAAGAAAAAAAGAGGATCAAATTGAGAACATTGTCAACAATTACATATCAATTTCAGCTAAATATGAATTCAAATCAAATTGAGCATAACTGTTTGTTTTTTGTCTATTACAGTGAAGCTGTTGGACTGGGGAGAGGATGGCATGGCCACAACTGCTGAAACTGCTGCTTTGCGGGCATCATTTCGGCAAGAGGTTGCCGTTTGGCAAAAGCTTGACCATCCAAATGTCACAAAAGTACAAATTATGCATTAACTCTCTAAATAGTTTGAAAGGTTTATGACCCATGATAAACATAATGATGTGCAGTATTCGTGTAAAATAGATATTCTCGATAACAGAATTTATTTTGTTTTGTACTATAACCTTAGATGCTAAAAATTTCTATGGGGCCTTGCTTTGGAACCCTGCCCCTTCCCCCTCTTCGTGCAACTACAACTCTGTTTGGTTGAGTTTTCAGAAATTCTTATGATTTTTTTTGAAAATTAGAAACTAGTTTGATGAAAGTAAACACAAACACACAAGAAAAAGGTGACTTTTAATTTTTCATTTTTTTCACCAAAAAATTTTCAAATTTTTTCAGAAAAAAAGAATATGAGAACTCAACCAAAGAAAATGACCTGTCGGATATTTAACTTAAAACTTGCGAGTTATAATCATGACTTTGTATATGCTTCATTACAGTTTGTTGGTGCTTCAATGGGGACGTCAGATCTTAAGATTCCTTCAAAAAATCCTTCTAGTGATGGTAATATTACCCTTCCACCAAGGGCATGTTGTGTGGTTCTGGAGTACCTCCACGGTGGGACGCTGAAAAAATTCCTTTTTCAAAATAGGAAAAAGAAACTTACCTTTAAAATAGTGATTCAACTTGCTTTGGACCTCGCTAGAGGGTGAGTTTCCCTTTTGTCATTCATAAGTCAAAACTGAAAATGTATGAATTAAATTTCCATGGATGGAGAATATTACTTCTTAATTTATTTTGTGCAGATTGAGCTATCTGCATTCAGAGAAAATTGTGCATCGTGATGTTAAAGCTGAGAATATGTTGCTAGATACTCATAGAAATCTAAAAATTGCTGATTTTGGTGTTGCTCGTGTTGAAGCTCAGAATCCTCAGGACATGACCGGTGAAACTGGAACCCTTGGTTACATGGCACCTGAGGTACTTAACACTCTCTGCAACAAGTTCTTGTTGAAACAAGCAATTGTTAAATGCCATATATATGAATATTTAATTGAAAGATAATAACGAAATGTAATATAACACTAATTTCTACAGTCTGAAGGAAGAGAATATGCATAAATTTATATTGTTTTGCTTTTTTCATTGGA
This sequence comes from Camellia sinensis, assembly GCF_055761805.1. Lineage (NCBI taxonomy): Eukaryota > Viridiplantae > Streptophyta > Magnoliopsida > Ericales > Theaceae > Camellia > Camellia sinensis. The sequence goes on along the minus strand of NC_138967.1, from coordinate 18,349,730 downwards.
TTGAAAGTAATTTTGTTCAAATTTGTATTGTGTTTTATATATATCTAAGTGATAGACACATATTATATTTACCCAAACGCTTAAGGCGTGTCCGATTCTAGAAGATTTTTTTGAAATAGTAAGAATGTTCGAACATGTGTCAAAAAGGGTCTGATGAGTGTTATGCCATGTCAATGAATGAAACAACATGCCATGCTACCTTCTTAGAAGTGTCCGTGTTTCTTAAATCAAAACGAAGTTTTATGTGTCTTTTTTTGGAGAAGTGATTTGTTTGGTTTTCTCTCTGGCTGACATTTAAAAGGGAAAAAATGATAGAGGTAATTTTTTTGTAGGTTCTTGATGGCAAGCCATACAATAGAAAATGTGATGTCTACAGCTTCGGCATATGTTTATGGGAAATTTATTGTTGTGATCTGCCCTACACAAATCTTAGCTTTGTTGAAGTTTCCTCCGCTGTTGTTCGACAGGTCAGTTTAATCAATGAATTCATGCCATGAATTCTATAATGCCACTTACCTGCTTAGCTATTTATTAATAATTCAATTGTCAAATATCCCAACTTAAAGAAACCTGATGCAATTGCGTTATTGTATTTTTACTAGCGGTTTTGGACATCACTTAGAAGTGAAATAATTTTATTTCTTCTGATTGTGGATTTGAAGTAATAATCCTTTGTTTTATTGGTTTTACTTTAATTTAGTTGGCTTTTGCCTGCGGTTATGTTCTAGTGACAAACTTTTGCACCCTACTGATCGATGTTGATTGCTGGGAGGGCTTAAGCCAGGTAATTTCTTGATATATGTGAGACGGAGGACTACGTATATGTGGGGGATGAGTTGAGGTGAAGCCCCAGACACCCTCATGTTGTGGGCACCCCCACAAAAAAAAGTTGTGTGGCTCCTCAACAGATTTGAACCTGCATTGTCATACTTAGCTCCCCTGTGCTTCTATCATTGATAAATTAGAAATTTGAGAACAGAAAAGATCAAATTATATTTGTTGCAACTACTTTTGCTCATTATATATGATTGAAATTGAATTTTAGCTAATCTGGTTCCTAAACATTTGATTAGATTGATATGCTACCATAAACAATTTGACATGTTCTTTTTTTAGGTACGGCATATATTAAGATTCAAGGAGCATCTAGAAATGTAAATTAACTTATATTAAAATAGTGTTCATGTTCATGTTTTTTTAAAGTACTTGCTATATTTATATTTTCCTAGGAAGTGTTTGAGTTTATTTTATGCCATAAAATGTTTTACATTCACATAAATCCCCTGGGAGTTAATACTGTGATGACTATATTGTCAGAATTTAAGGCCAGAAATCCCCAGATGTTGCCCGAGTTCTCTAGCACACATCATGAAGAAATGCTGGGACGCAAACCCAGAAAAACGCCCCGACATGAGTGAGGTAGTGAGGTTGTTAGAAGCAATTGACACGACCAAAGGAGGCGGGATGATACCCGAAGACCAGGGCGCTGGCTGCTTCTGCTTCGCTCCAGTTCGCGGTCCTTGATTCTTCTTCTATTCATTTGTATCTGTCAATGGGAGAGTGAAAGCATGTTTTGGTTGCACAGAAAATGGAGATAATCTGTGGATGTTTCACAATTCTTTTTTTTCTTTTCTTTCAAAGAACAATTGTCTGTGGCAGTTGCTTCCTGGGATATTTCTTGATTGTGAATGAAGCAACATATACAGATTCTTAATATATATATATATATGTTTTTTTTTTCTAATTACTTGAATTTCTTTGGAAAATTCTCATTCAATTTTGATATTACAATGTCATTCATTCCAATTATAAATGGCAGGACTAAATTTATGCCAATGACCCATTTGTTACTGTTTTCGCTTCTTTTTTTTTTTTAAGAAAAAAAATAATGAAAATTTTGAAAACAATCCTTGTTTTAAAATTGTTTTCATTTTTATTTGAAGATAATTTTCAAAATTTTGAAACAACTTTTTCAAAGTTTCTAAGGTGAGTTGCTTTATAAATTTTTCCCAAAAATAATTTGAAAAATATATATACATATATATAAAATGAAAAAAAATAAATAATACCAAACAGCTCATTATTGTTTTTAATTTTTTAAACATTTTTATTTTTAAAATTTTATTTATTTATTTATTTGGGTTAAAAATTATTCTCTATCTTAATTCACCATAGCAATGAAATTAGATTTCTATATTTTTAACATAAAATTGATAGAAAAAAATAAATATTTCAAAGTATTATTGTAAAAAGTTTATAAAAAAAAATATGGAAAAATTAGTGAAACATATCTCTTCAACTTTGTATAATAGGAGAGGTCTAAGATATTTTTTTTTTATTAGTTAAGCTCCCTCAATATTTTCACAGAGAAAATTTGATTCAGAGAAATTTCGCCCAATTCAGAAAAATTTGAGCCGAGACTCAGAGAAATTTCAATTTTATTATGAAAATATTATATGTCCTTTATTTTATAAAATTTTAATATTAGAGCCCTCAAAAAAAAAAATCCTAAAACATAACTCCATAAAACAAAAATGAGATTTTTATTGATAAAACAGAGGCTTAGAAGTATTCTAATCCAAGAAGTCCGTGAAGAAAATTTTTAACCCACTTAATCCCATGTATTTATACTTTTATTTCATAAAGTCTTTTTTCTTAATTCATTATTTTCTTAGACTCTTATGCTCTTGTATTTAATATTGATATTTAATGTGACATTGGAAATTTCATACACAAATTAAATAAAATTGATATTATTATGTAATGCGAATATATTTTTAAGGGTAAACTACCAATAGGTCATAATAGTTAGACTTAAATTCTATTAAATCCTATTGAGAATAAGTTTTGATAAAATTGTCACTAAAAATAATTTTTTTGTAACAATTTTTTACATACATCGCTAAAAATTGAGACTTCTTTGTCATGATTTTTATAAATTGTCTCTAAAACTTACAATTAGTGACATTTTTTATAACAAATTTTTTTCATAGGACCTATTAGACAATAAGTGCACTTATTAAGACCTACATGTAAATACATCTATTTTTAATTGACGACACATTAAAAATAATGTGAACATTCTCTCTCATCTGATGAGAATATATTTTTAATTGACAACACATTAAAAATAATGTGAACATTCTCTTCATTTGATGTGAACGTTCACAATACCTTTCTAAAAAATTTTCTCTCATCTAATGTAGTGATGCGAATCTTATTATTTTTAATTGACAACGCATTAAAAATAATATGAACATTCTCTCTCATCTGATGTGAACGTTCACATCTTTTTGAAAATTTTTCTCTTATTTAATGTAGTGATATGAATGTTCACAACATTTTATATTTTTAATTGACAACACATTCTTATTCACAACATGTAGTGTTGTGAACGTTCACATTCGTATGTTTTAGTATGAATATTCACATCATGTAATTAACAACACAATGTGAAAAATCCATTTCAAATTAATATGAATATAATGATATGAATATTCATTTCAATTACATGATGTGAATATTCACATCATATAATTGACAACACAATGACAAAAATTTATTCTAAATTAATATGAATATAACGACAGTCAACATCCTAATGTATGAGAACTACCAAAATATAATAACAATTAATATTAAATATCAACATTAATAAGAGACATGAGAAATTAAGAGTATTTTGATCTTTTTATTTCAAATAAAATTTAATAAAATAATTAAAAAAAAATATGAATGGAATGAAATAAAACAGTTAAAGTGGGGACTCATAAAATAAAATAAAGCGCCCAACAAAAATTTATCAAAACTCCGTTTGCTTTGGTTAAAATTATTTTTTTATTATGTTTGATTACATTTTTTAAATTGACCTACTAATAGATGCATTAGTAGTGTTTGTAATAGTAGTGGTGGTCGAGTGAAGGTGAAGGTGAAGGTGAAGGTGGTGATGATAGTGGCGTGGTGGTGGTGACGGTGTGACAGAATAGATAAAATTATCATTTAATGAAGTTATTTTTCATTTACTGTTGAACCTCCAACAGCAATGACTGCCACCAGCCTTCATGTCTCCCCTCTCGCCGTCGCCGCCTCCGCAGCCGCCATCACCCAAAACCAATCCGAACATACCACCAAACACTCTTCTGAAACTGGGTCAATCAAATTTCGCAGAAATCTAAACGAAGTCAAGCAACTACACGCTCAGATCACAAAGAAAAGCCTCAACAATCACACCAACTCTACTTTCACCAAGATAATCTCTCTCTGTGCCGAAATCGCCACTCCCGAAAGCTTACAATACGCCAGAAAGTCCTTGGACCTCTTCGATATCAGTACAGTTTCACTTTACACGTTCAATTCTCTGATCAGAGGCTACTCTATTGCTGGACTTTGCAATGAAGCTATCTCTCTCTATCTCGGAATGGTATCTGAAGGTGTCAATCCAGACCACTACACCTTTCCGTTCGCTCTCAGCGCGTGCGCCAAGGGCGAGGCGTTTCTTGAGGGAATTCAGCTTCATGGGTCGGTTGTGAAGATGGGTTTGGGGGAAGATGTGTTTATACAGAACTCACTGATCCATTTTTACTTCGAGTGTGGGGAGGTTGATTTTGGGAAGAAGGTGTTCGATGAAATGTCTGAACGAAACGTCGTGTCGTGGACTAGTCTGATTTGTGGGTATGCTCGGAGGGATAGGCCTAGCGAGGCTGTTTCTATGTTTTTTGAGATGGTGGAGACAGGGATTGAGCCCAATTCAATCACCATGGTTTGTGTGATTTCGGCTTGTGCTAAGTTGAGGGACTTGGAATTGGGTGAAAGGGTTTGTGTTTACCTAGGCGAGTCGGGGCTGAAGATTAATGGTTTGTTGGTGAATGCACTTGTTGATATGTACATGAAATGTGGTGCCACTGAGAGAGCAAAACAACTTTTTGATGATTGTCTTGATGAAAATTTGGTATTGTACAATACTATATTGTCGAACTATGTGCGGCAGGGAATGGAAAAAGAAGCTCTGGCTATCTTGATTGAAATGCTTCGACAAGGACCAAAGCCAGATAGGGTTACAATGTTATCTGCAGTCTCGGCCTCCGCACAATTAGGCGAATTTTCATTTGGAAGGCAATGCCATTGTTACATTTTGCGGAATGGGTTGGACGGTTGGGATAGTGTTAGTAATGCCATAATCGACATGTATACAAAGTGCGGTAAACAAGAGTTGGCTTGCAGGGTTTTTGATCGGATGTCAACCAAGACAGTGGTCTCATGGAACACCTTAATCGCAGGTTTTGTTAGAAACGGTGATGTGGAGTCAGCTTGGGGATTGTTCAATCAGATGCCGGAGACTGATCTTGTGTCTTGGAACACCATGATAGGCGCTTTGGTGCAAGAGAGCTTGTTTGAGGATGCGATTGAACTTTTCCGAGTGATGCAGAGTGAGGGAATAAAAGCAGACAAGGTGACAATGGTGAGTGTTGCATCTGCCTGTGGGTATTTAGGAGCTGTTGATCTTGCAAAGTGGGCATACCGTTACATTGAAAGAACCGAAATTCATTGCGACCTGAAACTTGGCACTGCCCTTGTCGACATGTTTGCTAGGTGTGGCGACACTGAAAGTGCGGTGCTAGTGTTCAACAAAACGAAGGAGAGAGACGTTTCTGCTTGGACTGCAGTGATTGGAGCCATGGCCTTGGAAGGAAATGGGATTCGAGCAATAGAGCTTTTCGATGAGATGCTAGAGCAAGGGCTGAAACCCGATGTGGTAGCATTTGTGGAAGTACTGATGGCTTGCAGCCATGCAGGTTTGGTGGATCAAGGAAAGCGTCTTTTCCAATCAATGAAGGAAAAACACGGAGTTTCACCACAAATTGTTCATTATGGTTGCATGGTTGATCTGCTTGGTCGAGCTGGGTTGTTGAGCGAAGCACTTGATCTCATAGAGGGCATGCCCATGGAGCCTAACAGTGTCGTTTGGGGAGCTCTTTTGGCTGCTTGCAGAACCTGCAAAAATGACAAAATGGCAGCGTATGCAGCTGAGAGAATAACCGAATCGGCTCATGACAAGAGCGGTTTCCACGTGCTTCTCTCAAACATATATGCTTCTGCTGGGAAATGGACCGATGTTGCTAGAGTGAGGCTTCAAATGAAGGAGAGAGGGCTTCGTAAAGTGCCTGGATCGAGCTCAATTGAGATCGATGGAGTCATTCATGAATTTACCTCTAGTGATGAATCACACCCGGAAATGACTGACATTGCGTTGATGCTACAGGAGATGAACTGCAGAATCAGAGATGTCGGGCACGTTCCTGATCTAACAAATGTTTTGCTTGATGTTGATGACCGGGAAAAGGAATTCTTGCTCAGTCGACACAGTGAAAAGCGGGCCATGGCATTTGGGCTTCTCAGAACGAGTCAAGGAACGCCTATCCGTGTAGTTAAGAATCTTCGAATGTGCTCTGATTGTCACTCATTTGCAAAATTGGTGTCAGAAATATACAGTCGCGAAATTGTTGTTCGGGATAATAACCGATTTCACATTTTCCAGCAAGGGTTGTGTTCTTGCAATGATTTTTGGTGAAACGAAAAAATGACCCATGTTCATAAAATCAATATATCAGAACAAATTTTAAACAATCCTACCTACAGAGAATGCGATAATCATTCACCATGTCAGTTCAAATGCAACACTTGATTTTGTACAAATAAGAAACTCATTAACATCTAAATTCAGTTTCATTCGAGATCTAGCAAAGTGGTAATTCAAAGTGACCACAGTTGTGAACAAGTCAAGCTTTGCAAGCTAAAGCTCGTCTCTTTGAGCTCAAAAATCAAGCTCAAGTTTAATTCAAAAATTAATCTAGAAGCTGGGCTAATTTGATCGAGCTCAAGTTCAATTCAATTCAAAAACTAATCTAGTTTGAGCTTGGCTTGGCTTAATCAAGCTTGATAGCTTGAAACTTGATAATTAAGAAATAGCTTGAAACTTGATAATTAAGAAAAAGCTTGGCTCGATAATCAAGTTCAAAAAACTCTCTAAATATTATTCTATACTACTAAAGATGCATATATAACACATTTTATATTATTCAATATAGAAGTAATAGATTTAACGGGCTTATTCTAGCTCGAATTTGGTTTGTTTATCAAACAAGCTTAAAAATCTAACTTGTACTCGTATATATACGTGTTTATCAAACAAGCTTAAAAATCTAACTAGTACTCGTATATATACGTAACAAACTAAGCCAAGTCAAGCCCTTACTGAGTCAAGCCCAGCCCAACCAAACTCACAAGCAGCTCCATCATTTGCTGCCCTAACTTTGATAACACCGTAAGTATATAAAATGAAAAAGAAAACGAAAATATAGCAATAGAAGAACAAAAGAAAGAAACATGTGAACTAACAAAAAAATAAAATTTATGTTTCTTGAATTCACCAATACACAGCCAAGGTCTTAGAGAGAGAGAGAGAGAGAGAGAGAGAGCCTTACAAACTAGCGCTACAGCTAGAGAGAACACTTTTCACACAAAATGTTCATAGTCTAGGAAAAATTGGATCGATAAAAGCATAGTGCATTGGATCCGAGGCCCAGAGCTTTGCTAGATGATAATGAGATGTGGTGAGCCGATGAACTTCTTCCGTCAGCCAAATGCTGGCTTCGGCTTTAGCAGGATGAATAATACTATCCAATGGTCTATCTTCGTCCTCATGGCCAATTCTCATTTTGTCCCACTCTTTTATACGAATGTTGGTGAGGTAATGCAGGGGTTGCCCATATAGCTGCTTAATGGATTTGGCTAATCCCGTCCATGAGTTAAATGGAATAACAGAACCTCGTTGGGAGGGGATTGGAATCTGATTCATGTAGTCTTGATACATTTTCGCACTTCTCGCCACCATTTCTGCATTGTAAAACACAAATTTAAGCAAAGCAGTGCTTGCGAGAACTAGAGAAGTCATATAAAGACGTAAATAGGTTATTAAAAAAACAGTTGAGAATGCATTAAGGGCTAAAAAAGGTGCAATGATACCACAGCAAAAGTAACTTGAAAAAATAAAAATAAAAATAAAAAACCATGTTATAACATCATTGGTGGAAATTCTCTCTTTTTTGAAGAGGTTCCCTCCATTCTAACACCTATTCTCGTATCAACGATCATCACAGAGGAATTTTTCAGCAATACCACCTAAGTTAATGTTTCCTACCTATTGAATGACATCGAAAAACCAACACGAACAAATTTCCCTCCGTTTCGATCACAGTCAAAATTGTTGTTGGAATGCATGTTGTACACTCATCCGAGTTGTTTGAGATGAACTTGCTATCGAAAACCAGCCTATTTCCCAAGTGAGATCAATTCTTTCATGCACGACACAATGTGTAACTAACAAAGTGACAATCTTACTGCATCATAATCATGAATGAATGGTACAAATTCAAGATTCACATTGTAATTCTAGTTGGGAGCTTCTATTTACATGTCATTAATATCGCTTTGTATCTGTGTGTACAAATTTTCTTCATAAAGTACTAGTGTTACAATACACAAGATTGGTGTAATAAGAAATTTATTGAGTGTAAATAGAAGCTTCCGATCCTAGTTTTCATCAAGTTGACTAGTCTGCGAATTTTGACACTAAAAGGTAAAAAGGTAACTGATGTAGGACAGGTTGCTGGAATTTGCAGGACAGGTTGCTGGAATTTCAAATAGAGGCCAGTTAAGGGCCCAAATGGTGAATAATTTAGGGTTTTAACGGTTAAATTGAAGGGTAACTGGTAGAAGAAGGGATTAGGGTTGATTTGAGGGTGATTAGATAGGGTTTTAGAGTTGAAAAGTATACTTTAAGGCTTTGTTTAGAATATAGATTTGGGTAGGGATGGGGAACGGGCAAAGGAAAATATATGTGAAATGTGAACAAAATAGAGTTACATTTCACACATTTTTTCCTTTTCCTTTTCCCTTTCCCTTTCTCAATTTCTACCCAAATCCATACTCCAAACATAGCCTAAGTGAGTTTGAATAGTAACCCGAGAATAGAACTAGAGTGTGTGTGCAAAGAAGAAGAAAGAGAAAGTAGAAGAAGAAGAAGAAAGGAAAAAGAGCTTCACCCTCGCAAGGGTTAGGCTAGTCACAAACAAACACAATCTCAAATTCTCATAATATCAACTCTTTTTTTATTATTGAGATTACACATATATTTACAAGTTAAAGACTCCTAATTCTACAAGAACTAGGACTAAATTTAGAGAAATTAAAAATATTTGGTAATTACTAATATTCTAAACCAACTAGGTCCTAATAAAATGCAAATAACATTACTTGACCCGTAAGATAACCCATAGTAGAATATGACTCGTGTCTAGCAATTATTGAAATTACCATAATACCCCTAATTACTTGAACCTAATATGATGACATAAAATTGACCACTAGCATACTAATTTAAAATAAACACAATTGAAGACTCAAAATATTTTGTAAAAATTCTCCACAAGAAATTCCAAATTTGCCCTTTTGCTTATTTACATGATCTTCATTAGTGTCGTTGATACTTCTAGGCAAATTAAAAAGAGGATGCCATAGTTGCCCTCCCCCCCCCCCCCCCTTCTCTCTCTCTCTCTCTCTCTACCGAAATTGATCCTATTTTAAATTTAATAAATTTTCTTTCAATTCCATTACACTTACATATATATATACATATATATGGATGTAGTCATTTGGTCTAGTTGTTTCAATTCAATTACATATATACACACACACAATAGCAAACAAGAGTGGCTGCAACTATGCCTCTGGCAATCTTGCCACATGGCAACATCTAGAAATACTTAAGTGGATCTTTCAATTTAGGTATTTTTGTGGATTGGGGTTTTAATTTTGAAGGGTACTTGGGGTCTATTTGTGATGTTCTAAAATATCCAGCCAAAAAGTCAAAAAGCCTACTTGTCATCAACTAAAAAAGCCGAACTCAACCCTTTCACTCATCAAAAATGCAAAAAATCACACAGCTTCCCAAATGCATAAGCTTTTTTGGATTCTACAAAAAAAATCAAAAAAGCCACTAAAAATGCCAACCCCAAAAGACCTCTTAGATGCAACATTCAGGGCAGTTCCAGATGGAGGATGGAGGTTTTGGAAGTAGTGAGGTCGAAGGAATGGCAATGCCTAACTGGTGATGTAGACGAGTCGAGAGGGAAGCAAGGAGAGGAGGAACACCAAGGATGCTCCAAATATACGAGGCCCAACAAGAGTACTAGAGGGCATTGAGGTCAAAAATTAGATCTTGGCACGGTCCAGCGATGGGTGGCCCATGATCTCAATATAGGATTTCTCAGAGTGCCATTATAACAGAGGCTTTCGACTTCAACGACGACAATCACACTGGTGTTGTAATATGACTATGGAGGGAGAAGAGTTGGTAAAGATGGAGAGACAGTGGAAGTAGAGTAGAGAACGAAAGGGGTACAGACTAGATTCTAGAGAGAGAAAGGGTGACAAAGGAAAAGCAACAAGTGCTCACATGGAGAGAGAAATAGGAGAAAGAGATAGGTGGCCTAAAACGTGCAAAGGGTAAATATGGAATTTTAATTTATTGTGCTCAGAAGAAATCTTTTCATTCATAGCATTAGCGACATCCAAAGGTAAGAGATGGGAATCCCTGAGTTACATATAGCCCCACAAGTGTGAAGCCAATAGTAAAATCTTCTTGCTCATTTAACCTCAAGCTAGGAAATGTGCTAGACAACTAACCCTACTGCATGGAGTAATGTTGTAATGCAGAAAATTCATTATGTTAGGAGTAAAAAAGTAATTCTATACAAATATAAAAGCTATATATGCACAATTTTTTTCCGAACAGTTACTACAAATAGCATACAAAATGATACAGCTAAATTTTAGCTTGCAACAATTTTAAAAGCCTACTTTTAAACAATTTTTTTTGTCTATAGTAATTTTTTTTAGTTTAAAAGGCCTGAAATGGAAATAGAGACAAAAAATTTAAAAGTTTTCTTAAAAAGTTGTTGCCAAGAGAACCTTATTACCAGTTAATAATGGTAATTGCATTAATAGCGTCATTATACAACGGGTAATTTCAATTAAACTGTTTGGTGTAGCTATTAAAACAGATTATAGATTATGACTTTAATCAAAAGCTGTTAATCTGTTTGGTGTAACTATTGGATTATAGATTTAAGTTACTCAATAGTGTTTGTTAAATAAGCTGTGAACTAGTTCTTTCAATTAACTTTTATTTTTTATTATTCACTACTTGTTTACATTTCTCATAAATAATAATAATAATAATAATAATAATCTATAATCCATTTGGGTCTTTTTCTATTTTTTAAAAAATAAAAAATAAAAAAATCTAAGAGTATAACTATAAATTAACATATTCACAGCAGAAACTGATAATCAGAAGCAAGAGGTGAGCAGCTTCTTAGAATCAACTTTTTTGAGTTAAAATAAGTTGTTAGAATCAGAAACTGTTTGAAATAAGTTTAACCAAACAGTCCAAAATAACTTTTCAAAAGCTAAAAGATATAAGTTGGCTTAAAAAAGTCCAAACAAACACCCCCATTATGAGGGCTGTTGAATAACGGATTATTTCACCAAATCCCCCCATCAAACAACACTTGTCACTTCAAAACAAAAATCTTGATTATCCCATCAAGATGAATTTTAATTATGAAAATGTCATGGTCACATCATCATTTTGATAGAGTTTTCTGCATAAAAACTATGCAAAAATTGAAATTTCCATCATTTAGTACAAAAAGGTAGGGTTTTTTTACTTCTCAAAAACCAAAGGGCAAAGAGTGACATTCTTTTTTCCCTTCTTCAACAATTAATTTTCTAAGCGATTAACACTTGCAAAATTCATTTGGAGGATTTACTCATTCAAGTCATACACACTTCTCAAGACTCACTAATTAGGAAACACATTCAAAAACAACACACAAGATCAAACATTTGTCATCAAAATCTTCAATATATTCCAGTGAAATGGTAAATTGCACAAAAAACGCACAGGACAGAAATCAGTTAAAAGCAGGTAATTGCATCAATAGGGTCATTATATAATTGGTAATTGCATCATTGGGGCAGTTGTATAAGGGCTTTTTTCACCAGATTCCCCACATCAAACAACACTTGTCACTTCAAAAGAAAAATCTTGATTATCCCATCAAGATTGGATTTTAATTATAAAAATGTCACAAACACAGTCACATCATCATTTCATGGAGTTCTCTGTATAAAAATTATGCAAAAAATTGAAATCCCCATTTTAGTACAAAAGGTAGGGTTTTTTTTAATTCTCAAAAACCATAGGGCACAAAATGACATTCTTTTTTCTCTTCTTCAACAATTAATTTTCTCAGCAATCAAACACATCTCATTCGAGTCATAGAAGACACTAGTCAATATCCACTAATTAGGAAACACATTCAAAGATCAAACATTTCTAAGCAAAATCTTCAATTTGCAAAAAAAAAAAAAAGAGAGAGAGACGATGACGATGGTGATGATAATACCTTCTTCAGAAGGTTTTTCCTCGGTGGGTTGATCATTAATTGGGACATCAGCGTCGCTCGAGTGCTTGCTTTCAGATTCAGATCCATCATCGTCGTCTTCATCATCATCTGCAGAAGAAGAAGAAGGAGAAGATGGATCTGATAAAATGAAATCGATTTGATCATTCCATGGTACTGGCCTCTTCATGGGTTTTCAAGAATTGGGCAGTCTTTAGAGAGAGAAACAATCAATCAATCAGCTCCTATACTTCTTTAGATACTTAAATCGAAGAAAAACTCCCAGAGACAAAGGGTAATGCTACATATAAGCAATTACCAAATTTTATAGGAAATTTTTTTTTTTTTTTTTTGGGAGGAAGATTTGCACTACGCACATAAATTAATTTCCATAAAGGTGTAATTTTTTTGATACTGTTTCAATAAAATGCAATTTTTTACAAATTTGAATTTCTATCAAATGTTTGTGTGGGACTCACCTGACATGCACCTAAATGGCATGCACTTACTTGGCTATATTTGATAAAAAATTTAATAAAATTTTTTTTGAGCCTTACTCACAAGGACAAATTTGTTACGTTTTAAATTCATTAACATTATATTTTAATAGAGTATTGTTATTAATATCTCATCAATTATTTTAAACTCGACTTATAAATTATAAAATTCTTAAAATTTATTTTTTTTCCCTTAAATAATATTAAAATTTTCTTTATAAAAACAGTTCACCCATTCAAATACACACTCTCATACCTCTTACACTTCAAAAACCCTCTTTTTCAAAACCCTAACAAAACTCATGACAGTAGAATCTCCCAAAACTAGTAAAAAAATTATGGTGATAAAGAAGTTTTTTCTCCATTTTATTACAGGATTTGTTAATCTGTTTGTTTTTTTTATTACCTTTTTCATATACACAACACAATCTACTTTTATACTTTTTTTAGTTGGTTTTCTGTCATTCATCTATAGCCTTACTATACTTGTATGCTCTCTGTGTGTGCAAAACTGTGCAGGATTTCACCCACCAATCAACTCCCTGATCAATCGACCAATTGACCATCCAATGATGGTTCGACCTCATTTGTTTACCTGCTTTTGTTGTTATTTCGGTTATCTTTTCCTGAACAAATAAAAAATGTTTGATTACCTATTCCCAAACAAATAAACAATGTTCTGCATTGTGTTTTTGAATTTCGATCATATGTGTCGGGAGTTTAGTCCTGAAAAAATGATAAAATTTTTTTTATTATTTTTGCCAATTTTTTCAAGAAACTTGCTGTTCAAGTCCAATCTCCTCTGAGTTAAGAACACAACATCTTTTGAGTTTTTATTGTTGTACTCCTCTGGTTTCATAGAGTTGTGGTTGTCAAAAAAACTTTCACTCATTGTCATTGTTGGAGAAGTGCATGTACTTAAATTATTGTCATTGTTATCGTCGGAATATTGTTGCCAAACAGTTTTCAAGGTTTTGAGGGTGTGTAAATTTTGAAGGTGGGATTTGGAAAAGATGGATGGGTGGTGATCGAGGTAGGTACTTTCATAAATCCTAACTCATGATGCAGTAGATGTGTGTGGATTTAATTATGAAATGGAATGTTTCCAAATTATTTATGTTATTTTTAATAATTTTATTTGAAATTATTATTATAATAAAAAAAACCTAAGAAATGGAGACCCAAATGTGCTGTTTGGTAACACTTACGTTTTCAATTTTCTGTTTATATTTACAAAAATTTAAAAAACTCAAATAAAAACTTGTTTGGTAAAATTTTTAATTTATAAATCAGTGGTCTCAGTTTATAAATTTGGCCAAAAAATAAAAACACAAAAAATGTGTTTCCATTTTGAGTTTTCAGTTTTTTTTTTTTTTTTATCACCCAACATTAGCCACCACCCGCCACCATTTTTCATCACCATCTTCCGCCGCCACCACCACCCACCACCCACCATTCACCACCACCTGCCACCACCACTCACCACCCACCTGCTACCACCAGCCACCACCCGCCACCACCACCCACTAGCCACCACCCACCTGCCACCCACCTCTCGCCGCCGCCGCCACCACCACCACCACCCACCTGTCATCCACCCACCACCTGCCACTATCATTCACTGCCCGCCACCACCACCCGCCACTTAGTTGCCATCACCACTCACCACCTGCCACCACCAACCACCCACTACCACCAACCACCTGCCACCTACCACCACCACCACCACCCACCACCACCACCACTACCACCATCACCCACCACCCACTCGCCACCCACATGCCACCACCACCCACCACTCACCACCACCACCACCCACTCGCTACCACTTACCACCCGCCACCGTCACCCACCACCAAACACACCCAAAATAATTGATAAGGTGCCATAGCAACACTTGTTCCAGTAACACTGTGTTTGGAACACGTAGGATTTAAAAAGAAAAACTAATTTAATAATAGAAAGGGAAAAATAGGAGAAATTATGAAAGAATTTGATTTATATTTAAGTTGCATTTCATTTATATTTTTCATTTATATCCTAACAGATGTGAGAATTCACTTTGTTTGGTATAAGTTAAAAATAAGATTTTTTTTTTTAAACTTATTTTTATTTTTAGTGATTTTTTTAAAAAATTGTGTCAATTTTTTTTTAAACTTCTTTTTTTCTATCTATAAAAAAAGAAAGAAAGAAAAATCTAGTAGGATTTGAAAAGAAAAAACAAATCAAATAATTTTTTATTTTTTTGCTGAAATTTTTTTCAACAGTTTTTATTATTTTAAATTTTTAGGCTCTTCAAATCTAGTAGAATCTAAAATTGATTTTTTTTTAAAAAAAAAATTCACTAAAAATAAGAAGAAAAAACTAAAAAATTGTTAAAAATTAATTGCTAAACCACACATTAAACCTTATGCAAAATGATAAGCATTTGGTTCATTGGAATAAAAAATGGAATAAATAATTATATTGTCAGAATATTGATTTTTTGATTAGTTAAAAAGAAAAGAAATATATATTTTAAATGGTGTTACTATTTAACAATTGGAAAGAATGTCTATTTTATTGGGAGATTAGAATTTAGACTATCATTTTATTGATTAGAATGTTATATAAACAAACAAACAAACAAAATTATAAAAAAACATACATACGTATGTATATATGTATATATATAAATTGACGCAATTCATATCATGTTATTTTATTGAGTTTCATTTAAATTTTAAATTTTTATTGCTGCATGTCATATCACTTTATAAGAAAAATTTATTAACTTTCTAAGGGTCCGTTTGGCAAGTAAGGTTGGGGCTAAAATAGCCACAAAAGATAAAATAGGCTATTTTAGCCACAACAAACAAAACATCACATCCAACGCATAATCATTACACTCTTCTCTCACCAAAAAAGTCAAAAAACCAAAAAGCCCTTCCCAAATCAAGCTTTTTAGCCCAGACTAAAATAGCCAAAAAAGCCAAAAAACTAAAAAGCCAACCCACCTCCCAAACGGAGGCTAACTTAAATTGTAAAAACTATCAAATACAAAACCGGTGATATGGTAATTTTTCTCGCATTCATTAATGCAATGGACTACCTTTACATAATTTTTAGAGGGCTCAAATTAAAAAAATTAAAATTTTAAAGTTTACACCAAAAAGTGAAGTGAAATTTGAGCAATTAAATGATAGTTTACCAAAAATAATATAGAAATGATAATAAACTAAAGTCATAACCATAAGCAACATAAAGAGTAATTTTTTTTGAAGATCACTCACGTTAAAATTTTATAAGATAAAAGATTATTGATATTAAGATTTTATAAGATAAATGACATATAATATTTTTATAATAATTAAGGTTCCTCAATATTTTCATAAATAAAAATTTGACTTAGAGATATTTTACCCGACTTAGAGAAATTTGGCCCCGACTCAGAGAAATTTCAATTTTCACAGAGTTTAAAATTTCTTTGGTATGAAAAATTTCAAAATTTTTATATGTATAAAGTTTAAGAGGTAAACATGTCATTTTAATATGATAAGGAGGTAAGTGTAATTTTTCAAACGTGAAGGGAAGATTTGTATTGAACAAAAAACTCAAGGGTGTCACGCTAATTTACCCTAAATTTTTTTATTGATTTATAATTATTTTTCTGACACTACAAATAGGTAATACCTCAAAAACAAAAAGATTGGAAAAATTATTATTCAACGTGGTTTCAAAAAATTATTACATATTAATAAAATAAAATTATGATATTAATTATTAATATTTATAATGTTTCTTTATTTTTTGTAAATAAGTTTTATTGTAATTCTCAAAAAAATCAACCTTTGACCGGCCTCGTTTGGGAAGTAATCTTTTTAACCTAAAAGTTAAAAAGTCACTAAAAAAATCAAAAAATTAATAATATGTATTAAACAGTCAAATTTTTTTTTTCTCTTTACGTTTTGTACATTTTTTCATAAAAAATTAAAAAGTCATTACAAATATACTATTTTTTTACATTATATTTTAGTCAAAAAACTAAAAAATTACTAAAAAAACTTGTTCCTAAACGAGACAAGGCTTCGAGATGTAAAGTTGAGCGTTGAATTAGTCAATAAGAATAAAATTAGCTAATTTAGTTAATAAAATAAAATATTATATTCAAATTATAATCATTTCATTTTTTTCTCTCACAATTATTAAATTAACAAGTAATATATAAAAAAAATCAAAAATTATCCCAAATAATTTTTTTTAATCAAACTAAAATAATAAAAAATGGACTAAAAAACACCAGACTAAAAAGATTCGCCCAAACGAACCTGAGATATAAGACTTTTCACTAATTATCCATATTTAAATTCTCTCTCTACTCTACTCATCACACTCACAGTCACGCTCTGTCTCATGTTTGGCTCATCAAAAATGCTTTTCAAATCCAAAACTTTCAAGATTCTCTTGCATTGTAGGAGTCGAACCAATCCAAACATGTATAAAGATAGTGTTCACCATATCAATGGAGTCTACAATTTCTTCTGCAACACGACCGAGTCACCCAAAATCGATGACTCACCCACCATTCCCGAGTCACCCGAGCTTCCCACCTGGGTCAAATTTTCCGAGAAGACAAAACCACAACTCGAAAACCCAGATGAAGATTTCGTGCTTCCATCAGTTTCTTACTGGATTGATAATCACAAGCTTCATCATCAAACAACCCACATCAAAATCAAATCAATAGTGAGTGATATCATCGATAGTGATCTCAATAAAATAAGTAAAGTCCTCAAGAATCGATTTCAATCTCCTGATGATGTAATACAAGCTTTGAATTGTTGTTGTTGTAGTGTTGATCTATCGGAGAGTTTAGTTGAGCAAATTTTGAAGAGATTTAGCAATGATTGGATACCGGCTTTTGGGTTTTTCAATTGGGGGAAATTTCAAATGGGTTTTGAATATTCAGGTGAATTGTACAACTCCATGGTTGATATATTGGGGAAATGCAAGAAATTTGAGGTTATGAGAGAATTGGTAGAAGAAATGGATCAATTTGAAGGCTACATTACATTGATCACAATGACTAAGGTTATGAGGAGGTTTGCAAAAGCTTATAGGTATGAAGATGCAATAGAGGCATTTAGGAGAATAGAGAGATTTGGTTTGAGCAAAGATGTGGAAGCTATGAATGCATTAATGGATGCATTGGTGAAAGAGAATAGTGTTGAGCATGCTCAAGATGTGTACTTGGAGTTCAAGAATTGTATACCTCCAAATTCACACACTTTCAATGTATTGATACATGGTTGGTGTAAAGTTAGGCAAATGGAGAGAGCTAGAGAGACTATGGGAGAGATGGAAAAGCTAGGGTTTTGCCCCGATGTAGTTTCCTACACTTGTTTTGTGGAAGCATATTGTCACGAGAAAGATTTTCGCAAAGTCGATGTAATTTTGGAGGAAATGCAAGAAAAGGGGTGTCCTCCTAATGCGGTTACTTATACTATTGTAATGCACGCGTTGGGGAAGGCAAAGGAGATAGGTGAAGCATTGAAGGTGTATGAGAAGATGAAGAAGGATGGTTGTGTTCTTGATTCTCCATTTTATAGCTCAATGATTTACATTTTGAGTAATGCTGGTAGGCTTAAAGATGCTCGCGAAGTGTTTGATGATATGCCAAATAGAGGTGTTATTCCAGACGTGTTGACTTATAATACCATGATTAGTGCTGCTTGTGAGCACTCGCAAGAGGAAAATGCATTGAAGCTGCTCCAAGAAATGGAAAAGAACCAGTGCAAGCCTGATCTCAAAACTTACGCGCCATTGTTGAAGATGTGTTGCAGGAAGAAAAGAATTAAAGTGCTTTTCTTTTTGTTGAAACACATGTTTGAAAATGATGTTAGTCTTGATCTTGGAACATACTCTCTTTTGGTTCGTGGGTTGTGCAAGAGCGGGAAGCTTGAACATGCATGTTCATTTTTTGAGGAAACCGTGTTGAGAGGATTTGTTCCCAAGGTTTCCATATATGAGATGTTGAGGGAAGAACTCAAAAGGAAAGGTATGGAAAAAGCGAAGGAACAGGTTGAAGAATTGATGTTACAAGCAAGATCAGAGAGAATAATGTAACCATGGCTGACAGTGGTATTTGAATTCAGTTTGTTTTGGTTGATAGGTCTGTGGTTGGCTTGTTTTTCCTCCTATGGTGTCTGAACTACTCTGCAATACATTCTTTGCTTGACCCTTCAATCATGTGACTGACCGGTGAAATTGAACAAAGGAAATTATTCATTAATTTTTGAAAAATTCTGAGCAATGTAGCCGTGAAGGAAATTATTCATTGATTTTTGAAAAAATCTGAGCAATTTACATGTGGGGGAATGTTAAAGACAACATTAAAGATCTTACTATTCTTGCCCTTATTTGGTGTTGTGTTAACGTTGCTTCTTGATTATTGGATTGGTAATGTCCTCTAAAAACATTGTGAAAATTGCAAATATTTTTTTTGGAGGAACCTGAACACACACACACACACACACACACACACACACACAGCTACTGAACTATAAGTATCATCTTTCAATGTTCTGAAATTGGAAGGGGAAATGAAACCATCATTGCTCATATATATTAACTAAAATGCTGCCAAAATAAAAATAGAACTTACATTTTAAGTTCTAATACATTGACTTATTTGTTCAATAAATCTTGTAAAAATTAATAATGTTTATTATTAAAAAAACCTTACTAATTATAAATTTTTAACCACAATTTAAAAATTTTGTAACAAAAAATGTCACTAATTATAAATTTTAGCGACAAATTAAAAAGTCACAAAAAAGACCATTAATTTTCAACTTTTAATAATAGTTTAAAAAATTCGTCATAAAAAAAATCATTAATTGTAAATTTTGGTAACAATTTATAAAAATCATGACAAAAAATTGCTAATAGCCAATTTTTAACAACATGCAAAAAATTCTCACAAAGAAATATTTTTAACGACAATTTTATTAAGACTTATTTTTAACAACACTTTATAAGAATTAAGTCCAATGCTCAGGACCTATTGGTAGTTTACTCATAAAAATAATGATTGCTGAAGTAAATAATTGAAAAATATACAAGAAGAGACGAAATAAATGACTCAAGAGCAGTACTCCCAAATGCAAGAGCAGCTGCAGCAAATGGAGCGCAAACAGTGGAATAAACATTTCTTAGATATTTTTGAGAAATTTCACATGTTGCCGGACATCTGGGGCAAATATTGAGCTTAAGCTTGTACGACGTGCTAATATTCTTGCGTTTGGCTTCTGCCACCCGAATCTTTCCAGAAATTCCTCAATCAACCTGACAAACAAAGAAAGAAATTGTGCGATAGGTATCGAGCCAAATGGAATTGAACATACCACCCAGGAGGACTAACTTTACTCACATGCTGCAGAGTGCTTTCTGCGAAGATGCCAGCTCACGGTCCGGGAATGAATCTTCCAATCGAAAACTCAACCAAACATACAGATCTAAAACCTTCAGCACAATACCAAAATAGAACAAAAGATTTAGAAGCAAATCTTGAAAAGTAGACGAACATGAAAACTCTACAATGGACTGGAACCATTTTCAATGAAACTAAAATTTTGACAAAGCAGTTATGAGCCACGTGCAAGAAAAAAGAGAGACACCAACTAAGGGCTAGTTTGGCATGTACTAAATAAGCTAAAAAGTTAAAAAGTCACTATCTTATTTAAGTCACATCATCTTATTTAAATCACATCACCTCTCTAACACATCACATCAAACCCAACCCAAACCCCAACCCAAACCCACCAATAAGTCAAAAAGTGCACTTTTTTAGGACATCCCAAACCAACCCTAAATAACAGTGTGGTCAACTCGATGAATTCTTCCTAAAGTTATCTTCAAGCACAAATCAAGACACAATTGATCCAAAGGTATCTCTTGTCCATCAAGATTAGTTTGGCTAAAGTTACACTTCATATATTCTGTTGTAGTCCTATTTAACATAAACCCTCTGTATTCTAAAATATCTTTCCACAATTTGAATTTAAAGTTTACTACTTTCGTTTTGGCAAATAAAACTATAATGTCGGTAAGTAACATACACTAGGGAATATCCTCTTAAATGCAATGTAACTAGTAAGTTCATTTATAATTAATGAAGAAAGGGAGGGAAGGGCTTAAATCTATTGAAATTGACTCTTATTTCTCCCCCCTATAATTCTCACCCTAGTCACAGTTCTATTGTGCATGTCTTCAATTACATCAATAACATTATCATCTCTCTAGGAACCCTTTCATTTGATTTTTCTGATTCAATAAACACACCATGTTGATGATAACAAAGAACATCTATTTTGTATATATTATTGAATAATCATTGAGTACAATATATATAACCTAAATGAAATAAACCCTAATAATCTAATAGACTAAACTATCCTAAATAACTAATAGAAAATACAATAATCTTCACACCCCCCCTCAAACTGAGGATGCGAGCGCAGAAAGCATCGAAAGTTTGCTAAGAAGAAAACGAAAACGAGCAACAGTGTAGAAATTTAATGTATAAAGAGAAATGATTGTATTATTGATAGATTGTATGTTATAAATTACAAATGGTGAGGGGCTCCTTATATAGGAGATGTAGTGGAGTAGGTGGTAGTGGTAGGTGTGTAGTAGGTGGTAGTAGGTGGTGGTAGGTGTAGTAGGTGGTGGTAGGTGATGGTAGGTTTTAACAGCCCCCCGCAAACTCAAGGGGGATAGGAACTAACCAACTTGAGTTTGGAGAGAGTAACAAAACAAGAAAATACATAAAAATAAAAGAGGATAGGAGACACTGTATGGTCGTGTCAGACCATTGGTGAAGACACTGGATGGTGGTGTCATAACGTTGTAGAGGACACTGTATGGGGGTGTCATAACGTTGTAGAGGACACTGTATGGTGGTGTCATAACGGTGTAGAGGACACTGGATGGCGGTGTCAGACCGATGTAGAAGACAGTTTATGGGGTCATGTCGGACCGTTGTAGCAGACAATGTTGTGACAGTTGTTGTGACAGTTTACAGAGTCTTGCTGGACCCTTGTAGAAATTAACCGAAATCAATGTCGGGACAGTTTACAGAGTCTTGTCGGACCCATGAAGGAGCCAACCGGAATCAATGTCGGGACAGTTTACAGAGTCTTGCTGGACCCTTGTAGAAATTAACCGGAATCAATGTCGGGACAGTTTACAGAGTCTTGCTGGACCCTTGTAGAAACTAACCGGAATCAATGTCGGGACAGTTTACAGAGTCTTGTCGGACCCTTGTAGAAACTAACCGGAATCAATGTCGGGACAGTTTACAGAGTCTTGTCGGACCCATAAAGGAGCTAACCGGAATCAATGTCGGGACAGTTTACAGAGTCTTGTCGGACCCATGAAGGAGCTAACCGGAATCAATGTCGGGACAGTTTACAGAGTCTTGTCGGACCCTTAAAAAGTCGTACCCTCAAAAGGTGTGCCCAATCTTTCAAAAGGCGTGCCATCAAAAGGCGTGCCCAATTCATAAAAAGGCGTGCCATCAAAAGGCGAGCCCAAGTCATAAAAGATGTGCCGGACATGATGGCGAGGCACGTCACCACATTGGCTTGCGC
The DNA here is from genome assembly GCF_055761805.1 of Camellia sinensis. Classification (NCBI taxonomy): domain Eukaryota; kingdom Viridiplantae; phylum Streptophyta; class Magnoliopsida; order Ericales; family Theaceae; genus Camellia; species Camellia sinensis. Next base: position 18,327,074 of record NC_138967.1, on the reverse strand, counting down.
GCCCGTTTTGTCGTCTGGCGTCAAGTGGCGCGCGATGCGCGTGTCTGCCTCGGCTATTTAACCAAGGTTGAGGCGGAGGCTGTGCAAACCAGTCTGAAACAGCCGAAAAATTCTTTGAAAAAACTCTTCCGTTTCTGAGAAAGAGATTCTGGAACACTCTGTTGTCATTCTGTAACCAACCCTTCTTTGAAACACTCAGCAACCCATAACATGGCCTCGTCTTCCCGTTCAGCTACCCAGAATATGGCCTCTTCGTCCCGTGGTCTACTCACTCTCTTTCCCGACCTCAACGAGTCAACAAGAGAGACAACTGGTGTGGCGGCCCGTGAACCTCAACCAAACACCTCTGGTTTTGCTCCGTTGAACTTTCCGATGCGGTCGGTGGAGCAAAAAATGGCAGTACAAACAGATATTGAAGCCAATCAGTATACATTGAAGTCATGTGTGGAAACCATGACTGCGGTCACAAACTTGTCGCACCGGCTGCAAAGTAGGACAAATGAGGTGCAACAGTTAAACGCCCAACTGGCTCTGCTCCAACGCATGTATAAGGATGCGCGAGCAGAGATAAGTGTGCTAAAGGCAGAAAACAAGGAGCTGAAGCGGAAAGCCACCGTGATGTTTCGATTTGGAGGTCCGCCATATGTTGCAGTGGAGGAGCAGGGTGGAGTGATCGTGCCCAGTGGAGTGGGAAACACGGAGGCAACACCGTCAAGGGCCGCCCAGGACGGAGGCAAGAAGAAAAGACCGGCGGAATAGGCGAAGAAGTGAGGTCGATGGGTGGCCAACTGCAGAAAAGAAAACAAAGCTGTTGGTGTTGGTGTTGTTGTTGTTGTTGTTTTTTTTTTTTTTTTTTTTTGTGTAAAATTGTGATCGGGGTGGATCCCTGAGATAAATAAAATATGGTTTGGTGTGCAAAGCTATATGGTATGAAATGAATTGGAAAAAGATTAAAAATAATGTGAAAGAAAAATAAAGAAAAAATAATAAAAATATATTTGAAATCAAAAATGAAAGATGGGGGAAATAAGGAAAGTGGTTTGGAGAAAATAAATAAAAATAATGGAGTTGGAAATCAAACGGAGGAGAGATGATGATGTTTTTTTTTTTTTTTTTTTTTTTTTTGTGTGAAAAGTAAGGGAATCGAATAATAAAAAAAAAATATGGAGATGGTGATGAAATGATAAGCATGGTGATGATGAATATATAATAATGAATAAAAATAATAAAGGATGGAGTGGGGAACAGGGCGAATCGAGAGCACCAATTAAGTTTTATAATAAAAAATAAAATTTGGGCGGTGGATGGGTGTGATTAAAAAAGAAAAGTGAATTGGGTGTGCCCCTGTCTCTCTCTCTCTCTCCACACGTAACCCACCTTTTGCCTCTCTTTCTGCATCAGCTTCAGTAGAGAGCAAACACTGAATAAACACAGTGTGCAGAGTATCCAAATGAGGAATTAGGGTTTCCCCTATGTACTGCGCCAATTGCGCGAAAATCAACAGCGCCGAAGACTGCTGCGCACTAGCTGGTTCCCTTTGATCAACAGTGGCTGACGGCATCAATGAACCTGTGCGTATCCTGATGTCAATATTTCTTGGAAGGAAACCAGAACCAGGAGATCCTCCAGTCAAACCAGAGCCAAGTTGAACAGTTCCAGCAGTAAGTGCCCCAAAACTTGTCCCAGGTTGAAAAGGAAGAGGCTGAACCATAATAGGATTGGGACCAAATGGGGATATATGCACAGCAGGACCAGCATTAACAACAGCATCAGCCGGTGCCTGACCCATTCGCAGTGTCATGGTTGTGCGGCCAAGCTCAAGCATCAAAGCACCTAAATCTCGAAAAAGACCTGCAGATCGTAAAGTGAAGGTATGTGAAGAAGAGTGAAGGTATGTGTAGAAAATTCTAGCGGACTAGGTTGAGGTCCGGCGGACGGCTAAGGTGAGGTTGCCGCCCGCCGGTGAAGCGAAAAATACTAGGTTCTAAACCTACTCTGATACCATGTAGAAATTTAATGTATAAAGAGAAATGATTGTATTATTGATAGATTGTATGTTATAAATTACAAATGGTGAGGGGCTCCTTATATAGGAGATGTAGTGGAGTAGGTGGTAGTGGTAGGTGTGTAGTAGGTGGTAGTAGGTGGTGGTAGGTGTAGTAGGTGGTGGTAGGTGATGGTAGGTTTTAACAAACAGTATGAGTCTTTGTAAAAAAATCGGCCAACTGAAGAGAGGACGGAACAAAAGGAAGAGAAATAGTGCCAGCCTGAAGATGCTGTCGGACAAAGTGACAATCAATTTCAACATGCTTGGTCCGCTCATGGAAGACTGAATTATGAGCAATCTGAACAGCACTCTGATTATCACAATATAACGGAGTCGGATCAGAAAGAGAGATGCCCATATCAGAGAGAAGCCAGCGAAGCCAGACTATCTCGGAAGTAGCATGAGCCATGGCGCGATACTCAGCCTCAGCAGTGGAACGAGCTACAACAGACTGTTTCTTACTTTTCCAAGATATGAGAGAATCACCAAGGAAAACACAAAGACCAGAAGTGGATTTGCGATCAGAGATGTCACCGGCCCAATCAGCGTCAGCATAGGCACGGAGAGTCAAGTCCGAAGAGGCGGATAACAGCAGACATTGCAACAAAGTGCCCTGAAGGTAGCGCAGAGTACGGAGTAAGGCAGCCCAGTGGGTGGAGCGAGGAGCAGAAACAAACTGACTGAGAATGTGCACAGCATAGGAGATATCCGGACGAGTAACGGTGAGATAAACAAGGCACCCAACCAACTCACGATACAAAGTGGGATCCTCAAGAGGAACGCCATCAGAAGCAGAAAACTTAGCATGCAACTCAAGAGGAGTGTCGACAAACTTATCATCAGTGAGATTGGCACGAGAAAGAATATCACGAGCATATTTAGTCTGAGAAAGAAGATACCCAGTAGGAGAAGTAGCAACCTCAATACCAAGAAAATATCGAAGAGACCCCAAATCTTTCATCTCGAACTCCTGAAACAACTGATGCTTAACCTCCTCAATAGTATTACAATCAGAGCCTGTGATGATCATATCATCCACATATAAGAGAAGAAGAACAAGGCCAACAGAAGTACGCCGAACAAATAGAGCACAATCATGATGACTAGGGCAAAACCCAAGCTGAAGGGCAACAAAGTGAAATCGCTCATACCAAGCACGAGGAGACTGCTTAAGACCATAGAGAGCACGGCGAAGACGACAAACCATACCAGGAGGGTGTGAGAGACCCGGTGGAGGGCGCATATATACTTCCTCTGCAAGATGCCCATTCAGAAAGGCATTTTTGACATCAAGTTGAAACAAAGGCCAGTGATGGGCAGCAGCAACAGAGATAAGAGTGCGAACAGTAGTCATCTTGGCAACGGGGGCAAAAGTCTCATCGTAATCAATCCCATACTCCTGAGAAAAGCCCTGGGCAACCAAACGAGCCTTGTATCGTTCCAAAGAACCATCAGAAAGGGTTTTGACCTTATAGACCCATTTAGAGCCTACAATATTCTTGCCAGTAGGTAATGGAACCAAATCCCAAGTCTGAGTATTAGCTAAAGCAGTTAACTCGTCATTCATGGCAGCAATCCAATTGGGATCATGACAAGCTTCCTTGTAGGACCTAGGCTCAAAATAAGTATGAAGACAAGAAAGAAAAGACTGATATGAAAGGGAAAAACATGTATTACCAAAACCATACCAGTTCGGAGCACGACGATCACGCGTGGAAAAACGACGTGCAGGAGGAGCGGGATCCAAAGAAACAGCTGGAGGGACAGTAGAGCTAGAGACAGGCGAACGCGGAAGTGCTTTGCGACGCTGATAAACAAGAAGAGGAGCAGGGGAAGTGGGAGCTGGAGAGGGAGGAGCTGCCGAGATATTAGAGGTACTAGAAGGAGGCAAGGTAGAGATCTCAAGATCAGAGACAAACTCATCAGAAGAAACATCAGAAGGAAATGGATCAATGTGAACCAATTCCTCCTATAGTTACTAAGGGAGGTTCGCAATATTATGTATCTTTTGTGGATGATTACAGTCGGTTTACATGGGTTTATTTGATGACACGAAAATCTGATTTTTACAAAATATATTCCCATTTTCACTCCATGATTTGCACTCAATTTTCCACCACCATTAAAGTTCTGGGATGAAAGAGTTGGATTGGCCACCATGAAAGACTTGAACTGCTCAAACATAGACTGCATATTGGAAGATAGACCATTCTCAAAAACTGGTGCAGAAAAGGCGACAGATGAGCGAGATCCCGAAGATGTCGGCTGAGAGGATGGTATATACAAAATAGATAATATATACAATAAGTCATGGTAGATGTTCTTTGTTATCATGGTATCAGAGCTAGGTCACAACAGCAGACTTAGCACGTAGATGTAGCATTCTCCCTTTGCATACGTCCTTCGCAGGTGTTCTCTTCTCCCATACGACTTGCGAATCATTCTGAAGCATCTGTTCTAGGCATCGCAACTGGTCTCCTCCCACATACGACCTACGAATCCTTCTAGAACATCTATTTTGTATATATTATTGAATAATCATTGAGTACAATATATATAACCTAAATGAAATAAACCCTAATAATCTAATAGACTAAACTACCCTAAATAACTAATAGAAAATACAATAATCTTCACAGTTGAGGCAAGGATTTGTAAGAAATTTTAAAGATTTTTATCAATGTCTCTGTGCCCACTTCAATAGTCATCACTGTCAACTAACTAAAATTAAAATGATGCTAACCCTTAACATCTCTGAAATCTGAACCCTAACAACATTTCTCATCTCCCACAGAAACTGAATCTACTCATTGGCATTTCAAGGTAGAATCTATCATCTTGAATAAATCCAGTAGCCAAAGTTGCAATCATCTTACATGCGGTATTACAAATTTCTATATTTTAAGGAATCTATTATGAGAGAAAGGAGGACAAGAAGAAAAAGATGATAACAAAGAAAGAGAACACACATCAGAAAATACGGAATAAATGCTATATTTCTTTAAAAAGTGCATTTTATTTTAGTTGAAAAAAATACTTTAAATGCCATTAAAAGTGAAAATCGGCCATTATTAAAATTCAAGTGGACATTCAAATGCACCCCAAGTGTTTTTTTACTATTAGCTGAATAAAACTTGCTATAAGTTCTATCAATGAGAAGTAGAAACTTAATAATTGAAATTCAGAAAAGTAACCTCATTGCTCATTGAAAAGAGAAGCATAACAGGCAACATATTGAGCTTCTCAAACCCTCGAAAAAAAAAAAAAAACTTACCTTGTGTATGGATTCAAGTTCCTGCAGGGCTGTTGGTGTTTTTGGAACCTGAAGTGTCCCTGGTGTAAATATTTCTCGAAGCCGGACGATGCCATTTTTTGCGTAATTTTGTGCGAACTGACCACCACAGCATGTTCGTTGTTCTAATTACATCACCCAAAACAAGCATCTAGAAACATACAAGAACCAGAAATAAATTTTACCTGGGTGAGACCCTGAAACGAAATCTCATCATTCACATCAACCGGACTACAAATGACAAATAATAATGAATTAATGTCTGAAAACTTAGGGAAACTAATATAAAACTAAACCAACTTGCAAGTCATCAATGAAAATCCAGCAAATTTGGTGCATTACATATTTTCTGTTGTTAATATATATATATTAGATAATCATTTTGCACTCAATTTTGACAGCAACTTCTGCATATCATAACTTACCCCATGCTGCCAAGTACCAAAAATTTCAGAAAGATACAACAAACCACACCAATCAGTAGTAGTGCGGAGGGGTATTGGCTTATGAACAACAATAATGATAACATCACCTTATAATAAGCTTATTAATAAAAATGCAACAATAAGCATAAATAAAAACTATAATAATATATTAATTTAATTCATATATGTAATGTAGCGTCCCACTGAGCCATTCTTTATTTCATTTAGTATGATAAAGAATGGATCTTATTGGCATGCCTTGTGCTAAATGAGCTATAACACAGTATTCGGGAAGAAAAATCAACTAAATATTCAAGCTCAAAACAAGACAACTATATGCACAAGAATCCCCAAGATTTAGCATATAATTACCTGAATTCTCCAATCTATGCTTATAAGAGGATCGCAAATTGATAAAGCAACACCGATATCTAACATGGAATCCCCTAACTTTCTTTCTCCTTATGTCGTGGTTGGATCTTGGATTTATGAAGGGGATATGTGGAGGGGAAAAAAAGGGAAGGGATCCCAAAGGTGTTTTTTTTTTTTTTTTTTTTTTTGGGGGGGGGGGGGGGGGGGTTTGGTGGAACAACATAGAGACGGCCCCCTATGAGCAAAAGTCAGAACCCCTATGAAAGAGGAGAATACAAAACACAAGACTGCCACCAAAAAAAAAAAAAAACTGAGACAAAAAATAACACACTTTTTTTGGGTGAATATTTTTGGGTGAATAAAAAAAAATAACACACTAAAATCTAAAAGTGCTCTGGAAGATCTTCAAAGGAAGTATGAAAACAATGCCAAGTTAATATAAAGTTGGAAACTCCCAAATGAGAAATAAAGATGTTACCTAATGCAGAAAAGGAACTTATCATGCAACCCGAGGGGCAACTCATCGATTATAGCAGCAACTTTCTGTCAATAAAAATATGTAATGCAAACAAAGGTGACAAGAAGAAAGAAAGCATTAAAACGATAAACTGTCTCATTAGTTAAACAAAGAAAACTTCATGAAGAAGCAAAGAAAGAAAAAAATATAAAACATACCAACATATCTTCACAATTAGCAATAAAATAGTTTGCAGATAATTTGGCATTCTCCGCAAAATGCTCCTGGGAACAAATAAGAGGGAATAATAATAACAGGACTCTGATATTATAGGACAATAGAAAAGGATAAAACTGAAAGCAAATGAAATAATCACAATTTATAGTAGTTCCTTCAAGTTCTAATAATCTAAGATGCTCCAATTATGGTATGTAGTGCAGTTTGAACTGAGGGATCAGTTGCACAGTAATAGTTCTATAGCAGTAAAATATGTGCTCCTAATGGGCCAAATTTTCGTGTTCCACCAATGTGAAGAGTATGGATATGAATCATGATCTTCAAGTGGAAGGGTGCCAACAAAAATAAAAAAAGATGGACTTCGTTTGCCTACTTCGTCCTATCCAGCGCAGTCCAGCTGGTGAAGGCCAAGAAAGTGATATTAGTCATTGGCCTATCGCGATCACCTCAATTGCATATGTTCTTCTAGGAAGTTCATGGCTAGGGCCACTAGATGCCAGCAAATAATAGTATAAAGGAAAGTTGGGTCGCAGCAGATTTCGGTGTTCATGTAAAGGACCAATTGCACTCTGCCTCCCCTCTTAGTAACTTATAAAAATAGTTCAGTAATGGTATCAAAGTAAAGCATGAGAGTTGAAATTCAACAAAATTCCAAATTTTGGAATGATAAAGAATCACTTAAATATTTGACAGTTGACATTTCAAACTTCTTTTTGTGCAAGTTTCTCATACTTAAATCAATTATTTTTTTCTCGATATTACGAAAATAGAAATGGTATCTATTGATATAGAAAACACAATCTCAAAGAGACCATATGTGTAAAATTAAGAAGCACAGACACATGCTGACCACCATCAAAAGCTAACAACGATACTCTTTGGAATCACCCATGAGGATCAACTCATACATGTGCAGACATGCCCAGACACATACATAAACAGAACTGTAGAAATTTAATGTATAAAGAGAAATAGAGAATTGTATTATTGATTGATTTATATTGATATCTATTACAATGATTCATGATTCCTATATATAGAAGAGGGTGAGTGTGTAGTAGGTAAGGAGTAGGTGAAGTGGAGGTGGTAGTGGTGTAGTGGGTTAGGTTTAGTGGAGTAGGTTTAAGTGGGTGAAGTAGGTGGAGAGTAGGTGGATTTTAACAGCCCCTCGCAAACTCAAGGGGGATAGGAACTAACCAACTTGAGTTTGGAGAGAGTAACAAAACAAGAAAATACATAAAAATAAAAGAGGATAAGAGACACTGTATGGTCGTGTCAGACCATTGGTGAAGACACTGGATGGTGGTGTCATAACGTTGTAGAGGACACTGTATGAGGGTGTCATAACCATGTAGAGGACACTGTATGGTGGTGTCATAACGGTGTAGAGGACACTGGATGGCGGTGTCAGACCGATGTAGAAGACAGTTTATGGGGTCATGTCGGACCGTTGTAGCAGACAATGTTGTGACAGTTGTGGTGACAGTTTACGGAGTCTTGCTGGACCCTTGTAGAAACTAACCGGAATCAATGTCGGGACAGTTTACAGAGTCTTGTCGGACCCATGAAGGAGCTAACCGGAATCAATGTCGGGACAGTTTACAGAGTCTTGTCGGACCCTTAAAAAGTCGCACCCTCAAAAGGTGTGCCCAATCTTTCAAAAGGCGTGCCATCAAAAGGCGTGCCCAATCCATCAAAAGGCGTGCCATCAAAAGGCGCGCCCACTTCATCAAAAGACGTGCCCGACAGAAAGCGTCCAGCCATCAAAAGGGGCGCCTGACACGCGGCGATGCACGTGATTGACAGAGCGCGTGTCGGCCTCGTCGTCTCTGTCTTTATAAACCAAAGCGAAGTCTGAGGCTTGGAAGCATAACAAACCAGTTGAAACCTCTTCGTTCTCTGTAACATTCTGTAACCAACCCTTCTCTGAAACACTCAGCAACCCAAAAACATGGCTTCTTCTTCCCGTTCAGCTACCCAAAACATAGCCTCTTCTTCCCGTGGTCTGCTCACTCTCTTTCCCGACCTCAACGAGTCAACAAGAGAGATAACTGGTGCGGTGGCCTGTGAACCTCAACCAAACACCTCTGGTTTTGCTCCGTTGAACTTTCCGATGCGGTCGGTGGAGCAAAAAATGGCAGTGCAAACGGATATTGAAGCTAATCAGTATACATTGAAGTCCTGTGTTGAAACTATGACTGCTGTCACAAACTTGTCGCACCGGCTGCAGAGTAGGACAAATGAGGTGCAGCAGTTAAACGCCCAACTGGCTCTGCTCCAACGCATGTATAAGGATGCGTGAGCAGAGATAAGTGTGCTAAAGGCGGAAAATAAGGAGCTGAAGCGGAAGGCCACCGTTATGTTCCGATTTGGAGGTCCGCCATATGCTGTAGTGGAGGAGCAGGGTGGAGTGATCGTGCCCAGTGGAGTGGGAAACACGGAGGCAACACCGTCAAGGGCCGCCCAGGACGGAGGCAAGAAGAAAAGACCGGCGGAATAGGCGAAAAAATGAGGTCGGTGGGTGGCCGTCTGCAGAAAAGAAAACAAATCTTGTGGTGTTGTGGTTTGTGTTGTTGTGGTTGTGGTTGTTTTTTTTTTTTTTTTTTTTGTTAAAATTGTGATCGGGGTTGATCCCTGAGATGAATAAAAGATGGTTTGGTGTGCAAAGCTATATGGTATGAATGGAATTTGAAAAAGATTAAAAAATAATGTGAAAGAAAAATAAAGAAAGAAATAATAAAAATATATTTAAAATCAAAATGAAAGATGGGGAAAATAAGGAAAGTGGTGTGGAGAAAATAAATAAAAATAATGGATTTTGAAATCAAACGGAGGAGAGAGAGGGGACAAGCCCATGTGAGAGAAAGAGGGGAAAAATGATAGCCGATGCACCCAAAAATAATCTAGCTGCTATCCACAGGCGCTTAGGGGAAGGAAATGGTAGCAAGAGACGGCCAACACCATATATGGCTATAGCAAAGAAATGGAGTATCAAGCTCAATGGGCTAGGATTTAGACCAGAGAGTAAAGCCACTGGTCCTGTTGAACACACACCTCCAAGGCTCAAATAATCAAAACATGCTTCACGCATTTCCTTCCTTGCTTGATCAGGAGATGCACAAAACACCTTATACAGGGCTCCAGTCATTCCTCCACCAGTTAAAGGATGACGCATGTTGAAAGCATCACCTATTAATAGTGCTCCAGGAGTAGGGTAAGGAGCAGCTGGCATACTTCTATTGGGCATTGTTCTAATACTTCCCTTATCAATTGCAGCTATAAATGAATCATGCAGCTCAGGTGGAACCTGGGGAGCCACCAGAGGGAAGCAAAGCCGAAGGCTGCTGCAAAGCCGAAGGCTGTAAAAGCGAAAAAGGAAAAGAAGGCTCCGGCTAAGACAAAAGCTGCTACGCCAAAAGCTAAAGCCGCTGTGAAGCCCAAGCCAGCGGCAAAGGCCAAGCCAGTTGCGAAGCCAAAAGCTACTGTGAAACCGAAGGCTGCCGTGAAGCTGAAAGCTGCAGTGAAGCTCAAGGCTGTGGCGAAGCCCAAACCAAAGCCGAAGGCGAAGGATCCTAACAAGAGGCAAATGAGCATGGAGGAGAAGCATAGATTGAGTGTTGGGTTGCAGAGTTTGCCCCAGGAAAAGATGCCACAGTTAGTGCAGATTATGAAGAAGAGGAATTCACATTGGCCTCAAGAGAGAGGATTTAGGCAGTGATGGGAAGGTATGTGTAGAAAATAAGCGGAATAGGTTGAGGTCCGGCGGGCGGCCAAGGCGAGGTTGCCGCCCGCCGGTGAAACGAAAAATACTAAGTGCTTAACCTTGCTCTGATACCATGTAGAAATTTAATGTATAAAGAGAAATAGAGAATTGTATTATTGATTGATTTATATTGATATCTATTACAATGATTCATGATTCCTATATATAGAAGAGGGTGAGTGTGTAGTAGGTAAGGAGTAGGTGAAGTGGAGGTGGTAGTGGTGTAGTGGGTTAGGTTTAGTGGAGTAGGTTTAAGTGGGTGAAGTAGGTGGAGAGTAGGTGGATTTTAACAAGAACCATAACTCAACCCAACTTAATAAAGCCTCAAGTCTCAAACCCAAATATCCACTTGCACCTTTTTTTTACCATTAAGTTCTATCTAGAATCACAATTAGATGATTCATATCATCAGCTGTTGTATCTCTTTTCACACTGCCACAACCTTCTTTGTTGTCCTTGTGGCACCCACCTCAAACTAAGATCAAAACTATCCTTTCTATTGGTAACCCATCGTGCTTGTAACTGTTTTTAAAATAATGGCCCCAAATAAAGTGCATGCCTAAAACAATTCCTGGTACATGCCAAAACGTCCATTAAGTGCTAGAGTGATAAATAGACAACCCAAGACATACAGAAAGATATAAAGACATTTAAACCACAGAGAGACTAATGTTAACCTACCAATATCTGGTGGAGGCTTTTATCTGGATGTAAACGGGAAAACATGTACAATAGGTCAAAGTTGGGAAACAATCCAGCACGCTGCATTATAAGATGCACCTTGTTTTAGAAAACAATTGAAGCAACAAAAAAGTATGCTGCAAGAAGCACATTTTAGTATCTAGAACTTATAAGTGGTAGCAGTGAATTGGTTTTAAAGTTTAAAAGTGAATTAATCATACCAAGATTAACAATAACCAAATATAATCAGGCCATTCTTTTTAACAGCTTAAGGATTAACTTAATCACCTTTATAATGGGAGATGGGGAATCCAATGCCGAATGAACTAAAGGTAGATCTTCTCTATCCAGACAAGTCACTTCACCAAATGGAAATTTGGATCCATACCTGCCTGCTCTCCCTGGAAACAAAGCCAATGAACCATTTAAAGCTTCAATAAGAGGTAAAACTCTTATGAGAGAATTTTTTTAATTAAATCATCAATTGCAACAAGAATGCGAAACATGTGTGAAACACCTATTTTGAGCATGTTTTAACAAGTGAACCAAAAAGGCAGGTATGTTACTAATCACCTCCTGATTATGAAAACAAAAAAGACTTGTATCTCAAGGTACAGTTACAAACTCTCTTCCCTTATATAATGGTTCTACTATGCTGGCTATTGCTTTGTTAGATAAAGCATATCCACTTTGGAAGCTTAAAAAATGCCTATGGGCCTCTCACCAAGTCCGATCCCCATATTGAGGAACTCAGAATTTGTCACATTCAATAAACGATGAATTAACTAATGAGAAACTATGAGGTGAATGACAAACAAAATGTCTTTCAAGTCATTGCTTTATGGCCAAAACATACAATTTATCAACAAATAAACTCATACTTGACATATGGAAGGCCTAATGCATGATCATGCAATTCATGCTTGAAGAAATAGAGGGCTATGAGCAAGCCAGATTTGCTTTGAAGTATGATGAAGCATCTATAATTCCTCTGTTCAGATCTCTAAATATTGCAATGTATTTCTTATTCTGATAATTATAAAACAAGGGTAATACAAGCTAATTGTACAAATATATGTGACATATAAGGATAAGCAATTATTATTATGTATCATATGTATGAATATTTAATTGAAAATTAATAATTTTTAAACTTTAATGGCGGAGAATAGGTATAAATTCACTTCTTCTTCTTCTTCTTCTTCTTTTTTTCATTGGATTTCAAGTTATTTTATTTAGAATTGTATTGTATTTCATGTGTCTAAGCAATAGACACATGTTCTCCAAATTACTGAAATGTATATGAGTCTAGAATTTTTTTTAAAAAAAATAGTACATGTTTAGATGTATGTCCAATAGGTGTTGGGAAGTATCCAACAAGTGTTGTGTACTGTTGGTGTCCAACACAACACACCATCTTCTTAGAAGTGTCTCTTCTTCTTAGGCTACAAGTATTTTCGGTGCAAACACAGTACAATTTGATAGTTTCCTCTATAAAGTCACTAAAATCATGAAGTTGATGTTCATTGTAATTGGAACTGAAGCTGTTTAAGAAAGTTAGCCACATGGATGGTGACATACCTGCAATCTGTTTGATCTCCGGGATAGTGAGCTGCCGATGTTCCATACCATCAAATTTCATCAATGTTGAAAATATGATTCTAGAAATGTTAAGATTGAGACCCATCCCAATGGCATCACTTGCTACCAGAACATCAAACTCACTGCTTGCATCGTTGAACATTGTTGCCTGCAATCCTAGATAACATATCAACTCAACTAAACCGTGCTTATCAAATGTAATAAATACAAATCAATGGCCGAGGAGCCAAATCAAACCCCAAAATATACTTCGGATTTTCCAAACAGAATTTTCTCTGAGAAAGAGAGAGAGGGCAAATATAATCGATAGAAATAGTTAATACGAAAGATAGACCTGAAAAGAACAAGTAACCTAAGTAAAAATTATTATTATTTACATATCATGAAAAGATGTTGCAAACTGAATTTTTTTCAAAGAATATGATTTAGGAGAACTGCTGTGCAAAAAGAGCACACATAAATTCAAAAGGTACCTGTCTCGTTCGAGTTTCAGGTGGCAGTGAACCATAAACAACAGAACAAAGATGCTTTCCTCCATTTTCAATTTGTTTCTGACAACATGAAAGAATATGCAAAGCACCATTAAAATAATCCATGAAATTTAAGCAAAATTGCATCAAAGTGCACAGTATGCCAGAAAACTACAGAGTTTCCAGTCTCTATGATGCAAATTTCAGTCATTGTTCAAGGAAGTTGATGGCAAAGATAGAGCATATAATCTCACATAGGTGAAGGGACCTTTATTTCTACCAAAAACCAAACCAAACCAAACCAAGCCTTAAGTCCCATCAAATGGGGTTGGCTACATGAATCCTTCTTTTCCACGCGACCCTATCAAAAGCCATTTCATTAGTCAAATTAAGTAGATTCATATCTCTATTTAAAACGCTAGTCAACGTTAATCTAGGCCTATCCCATTCCCTAACACTTCCATCTACCGTTACGGCATCGCATCTCTTCACTACTGCCTCTGTTGGTCTCTGTTGAATATGACCAAACCATCTCAAACGATTCTCTCTCAACTTATCTTCTATTGGTGCTACTCCTACCCATTCCCGAATACACTCATTCCTAATCCTGTCTTGTCTAGTCTTACCACACATCCACCTTAGCATCCTCATCTCAGCCACACTCATCTTATCTACATGTTATTTCTTGGTTGCCCAACACTCCGTCCCATACAACATAGCTGGTCTAATAGCCGTTCTATAAAACTTACCTTTTAGTCTAGTGGGTATTCGTTTATCGCACAATACTCCAGACGCACTTCTCCACTTACACCAACCTGCCTTAATCCTATGGGCCACATCTGCATCAATCTCTCCCGCTGTTTTGATAATCGATCCTAAATAATGAAAATGTTCACTCTTAGGCAATTCTTGGTTCTACCAAAAATAAAAATAAAAACAAAAATATTTGAGGCTCCTTTAGACAGATCTTAAGTCACCAAATACTTCAACATCTAAGGTTCAATCCAGTTTGGCCATTCCCGCCGAACTGGGTCAAACATGTCATGCAGCTCATGTCAGTTCAGCCAGATTGTTATCCCAAAAATTACTGGGTCATCTAGCTAAAGTGTTCTAGGATTTCAAACATGTTTCATTGCAATGCCAAAATCAAATCAAATCCAAATGGCAGCAAACTTTCCATTAATAAATTCCTTGCCATTTGTATGCAGAAATTTCCCACCACAAATTTCTGTATATACATAACAGAAACTGTTGCAGCATCTTAATAAACTCAGCATATACACACACATTGAACATAACAAATAGTCAGGTAAGGTGATACAAAATTAGGGACTGATAAGTGATCATATTTGTGCAATGTGGAAGAGAAAAGAATGACAAGACAAAAGGAAAAATACTTGACATAATTCCTGACCTTTAATCTGTATATCATACGACGTGAAAAGGTTACAATACAGTCCCCAGTCTCTATATTAGAGAAAGATCCAAGAGGAACCTTCAATGGAACTAGAGGTAAAAGCCTGTCATAGTGGTGAACCTAAATCAAAGCATAAAATATGAAAAGTTACATTAGAAGGAATGGAAACAAAAGCATAATATGAAAACCATAGAATTAAAATAAAACTGACAGCACAAAGTTAAGGTGGTCTACAAACACCCTTCAAAGCATTGCTTAAATTCATTTATTGAAAATATAACCTTTCAAACACCCAACAAAAATAAATAAATAAAAGAAAAGGTGTTCCGGCCCACAAACCCCTGTTAAACAAAATAAAAGAAAAAGAGTTCCAGCCCCCAAACCCCTCTCATAAAGTTAAAGAAAAAGAGAACAAGAAAATGCCACCAGTTATACATAGAAAAAAGTGCCTCAGAGCTGCTGCAAAGTGAACCCGGTCCGTTGAAGAGCAATGTTTTGCCCAGGCACAAATAAAAGCACTTCTTAAAAAAAAAGATACCTCTCCATTTTTATTGCAGTAAACTAGTACGGTTCTATTTCTCCTTTCCTCACATGCAATTCAGGCTTTTACATTTTCAATAGGAAAAGGAAAAACACAAAAGGGGGGAAATTGCTCTTAACTTACTGTTACTATAGGCACTCACATGTTCCCAAAAAAAGAAGCATGACTTTAACATGATTGAAGGGAAGTAATTCGATGCCACAACCACCACTAGTACCCATAATTAGCCGGATTACCTTGGCCCGTAAAAGAAAGTGGAAATAAACTTTCACAAGCTCTACTCTTCTCAGACTCTCACACATAACAAAGTCTTAAACCAAATAGACACTCTTTTTCACGAGGTCATACACGATGCAAATTTAACATTATATCGGTTACTAGAATATGTTGTAATCCATCTAACTAAAAAAAGGCTTATCTAATGAAACTACAAACTGAACAAGCTACCTGTAAGACATTACACACATGTACATATGTATTCAGAGCAATTTAATTACCTTGACATTATCACCAGTCACTTTAAGTATTTCTTGAATCAGAGGAACAGCAGCTGCATCCCCACAAAGGTGAAGCTCATTAGCAGAAATTCCTAATATAGCACGGGTAAATGAGAAACCCCTTGTCCTACAACCTAACATCTGCAGGAAAGAAAGAAAAAGGATTATTGCATCAAAATAATAACCACGACAATGATGGAAGTATAGTTTGGTAGAGCTAGTTTCTCAAAAAGCAAAACAAAAGAAAGATCTCAAAAAAAATTTAATAATGTCAAGAATTTTCCAAATGATGTTATAATGAAGAAAAACACATGAATCTATTCTACCAAGATCATCTTTCCTGGACCTTCCTACATCCCTCCTAGCTAGTTCAAATTTAAACTTCTTTAGAAGAAACTACAAAAACCTAAGAGGCACCATAGATAGAATTTACATAACAAGAATAAATGAAAACTTACAAAGGTTTAAGTTTCTCCTTTTGATAGATTTGAGTCAGGGAATGAATTCATAAATGAGAGTGGAGGATATAAAAAATTTGAGTATTATGGGCTGTTCAAATGTGGAGTGAAAAGTGATGATTTTATGAAGCGAGTGCATATTTCCATCACCTCGCATATTCAAGGAAAAAATCAACCATATACCGGGCAATACTTAGGCATCCACTGATAAAGATGAAGGTCTTGTTCACACCCTGAGTCTTTAGCCAAGCTCAAAACCATTTCCTTATACCTTTTTGCTATTTAGGAACAAAGGAAACTTACCTTCTTTAACCACTGGGGCTAGCCCAGTGGCCAGAATTTGTGTGCCTCACTAGGAGGTCAGAGATTCGACTTCACCACTGTTCAGCATGATTAATTAATGTTAGGCAATACACATCCTTTCTGTGTGGTTAATGCAATAAACATTTTCCCATCTTTATCGAAATGAAACTTCACATGTAATATATTTGCATAGATTTATAGTTGTATCTGGAATGATTGGCTCCTTCATCCTAGTTAACAAATTGTCCTAAGAGTT
Source organism: Camellia sinensis (assembly GCF_055761805.1). Classification (NCBI taxonomy): domain Eukaryota; kingdom Viridiplantae; phylum Streptophyta; class Magnoliopsida; order Ericales; family Theaceae; genus Camellia; species Camellia sinensis. The sequence goes on along the minus strand of NC_138967.1, from coordinate 18,310,256 downwards.
AACCCACTTCAAAAATTGATTAGAAAAAAAAAGAAGCTTCAAATTAATACCCATGCCAAAGTTGGCCTGCATGCGGTAGTTTGGAAATAATGATAGTGCTGAGCTCATAGTTTTAAAGTGAATAGGAGTCACAAATGACTCGAAGGTGAAGCAACAGTAGAAGTCAAATTCAACTGGCAGAGCTAAGAGTAGTCAGAAATGGTGATTTGTACTACAAATGAAATGAAATCAATTCAGAACCTAGCAGTAACAGTGATATATGCAATGCATATATGTAAAAAAAATTATGTATTATTGATTGATTGTTGATATTACAAGATTGTTGTCTTTACAATTCCTATACAATCTATATATAGAAGAAAATGTGGTAGTAGGTGTAGTGGAGGTGATAGTGGGTTAGGTGAAGTGGAGTGTGTGGTGAAGTGGAGGTAGGTGAAGTGGAATGTGTAGTGGAGTAGGTGAAGGTAGTGGAGTGTGTGGTGAAGTGGAGGTAGGTGAAGTGGAATGTGTAGGTAAAGATGGGAAATTCTAACAGCCCCCCGCAAACTCAAGGAGGATAGAAACTAACCAACTTGAGTTTGAAGAGAGGAACAAAACAAGAAAATACATAAAAATAAACGAGGATAAGAGACGCTGTATGGTCGTGTCAGACCATTGGTGAAGACACTGGATGGTGGTGTCATAACGTTGTAGAGGACACTGAATGGGGGTGTCATAACCATGTAGAGGACACTGTAAGGTGGTGTCAGACCGATGTAGAAGACAGTTTATGGGGTCATGTCGGACCGTTGTAGAAGACAGTTTATGGGGTCATGTTGGACCCTTGTAGAAACTAACCGGAATCAATGTCGGGACAGTTTACAGAGTCTTGTCGGACCCTTGTAGAAACTAACCGGTATCTATGTCGGGACAGTTTACAGAGTCTTGTCGGACCCTTGTAGAAACTAACCGGTATCTATGTCGGGACAGTTTACAGAGTCTTGTCGGACCCTTGTAGAAACTAACCGGAATCTATGTCGGGACAGTTTACAGAGTCTTGTCGGACCCATAAAGGAGCTAACCGGTATCAAATGTCGGGACAGTTTATAGAGTCTTGTCGGACCCATAAAAAATCGCATCCTCAAAAGGTGCGCTCAATTTTTCAAAAGGCGTGCCATCAAAAGGCGTGCCCACTTTATCAAAAGATGTGCCATGAAAAGGCGTGCCAATTTGTCGGGCGGCAAGAGGCGCGCGATGCGCGTGGCTGGCCCTGGCTATTTAAAACAAGGTTGAGGCGAAGGCTGTGCATACGAGTCTGAAACCTCTGAACGCTCGGAGAGCTTGTCTCTGCAAATCTTGAAACACCCGGAAACCAACCCTTCTCTGAAACACTTAGCAACTCAAAAACATGGCCTCTTCTTCCCGTCCAGCTACCCAGAACCTGCTCACGCTCTTTCCAGAACTGAACGAGCCCACAAGAGAAATAACTGGTGCGGTGGCCAGTGAACCGCAACCAAACACCTCTGGTTTTGCTCCACTGAACTTTCCGATGCGGTCGGTGGAGCAAAAAATGGCGATGCAAACTGATATTGAGGCTAATCAGTATACTCTGAAGTCATGCGTGGAAACCATGACGGCGGTCACAAATTTGTCGAACCGGCTGCAGAGTAGGACAAATGAGGTGCAGCATTTAAACGCCCAGCTGGCGCTGCTCCAACGCATGTATAAGGATGCGCGAGCAGAGATAAGCGTGCTAAGGACAGAAAACAAGGAGCTGAAGCGGAAGGCCACCGTGATGTTCCGATTTGGAGGTCCTCCATATGCTGCAGTGGAGGAGTATGGGGGAGTGAACGTGCTCGGTGGACAAGGAAACACGGAGACCGGACTGGCACGGGACACCCAAGATAAAAGTAAGAAGAAGAGACCTGCAGTAGAATAGAGAAGGGAAAAGAAAAATCCCACTGTGGGTGTGGTTGTTTTTTTTTTTTTTTTTTTTTTTTTTTTTTTTTTTTTTTGTGTGTGTGTAAAATGATGATCGGGGTGAGGCCCGATATGAATAAAATGAGTTTGCAGTTCGTCTTCTGCCTCTGTTTTTTTTTTTTTTTTTTTTTTTTTTTAATAATAACAAGAATAAGAAAATGAGATCATGGAGTGGGCGGTGGTGACAGGTGGTGGAATGCACATGGGTTGGTCGAGTGGGTTTAAAATAAATGTAGCCGACACTGTGAGAGAGAGAGCTTCTCGGTATTGGGGTGTAGTGGGATTAAAGAAATAAAAGAAAAAAAAAATAAATGGAGCCGACACTGTGAGAGAGAGAGAGAGTGGGGGGAGTAAAATATTAAAAATGTTTGAGTGGGTGAGATGATGTAGCCAAGTTTACTCCTCAGATCCTTCTCCTTTGTTCTCTCTTTCGACCGCTCTCTGTGTTATATCTTGCATCCTTGTTTTAATCACGCTCTGGTCAAGCGGCCATGCGTCATCCACCAGATTTTGGATCCTTTTATTTCTAAATAGTGAGTGAGAGAGAAACAGAGGAGAGAGAGAGAAGCAGAGTGATGGGTTGTTCGAAGATTTCTTTCTCGGCGGCAGCGATGGTGGTGGTTGTGCTGATGGCCACAACAACAACCAGAGTGGCGGAGGGGCGAGGTATCCGATCTGTCCACGGGCTGTGGCGCGAGAGATGAGGTGACTTCGATGGCGTAGAAGGCCGCGAAGGAGGTGTCGACGCCATGGAGGGAAGCCGAACACGGCCCCGGCTCGAGGTGCTTGCTCGGCATCTCTGCTTGCGTCGTTGTCTGGTGCACCATCGGGGTCTTCGGGAAGGAGAGAAGATGATCAGCGCGAAGCTTGAAATGAATTGAAATTTGGGTGATTGTTGTGGATATATGTGTATGTCGTTCGGCGGATTTGAAGGCGATAACAGCCGATCCGGCGACGGAAGAAGCAGCCATGGAAGCTCCAAAGTCAGCCCACTGGTTTAACAAACAATCTTTTTTTTTTTTTTTTTTTTTTTTTTTGAGCCCCGACCTCCTCTGGAATTTAAACCACCTCCTGAAAAGAGAAAATGCCCACAGTATACAAGGTTGAGGTCCGGCGGGCGGCCAAGGCGAGGTTGCCGCCCGCCGGTGAAGCGAAAAATACTAATTTCTTAACCTTGCTCTGATACCATGTAAAAAAAAATTATGTATTATTGATTGATTGTTGATATTACAAGATTGTTGTCTTTACAATTCCTATACAATCTATATATAGAAGAAAATGTGGTAGTAGGTGTAGTGGAGGTGATAGTGGGTTAGGTGAAGTGGAGTGTGTGGTGAAGTGGAGGTAGGTGAAGTGGAATGTGTAGTGGAGTAGGTGAAGGTAGTGGAGTGTGTGGTGAAGTGGAGGTAGGTGAAGTGGAATGTGTAGGTAAAGATGGGAAATTCTAACAATATATATTTCTATTTCTAGTCCTCTAATTTTGCATCTCCATTAGCATTGAAGCTTAAAAACTCAACTCTAATAAAAGCTAACAATTCATCGTAACAAAATGCTCTTGATAAAGCATTGGCTTACCTGCATTTCATCAATAACAGCACAATCATAGTCAGAGGTCACATCAGCCATCTCAACAGTCACAGCCTTGTGTTGTGCACCATCAACTTCCTCTCTTTCTTGTCCTGTAATTAGATCACAAGGAACTTTTGCCTTATTCAACCTTTTTGCCACCTCCCACGCCAACAGTCTTAACGGCCCACAATAAACACCTGTAGCCATGATAAAAAAAATCCAATTTTAACCAATTAATTTGTATCTTGTGATAATTTAAAACCTAAATAAAAAAGTAAAAGTTAGCAATTAAGATGCACCAGAAGAACTTGACTCCAGTTGCTTGAGAGCATGATGTGTTTTCCCACTATTTGTAGGACCAACATGTAGAACAACATTCCGGCTCTTTCTTCGAGCGCATGGGTACCATGTATGAGGCTGACTAATATTGACAAGAAAATTTTCAGTTCAGCATCACAGTTTATATAAACAAATCAGGGAAGATGAAGCAATATACAGATCAGACTTTAATGCCAAGAAGCAATACTAACAAAATAATAAAGAAGCAGAAAAGCACTCCAACTAGGGATTTTCATTTTTTTTTTTTTTTAAATAAAAGAAAGTAATTAATTAAAAAATTATCATATTTCAATAGCAATGCAGGAATAAGGAACAAAGCTATGCTTGCAAGTGGAAAACTAGCCCAAGAAGTAAATAAGCAAATGATTGCAAACAAACTTCAAAGAATATTTGAAAAAAAGGCATTACATCATGTAACTCTAGAAAGGAACTCATAGAACTCATTATTCTGGATATGCTTACGTAAGGTCTGTAAAGTCAACTTGTGTAGCAACTCCAGAACTGCTGAAGTGCCTTAAGGTTCCAAATTTCAATCCCCATGGAAGCCGATCAGACTCCCTATAATCTGCCAAGAAAATAAAAATGGAAAAAAAATAAATAAAAAGGAGAAAACAAAATGTGAGAGATGCTAATATTACAATAAATCAAGTACATGTTTTTATACTAATAAAAAAACACCCAGAAACTTTAAATCCATAAAACTATAAAATAATTATGGGTTAACACAAACACCCCTTCAACTATCACTGAAGATCACTTTACTCCTCTCAACTTTAAAACCATATATTAGACCCCTCAAGGCCTCAACTATATATGTATGAATAGTAAAAAAAAACAATGCCCCCTTCTAGAGAGGGTGAAAATGACGCAATTTTATAGCTGGTAAGGTCCATATGTATGGTTTTGAAAGTGCAAGAAGTAATACTCAGTGATAGTTGAGGGGTATTCATGTCATTAAACCTTATTGCATTAACTTTGATTATCTTAGAGCCAAAAAGAAAAATTATAAATGTCTTAATTGCACAGTCACTAAGCAATCCAACTTCTTTTTGTTAACATTGCCTAAGAACACTGTGCATGATGCGCATGCCACTTTATAGTACAAGGCTACAAGCACAGAACATCATTCTGCAACAAATTCAAAAAGTGGAGGAAATAATTTCTCATGATAGTATATACCACATTCAGCTGTTTTTCCCATTAACATTGACATTTAACTCCAATGCCTGTCATAGCTATTTACTTGTATGTAACTATGTATTGATTACAAACAAGCCGACCAGTGAGACAAGTCTTTAATTCTTTTAAACCTATATACAGTCTCCTTGAAGTGTAAAAAACACAATGAAGAAACCAACTAATCAAATGATGGCTAGCTCATACATTTTAGTGCAACTCTTGCATGGGAAAGAATTGTCCGCGACCAAATCATCATAATGATGTGATTTAACAAATGATGGGCCAAGCTGTCAATCTTTGCAGCAATACATAAAATCTCTCATAATCCATGAAATATTGTTGACTAATCATACTGTACCTCCGGCCAAATAACCCAAAAGCACTTTTTTCCTGGTTCCTTTTATTTTATCCATGCTTCATAGGGCCCATATCTCAACACCACCTCTCCTTGTCTCAAATTGCATTCTTTTAATTTTAGATTCACCATATCACCACAACAATAACAACTACAACAAAATTCAAAATTTCCACTTTCAACACAAAATAATCACTTGTTCTAAGCTGGACCTGGAAATATTCTCCAGGTGCATCAGGCATAAGATTAGTCTAAATAAGTACAATAATACAGTAACTTCAATTATTAATATATGGTTAATTCTATTAGCACACCACAAAAAAATTCCGGACCCACCATTTGTGTTATTGGATATAAACTTCTGAAAAAAAGTCAAAATGTTCGGACATAATCTTCCCGGGAAAAACAAATTTGTTCCCATATACATTCAGATCGATAGTTTATATCCAAGCTAACAGCTTTTTGTTCGAAATTTTATATCGGAACATTTGAATTTTGTTTGAAGTTTAATCCCAACGGCATAAATGGTGTTTACTAAGATTTTACGTGGTATGCAAATAAAATTTCCCTTTTATCTATACCCATAACCCACAACACTCATGAGAGTAAAACTGCAATAATGATCATAAAATTGCCAAATGAAAACCACACCCAAATCAATATGAGATACGACCACAGCCCAGCCATTTAAATATGAAACAAATAAACAACAAAATTGACACAATCAAACCTAGATACCTTTTCCTTCATTTTCTTTCCATTCCCTCTTATTTTCTCGGCAACCAAACACTCTACACTTACAGAGAAAAACACGGAAGATAAAATGAGGGTTTTGAAAGTAGTACCGCTGAGGATAGAACGAGATGGTGAGAGTCTCCGGCGAAGAAACAGAGAGGCCATTGTTTGATTGTTGCTTTCGAAAAAAATACCTCAAAATGATCGTCCAAAGAAACAGGTTTTTCAGACAAACAACGTATTACAAGGGAAACAAGCGGTGGATCGAAAAATCGGAAGTTTGTGCCATTGCGGAACCCATTTCGGAGATGTGCCGTGTACTCCGACGCCGACTTCGGGTCTCAAAGTATACAATAAAAATCTATTTTTGTACGCCAAACACGGCCCAAAGTTCTGCTCTGTGGTGGGTATATTCTAAAACTTCCAAGATGAGAAAGGTTATGGGTATTGTAGTAAAGGCTAGGCCCATGAAATTTGATGGGTCATTATTGTTGAATGGGCATGGGCTGGAGCAGTGTGATGTGCTATTTGGGTCAGTATAGGCTAAACAAACCTAATAAACATTTGAGAAACTGACTAAAAAGTCCTATTAAAAAGATAGGTCATTTTGAAGAAATTTTTATATGTCAGCAAGGTATCATGTGATATTATATTCTATTAATCACAAATGCATATATCATTTATTGTTCCTCAAACACTCAATATAAATATAGTAAATCCTATTATCAAAACCAATCATAATAGTAGAAAGTACCACATGACATATACCTATCTACATATAAAAAAATCTTGTTCACTTTTAATTGTTACTACAACGTTCTATTTGTTTTTTTTTTTTTAAAAGTGTCACTAATTGCTAGTTTTTTAGCAATAGATTTAAAAAATTGTTACAAAAAAAAATCATTAATAATTGTGAGACTTTTTAATCTATACAAACACTTATGGGACTAAATGGTGCATCAGTCCTTACAACAGGGCAATAATTAATCCTAAACATTTTTCCTTTTAGATAAACTTGCAGCGAACAGGCCCTAATGAAGCCTTGCAGCCCAATCCAATTGACTTTGAGGCCAGCCCACCATAAACCAGGAGTGGCCTGTGTAAATTTTAAGCAACAATTGTTGGATTGTTAATTGGGCTTTGAGAGCTTTGACTTAAAAGTTTTGAAGTTGATAAGCATGCCTTCAATTTTGATTGCCTCTTATGTGTTCAAATTAGGTGAATCGAAGAATCGAATCAAATTGATCTTTTTGAGTTAGTTTGGAGTTGATTTGATTTTTTTAGTGCATTGATAGGTCTTCAAATCATCAAATCAATAGGATTGGGTTAACTCTTGATTGAGGTCTCGTTTGGGAACATATTTTTTTAGTAATTTTTTAATTTTTTTGCTAAAATATGATGAAAAAAAATTAATATGTTTAGGATGACTTTTTGATTTTTTTATGAAAAGATGTGCAAAAAAGTAGAGAGAAAATAAAATCTTTGACTTTTTGATGTTGTTAGCTTTTTGATTGCATAAATCGAACTAACCGAGAACTAAACCTATTTATATATATTAAAATTTTATTTATATTGACATATATTTACCTAATTGGTCTATTACAATGAATTTAATTGCACCTAATAATTTTTCGTAGTTGATTTAATTTGTATTGATTGTATTAATAGATTTAATTTGTATTGATTATGTTTAAGTTTGAATTAGATTTGATTTGTATTGGCTTGCATTAGATAATATTTTGCTCTTTGTCTGTGTTATGTTTAAATATTAAAAATTTGTTTATTTTAATTATTTATTATTGATTGATTCCCTTATTTTTAATATTATGGAATCGTGATTTCAACTCGAATCAATCTGGGCTGTATTGGGTTGGGTTGGATTGGTTCTAGTGAATAATTTTTTTGGTTCTACGTCCAAAAACTTAGAGCTAATCATGATTAGGTTAGTTCGTATCAAACCGAGCCAAGTCGATCCATGAACATTCCTACTATCTATATTGTTGTTCCAATTAAATGAAGTGCCATTTTAGATAAATGTCTAAAGAAAATCAATGACCATGCTTCGTTATCATTTTTTAAAAATACTTTTCAGAAAATTTTACTTTCTTAATTTTTGTGTTTTTTTGTTTTTACTGAATTTTTTTAATATTTTGAGCACATTTTTTTAATTTTTAGACATACCTAACATAAATATACCTAAAAAGTAAAAAAAAATTGAAAAAAACCTTTTAAAAATTCACTAAATACCAAAAATATATTAAAAAAAATAAGAATTCAGTATATTTTTTTTGTATTTTTATGTATTTATTAATTTTTAAAAATATTTTTTTACAAAATTTTTCCTTTTTAGATATATCTAAGTAAGGTGTATCTAAAAAAGTAAAAAAAAATGTTTAAAATTTTAAAAATATTCACTAAAAACAAAAAAATATGAAAATCAAAAAACTTAATTCAAAAAACTTAAACCAAACACACTGAATCATTTTGTTGGACTTTGGCTTTCAGAAAACAGTTTTTAAAAAATTTTACTTTTTTTTTATTTTTCGTATTTTAATGTTTTTAATAAATATTTTAATATTTTAAGTATTTTTTTAAATTTTTAGACACACTTAACATAAATACACTTAAAAAATTATAATATTTGTGAAAAAAAACTTTAAAAAATACACTAAATATCAAAAAAGACAAAAAAAAATGAAAATTCAGTATATTTATCATATTTTTGTGTATTTATTAATTTTTTCAAATATTTTTTCATAAATATTTTACTATTTAGATACATTTAAGTAACGTACATCTAAAAAAATAAAAAAAATTTACTTAAAATTTTAAAAATATTTACTAAAAATAAAAAATTCAATTTTTAAAAAATTAAATTCAAAAAAATGAAATCAAACCCACTGAACTTCTTTTTCTCAGTTAATTACATTAAAGTAGACAATTATATGGTCAACCCAACAATCACAACTGTAAGAGTTCACTATTCGGAAAAAAATAAAAAATAAATAAATAAAACTCCCTCGACAATCAGCACAAATGAGGGAGAAATAATCAATTTTTCTGTTTGACTGTCAATTCAATTTGTGGGAACCGTTAATTATTGAACCAACTGAGCTGTCTTTAATTACAAAAATACCAACATCATATTTTTTTGGTGAAACATTTTTTGTAACTTTTTTTTTTTTTCTTCAAGTAATACTGTACAAATAGGAAAATTGTACATGAAATCAATACAGACTACAGTAACTAGTATTGAATTAGAGTACATTTTTTAACTTTTTATAAAAAAATGTGCAGTAAAATATAGAGGTAATGTAACTTAAAAAAATAAAAAGATTAAAAAAATTGTACTTATATAGTACATTCCAAACAAGCTGAATTTTGAATGAAAATTCTATAAAAATAGACTTATCCTTTTTATCAGCTAGTGTAAAGAACACAAAAAATAAAAATAAAAATAAAATTGAAAAATACACAAAATTCAAATACTCTAATTTGATTTGTGATTTTTTAGTTAAAAAGTCAAAATATCACATCAATTAATCATTTTTTTCTTCTTACAACGGTCTATTCAATTAAAATAACAACTTGAAACACACTAAGGCTCCATTTGGTTTAATTTTAAAATCATAATTTGTATGTAAAGTTATGTTTTGAGTTATGAGTTTTTGAAATAAGTTTTGAAACGAAAAAACTTGTTTGACTAAGAGTTTTAAAAAAAATTTTGAAATTTAAATTATATTTTGAAATTGTTTTGAGTTTTTTTTTTAAAAATATTTAAAAATTTTCTTAATTATATTTTTGTTAGGCTAAATATTTTTTTTATTATAAAATTTTATTTATTTATTTTAATGTGCGTTGTATTTACTACATTTGTGCATTGTATTTTTTAAAAATATTTTCTTATTTTTTTATTTTAAATATTTTATTTTATTTTTTAAGTATTTATTTTTTTATATTTTTAAATTTTAAAAAATTTAAATCGTCCATATATATCTAAATCATAACAAATTATTTGGCCAATACTTAAAAAAATAACAAAATATTTTTTTTGAAAAAATTAAAAAAGAAAAATTATTTATCTTCAAAAATAAAATAAAAAATATTTTTTCAAAAAATTAAAAAAAAATATTTTCAAAAAATTAAAAAAAATTAAAAAAACAAAAAAAAATTAATATTTTTTTTTATAAAAAAATTGAATTTTGAAAAAAAATTGAATTTTGAAAAGTGTTTTGAATTAAGTGTTTGATTATGAGTTTTGAAAATTTTTAATTGGAATCATGATTCCAAAATTCAACCAAACGCTACCTTAAAAAAAAAAAATCAAATTATGAAATTGACAAAATGACAACACCAAACATATAGTAATGAATTGTAGATTCAATTAAAATGCTATTTGGTTAGGTTTTTCAAAAAATACTTTTCAGAAAATTCTACTTTCTTATTTTTCGTATTTTTTGTTTCTAGTATTTTTTTTAATATTTTAAGCAATTTTTTTTTACTTTTTAGACATAGCTAACTTAAATATACCTAAAAAGTAAAAAAAAATATGAAAAAAACCTTTGAAAAATTCACTAAATACCAAAAAAAAAAAATGAGAATTCAGTATATTTTTTGTATTTTAATGTATTTTTAAAAATATTTTTTTACAAATTTTTTACTTTTTAGATACATCTAAGTAAGGTGTATCTAAAAAAGTAAAAAAAAATATTCAAAATTTTAAAAATATTCACTAAAAACAAAAAAATACGAAAACCAAAAAACTTAATTCAAAAAACTTAATTCAAAAAATTTAAACCAAAAACACTGAATAATATTTTATGCACTTTTCTATAAAAAATTGACTAGTGACTCGTGGCTCATGACAATTCAAGGTTGTCATGGAGCAAACATTAGGGATAGAGCCAATATGTGGTTGGATTTTGGCAGTCTTCTCCTTCCATCCTTTAGAGTTGATTGATTTCTTTTAATGCGTGGAGAGGGACATGCCAATGGGGATGGAAGAGTACAGTGATCCCCCCAAGAAGATGATAATGGTGATTGACTAATAAATTGAATCTACCCACTTTATAGGATGCAAGTATGTGTGTCTTTTACTTGTCACAAGTTCTAACTAACATGAAAATAGTAGCACTGAAATTCACAAGGGCAATTCGGAGGGTGTAGAATTCTATCTTCAAATTTTTCTAATATTTCTTTATCTTTGGGTTGTTTAGTTGATTTTTTGACTTTATATGAAAAAATATGTAAACAAAAGTACAAAGAAAATTAACTTTTTGATAATGACATTTTGACGTTTTAACTGTTTAAGTAGATTGCTAAAACAAGCCTTAATAATATAATATAGGGTCCTCTTGTGGAGTGCTATGCCTCATAATGAAGCTCATTCTTGCCCGTTTTTATAATGCAAATAATTCATTTTATAAAGTTTATGTAAATGAAAACCAAGTTAATCGAATATTCTTGGGTACATAATTTGATCATATTTGGATTAAAAAAATATACAATTTATTCTTAATATCAAATTTGTCATTTATCTTTTTTAAACAGTTATGTTCCCATCATATGGCTATTGGTATTCTTTCAATCTGATTTTTTTTTGTAAATAATTTTCTTTGCGAGCCCTATAAGATAATGGTTTTTATCACCAAAGTAGACTCAAGATGAACTCATCTTGGGATACAACACTCCCTATTGTGCTTAAAGCCACAACAAAATTGCCCTTATTGATTCTAATATATTTTTAATAATTGAATTATATTTCAAGATTTAAATATTTTAAAATTCTTATATAATTCAATAGATAAAAATTCATTGGGATAGGAGAACAAAAGTTCGTAGCCCGTTTGAAAGTTTTTTGTGAAATAATAATAATAATAATAATAATAACAATAATAATAGACTCCAAATGTTCCAAATTCCAATGGAACTCACACATCAAAGCCCAAAGACAAGTCATGACTAATTTGATTAGGGCAAATTACATATATCCCTCCTGAGGTTTGGCTAAATTACAAATATTTCTTAAATTTTGAGAAATTATAAATTTCTTCCTAAATGCTATATTTGTATAACAAATTAGGAGATAATTTGTTATGAAATTTAAATCTCAGAGGACAAATTATTATGAAAATACAAACCTTAGGGGGCAAGATGTAATTTTCGAAATCTCAGAGATATCTATAATTTAACCAAATCTCAAGGGACGTATATGTAATTTGCCCATTTGATTAATATGGAGAAATTCTCATAAGCACACAAGCAAAGTATAGAAGGACTGAATGAGGCCCATACCAGTTAAATCAGGTGCCCAATAATTGACACAAGGCTTAAGAATTGAGTGCGTGTATGTATTACAATCGGAAATTAATTATAGTCAAATTTTCAATATTTTATTTTATTTTATATTTGTAAATCTTTAGGTCCAGAAACTATGGTTGCTAAGAAATATGATGAAACAGACATACACCTAATGGATTTGACAGGCAACTTGGTAGGCGACAAATGCTTGAAAGGCACAAATTGGGTGTCCCATTGATGACACTCAAATTGGGGTGCTGTTTGGTAATATGATAATATCACATTTTAGCTTAAATTTTTTTTTAAAAAAATATCAGCCTTAATTTAGTATGTGCGTTAACTTTTTGATTATTTTAATATGAGATTAAAAAGTCTCATTTAAAATAAATTTTTTTAATTTTTGTAAAAGAAAAAATGAAATGATTATAATTTGAATATGACATTTTGTCTTATTGAGTTAAAAAATTTATTTTGTCCTTTTGTGGTTAAAATAACCCCAACCTAACCCAAACTTTCATGCCACACGAATATAAATTTGATTTTTACCCCTATTTTTTTTACACATATTTTTGTTAAAGATAAAAAAAATTAATTAAAATAATCAATTATCGAACACCCAGTGTTGAGTTTGGGCTTGTGTTTGTAAATTTTCAAAGTAATAGACCTATTACAGTAAAAAAAATCAAAATCTTTCATAATTATTATTATTTTATTAGATATAATGAAAGAGTGGTAATTAGTTTATCGATCTAAACCTTAAATTTCTAATTTCCTCATTATTCTGAGAAACAATTATATAAATTACTGGATTAACTATCTTATCCTAATAAATTAAGTTGACACAAACTGAAGATTGAACATTTTTCCACAAAAACAAACTTCAACATTCTTTTAAAGAACTTTAAAATAAGGGTGGGCTCCGGTTGCGGTTACGAAATCTTCAATCCGTCATTCATCCGCTAAATTGGTGCATTGGAGAAAATTAATTTGCATTCGTCCATCAATTCGACGGATTGGATCGAGTGGATTAACGGATTGGCAGATGGATGTAAATCGGTTTGGCGGTTTAAAATTTTATAAATTTTTAATATAATTCAACTTATGTACTTCCTCAAAAAAGAAAAAAAAGAAAAGAAAATATTATAGTCAATGACTTAAAAAAGTATTACAATCATTACTTGCCTCATCCAAAGAGAGAAAGTTTGAAATTTTAGAATATTACAATGACTGTATGTCTCATTCACATATTATGATCACAGCATGCCTCATTCATATAAAATATTACCATCTTTGGTTCTTAAAATATAAAAACAATTCAAATCACCAAAGCCATTAATAGAGCAGTAGTAGAAATTATATACCTTTGTATTGTTACATCTATATCTGTTTTTGAAAATAAAAATCAGCCAGCATATATATTTTTTATTTTTTATTTTTAGAGTTAGATTTAAAAACCAAAAAATATAGAAAAATAATACATTTATTTTTTTAATTTAAAAAGTATATTCAAGTTGAAAACTCTTTTTCAACGGAACATATTCAACAGAATATTTAAACTCTTTTTCAATTGAAAATACAAACAAAATATTTAAACAAATTGAAAATATAAAGTCTTATAAATTATTAGGGGTGTTCGCGCTTTGGCGGTTTGGTTGCGGCAAAGGAACCTCAAATCCGCCATCCGTCCAAAATTAGGAGGATTGAAAAAAAAATCAATCCGTAACCGTCCGCTTGTCATCACGTATCTGTCCAAAACGCGGCGGATCGGTTCGGTTGGTTTGGGCAGATCGGTTTATCCGCCGCTCACCCCTACTTTAAAAGCACTTACTTTGAAACTATTGAAGAGCTTTAAGGTTTGTTTGAGATGTGAATTGATTTTTTGACTTTTTGATTTTTTGAGTTTGGATCTAAAAAGTCTAATTGGGGATAGACCTTTTAGCTTTTTTGATTTTTGCGAGGAAAAAAATAAAATGATTATAATTTGAATGTGACAATCTTTTTTATGGTAAAGATTCTAAATAAATTATTAAATTTTTCATTGAATTTCTTAAATGAGTGTAAGACCCATACACATATGATTTGTGTAAGTTCTATATCCATGTAAGAGGTTTAGTAAAAAATTAATAATTTATGTGGGTCCATAATATTATTCTTTTGAGTAAGGTTATACCAACAATTTTTTATTTTTTATTGTAATTTACAAACTGATGTTACAAATGCGTTGTTTTTATCATTTAGCTTGTTTGGCATATCACATTTGGATTAAAACAGTCACAAAAAGATAAAATAGACGTCAATAACATAAAATGTCATATCTAAATCATAATCATTTCATTTTTTCTCATAAAAGTTTAAAAAACAAAAAAATTCATCTCAAATAAGATGTTTTAGCCTCAAACTAAAATAGCTAAAAAACTAAAAGGTCAAAAAAAATCAATTCACATCTCAAACGAACCCTTAATTTCAGCGAATTCCATTTCAAATACAAAATTTTGTCATTATGCTTTGCATCAATTTGCAAGAAAAGTTTGTATAAAAAAAATTTATTTGTGTATCATACTTTTATTGAAAAACTATTCAGTATTTTTAAAATGCTATAATAATATCTACTCATTTCATTATCATTCTTCTTATTAATTTTGGGAAATTATGCTCACTTTTCTTGAATTTTAAAAAATATAATTTATTTTACACTTTTGATATAATTACACTGATCATCCTTAAGATTTTAATTCAAATAACTTATATGTCATTTTTTATCAGTAATTTGTTAGTAGTATAAATGAAAAAATAATGTTATTATATTTTTCCTACTAAAATTCATATTTATCTTTATTTATTTTAGTATCTACTCATCATTGACGTTAGTATCGATAGCTTTAATCATACTAAAAGAAAAGTTAATATAATTATGTCAAAAGTATAAGACAGACGTATTTTTTTTCAAACCTTAAAAAATGTGTGTAATTTACCTTATTAAGATCTGTCACTTCTCGACCTGGAGATTTGTCTCTTCTGGCCTTCGATGGCTGGATCCGTCACCACCATTTCACTGCCTCAGCTTAGGATTGAGGTTTTATATTTTTCTGTTTATGTATTTTGTTTTGTTAGTTATTTGATTGTGTAACTCAGAGTCCATCGGTAATAATTGTAAAGTTTACCCTCGTGTAGACACCCCATTTTTGACCGTCCTCAAGACTTGGACGTCACCGTTTGAACACTCGGTGATCATCCATGTTTGTGTTCGTTTGGAGTTCCCAGAGGTCTCGGCTACGCGCTTTGCCTCAGGATCTCCGAACTCGACTGTTTAGTGTCTGGTTTTGCACCAAACACTTGTGTTTTGCCTTAGAGGGGCATGGAATGCCTTGTGAGGCATCCCCACATATCACCGGCCATGGCCAGGAGCCACCGGCCTTGTTTCCTTGCCACCGGCCATTGGTGATGGCCGGTCGGCACTATTTATGGTCGGTCGGCATTGTGTTTGGTCGGCCGGCCACTGTTTCTGATCAATCGGCCACTTTTCCTAGCCGAGACCTTTTCTTGAGGGAGCTTGACCCTCTTGAACCTTTTTTTTAGCTTCTTGAGGAAGCTTGAACCTTTTGAACCTTTTTTAGCTTCTTGAGGAAGCTTGAACCTTTTTAGCTTCTCCAAGAAGTTTGACCCTTTTTTTAGCTTCTCCAAGAAGCTTGAACCCTTTGCTCCAAGCTTCTCTAAGAAGCTTGAACCCTTCTAAGCTTCCAAGAGAAGCTTGCACCTCTTGAACCCTTGCCTAGCTTCTCCAAGAAGCTTGGCCCTTTTGTCTAGCTTCTCCAAGAAGCTTGGCCTTCTTGGCCCTTTTGCTCCAAGCTTCTAAGAGAAGCTTGGCCTTTTTGGTCAAAGCTTCTAAGAGAAGCTTTGCCCCATTGGTTTCTCTATACAAGGAGAGCCTCTCCTTCCATTTTAAAGGTTAGAAAATCTGATATATAAGATATATATATCACTCTCTCCATACATCTCCCTCTCTCTCTACATTTGGGTGGGTTAAAGGGTCCAAAAGGGTCTAGTTCTTGGCCATTTGAACTACACCTCCTAGCACAACACTTCCATCATCACTTGGAGGTTCTTGGGTCTTGTTTTCAGAGGTTGAAAGTTACATTTTTGGGTCTAGAGGCTGCTGTCTCCTTTTGGCTACAAAGGTAACCCATTTTCCCTCTTTATTTCCCGTTTTTGCACACCCTTTTAGCCTGTCTTGTTTGCTGATTTGAGCTTTGTGTATAACATAAAAAAGTTCTATTTTTTTGTGTTTAAGATACTTCATTAAGGACACTTTTGTGTTTGGGGTCGTTTACCCCCTCTTAGGCCTTGTTTGGCCCCATTTTGTGCTATTTTTGGTGAACTTCGGGACCACCTTGTTTGGGCCTCCTCATCACTGAAATCTTGAGGGATTTCAGTGGTGAGGATGGTGGTTTAAGGTCCTAAGAAGGAGAGGGGTGACCCTCTCCCTTATTGCCTTGTTTGTTGCCCTTTTTGGCCTTCCAAAGGGGCTCCTATTTGCATGCTTTCAAACCTTGTTTCAAGCATTTTTCAGTAGGTTTTAGGACCCCTATAAGCCATTTCCAGAGTTGATTTGGTCTTGCTAAATGTCTATCTTGCATGTGCTTAATAACTCCTTGCATGGCCCTCTAAAGTAACTCATCATTTTTGCATGCCATGGTTGCATATCAGTGGTTATATAGGCCTATTTTCACATGTTTCATTCACTAATTTTTGATGGTTTGGAGAGATTCCATGTGCATCATACACTTGCTTTGTATTCCTTTATTTTGCCTAGAAATGCATCTTGCCTTTGGACCACCATGCTTGCATATTTTGGTTTAGCTTTGTGAAGTTTTTGGTCATGTTTTAACATGCTTAAGGTCTGTCTTGGGTCTTTAGATTCATATTTTCCATGTTTAGTATAGCCCCTTTGCATTTTGGCTTGTTGGCCTTAAGTGTGTGAGTATGCAGCATGCTTTATTTGCTTTGTTTTATTGGTTTGGCACCATTTGTAACATCATTTCAGTCCTTTTGACATGCTTGTATGCTTGCCTTGGACACCTCTTTAATGCTTTCAAAGTTTGTGTAGCATGCTCCATGTTTTGGCATTTGTGCATGCCTTTGAATTTAGGTCATTTGGATGCCATCTAAGTGATCTTTAGGCCTTGTTTTAATATGCTAAAATTCTATTTTTAGTCATTTAATTCATTCCATGGTTGCACTAAGTGTAGTTCAATATTTCTTTGGTGGGCCTTAGGAATTGGACCATATTTGCATGCATGTTTGCATGTCATTTAGCCCTTATTTCATAGCATTATGGCCACTGTTTTGGGCCTAATTAGAGCTGCCCAAATCATGTTTAAGTCCATCTCTTTGTTTGTTGCATGCTCTCCTTGTATATTGTAGCATATTGGTGAGTTGTTGCATGTTTGAAATCACATGATTGAATGAAGTCACATGTTGGCTTACATGCTTGAATGCCTACATTAGCCTTGCACACTTGTTAGTCACATTGCTCTATGCCTTGCATTTCTTGCATGCTCATTTGCATTACCATATTGCATGCCTAGTTAACATGCTTAGGTTGCATTGCATTGGCATGCATGCTTGGCCTCTTGACTATCCCTGATAGAGGTTAAGTCCCCATTGGTTTGATTGTTTACATTGCATTTGACATGGAAATGCATAACTTGGTCTCTTGGGCCATCATGCATTGAAATGCGCGATTGATGGTCCGAGAACCAATGAGCATGTCCCTTTGAGTCACTAACATGATAAGGGACATGATTGGTGCATATATGCCTTGAATTGTATTGCCATGCTCTGCCTTGCCCTCTGTTGCTGTCAATTGCAGATTCTGCAGGAGCTTTCTGCTGACCGGCAGTTCTAAGTGCCGACCGGCAATCCTCCCTCTGCCGATAGCTTCACCAATGGCCGGTGATTACATTCCACTGCCGATAGGCATTCTACCCAGCCGATGGCATTCCCCAGTATCCAGAGAAGCAATCCTGAGGTTTTGGCAGCCTCTAGAGGAGTAAAGAAAGGAAAACAGAGGCAGCCTATGCATGGCGGTGCACTTCCGAGCAAGACCCGAGCACACATTGCATCGAGCTCTCCTCCCGAGGCAGTTTATTGTTTTTTCTAGCTTAGTTAGTTTGTCAGCTAATTAGGCAATTTGTAATAATTAATTAGCTTGTAGGTTAATTATCTGTATTATTCTTTTGGTCCCTCCGAGTGAGGGTAAATTTGTAATAAGTGTGGGTGCGTGTGTGCATGTCTTCCAACCCCCACTTCTTTCTCCCTTTTATTTACCTACTTTTGATGGTTAGTATTAGGACATGTTTACTGTAGCATACCTTATGCTATGCATGCGTGCATCATTCATCAGTATTGCATGCACCAGGCTCGGCGCATCATACTAACTGCATAAGTATTTCAAATCTAACTTGAATACATGCTACTTGTGCATTTTCACATGTCATTTATAGACTAGCCGAGCCTACTCTAATTGCATTCTGTATGTGATGCATTATGCACTTAACATGAACTAGGATCACGCATGTTTGCTAACTAGTTTATTGTTTTGGCACGGAGTACGATGTAAGTATTTATGCTTTAGCATCTCACATGCGTGTGAATGTTAACATGATAGCATGCTTACCATGTGGCTAGATGCTTATGTGTTAAACTATTTGAATGCCTGTGGATGAAGGTTGGATTGTTTGAGTTGGAAAAACTCGTTGAAATCCGTATTTTAGCCTACTTGCGAGTAGCAAATTCCAAAGTATTTTTCCAAAACAAACGGATATGCAATGCTTCTTTCCAAATTAGGCAATCTAGTCTATACTTGTTTGCTGTGCGCATGACATAGTAATTCTAGGCTAACAAATGGAATAAGAACACATAACGTTTTCAAAATCGGATATCATGGTTAGTAGAGGCCGGTTTTCCGACCGGGCGAAAGGGGGTGCTCATAGCTGACCTTCCCCGATCGTACCCAAGCTCCCGAGCCGAGACAACTCCGGTGATGACGGACATGTGGCCTTCGGCACTGAGTCAGGGTTTCCTAAATTCCCCATAAAAAATATTTAGGTGGCGACTCTGTATCTGGCAAAGCAGTCCATGTTTGGCACTTCTTTCCAAAAATCTATTTTCTCAAAACGGTTTGCCAGATTTGGACTCTTTGGTTCAAGATTAAGAACCACGACACAAAATCGAGTCCGAACTGTAGCGAGGCCCCCACGCGGGCGTGTCTACAGTTTCTGGCGACTCCGCTGGGGATTTAGAGAGCTTGACTTGAACTCGTGATATCCTGTTTTGATTTCACTTATGTGTTTCTTTGCATTGCATGTGCATTGGTGCGCCTAGGACACCGTGTTTGCTATCTGCCATTCCTGAACGGTTTGCCGGAGGCTTGTCTTGTCAAGGCATGACCATAAGGCTGACCGGCTATGGGCTCTGACAGTATGGTAACACAAACCCCGGTTTTTACCAAGGCACCCTTTTGACCATTCGACCTAGTGCATATTCGGAATCCATAGTGACCATTCCAAGCTAGGACAGGTTGCTTACCCGATTATAGGTTGTTTGAAA
Source organism: Camellia sinensis (assembly GCF_055761805.1). Taxonomy (NCBI): domain Eukaryota; kingdom Viridiplantae; phylum Streptophyta; class Magnoliopsida; order Ericales; family Theaceae; genus Camellia; species Camellia sinensis. The sequence goes on along the minus strand of NC_138967.1, from coordinate 18,290,212 downwards.
CCGCTACGTGCGTAGTGAAACCCTAGCTCCTGACAAAATAGGACAGGGAAACCCTACCCCAACATAGCGGTGTTTTGGCTCTCATTTGCTTGCTATGTGCTTTTTGGAGTTGGCCTCTACAGGAATGCATATATCAATTTGCAATTCTGGGTATCAGGCCTGCGGGCATCAGTGTTTTGAGAATCAGTTATATCTGCGGGTATCAGATTCAGATTTGGGGCAGTGATTTTGGGAAACAGTGATCAGTAGTAGAATACAGTTATTCAGTTATGCCTATGCCTGTTCTGATGAAATTGGGCTAAGATGCTGCATGTTTTCTCTTTTATTAGGTAGTCCTGGAACCATAGCTTCAGAAGGCTCCAATATCCCCCGAGGTTCATTGGACTTGTACTGATAGACTCCGTCAGGTCATAGACTCAGTTCAAGGGTAATCAGGGCCAGAGAAGGCTAGTCAGGCACAGACCACCAGTACAACAGCTACCAGATCAGTGATCTTTGAACAGTCGGGCTGAGATTTCCGAGCCTATTGCTGACACAGATATACCGGTGCTCAGTTAGATTAGAACAGTATGTCGAGTCTGGAAGAGATGGTGCGCCAACTCCAAGATAGTATGAAAGCCATGCAGCCAGACGCTTTCCATCAAGCAGAATTCGCCAAGCAGCAGGCCGTGGTCATAGCCCAACAGGCAGAGACAATTGCCAGGTTAAAGCAGCAAACTGGAGTATCTACTTTACACCAGGCTCCTCTCCCACCAAGAGTTTCCATACTCGGGGAGGCAACCCACGTCCAGGATGATACGGACATTCCAGTTGGGCCAGCTCCGCCCCCGGTTCTACCCCAGCTATCCAAGACACCCATCAACCTACCGGACTCCCCTTTTGAGTTAGAGACGGATCCAACGGGGCTGAAGATGAGCAAGCTTGAAAGGTTGTTCAAGAAGGCTCAAGGCATGAAATCCGTCCCGGACATCGAGGATGGGTATACCGATGCAGCTGTGACGCTGCCAGACAGAGTCAAGATGCCAAATATCGACCGTTTCGATGGGTCCGGGGATCCTATGGTGCACTTGCGGCTGTTTTCAGACATTCTAAGGCCGATGGGCCTCACCAGATTACAGAAGCTATCATTGTTTGGCCGGACCCTGTCTGGGATAGCCGCAACCTGGTATGCGAAATTGGAGAACCCTGTGAAACAAAATTGGGAAGAGATGGCTGGGGCCTTCAGTGATCAATACTCCTACAACACACAGATTGAGGTCACAACTCGTGATCTTGAAGTCACCCACCAAGAGCCATACCCTTGAATATAGAAGGCGGACTCATTATACGTACTACAGTATATCATATGTTTTGAAATTATTGAATAATAATTGAAGTAAGAGGCTTTTTTTCAATTGAAAAAAATCAAATAGAAGGTGATGTTGGGTCTTTGTGGGCCCATTACGAAACACACATCGATAATCTAAATTGTCAATATATAAGGCTCATCGAATACTTTATTCCTGCAAAAAAATATGTTGATTGGACATAAATAATTATTTAATCAGATCACAATTGTATTAATAATTTATTTTTAAAATATACTTATTGTTGAAACAAATGTAATTTAATCAAGTAATTATTAATATTCAATCAATATAATTTTTTATAAAAATAAAATATTTAATAAATCTTACATATTAAATAATTTAAATTATCAATATGACTTTCGTAATGCGTTAAGAAATCCCAACATCACGTACCCAGAGAAAAGCATGTTCCGTAATTTAATATAGCTATCGATATTCGATTAACGTGATTTTTTACAGGAATATAGTACTCGATAAGTTCTACATATTGAACGATTCAAATTATCAGAACGAAACTCGTGATGGACCCACGAACCTAACAACACGGTCCAACCCGATCGGACTAAACAGAAGCCATACCCTTGAATATAGAAGGCGGACTCATTAGCAGTGAGATTATGATCAGTTGCATCATGGAAATCCAAGCACAGCCCAAATCCCAAAATTTCACCCAATTCACAGCTTCTCTTCATTTAATTTAAATTCAAGGTGTACAGTATATGCAAACAAGAGAGCGAACTACAGGTGTCCACATCTCAAACAGTATGTTGTCACTGCGAGGTGTTTTGAATAGATGATTAAAAATTAATTTTTCAATTTTTTAATTTTTTTAATTATTTGATGTAAGAGATGATGTGATGTAAAATAGATAAAAAGTTAATTTTTGACTTTTAACCTGTCTTCCTAAATGGCCCCTGCATATCCAAAAGGGTTAATTATATTTTTTGGTTTCTAAAATATGAGTTTTGTATTATTTTAATTTTTAATATTTAAATTATGTTAAAAATAATGTGTAATTTTAGATATTAAAATGACACAAATACATATTTTAAAAACTAAAAAGATATAATTTTCTAAGTGAGTTTCCACTTAAATGACACATCATATATTTTTGGTTTTAAAGTCTAATTTTTTAATATTGTGTTTGGTTGAAAGATTTAAGGAGGGATTTGAAAAAAGAAATAGAAAAGATAGGTAGAATGTGAATAAAATATATCTATATTTTACCTAATTTCACACACTTTTTTTCTTTTCCTTTCTAAATCTCTTTCTAAATCCCCAAACCAAATACAACGCAAGTGAATATTCATATTTATCACTGTACGGGGAGCAAATATTCCGGCAAGCCCACACTCCTTTCTTCCGAGCTCCGTTTATGTCCGATCACCTGCGCGCAAACAATGGTGAGCTACCCGGCGGTGTGTGGCCGGAAAAACCCTCCGACGATCAAGTTAGCACACACCTTAGGATAGAGAGAGAGAGAGGTGTTTGAATGTAAGAAATTCCTTACAAAGTGTTCATCTGTCGCGTATGGGGGGCGCAGACATGCTTATATACCCTCTGCGCCCCATATCCACTCCCAGTCATCTCTTGACACATGGCTCCGCTATCCCATCTGTCAGCATAAACCTTGCCGATCATCACCTAATCTCAACTGCCTGCCTATTCAGCAGGAGCTCGGCAGCCGAGCTGCTCTATCCATGGCCGTGCTATGCTTCATACCCAAGCACCTCACTGGATAAACCCAAGGAGGACCGGGCTTGGCGGCATCTCGGCAGAGCCTAGCCCGGGCACCTCCTGCCGATCAAACGGTTTCCTCGGTTGACCACACCTTTCTGGGCGCCGGTCACTCAGCTTGTCTGACTTCAGCCATCCCCTGATCAAGCAGCTCGGTCCAACCGAGCACTGCCTTGCCGAGCTTCTTTTCGGTCCGGGGCAGCTCACACTTGGCCCAATTCCTACCCGGGCCAAGTTCTGGCAGCCCATCTCCGGGCGGATAGTCGATCATCTCAGCCCCATGCACGGTTGGGCTCTCTTCCTGCTCGGCCGTTGCCTCGGCCCAATTCCAGATCATAAATCACCCTCTCAATCACTAATTTTAACAGCATCCATTAATGAAATTAGATTGAGGGACTAAAACAAAACATTTTATACCTTGGAAATTAAATTGATAAAATTTAAATATTGGGGACTAAACTGGAACACATTTTATATATTGGGAACCACATTAATACAATTTAGGAGTAATTGCATCCCAATGAGATTTTGAAAATATATATATATATATATATATATATAAATTCATGAAAAAATATACAATTTTAATTATTAATATTTACAAAGTTTTTCACGAAATTATAATTATTTTTACAAAATTACATTGATTTATTTTTTCTCTACAATTTAAATGTTGGGAACTAAAATAACACAAAACTCATATTTTGGCGAACAAAAATATAAGGACCGTGCTAGGGAGCTCGAAAACGAGCTCCCCCCGAATCCCCCTAATTTCTATTTTTTTTTTCAGAAGCAGAGAAGGAGAAGAGAAGGAGAAGAGAATGAAGGAGGAGGAGGAGGAGGAGGAGGAGGAGGAAGGAGGAAGGAGGAAGGAGGAGGAGGAGGAGGAGTGGACTGGAGGGGGCCATAACAGTGGGAGGAGGTAGAGGCGGACCGGAGGCGACGACGGAGCTGTTGCTGCGACGATCGGACCTGGTCGATGGGCTGGGCGACGATCTCTTTCCTTCTTCTCTCTTTCTCTCTTCCCCTCTTCTTCTCTCTTTCTCTTCCTCTCCCTCTTCTGTGTTGCAGGTCGAAAATGGAAGAAGGGGAAAAAAAAAAAAAAAGGGCCAAAACGACGTCGTTTTGGCCATTAGGGGGATTCTGGGGGAAGAATTTCGGGGGACAAATCATTTTCCAAAATATAATTAGGAGTTATTTGGGGTGTCCTAAATAAGTGCACTTTTTACTTTTTAGACTAAAAAGTTGAGGAAAAAAAAATGGTTGTTTGGGATAACTTTTTTGACTTTTTATGAAAAAATGTGTATTAAAAAATTATATAAATTAGTATATAGGAGAAGATTGGGATGGAATAGGCTGTACGATGGGATTGAAGGTGGGACAGCGTGTGCAGAGTATAGGGGGAGATGACTCTCTGCTTTTCAGGCAGTGAATTGAAGGTGTTTTTAGTCCGTGGGGGCCTACCACGGGTCCGATTTTGCTAATCAAAATCGTTCAATATGTAGAACTCGTCGAATACTATATACTTGTAAAAAATCACGTTGATCAAATATCGATAGCTATCTCATCGGATTAGTTTTTTTTCAACCGTTGACTATAACACCATCCATTTTATAAATTTTAACTGATTTGATCATATAGTTATCGATATCCGATCAACGTGATTTTTTTACAAGCATATAGTACTCGACGAGTTCTACACATTGAACGGTTCAGATTATTAAAATGGAACCCGTGATTGGCCCCAACGGCCCAAACAACATAGTGTTATTTGTGCACCTAAATCAGTGCAATTTTTCCAAAAAGTTAGCTGCGCCTATGGGACGTTAGACTTGTTTGAAAATTAATTTTGTGTAAAATTAATTTTTAATATCTTTTTTGATAAATAGTGATAACTTTTTTACTTTTCGAGTAACTTTTTAACTTTTTAGTTTTTTTTTCATTATCCCAAACCAGGCCTTAATCGATACAAAATGCACATATATATAAGTAAATGTTATAAGTTTTCAAAAACTTTTGAAGGTAGTGTTTGATAAAGCTAAAAACTGAAAACTAAAAACTAAAAATTGAGTATTAAAAATTAAATGCTGAATTTTTTAAGTGAAAAATTTGTTTGATAAACATTTAAGTACTGAATTAAAAATAAGTTGTTTGATATGTGTAAGATAAAATTTGAAATTTATTATTTTAAAATTGTATATTTTAATTTTTATATTGTGATGGTGGTGGTGATGGAGTGGCATAGTGGTGGTGGTGGTGATGGTAGTAGTAGTGGTGGCGGTGGCATGGTGGTGATGGTAGCGATGATAGTAGTAGTAAAATGATGATGATGTTCATAGCAATAATAACAATAGTGATGATGGTGATGGTAGTAGTGATGGTGGTGGTAACGACGGTATGATGGTGGTAGTGGTAGCGGTGGCATGGTGATGGTGGTGGTGATGGTAGTGATGGTGGTGGTAGTAATGGTAATGGTAGTGGTAGTAGTGGTACTGGCATGTTAGTAGTGGTTGTGGTGGTAGTTGTGGTAATGATGGCGGTGGTAGTGGAATGGTGGTAGTAGTAGAGGTGGCTTGATGGTTGTAGTGATGGTGGTAGTATTGGTAGTAGTGGTAACGGTGGTGGTAGTGAGTTTATAATAATGTATATCAATATTTATATTTAATATTTATAATTTCAGTCAAAATTAATTAAATTTTATATAGTTTTAAATTTTCTTAAGTTTTAGCCTACATTTTAAGAGGCACTTAAATTTTTAAGTGATATCAATTATAGTTATCAAACAGACTTAATTAATTATCACTTAATCAATTCAAATTTAAATGTTGAATCATATTATCAAACGCCCCTTCCCCTTGAGTCTTAATCCTCCCTTCTCATTCAAAGTTACATTTTTCTTTCTTACATGGCAAGCCACCTAGCCTCATTTGCCATTTTCCTAATTTATAATTTTTTAAAAAATATGACAAAATTTTTTTTTTTGAGGTAGAAAATATTAAGTTAAGATAAAAAAGATAGAGCTATAAGAAGATAAAGAAGAATATTTTTTTAACAAATCTATTTCTACTCATAACTAAGCTATCTATCTCTTCATATTCTTCTCACTTTATAATAAATAAAAAAAATTACGTTTTTTATATGAACATAAATAAATAAATAAAGCCATGGAAAATAAATAAGAACATTTTTTAAAGCAATCTATTTCAGTGTTACAATCAAATAAGTGTTAACATATATGAGATAATATTGATTTTTTAATTTTAAAAATACTAAAATAATGGCATACTTAATTTTTTTGTTGGATCATATATCATTTTATTTAATTAAAAAAAAATATCCTTTAAAAACCAAATAATTGATAGACTATTAAGGCCTCGTTTGGGAAGTGGCTATTTTAGTAGGCTATTTGGCTATTTGGTTATTTTAGTAGGTTATTTTAGTTTTGTGTTTGGGAAGATGAGATGAATTTTTAGTTGAGTTGTTGTATTGGAAAGTGTGTTGAAATGATGTTTAAATTTAAAATGATGTTTAAATTTAAAATGACAGATTTATCCCTAACTTTTTTATTTTTAAAATTGATATAACACTGTGCGGCTGTGACAGTACTGTCCCGTGCAGCAGCCTATTTTTTTTATTTTTATTTTTGAAAATCAGAGAAAAAGGTGCTACAGTAGGGGCTTATGGGCTAATTTTCCAAAAGAGGCTATAATAGCCTAAACCTCTTATTGCCAAACACCCCCTAAAATAAAAACAAACAAACAAATATTATCTTTAAAGGATTGAGTATTCAACTTTCAAATGAAAAAAGTTATTTTAGATAAAATATAATCATATTATTATATCATATAAGTATTAGCTCTTTCATATATATATCTATATATATAATGTATTATCTTAATTTATGCATCTTCACATCAACTTGAAAAAAAACAAAAATTGTAAAACTTCAAACTTTGGTGTATCTCTTAACCAAAATTTTCTTCTTCGCCTAAACTTAAAGCTTATATCAGGTATACAATTAATCTATAACTCTGTGAGTATTGATTTCCAACCACACAATCAAACGGGAAACTTAGCTGAAGAGCACTGACAGAATAGATTAAGCTCGAACAACTTGCCACAGAAAGATAAGAATCTAGCGGTAGTTCGTCCACCCGGGGGCATTCTGACGCTCAAGTCAGTAATCAAAATATCTCTCAAAGATAGCAAATTGTGGTGGTGGTGGAGTGGTGATGGTAGTAGTAGTGGTGGCGGTGACATGGTGGTGATGGTAGCGATGATAGTAGTAGTAAAATGATGATGGTGTTCATAGTAATAACAACATTGGTGATGATGGTGATGGTAGTAGTGATGGTGGTGGTAACGACGGTATGATGGTGGTAGTGGTAGCGGTAGCGGTAGCAGTGGCATGGTGATGGTGGTGATAGTAATGGTAATGGTAGTGGTAGTAGTGGTAGTGACATGATGGTAATGGTTGTGGTGGTAGTTGTGGTAATGATGGTGGTGGTGGAGTGGCATAATGGTGGTGGTGGTGATGGTAGTAGTAGTGGTGGCGGTGACATGGTGGTAATGGTAGCGATGATAGTAGTAGTAAAATGATGATGATGTTCATAGCAATAATAACAATGGTGATGCTGGTGATGGTAGTAGTGATGGTGGGTGGTAACGACGATATGATGGTGGTAGTGGTAGTGGTAGTGGTAGCGGTGGCATGGTGATGGTGGTGGTAGTAATGGTAATGGTAGTGGTAGTAGTGGTAGTGACATGATGGTAGTGGTTATGGTGGTAGTTGTGGTAATGATGACGCTCAAGTCAGTAATCAAAATATCTCTCAAAGATAGAAAATTGTGCCTAAACTTACAAGCAAAGAACTTACTGCTCACAGTATATCACACATACCTGAGACCCACGGGGGTCCCTCTCTTTTATAACAATTAGTGACCAACTCCCTTAGAAGCCTCATTTCATAGGTCTCCAGCGCATAATGCTTATCCTGGACTTCTTGCTAGTTAGGGATAAACTCCCTAAGAGCTTTATCCTTACCCAGACTAGAGCCTTCTTTTGTCCAAGATTCCTGCCCCCCTTATCCTTTTATCTCGAATTCCAGCATCTCCATAGATATCACACATACCTGAGACCCATGAGGGTTCCTCTCATTTATAGCCATTAGTGCCCAACTCCCCTAGAAGCCTCACTTCATAGGTCTTCAGCGCATAATGTTTATCCTGGACTTCTTGCTAGATAGGGATAAACTCCCTAAGAGCTTTATCATTATCCAGACTAGAGCCTTCTTTTGTCCAGGATTCCTGCCCCCCCTTATCCTCTTATCTCGGATTTCGGTATCTCCGCAGATTACCTCGACTTTGCCAAGATCATCTCGGCAACGTATCTAAGTCACGTGGTACCTCGGCTAACACTTCGATATCACCTTAGCCACGTGCTGTTAATCATGAAATACTCCCCCACAACTGCCCCCTAGGCTCTATTACCTCGGCATTCTAAGGTGATGGAACCTATATCATTTGTTCATATAACAAGTCGACTACGATTTCCTTTCTTTTTCACGACCGAGATTATCCATCGTCGGCTTCATATAACCAAGACTTTTGTAGTCCACTGTCTAGATGATCAAGAATCAAGAACTCAATTTTTAAATATCTCAACCAAGATCGCTCCTCTAGCCGAGGTCCTCGCTTCATTACTTCAAGAATCTCAAGAATTCTAATTTGAGCATGAGCTGTCACGCACAGAACCTTCAACCGTTTCCTCCATGCGTCCTTTCCTTATCGATTCGTACCTGACACGCGTTATCAGGTTGCGTCGTTTCTGTGCACGCCGCCTGACAAGCATGTCGTCCAAGACATTTTATTATGGTTTGCTGCTTCTTCGAGTTTTAACAAAACTCCCCATCCTCTCTCTCCGTTCTTTCAGTTTTGCAATTACTATTTCCCTCTCTTGCTCAAAATTTCTCTCTCTACGCTTCCAGAAAACCCTTCATAGTTGTGCTTTTCTGCAGCAACTCCGTTTACCATTTCTGATGAAGCGACTACTGTCATACTCCGCTCGCCGTCACCATTTGACTCTGGCGTACCTCAAACCGGTGTCCTCGTCTTTGGCCCTAGTCGGTGAGTTCGTAATTTCTTTCCTCTTAATTTCAGTCCTTTCCATTCTTTTAATTTATTTCGAATCTGCTGTTTGTCCACATTGCCTGTTGTTGCCTTGTATTTAGACTCGTTGTGGTACTCCGTTTCCATCTTCATGTTCTGGTCATCATTTCTGTTTCTTGAATCTTGAATCTGTGTAATGCTTCAAAAAATGCCAATCAGGTTTTGCTTAAGATATTTGCACACTGTTTTTCACACACTGTGCATATCTATTTTCTGCTTCAATCTTGGTTTCTGAATTTTCTCGTCTTTGATTCCTTCTTAGCTCTGAACTTCGTTCTATTTTTGTTTGTTTTGTCTATTTTTCAAATTCTTGCTCTTGATTCTTATTTCCGCATAAACTTAGGTTTGGGATTTGATTTAGAACCCTATTCATTAAGAAAACTAAAACAAATTTCCCTTTAGGCCTTCATAAACCCTCACTCTGGTTCTTTCTAGGATTTAACCGAGGTCTTCAAACCCATTTTAACCATTTTTCTTCGAAATCCAGTACCACTCATACCAAGCCGACATAATGGATATGTTTAGGTGGAGGGTGGACACCCCGGTTAAGCTAGATTATTTTAGGCAAGAATTCTTTATCCCAGTCGATGTTCAGATCAGGTTGGCTAGGGAGAAGGACTCCATAATGCCTGTTGGCGATTACATGCCCTTCCCCGTGGTTGTTTTCATCGAATGTGGGCTTAGATTTCCTTTAGACATTCTTTTTAGGGAAATCCTCCACTATTAAAAACTCAACCCCATGCAATTACCCATCAATTCATATAGGGTTATCAACGGTATAATTGAACTAGCACACCGAGAAACGGCTAGGATTACGTTAGTCGACATCCATTTTTGCTATAGAATGTGTGGCCTAAAGTTTGAAAAATGCTATATCTATTACGTCAAGCCCAGATCCACCGCATACAAACTCATAGCCGACCTCCTAGACTCCAATAAGGGTTCTGGAGATGATTTTTTATCATCTCGGGCAACTGGGAATTTGCACCTGATGATGATCTTCATTTCTTCCCTTTGAGCCAAGGAGTTTTTAGAGAGGATAAGGGTAATAACTAAGTGCAACCTTTGTGCTTCTGTTTAAGACTGTCACTTTATTTCTCTTATTTGTTCTAATCTCTGCTTTTTGCTCTTGCAGCTCTCCATCAGCCACCAAAGGACTTCCGCCAGTCCTTCGTCCCCAACAAAGACCTTAAAAGGCTGCTAGGCTTGCTGATTGACTGGCGCAAAGCTCTTTTGCTGTTCAACTACATTCAAACCTACAAGTCCGTTTTTCCCGACGTTTCCCGTTGAAGCAAAACTCCATCTTCAGCCGCAACTCCACCTACTGCTTCATCACCATGGCCAGATCAGCCCTCTTCCTCAAACACAGTTGAGGTTGCATCCACATCTGCCCCCAATTGATTCCACCTCTTTAGCACCGATGCCGACGCCGACGTCGAGCCCCACAAAACGCACATGCCGACAGAATTTGTAGCCGTAAACGCCACTATTCTGAAGAGTCGGCTTACGATCCAGCAAACCCACCAATCGCCTTGCTGTGCCTCAGCTTTTTCGCGCCCCTTTTCAGAAGCTCGAAAGGAAGCCCTACAGTTCGGACTCCTGCGGTCCTGAGTCTAATTTGACAAGTGCAATGTTAAATTGATAAACACCAAAGAGTCCAAATATGGCAAATCTTTTGGAAAATCAATTTTGAATCAAAATACCAAAATTGGACTGCTTTGCCAGATATAGAGTCGACACCTAAATATTTTTGAGAAATCTAGGAAACCCATGACTCGTGCCAAAGGCCACGTGTCTGTCATTACCAAAGTTGTCTCGGCTCGAGAACTTAGGTACGAGAGAGGAAGGTCATGAATTGAGCACTCCCGCTCGCCCGATCAAAGATCGGCCTTACTAATCATGATATGATTTTTATCAACATTATATGCTCTTGTTCCGGTTTATTAGGCTAGCATTACTATGTGATGCGCACAAGCAAGTATAGACTAGTTTGCCCAAATTGGAACAATTCAATTCCATGTTTGTTTTTTGAAAAGGGTTTGATTTTGCCACCTCAAGTGGGCTTAAAGTTTGCGAATTTGCCACTTAACAAAGTGGGCTTAAACGTACATTTTATTGAATCGTTCCAATTTAAACAATAAGTGTTCATCCACAGAGACTCGAGCAGTTCAACAAGTGAGCATTTAGCCTCATGGCAAGTATGCTAGACACGATAATCACTCCCATTCATGCAAATATGCTAAAGTATTAAAAATTCACCTAGTACTCCAAGCTAAGATAAAACAAAAAGAGTTAGAAAAAAAATGCATGACTCCTAACTATGCAAAATGTCTAATGTAATACATATAATATGAAATTAATAGGCTCGGCTACTAAACATGGCATTTGTAACAATTTGGTAACATGCGTCTAAGCACGTATTCAAAGAAGTATTGAAACGACAATGTAGTTTGAATGATGTGTCGAGCCTTGATGCATGCAATACAAGATGAATGTATGCAAATATAAAGTATGCTAATTGAAACGTGATGCTCCTAATCTAACCATCAAAAGCAGATAAATAAAAGAAAAAAAGACGTGGGGTTGGAAGACATACACATTATTACATCATGCTCTCACGAAGGAGAGTCTGAATGAATAAACTAGTTAAGCTAAACTATTTAACTAATTATTACAAAACTTGAATAATTAACTAACTATCTAAGATAATTAATTAAGAATTTAACTAGGCTATGCCAATTAAATATTACATCACAAACTAATTAGCTACAACTAATTAATTACAACAAATAAATGATTAATTGCTAATTAAACTAATTAACTAGTTAACTAGTCCCGGGAAGCTAGGAAGGCCCATGCAGACTCGGTTTTCACCTGAAGAACATTCATTGTCTGCCCTTGAAAGCCTCTGTTTGCACAACCCTTGCACTGATTTCCTTCTCCATATCAACTCTGCCATACTTCACAAGCACACTGCCCAAAATTCACTAGTGGCCGGCTGGCCACTGATGACACACCATATTTTTGGTGCAACAGAGAGCAAACAGGGCAAAGAGAGGGTATTCTCACAGGTTGTTCGTGCTGTGTATCCCTCATTATCATCAAAACATCTCAAAGGAGTGATACACTTGGTCCTCAAACCATCAATCAAGCAATTTCATTGTTTGATAGCTAAGGAACCAAGATGTACAAGTTCAATAAATGCAAAAATAAGACCAAAAAGACCATCACCCTATCATGCATGATCAAAGGCAATGGAGACCTAGGAAACTTGGCACATTTCATCACTTTGAGTATGAAATGCCCCAATTTTCCTTGTGTTCAATTAACGTCCGATTGAACACACCAAAACACAATCAATTTCTTATCTTACACAATTTTAGTTTCAACTTGTTTACCCATTTTAACATACCAACCCATTCTTTAACCAATTAAGTCTATTGGTGATAAGTCTTCTAAAGAGACGGAAGTGTCAAACAAGGGGTAGTTTAAGGAAAGAGAGAGATGTCTTGCCGTTGGTAATGAACCCCCAAAAGAGGATTAAACCATTAAGCAATGAACCTCAATCTCAAGCTTAAGCTATCGTAAGTTTGAAACAACTCTAAGCAAATAAAAAGTGAAGAAATGAGGGAGGTGTAGACACCGCATTTTTGACTGTCCTCGAGAGTTGGTTGTGCTTGCAGGTACACCCAACAACTAGTTCGATTGCTCGCTGAGTACTTGACTGTCGCGGCGGAACGTCACCAGTTCGAGCTTCCTAGACCCTGTATCCTTTCTGCCCTTTTTTTTTTGGACCTTGACTAGGACCTTTCAAAGTGACCTTCTTGGTGCACTGCCGGCCATGGCATGGCACTGCCGGCCTTTTCCTTGTTCCTACCGACCATTGATGAAGCCCTGCCAGCCATCAGTGAGCCACTGCTGGCTATTACTAATGGCCGGCATCCCCCTGTCTCAGCTGGTTTTTCTTCAGATTTTTTGAGCCAGCTGGATTTTTGTTTTCTGTCCTCCATACACGTGTATGGAGGGATGAAGCCCTTGCAAAGCTTCTTAAAGAAGATTTGGCTTTGCATTCCTCTATATAAGCAAGAGGCCTCCCTCTTTGCCTGGGGTGGAGCCATTTTGAATAGAAAAACCTCTCTTTTTCTCTATATTGTTTGTATTTTGTGCTTAGAAATTGGATTTCCTTGCACTTTTACTCTACAACACATAGAGATACACCACCACCATTGGACTAAGCTTCTTGGGAGGGATTCTTGAGTTCTGAAAGTGAGTTTCTACCCCCTGAAGTTGCTGGTTTCGAAGAGGGTCTTCAAGGGTAAGTATTTTCCCCATTTTTGCACTTTCTTGCACCTTGCTTTAGCCCTCTTTACATATTGATTTAGGCTTTGCTTATAATTAAAAAATTCTTGTATTTAAGTCCTTTTTAAGTTTGTTTAAGGTCATTTTGCTGTTAGGGGTGTGTAGCCCTCTTGCATGCTTTGTTTGTCTTTGTTTTAAGCCATGCCTTAAGGCCTCTGAGCTAGCCTTGGTTTGGCCTTCCTACCACTGAAATCTAGTGGATTTTCAATGGTAAAGGTGTGGTTTTGAGGTCCTTAATCAGAGGGGGTGGCCCCCTCTCTTTTGGTTCCTCTTTGCTTGCATTTTTGGCCTTCCAAAGGACCATCCCTCCATGCATTTTTGAGGCTTGGTTCAGGCCTATTTTTGTGACTTTTAGGACCTTCCTTGGTCCTGTCCATGGTTGGTTTGGTCATATTTTTCTTGCATCTTGTATGTGTAGTGTAACTCCATTCATAGCTCATCAAAGTAGCATGTGTGCTTAGCTTGTGTTGAGTCCATTTCAGTAGGTTTTTGGTGATTTTTTACCATGCCATGAATCTGTTTTGGGTTGGTTTTGTCACTCCATACTTGCATGATACACTTGTAGTGTAAATCCCCTAAACTAGCTTCATATGCTCCATGCTTTGCCATGTCATGTTAACTTGTTTGGTTTACATTTTAGCATGTATTTGGTCATCATATGGCATGCCATGACCCTATCCATAGTTGGTTTGATCATCCTTTGCATGCTCCATATAGGTGTAGAACAAATCTTGTTTACTAGCCTTTTGTGCATGATGTTTTGACTCATCATCCTAGCATATTTTGGCTTTGCTGTAACATGATTTTATGCTTATTTTGGGCTGCTTTAGGACTGTTTTGGGCTGCCATGGCCATATCACTCACGCTTTGTATAGCTATAGTGTAAATGCTTAGGCTAGTCTTGGGTTTTGAGGCCCCTACCATGCCATACATGTGATGTTTGCATGCCTTGCCCTCATTCCACATGCTATTTCAGTCCATGAAATGTTATCATACACTTGCATTTGACGTGCTTTGAATACTTTGTAGAGTTTGTGCTTTATGCCTCAAGAATGGATCATTGTGCATACCATTAAGCCTAAGCCTTTGGCTCATCATTTCAGTGCATTTTTGGTCTTGTTATACCATAATGTAACTCTATTTTATGTTGTCCAAGTCATGCCATGATTGGTTCCAATAGGTGTAGTGCATTGCCTCTTTTGTAGCCTTGCATGTCCCATGTTTTAGCATTGTATGCTAGCTTGTTTTGGCTTACTCCCGTACACATTTTAGTCTCATATTAACATGTACTAGGACTATTTTAGGTCCCCTTGGCCCTTCGGGGCTTGCCTTGTATGGCCATGGCTTAAGTCCCTTTGCTGACTTTGAGCTTTGAGTATCATAATATGCTATGCTTGCATTGTTGATTTGATTTGGCATCACTTTACATGAGATTTCAGAGCTTACCTCATTGTCATACATCCGTGTTTGTTGCTCCTTAAGTGTGCTTAAA
Source organism: Camellia sinensis (assembly GCF_055761805.1). Taxonomy (NCBI): domain Eukaryota; kingdom Viridiplantae; phylum Streptophyta; class Magnoliopsida; order Ericales; family Theaceae; genus Camellia; species Camellia sinensis. The sequence continues at coordinate 18,275,108 of NC_138967.1, read as the reverse complement.
AGTTGTCCTCTTTGTGCCTTAATACTTGAGCCACTTGGCAGACATGTTTGCCTTGCCATTTCATGCTTTTCATGCCATCAATTCATCACTTATGGCCACTGATTTGGGCTTAGTTGAGAGCTGCCCACATTAGTTCAAGGCCATCCCTTTGCATGTTGTCACATGCTTGTCTTGCATATTGTTGTATGCTTGCTCCATCTTTGCATGTTGTCGCATGCTAGCCCCATTACATGTTGTTGCATGTCCATGTTGCATTTTGTCATGTTGTCCAAGGTTGTCACCTCACATCATGCCTATTGCTTGTTGCATGTCATTAGCCTTGTTAGGTTGTTCATATTACATATTTGCCATGCTTACGTGTTGCATTGTTTGGATTAAGTATTAATCCAAGCACGAGAAACGAGGGGCATTTCATACTCCGAGTGATGGAACGTGTCTCAATTCTCGGTCGCCGAAGCTCTTGATGATTCATGATAGAGTTCTAGGCTTTACTTGCTTTATTTGTGCTTTCATTTTCATATTGATTTGCACAAGTTGGATCTTTGGCCATCATACATCAGGATGCATGATTGATGGTCATGGATCCGACTAGGCCTCCCCCTTGATGTTTTGAGGTGATATAGGGTGGTATAGTGCGTACATGTCCTTGGGAGACTCTCCTTTTTCTTTATTTTGTGCTTTGTTGCAGCTTGGTGTCACAGCACACCAGTGGCCGGCAGTGTCGCATCCTTGGCCGACAGTGCCCTGTTGTTGGCCGGCAGATCTCCCTCCATGGCCGGCAGGCCACTGGTGAACTCCCCAGCAGTGTTTTGGTAAGTTCCAGCAACAAACACTGGAAGACACCCTGCAAACAGAGCCTCTAAAGAGCAACCGGAAGGCGTTTCGAGGTGAAAAACCAAAGCGAGCATGCATACCCTCCTCTTCTTCAAACAGAGCTGGAACAACATCGTTTACTGCTTTCCCTATTTGTTTGTTGTCATTCATTAGTTAGTTAATTAATTTGTTAATTAATTAAGTTATGTAATAATTAGTTGTAGCTAGTTATTCATTTGATTTTGTAATAATTAATTAGCTTGTTAGTTAGTTAATTAGGCGGCCTGTATTACTTATTCGGACCCTCCGAGAGAGGGCCAATTGTAATAAGTGTGCGTGTGTGTGATGCATGTCTTCCAACCCCACGTCTTTCTCCCTTTTATTTACCAGCTTACGATGGTTAGATTAGGGCATGTTTCAATTAACATCCTTATGCTATGCATGTTTGCATTATTCATATGTCTTGCATGCACCAGGCTCGGTGCATCATACTAACTGCATTGTATTTCGATTTCAAGTTGAATACGTGTATCGAGTTGTTGCATTTCACATGCCATTTTTAGAACAGTCGAGCCTATTGTAGTTGCATTCTTGTATGTGTTGCATTAGCCATCTTAACATGAACTAGGATCATGTATGTGATTACTAACTAGTTTCTGTTTTGGCTCGGAGTACTCGGTAAGTGTTTATGCTTTAGCATCCTTACATGTGTGTGAGTGACTGCTATGATAGCATGCTTACCATAAGGCTAACTGCTTATATGATATACTTGCCTAAATGCCTGTGGGTGAAGGTTGGATTATCTGAGTCGGAATAATGCATTGACTGTGAGTTTTAAGCCCACTTGAGAGTGGCAAATCATCTTGTTTTCTAAGCTCACCCGAGGGTGGCAAATCCATGTCTTAGCCTACTTACGAGTAGCACCATCAAACCATTTTCAAATAAACAAACATGAGATGTTTTGTTCCAATTCAGGCGATCCAGTCTATACTTGTATGCTATGCGCATCACATAGTAAATCTAGGCTAATAACCGGAATAAGAACGCATAATGTTTTCAAAACTCGATATCATGGTTAGTAGAGGCCGATCTTTGATCGGACGAGCGGGGGTGCTCACGAAATGACATTCCCCAATCGTATCCAAGTTCCCGAGCCGAGGTAACTTTGGTGATGATGGATACGTGGCCTTAGGCACGAGTCAGGGTTTCCTAAATTTTACCCAAAATAAAATATTTAGGTGGCGACTCTGTATCTGGAAAAGCAGTCCATGTTTGGCACTTCTTTAAAAAAAAGTTTGTTTTCAAAAACGATTTGCCGGATTTGGACTCTTTGACGATTCATCGGTCTTGCATTGTACTCTGCGAGATTAGATACAAGACCATGACTTTGAGTCCTGAACTATAGTGAGCCTCAAATGAACAAAACGGGGGGATTTCCCTTCTGGGACGTTCGGGGACGTCTACAGGAGGTTGCAGAGATTAATAAGTGCTCAAATTAAGTAAGAAAAGCACTAAAACATGCTATCAACACAAACAAGTGGTGCCTAAAGGCCTAAAACATCAAGCTTGTGAGGACTATTACACTAGAGGCATGCAAAATAAGACACAAACGTAATAAACAGCCAAAAACAGAGTTAAAACAGTCCAATAGAGCCTAAAACATGCTGGAATTATTCTACAAGGCACAAGGAGAGGAGGCTAACCCTTTTAATTTTGGACTTCAAAACATGATTTTTACCACTGAAAATACTCTGAAATTCAGTGCTCAAAAGCCAAAAAGAGATGGTTTAAAGGTGGGAAACAAAGGTGAAGAAGCCTTACAAGCAAGGAATAAAGAAGGGTGAGATACCCCCCTAACCTTAAATGGCCTAAAACACCAATTTCAGCCCACAAAAATAGCTTTTTTTTATGGCCCCAAAACAGTAGGAATAGATAGAAAAACAAGTATACAAAGTAAGCTTAAAAGGGAAGTAGTACACCTCTTGAAGCAAAGATCAACTTTAAGCACTAATGCAAGCCAAAATCACGTTCAAGAGCTCTAAGAAGGTTTTAAGGAACCTCAGCTCAAAGATGATCAACTTTGGTTAAGGAGGTGTAGGCAGAAGTGTAGTGTATGTAGGCTAATATGCAAAATTTGCTAGAGAGAGTGAGAAATGTAGATAGAGAGAGAGAAAGATTTTGGTTCCAAATTTTCTAACCCTCAAAAATGTGGGAGGAGACCCCATATATATAGAAAAACATGCATTTGGACGAGATAAATCCATTCATAGAATGGACAGGGCTTGAAGGCTCAAAGACAGGGCATTCCGCCGAAAACTTCGGGCAACAAAACTAGCACATACAATCATAATCATCGAGTGTACAAGCGATGGCGTCCAAGTCTTGAGGACGGTCCAAAATGGAATGTCTACACTTGCCAGCAATCCATTTTGGCACCAAAGTTACCCTCGTTGCTACCGCCAACGACATGGGCCGAAAAACCGTTGTTGAGGACCTCCTGGCCAACTTGCCAGGAGTGATTACTGTCACCTCTTCTTCACCATCTCAATCCCAACCCAAACAAAAACCAAAAAGGGTGAAAAGGGCTAAGGCAAAAGCCTCTGCCACCTAAATTGAGTCTAGATATAGTACCGATCTCCAAACTCGCCAAAATTGAGAAAATTGCCCCCACTACTGAAAAGAGGCCTGCTGAGGCCAATCTAATTGATACTACTTGGTCAAAGAAGCCGAGGTCTGAAGCTGTGGCAACCTCGGGTGTATTTAAATTCGACGAACCCTGGGCCCTAGCCATCGTGATTGGGGATCGGCCAATGAAGGCTGGGGATAGCGCCATTGATAGTCTTGAGGTCGGTGCCGCTCTCTCTACTACTGTTCTTCTGCTGACAGATCTAAATCGTATGGCCGAAATCAGTGAGTATGAAAACTTTGAGCTGATGATGCAGCATTCTATTTTGGCGAGTCTTCCACACTTGGGTTTGTTATTTCAAGTTTTCTTCACATTTGAAAATTTTACTAACTTTGATAATTTCTTTTCTTCTATGCTATCTAGCATGCCCACTCATTCGCAACGAAAGCCAAGGCATTCAAGCAGGAGTTGGTGCAAAAGACTAAGGAGGCTGCTGGCTACATTGCCTCCCTGAACAATGCCGAGTCTAAGATGAAAGTTCTATTAGATCAAGCCAAAGCTGCCAAAGCTGCCAAAACTGCGCAAGATCTGGCCGAGAAAAGGGCTGGAGCTGCAGAGGCTATGGTCGCGGTTCTCAAAGCTAAGGCCTAGGAGGCTGAAGCCAAAACAGCCGAAGCCTAGGTAGAGCTCCAAGAGGCCTTGGCCACCAAGAAAGTCAAAATCAAGGTCGTTGGCGAGAAGGCATTCTCAGAGGGGCAGGATGCCGTCCGTGATGCATACAAAACCTAGGTCAACCAAGCCTACAACTGAGGCTATTACCTTGGCTGGACGGCGGCTCTGAATAAGCTCTATGTCCCAATGGACTCCCCCTAAAGAGACATCAATTAGCTCTAAGTACCTTTTTTCCAACTCCTAAGGGCTCAAAAGACGAAGCCGAGGATGATGATACCAAGGCTGATGATGCCGATGAAGAGGAGACTGCTGTTGGGACCAAGTCCCCCACTCTGAATGAGCAAGTCCTAGACTTGACTCAGGATGAGAAGAACGAGGTCTCCAAGAGTGTCTCTCCCAAAAAGACAACCAGCGAAGCCGAGGTCCATATCGTCGAGAAGAGCCTTGACCAGACTCTTCTCGAGATCGATGCTGAGATTGAGGCTGATAAAAATGCCGAGAATCTTTCCCAGCTGTCTGCTGAGGCCGAAACGCCGCCAACTGCCAAAGCAGAACAGTCTGAGATCAATGCCCAAGATCTTAGTACTTAGGATCTCAATTTTCATTGCACTTTTTGTTTTCTTTGAACAAGTTGTAATAGTTTCTGTTTTAATTGGGCCGAAGTGCCACCTCTGTAACTGAACAAGTAGTCTTTTATGAATGCATGCTTCATTTTTTCTAAAGTGTTGAATGCTTCTCTTGCATGCTTACTGTTTGTATTTTTCTTCATACTTAGAATATTTTTCTACTTCTTCCAAGTATATTCTATGAAATCACTTTGGGGTAGAATATATAGGACAAGAATTACCTCGGAGTTATCCTTAGCTAGTCACCTCGGACCAATATCGCCTCGACTTTAAACTACGATTGTACTTGCTGTCTTCTATCAAGACTTCATCCTTCCAACCTTTCCAAGCTTGACAACTTGCTTGGTCATCTTGGGTAATACGTACCTCGGATACTTCTTTCTTTATTACCTCGGCTAACTTGAACTTATAAATTGTTTTGAAATTTCAACAAGTGTCAAGCTCATTCTAACTTGTAAATTTTCTAAAAATTCCAACAAGTGTCAAGCTCATAAGCTTACTTATCATTCCTACTCCCCGCACCCTAATGTGAACCTAAGTTCCACTTAAGTTCATATTAAGCATGCGTCTATGGTCTGTTGCTGGAGTCAGACTCAAGCAAAGACTGGCCGAGGTGTTCTACCTAGGTTTCTCTATTTAATCTAACTAAAGTCAACTTTAGTTCAATTTTGCCGGCCTGGCAAGTCTGTCTTTACTCAACTTAGTTTAACTCTGCTGACATGGCAAGTCTAAGTTAATTCAACTTAGTTCAACTCTATCATATGCAAGTATAATTCAACTCTGCCATATGATAAGTCTAAGTTACTCATCATGTTTCAATCGGAAACATCGTCAACTTAGTTCAACTTTATCATATGCAAGTATAATTCAACTCTGCCATATGATAAGTCTAAGTTACTCATTATGTTTCAATCGGAAACAACATTATAAGACTATTTCAGTCCTATCAAACAAGTGTTAACAATAATATATGAAAATAAAAATCGAGCTAATGTTTTATTAAAGCTTCGGCTAATAAATCATTACATAATTCTCAAAGAGCTAATGATAAAAAAAAAAAAAAACTTCAAATTGAAAGTGTTCCATGGTCTTGGCAACTCTTTTCCATCAATGTCTTCAAGCTGATATGCTCCATGGTTAGCAATCGAGATGATCCTATAAGGTCCTTTCTAGTTCGAGCCAAGTCCTCCCTAGGATCCTTTTTGTTGATGACAACTTTTCTTAAGACCAAGTACCCAACCTTGAACTCTCTTGGGTTGACATTCTTGTTGTAAGCCCTAGTAAGCTGCTGTTGGTATGCCCCTAGCCGAATTGTTGCTCTCTCCTTTCTCTCTTCTACTAGGTCTAGATCTCGAGCAAAGTATGCCTCGTTGTTCCCATTTTCCACTCCCTAGGTTCTGATTCCAAGGATACTGGCCTCCAGTGGGATAACCATTTCAGTGCCATATGCCATGGCAAAAAGAGATTCCCTCCTTGATTTTCTCAACGTAGTTCGGTATGCCTATAGCACATTTGAAAACTCTTCCACCCATTTTCCCTTGGCTGCTTCTAGCCTCTTCTTGATCCCATCCAAGATAGTCTTATTGGACATTTCTGCCTGACCATTGCTCTGAGGGAAACTTGGAGTGGAGTAGTAGTTCTTGATTTTGTACTTTGCACAGAAGCTTTTGATTAGCTTGTTGTCAAACTGTGTACCATTATCTGCTATTATTATCCTTGGGATCCCAAACCTGGTGATGATATTCTTCCATATGAAGTTCTTCACATCAATATCTCGGATCTTCACAAGGGGTTCAGCCTCTACCCACTTGGTAAAGTTGTTAGTTAGTATTAGCAAAAATTTTCTTTGTCCAGTCGCTTAGGGCAAATGTCCAATAAGATCCATGCCCCACTGGGCAAATGGCCAAGGGCTGGATACTAGGTTCAAATTAGCTACTAGTTGAAGTATCAAAGGTGTAAACCTTTGACACTTCTCACATTTTCTGACGTAGGCTTCAGTATCCTTCTACATGTAGGGTCACCAGTACCCCTGATGATGGCCCTATGAGAAAATGACCTGCCCCCAACACGGCTTCCATAGACTCCTCCATGGATCTCATATAAGAACTCCTCTACCTAAGAGGGATGCACACACCGGAGTAGAGGTCTGGTGAAGGATCTTCTATATAGGTGGCCTTCTGTTGACAGGCAGAACCTGGTCAACTTCAGCTTGGTCTTATGTGCTTCTCTCTTATCTTCTGGCAAGTTGCTATCCTTGAGAAATATCACTATTACATCCATCCAGCTAGGACCCATTTCTATGCATATTGTTTCATACTCTATTATCTGAGGTTCCGTACTTGGTCTTGTTAAATAGTCAACCATGATTGTCCTTGGCTCCCCTGACTTTATTGTACTAGCCAGGTTGGCTAGGCATCGGCATGACTGTTATCATCTCGGCTAACTTGCTGTAACTGACAATCTTGGAACAATGTTACCAGCTTGACAACCTCTTTGACATAGGCTAGCATTCTTTCATCTTGGGCTGCATACTCACTCGTAGCTTGATTCACAAGAAGTTGGGAGTTACAATAGACTACTACCTTATCGGCTTCCATGGCTGCTACTAGCCTTAGTCCTTAAATTAGTGCCTCATGCTTTGTTTCATTGTCTGAGGCCTTGAACCCCAAATGGATTGATTGCTCTATCATTCGCCCATTCAGCGATATCATAACCACTCATGCCCCTGCTGTTTGTTGGTTTGAACTTCCGTCGACAAATAGGCGGAAGAAGTCGCTGATGTAGCTATTGCAGGGTTTTGGTTGCTCTGCCTTCTTCTGTCTTGCTGGGGTGGGGTTTCTCAGTCCCAACTGGGTCTTTTCCTGTTCCCTTGGACACCCTAAGCCGCGGCTCAACGGAGCCTGTCGTGGGATGGCACTAGGGGTGAACTCAACCACAAAGTCGGCCAGGACCTGGCCCTTAGTTGCTGTTCTTGGCCTGAACTCCAAGTTATATTGGCCCAGCACTACTACCCATCTGGCTACTCTTCCTGTCAAATCCCCATGCTGTAACAAGGACTTCAAAGGATACTCAGTCAGCACCACTATTTTGTAGGCTTCGAAGTAGTGATTTAGTTTTTTGGAGGCCATCACCAAGGCTAACGTTAATTTTTCCAAGGGCAGGTACTTGGTCTCTGCACTTGCTAGGGTTTTACTCACGTAGTAAACCGCCCTCTACTCTCTCTTCTCTTCTCGGATTACAACTGCACTTACTACGTGCTCTGAAATTGCCAAGTATATGAACAATTCTTCTCTTAGCACTGGAGTTGACAAAACTGGTGTTGTTGTCAAGTATTTCTTCAAGTCGACTAGGGCGACCTCGCATTGTTCTATCCACAAGAAATCAGTAGCCTTCTTTAACAAACTAAAAAATGGTTTGCACTTGTCTGAGCTACGGCTGATGAACCTATTCAAGGCTGCAGCCTTTTCAGTTAATATTTGTACTTGTTTGGCTGATGTTGGGCTCTTCAAATCCGTGACGGCCTTGATCTGATTTAGGCTTGATTCAATGCCCCTTCTGGTGACCAAGTATCCTAGAAACTTACCAGACCCAGCTCTAAATACACATTTTGAAGCATTGAGTAGGAGCCGATATGTTCTTGGGATGTCAAAGATTGCATTCAAGTCGGCCAGGTGGTTCTCAGGTTCTTTGGTCTTCAAAACCATATCATCAATGTAGACCTCTACCGTTTTGCTAATCAGATGTTTAAATATCTTGGTTACTAGCCTAAGGTAGGTTGCCCCTGCATTCTTCAACCCAAAAGGCATCACTTTGTACTAGTAAAGTCCTTTGGGGTGATGAATGCGGTCTTCTTTTCATCTGGGAGATACATTGCAATCTGGTGGTACCCCCTATAAGCATCCAGGAAGCTCATCCTCCCATATCCTGAAGTGGCATCCACTAGTTGGTCAATTTTAGATAGGGGAAAACTATCCTTGAGACAAGCCTTATTTAGGCTGGTGAAGTCCACTCAGACCCTCCACTTCCCATTTTTTTTTTTTCACAACTACTGTATTGGACAGCCAGGTAGGGTAGTTCACCTCTCTGATGGCTTGGGCTTCCAGCAGTTTATCCACTTCCTCTTTAACTACCTCCACATGTAATAATGTCATCCTTCTTGCTCATTGAATGACAGGTTTAGCCGACCTGTCCACATTGAGTCTATGACATATGGCCTCGGGGTCGATGCCAGGCATCTCATAGGGCGGCCAGGCAAACACTTCTATGTTTACTCACAGGAATGCCTCAAAGTCCTTTTCCTCCTCCTTGACTAAGCCAGAGTCAAGAAGAAAGAAGCGTTCCTCATCTCCTTTCTGGATCAAGATCTTTTTCAAAGCCTCTTCACTTTTGTCGGTTGGTTTTTTGCCGACATCTTCTAGGGCCTCCCTGTCCTCATCTTCTATTTCCACTGTCTCTGCTTCTCACACAGTGTAGGTGGACTTTCTTGCTGCCATGGAGAAATTTTTTGCCTACACCTGATCTTCTCTGACTTCCTCAATCCTCTGCTCTGTTGGAAATCGCAACAGCTGGTGCAGTGTTGAGGGTACAACCCTCATTGCGTGTAGCCACGGTCTTCCCAAAATAGCATTATAAGGGGAGGGGGTATCAATCATCTTGAATTCTATGTTTACCTTCTTGGTGCCTGCCTGCACCTCTAAATTCGTTGCTCCGAGAGGCCATGTCGACGTCCCATTGAATCCAACCATCGGACTATTGGACTATTCTAAATCATTTGGATAAAGGCCTAGTTCCTTGTAACATCTAACATATATGATATCACAAGAATTGCCTTGGTCAATCAATATACGCCTTACTTGGCAGTCGCCAATCTTTAGAGTCACCACCAGAGCATTATTGTGTGGATGCTGTACCATGTCTGAATCGGTCTTAATAAAAGAGATCGTCGGTCCCTGATATTCATGCATTCTAGGTTTCTTTTGTTAAACCTGGTATACGTGCAATAAGTGTTTTACTCTCTGTGTTTCCCCCCTAACTTCATTCTCATTCACTCTTGAGTGAATCACATCAATCACCCGGGGTTCATCTGCTTGTTACGGTGGCAGTGGTAGAGGCGGTGCTATCGGTGTTGGGGAAAACCTTGCATGCTCTTCCCTTATTTTGGCCTCGTCTACTGGGTCTCTTAAATGACCTTGTCTGACCAAGTCCTCCAAGTGTGTTTTCAGGGCCCTGAATCCCTATGTAAGATGTACATCCTCATTGTGGTAAGCGCAGTGCTTCCCAAAGCTCCTCCCCATAAACTCGCCGTGAACTTTCTCTGGCGCTTTATAATATGGTTGGTTCCTGATCCTCTCCAGAACCTTATGGATTAGGATCCTGAATACAGTAGCAACTGCCTGCGCAGCTCTTAGTTCAACCTCCTGCCTGTTAAAACCAATATTACCTAAGCTTCGCTTCGGCGAGCCGTTCCTCTTCTCATGTTTTAGTGCCTTCGTTCCAGGCGTGTCCTCTTCTACTTTGGCGTATTTCTCGATTCGTGCCATGAGCTCCTTCATACTCTTTGGTAGAGTTTTTGCTAGTGACTTTCAAAGTGGGCATTCATCTTCCAGGCCGTTCTTAAAAGACATGACTGCCAATTCCTGGTTGCATCTTGGTATGCAGTTGAACACCTCATAATACCTTTTGGCATAAGCCCTAAGGCCTTCACCCTTACCAATTTTCAGAGCCATCAAGGAGTCTACCCTTAGTGGTTGCAACTTGCTTATAACGAACCTGGCCACAAACATCTCGGCCAAGCCTTCCCAACTTTTCACAGTTCCTTTTGGCAACTTGTGAAACCAGTCCGATGCAATTTCCCCAAAGAATGAGGCGAACACCTTGCACAGCAACGGTTCGTTCCTAGTATACAAGGCCATTGAATTCAGATATAAGCCGACGTGAAAGTTCGGATCGAACTTACCATCATAAATTTGGAACCTCGGCATGTGGAACCTTTTTGGGGTCTCAAACCTATCCAACTCTACAGAGAACGGCGTTCTCGGCTTGATGGGGGATGTGACCTTGGCATTCTGCCGCTTCCTTTGGAGGTAGTTCTTCAAATCCTCCTTAGTCCGACTAGGAGCTCAGCTATCAATAGATTTCAGTCTTTTTGGTGCGCTACTCCTAGTGTCGTTATGTATCCTTTTGAACTTCTCTTCATTCACCGTGTCAAAACACAGGCCCTTCCCTTGGATATTCTGGGGCTCTTGGATATACGTCCCCTTGGTACGAGGTGTTCTTTGTGAGTCACCTTTGACTGACTCTCCTCGCTCGACATCCCGTGAAGGCCGATGTGAGGGCTCTGTTTCCCTGCCATGCTGTGGGATTGCTGAGATTGTTTTTTGCCCCCCTTTATGGGCATTAGTCTTGGCCCCTGGCATCGGCGTGTCCTGTAACGAAAACGGTGGTTAGATGACATTGTTCTGCATCATGAAGTTGACAATCGATTGTAGATCTGCCAACTTGTTGGCCATTCCCTTTATCTTGCTGTCCCTCATCAGGTATCTATCTTTCTATACCTGGAGGTCGCTTTCGTTGTAATACTCATCTTAGCCTGATTTCTTCGAGGCGTCTCCTTCTTTGTCGACGTCCTTATCCCTGGGATTCTAACCCCGTGCTTCTTCTTTATGGTTTTCTTCCTAAGTTAGGATCGGCATGTTTACCACTCCCACATGGGACGTCACCATCAATCTTTTTTTTTTGTCCGTCGTTGGCCATCTATTCTCCTTACGTTTCCACAGACGGCGCCAAATTATGGGTGTTGATTTTCGACCACACAACTAAATGGGAAATTCAATCGGAGAGCACTGGCAGAATAGATTAAGCCCGAACAACTTGCCGCAAAAAGATAAGAATCCGACGATGGTTCATCCACCCTTAGGTAGGGCTGTAAATGAACAGAGCTGTTCGTGAACAGGCTCGAGTTTAGCTCGGTAAGAGCTTGTTTGAACTCGGTTCGTTAATTTTTTTTTTTTGCGTTCGAGCTCGAGCTCGTTAAATTTTTAATAAACAAGCCCAAACATTCTAAAGCTCGGCTCGTTAGTTGGCTCGTTTAATATTTATTATTTATATATTAAATAATATAAAAATATGTATAAAAAATAGTAGAAATATGCTATTTATATATTAAAAAAATATAAATGTAAATAATAGTTAACTATAGATAGTACATTTATATAATAGTGGTAGTAGATATTATTATTTTAGGAGAATTTGAACTTTTTTAGTATGTTTATATATATTGTATATATAATTGTATAATCAAAGTTTTAATTGTAATTTTAGTCTCACATGCAAGTATGAATTTATAAATTTTTTGGCTCGTTAAGGTTTGTGAACAGGCTCGATCTCGAGTCGAGCCTAAGCCAACTCGGCTCGAGCTCGGTTCGTTAAATTTTATTGAGCTCGAGCTCGAGTTCGTTTAAATCTTAATAAATAATCCCAAACATACTAAAGCTCAGCTCGGCTCGTTTGCAGCCCTACCCGGAAGCACTCCGACGCTCAAGGCAGTAATCAAAATATCTCTCAAAGATAACAAATTGTGCCTAAACTCACAAGCAAAGAACTTACTGCTCATAGTATATCACACATACCTGAGACCCACGGGGGTTCCTCTCTTTTATAGCCATTAGTGCCCAACTCCCCTAGAAGCCTCACTTCATAGGTCTCCAGTACATAATGTTTATCTTGGACTTCTTGCTAGATAGGGATAAACTCCCTAAGAGCATTACCCTTATCCAGACTAGAGCCCTCTTTTGTCCAGGATTCCTGCCCCCCTTATCCGCTTATCTCGGATTCCGGCATCTCCGCAAATTACCTTGGCCTTGTCAAGATCATCTCGGCAACGTGTCCAGGTCACGTGGCACCTCGGCTAACACTTCGGTATCACCTTAGCCACGTGACGTTAATCATGAAATACTCCCCCACAAACTCTATTACATGTTTTCATTTATTGAAGTTAATATATTTGTAGTGATACTCAATAAAACTCCATTAGAATATGTGATATATTTATTAATTTAGAGTAATTAAATTTAATGTATTTACAGTGGTGCTCAATCAAATGTCATTAGAATATACGATTTGTTGAAAACTTCGTTAGAGTGTATGATTTGTTTATAACTGTAGAATAATTTAATATTTTTATAGTAGTCTTATTTTCACATTTTCACATTTCATTTTTATTTTTGTTTGTTCATTGAAGGTGCCCTCAAAGAAAGAAAGGATAATCATTTACTTTTAATGAAAAATTCTATTCATACAAAAGAGTATAACAAGTATGTAAAATTAATTTGAAATTAGTTTAGGATTAAAATTTGGAATAACTTTAGTAATGAGTTTTGCAAGAATTGATACTTGCATATTAATACTTAGAATTTGATCTAGAGTAAAATTTTCACTTTACAATTTGAATCTCACTCACACACACACACACACACACACACACACACACACACATATATACTTACTTTTTTTGAACATTGAAAATTAGCCCACCAAGTATGTAATTAAGGCCTCATGTGCCTCAGGTTTTGAAAGTAATTTTTTTAGTTAAAAAAATATTTTGTCATTTTTCAAATATCAACAAGTCAAAAAAAGAAAAAAAAAAATTTATTTCATAAAACAAGTTAAAAGGTGAAAATTTTAAAATTTGCCACAGTTTAGTCCCCACCGACCCAAAAAGAAAATCTTATTCCTTTTACTCCCTGACTTAATTCATTATGCTGAAATTTTTTCAAAATCAATCTTTTTTTTAAAAAAAATAAAAATAAAAATTGGGTTACACAAAATTAAAATTAAAGATAAAAATTTCCATTCAGTTTCTTTCTTTTTTTAAAAAAAAAATCATTAAAAATGAAAAAAAGAAGAAGAGATTATCCAATCCTTTTAATATATAGTATTGTAAATGTTTATTTATTTATTTATTTAACAAAGACTGTTTTTAGAGTTTCAAGTTCTCAAACTACAAAACCTTTTAAAAAAATCTATTGTTTAGGCCATTCAATCCTAAATATTTGTAACTTAAAATTTTCATAATAGAAATCCTTACTAATAAAATTTAAAAAGAAATGTCTTATACTATTATTTTGTTCTTTATAAAGTTCTTAAATTCTATTAATTTTAAATTTTCATTTAATTGTGCTCTTTTAATTAATATTTTTAATTTTTAAATAAAATGAACACATTTTATAAACTTATTTTACTTTTTTATTTTATTTTAGTAAATTGCACATATTATTTATACATTTTAAGGGGGGAAAAAAATACTGAATGTATGGGTTGGGAGAGAGAAAACTAATAAATTAAATTGTTTATTATTATATTTTCAAAAAAATTAAAAACACACATTGATTAACGACTAAAATTTGTTTGGGTGGAGAGAGGAAGTAATTAACATATAACTTATAAATTTATATTTAATTTATTATTTATGAGCAGTAAAATAAAAAAAATTAACTATCAATATAAATAATATATCAAGATTAACACATTGATTAACGACTAAAATATGCATCTTATTGAAAAAATAATATATTATACTCCCTCTGCCCACCCAAACAAATTTTAAACTCCCCACCCAAAAAAGATTCAATATAAATAATATGCATCTTATTGAACTTGATATTTTTTTAGTCTTTTATTTTTATCTATCTTTAAATTTAAACATTTATTTGATTATTACTTTTGAGTTTTGTTCAATTATGATTGTATTTGTACACTCTTTAATTAAATAAAAACTAAAATTATAAGGTGTGTACATAATCTCTTAGAAGAAGAGTTCTAGGAGTTCCAAATTTCAAACTAAATTTGCTGATTTTTTTTTAAAAAAAAATTAATCAATGAGTTTTGAAAGCATCAAAATTTTAAAATTTTAATTACTTAAAAAATCTATTGTGTAGTTCCTTTTGCTCCTTTATCAATATATATACTATATAATTGTTATATGAATTTGGCTATGGTGAGAGTATGTGGATGACCTGTTCGATAAAATTCCAAAATGGGTTTTGAATTAGAGAAATCATGATATTCTGTTGGATGAATTGGGTTTGGACTGATTATCTTTTGATTATATTAAAAGATGTTGGAAATAAGAAGAATACAAGGAATGTTACTCTATATAAGCAGTATGAATTTATTGCTTTATAGTTCTGTTTAGCTTGGAGTGGACAAATTAGGTGGATATAAATTATTGTTATATTGCTGGTCATTTTTTTGGGTTTTCTTTGAGCTTCTATTAGTTGTTAGAAAAAGAGTAAGAGACATGTTCACCAGCCAATGTTCTAACAGCTTAACATGGGAAAATGTGTTCTATACATTTGACCTGCTGTGACTTTGTCTTGTGAATTGTAATGTAAAATTTCATCTAGAATGATGATTTAAGTTTACATTTAAAATTTTAGGGAATTTTCACATGCCCGATATTTCTCTGAAATTCTGATTAACTTTTGGAGCTGTTCTTATTTGGAAAAAGAATTATGGTGTAGTGCCTGTTATTTACTCATTGGTTGGTATAGAAATTTTGTCAAATATAACACCATACTGCCATATACCTAGTGTTGTCTTGTTTTTGTAAGTTATTATTGCTATTTTTTTTATTTTTATAAGTGAAATTACTTCAAGTTAATGGTTATATATGGTTATCGAAGCTGGAGTTTTGTTTATATGTGTTTATTTCAAGTTACATTTCTTTGTTGCTTTGAAGCTGTAATGGTATTGAATATTATTCCCCTGGTGATCAAGTGATTCCATTTTAATTGATTAGCTCATATCTAAATAATGTTGTTGTTGTTGTTGTTGTTGTTGTTGTTGTTTATTATTATTATTATTTCTCCATATTTTAAAACTTGAGCTCTTTCCTTCTTCTTTTTTCTTTTTTTTTTTTGATGAAGCAAAATTGTCATCTGGTATCGAAACTGTGAGCAATTTTTAATTATGGTTCTTAATATGAACATACAGGGGCTTAAGTTGGTGAAACTGCTTGTTAACAAGTATCATGCATATGGTTGTCTTAAATATGGTTTGAGTCCCTGTTCATATGAGGTTTGTATCATTGTCATTGAATTAATAATAATAAATTTTGTAGCTATTTCAGTGTCATTTAACCCAGTAGCTATTTCAGTGTCAGATCTGTTTGTGATATGGCCTCTTCAGATTTTTTATCTTTGGATCTGTTGTCTTTTAGAATGAGGCCCTTTGGCTATCTGGCTATCCTGTTTGTTTTATCTTGAGGTTTTTGTTTCTATTGATTCAAAGTTAAGCAATGGAAGATAGCAAGAACCCTAACACGATGGTCAGATGCAACTTGATGTGAGCATTACTGCAGTATCTGGTATTACGGTGTGGGTTTAAGGCAGTTGATGGTTCAATGCATTACTCCATCTTACTTGTAGTTGACTCATGGGATTGATGTCCCTGAAAATTGTAGTTATTGGTTAATTCTGTGCCAATGTATTGTGTAATTTTGTATAACATTAATTTCATTAGACATCGATTATTATTTTATTGATTTTTCCCTCGAGAACATTTGTTAGTGGTATAATTCTTTAAAAACATCCATGACAAACTCAATTTAAGTCAAGTGGTTGTTCATGTTTTGTTGAAGATGCATTTCCCTGTGCAGGGAATCTCAGGTATTTTGTATATCATGTGCATCTTGATGTCTGACATCCTTTCTTCATGTCTTTTTTGCTCCATTCCTATTTTGGTTGTTCAACGTCACCCATTCAGCATTATTGTTTCTGGTTGTCCAAGAAAAGAGGGAATTTAAATTTTTTCCTTTTTTGGTGTGGCCCTTTGCTGTGTCTAACCTTTTTTTAGCCTTGTTATCATAGGTTAATCGGCTAGCATAAGAAATTGGTCTTATTTTGAATATTCCTTTAGTGCTGATCTTCCTTTCTGTTTGTTTATTTTTAGGATGTTGACACCATAACCATTATTGGAAGAATGAAGAAGAGCATTAATCTGTCAGACAGGGGACTCCTAATGGACAAGGTTTGATATCCTCAATGTTATTTACGCATAAAATATTATCTCAAAATTAGTAATGAGGTTGTGTATTTAATGTTGCTATTTTAAGTGGTGGCTGCTGCTGCTGTTAGAGATACTTTTAAATGGGATTATTGCTTATTGTTTGCTTATTGATTATTGCTTATTGTTTGTTGTGTGTGTCAATTTCTGACCACACTGCCAAACTAGTACTCAGCTGGAGAGCACTGGCAGAATAGATGGCGCCTGATTGACCTGCAATAAAAAGAAGAGATTCCGGCGGTGGTTTGTCTACCCGGGGGCATTCCGACGATCAAGTCAGTTATCTCTCAAAGATAAACCAAGTGTTTAACTCACTGTTCAGAATATAAAATGCGTACCTTAGACCCATGAGGGTGCCTCTCTTTTATAGCTAATTCAATCCCAGTCCCAATAGAAGCCTAGCTCCAATGGACTTCTGCTCAGTGCTTATCCTGGACTCTCCAATAGATAAAGATAAACTCCTTAAGAGCTTTATCCTTATCCAGGCTGAAGCCATTCCTCATTCTAGGACTCTTGTCCCTTATCCGCTTATCCCGGATTCTGATATTATCGGAGACAACCTCGGCCTAGCCGAGATCACCTCGGCGTCGCGACCAGGACACGTGGCACCTCGGCTGACACGTCGGCGTCACCTTGGCCACGTGTTGGTACTCAAAAAATATATCTACACAACTGCCCCCTAGGTTCTATTACCTCGGCATTCTGAGGTGATGGAACCTATATCAGTTCTGCTTTCTAGAACGTCGGCTAAGCTCGCTCCTTCATTTATTGCCGAAGTAAGAACTCGTTGACTCAGTATAGCCAAGTCCTATAGTCTACTTCAATTAATGCCTTAGAACCACTAACCAGGGCTGTTCAAATTTCTCAGCCGAGATCATCATACAGGCTGACATGTCTTCTAAAGAACAAAAATTCCAAGAGCTCCTTCACGCGTATGAGCTATCATGCATAATAACTCAATCATTTTAGCCACGCGTCTTCCCCTTACTGGATCCTACTCGATACGCGCCTGTAAGTCAAATTTTTCTTGCGTACTCCGTCTGATGCATACGCCGTTTTAGGCACATTAATTGCCTTTTTGCCGCCGTTTCGAATTTTGACAAAACTTCCTTCCTTCCCCTGTCTTTTCACTTTTTACCATCGTTTCTAAAGATTTTTCTCCCTCTAGCTTTTTTCCAAAGATATGCCATTGTTCAAACTTTCCTAGCTTTGCAACTTGCTGTATTCTCCTTCTCCGGTGTAATTTTCACCACTTTGTTGCTTTTGCAACCGTCATCTGACTTCGGCGATTTTCACACCGGCCTCACTTTTTCTGGTAAGTCACTGTTCCTCCTGGTTTCAATTTTTGAAAAAGTTTTTCCTTATTATTCGTTACCATTGTTGTTCTGCTCAAGTTCTCGACTTACGAATTACGTATTTGAGCATGTTTATGACTTTGCTTTTGACCAATTTATGTCTTGAATACACACATTGCTCACAAATTTGTTCACTTTTGCCACTGTTCTTGGCCTCACACCCTTGTGCACACTTCATCATAGTGTTCTTGATAGTTCATCATTGTTCTTGATTCTGAATCATTGTTCATGTTTCTGTTTGCCGTGTTGTTTCCAGATTCTTGCCTTCAATCTTTGTTTCTATAGATTTAGGTTTGGGATTTCCCTTAGAACACACGAATCTTAGGAAAAACTGAAATGAATCCCCCTCTGATATTCACGAATTCTTACCCCAGCGTAAATCTTAGGTTTTGCCGAGATCTTCTGAACCTTTATTTCCAATTCGTACACCGTCCCCCTAAGCCGACGTCATGGGTATGTGGAGGCATAGGATAGACACCCCGACCAAGTTAGAATACTTTAGGTGAAAGTTTTCCATTCCCATTGATGTCCATCTGAGGTTGGCTGGGGAGGACGACTCAATCATGCCCACAACTGATTCTATGTCTTTCCTTGTTGTAGCTTTTATCGAGTGTGGTCTTAGGCTCCCACTCGACATCCTCTTTCGTGAGATAATCCACTACTATAAGTTGAACCCAATGCAGCTTGCCATCAATTCCTACCGAGTCATAAATGGTATATTAGCCTTAGCCAAACAAAAGAATGCTAGGGTTACTTTAGCCGACATCCAATACTGCTACACCATGTGTGGCCTCAAAAAAGAGACAGGCTATATTTACTACCTCAAACCGAGGTCCACAGAGTACAAAATTGTTGCCGACCTCCTAGACTCTAACAAGGGAGCTGGGGATGATTACTTCATTACCTCGGGGAACTGGGAGTTCGCTCCAGATGAGGACCTCCAGCTCTACCCACTTCCTCGAACAGTTTTTGTAGAGGGTAATGGTAAGAGCCCAGTGTTTATACTTACTTGTTTTTTAAAGTCTCCAATACTTCGTTTGTTTCTAATGTCTGTTTCCCTTGTAGCTCTTCCTCAACCAGAAAAAGGATTCCTCAAGTCCTTTTTCCCCAGCAAGGGTTTGAAGAAGCTATTGGACTTGCCAGTCCATAAGCGTAGAGCCCCTTTGGTCCTCAATTTCATCCCAACCTATAAATCAGTACTCCTCGACATCCCAAAGAGGAAGAAAAGCCAATCTCTCCCTTCTGCCAAAACTCCTCAAGCTGCCTCCACATCTCGGCCAGATCAAGGATTGACCTCTGATCCAACAGAGCAGCCGTCAACCTCGGCTCCATATCTGATCCCACTATTTCAACGCCAATGCCGGCGACGAACTATTTTTGCTACCGAGATGGGCCGCCAGAAAGCAATTGCTAAAAATCTCTTGGCCAGCATTCCATCCACCGCAGATGCCTAACCAGCGCAGCCCTAGCCTCCACCAAAGTCAAAGCCAAAAAGAATGAAGAAGGCTCAGCCAAAGGCAACAGTGACTCAAATTGATACTGAGGACACCTTGCCAATTTCCAAATTGGCTTCGAGCGAGAAAACCCTTTATGCTGCCGAGAAGAGGCCCGCCGAGGCCCAACTGTCTGAATCCACTCGGTCAAGAGAGGCCGTGGTCCGAATCTGCAACAACTTCAGGCTCCATGAAGTCTGATGCCCCCTAGGCTCCACCCATTACTTTGGAGGATAGGCCGGTCAAAGTTGATGATAGTGTCGATGACGTTAACGTCGGCGTTGCCCTTAGCATAGCTTTGCTCCTTCCTGGCGATCTTGATTGAAACGCCGAGATAAGCGAGTATGAAAACTTTGCTCTAATGCTCCAGCGCTTTGTTCAAGTAAGTTCTCATACTTGATATCTTTCTTTCTTTTTTATACTTAGAAAATCTTGCTAATAACTTCTGCTCTATCCATTTTTCTTCAGGCAATCCAGCACACCCACTCTTTCTCAATACAATCGTTTGAGACAAGGAAGGCATAGGCCGACAAGACTAGGGAGGCTACTAGTCTGCAGAAGACCAATAAAAACTTGCAATAAAAAATGAAGACTTTGACAGACCAGGCCAAGGCTGCTGTCAAAGCCAAAGACGATGCCGATGCCGAAGAAAAAGCGAATGCCGCTGTGGCCATAAAAAAGGTCCTTGAGGCC
Organism: Camellia sinensis; assembly: GCF_055761805.1. Lineage (NCBI taxonomy): Eukaryota > Viridiplantae > Streptophyta > Magnoliopsida > Ericales > Theaceae > Camellia > Camellia sinensis. The sequence continues at coordinate 18,254,767 of NC_138967.1, read as the reverse complement.
CAGAAGAAAGAGGCCGAAGATAAGACAGCCGAGGCCCAAAAGGAACTCCAAGATGCTTTGGCCACCAAAGACGCTGAGCTCAAGGTCGCCGATGCGAAGGGATACAATGAGGGGGTGGCCAATGTCACGGCGGACTACGAGAAACAGGTGAAGCAGGCATGCAACAAAGGTTTCACTCTTGGTTGGATGACTTTACTGAAAAAGCTCGAAATCCTCGAGGACTCCCCCTTCAGGAACACCGACGTCCTCGCCCTGCCAGTCCCTGAAACTCCAAGCCAATCCGATGACGATTTTATGTCTGAAGAGAAAGCTTTGGTGAGGAAGTCAAAGGAGGCTACTGGGGCCAAGTCCCCTACTCCAAATGAGCAAGTTCTGGACTTGACTCAAGATGAAGAGGGTGAGGAGGTTCCCAAGGATGCTACTCCTGAGAAGGCATCATCGGACATGCCTCTCGCCGACAAGAGCCTCGATCAAACCCTTCAAGAAACAGATGTCGAGCTCGCCGCTGAGAAGGCTACCGAGATGTCCTCCCAACAGTCTTTTGAACTTCAAACCCAACCATCTGGTGTTGCCGAAGAGTCTTAATTTTGATGTCATTTTCCTTCGTATTTTGTACTTTTGTTTTTCTTCTTTTTGGAACAATTGTAAGTTTTGGCCGACATGTCATCTTTTGAATGTTAATACAACTTCCTTTCCTGAATGCTTGTATCTTTGTCTTCTCTTTACTGCTCTTGTATGATTCCATACTTGGAATATTTTGCATATCTTCAATGCACACTTTAACTGTGTAATTTTCTCGGGTTGAAATACCTCGGTTATACCCATCAACGGTTTACATCAGCAAGTACATAAATACTTAGTTTAATACAATCTTGGCCTTAACTTGTAAATTTTTTACAAATTTCAACAAGTGTTAGACATAACCTTAGTTTAACTTCAACTTGTAAGTTTTTTACAAATTTCAACAAGTGTTAAACATGATCTCGGTCTAACTCAACTTGTAAATTTTTCTCAAATTTCAACAAGTGTTAGACATAACCTTAGTTTAACTTCAACTTGTAAATTTTTCACAAATTTCAACAAGTGTTAAACATGATCTCGGTCTAACTTCAACTTGTAAATTTTTCTCAAATTTCAACATGTGTTAAATATGATCTCAATTTAACTTCAACTTGTAAATTTTTCACAAATTTCAACAAGTGTTACACATAACCTTAGTTTAACTTCAACTTGTAAATTTTTCATAAATTTCAACAAGTGTTAAACATGATCTCGGTCTAACTCAACTTGTAAATTTTTCTCAAATTTCAACAAGTGTTAGACATAACCTTAGTTTAACTTCAACTTGTAAATTTTTCACAAATTTCAACAAGTGTTAAACATGATCTTGGTCTAACTACAACTTGTAAATTTTTCTCAAATTTCAACAAGTGTTAAACGTGATCTCAGTTTAACTTCAACTTGTAAATTTTTCACAAATTTCAACAAGTGTTAAACAAGATCTCGGTCTAACTCTAGTTTAACTTCAACTTGTAAATTTTTCACAAATTTCAACAAGTGTTAAACATGATCTCAATCTAATTTCAACTTGTAAATTTTTCTCAAATTTCAACAAGTATTAAACATGATCTCGGTCTAACGCAACTTGTAAATTTTTCTCAAATTTCAACAAGTGTTAGACATAACCTTAGTTTAACTTCAACTTGTACATTTTTCTCAAATTTCAACAAGTATTAAACTAATTTTAGCTTGTATATTTTATCTTTCCAAGAACCATTTTCCAACTCTTTGCCTCCTACTGTGAACTTAAGTTGCACTTGGGTTCTCATTATGTTCCGGAAACCTCGTCAAGTATCTTTATCAATCATAAGTGTAAAAAAATCAAGCAGAAACTTTATTTATTACTTCGGCAAATAACAAAAAACAAGAAAATCTAATGATAGAAAAATTTCAGATTGCTAGTATTCCAGGGCCTTGGCAACTCTTTGCCCTCGTTATCTTCAAGCCGATATGTCCCATTGCCCAAAACCGAGATGATTCTATAGGGTCCCTCCCAATTTGGGCCAAGCTTGCCCTCTCTGAGATCCTTCTTGTTGCCGATGACCTTCCTCAAGACGAGGTCATCGATTTGAAACTCCCTTGGGTTGACCTTTTTATTATAGGCCCTGGCAAGCTGTTGCTGGTAAGCTGCCAGTTGAATTGCAGCTCTCTCCCTTCTTTCTTCTAGTAGATCCAGATCTCGGGCTAATAATACATCATTAGTCCCGTTCTCTACTCCCTGGGTTCTGATCCCTGGGATGCCGACTTTCAGAGGAATGGCTGTTTTTGTGCCATAAGCCATGGCGAATGGGGATTCCCCAGTTGATTTTCTCGGCGTAGTTCGATATGCCCAGAGTACATTTGGTAGTTCATCTACCCACTTCCCTTTTGCTACTTGCAGCCTCTTCTTAATCCCATTCAAGATGACTTTGTTGGATGCTTCTGCTTGTCCATTGCTTTGAGAAAAACTTGGAGTTGAAAAATAATTCTTGATTTTGAATTTTGCACAAAAGCTCTTGATTAGCTTACTGTCAAATTGTGTTCCATTGTCGGCAACTATTGCTCTTGGAATCCCAAATCTAGTGATGATGTTCTTCTTTATGACGCTCTTCACATCCACGTCTCGAATCTTGGCAAGGGGTTCAGCTTCTATCCACTTGGTGAAATAATCTGTTGCTACTAGCAAGTACTTCCTTTACCCAGTTGCTTGGAGTAATTTTCCGTCAAGATCCATGCCCCATTGGGTGAACGGCCAAGGACTAGATACTGGGTTTAGGTCTGCTGCTGGTTGGTGTATTAAAGGTGCAAACCTTTGGCACTTTTCACACTTCTTGACATAGGCTTCTGCGTCCCTCTACATATAGGGCCACCAATACCCTTGGGTAATGGCCCTATGAGCAAGGGATCTGCCCCCAGCGTGGCTTCCACATATTCCTTCATGTATTTCGTACAGAAAATCTTTAACTTGTGAAGGATGTACATACCTCAAAAGGGGTCCAGTGAAGGATCTTCTGTAGAGATGTCCCTCTGCTGTCAGACTGAATCTTATCGATTTCAATCTGATCTTGTTTGCCTCTTTGTGATCATTTGGCAATTTTCCTTCTTTCACGAATGTTATTATTGCGTCTATCCAGCTTAGTCCCATGTCCACACACATTATTGCACGTTCTGTGGTCAGTGGTTCGATGCTCGGGCCCGACTAGTAGTCGACCATTATCGTCCTTGCCTTCCCAGGTTGTATTGCACTAGCCAGGTTGGCCAGGGCATCGGCGTGACTGTTATTATCTCGGCTAATCTGCTGTAGCTTGAAATTCTGAAACAGGGCCATTGATCTGCCGACCTCTTTCGCATAGGCCGACATCCTTTCGTCTCGGGCCGCGACCTTGTCTATTGTCTAGTTAACTATAAGCTGAGAGTCACAGAAGACTACCACCTCATCTGCTTCTACTGCTACTGCCAGTTTCAGTCTTGCAATCGGTGCTTCACACTTTGTTTCATTGTTTGAGGCTTTGAACCCCAAACGAATGGATTGTTCTAGTATCTGTCCATCTGGAGATACCAGTACTACTCCTGCCCCCGCTTCTTGTCGGTTTGAACTCCCATCAACAAACAGTTGAAAGGAGTCACCGATGTAAATGCTGCAGGGTCTTAGTTTTTCTTTCTTCCTTTGTTTCGGTGCCTTCGGCTGGGCTCCTACTTGCTCGCTTGGACATCGTTTACGTTGGCTCAACGGAGCCCGATGTACGACGGATTCTGGCGTGAACTCGACCATGAAGTCGGCCAAAACTTGGCCTTTGATCGCTGTTCTAGGTCTGAACTCCAGGTCATACTGGCCCAAGGCCACTGCCCATCTGGCTATTCTACCTGTCAGATCTCCTTGCTGCAACAAGGACTTCAAAGGGTGTTCAATTAGCACCACAATTTTATGGGCTTGAAAGTAATGGTTCAGCTTCTTTGAACTAAAGCCAGCGCCAATTTTTCTAGGGGTAAATACCTGGTTTTTGCATCAGCTAGGGTTTTACTTACATAATAAACAGCCATTTGTTCCCCTTTTTCTTCTCAGATTACCACTGCACTTACCGCATGTTCTAAAACTACTAAGTACAGGAAGAGCTCCTCTCTAGGTTCTGGATTTAAGAGAACTGGAGCCGTGGTCAAATACTTCTTTAAGTCAGTCAAGGCAGCTTCGCACTCTTCGGTCCATAAGAAGTCTGTGGCTTTCTTCACTAAGTTGAAGAAAGGTTTGCACTTGTCTAAGCTTCTGTTTATGAACCTATTCAGGGCTACAGCCCTTTCAGTCAACATCTACACCTGTTTTGCCGACGTCGGGCTCTTCAAATCTAGGATGGCCTTGATCTGATCTGGGCTGGCCTCAATGCCCCCTCTGGTCACCAGGTATCCTAAGAACTTACCAGATCCAACTCCAAATGCACACTTCAATGCATTGAGTCGGAGCTGATATATTTTAAGGATGTCAAAGACTGCTTTTAGGTCAGCCAGATGACCTGCGGGTTCCTTGGTCTTCACGACCATGTCATCGATGTAAACTTCCACTGTTTGGCCAATCAGGTGTTTGAACATTTTGGTTACCAATCTCTGGTAAGTTGCTCATGCATTTTTCAACCCAAAAGGCATCACTCTGTAGCAATACAGCCCTTTTGAGGCGATAAATACAGTTTTCTCCTCATCTAGGGGGTACATGGCTATCTAATGGTTCCCCCTGTAGGCATCCAGGAAGCTCATTCTTTCATGCCCTGAAGTGGCATCCACCAGTTGGTCAATCTTGGGTAGAGGAAAATTGTCCTTGGGGTAGGCCTTATTTAGGTTGGTAAAGTCCACGTAGACCCTCCATTTACCATTCTTTTTCTTCACCACCACTGTGATTGATAGCCATGTCGGGTAATTTACCTCTCGAATGGCTCTGGCCTCCAGAAGTCTATCTACTTCCTCTTTCATTGCTTCAACGTGCATCAATGTCGGTCTTCTTGCTCGTTGGATTACAGGTTTGGCCGACCTGTCTACGTTCAGTTTGTGGCAAGCGACCTCGGGGCCAATGCCAGGCATTTCGTAAGGCGTCTAGGCAAACACCTTAATGTTTGCTCTTAAGAAAGCCTCTAACTCTTTTTCCTCTTCTTCGGCTAAGCCCGAGCCGAGAAGGAAGAAGTGTTCTTCATCCCCCTATTGGACGACGATTTTTTTCAGCGCTTCTTCACTCTTCTCGGCTGGCTCCTTGCCGACGTCCTCTAGGACCTCTACGTCCTCGTCTTCGATCTCTGTCCTTTCTGGTTCTCGTATGCTGCAGGTGGATTTCATTGCTGCCATGGAGCAGCTCTTGCCTGCAGCTGATCTCCTCTGACCTCCTCTATCCCATGCTCCGTTGGGAACCGCAATAGTTGATACAATGTTGAGGGAACAACCCTCATTGTATGCAACCATGGCCTTCCCAGGATAACATTGTAAGGGGAGGGTGTGTCGATTATTGTGAACTCTGTCTTTATCTTCCTGGTGCCAGCCTGCACCTCCAAGCTTGTTGCTCCTAGTGGCCACGTCGGCGTTCCATTGAACCCGACCATTGGGCCATTGGATTGCTCCATATCGTCTGGGTGAAGGCCGAGCTCCTTATAACACCTGACATACATTATGTCACAAGAGCTGTCTTGGTCAATTAGGATGCACTTCACTTGGCATTCCCCAACCTGGAAGGATACTACCAAGGCATCGTTATGTGGATATTGTACCATCTCAAGGTCGGCTTCAGTAAAGGACACTACTGGCCCCTGGCAATCCTCAGCCCGATTTCGTTTCTCCTCGACCTGGTACACGTGCTGCAAGTGCTTTACCTTCTGGGTTTCCCTTCGTATTTCGTTCTCGTTGACCTTCGAGTGAATTATATTAATTACTCGAGGTCCTCCTGTCTAAGGTTGCTGTGCTGGAGGAGACGGAGTTGCTGGTGCCTGAGGTAGTCTTGCTTGCTCTTCCTTTGTCCTGGCCTCATCTACAAGGTCCCTCAAATGGCCTTGCCTTACCAGGCCTTCCAGGTGTGCCTTCAGGGCTCTGTAACCCTGAGTCATATGCCTATCTTCGTTATGGTAAGCACAATGCTTACAAAGGCTTATTCCCATAAATTCTCCTGGCACCCTAGCTGGTGCTCTGAAATGGGGCTGGGATCGAATTTTGTCCAGGACTTTGTGAATTGGGATTCAGAACACAGTTGTGACGCCTGTGCAGCCCTCAGTCCTATCTCTTGCTTGTTGGATCCGTTGTTACCTCAGCCTCGCTTCAGCGAGCCATTTCCTTTCTCTTGCTTTGTCTCCTTAGTTCCTGACGTGTCTTCCTCGGCTCTAGCATACTTCTCAATTCTAGCCATGAGCTCTTCAATGCTTTTTGGCAATGTCTTTGCCAAAGACTTTCGTAGTGAACAGTTATCTTTTAGGCCGTTCTCGAAAGATACGACCGTCACCTCTTGATTGCACTTGGGTATTCAATTGAACACTTCATAGTACCTTTTAGCGTAGGCCCTAAGGCCTTCATCCCTACTAATTCTCAGGGCCATCAAGGCATCTACCCTTAATGGCTGTAGTTTGTTTGTCACGAACCTGGCCACGAACATCTCGGCCAAGCGTTCCTAGGTCTTTACACTTCTCTTTGGCAGTTTGTGAAACCAATCTGATGCAATCTCCCCGAAGGATGAGGGAAACACCTTACAGAGCAACGACTCGTTCCCAGTGTATAGTGCCATCGAGTTCAGGTATAATCCGACGTAAAAGTTGGGGTCTGACTTTCCGTCGTATATCTGGAACCTCGGCATACTGAATCTTTTTGGGGCGTCAAATTTGTCCAACTCTGCCGAGAATGGTGTTCTCGGCTTAACAAGGGAAGTTACCTCGGTATCTTGTTGTTTCCTCTTGAGGTAATCTCTCAAGTCCTCCTTTGTCCGCCTAGGAGCTCGTTTATCTCCTGATTTCAATCTTTTGGTGCACTACTTTCAGCTTCGTTATGAGCTCTCTTCGACCTTTCTCCATTAGTTGTGTTGAAGCACAGCGCCTGCCTTTGAACATGCCGATGTTCTTTGGCGTCTGCCTCCTTGGTGCGACGTGTCCTTCGAGATTCTTTCCTCATCGACTCTCCTCGCTCGACCTCCCTTGAAGGCCGGTGAGAGTGTCTTTCGCTCCTGGTGTGCTGGGGGGCTATAGGGATTGTTTTCTGCCCTCCCTTCTAGGCATTGGCCGCTGGAATCGGCGTGTCTTGCAGCGAGAACGATGGCTGCATGACGTTGTTTTACATCATGAAATTGACGACCAATTGCAGGTCAGCCAATTTGTTTGCCATCCCTTTTACCTCTTCGTCTCTTCGCAGGCATCTATCTTTCCATACCTGGAGGTCGTTCTCATTGTAATACCCGCTTTGATCCGACTTCTTTGGAATGTCGCCCTCCTGGCCGACGTCTTTCCTGCCGTGATTCTGGTCCTGAGTCTCCTCGTTGCAACCATCTTCCTCCATGTTAGGGTCAACGTTTTTACCGTTTCCAGCAGGCATTTCGTCCCCAACCTTATCCTTCTGTCCGTCGCTGGCCTTCTATTCTTCTTTCTTTTCCACAGACGGCGCCAAATTGTGTAAGTCAATTTTCGACCACACTGCCAAACTAGCACTCAGCTGGAGAGCACTAGCAGAATAGATGGCGCCTGATTGACCTGTAACAGAAAGAAGAGATTCCGGCGGTGATTCATCCACCCGGGGGAACTCCGACGATCAAGTCAGTTATCTCTCAAAGATAAATCAAGTGTTTAACTCACTGTTCAGAATATAAAATGCGTACCTTAGACCCATGAGGGTGCCTCTCTTTTATAGCTAATTCAATCCCAGTCTCAATAGAAGCCTAGCTCTAATGGACTTCTGCTCAGTGCTTATCCTGGACTCTCCAATAGATAAAGATAAACTCCCTAAGAGCTTTATCCTTATCCAGGCTGAAGCCCTTCCTCATTCTAGGACTCTTGTCCCTTATCCATTTATCCCGGATTCCGATATCTTCGGAGATAACCTCAGCCTAGCCGAGATCACCTCGGCGTCGCGACCAGGACACGTGGCACCTCGGCTGACACGTCGGCGTCACCTTGGCCACGTGTTGATACTCAGAAAATATATCCCCACAATTGCTTATGGGATTACTGCTTGTCCTTGCTATTGAATTTGGAGTTGCTGCGTTTTGTTTTTGTTTTTTTTTTTTTTTTTGGTGTTGAACATTTGGAATTATGTTGGTTTTAGTTTTAAATTCTAATTTAATTTAAATCACTGGATTGGTGCTTCTAAGGGGCACTTCTTTTTAAAACTCAAATAATTGAAAACTTTTAACATTATTTTGCTATCAATATGGTACATTGGTGAAGCCTTTTCAGGTACAAAAATCTTATAGATGAATGTTACAAAAAGAAAAACTGTTTCATAATGTTAAAAAAAAAAAACTGTTGAATAATTTCATCTAATTTGGAATTATGTTTTATTCATGTTATTTGTTCTTGTCAAATGCAGGTTCAAATATCAAAGAAAGGAAAGAAGAAGTAGATAGGACAAGCTTAATGAAAGAATGCCTCTTTTTTGTTGCAAGTTTTATTTTTAAAATTAAAGTTGTTGAGGTGGAATATTATTGTAACTCATCATCTCTGCTGTGGTGATTTCTAAGAAGTATTAATTTTGTTACAGATTTTTGTTCGACGAAGTGCCTAATTTTTAGCAGTCCCTGGAAGCATGGTAAATGATCCCAAGAAAATTTAGGGTATCAGAATACTGAAACATTTGGGTTGATGTCATATTTTGGACAGCATATTAAAATAGATGATCTAAAGGTTTTATTCTAATTGATAATAGATTATAAGATGCAGCAATGGTGGACGTGGATATGTTTATCATATAGGCACTCTGATTATGTTTATCATATATGTTTATCACATACATGTTGATAGGATCCGCAAAAGTGAACTAGCAATCCATGGATGGGCAACGAGACATTGAAATTGCAATAGGATGTCATTGTGGTATGAGCATACTACAGGAAGAGCTGAAGAACTGTTCCAATAGCCTCATACCTTGTTATTTTCTTCGATTTCTTTGTTCTTTTAATTTTTGGTGAGAGCATAGTGTAGTTTGAGATTGAATTTTTAGTGATTGTTTTTGCCAAATCACAGATTGTACGTACTATTGCTCTTGTATACATGTAAAATTCTCAAGTTTTCTTCTTACTATTACTCTTGTATACATGTTAAATGTTATTGTTCCTTAATTGTGGTTGGGTTGAATGAATTTTGTTCGATATTGGATTGAATGTTTATAAACAAAAATTGAATGTTCTGAACCAAAAAAAAAAAAAAAATAGAGAGATTTGGCGACTAAAAAATTGGTCAGCAAATTCTACACTTTTGCAACTAAAATTATTGGTCGGCAATTCCTTACCTTTTGGCGACTAAATTGTTAGTTAGTGATTCCTCGACTTTTGGCGACTAATCTGTTTGGTCGTGGAATGTGACAATTAGCGACTAAGATATTTGGTCGGGAAAATATCACTTTTCGCGACCAAAGTGTTTTACCGACAAAATGGATTAGTCGCAGTAATGATATATTTAGCGACCAAAAATTTAGTCGGCAAATCCAACTTTTCCCGACCAACAAAAATTTTGGTCGCGAATTATTTTTGCCGACTCTTAATTGGCGACCAAAGTAGCGACCAAAAAAATTGGTCGCGAATAACTTTTGTCGACTAAAAATGAGTTTTTAGCGACCAATTTTTTGATCGGCAAAAATGTTATTTCTTGTAGTGATAAGCCACAAATAATTAAATATATATATATATTGATGTGATACCATAATTACTATGGTTAGAAATAAGCTCTTTTAAGCAATTAAACTATCTAATTGAATTATTTGTTACAATTTAATCATAACTTTTGGTCAAATTTAAAATAATATTAAAACTATTGGCTTAAAAACATTTTACTATTAGAAATATGCTCTCTTTGTTTAGAAAGAAATGGATGATAGAAAATGAAAAATGGTAGAAAGTGAAGTGAAAGAAAGGAAAAAGAAATAAAAAATTTTCTTGCATGCATTTAAATAGATGAAAAATTTTGTAAGAAAATGATGAGAAAAAAATAAAATCAATGCATAAAAGAGAGCTGTGGAGAGAAACATGAAAAAAAAAATTTCCTTTTATATTTTGTAAGAAATTATTAGCCTAACTAATAAGCTAATTTGAGTTGTATAGAAAATTTTAGTTTCCATTACTTTCGAGGACTCTTCATCTAAAAAAACACATAAGGTTCGTTTGGCAAGTTGGTTTGTGGCTATTTTAGTCACAAAAGACAAAATAGACTATTTTAACCATAACAAACAAAACATCACATCTAACCCATAATTATTACACTCTTCTTTTACAAAAAAAAAGTCAAAAAAATCAAAAAGCCCTTTCCAAATCAAACTTTTTAGCTCAGGTTAAAATAGTCAAAAAAAATCAAAAAATCAAAAAATTAACCTACTTCTCAAACGGAGGCATAAACAATTATTATTTTTTTCTCTTTTTAATATTATCTATATAACCAAATTGTGCGAGGTCTAAAATTGAAACATTCCATTAAAAATTGAAACTCCTGCACTACTTTAATATCTCTATCAAAATACCTATTTCTTTAGAATTGATTATACTCATTGACGTGGATTCTATTGAAAAAAAAAAAGCAGTCTGACCTTTGAATTTTGAATTTGTACAAAAACAATTATCATGAAATCTTGGATTTGTGTAAAAGATAATTTAAATAGATTTGTGCATAAAATAAAAGTTCATTTTGTTCACTTTTTCAATCTTTTTTTTTCCTCTACAAATTTCAGATACAAACACAACTTAAGAATTTTTTATCGATTGTGTTGAAAAAATAGATGTTAGTCGATAAGTTTTATAAAATCGATAAATATATCAATAACTATATGATTGAATTACATTTATCATAAAAAAATAAATAAATAATAAGTTTTTCTTTTGAGAAATGACATAAAAAATATGTAATTTAATAACATAATTATTAATATCCGATGAATATAATTTTGGTAGGCATGAAGTACACAACGAACCTTACAAAATGAACGGTTCAGATCATAAAAATAAGCCTACAATAAATCTCAAATTAAGGTACAACAGTTACTGCAATAACCCCATTTCTGCCAATACTGAAGTTGGTATAATTGTCATATATATATATATATATATTTTTTTTTTTATTTCCAAAAATATCCCCAAGAGCAGTTACCCTGTTGTAACTGCAGAAATCCTTTTATGAACTTATGAAGCTTGTAACTACATGAATCAGGATCGTCGGCCGCCCTTCTCGGCGGCCGTTCCCGGCAGCCCCCCAAAACGACGTCGTTTTGGGGGTTTTTTGATTTTTTTTTTTTCTTTCTTTCTTCTTCCTTCTTCGCAGACCAGAGCAGAGGGGAGGGGAGGGGAGGGGAAGAAGAGAGAGAGAGGAAGGGGAGGGGAGGGGGTCTCGCCGTCGCAGGTCGTCCGACCGTCGCCTCGCCTCGCCTCGCCTCGCCTCCGCCGTCGCAGGTCGTCCAGCCGTCGGATCGTCGCCTCGCCTCCGCCTCCGCCTCCTCCTCCTCCTCCTCCTCCTCCTCCTCCTCCCCCGGTGATTATGGCCCCCTCCAGTCCGGCCCACCGGCGGCTCGCCTTCCCTCCCCCTCTCTCTCTTCTTCCCCTCCCCTGCCCTCCCCCCTCTGGTTCGTTCAAACAGGAAGAAGAAAGGAAAAAAAAAAAAAAGGAAAAAAACCCCCAAAACGACGTCGTTTTGGGGGGCTGTTGGGACGGCCGCCGAGAAGGGCGGCCGAGAATCCGGGCTCGTAACTACATACCATGTGAGTATCGATGCGTTTGAAATTTTATTGTGAGTTGAAATTAACAGTTATTGATTTGGGTCGACAATTACAAAACGACAAGTGCTTAAATTGTTAGTTATAAAAGTGTAATTTGGGAATAAAGTTAGTATCAATACCGATTCAACCTTTTACATTATATTTGGAATGTCTTTCATATACATAAATTTGATTATGATTTTTGTGATCTTTAATTATAATTTATTGTAATATTAATTTTGAATTGGTTATGATATTATTTTAATTATGATTCAAAAACTCTTCGATCATATCTTATATGATATTTTGTTATGACTCAATTTTTTTTAGTAATGACTTCATAGGAATTTCTTTTTATTTTTGTCATATGATAGAATATTAGAATATCAATAAGTTAGATTACAACGAAAAGGTCGCAGTCGTTCAATTGATTCAAACTCTAAACCTTCTTCGACTTTTTATTGTCTCAAAAGACAGGTGCATAAATCATTGGACCAACTGTCATGTCTACTCTCATATATAACTAACCTATAAAATTGAGTTATGACATTTGTGATAATTAAGTTCACAAATATCATAATTTATACATGATACACACCCTCATGTACCATAGCATTGCCCTAATGTTGCAGATGGTTAGGATAATAAATGAAAATTTATGAAAGCCATGGTTGGTTTTGAATATCTGAGGACCAAAACAATACACTAATTCAAACAGCTATAGAGAGAGAGAGAGAGAGAGAGAGAGAGAGAGAGAGAGAGAGAGAGAGAGAGACAAGTATTCGTGAGAATGGGGCGGGTAAAGCAGAGAAAAGCATGCAGAAAAGACTAATGTGGAGGGAAAATCCAAATAGGCAAACTTTGACTGCCTCGTAAATCTTGATTTCCGTCCTTAAAGAGACACACCATATTTGAAGATTGGTTTAATGAACACAAAAAGTGCTATAACTAAATCTTCTTAGTATTCTTCATGTTTTCTTTCTTTGACCTATTTTTGGTTCTACATTTTACTTCTTGGGGTTAAGAATTTTCTCTAACTCCAAATGTTTCCAGCCCTTTCTTTCAGTAATCATTTATAAATTAATTTTTATGTTTATAGTTTTCTAGATTATTATCCTAAAAAATTAAAATAATTTATGAATGTTAATGCAAGTTTTGATATTTTGTCAAAAATTTTGAATTTTTTTTTTATTTTTATTTTTTACAATTGGTAGGAGAATATTAACGAACCGTAAGTCCATCACCAACAACCATTACAATGTAATAAGGAGTAAATAATTGATTTTTATCTTTGGCAATGATGATCCTAATTTTTTAGTTAAGAGTGTATAAGAGTGGCCAACTGAATTTTTTTCAAAATTTTTAATCAATTGAAAGTGTATAGGACTGGTTAATTGAACCCATCACCAAAAAATTTGAATCTACTATTGACACTTTTTGGAAAACAAAAACAATCAACAAATGTGTTTTTATTTTTAATTTTTACAATTTTTAAAAACAAAAAAGGAAACAGGAAATGAAAACTTGTCAAAATTCACACCAAAAAAAAAAAGAAAAAAAGAAAAAAAAGAAAAAAAAAAAAGAAAAAGTGCATTACAACAATAGTTTTCATTTTATTTTACTTCAGTGTATGTGTTTGAGTTCTTGACGTTATTATTTCTCGTGCATTCAACATCACATTCAAGGTTGTGCATACACTTAGCATAAAAAGGAAACAAATACTTCTTCAATCTTAAAATATTAGTCATTTATTCTATTTTTTATGGTTTCAAAATATTAGTTTATTTTAAAAAATCAATGACTAAAATATTATAAATTTTATATTTTGTCATTCTTTTAAATTCATTAATAACACAAAAAGCACAACTATAATAATTGATATTCTCAAAAATATATACTATCAAAAGAAAATTTTGAAAAATTAATATTTTAAAAATGTAATAATTATATTATTAAAAAACAATTATATTCCTAAAAAAATTATTATTTTGAGAGGGAAGGAGCAACCATGCAAATTGCCTGTCTACTCAATTTTGATTCTATGAACTTTCCTTTTGTAAGTAATTTCAAGACTCATAAATTCATTATCATGATGACTTTGTTGAATCGAAAAACGGTGTCCTGAAGATACCCGATCATGAAACAGTGGTCTACTTGAGATCCTTTCTCAAGCAAAGGATGAAATTCTAGTTCAAATTTGGATGTCATTTTCATTTGACATTTGGGGTCCCACTATTCCCTTAGTTTTCTAACTCTTTATTTTCTTTAGAACCAACTTCCCAAATGTAACGTTTAAAAAAAAATTCATAGCCTTCATTTACAATGTTGATTACCTTTTTAATTTTTTTATCTAAGACTAAAAAATTTTATTTGGGATAAGACTTTTTAATTTTTGTGAGAGAAAAAATAAAGGGCAAATTACACTAACCGTCTTTATAATTTGGGACTTGTGTCATTTTAATCACTGACTTTTCAATTGCGACACATTTGACTATGAATTTTAAATCTTGTTCCAAATGAGCACAATTGAAAATACTATTACTCAATTTCAAGGGTAAAGTCGTCAATTTGGTAAAATATAAACTAATTTGTCAAAAATAAATGTCAAAAAAATATTTTTGAATTTTTAAAAATTATTTTTACCTACCAAAAATAAAATTATGTAAAATTCATAAATCTTTTATACATTTTTTTTCCAAATTTATTTTTATTTTGTGTTTGGATAATGATCATGTAGTGGACGATTGTTTTTATTTTCATTGAATTAGTTTATATTTTTTCAAAACTCAAATATGGCGACAATTTTAATATCATTATTAAACCAATCCATTAAATCAAAAAATCCAAAACTAAAACCATTTCATCTGTTAAATATATTGATTACACATTAAAATCCTAACAACCACACATTACATGATCAACATCCAAACACAAATAAAATTAAATTGGTAAAATAAATAAATAAATAAATGTGTAAAAGATTTATTAATTTTATATAATTTTATCTTTGGTGAGTATAAATAATTTTTAAAAATTTAAAAATATTTTTTTGACATTCATTTTTGTTAAATTAATTTATATTTTATTAAATTGACGACTTTACCCTTAAAATTGAGCAATAGTATCTTTAATTGTCCTTATTTGGAATAAGATTCAAAATTCATGGTCAAATGTGTCACAATTGAAAAGTTAGGGACCAAAGTGACACAAGTCCTAAACTATAAGGATTATTAGTGTAATTCGCCCAACAAAGAAATGATTATGGTTTGACTGTGATGTTTTGCCTTATTGGGCTAAAAAGTCTATTTTATCTTTTATGACTATTTTAGCCCAAACATGGCATGCCAAACAAAACCTAACACTCCAATGTAACACAAAAAAAATTTAGTGTATTTTTTCCAAATGTAATACTCTAAAAAAAATGTGAGATTCTTCAAACCATTCCAAAAAAGTGTGAGATTCTTCAAATCATTTCAAAAGGAGTACAAAAATTTCTTAGTAAGTTTTGAGTAAGTGTATAATTTTAAATTGTGAGTATTACATTTGGGAAAAAATACACTAAGTAATTTTTTAGTTATTTTATGTGTATTGCATTAGAGTGTTACGTTTAAGATTACATTGAAATGAGTGTTACGTATGACAAAAGTACACTAAGCCTTTGTTTGGCAACTTGGGTTGGGTTGGGTTGGGTTGGGATGGGTTGGGTTTGAAGCTATTTTAGTCACAAAAAGACAAAATAGGCTTTTTAGCCTAATAAGACAAAATGTCATATCCAATCCATAATCATTACATTATTTCTTTCACAAAAAGTCAAAAAAATCAAAAAACTTATCCCAAACAAGCCTTTTTAGCCCCAGATTAAAATAGCCAAAATGCCAAAAAGTTAACCCACTTCCCAAACAAACTTTTGTGTGTTATATTAGAGTGTATTATATTAGAGCGTTACATTTAGAAAAATTTGAAGTGTTACGTTGTTACATTTAAAAAAAGTATAAGAAATTTTTTAGTGTGTTACATTGGAATATTAAGTTCTAATTCATAATGTAAGACTTGTTCCAGAAGAACAAAAAATCCAAAATTTCTATAATGTGGATTACTCAAATATGTAATTTCATATTTGGCGAAACTCCTTTTTATCTCTAAAAAATTAAACCGAAACATGAAAATGATTGCCCTTTTATGTAATTTTTACTTTAATAGAACCTTTGAGTTCATAAGAAAAAAAGAGAACTAAAGAGTTCACAATATCATGTGTTAAGATTTATTGTTATTTCACCCTTATTTTAATTCATGGATAGAATTAGACGTTATAAATTATTTTATAATATGTAGTTTCAAGTAACTCACACGGATTGAGCATTTTTGTAATTTTGCAAAGTGTTATTTTGGGAAAAAAAAAATTTTACTCATTTTTGAAATTAGTTATTGGCCATCAATTTTGAATTGAACGCGAGATTATTTTATATCAAAATTATGTAGGCCAACTCCTATAATTTATATGCAAATTAAATATAGCCTTAAGGTACCTGGTAATAAGAAGGAGCAAGGATTCTCGGCCGCCCTAAACGGCAGCCAAACCCAGCAGCCCCCAAAACGACGTCGTTTTGGGGGCAAATTTTCAAAAAAAAAAAAACGCAGAGGAAGAGAGGGAGGAAGGAGAGGAAGAGGGAGGGAGGAAGGAGGAGGGAGGAGGAGGAGGAGGAAGGGAAGGCCGGACTGGAGGGGGCCATAACCAGTGGGGGAGGAGGAGGAGGAGGCGGAGGCGACGGCGGTGAGGCGAGGCGAGGCCACGGCTGCGACGATCGGACTGCTGCGACGGCCGGCGGCGAGGCGACGAGCTGCGATGCCGGCGGCAAGGCGACGAGCCTCCTTCCTCCCTCTTCTCCCTCTCCCCTCCCCTCCCCTCTGGTTATGGCAGAAGAAGAAGAAAAGAACGAAGAAGAAGAAGAAAAGAACGAAGCAGAAGAAGAAAAGGGGAAAAAAAAAAAAAAAAAAAAAAACCCCCAAAACGACGTCGTTTTGGGGGGCTGCCGGGTAGGGCGGCCGAGAGGGTATATGAGTAAGTCTGTAATGAAACTCTTAGGCATTTATGTAGCTTTGAATCTTACAAACCTTATAAAATTACATTGAAATTTAGGGTTTGTAAATTAATGTCTAGGGAACTGATATTCTATCAAATATGCATTTTTCTTTGTTGATAAATAACTTTTTAGATTGCAATTTATATCCATTGAAGTAACATTAATGAAAAACAAACATTCTACATCAATGTTCTTTCTTTTCCATCCTTACACCAAGGCATGGATAAAATGCTCCCAAACACCACCTTTTCATCATGTCCTCATTGAATCAAAGAACATTGATTTCCCTTAGATACCATTTCAACACAAGTTGTCAATGTAAAAAAATAAAATAAAATCATATAGTAGGGCCACCTTCTTTTGCCCTTTAGATATTCATTTCCCATATATATTTCTCTTTGTTTTTTATACAAGTCATCACTTTACAAAACTTTCTTTGTATTATTCAATGTTCACTTTTATTCCTTATTGCTTCAAATGATTCCCATGACCCACAAGAGGAGAATCAAAAGACAAAAACATATGGTATTTGGATTTCTACAAAAAAAGAAAAAGGCCATCTATCACCCACCACTTCTTGGAGTCATTGATTTTGTTCTGATTAGATAACCTTGATTTGAACAAAATGGAAGTCCACTCATTATACATGTTTAAAAAATTGAGAGGGTAAAATGTTGTCATCATTCTTATGTTTGTAAGTTTAAATAATCTTCTATAACAAAAATGGTGTCATCATTCTTATGCTTGTGAGTTTAAATAATTTTCTATAATAAATTATGTCATTAATAAATCTTGTTCTTATTTGCGTAATATTTTATTAGGATGCCATGTTTGGTACGTAAATATGGGGTGGAATATGATTATTTTATTGTGGGATCAATAGTGGATATACATTTAAGATTTTTATTCAATGAGGTCATGTAAATAAATAAATATATATATATATATATATTAACGTGATGCAATTTTCTCACTAATTTCACAAAACCTAAACCCTATTTAGGGAAATTATAGCCCTAATCCTATGATATACAATTGTGAAAGTTGGGTCTGATGTAATAAGTTTTAATTTATTAAAAGAATTATTAGTAAATAAAAAGTTTGTGTGGGATAGAGTGGAACAAATAAAGGCATGGTTGCATAAAACAAACTAATGGATATAAATAAACAAACTGAATATTAAAAATAATTATTTTTTAAAATTAATTGATGGGGCCAAACGTGACATAAAATTATTTCGTATTTGATTCAACTTTTATAACTCAGGATAACTTATAATTTATTCTAATAAGGGAGATGAGAGGACTTATATCAGGATAACTCTTTTGATACAAAATGACTATAATCTTCATAGTATTGTTATTTTGCCGAATTCTGTCCACAAATCAAACAAACCTTAGGGATAAATATTCCATTTCAACTGGCCTCATTCCTTCCACCTACTGGTGAATTCTCATAAAGAACTAGAGCTGAATAACAGAGGATTTATTTCCAAAATGAGATCCATCATTTTGCTGACAGAAGGAGCCATTCAAAAAAAAAAAAAAAAAAAACTATTTCATGGTACACCTAGATTTTACTTTTGACAATGAACATAAGTACTCACTTAGAATATTTTTATTTTTGATAACGAGATATAATCATAAATAGAATTCTTTGACTTATTCTAAGAGTGCAAACTCGAGATACATGTGACCACTCGCTAAGTTTCACATGTTGGGCGAAATAGAACATCAAAACTTGAGCCCAATACCTCTTGTATGACTTACCCCAGGCCTCATTTCTTCAACCTACTGGTAAATGATCAAAAAGAGCTAAATTAAATTGAATAATAAATTGGGTTTATTTCCAAAAGTGGGGTTCTATTTTTGCTGACAGAAGGAACCATAACAAAGACACCATTTCATGGGACACCTAAGACTTTTAATCTTGATTTTGACAATGAAGAAGATAAGAGTACCCACTAAAAATAAATTTGAGAGAGAGATGACAACAAAATGACTTTAGTTCAAGCCCTAATGATCACCAATTTGGGACCCAAAAATGGGCTTGCTAGTGGAAGAAACACTAGGGTTTAGTGGAATGTTTTAACAAGTTATAGTTTGTTAAGAATTCAATTTTCTGCATATGATGAGGGTTTTATGGGACCAGAAACAGCTTGGAGCAACAGTACCGCCGTAAGATGAATTATACTAATCTGCTAAAACATATAAAATGTTTTTGATAATCAATTGTTCAATGCCTAAACAACCATTATTAAAGATTTGGAGTGAGCTAAGATATAGTAAGACCAGTCAAATGTAAATTCAAACTTGTAAAATGTAAAAGCTCAGATCAATTGTGCTTTTTCTTGGTTCAAACAGCCTTCAACTAGGCAGCCGCAGCCGGTGCAAGCGTGGGCGGCCGGGCACACTGTACTAGGGCAAAAAAACACTTGTTTGGTGTTTTTGTTTTTGTTTTTTTGTCATATGTAAAAATTGGTTGTGAACTGTTTTTGAAAATGTTTTTTGAATTTTTTTTTTTTTAAAAAAAAAACCATTTGCAAATATCAAAATTTTATTTTCAATTTTCAATTTTTTTATTTTTTTGCATAAATTACAGGTGATTGATGTTGTTAAAATTTTTGTTGTTGTTATTGTTTTCTTCTTTTTTAATAAAAAAAACAAAAATGATAACAAACAATGTCCAAAGAAGAACTACAAAATAAATAAATAAATAAATAAATAAAAGTGAACATATTCCCAAAGAGAAAAGCTCCATGTGCACAAGATTCATATTGATCAATACATGATTAGATCCTACAACAATGATTGGAAAAAATATATATATATATATACACACACATCACATTACATGTGGATCCCTCCTTATCACATCACTAGAACTTTTTTTAGAGTTTTAAAATTAAAACTTTCAATCTTTATTCTTCGATCCTATCCGAGTTGATAGCTTATAAGTAAGAACTAAAACATTGAAAAGAAAAAAGGGATGTTACAAATCAGTGGTATCTTGCTAAAATATTTACAGTTTTATGAAAAAGTTTATAACTTATAATTATCAAAGTTTGTAAAGTTTATTACTAATCTGAAATATATATATATATATATATATATATATATATATTTTAAAACTTACACTGAATTGTTATTTTGCCCAAAAAAAAAAAAAAACATGTGTGATGAGAAAAAAATCTTGCGTCAACGAATACATAATCAGATACAAAAATAAAATAAAATAAAATTAAATTAAAATTAAAATTAATGAATGAATCATATTTTTGTAAGATTTTTTGATAGGATCCATGTGTAAAAAAATCTCTCCACCATTAATATATTTTTTGTTTTTGATTATGTGTTTAATTTATATTCCTATTAGAAGCTGCACTTGAAGAAGGTTCATATAGTCACATATAGGATGGTAATTTGAACCCGGTCCGCTGGGAACCCAACCCCCCGTCCCCGATTAGAATGGTTTTTTCCCGAAAAATACTCTTGACGGGCCGAGGATGATATTCGAAAATGCATCCTTGATCAGTTTCGGGCCGGAGACAAGGATAGCTTTCACAACCCCGTCCCCAGTCCCGTTTCCCCCCGAAGTAAAATTACTTTTTTACCCCTCTATCCATTCATATCTCTCTCTCTCTATCTCTCTCTCTCACATTCGAAACCCTAACCTCAAACCCATGTCGATCAAAGCAGAGAAGGAGCAAACCATGGAGATAAAGTCCCACAACCCAACCAACGAGGGTGCCACCAAAGACGACGTCGTCTCACCGCCTCCGCCATTCGACGACGAGAGTCGATCGCAACTCCTCTCCTCTCCCTCTTTCATCCACTGCTCTACCACCACCTCTGCCATTCCACCACTGCCTCCGCCATTTTGACGACGAGAGTCGATCGCAACTCCTCTATCTTTCCTCTCTCACCACTGCTCTACCACCGTCTCTTCCATTTCACTTCTGCCTCCGCCATTCAACAATGAAAGTTGAGCTCAAATCTGGAAGATTTGATTGAGGCGGTCGGAGATCATAGATCTATCTCTCTCTTTCTCTTTCTCGCCATTTCTACTCTCTCTCTTTTTCTCTCTCTTTATTTTTTAAATATGTTGTGTTGTTGTTGTTGAATATTAAATCTGTTGTTGTTAAATTTGTTGAATATTAAATCTGTTGTTGAATATCAGATCTTGAGCTGATTTTTTTTTTTTTTTTTACTGGAGAATTTTAGGGGTCGAGAAAACCAGATCCCCTCTGGGGGTGGGGGCGTGGGCGAGGACGAGGGTAGAGATAGGTTTCTCGTCGAGGATCAAGACCAAGAACGGAAGAATTTCCACCGTCGAGGATCGTAGACGAAAAATGTGATCGCCGACTCTATCCCAGCCCGTTGCCATTCCTAGTAATATAGTTACCTCTCGGATAAATATATATATGTAGGCACATGCAAAAGTTAGTAATTTCTAAAAACTAAAGCATAGAAAAGAGGAAACTTCAATACCCTAAATTGGCGGCAACTGCCCTAGTTTGCACTGACACAAACTTAGATTTAGCCATAAGAGCTTCCAAAATGATTAACCACACTCCCCACATTCTAACAATTTATACTTGTTATACTATACAATTGATTCAATGAACGGAGTAGTCGCCTAATTTTTTTTTAAGACTTCAGATTAAATATTAAAATGAGATATTATTTAGTTATATTTTAGAAAAGTTTAAGCTTTCGACAATAAAAACTTTATAAATTTTTTTGTGGGCCTTAAGTGACAACCTAACTGGTTTAATAGTTGAATCACGTTTAAATGAATACGATTTTTATTAAAACGAAATTAAAAAAGAGTAACATGTATGCATTCTTATTCTTATTATTAGAGAGATTATTTCTGTGACTTGAATCTACGTTGTTAAAGAAACATAAACAAGTCTAATTCTCGAAATTAGTTTTGGTACAATTTGTATTAAAACTTATAAGAAAAATTGAATTAAATAAATTTAAAAAACTTGAACATTTAAATTGGAGAATATTTTTTAATTATGAGTTAAAATTATTGATAACCTACAACAAAAACAGGGTCTATACTATTACAGTTCAAAGCCATGTATAGGAGAAGCATCCCAATCTCCATAAACAATTTGACAATTCATTTCTCCAAACATTCCTGTAAAACGGAACAAAACCCAAGAAAAGAAAAGAAAGGACAAATATAAAAACAAAAACAGCACTATTACTACTACACACATTCTCTTTATCTTTTCTGTGTCTTCCTTTAATTTAACTCTGCTTTAACTTTGATTGGGAAGACCAAATTGCAAAGAAAAAAAATATATACAGAGCTAAAGAGGCTCTATAGAGATCTCACACCCTTCACTTTGCTGACCAAATCAGCTGACTGGGGGTCGTTTTGATCTCAATTTTAAAGCAAAACGACATCCCCTTTTGCCCTATCATGTTGGGCCGGCCTTGGTTTTTGAGTTAAAGAAAAGGGCTTCACAGAGCGAGCGAGAGAGAGACAGAGAGAGAGGGTTTTCTTGAAACTTTCTTGAAACACAGCCCAGTTTTGAACAGAATAAAGTGCAGAAGACTCTCTCTCTCTCTCCCTCCTCTTTCTACCCTTTCTCTCTCTCTATGTTTGCTGCCTTGTCTTGTTCATAAGATTCAAGGACTAATCACACTTACCCACATTAAAGTGTTGTCTCTCTCTAGTCATTGGGGCTCTAATTTTACTGGGTTTTGGGCCATTGTCTCTCTTATACACATATACGCGCACACGTATATATCAGCTACAAGAGTGCCCACAATAGAAAAAGAAAGAAAGAGCCTTGTTTGACTAATCAGAATGCTGAGAAACTGATTTTCTTGCAATTTGAGGAAAGTAGAGGAATGCCTAAGTATAATTTTAAGTCTTTCTTTGTCAAACTATTGAGCTCCAATCACATCAATTTGTGAATCAGAGGCTGGGAAAAAATTCCTGTAATGGGGTTGATTTTATGTTTTTGCTGATTCTAAGCAAAATCCAGAAAACTGTGGGAATAGGAGGAGAGGGATATAGAAGGAGAGCTCTGTATGAAGAGGGAGTGAAACAATGAGAGATGAGAATACAAAGAAAAGCAAGGTTTTTCCCTCTATGCCCCCCCTCATTTTCCTGGAAAATAACATGATGATTCTCTCTCTCTCTCTCTCTCTCTCTCTCTCTCTCTCTCTTTATGCACTTCTGAAATGTTTTATCTTCTGTTTGGTAAAGCTCTCCTGGTCAAAGAAACTGATTAGGAAATGGTTCAACATCAAGAGCAAAACTGAGGAGTTTCAGGCAGAACATGAAGTTGTTTATGGGGGTGAGTACATTTTGTTTCTGTCTAGGTTTCTTGAAATTGTTTCCTTTTATTCAATTTAGGGTTCTGAAATTCTTAATCTTTTGGCCTGGTCCTCCATTGTCGAAACTGCTAATCTCATTTCTTACCCTCAGTTTGTCTCTACTCAGTGGAGGTTCTTGTCCTTTAATGTCCCAGAAAGTAAAGAAAATCTTTAGTTTCAAGTTTTCTTGGCAGCCAAACAATTTAGTGAATATACCTGTGTCCTTATCTATATTTTCTAGAATACTATTTGGATCATACTTGCTCTGCCCCTTATTTTTTCTTCTTCTTTAAATTTAAAAAGCTTGTTAATTATTTGTGTTCTATTATAAGATTTGAATCGATGCATAAACACTGATTTGTCTTTCAGGTGGTGATGTGGAATGGAGAAATAGCTTCTCAGAGAGGGAACCATGTACAATTAAGAAAAGTAGAACAGGTTCTCTCTCTATTTATATAGCATACATGTGTATACATATCTGCTATTCCTTTGCAAACCTCCCAAAATTCGACAATTATGTTGTTTAGGGGAAATTGGGATTTGATTTTCCATTTTATGTTATTATTCCTAATCTCGTTCGCCCAATTGGATGCACAGAAAAATCAAGGAAGAGCACAGAACGAATTGGGCGAACAGAAAAATCAAGGAAGAGCACAGAACGTGTCCGGCGAGGGAGAGTTGATCTTGATCATCCTCAAATTATAAATGTGCAGAACTATAGGTTTGTCTCTTATTATTCTTTTAAATCTTTTCCTTTTAAATGATATATATGGAGCTTTGTTGTAATCTTATTTTCCCACTTGGGGCAGCATGTTTGTGGCAACATGGAACGTGGGTGGAAAATCGCCAACGAGTAATTTGAATCTTGATGATTTTTTGCATTCTTCGCCTCCCGCAGACATTTATGTTCTTGGGTAATGAATTGTTAGTTTTCTTTTTTTCTTTTTTTTCATTTCAAAAATTTAACCAAAGTCTGATACTAATTGGTTACTAATCGAAAACATGTGCTTTTGTTTTAATTATTTAGATTTCAAGAAATAGTTCCTTTGAATGCGGGGAACATTCTAGGCGCTGAAGACAATGGCCCTGCAAAAAAATGGTTAGCTTTAATCCGAAAAACACTAAACAATCTTCCCGGAAGTAGTGGAGGAGGTGGGTACTATACACCTTCTCCAATCCCCAATCCAATTGTAGAATCGGATGCAGATTTCGAGGGATCAACCAGACAAAAAGCGTCATTTTTCCACCGTCGATCATTCCAAACACCGTCCAGCTGGAGGGCTGAAAATGATCCGTCAGTGTCCCAGCCTCGCCTTGATCGGCGATACAGTGTTTGTGATCGGGTGATCTTTGGTCATAGGCCAAGTGACTACGACACTAGTTTCAGATGGGGTCATAGGCCAAGTGATGCTTCGTGGAGTCACAGACCGAGCGACTCTTCATGGGGTCACAGACCGAGCGACTATTCCGGGGGTCACAGACCGAGCGATTATTCTGGGGGTCACAGACCGAGCGACTATTCATGGGGTCAGAGGCCAAGTGATTTTTCAAGATGGGGTTCATCGGATGATGATTATGGGACTGGGGATTCACCTAGCACTGTGTTCTCACCGTTATCTAATGCTGGATCGGCACCAATGGAAGATGGGTATAGAATGCCGGGAAATTCAAGGTACTGCTGTGTTGCAAGCAAGCAAATGGTTGGGATTTTTCTCACGATATGGGTTAAGAGCGATCTAAGGGAACACGTTCGCAACATGAAAATATCTTGTGTGGGCCGAGGATTGATGGGCTACCTTAGAAATAAGGTATCATGGTGGATTTGATTATTTTTCCTATAATCAATTTTGGAAATAATAAACCGTGTAAATGAAACAATACCGTTCTTGGTTTTGCAGGGATCTATTTCGGTCAGCATGCTGTTACACCAAACAAGCTTTTGCTTTATCTGTAGTCATTTGACCTCCGGACAGAAGGAGGGGGACGAGCTACGTAGGAACTGTGATGTCATGGAGATTCTAAAGAAGACGAGGTTTCCACGAGTCAACTGCGTGGGTGATGAAAAGTCCCCTGAAACAATCCTTGAGCATGAGTAATACTCATGCCCTGCAACTATTAGTTAACTTGTCATTATTTGTGTCACAAAAGAAAATGAATCATATTTTAACAATCAGGGAAAAAATTAACTATATTTTATGTTTTGATTTGATCTAGTCGAGTTATTTGGCTTGGGGATCTGAATTATCGGATTGCGTTGTCTTACCGGTCTGCTAAGGCACTTGTTGAGATGCAAAATTGGAGGGCATTGTTAGAGAATGACCAGGCATGATACATATTTTCTTTTCTTTTTTTGTCAAAATATGTCACTTCTTGTACTTATTAAGTCGACTTTCAACTGAATCGACAATGCTTTTGTTGGCAGCTGCGGATAGAGCAGAGACGAGGGCGTGTTTTCCGTGGATGGAAGGAAGGGAAGATATATTTCCCACCAACTTACAAGTATTCAAATAATTCAGATAGATATACCGGGGACGATATGCACTTGAAGGAAAAAAGGCGAACACCAGCATGGTAAGAACATCTATCCTACCATAAAGTACAAGGAAATTCGCATATGTATACCTCAAGTTGCAATAATTACTAAAGAATATGCAAAAATGAAATACAGTTATAACTGCCAGCCGGGAAAAAAATTGTCGATAGAAGGAAAAAAACAGAACTAAAGACATCAAATTTTGGAATAAAAAACTTGGGAAGTTATATATGGGTAATTTGGGCATGAAAAATGTGTGACATAACTTCACTAAGTGAGTTGTGTGCGTTATATAATAGAATAGATAATAATAAAAATATATTTTTTGGGGGCAACTTTTTTTATTATTTTTATTTTAACTCTTTCAAGCAAGGCATTGAACTAGCTAATTTTCCTATGTTTAGGTGTGATAGAGTTTTGTGGTATGGAGGTGGTCTTCATCAATTATCCTATGTCCGAGGGGAATCTAGGTTCTCGGATCACAGACCGGTTTATAGCATATTTTGGGCTGAGGTTGAGTCATACCAAGGCCGCTTGAGAAGAAGCATGAGTTGTTCTGGTTCTAGGGTTGAGGTGGAGGAGCTATTACCGTACTCGCACGGATACACTGAACTCTGCTTTTTCTAGAAGATGCAGAGAGCGTTTGGGTATGTTCTCTCTCTCTCTCTCTCCCTATGTCCTCATCCCGAATTGTAACTATATTCTCTCCTTTGGGCTGAGTGCTCACGACTTCAAAACACGTTATTACTACAAAGGCATGTGAACTCACTTCAATAAGCTCAGAAATTTTTTTTGCTGCCTAACTGATGTGGGACGGGATGTTACATTAATCTGTCAATCGCCTATTTGGTGTTTTCCTTTCCCTTTCTTTGAACCCCTCATTTGCAGTTTTTGGGTGGTGATGTGCACGAAAACTGACTATGCTTGGGGCCCTCGCTCCATGGATTCCTCCATGGATTCTGGAATCCATGGATGTAGAACCTCACAAGGAGCTGTCGTTTTTTTGGTTTTTAGCACATGGGTTGTCCAAATCTACTTCAAAAATCCATATCTAGAACAGAATATGTACTTGGCATATTGCTTGCATTTTCTGTCCCCTCCAGCGTATTCTTGACCATATCTATCATATATTCCTTTTCTTACTGATTTTCTTGGTCCCCTCTTGCAGGCAAGAAATTTCTTCAAAGAAATTCAGCCTTTGGAAAAATGATGGAGACATGTCCATTTCCCACTAACCAAAAAATGTTAGTCATTCTCTTTTTTCCTTTTTTCTTTGTTTTGCTATGACTTTCTTTTCTTTTCATCTGATTTTTGCTCTTTACTTTCTCTTATCAGGTGTGTGTATATTTGCATTTTTGCTCGCTAACTGACTTCACACGACTCTGATTTTGCGTACTTAATTCATCATTATACCATTTCAAGCACGATTCAATTACCCGATCAAGAAATTCCTACTTTACAAGCATTTGCAGTTGTCATACTCATACCTTCAGGTAAATTATTTGTGGCCTCTATTATGAGAATGAAAACATCTTTAACATTGTAGTTATTGAGAACTGTTTTCATTTTGCAGGTTGAATTTAAACCAATCAAGCATTGCCAAGTGGGTAAATCGGGATTATTTTAATTTTTTAGAAATTCTTTATATTTGTTTTGAGAAAGCAAAAGAGATGAGATGGTCAAAATAATCATTTGTGTGTTGCCTTTCTGTTTTGATTGAAAGGAGAAGTAAGAACTGAATGTATACTCATTTACTAGAAAGATACAAAAGATACAAAATTGAAGATATCAAGCCCCTCTTGTTCTATTGTTGCCAATGATTTTAGGCTCGGTCTGTTAAGTATGCACTGTGTGTCATTTTTGTTTCTGATATTTTAAATATGTTACTTTTTGACTTTTTTAATTCATGTTTAAATGGTCTCAGTGTCATTTTCGTTCAAATTTTTATAACAGATGTGGGGTATTTCTATCCAAATTTGGACAAAATTTGACGGAATTTTGTACGAAAATGACAGCTGAGACTATTTAAACCGTTGTAGCAGGAAACTCCTACGGGGCCTCTAACCTGCCCTGCCTCCGCTCTTGCTCTCAACCTTAAACTCTATTATAGGGTTCTCGATCTCCTTCTCTGCTTGTATATTATGATTTTAACCCAAATTGACTAACTTTGTAATAAAATTGACATAATTAAAATGAAACAGAGAATATCTTTGAGAACTGATAAAGAATTTAACCCAAGATTTTACTGAAAAAGGTGGTTTTCTTGATTGTCTCACCATCACACTTGTTTGCTTTTCTTTTTCCTGAGAGGTGAGAAACAAACTACAAAAAGCAAAAGACAATAACACAGTTCTGGCATGTGTATTTGGGAGCGAAGAAGCCATTATTGAGAAAAACTTCCTTTTGGAGAGATGTGTTATTTCCACATCTACCCTCTTACTTTTTATTTATTTTGTACTATTTTATAATCACACTTTGTCTCTTGAGGGCCACAGATAAGTCAAAGACAAGTTTTCACTCCCTCATTACCTGTCACCTCCAGCCAATCCCATCACACTCGGACAATGAAAAATTATTTAATATTTTTAAAGTAATATTTCATTCCATTCAGAGATTATACATGTCATATGTTTAAACCATTAACTACTACTTTATACTATCACCTGAACTTGCTTCAGCAGGCATTGAATAATTTCTCCTCCGGCAACCTTCACCATTCTGACAACTCCTTTCGGCAACTTATAAACATGTTTTATGTCGAGATTTTGTCACGGATTTGAACAGAAAAATAAGAGAACAGTAATATTGAGAGTCGAGTAAAAGTGTAAAGGAATTAATTATCACAATTTATAAAATAAAAAAAAAATCAATGATCAATGTGGGATTAGATAGAAAGTTAAAGGATGCAAAGGATAATTTAATCATATTATCAAATAAGGATTAGTTAGAGCATCTCTAATGGTTCATTATTTTTTTCATCAAATCTGGATAAAAAAAAAAATCAATTTTCTCAATCTGATATCAGATATTCCAACGGTGCTTTTATCAAAACACCGGGTGTCCAGTTGGACGACCTGCCAGTCGACTGGCAAGAGCATTTTATGAAAAAAAAAATTTCCCCTCCATTTCAGTGTTTTCAAGGTTTTCTTCTGTTTCTTCCAAAGAGAAATTGGAAAACAGTAAGCTTCCCATGAAACCCTATTCTAACACAGGGAGTAGAGAGACAGAGATCATAATACCTACGAAACCCGATTCTCTCTCTCTCTCTAGAAATCGTCTCACGCAGAGAAGAATTGCAAGAGTATCGCACCATCAAATTAAAAAATGGTCAGTTATCTTCTACTGATTTCACCGACCGATGTTTATATGTCTTTACTGTTAATCGAGTTCATTTCATATTTAAAAGTTCCTAGGTTAACGAGCTGTTCAATTCTTTATCATGATAGATGATTTTATCTCATCTCAATTCTCACTTGATGTTTATGAATTCGTCCTACTTTTTCTCTCTGATTTTGGGCATTAATGTGATGATGCGTTAAGAAGGAAGAAGAAAGCTGGAGTTGAACAAATGAAAAAGAAGAAGAAAAGAATTCCATGGATGAGTTGTTTATATAGTAATTAGAATAGAGAGATGGGTTGTTTTTCTAATTGTATTGAAGGTTTTCTAAACTTTCCTTTTTCCTGTGAACCGGATGACCAGGTAGATAATCGGCCAGTCGTTCAGTGGGTCCAAGCCCAACGTCTACGCACAGTAAATTGATGAACGCTTTCCAGATCCTCAGTTTGGTGAAACATCTGATGTTTTCTCAATTTGATACCATTTTGGTGAACTCATTGGAGCACCAAAAGTATCTCTTTTTCACCAAATTTGAATTTGGTAATACATCTGCTGAACCATTGGAGATGGTCTTACCAATTTGATCATTAACAAACTATATTTCATCATGATCTTGTGGGAACAAAGGCACATTTTCCATCTTGTTTTTGCTCATAAAGAAAGTTTTAATGGCTGAAATCCTTAAAATAAAAAAGTTATAAGTAGTTTCAAAAATTGTACCAGTAGGGGTGTAAATTTGGCCTGACCTGATCCACCTGGGTCGGGTTTGGGCCGGCCCATGTTGGGCCGCCTAAGCTCTTTCCAAAATTTAGGCTGGGCCAGAAAATTAGGCCCATGCCCAAGCTTAGGGGGTATTCGGCCCTTGGGCCTCGAGTCGGGCCGTACCTAGATGGGCCTGAACATTTTACTTTTTTTATTTATTTTTTTCATCAAAAATTTATTCTTTTTCATTAAAAATGGCATTGGGTCTCGATCAGGCCTCGGGTCGGGATTTAAGTGAGCCTTGAGTAGGCCGATTGGCTGGATCGGGTTTCAAACTGATGGCCCAAGCCTAGGCCCAGTGTCTCGGGCTAGGCTCGGGCTCGAACCTAACCGGACTGGGTCCATCCAAGGTTGTAGGCACGTTTCTAACTGCCCACGGGCCGCACGCCAAATTTACACCCCTATGTACCAAGGTCTGTATTAACTTTATTCTTATTGCTAGGACTAGATCTTATAGCAAACAAAATGTTATAATTTGACAATTTCTATTTTAATAATGTAAATGTTATTTTGAGTTATGAATTATTATTGTCTTTTTTTTTTTTTTTGGTTATGACTAAAAGTAATTAAGTTATTATATTTTGTGATATCAATACTACAAAATATCATAATTTGTATAAGGTACATTTTTTTGAGCATTGTAACAAAATAAACTATTTCTATTGAGTTTAATTACAAAAATATATTTTTTTAAGATAATTTTACTTAACAAAAATAGGCAAATGGTTTATATTGAAAATAAATCAAATGTTTAAGGTTTAATTAATAAAATTATAAATTAAAAATTTATTGTAGAGAAATACTATGGTACACACCTTCTCTATAGGCAAGTTATGCCATTTGTGAATGTGATTATCACAAATGGCATAACTCAATATTATGTGAGTCACAACTAAAAAATAAATAAAATTGAGTTATAACTAAACATCACATAAAATATAATTAACTCTTGGATTATAACTAAAATTTTGTCATAACAATATCATAATATGTCATAACTAACAATACAATAAGTCATAACTATTACTTTAAAGATTATAACTAAAGGTACAAATGATATACACACTAAAAAAGAGTGTGTACTATACAATTTCCATTTATTTTATTATAAAACTCATTTTCTGAGATTTTTTTCACTCCCTAAACATTAATGTCGTACCCAGACGAGACACAGAAAATGCAAAGTTCTTAACAAAACCAGAAAAAACAATTAAATAAACATCAATCTTTTCTTTTTCCATTTAGGCAGAGATATAAAAACATTAATTACTTACGACAGGAATTGAAACATTAGCACAGGAATTGAAACATTAATCAAGATAAAGATTGCTATACATATTTGAGGAGGGTTAAGATTGCTAAATTGGGAGATTTGGCCATAAGCCCTCAGACCTTTCACTTTTCGTTAAAAGGACAAAAAAAAAATTCATGTGTTTGGTTTGAGTTTTCTGAATTAAGTTTTTTGAAAATTGACTTTTTTAGTTTTTATGTTTTTTCGTTTTTAGTGAATATTTTTTAAATTTTAAATATTTTTTTTACTTTTTTAGATGCACCTTACTTAGATGTACCTAAAAAGTAAAAAATTTGTAAAAAAATATTTTAAAAAATTTATAAATACATAAAAATATAAAAAAATGTACTGAATTCTTGTATTTTTTTTGTATTTTTGATATTTAGTGAATTTTTAAAAGATTTTTTTTACAATTTTTTTACTTTTTAGGTGTATTTATGTTAGGTGTGTCTAAAAAGTAAAAAAATTGCTTAAAATATTAAAAAAATTCAATAAAAACAAAAAAACACGGAAAATAAAAAAGTAGAATTTTCTGAAAAGTATTTACAAAGCTTCCTTATAGTTCCCTTTTTTTGTTAAAAGGATAAAATTTTACTTTGATTCATAATAAAATTTTACTCTGAATCAGAATAAATTTACGATTTTGCCCGTGAATGAATAAAAAAAGAAGAACAAACAAAACATAGGGACTTATAGGAGAATGAGTGAACGAGAGAGGGAAATAGAGAGAGAGAGAGAGAGAGAACAAACTATCGATTTTCAAATCTGAGATTGTCAATCTCATATGACATAGTAGAGACAAACAGTGATTATGAGAGTGATAAGAAGGATGTTCTAAAATATTAGAGACTTTTGAAAGTATTCATATAATTCTTGTCCTTTTGACAAGATAAGTGCCTCTTGAGAGATTTATGGCCAAATTTTCCAATTAAATTAACATTTGACTTATTATATCAATATAGTGATAAGAGTTGATAATTAAATTTACACAAAATTTTAATTATCACCGTATCTTTTTTTTTTTTTTTGTCAATCAATAAGAAAATAATTATAAATATCAAATCACAAATAACAAATTCAACGGTCATTAAAAGAAAAAACCCAAATTAAAAAAATAAATAGATAATTAAATAAAGAAAATATAAATAATCAATCTTTGCTTATGACAACGATTCTCAATTAAGTTGCAATTAAGATGGTATAGATGGGATGGGTTTCCCCTCTATATCTCTCTACACTCCTCTTATAGGCCTCAACTTGGACCCACACCGATGATTCAAACTGTCTACTTCATATGTTTTGCAGTAAAGATTATTCATGCAAAAGAATCAACTTCATCGGACAACTATAAACACATGAACAAATCACATTTTGTTTTATAAAATGGATTATTTAAGTTTATTTGTCGTTCATTTTATAAAAAAAATGTAATTTATTCATACATTTATTTATTTTCAATGCATTTTTTGTGTGTGTGCATAGATTACCTTTATTGCAAGATCTAAGAGATAGATGGCTTGAATCATCACTACGAATTTGGATTGAGACCCACAAGAGGAATATAGAAAGATAAAAGTATGAAGAGGAGTTTATCCTGTGTAAATGACCAATTGAGCTAAACTAAGCTAGCTCAGTTGATTAATTATCACAATATTGCTCTTTCTATATACTAGTAGTCACTCGTGCGATGAACGGAATTTTAAAAAGTCAATAATTATTTTTAAAAAAATTGTTATTTGATTGTATTTCTTAATATTTTTATTTAGTTTGTATTTATAAATCTTACTTTACATCATTAAAAATATTTAATATTTCACATTATTAAATTTTTTTTTATATAAAAACTATCATACATTAAGTAAATCATCACATAAATAATAGCTAATTTATCTAAGAATTATTTCAGACAATCAAAATTAAGGTAACAAAGGCATATTATAATTAATCAAAATGACTAATATTAAATAAAGTAGTACTAATTTTGTTTAATCAATAATAGATATTACATTAATCATCCCACATAATATAATGAATTAAAATAAATTTAATTTTAATTCCCGTTATATTTAGTTAGTGGTTTAAAATTTTTACATGCTATTTGTTTTTTGGTTATATTGATTCATTAAACATAAATAGGTTTGGAATGATAAAAAAAAATAAAAAATAAAAAAGTTTGAAAAAGCATTAAAATTGAATCGACAAACATAAAGAATATAAATATTTAAATTATTCAAAAAAAATTAACATTTTTAATATGTGATCTCTTCCATTTGCTCAAACTCTAAATTTGAATAAAAAAAATTAAAAAAAGAAGAAATTTGTGGTTTGGTTCTCAAAAGAAATGAGTTTTGAAAATGAATTTAATCATGAGTTATTTCAATAGGATAATCATCAATATAAAATCAACTGATGAATACATTTAAAGTATAAACCCATATCCAATAAATTTTGATGTGTTTTTCATTTTCAATCTAAAATATGCACACAAAAAAAAAAAAAATAGTCAATAAGTGTGAAAGATATAAATTGATAATAGTAGCACTTCAAAAAAAAAAAAAAAAAAAGATAAAAAAAAGATAAAAAAGAGAGGGAATAAAATCTCAATTAAATGACACATTATTAACAAAAAGAAAGAAATAAAGAAAAATATAGATTGTAACAAAAAAAATTAAAAATAAACTAATAATATCCATTTACATAAACTCATTTTCTCACAAATGCAAAAATTTATGCAAGTACGCATTTCAAACATAAAGCAAATATTTAAGATTTTTAGGCAGAGATCAAAAATGGCTCAATGTTGATTGTTTTTCCCTCCAATCTTCTGTTCATGATTCTTTTTGCAGAAACTTGTTTTTATATTGAAAAGATTATGTTTAGACAAAAGATATATATGGAATTCTATCATATTTAAAATTTATATGGATAATTAATTGATTATTTTAAAAGATAAAATATTAAGTTCAACTTGAAGATAAACTTTAAAAAAATTAAGCTGAAATATATGGAAATTCTATAACAAACTAACAAAAGATAAATATAGATTGTTAAAAAAATTATCACCTTTTTGGAACACTTATATCCCAATCTTAATCTTTTTTATTTAAATATTTTGTTATCTTTTATTTGAATTTCCATTTTATAGTTCAAATGTAAATAGTTATATTTTTTTCATCCCAATTTTTTTGTTATTCATATATAAACAGTTATCTTTTTATTTTAAAAATTAAAAAGATAAAACTAGAATATATGAGAATTCTACAACAAACTCATAGAAGGTAAACTAGCGGCAACCCATGCTATGCACGGGAATGTATAATTTAAATAAATTTTTATACTGATTTTTGTATTATAAAATAAAAAGTTCTTATAAATTTAAAATATAATAGAGAGTTATAACTGACAAATATTTTGAATATGATAACTATCGAATACCTAAGTTCATACATTCATTTTTTCCATAAATTTGTCATTTGAAACATTGATTGTAAAATTATCTTAGTCCAAGTAGGTCATTTAGCAACATGAACTATATTTCTATCAGACATTATTCTAGCTTTAAAAAGGAATAATGTAAAAATGGGTACTATTACAAATAATATAAAAATGTAAAAATGAATACTACTACAAATAATGTGAAAATGTTCAAAGGTCCCTTTAAAGAAAACAACAACAAAAAAAATGCCCCCACTACATATACATATAGGTATATAGAGAGAATAAAGTTTATCAAAACTCTAAAATCCTACAACTACCTAACCAATTGTAACGTTGTTGATGGTTGAATGTAACTCGATTCTTAAACACAAAGTTTGAACAAAACTTTATACCCAATATGCAAACACTAACAAACTCGATGGTATGTTAAAATATATAGCTGAAGTGTGAAGCATTTGAAAAATAAGATAGAAATGAATTTGAAGACAATTATTAGATTAGAGATTAAAATAAATTTTTTTAAAAAAAGGGATCATACAAAAAATATAATAAAAATAAAGTTGGAGATAATGATAGGATTGGGCATAAAAAAAAATTAAAAAGGAAGAAATAAGAAATAAAGAAAAATGAAAATACTGGAGAAGATTAAGCAAAATAAAAAATCAATAAAAAGAGAT
Source organism: Camellia sinensis (assembly GCF_055761805.1). NCBI lineage: Eukaryota > Viridiplantae > Streptophyta > Magnoliopsida > Ericales > Theaceae > Camellia > Camellia sinensis. Next base: position 18,219,376 of record NC_138967.1, on the reverse strand, counting down.
AAGGAGTCTTAGATAATAAAAATATTTTAAAAGTTAAAAATTTAAAATAAAAACAATAGTAAGAGAAAAAAATATTTTTTATTGGAGAAAAATAGGGATGACAAATTAAAAACATAACTTTGAGAGAGCAACATGTAGGAAATAGAATCTTAACTCTGCTTAAGAATTGAGTATTGAGACTTTGAAAATTTTAGGGAACACACTATATTTGCTTATATATATAGTATAGATATATACATAGGTAAAGGATATATATCAAATCTAATTTGAAAAGTAAAGATAAAAGTAAAATAAAAATCCTACAAAAAAAGAAGAGAGAGATGTGGGAATTCGGTTGTTGATAATCAAAATTTTAAAAAGATAAAATATTTATGAGAGATTACGTATGAGTAAAAGATAATTTAATTTTGTTTGTTATATCAAAATAAAGGCATATGTATTTTCTTGAATAGCAGGAAAATAAATTTACTTTTTTAATAAAGTTTTAATAGAATAAAATATATTTAATTTTTAAATTGCATGCTTGATGATGATTTTTTCAAAAAAAAAAATAATAATAATAATAAAATAAAAAATAAAAAACATTGATAGAAAATTTTAAAATTGATGGTAGTCAATTGTTATCATTATAGCCATAAAAAAGAATTTTGGATAAAATCATGATAGGCAATAAAAAATCAACACTTAGCATTAAATTTTGTAAAAATTAAAAAAAAATGGAAAATTCAAAATAAAGTATTGGAATTCCTCGAATCATATAATTAGACATTTTAGTTAATTTTAAAATTTAAATGTTAAATCCAGTAAGATTATGTCATGTGTGTTAATTCAAAATTTAGATAATACACTAATAGATTTGAACCATTTTTTTAATATTGTAAAAAAAAATTCAAAATTTTAAATTAGGTATGTTTAGATAGAGTTTAAAGATTCTGAAATTTTAAAATTAAATATTGTTAGATGTACCTATCACTTTAAGCCAAATATATTTTTTCATTTTAAAAATTTTAAAATTGAGAAATTGTGTTTAAGGTTTTGAAGCTGTCTTGTGTGTGTATTTAATTGGGTGTATATTGGTTACAGATGATTTGAAGAGCTCTCATTTGAGAGAGCTTGAAAGAGCAAATGTGAGATTAACTCTATGCATAGCTGATCTTATTGATTTCGAGAGTTTACCCGAAATCATTAATGAGTGTGATGGTGTGATAGATATGAGATAAAATAAAAATAATAAATTAAATTCAATATTTGATGAGTTTCAAATCTAATTAAATTGAAGAACAAACACAAATCACAAATTAAAAAAAAAAAAAAAGCAAGCCCAAATCATGCAAAATGTAATAATGAAGAAGATGAAAAGATATGTAAATGAATTGAAAAATATTAGAAAAAAATATACACACACAAAAGTAATAAACATTGGAAAAATACATATAAAGTAGGAAATAATATTAGGAGCATAAAAATGGAGAAAATGAAAAGATGTGTAGATGAACTGAAAAATATTAGAAAAAAATATATGCACACAAAGTAACAAACACCCAATAATATTGCACTGACCTTGTAATGATTTTCCCAGATCATCAAAATATAACAATCGAGAAGATGAGTTATTTTGAGAAAAGATAAGTAGATGAGAGAATGATTGAATGTAATAATGGAGGAGATAAAAAGATGTGCAGATAAACTGAAAAATATTGGCAATATATATACATACAAAAGTAATAAACACTGAAAAAATAAATATAAAGTAAGAAATAATATTAGGAGCATAAAAATGGAGAAGATGAAAAGATGTATAGATAAACTGAAAAATATTGAGAAAAAGAAATATATACACACAAAGTAACAAATACTAAAAAAAATACATATAAAATAAGAAATAATATTACACTAACCTTAAAATGTAACAATGGAGAAGATGAGTTATTCTGAGAAATAAAAGATGGATAGATGAGAGAATGATTGAATTTGATTAGAATAAACTGCATAGAGAAACGTGTGTGGAAGTTGTAGGAGTTGTGGGGTTTTTTTTTTTTTTTTTCAATTGAGATTGAGAGCGAGATAGATATTATTGTGGGTGATGGATATGGATGAATGTTTTATTATTTTGGAATAAATATTATTGTTGATGATGGATATGGATGAATATTTTAGTTTTTTATATATTTTATATAGGGAGAGAGAGTGAGAAGGCTTGAAGAGTGGAAAGGGAGGTGAAAGAAAGTGCCGTGTAATATTTTTTTTTTCTTCAAAATTATGAGAAATGAGGATTTAAGTTTTGGAACTTTTTGACTTAACAAATACATTTGGAAGACGTGTAGATAAATTGAAAAATATTGAGAAAAAAATATATATACACACAAAATAACAAACACTAAAAAATACATATAAAATAAGAAATAATATTACAGTGACCTTAAAATGTAACAATGGAGAAGATGAGTTATTTTGAGAAATAAAAGATGGGTAGATGAGAGAATGATTGAATTTTATTGGAATAAACTGAATAAAGAAACGTGTGTGTAAGTTGTAGGAGTTGTGGGGTGTTTTTTTTTCAATTGAAATTGGGAGTGAGATAGATATTATTGTGGGTGATGATAATGGATGAATATTTTATTATTTTGGGATAAATATTATTGTTAGTGCATGTGAGAGGGTAATTTTTGGGAAAAATTGGGCCGAGCTATGAGATGGGCTTTGTGGCCCAAAGTGCCAAAAACTTGGTGAAAAGGCCGCAATATTACTCTGGCCCAGGGAAGGCCGCAGTGTTACTCCGGCCCAGGAGAGGCAAGGCTACTCCGGCCTAAGGGAGATAAAGTTACTTCGGCACAGTGACTGTAAAAGATACTTCGGTCCGAAAGCAACTTGGAGTTATACCGGTATTGGGGTTAGACCGGCCGGAAGTCGTTGGTTCGGTCCAAGACCGTACCATGGGTTCTACATGGAAAGCTGAGATAAGAAAGGGAAAAACAGAAGGACCGAACTAAGGATGAGTTCGGTTTATTCAGTGGCTCTACATAGCCAAGCTTATTTCGGTCATGTAGTAGTTCGGCCAAAGTAAAAACCATCCCACTTGGTTTAAGCAGTGGGGGAGGGTGTAAAAGGATAAGCATTATCCTTAGGAGTATGAATCCTAGGAGGACTCTGCATGGAGAAATAAAAGTCCTACTAGGATTATGCCACTCGAAACCTATAAAAGCTCACAAGCATCACCTTGGAGGAGGTAATTGAACACAATTCTTTCTGAGAACATAAAACTTTGTCTATTTGTCAAGCTTACTGACTTAGGCATCGGAGAGATTTCCGGCACACACCTGCCGGCTAGCTCACGTTTGTGTTTTCAGGTGGTAAAGCGACGTCGTACAGAGGAGCGTGGACTTGGTCAACAGGATTATACGAGGAGAATTATTTCCTCCCCGTACAATTGGTGCCGTCTGTGGGAAGAACAGACAAGAACAAAAAACCTCTTGACTAAGCTTCTTCTTTTTTCAATCAATGGCACACATTGAAGAACTACCGCAGTCCGCCGTCGACAGACTAACTCCAGAAGGGGGCGCAAGGCGTGAAGGATTACCTTCTGTCCCTCCCATGGCGGACTTGGAGCCCCAAAGACATACCTCCAGGAGGGATGCTAGGGGGAGACGGACTCACAGCCCCCGTCAGTCCCATTCTCAAAGTCCTGACAGACAAAGACGGAGGGTTGACCCTCAAGCTCTGGAAGATCGCGTAAAAGAACAAGATGAATTGATAAAAAAGATGGCGGCGGACATGGAGGCCTTGAAACTCCAGATGAAGAAAAATGAGGTGGCGACAGGAGAGGGGCGCAAAAACAAGATGCCCCCTCGCCACTCAGAGAATCGTAGTAGGAACACTACACCCTCACAAGGAGAGAGCAGAAGCCTCAGGACAGGCGACACTCAATCCTGGTCTTCCAGAACTCGTCACTCTAGGTCTGAGAGCACGAGATCTGAAAGGTCATACACTGAAGGAAGCACATATTGGCCCTCACATTCACACCAAACCAGATCCAGACAGACAGAATTACCCAGATCATCCGACTTACGAACCGTGCTCGAAGAAAAAGCACGATGCAAGGAGGATGCCAGGGCAAGGGATCCATATAGAGTTTCAGCCTTACAGCGGTTGGCTCCTCGGACGTATGGAAGCGTCAAGGTTGAAATGCCAATACCACGACCAGCCTACGAACCAACGGACAAAGCATTGGCAAGACTACAGATTTCGCCGTTTGTTCCAGCAATCGAAAACGCTCCCCTACCATCGGGCTTCCTTCAGCCGAAATTCACTACATATGAAGGAAAGACGGACCCGTATTCACACTTTCGCCACTTTCGCCAAGTCATGGCTGTGTACAGGCGAAACGAGGCTTTAATGTGCATACTCTTCCCATCAAGCCTTGGCGACCTCGGCTTGACTTGGTTCGAGAAGCTCCCAGAGGGCAGCATAGCCTCTTGGGCCCAATTGGCAGAAGCGTTCGTAACAAGGTTTCGAACAAACACTAAAACACCGGTGGAAATAGACCAGTTGCTCTCCATCGACATGGGTGAAAAAGAGACCCTCAGATCTTACAACAGTCGCTACTGGGAGACATTCAACCAGATTGGAGACTGCCCCACCAATCTAGCCATTGCGTAGTATAAAAGAGGCCTTCCAGTCGGAAACAAACTAAGGGACTCGATCACCATGACACCACCCCTTACCATGGAAGCCCTGATGGAGAGAGTGCATCAGCACATCAGGGTAGAAGAGGATGGCGCACGTGCCAAAGCAAAATCTAGTGCAACCGCAGTACCAGAAAAGAAGACCTCAGCAAAGGTCAATACAGTAGATCGGCAGAATAAAAACGGGCGTGGCAGACGAGATAACGGAGAAGACCCAGACAAAAGATGGTTGAGAATCCGCACTGCCATAACAACGGTGTTCAAAAAACCAATATATCGGATTCTGAGCGAAATAAAAGATGAGCCTTTTGTCAAGTGGCCAGCCAAGCTAGGGGAAGCTCAGAAAAATTACGACGACAGATCACGGTGCACCTTCCACAAAGAAAAGGGGCACCGAACTGAGAATTGCACGCCACTGAGACAGCACTTGGAAGAATTGGTGGCAGCAGGCCACTTGGACAAATACATTGAAGGAAGGACGCAACCGGCCCCCCAAGATCATAATAACCATCCCAACAGAATGCCAATCGATGCACCGTCTCAAGGTATTATCAATGTCATACATGGAGTTTTTGAACCTGAGCGCGTATGCGAGCTCAGAGGATCAATTAAAAAGGCTGAGCACTTTAGAGAAGTGCTAGGTGCCCAACCAGCCACCAAGAAAGGGAAGACAGAGGCAACAAACGTCATGTCTTTTTCGGATAAAGACCTGGATCGAATATACTGTCCTCACAACGATGCTCTGGTTGTCACTCTCCGAGTCAAAGATTTTGACGTCAAGCGGATTTTGATTGACCAAGATAGTTCATGTGAGATCATGTACTACGAAACATTCAAACAGTTGAAGCTGCAAGACAGAGACTTGGCGCCTGCAGTTTCTCCCCTAATTGGATTCAACTCCATGCCAGAATGGCCCGTCGGCAAAATAATTCTTCCGGTCAGAGCGGGAAGCGTAACAAAACAAGTGGAGTTCTGGGTATTAAAGGTCCCCTCCACTTACAACATCATCTTGGGCAGAACATGGCTGCATGCCATGCGTTCGGTAGCGTCATCATACCATCAGGTAATGCGGTTCCCCAACGACACCGGTATAATTGAAGAAGTCTATGGAGATCAGATCATGTCAAAACAATGTTTCGCCACGGTGAATGGCAGCCGCGCTGCCAAAGGATATGTTCATTCGGTGGAAGAACCAGAAAGTAATAAATTATTCGCGGACGTCGGCAAAGAGGCTGATCAGAAAGCGGTGGAGGACTTGGTGGAGGTAAAAGTAGATGAGAAGAACCCGGATAAGTTCTTCTTGCTTGGCTCATCGTTGTCCAGCACTGAGAGATTAGAGGTCTTGGAATTCTTGACCTCTAATATCGAAGTGTTTGCCTGGACGCCCTACGACATGCCAAGTATTGATCCAAACTTCATCAGTCACCAACTCAATGTCCACCCATCCGCCAGACCAGTCATCCAACGCACACGCAGATCGGCACTCCACCACGCCGAAATAGTGGCAGAAGAGGTAGGCAACCTGCTGGAGGCAGGAGCAATAAGAGAAGTGCACTACCCAAGATGGATCTCCAACACAGTCGTAGTGCCAAAAAAGAATGGTAAATGGCGTGTCTGCGTCGACTACAAAACAGTCAACAAGGCGTGCCCAAAAGATAGCTTTCCTCTACCAAGGATAGATCAATTGGTGGACCTAACGGCAGGGCATAACCGACTTAGCTTTCTGGATGCATACAGAGGCTACCACCAGATCGCCATGCATGAACCAGACCAGGAGGTCACATCCTTCACGACACCAAGGGGATTATATTGCTACAAGGTCATGCCCTTTGGCCTAAAGAACGCAGGGGCGACATTCCAACGGATGGTCACTAAGATATTTGAACCATTGTTAGGTAGAACAATGGAGGCTTACATCGACGACATGGTGGTCAAAAGCAAGGATGAGAATGACCATCTTAAAGATCTAGCGCGAGATGTTCCAGATCCTGAAGAAACACAAGTTGCGCCTCAATGCGTCCAAATGCGCATTCGGAGTTGGATCTGGCAAATTCTTGGGCTTCCTGGTGACCAACCGAGGTATAGAAGCAGACCCCTCTCAGATTAAAGCAATCCAGGAGTTGGAGAGACCAAACTCAGTCAAAGAAGTACAGCATCTCACTGGTATGGCAGCTGCGCTCAACCGGTTCATAAGCAGGTCATCAGACAGACTACGACCATTCTTCCAAGCTTTAAAGGCCAAGTTTGAGTGGGATGAAGAATGCGACCGAGCTTTGGAAAGCTTGAAGGAGTACATGTCTTCCCCACCACTACTTGTTACTCCAGTACCTGGTGAAGAACTCTTTTTGTACCTGGCAGTCTCTCAGCACACAGTCAGCGCAGTGTTGGTTCGTTCAGAAGGAATACAACACTTGCCCATCTTTTACGTCAGCAAGACATTGTTGGGAGCCGAAACAAGGTACTTGCCCTTGGAGAAACTAGCATTAGCATTAATGATGGCATCCAGAAAATTGGCGCACTACTTTCACGCCCACACCATAGTCGTCTTCACAGCCTTTCTACTAAAAGCTCTGTTTGAAAGGGCGAACTTTAGTGGGCGAATTTTGAAGTGGGCAGTAGAGTTGGGACAATTCGACATCAAGTTCCAACCCAAGACCGCAATAAAAGCCCAATCTTTGGCAGACTTCGTCGCAGAGTTTACTCCTGGAAGTCATCATATCTGCCCAGTCGACCTAACTGACACAACCGAACTAGGGACGGAAGTTGACGCAGGAATAACGCAACCCCTAGTAGAAGGTAGTCAATCAAGCACCAAGGCAGACCATACTAAGGACAACAAGGAAGAGACAAACAAAAGCTCACCAGCAGTTCAAATAGAGGACGAAGGGCAGACAGCCAACATGGACCTTGAAGAAAACACCATTCTTGACCCCACGACATCATCTGATCCTTCCACTTGCTGGAAGTTATTCGTTGGAGAGATGTGGAAGCTCTTTATGGATGAAGCATCCAACCGGCATCGTGCAGGGCTTGGCATAGTCTTCATCTCTCCAGACGGCCTGGTTGTAGAGCAAGCAATCAACCTTGGCTTCCCAGCATCCAACAATGAAGCGGAGTATGAGGCGCTTCTCGCAGGACTCAAGTCAGCATACTACATGAAGGCCACCGAACTAATGGTATACAGTGACTCTCTGCTGGTGGTAAACCAAATTTCTGGCGAATGCGAAGCAAAGGATGACAGAATGGCCAAGTACCAAGAGTTAGTCAGAACAGAGATCAAAAAGTTTGACGTAGTAAGGATAGAACAAATTGGCAAGGAGGAAAACAGCCGAGCGGACGAACTAGCAGGCCTCGCCTCAATGGTAGATACATCAATCCCTCATCCATTACTCATCAACTTCTTACCAAGACCAAGCATAGAAGACCCCGAAGCAGAAGAAGTATGTTGCACAGAATTAGGCCCTTCATGGATGGATCCCATCATCCTGTTCCTAAAAGACGGCATCCTACCAGAAGAGAAAAAAGAAGCCAACAGAATAAGGGCAAAATCGTAGCGATTTTGGCTATCTCCATCTTTGGCATTATACAAGAAGTCATTCTCTGGGCCTTACCTCAAGTGCGTTCATCCCAGCAAAGTAGAAGCATTCTTGTTCGAAATACACGAAGGGGTGTGTGGAAGTCATCAAGGGGGAAAGTCGCTCGCTTACAGGGCTATTTCGCAAGGATATTGGTGGCCATATATGCAAGCAGACTCAAAGAAATATGTGAAGAAGTGTGAGAAATGCCAAAAATTCGCGCACCAAATACATCAACCAGCAAGAGAACTCCTACCATTAACTAGCCCTTGGCCTTTCGCAATGTGGGGCTTGGACATAGTAGGACCACTTCCAACAGCGCCCGGCGGCAGAAAATTCTTTCTCGCAGCAACAGACTACTTCACAAAGTGGGTGGAAGCAGAAGCATTGGCATCAATCAAAGAAAAAGACGTGAAGAAGTTTGTTTGGCAGAATATTATCACTCGGTTTGGCATACCAAAAGCACTGATCTCAGACAATGGTACTCAGTTCGACGGCAGAATCTTTAGAAATTTTTGTGAAGAGTACAAGATAGAGTTCTACAATTCTACACCGGCATATCCTCAAGCAAATGGACAAGCAGAAACATCAAATAAAGTTGTCCTGGATGGATTAAAGAAAAGGCTAGAAAAGGCAAAAGGCAAGTGGGCAGATGAACTTCCTCACGTTTTATGGGCTTACCGCACCACACCTCGACGATCGACAGGAGAAACACCATTCTCCTTAGCCTATGGAATGGAGGCAGTAATCCCACTAGAAGTTGGCCTCCCCACAATTCGAAGCGAAAATTTTGATCCAAACTTAAATGGAGAAGCCATAGCCTTAGAACTCGACCTTGCAGAAGAAAGAAGAGAAAGAGCACTAGTCCACATCGCCTCATACCAACGAGAGTTAATCAGAAAATACAGCAAAAAGGTCCATCCAAGACAATTCAAGATTGGAGATTGGGTACTGCGCAAAGTAATGGGAAACACCTCAAACCCAGGAGATGGCAAGTTAGGCCCAAACTGGGAAGGTCCTTATAAGGTGGTTGGGTTAGCAGGCAAAGGGGCATACCACCTAGAAGACAAGGATGGCAAAGCAATCCCTAGGCCATGGAACACGGCCAATCTCAAGTTATTTTACTTTTAGCTTTTCTTTTTTCAAACATATGTAATTTTTTCTTCCTTCAATAAAACAAGCAATTCTTTTCAGCACAAGATGTTCTTTGTAAAAGTTAGCCTTAGTAAAAATTAGGTATATTGCAAGCATTGTTCTAAGTTAGCTGGAAAAAACTAACTTAGAGGTTGGCTGGAATAAACCAACACTTGTTACTCTTCAGCCGAAGTAAGTGCATGGCTGAAGAGTGGTTGGCTGGAATAAACCAACACTTGTTATTCTTCAGCCGAAGTAAGTGCAAGGCTGAAGAGTGGTTGGCTGGAATAAACCAACTCTTGTTACTCTTCAGTCGAAGTAAGTGCATAACTGAAGAGTGGTTGGCTGGAATAAACCAACACTTGTTACTCTTCAGCCGAAGTAAGTGCAAGGCTGAAGAGTGGTTGGCTGGAATAAACCAACTCTTGTTACTCTTCAGCCGAAGTAAGTGCAAGGCTGAAGAGTGGTTGGCTGGAATAAACCAACTCTTGTTACTCTTCAGCCGAAGTAAGTGCAAGGCTGAAGAGTGGTTGGCTGGAATAAACCAACTCTTGTTACTCTTCAGCCGAAGTAAGTGCATGGCTGAAGAGTGGTTGGCTGGAATAAACCAACACTTGTTACTCTTCAGCCGAAGTAAGTGCAAGGCAGAAGAGTGGTTGGCTGGAATAAACCAACTCTTGTTACTCTTCAGCCAAAGTAAGGGTATGGCTGAAACTGGATTGGCTGGATTAAACACTTTGTACTCCTCAGCCGAAGTGATTGTATCGGCTAAGGAGTGGTTGGCTAGTAAGCATAGTTTAACCAGCCAAAACCGAAATAACAGTTGGAGTAAATAGAAGACATTACAAGTGCAAGCATATGAATCAGAAACCGGAATAAGAGTCCAACAAAATTTTCATTCATTAAAAAGCAAGTACAAGAGGACATAGCCTGGTTACAAAAAAAAGGTAACAAAAAAGGAAAAAAATCAGGAAAAAAGTTCTTCAATTTCGGCGTCAAAAGCCGCGTCACCAGCGACTTGAAGACCGGTTTCAAGAGGAAGTTCACTCTCGGTTGCCAGGATGCTTTCGGTTGGAACCACGGTTTCATTTGGCTGTTCGATAGGTAGGTCCTCTACCATGGGCTCCAACCGAAGTGATGGGTCTGCACTAACAACCGGAATGTCTTCGGGAGCAGAGGAGTCATCAGAATCGGAGTCTTCTAGAAACTCTTGTTGCAAGGCATCCGCATACTCCGCAAGGGACTTCGGTATAAAGTAAGCTGGAGGGTCGAAGACCTCGGTCTGCTGATCATGACCGAGCTTCTCAACAGCCGCCCTCCAGCCGCACTTGAAGAACAGCTCCTTGGCAGCGTCGCATTGTTTAACATAGGCATCTTCTGCCTTCTTGTAACCTTGTTTGTACCCCTCCTTTTCGGCTTCCTCCGCGCTCTTTTTGAGTTGAGTTATTTCGGTGTCTTTTCTCTTCTCAAGCTTCACCAACTCCCGCAGATACTTGTCCTTCATAGCGATGGCGGCTTTCTGCTTCTCCGCTTCAGCCGAATTAACCAGATCGGCAAGTCGGCCGTTCTCTGCTTGCATCTCGGCCATTTTCTTTTCAGCTTCTTCTAGCTCGGCCACCTTTGCCTCGGCTTCCGCCATTGCCTGCCTTGTGGTTTTTCTAAGCTCTTGGACTTTCTTGTATGTGATGTTGTTCTTTTGTAAGGCCTGACAAAACGAAGACTTCTCTTAAGCCGAAGTAAAAGTTAGAAATCAGACAGAAAAAAACTGACAGAGCTACTTACCAAAATCATGGACTTCGATGCGGACCGGATTGACTTCATTTCGGTGTTTAGCTGCTTTAAGTGGTGCTCCATATCTTTTGGGAGGCACACACTCTTGGCCAAGTTGAATGCCAACAAATGATCTTTTTCAGCTACAACCGAATCGGAAACTTTGATATCTCGGTCGTTGAAGGTTAGCTTCGGAGACCAATTGGAAGGTTCAGCTCGGTCGGTTTGCTCCGGTTGGAGGATAGGTGGAGGACTCTGGGGGATGGATTCAACCTCATCGGTAAGTTGCTGTTCGGTTGATGTAGATCGGGAGCGTTTGGAAGGGCGAGAGGAAGAAGGCCGTTGTGAAGGGAGGGCCACAACGACAGGCTGCGTTTCGATAGTTGGTGGTACTTCGGCCCTGGTTGTTGCAGTCAGAAGGGCCTTAACTCTGCTTTTCTTTGCCATCTCTTCTTCAGCAGTTAATGGGACAAGACGTATTTCGGGCAAGTTTGGGTCCGGTTCTGGTGCTTCATCAAGAAGGAAATCGGTCACTCGGGCCTTTCGACGACCGTTATATCGGTAGGTCGGTTCAAAGCTTAGAAGCTTGGCCCAACTTCTTTCTTTAATCCGTAGTGCGGCTCGGAGTGTGTTCAGATGTGGGTAACTATAGTAGGAAGCAAGGTGGGCCAAGTCTGCAAAAAATATACGACTGTTAGATCGGTCATGACGCCTGAAACCGAAGTAAAAGAAAGACATGCATAAAACCGAAGTAACTTTACCAGGTTCTCCTTTCTTCTAGTTAATACTGCGGCCTGGGATTTGGGCTTGGTGATCCTCAAAATTGCCCGATACCCAGAAGAAGTCGTCGTCATTAACATCCTTATCCGGGGTATCTTTTATTATCTTTTCTCTACGTCGGCGTATCCTAAGGTAATAAACCCAGCCATCATCTTTGGAACCTATGGAGTACTGGTGGAAGATTTCGGCTAAACCGAGGTTCAAGCCTGCTTGGCGGTTTAGCTCGGCAATACCCATTATTATCCGGTATGTATGGGTGGATAGCTGGGTTGGGCATAGTCTGGTTTGCCTAAGAAATTCGCAAATTAAAGGCTGGACCGGGAACCTTAGTCCGGTTTCTATAATAGATAAAACAGTAAAGGGGACAAAGCCTTGGTTGTTCCACGGAATGGTTTCCTTTTTGGCTAGGGTAAGGTGTACATCATCTGGAATGCCATAATCCCTTCGGAATTCGGCCATGCCACCTGGGGTATCTACCAGATACCTATACTTACCCATTTGTGGTATAAATTATTAATAAGTTATCTCGGTCGGAAGATTGGACTCAAGTAGCTCGGTTGGGCACAAGAAGGAATGCCTGGGCAACCTAAGTCTGCAAAGTAGAAAACAAAGGGGTTAAGCACAGATCATAGGACCGTGCTACAAATTAAAAACAAGGTAAAAATGCCCTATTTCGGCTTTAAGGGCAGGTGATATCTCGGTTTGGCAAAAAGTTTGGTAAGCTCAGTTTGAGCAAGTTGCTTATTAGACCGGTTCACCATCTAGGGGCAGCTTTCTTAGTTCGGTCTAAAAACTAAGGGAGCTGGCTTAGCCCCAGGGCCTAAATCGGTTGACCTATGTGTTTTGTTACTTCGGTTGAGCCTCTAGGGGCAGCTTTCGGAGTCTGATATAGAAACCGAGAAAGCTGGCTTAGCCCCAAAGGCTTAGCTCGGTTAATGACTGAGGTTCCTGGTTTATTGAGTTTATACTTCGTTCGGTGATCTTATTTCGGCTAAATTGAATCGGAAATTTGTTTTTCAAGGCTACTGTCATCTTGCAAGTTCTAGTTCGGTTAATTGTCTAAGATGATCTACCGCTGTAGCACAAAAACAGTATCCTAGTTCAGTTGGGGCAAGATTTTGGATCATAGACTAATTTTCTACAGAATAGTTCATACACATACATGAGTTCTACTGAGAGTTCAGAAGCAAAACAGAAAGCGAAGAACATGTTTTGCAAAAACACATTAAACCAAATACGTAGAACAGATACGAAAGCAAAATGAAGGAAGGAAAATGAGTTTACTTACCAAGATTGAAGAAGAGGGAACTGAAGATGTGATGATGGCAGCAAGATCAGTCTTCAGAAGCAACGAAAGAGCAGCAAGAACACAAGGTAGAGAGAGAAGAAAGGAAATGATAGAGTGGTTAATCCAAAGGTGAATGGTTCAAGTATGAAAAGAGTGTTTTGTGAAATGAGAGAGAGGGAAAAGAAAAGGGAAGAAGCGAGAACTGTTCAAAAATTGTGAAACACGAAGACGGCGTTGACAGCTGCCTTCTACGAATGGGAGCATGCCACGTGTATACGGAAAGGGAAGCATTACAGTCGTGATTGAAGAGACGTTTTGACCGGACAAAGTGAAGCCCGAAGTAAATTTAGCTCGGCTGGAGTGGCTAAAGGGTTTTTAGCTCGGCTGGAAAAGCTTAATAACTTCAGCTCGGTTGGACTGATAATCCCAATCATGCTGTGCAGATGGAATTAAGGGGCAATTGAGAGGGTAATTTTTGGGAAAAATTGGGCCGAGCTATGAGATGGGCTTTGTGGCCCAAAGTGCCAAAAACTTGGTGAAAGGGCCGCAATATTACTCCGGCCCAGGGAAGGCCGCAATGTTACTCCGGCCTAGGGAAGGCCGCAGTGTTACTCCGGCCCAGGAGAGGCAAGGCTACTCCGGCCTAAGGGAGATAAAGTTACTTCGGCACAGTGACTGTAAAAGATACTTCGGTCCGAAAGCAACTTGGAGTTATACCGGTATTGGGGTTAGACCGGCCGAAAGTCGTTGGTTTCGGTCCAAGACCGTACCATGGGTTCTACATGGAAAGCTGAGATAAGAAAGGGAAAAACAGAAGGACCGAACTAAGGATGAGTTCGGTTTATTCAGTGGCTCTGCATAGCCAAGCTTATTTCGGTCATGTAGTAGTTCAGCCAAAGTAAAAACCATCCCACTTGGTTTAAGCAGTGGGAGAGGGTGTAAAAGGATAAGCATTATCCTTAGGAGTATGAATCATAGGAGGACTCTGCATGGAGAAATAAAAGTCCTACTAGGATTATGCCACTCGAAACCTATAAAAGCTCACAAGCATCACCTTGGAGGAGGTAATTGAACACAATTCTTTCTGAGAACATAAAACTTTGTCTATTTGTCAAGCTTACTGACTTAGGCATCGGAGAGGTTTCCGGCACACACCCGCCGGCTAGCTCACGTTTGTGTTTTCAGGTGGTAAAGCGACGTCGTACGGAGGAACGTGGACTTGGTCAACAGGATTATACGAGGAGAATTATTTCCTCCCCGTACAGTATGGATGAATATTTTAGTTATTTATATTTTATATAGGGAGAGAGAGTGAGAAGGCTTAAAGAGTGGGAAGGGAGGTAAAAGAAAATGCCATGTAATATTTTTATTTTCTTCAAAATTATGAGAAATTAGGATTCAAGTTTTAGAGCCTTTTAACTTAACAACTACATTTGGTTATATATATAATATAGATAGATAGATATAGATTGTCAAAAAAATTACCATCTTTTTGAGATTTATATTAAAAAATTTATCATCTTTTTGGGATTTATATATATTTAATCTTTATCTTTATTTGTAGGTCATGAAATTAATTTTTATAAGTTATTTATCAACTTTTATATGTTTATTTATGGGAAGAAATTTTAAATTAGCTATAAGTTATGAAATTAATTGTTTAATTTTTATATTTATCTGTAGACTATAAAATTAATTTTCAATTTTTATATATTTATCTATATGGAGGAATTTTGAAATTCAAATCTTTATCCATAAGCAATGAAATTAATTTTAATTTTAATTAATCAAACAAATAGAAAATGAAGAAAAATAGAAAACATGAAAGGCAATCAAAGAAGGTTGCCACGTAAGAAAGAAATAGTTTTAAAATTATGAGAATTTATGAATAAATATTTGGAGACTTTTGACAAAACAACTATATTTGGTTATATTTGGTTATATAATATAATATATATATATGTACGGGGAGCAAATATTCCGGCAAGCCCGTATTCCTTTCTTCCGAGCTCCGTCGATGTCCGTTCACCTGCGAGTAAGTAATGGTGAGCTACCCGGCGGTGTGTGGCCGGAAAAACCCTCCGACGGTCAAGTTAGCACACACCTTAGGATGGATAGAGAGAAGGGAGAGAGTGTTTTAGTGTAAGAAGTCCTTACAGATATGTTCGTGTGTCGCGTATGGGGGCGCAGACATGCCTATATACCTTCTGAGCCCCTTACCCACTCCCAGTCATCTCCTGACACGTGGCTCTGCTATCCCATCTGTCAGCGTAGACCTTGCTGAACATCACCTAATCTCAACTGCCTGACTTCACAGCTGGAGCTCGGCAGCCGAGCTGCTTTACCACGGCCATGCCATGCTTCATACCCATGCGCCTAACCGGACAAACACATGGAGGACCGGGCTAGGCGGCATCCCGGCAAAGCCTAGCCCGGGCACCTCCTTTGGTCGGCCTTCCTGCCGGTCAATCAACTACCTCGGCTGACCACGCCTTTCTGGGCGCCGGTCACTCGGTCTGTCTGGCTTCGACCATCCTCGGACCGAGCATCCTGGTCCGATCGGTCACTTCCTGGCCGAGCAGTTTCTGTACGGTCCGGGGTGGCACACAGTCCAAACTCTGCCCGACCCAAGTTCTGGCAGCCCCTTTCCGGGCGGATAGTTGATCAGCTCGGCCCCATGCACCGTTGGGCCCTCAACCTGCTTGGCCGTTACCTCGGCCCAACTCCAGATCATAAATTACCCTCTCAATTGCCCCTTAATTCCGTCCGCGAAAGCGTGACTAGGATTACTCACTTCGACCGAGATGACGTTTCCCCGGTTCCCAAGATGCCAAAGCTTCACCGAGCTAATCTGCAATCCTTCCCCGGTCATGTTCCTCGGCTTACAGCCTTTTCGTCGAAAGTAGCTCGGTTGGCTCTTCGTCTCTTCAACCCGTCGCTTCAGTCCTGACGTAGCCATAAATGGTGACACGTGGCGAGCTCCCATTGGTCATCGAGAAGCCAACCCGCCGTTTTTGTCAGATTTTGAATTTGGGCGGACTCCTTCCTGCCTATACATACAAGGCCTCCCCAAACTCACTTTCCTCTTACTGCCATTTTGCTATTCGACTCTAGAGCTCCTGTGCCTTCATCCAGACTTTGCCTCCATTCTTGGTGCTTGAAGGAGCAGCTTCTGCCTTTCAGAGGTGAGACCTTTAACCCATCTATAGTTACTGTTTTCTTCCATATTGTATACGTTAGGACACAAAAACGTAGCTCTTTGGGCATAGGCCATAGAAAATGTCCTCAAACCTCCCACTGTTCTTGGGTGTTCTTCGTCTTCTTGAAGAACACTGAAGAACTGGGGCGAACCGGGCTCTTGGTCTTCTTTTGATCTAAAAAGTCAATCAAACCGGGCAAATAACAAGTTTGTCGCAATCCTAGCAAAAACCGAGATCATGAAGGGACTTGGTCGCTCAACCGGGCTAACATCTGGTCTGCTTGGGCGACCGGGTTCCTTAATTAGATTAGACAACCGAGGTGGTTTGGCACTCTAAATGACCGAGCTAATGTCCAGCTCCTTTTGCGCGACCGCGCTCGCACTTACACTTGCCATCCTTTTCCTGCAGAGTCCAAGGGGACCACTGTCGTTCCTGAGTCACTCAGAACCGAGCAGCGACCAATTACCTCAGTGCCAAACCCTTAGACCGGGCTATACCAAGCCGGCCAGAAATGGGGAAATTCCGCTTCCTAGTGGATACTCCGGCTGCGCTGGCTGCGTTCAGGGAGGAGTACGGCGTCCCGGCCGATGTCCACCTGGAGCTCGCAGAAGTGGAGACCACACCTTGGGGTAGGGAGGAGTGCCCCTTCACCGTGCTGTCCATCGTCGAAGGGGGCCTTCGTTTCCCACTCAATCCACTGATAACCGAGTTCTTGCGCCGAACCGGGCTGGCACCCACCCAAGTGTCCACCAACACTTACCGGATAATAAACGGCGTGCACGAGCTAAACAACCGGTTGGGTATAAGCCTAGGTTTAGCCGAGATCCTACGCCAATACACCCTGGGCCACACCGGCGACGGTCTCGCCTATTACCTCAAGATTAGACCAGGCAGAGAGAAAATCGTAACCGGCACACCAGACAAGGATCTTCACGACGATGATTTCTTCTGGGTGTCTGGCAACTACGAGACAGCCGAGGTACCGGGCTGGATGATTAGCAAAAATATTGGGAGCACATGTAAGCCGCGCAAATTATCCCGGTCTATACACTTTCTCGATTTTTCTGTAGTTTAATCATTCTCTTGTTTCTTTTGCAGCCATCCAAGCCTTGCAAGCTAACTATAATTTCCCCAACGTTGAGGCAATCAGGACCGCGCTTCGCTACCGCGACCGAGATTGTAACTAACTCCTCGGCTACAGTCCCACATATAGATACTTCGCTCCCCGCCGGAGTAAAGTGACTGACTTCCTCCGAGCTCCAACACCTCCACCGGATCCTACTCTACCAGACGTTCCCCTCATTCGCCTGACCGAGGAACAAGAAATGGCCAAGCGTAGCAGAGTCAAGAACCTGCTCACCGCCACATCCGCCGAGGTGCCGAGCGTCGTAACTCGGTCTCCAGCCGCCGGTCAATCCAGTGGTGCAGTGGTTGCCCTTGCCTCTCAATCCGCCGGGTAATCCAGCCGAGAACCATCTACGCGGCGCGCCGGAAAAAGAGCTCGGGTAGACTCATCCGCTGAGTTAGCCGCCGAGCTAACTACTGAGCATCCAACTGACGCCCCCGCCCCAGTACCGGCCTGGCGCCCCCACTTGAAGCACCGGGGTCAAGATATCCCGGCAACGGCTTCGATCAAGGCTGACAAAGAGCATCTGCTCGCCTTCGATCTGTCCAAAGCCCTGTTGCTACCGAGCGACGTGGTCGGCAGCGACCACGTCCCTGACACTCGGTTGGTCAAGTCGTCAGTGAAGTCTATGGCCAGGGTAGGTTGATGTTCCTTTAAAAATTTCATAAGTGTTTCCTCGGTTCCCTTTCTGCTCGGTCCCCTTGTTGATCTACTTTGCTTCTTTGTGCAGGCCATTCAAAAACAACACTTGGTTTTGGAGCGCATCCACCGGCTTAGGCAGAAAGCCAACGACACAGCCAGCCAGGTTGAAAGCCTTCAAGCCGAGCTCGGCCGGGCTAAGTCTTCGCTTGAAATGGCCAACTCCGACAATAACAGG
This sequence comes from Camellia sinensis, assembly GCF_055761805.1. Taxonomy (NCBI): domain Eukaryota; kingdom Viridiplantae; phylum Streptophyta; class Magnoliopsida; order Ericales; family Theaceae; genus Camellia; species Camellia sinensis. Next base: position 18,200,944 of record NC_138967.1, on the reverse strand, counting down.
CTGCTCGGCCAGCTGGATGCGGCCGAGAAAAAACGAGATGAGCTCAAAGCCGAGGTGGACATTCTGAAGAAGTCGAAGAAGAAAGCTTGCCGGGCTGCAAACACCGCTGGCTTCAACGAGGCCGAGGAGAGCTACAAGAAGCAGGTCTTTGCAACACAAGACATCTACTTCAAAGCAGGCTGGAAGTCTGCCTGCGAACACCTCGGCCAAGGCTCCGGCACCGACGTATTTGCCAACCCTCCTCCAGCTGCGCTACCGGTCTACCTTGTGCCTTACGCGAACGACGTATTCAGTGCTCTGCAAGCGGAGACCGAGGAGGGACTTGAAGATGGAGAGGATGACACAGATTCAGAGGCAGAGGAGGCCGAGGTGCCAGAGCAGCCCGGCAGTGCTGAGCCCGGTGCCCAAGAAGTCAGCCCTACCATCAACCTTGATGCCGGCGAGGACGAGTTCACCAATCTCTCCCCCCTAGTTTAGTTTTCTTTTTCCTTGTTTTTGCGTTTTTGCTTCTAACTCTTTTGATGTAACCGGGCTCTGTCCCCACCTTTTGTAATGAATTTCTTATCAATGAAAAATTCTAATTTTTTCAAGTGTTTGCATGGTTGTAATCAGTTCTGTCTTCAGCAAAACACCTCGGTATAACTCATAGTTTGAACACTTTGTCGACCGGAATACATAACACGGTCGAAGCACTTCGGCAGAACAAGACAAATTCATGAACCGAAATAACCACCTCGGCTGTAACAAAGTCGAACAAATCAACACTTCCAACCGGAATACATCATCTCGGTTGGGAATCCTAAGTTGGACAAGACACCAACTCTTCCAACCGGAGTTCATCATCTCGGTTGGGAATCCAAAGTTGGACAAGACACCAACTCTTCCAACCGGAGTACATCATCTCGGTTGGGAATCCTAAGTTGGACAAGACACCAACTCTTCCAACCGGAGTACATCATCTCGGTTCTTAACATTAAATGAAAGTCCAAATGCTAAAGCAATATTACTTCTATAAATTGACCAAAAGGATTACATTCTGCTTTGCAAGCCAAAAAATTTCTTTACACAAAACAGGAAAGCAAAAGCTTAAAAATAATACAGTTTCAAGTTGGCTGCATTCCATGGCCGGGGTATGGCTCTTCCCTCTAGATCTTCCAAGTGGTAAGCCCCCTTGCCAGCCAGACCAGTGATCTTGTAGGGTCCTTCCCAATTTGCCCCTAGTTTGCCTTCTCCTGGCACCAGGGCGTTGCCCATAATCTTCCTCAAAACCCAATCTCCAACTTTGAACGGTCTGGGGTGCACTGTTTTGTTATACTTCTTGGAGAGCTCCTGTTGGTAGGCGGCCACATGGATGAGGGCTTTCTCCCGGCGCTCTTCCGCTAGGTCTAGCTCCAAGGCAATAGCCTCGGCATTTAGCTCGGGCTCAAAACTCTCGGTTCTGAGGGTGGGCATTTCAACTTCCAAGGGTATGACCGCCTCCATGCCGTAAGCCAAAGCAAATGGAGTTTCCCCGGTTGAACGTCGCGGGGTTGTTCGGTATGCCCAAAGGACACTGGGCAATTCCTCAGCCCATTTTCCCTTGGCCTTTTCCAGCCGTTTCTTCAACCCATCCAGTATAGTCTTGTTCGATGCTTCGGCTTGACCATTGGACTGCGGGTAGGCCGGGGTGGAGTTGTAGAATTCTATCTTCAGATCTTCACAAAATCCTCTGAATAGGCGACCGTCAAACTGGGTGCCGTTGTCAGAGATCAAAATCTTAGGGACGCCAAACCGCGTGACCACGTTCTGCCAGACAAATCGCTTCACGTCTTTCTCTTTGATGGTTGCCAAGGGCTCAGCTTCAACCCACTTTGTGAAGTAATCTGTGGCCGCGATGAAGAATTTCCGGTTGCCCGGTGCTGTTGGCAGTGGTCCCACTATATCTAGCCCCCACATGGTGAAAGGCCAAGGACTGGTGAGGGGAAGAAGTTCCCTGGCAGGCTGGTGGATCTGATGGGCGAATTTCTGGCATTTTTCGCACTTGCGGACATATTTTTGTGCGTCGGCCTGCATGCACGGCCACCAGTATCCCTGCGATATAGCGCGGTAGGCCAAGGACCTGCCTCCTATGTGGCTGCCATGAATTTCGTACAAGAAGGCCTCCACACTATTCGGGTGCACGCACTTTAAATAAGGACCAGTGAAGGACTTCTTATATAACGCGCCAGATGAAGAGAGCCAAAACCGCTCTGACTTCATCCTGATTTTGTGTGCTTCTTTCTTGTCAGTTGGAAGAGTCCGGTCTCTGAGGAACAAAATCAAGGGGTCCATCCAAGAGGGACCAAGCGCGGCGCAGAGTACATCTGTCTGCCCGGCGGGTTCAATGCTTGGCCGCGGAAGAAAGTCAATCAAAAGAGGGTTTGGAGAAGTATTATCCACCATAGAAGCGAGACCGGCCAGTTCATCAGCTCGGCTGTTGTCTTCCCGGCCAATTTGTTGGACTCTAATTGCCTCAAACTGTTTGATATGCTCCCTGACCAGAGCTTGGTACTTCGCCATCCTTTCATCCTTTGCTTCATAAATCCCAGAAACTTGGTTAACCACAAGCTGGGAATCACTGTACACCAGGAGCTCGGCAGCCTTCATTTGAATTGCGCTCCTGAGCCCGGCGAGAAGTGCCTCGTACTCAGCCTCGTTGTTAGACGCCGGGAAGCCAAGTGTTATAGAATGTTCAATGGTTAGGCCATCCGGGGATATAAGAACAATACCTAGGCCGGCACCATGGCGGTTGGACGCTCCATCAACGAAAAGCTTCCACATGTCCCCCACAAAAAGCTTCCAGCAGTCAGATGGGTCCTGAGAATTGCGAAGGGCAATGGGATCACAACTGCTCGGCTGTGCGGCGTCAAGTTCGGTGTTGACCGGTTCAAATTCAGTGCGCCTTGGTGATTCGACACCAGACTCAGCAAGTTGTTCTGTAATGCTTAAGTCCGTAGGCGAATCATCAGGTTGCAGTATGAAGCCGGCCGCAGGTTCTGAGCTATGTGGAACCATGCCTTCCCCCCTTGATGATTCGGCACCGGACTCAGCAAGTTGGTTCGGAATGCCCAAGTCCGTAGGCGAATCATCAAGTTTTGAGCGGTGTGGTTCAATTTCGTCCCCCCTCGGTGATGCGGTACCGGACAGAGTGGATGAGTTGGTGATACACAACTTCGTCATCGCATCACCGGGTGGTATGACCGTGCAAACTGAGGGAACTTTGATGGTGCGCGCTAACTCCGCGACGCTACCTAATTCAACTGGTTGTTCCTCGGTTGGCATTGCGTGCATCTCATCATCTGCCTCGGCAATGTCGACCGGGCAAACCGGATGAGTGCCAGGTGAGAACTCGGCGACAAAATCTGCCAAGGTTTGGGCTTTGACGGCGGTGCGCGGCTGGAACTTTACATCAAACTGTCCCAACTCGACCGCCCACTTTAGAATTCGGCCTGAAAAGTCCACGCGTTCAAACAAAACCTTGAGGGGAAACTCGGTCAAAACGATGATGGTATGGGCGTGAAAATAGTGCGCCAATTTTCTTGAAGCCATCATCAAGGCCAGGGCAAGCTTCTCCAACGGCAAGTACCTTGATTCTGCCGGTAACAAAGTTTTGCTGACATAAAAAATTGGGAGGTGCTTGATTCCTTCAGACCGGACTAACACCGCGCTTACTGCGTGCTGGGAGACGGCAAGGTAAAGGTAGAGTTCCTCACCCGGCTCTGGTGTAACCAACAGCGGCGGAGAAGACAAATAATCCTTGAGCTCGGCCAAAGCTCGGTCACACTCTTCATCCCATGAGAACCTTGACTTCAATGCTTGAAAGAAAGGGCGGCAGCGATCTGATGACCGGCTTATAAATCGATTAAGCGCGGCGGCCATCCCGGCCAGATGCTGCACGTCCTTAGCCGAGCTGGGCTGCTTCAACTCTTGCACGGCTCTGATCTGAGTAGGGTTTGCTTCGATGCCTCGGTTCGTGACTAAGAATCCCAAAAATTTTCCAGATCCCACGCCAAAGGCACACTTTGAGGCGTTCAAGCGCAGCTTGTGCTTCTTCAGAATGGCAAACATCTCGGCTAAGTCGGAAAAATGGTTTGCCTCATGTCGGCTCTTTACCACCATATCATCGATGTAAGCCTCCATTGTCCGGCCGAGCAAAGGAGCAAACATTTTGGTCACCATCCTCTGAAAGGTTGCCCCGGCATTTTTCAAACCAAAGGGCATAACTCGATAGCAGAAGAGTCCCCTTGGAGTTGTAAAAGAGATGATTTCTCGGTCAGGCCCATGCATGGCGATCTGGTGATAGCCGCGGTACGCATCCAAGAAACTGAGCCTGTTGTGTCCAGCCGTCAAGTCCACTAGCTGGTCGATGCGCGGCAAAGGGAAGCTGTCTTTGGGACAAGCTCGGTTGACTGTCTTGTAGTCGACACAAACTTGCCACTTCCCATTCTTCTTAGGCACCACTACTGTGTTGGAAATCCACCGAGGATAGTGCACTTCCTGAATTGCTCGTGCGTCAAGCAGATTCTTTACCTCCTCAGCAACTACCTCGGCGTGATGCAACGCCGATCTCCTTGTTCGCTGGATGACTGGCTTTGCTCCAGGGAAGACATTGAGGTGATGGCAGATAAAACTTGGGTCGAGGCCAGGCATGTCGTAAGGCGACCATGCAAAGACTTCAATATTCGCCATCAAAAACTCAATCATCTCGGTCCTCTCTATGGCCGTGAGACCTGAACCGAGCAAGAAAAATTTGTCCGGCTGCTCGGTATCAATCTGCACTTCAACCAATTCTTCTACAGCCTTATCCTCGGCCTTGGTGCCTACATCATCCAAGACACCCTGGTCCTCCGGTCCCTCAATCATTTGAACGAATCCTTTGGCAGCCCGGCTTCCGTTGACCGCCACGAAGCATTGTTTGGACATGACCTGATCGCCCCAAATCTCCTCGATTGCCCCCATAGCCGAGGGGAATCTCATTACTTGGTGAAAAGTTGATGCCACAGCTTGCATGGCGTGTAGCCATCCCCTTCCAAGGATAAGGTTGTACGTCGAAGGCACTTGCAGCACCCAAAACTCAACTTGCTTGACCACGGATCCCGCTTTGACCGGCAGGATTATCTTTCCCAAAGGCCACTCCGGTTGCGAGTTGAATCCGACCAATGGCGAAGTAGCCGGAGCCAAGTCCGTCTCACGGAGTTTGAGTTGTTTGAACGCATCATAATACATGATCTCGACCGAGCTTCCCTGATCGATCAAGATCCGTCTAACATCAAATTCTTTGACGCGTAGTGTTACTACAAGAGCATCGTTGTGCGGCGTCTGGATACGCTCTAAATCCCTTGAGGTGAAACTAATCACGTCTTTCTCTTCTGTCTTCCCCCTTTTGATGGCAGGCTGTACCAACAAAACTTTCCTCATATGCTCTGCCTTCTTGATCATGCCCCGGAGTTCGCAAACACGCTCTGGTTCCACGATGCCGTGGATGACATTAATAACTCCTTGTGGTGGTGCATCTCGGTCATCCTGTCCCCTGGGATCGACCGGAGCCTGATTCAGTTTCACGCCGCCATCAATGTAAAGGTCCAGATGTCCGGCCGCAACCAGTTCTTCCAAGTGTTGTCGCAAAGGCAAACAATCCTCAGTCCGGTGGCCTTTCTCCCGGTGGAACGTGCAACGATACTGCGGATTGTAGCCCTTTTGTCCATCGCCCAACTTAGCAGGAAACCGGACATACTCCTTGTCTCGGATTTCACTAAGTATGCGATAGATTGGAATCTTGAAGACCGTGGTTATGCCAGTCCTCGCCTTCATTCTTCTGTTTGCGTCCTTTACGTCATCCCGGGGGTAGTCATCCCGGTCATTCCGACGTCCTCTACCCCGGTTTTTACGATTGGAACCCCGGTCTGGTTCCTCTGCTCGGTCACTTGAGCGGCTGGACTCTTGCCCAACTGCGTGCACTTTGCCTGCTGTCTTCTTGTCTGCTACGACCGGACTGGCTTTCATGGTAGAAGCCGACGCGTCATCCTCCACACGGATGTGCTCATTGATGCACTGCATGAGCTGGCCCATGGAGGTCGGCTGGTGCATGGTAAGCGAGTCCCGCAGTCTATGTCCGACCGGGAGACCGCGCTTATACTGTGTGATTGCAAGGTTGACCGGGCAGTCTAAGATCTCGTTGAAGGTTTCCCAATACCTTGAATTGTACGCCTTCAGTGTGTCGCACGGTTCCATCTTGACACTTAACAAGTGATCGACTTCCTTTGGTGTTTTTGTGTTGGTTTTGAAGCGCGTAACAAACGTTTCGGCCAACTGATGCCACCTTTGTATGCTCCCTTCCGGCAACCTCTCGAACCACTTTAAGCCCAGCTCGCCCAAACTTGACGGGAAGATTAGGCACATAAGTCCGTCATTCCGCCTATGTCCGGCCATAACCTGACGGAAGTGACTCACATGCATGTAAGGGTTGGTTTTTCCGTCATAGAGTGTGAACTTAGGTTGGTGGAAGCCTGCCGGAAGTGGTGTTGTCTCAATTTCCAGGGAAAAATGAGTGGCACTCAGCCTGGCCAAGTCCATATCTTCGAAGAGTGGAACTACTATGCGGGGTGGAGGCATTCCGACCTCCTCACTGGCGTGAACCCCATAGGATAACCGCTGGAAAGCAGGTATCCTCTGTGTTTCGCGCCGGCGGGCCCGCTCCTTTAAGACCGCCCGTAAATCCTCTGACTGAGCGAAGTATGAGTACCTCGACGTCGTCGCCGGACGTGAGGGTTTGTAGGTGCTGTCTTGCGCGCTAGACTTTTCTGCATGCACGTCGGAATCACCAACCTGGTAACTTCTGGTGATGGAAATGGACTGAGTACGTCGCTGACTCTGATCGCCTGACCGGCGGGATGGGGTGCGCTCACTGTGGTCTCCCACTCCAGCTACACCTTTCCCTTTGACATGCCGCTTAAGATCCTCCATCTCCGCCGCCATCCGCCTGATGACAGCGTCTTGGTCCCTTAACTTGTTTTCCAGTCGCCTGGCGTGCGAGTCTCTCCTCCGCCGGTGACCGTCTGGACTCCGTTAATGACCATGACTCCTTCCGCGCTTATCCCGCGCGTCTCCTGATTGTCCGCCAATGGGCGTTCCCAAGTTAGCCATTGGGTGGACAGCAGGAGGTCCCTCTCTTCTTCGGGTATACTCCGGGGTGGCTCCGTCGATGGCGGACAACGGAAACTCGTCGTTGTTTGCCATGGTCGGCGATCAGACGAACCTGGAAGACAAGGTTTTGTCTGTCAAGCTTCCCACAGACGGCGCCAATTGTACGGGTAGCAAATATTCCGGCAAGCCCGTATTCCTTTCTTCCGAGCTCCGTCGATGTCCGTTCACCTGCGAGCAAGTAATGGTGAGCTACCCGGCGGTGTGTGGCCGGAAAAACCCTCCGACGGTCAAGTTAGCACACACCTTAGGATGGATAGAGAGAAGGGAGAGAGTGTTTTAGTGTAAGAAGTCCTTACAGATATGTTCGTGTGTCGCGTATGGGGGCGCAGACATGCCTATATACCTTCTGAGCCCCTTACCCACTCCCAGTCATCTCCTGACACGTGGCTCTGCTATCCCATCTGTCAGCGTAGACCTTGCTGAACATCACCTAACCTCAACTGCCTGACTTCACAGCTGGAGCTCGGCAGCCGAGCTGCTCTACCACGGCCATGCCATGCTTCATACCCATGCGCCTAACCGGACAAACACATGGAGGACCGGGCTAGGCGGCATCCCGGCAAAGCCTAGCCCGGGCACCTCCTTTGGTCGGCCTTCCTGCCGGTCAATCAACTACCTCGGCTGACCACGCCTTTCCGGGCGCCGGTCACTCGGTCTGTCTGGCTTCGACCATCCTCGGACCGAGCATCCTGGTCCGATCGGTCACTTCCTGGCCGAGCAGTTTCTGTACGGTCCGGGGTGGCACACAGTCCAAACTCTGTCCGGCCCAAGTTCTGGCAGCCCCTTTCCGGGCGGATAGTTGATCAGCTCGGCCCCATGCACTGTTGGGCCCTCAACCTGCTCGGCCGTTACCTCGGCCCAACTCCAGATCATAAATTACCCTCTCAATATATATATAGTGTATAGTTAGATACACACTATATAATATATAATATAAAGGGATAATTACACTCTAGGGAAATATTTAAAAAATATGTATATATGAAAAATTTATAATTTTAATTATTAATATTTATAAAATTTCACATAATTATAATTATTTTTTCAAAGTTGTTACTGATGTGATATTTCTCCTCATATAAATAGGGATCAAGTTTGAGGACTCACCTGCTCATCTCTCCCATCTAATATTCTTGTGTCATATATAGGATGAACATGATCAAATTCTTCTCTTTCCTCCTTCTGGTTCTCCTTCTCTGTGCCAGAGGTTGCTTCATGCTACAACTATGTCCCTTGCAAAACACATGCACTACATATACACCTCACAATAGAAGGAAATGGCAATTGCAATAAGTCGTTTTGCTTTTAAAGTTTATATTTTTAACTTAACTATTTTAATGATATAATTTCATATTTTATTATAATTTTGACAATTTTAATCTATTTCTCTTTAACTCTAACCTATTAATGTTGTCCCAAATCTTTTTAATTAGAATTGGGTTTGGTCAAATACAATCAATCGGGTAAGGAAATTTTTCCATCCCTTCTGTGGGGAATCAAACTAGAGAAGTGTTGTTCGACTCGGTAGACTCGTCTTAATGATCTAAATCGTTCATTTTATATAATTTACTGGGAAGATCATTGAAGAAAAAAAATTAAATTAATTGAAATTGATAGTTACATTATCATAATCTCATTTACCTTACAAAAATATATAGTATGATTGTAAGAAGACAATCGAATTTTTTAAAGAAAAAATTGATACAATCATTTGGTTATGGATCACTGATCATCTTAATTTTTTGCATAAATGCTTTACCCAGTAAAATTTACAAAATAAATGGTTTAAATTAGCTAAATAAACTTCAAGTAGGCCTACCAAACCCAACAAGGACTCTTCAGTTAAATGTGTAATTGAAGGTAAACTCATAATTTAAAAGATCATGTGACCAAATTTGAAATCTTTGAATAAATACTAAATGGTTGTTTGGGGTATCCTAAATAAGTATACTTTTTATCTTTTTAGACTAAAAAGTTGAGGTTGAAAATATGAATGTTTGGGTTAACTTTTTGACTTTTTATGGAAAAATGTGTATTAAAAATTGTATAAATTAATGTGTAGGGAAAAATTAGTATTGAGAATTGTGCAGCCGTAATTGTTGACTTTTGGTGAATAGTGATAACTTTTTAATTTTTTAAATAATTTTTTAACTTTTTGACTTTTTTGAAACTTTCCAAACTTGGCCTAAGATTTGAACATGTAATTTACTCCACGATCTGAAAGAATATTGTTACAATAATCATACTTATACATTACACAAACTTAACTTTTTTTTATACTATGACTTGCATGAATATATATATATATATATTTGATAAGGTTATTATTTTTTTGATCATGGTAAAGTTATTAATTTGTTAATTTGTATAGCAGTATTTAGAGAAGATAAACTAACCGAATGCGTTGAACAATTAGCTATTTAAGTTTGGTTTGAAAATTTTATGAGTTTCAAAATTTGTTCAAATTTAATTCGTTAAACTTTTGAGCGGATTTCAAACGAGTTTTTGTCGAGCCGAGCTTAAATAATTTAATATTTTTATTTAGTTTTAACAAACCGAACGAGTAATTTACTGTTCAAACTTGATTTGAAATCTTTAACGAACTCAAAAATATATTTAATTTTAACTTATTTATTCAACAAACTAAAAATAAATTTTTAACAAACTGAATAAGAGTCGAGTTCAACTTCTTTGGTTAGTTTATCACCCCTACCAATATTACTACTAATTGGATTGTTACTGTTCGTAGAAAGTAATGATGACTTGTTTGTTTGTTGGTTGGTTTTATAGCATTGGTGTGTGAAGTAGTCGAAGAAGTCAAAGCGGTGGAGACCGCAGATTATGAAGACTGCAAGATAGTCATCAACGGTGGTGGTGGTTGTCCAAATGAAAAAACATGCTTTCAGAACTGCACCAAGTGTCTCAAAGCTGTGAATCAAGGGCTCATGGAGAGTCGCTGACCGAGCCAACAAACAACAAGCCTCCTGGCAATGCACTTGTAGATTCTATCAAGGTGCCACGTGCCCACTGTTCAGTGGCTGTCCCTATACTCCTGTTCCACGTGCCTCTTCCCATGTTTAGGCCTCGTTTGAAAACATGTTATTTTAGTAATTTTTTGATTTTTTAGTTAAAATGTAATGTAAAAAAATTAATATGTTTGGAATAATTTTTTGACATTTTACGAAAAGATGTGTAAAAAATAGAGAGAAAAAAGAATTTTTAATTTTTTGGTATGAGTTGTTGACTTTTTGATTTTTTTAATATTTTTTTGATTTTTTGGCTAAACCGGCTGCTTTCCAAACGAGGCCTTAATACTTCAACGTCTAAAATTCAAGAGAGAAAAAAAAAAGAAAGAAAAGAAAAAATTGTAGTTTCTCTCTTTTGTTTGAAGTTAAATTTGAATAAATAGGAGAGAAAAGGGAATGATTTTCTCTCTCTGTTTTTTTTTTTTTTAATTTTTTTTTATGGTCTCTTATCTTGTTTAGGTTACTACATAAGGAAAAATAAATGAAATTATTTTGTATTATATTACCGAAGGCACCGTTTGGGAAGAAGTTGGTTGGGCTTTTTTGGCTATTTTAGCCACAAAAAATAAAATAGGCTATTTTAGTCATAACAAACAAAACATCACATCCAACCCATAATCGTTACACTCTTCTTTCACAAAAAAAGTCAAAAAAGCCAAAAAGTCCTTCCCAAACCAAGCTTTTTAGCCCAGGCTAAAATAGCCAAAAAAGTCAAAAAGCTAAAAAGCCAACCCACTTCCCAAACGGAGGCTTTATAAATTTAAGTTTTTTTTCCCTTCATAATTTAAAGGGAAAATTTTATCTTTTCACTTTTTCATAAATTAAAAATGAAGATTTAAAAAAGAAATTGGTCTCTTTTTATCATCTTTATTAATTCAAACAATTGATATGAATCAATTATCATTTGATGATTTGCGCAAAATTATGCTCTAATGGATGTGTTAGACCATTTCTAATAGTTCATTAAATCTATTATCAAATTTAAATTTGATAAAAAAAGTTATTTTTTGCTCCTTCAACAGTTCATTAAACCTAAGATTTCAATTTTCTTTCATTAAATTGAGGATTAATGTGTCTTTTATCAAATCATTGTTCATTGCTGTTGGATTTTCACTATTGGATGTCTCCCGAATGACTACCTCAAGACAAAAATTTGTAAAAAAATTACACTGGCCGGTCGACCGGCCTATAGTCCGCCCGGTAAATGGGCCAGTTGTTCGCCCGGTCGACCAATGGTTTGATGAAGTTGCAAAATCCTCCGTTGGAATAATTGATGTCAAAGAAAACTTTTACTCAAATTTCTACTTAAATTTATAAAAAAATTAATATATTGTTGGAGATGCCCTTAGAAATATTGTTGACGGTGGCAAATGTCAAGTCTTTGTTAATTGTGGCGCGAGATTTAACAAATTTAGTGGAGATAGATAAAGAAAATGATAGTGCTACATGTACCAACTAGTATTATAACATTATTGTTGACCCAACCTATTATACAAATTACAAATAATTAAAATTTTTAAAATTATGCTATATCATTTGTTAGTATACTAATTAGTACACTAAGTAATACATATAACATTATTCTAAAGAAAAACAAGAATAGAGCTCTATCACGTGACAAACAGTAACAAAAAAGAGAGAAGGAAGAGTAGAATAGAGGGAGTGGAAGAGAGGAAAAAAAAAAGTATTAGGCACAAATTTTCAATTGTTTGGTTTGTTTTTCAGAAAAAATTTTGGAAAAAATTCTCTACAAACAAATTTTCAAGGGTAATCAAATCAAACCAAACAAATTTTTTCAAAAAAAATCTCAAAATTTTGTTTGGTTACCTATTTTTCAAAATCACTATTTCTCTTATATATATCAAATTAATCACTTTTTTTAAAACTCTCTTCCCAAAACAATTTTCCAAAATCATTTATAAAAAAAGACAAATCAAACAAGTTTTCGTACTTTTTATCTAAAAAACTACTCTACAAACACATACCAAACACATCTATGTTTCTATTTTTATTTTTAACACACATTTTAATATTTTCAATATAACACTCACACAGACACACTTACTAAAATGCACAAATCTTAACACATAAAATTGAATTATACTTTTGTTACATTTTGTCGTATATCAAACTAATACACAATTTGTGTTAAAACTGCAGTGAAGAAGAATAGCAGGGGTTTACGCATCAGACTTTTTAACCCCGAGGTAATTATTGTAAATGAGTCAATAGTTAAGGGGTGTGATTGCAATTTTCTCTTCTCTAATTTCTCGGTCTCGGCATTCTTGTTTCCCAAGTCGGCCTCAGCAGAGCAATCACATAGAAATCAAAACCGCGATATAGAGATATACATACATAGATATATAACAGAGGAGAGAGAGAGAGAGAGAGAGAGAGAGATGGAGTGTGTGTTCGGAATGGTAGGCAAGGGTTTCGCTCTGGTAGTCGCCGATTCATCGGCAGTTCACAGCATATTGGTTCACAAATCGAATGAAGACAAGATCATGATCCTCGATTCTCACAAGCTCATGGGCGCTAGCGGCGAACCCGGTGACAGGTCCTCTCTCTCTCTCTAAATTCTGATCTTTCTCAAAATTCCTGGCTTTTTTTGACTGAAATTTCTTCAATTTTGCTTTATGTCTTCTTTATCAGTTTCGTATTTGAACTAATTGGTGTTTTGTTCAGAGCTCAATTTACGGAGTACATACAGAAGAATGTGGCGTTGTATCAGTTCCGCAATGGCATTCCGTTGACAACTGCAGCGGCTGCGAATTTCACTCGAGGGGAGCTCGCCACTGCGTTGCGGAAGGTATGATCTTTTTAGGGTTTTATACTGATTTTGCATTTCTAGGGTTTGTATTAACATTAGGGTTTTGTTTCTTTGTTGGAAATTATGGCGTCCGGATCCTCTAGGGTGAAAACCCTACGGTCATCTCCTAGAGTGAAAAATCTAACGGCTGACATTGAACCTCACCAAAACGACGTCGTTTTGGTGAGGTTCTTTAAAAAAAAAAATTCAATCCATGGTCTCCTCTCCTCTCCTCTTCTCTCTCTACCTTTTCTTTTCCATTTTCTTGATCAAGAAAACCATTCAAAATCAACAAATCTCACAAATCCATCTCTAAAAATCAATCTCTGAAAATCAATCCATGTATCAAGACCTCGGCTAGTGGCGGCGGCGGCGTCGGGAAGTTCTGGTACGGCGGTGGCGGGTACAAGCCGCCCATACCACCGCCACCGCCAGATGGCTGCAGTGGAGGGTAGGAGTAGGTGGTGGGCTGAGAGGGAGGCGGCGGAGGGTAGTAGAAGGTGCCGGAGCTGGGAGGGGACGGCGGCGGGGGACAAATGGAGGAGGGAGATGAGTGCGGCGGCGGCGGAGGAGATGGAGACCGCGGGGGAGGAGGGGATGGCGGCGGCGGAGGGGGGAGGAGTGGAGTGTTGCATGGGTTGTCGCAGGCGGAACACATTGTGCATTCGATTTGGTACTTTGAACCAACCCATGAATTTGCGAATGCTTGTGAGAGATTTGTTGATGTTGAGATGATGAGAAGAGAGAGAAATTAGAGTCTGAATCCATGAATTGTTTCCATTTTTGTGATGTGAAATGTATGAGTTTGTGTGGATTGCAGAGAATTGGAGAGAGTTTTTGGAAGATGATGAGGAGAGAGAAGAGTGAGGGAAGAGAAAGGGAGAGAGTAGAGAGATGGGCGAGAGCCATCATCTGTTTTTTTTTTTTTTTGAAAAATCCTCAGCCGTCCGATCCCACTTTAGAGGATCACTCTAGAGAATTCACTCTAGAGGATCCGCTCGCGAAATTATGGGTATTACTATTAGTTTGATAAGTGTATATTAGGGTTTTTTTTTTTTTTTTTTTTTTTTTTTTTTTTTTTTTTTTTTTCCCTATTTTGGCAACTAGAAAAAAGGCTAGTTTATTGGCTTAATGACTTATTTATGTCACATTTTTTTTTTATTTTTTTGCATGTTTTTTTAAAAAAAAAGTTTAAAAAAAATTAAGAAAAACTTACATATAGGTCTGGTAGGTGGATTTATTATCCAATAAATCTTATAATAATTAATGACGTTTTCATTAAACACTATTAAAAAAATGTCATTAATTGTTAATTTTCAGCGACAACTTGAAAATTGTCACAAAAAAATATCAGTAATTATAAATTTTAGTGATAGTTAAAAAAATCGTCACAAAAAGTTAATAATTTTTAACTTTCAGCGACAGTTTAAAAAATTCATCACGAAAAAACATCACTAATTGTAAATTTTAGGCCTAGTTTGGCATAATACAAAAAAATTCAAAAAGTTAAAAAGTCACTAACTTATTTAAGTCACATCATCTCATTTAAATCACATCATTTCTCTACCACATCACTTCAAACCCAACTCATATTTCACATTTTTTCGTAAAAAGTAAAAAAGTACACTTATTTAGATCATCTCGTAACAATTATAAAAATCATGACAAAAAAAGTCGCTAATTGTCAATTTTTAGCAATATGTGCAAAAATCGTTAAAAAAATTATTTTTAGCGACAATTTTACTTAGACTTATTTTCAATAGGACTTGGTGAAAATTAAGTTCAATTATTAAGACTTATTAATAATTTACCAAAAAAGAAAATTGACTTTTTCCCTATTTCTCAAAATAGAAATAGGCCAGTTAGTGTCGATGCCATGAAATTTGCTGCAAATGCCTAGGAGAGCTTGTGCACAATTGAACACATCTACCCTGTATTGGTTGCAATACTATTATTTATGACACAAAAAATAGCCGTCTAATTAGACTGGTTAGACCATTTCCAACGGTTCAGCAAACCTGGCATCAGATTTGAAATTTGGTGAAAAATGCACTTTTTGGAGCTCCAACGATTTCACCAAACTGGTATCAAAATGAGAATTGAACAAAAAAATCATCAAACTGAGAACAGAATACAGGTTTTACCAAATTACTGTGCGTGACCGTTGGAGGAGACCAACCGGTCGACCGGTTCCCTTTCAAATAGGTAGGTTCAAATTGGTCAAAAAGGTTCAAACAGGTAAAAAAAAATAAATAAATAAAATTGCCTTACCGGTCGACTGGCCGGTCAACCAACCGGTCGACCACTTCCCTTTTGATGCACGGTTGGAGCAAATGGTATCAGATTGAGAAAATTGACTTTTTTTTACTCAAATTTGGTGAAAAATTTGGTTCACCGTTGGAGATGCTCTTAAAGCAGCTATTTTGCTTATTACATCAAACTTATGTTGCATGGACTCAAGTATGAATATCGGGTGTGGATGTGGATCTAAGAGTCTAACTTTCATAAATTTAGATCTTAGGATATGTACGCTGTCATATACGCATATATATTACATATTATATAATATTTTCAGATGAGATATTGCAAATTATTAGAAATATATTAGAAATTAAACAGGATTTAGGAAAAATGTAAAAATTTTTATATATAATTTATGTGAGAGGTTAAAAATATTGCTTTACTAGCAAATGTGAGTTTTTTTCTTCTTCATATATTGTAACAAATTAAAAGATTCAAGTCTCTAAATTAGATTCGAGTGTCAAACACATATCTCACACTCTTATTCATGTCATATTTGGTGGACTCGTCACACGAGTACTCTAGGGGAAATGGAACTCTATGCAACACAACATTAGACTGCACCTAACAAATATATACCCATGCAGCAAGTGAAAATGAAACAGTAAGGATTATGTGTACATATATATATATATATATATATATTAAGTGAATACTAAGAATTGGCACCAAGAATCTCTGAAGAGTTGGTTATACTGAGAGAGAGAGAGAGAGGATCGTGTTTGTATTGGGTCAGCGTGGCTAAAAATCTCGGCTGTGTTTCAGAGTTGGGGGTGGTTAACCCCTCTCTCGGTCTGTTCTTTTGTAAAGTCGCTTGATACATTGTGGAGGTGTATACACTATAATAGGGCTTTATTGTTTTTTTGTCTTCTATTTGTATATGGGTGACGATCCCTTCATGTGTCTTTTTTTGAAACCTTACTGTTATCAAAAATACAGAAAAAAGAGATGACTAGTATAGAAGCTCTGGTTTTCCTAATGGCATGACTGGCTTTAGTTTCTCTAATTGGGATAAATGGATGACATAATTGGTAGCCTTATATTTAGTCATTCTCCTTGAAACAACGTGGGCTTCACCAAGCTTCGACATCATTTATAAACATGTCTTGCTTAATAATGTTTAGATTCTGCTTACTTGTCAATGTGGAAGCACTACATGTCATAATAATAATTGATTGTGCTTTATTTTTTTGTTGCTTCCTAGCTAGATATTTGATTGTTGGATAAGGGTTTAAGCTGATTTAACCTTTCGCCTAGGTATGGCTTCACATACTGTTTAGTTTACATCTGGCCTCAGGCTTTGGTCAAGTCTGTTTGGCTCTCTATGGAGTCCTTCAAGCTTTTAAGAGGCACATTTTGGCTTGCTTGAAGGCTCAATGTGGTAGGGATACCATTTGCACAACATGCATCACTACAAAGTAAGGTAGCCATTTGGATATATATTTTCAATTAGGGGACAATGAAATGCTTAACATGCCATTTTGATGGATTGGGTGTCAACCCAATTACGGTTTTTATAAATTTAACTGTTCCACTACTGGATATAATTTAGAATCTGGACCATTAGTGTGACAAGTGGTATGGTAATCTAGAACTCCAATTCTGGTTACAAATTACTGGGTAAGGTCAATCTTGGAAGTTCCAAAGCTAAGTTATTGTTTTGGATTTTGTTAGTATTGTTCTAAAATAGAAACAAGGTTGTTCTAAATAGAAACGAACACTATCAAATAACTTTACTTTATCCCTTAGTAACTTTTATTTGTTCCCATTGTTTTGAATCTTGCTGTGAACTTACTAGGTTTGATTTAACAATTTAAATTGCCGTTTCTGAATTTATTATATTTTGGAGAGAACTCCACTATGATTCTTCATGTGCTGTACATTTACATGCTTTTAATTACATTTAATGTTTTACCATATTTCTTGCTTCTAGAATGTTTAATCATATTACACGCATGCTCTTTGGGTGAAACCGGGTATTTTGAGTTCCTCTGACACTGAAATTGGCTGAAACCTTCGCATTTTGGCTTTTCAGAGTCCATACTCAGTGAATATTATTCTGGCTGGCTACGACAAGGAGACAGGACCCTCCCTCTACTACATCGATTATATCGCCACCCTTCACAAGGTTGACAAGGCAGCATTTGGTTACGGATCATACTTCTCACTTTCCATGATGGACCGACACTACCGCCCTGACATGTCACTGGATGAAGCAATTGACCTGGTCGACAAGTGCATAATGGAGATCCGGTCCAGGCTGGTCATAGCACCCCCAAATTTTGTCATCAAAATTGTCGATCAGGATGGAGCTAGGGAGTATGGCTGGCGCGAAACTGTCAAAGATTCTCACATTTCTGAGGCATGATGTGTATTGGGTTTGCGAGACTCTTACCTGTTTCTTATTTGTCTTCACTGTTTGATGGATCGACTAGAAAATTTTACCATTGTGGAACTGTTTTTAAATATTTGAAGCACTCTTATTTAATTTTGCAATATGCTATGTTCAGAAAAATTACTTTTTCTTCATCATTTTGAGTTATCTTTTCCTATATCTCCAAAATAACTTAATGATGTATAAGGTTAGGGGATTTGTGAAGTGTTTTGTAAAAGAAATGGAAATATATTGGTGAAATGTGAATAAAATATATCTACATTTTACTTAGTTTTATACATTTTTTTTCCTTTTTCTTTCTAATTTTTTTCTCAAATCTCTCAACAAACACAGCGTAATTGCCTTTCTCGGCCATAGAAAATTAAAGGAAATTTCAGGAAGATTGGCTGATCATAAATGGAGGGCCAGGTAGATGGTGTAAAGTTGGGTAAACTGTTAATGAGAAATAATAGGACATATTTCTAATTTTGAAAATTCTATGATGTTTTTGATGTTTTGAGTGCTGTTATTAGCATCCCATTAATTATTTTGGACTTCTAATTATTTTGGATTTCTACTTATAAATTTTAAAATCTTTCAAAAATTTCTTCCTTCCCAAATAATATCAAAATTATTCTTGTGAAATATTTCATCCATTCAATTAAATGCACACCCTCGCATCTTGAAAAGCCACTCTCTCAAAAATTTTAACAAAACTTACGATGGTGATTACTATTTTATCTCCACATATTTACTTGTTAATGACCTAAGGAAATAAGTGTTCGGTTACTTATTCTCGAACAAATAAAAAATATTCGAGCCTATATTCTTGAATTTTGGTCATATGTTCGGGAGTTCAGTTTCAAAAAAAATGATGAACAGTTTTCATTATTTTTGTCATTTTTTAAAGAAATTTACCTTTATAAAGCCAATCTCCTCTAAGCTAAGAACACCATTAAAGTTATGAACCTCTTATGAACTTTTATTAATGTACTCCTCTCATCTCATGGAGTTGTGGTTTCCGAAAAAACTTTCACTCATTGTCATTGACGAAGAAGTGTAAATGATTAAATGGTTGTCACCGTTACCATCAGAATATTGTCATCAAAGAGTTTTGAAAGTTTTGAGGATGGGTAGATTTTGAAGGTGAGATTTGGGGAAGATGGATGTGGATGTGTATTGCCATCAAAGAGTTTTTAAGGTTTTGAGGATGGGTAGATTTTGAAGGTGGGATTTGGGGAAGATGGATGGGTGATGATGGAGGTAGGTACTCTCATAAACCCTAAATCATGATGTATTAGGTGTGTGAGTTTAATTGGAAGATAGGATGTCCCAAAATTATTGATATTTTTTTTAGTAATTTTATTTGATGTTAATATTATAATAAAAAAAGTTAAAAAATAAAATGTCCAAAATAATTGATGGGGTGCTAACAATAGCACTCTATATTTCACCCTGAGCTTAGAAATTCAATCCTTGGGGGTGGATTTGTAATTATTATGATTATTATTTTCCTGTTATGTCGCAATTGCTTTGTTGAGTTTGGATCTTTCGTGCAGGTCTAGTAAGAAATCATCACCCTCACCATCTCCCACAGTCACCATACCTCTCACTGCTACTGCCACTGCCACTGCCACGAAGTCACACCACCACCATCTCTATCCATGGAACCCACCCACCCCGCCAACGCACCTCCACCAATTGAATCCACAATTGATCAAACATCATGTTTTTCTCAATCCCCATCTCCTTCCCTCTCTTTCATGAATGCTTGTGATGCAATCGATCAATTCTCAATTCGATGTCTAACACTTGATGAGCAAGTGCTAGGAAGGTTGGCACAATCGATCAAATCTCAATATGAGCAACTTTATGCATGTATTAAATTTTTTTTAATGTAAATAAATATAAATAGAAATGGATAAAATTTGCATCATCTTTTTTTTTTAAAATAAAAAAATAATAAGACATTAAGTTGAAATATGTTATATATAATAGGGCTGGTTAGAGGTTCATTTCTGAAATTCTTGGGCTAATAGATCCAAGATTAAGACCAAAAGAATATGATTTGTTCAAAAGGATATTTATCTGTTTAAATTTTAGTTATTTATTTATCTATTCAAATATCATCTATTTGAAGTAGACCTAGAAGAAGGGGTGCATGGAGCCTCTCTCTCTAGGTGATTTCTGGCACCTCTCCGGCAACTTTCCGGTGTGTCTCCAAACACTTTTAAGGTGTAAATCCCAGTTTTTTATGCCTAGGAAGAGGGCTGAGAGTTTCTCCTTCAATTTTGACATAAATTTTTGAATTCTCAACACCAACAATGGTTCTCTTTTCTCTCAATCATTCTCTCATGTTGTTGTTGGTGTTCTTTCTCCTCAACTCTAACTTCTAGTAATGTTTGAAGTTTGGCAGTAGCAGTGGCGAAGTTAGGCAGTGGTGTGAGAACGATGTTGACGACGATGGCGAGTTTGATGCAGATCTTGCTTTCCCAAACCACATATTGAGTAGATCACTGGTTTTCCTTAAATCATAATTGTTCTTTGGAAACTTTATATTTTTGTTGTTTGTAGTTCTTGTTAGGTTGTTAGTTGTTTGTTTGATACCTTAGGATCTTGTTGTTTTTCTTTTCTTTTGTTTTTATTTTAATATAATTGCTTCGTATGTTTTCAAAAAGAAAAAAATATGGCATCTATCTGTACACTTGTCACTTATTTGTCAAACTATCTTCTCAAATGTTCACCTATCTGTACATGTGTTACTTATCAATACATGCATCACCTATCTGTTCAATGTCACCTATTTGTCTATCTCAGAGCCACAACCCTAACAACCACAACCTTCTACCACTACCGAAATCACCACTGATACCATATGCACCACTGTTACCACTCTGTGGTTGTTGTTACCTTCACCACCTCACTACGACAATATAAAAACTAAAAGAGAAAATTAAAAGTAATAAAGTTTAAATCTCATCTTAAACATTCATCATTTAATTCTTTATCAAGCAATTTTTAGCTTCAAAAAAAGTATTCAAGTTTTTTGTTTTTAATTTTACCAAGCATATTTTATTCTTTTCAAGAACAAAAAACCAAGTTTGCATATATGCCAAATTAATAATAATCCTTTCAAGATTTTAAAATATTTTTTGAGAAATTGTCAAGTAGTGCACTTGTTGCATGCAAAGCACGTGCTTTCTCACTGGTAAACAACAATGGTGTAAAAACTGCTCTCTCTTTAGAAATCAAAGCCTTTCTCTTTAAACTCTATAGTTTTCTTTTGCTGTCATAGTAAGGGAGTGAAAGGCAGTGACATCCAATCCCCCTTTCCCTTCCTTTTTCTTTTGATCTACGTGGGTGATTTTTATATATTTTTATTTTTTATTTTTTTTTTGAAATCTGGTCTTTTACCCTCCGATCTAAGGTTTTTTACCATTCGAGCTTCCACTGCCTACGTGGGCTGCAGATCTAAGACCGATGTCAAAGTTGTTTGTCGGTCCTGCACTATGGGTTGTGCAAATATGATTTTTTTAGAGTTTTTTATATTTTGTTTTATTATTTTTTTCTCTCATTTGTAAAGGCTTTTCTTCCTCTTGCATGGAGGTTTGGGTTTGTCTCTGTTATTAGTGACTGCAGTATGTTGCAGGTATGGTTGTTGGTTTGTAGCTGCAGTATGTTGTGGTTATTGGTTGATGGTCGCAATATGTTGCGGGTCGCAATATGTTGCGGGTTACGATTGTTGGGTGTTCGAGTGTTCGGGTTTGAAATACTATAGAGTTGGAGATAATCACTCTTGATATATTTGTTTCTGTCTATCAATGAAATCTAATTTTATCAACAAAAAAAAAACAAAACAAAACAAAAAACAAACAAACATAAGTGTAAAGAATGTTTTAAATCTCAACCCATTTAATAAAGAAATTTAAAAATATATTCCAACTGGATTATTTGAACACAAACATTAATTCAAAACTTTAAAAAATGCAAATCGAGTTAAATTAGACAGGGAGATAGGCCATTAAACCTGTGCCCACCCTTATCTAGAATTGAATTATAGATCAAGTAATTTTTGTGCATATTTTTTATTTTACAATTTCAAATTCTAAGTCTATGAACAAATTCATATGTTAAATAAAAATAAATACTATAAAATTAAAGGGTTGAGCTTCCCTCAAATTCGATACGGACTGGAAAGTATTATTGGGCCCGTGGGGGCCCACCACGGGTCCCGTTTCGATAATTCAAACTGTTTAATATGTAGAACTCGTCGAGTACTATATCTCTATAAAAAATCATGTTGATCAAATATCGATAGCTATCTTATTGGATTAGATTTTTGTCAACCGTTATTTTTTCATCGTGTATTTTTTTTATATACAAAACTGATTTGATCACGTAGTTATTGATATCCAATCAACGTATTTTTTGTAGGCATAAAGTATTCGATGAGTTCTACATATTGAACGGTTCAGATTATCGAAACGGGACCGGTGGTAGGCCCTTAC
Source organism: Camellia sinensis (assembly GCF_055761805.1). Taxonomy (NCBI): domain Eukaryota; kingdom Viridiplantae; phylum Streptophyta; class Magnoliopsida; order Ericales; family Theaceae; genus Camellia; species Camellia sinensis. The sequence goes on along the minus strand of NC_138967.1, from coordinate 18,178,705 downwards.
AGGTCCAACAATACCCTTCAATCCGATCACAAGCTGGAGGAAAGCCAGTCCCAAATTAAAAATTAGTATTTTTATAGTTGGATTGAGGGAAAAGCTTACTATTTATTGCCCATTACATCCTTGACACAACTTAAGTGCGTGCATTTTTTTTTTTTTGGGAGATTTTTTGATAAATCTCATTTTTAAGAGTTTTATTCTATCCAACTCATATTCTTTTTGATTATTTCATTAGGTCCTATTTGAGATAAGAAGACCAAAACACTCTCAATCTCTCATAACCCCATTAATGTTGATATTTAATGGTAGTTCCCATACATCAAGATGTTGACTGTTATTATATTCACATTAATTTAAAAATAAAGTTTTGTCATTGTGTTGTTGTAACAACCCTCATACTGTTTACTGATTAAGGACTGATTGATTACCGATAATCACCGATTACTGCTAAACGGAACTGATAACTGACTGATAATCGAACTGAATGAAATACTGAACTGACTGACTGAAATTGAAACTGAATTGACTGAGTATATGTTAGTTAATTGCATTCTATCTGTTTGATTGTCTGATTATCTGTTCATGTTTATATGTTTAAACTGGTAATTGAAGGCCTTATCGGCGGCCGAATTAGAAACCGATTGATGTTCCGTGACCCTCATAATTAATGTGATTTTATGGTATATTTATCTGAAAACTGACTAGGTATGATTAAATTAGATTAAAATAAGCCAATTAAAGAGTTTGCCATATTTATCATTTTGCCACTATCTCATATACACACACTTGAGCCTTTTACACTCCACGTATGTGATCAAACCAAACATTTCTTCTCCTCTTCTTGCCTCAACCGACCTTAGAGAGAGAGAGACTTGAGGAGTTGGTTTTCATCTTGAATCGCTTGGAATTGTTTGAGAATTGAAGTGTGATTGCTACTTTGAGCTCCTAGACCTTGAATACAAGACTAAGGTAGGACATCCATCTTCTTGTTGTTGTTCTTGAGTTCATTCCTGCACAATTCATGCTTTAATTGTAGAGTTAAGCCATGTTTTGGTGCATACATGTTGGATTGAAGCTCATCTCTTGCATGCATGTTGGTATTATTGCATTTTGAGGTTAATTACATGGACATTAGTACATGCATGCTCATATTGTTGTTATAGACCATGTTTTCATCTGGTTTTGGAAAGAAATGAGCTCATTTGAGCAAGCTTTGGAGCTTCGATTTGGTTTGAAACTCATTCATGCATGTTTGAATGTTGTTCTTGAAAATGGGTTTGAATATGGTTTTAATTGACTCACCTTTGGGGCTTGAATTCATAAATTGAGCTTTGAAACTTGTTATACATTGAATTTAGTGATGTTTTCCAGAATTTGGGCCCAAGAGGTCGAGTTTGGAGTGGTAGAATGCTTGGTTTGAGCTTGGGAGGCAGATCTGGAAATTCCAGATTTGGTTTCCTCGCTCGAGCGAAGGATTCCCCGCTCGAGCGAGCACCTTTGTCCAGGGCTCCGCTCGAGCGACCATCGAGCGACCATCGCGCGTAAAATTTCAGCATCCAGTACTTTTACTGTTTTGCAGACCGCTCGAGCGAAGGATTCCTCGCTCGAGCGAAGCCTTTGATTTTGGACTTACGCTCGAGCGGAGAAAGTCTCGCTCGAGCGAAGCCCCTATTTTCAGCAAAGTTTGCGAAATGTTTTCTAAGTGTATTTTTGCATCCTCATCCCATCCTAGGCATTCTTAGGCCTAGTTTAAGACATTTAGATGAGGATATCGTTGTAGAACACACCAAGGCAAATTAGGGATTAAGTTATAAGATTTCCCAACTGTGTAGCTTAGTGTGTTCAACCTGTGAACTGTGTAGGGTTGGCAACTGGGGAGACACGCTCTAGCATACTGTAGCCCAGAACTCTGTGAGTAACAATTGTGTAAAGATATGTTCAACTGATTATCTTTTGAATACTGAACTGAACTGTTTACTGAACTGTTTACTGAACTGGTATTATTTACTGAATGAATGTATGTCCTTTATTTCTGAACTGTACTGTGGCATCCTTAGTATCTACGGTTTACTGTTACTGTTACTGTTACAGAGATCTCTGTCGGTTCCCTCGTGGAACCACTACTGTTTACTGACTGATGGCCATCATTACTGTTCGGTCTTTCAAGACCTACTGTTACTGTTATGCTAATGGATGTACCACATATGACTGTTTACTGTACTGAATGACTGAAATACTGATTGAATTGAACTGTCTTCATTACTGTAAGGACATTCATTCTAAACCTCTTTACGCTTTATGTTATTCACTGGGCTTTAGCTCACTGCTCATATATATATGTAGGTGTTCAGGCACCAGACCGCAACTAGAGACGTCAGGGTTACTCCAGTTTTGTCAAGCCAGCCTTTGCGCCTCACTGCGAGGTTCCGAGTTGCCATGCTATGGCTTGGGGGTGTTTTGTTTGTTTTCCCCCGCCTGTCTTCTGTACTGTCTAACTGTTCTGTATAGACTGACTGTTTACTGTACTGTTATACAGGGATTAGGTCCCTGTACTGTGTGACTGTAAATTTTGTATAGACCGTACTGTTTTGTACAGACGGAATGTTTTCTGTACTGTTATGTAGGGTTGAGTCCCTAGTTTGAATGGATGTGAATATTGTTCATACTGTTCTGTACCGTTTATGTATGAATGCATGAAAAGCCTTTTTGCATACAGACTGTCACAGCTCAATGGACACTATTTACTTACTGTATTGGCTTCCGCCAGGCCCTGTACTCTGTTTTACTGTATTACTGTTCTGCAGGCCTTCGGTAATCTCGGATTACTGGCCGGTTACGGTGCTAAACCCATAGGGCCGGGTTTGGGTCGTGACAGTTGTCAATTACATGATGTGAATATTCATAATAAAACATATGAATGCGAATGTTCACATGATTTCTGGAATATAGATAAAGACACCATGATCATGGTGACATGTGTGAAAGTTCGCATTGGGGCAAAAAAATGGACAATATTAAGTAGAAATGGATACTTTTCAATGGTAAACTTCATGTTATATCCATATACAAATGTTAATGTTCACAATGTTATATCAATATGATTATTGTAACAACCCTCACCTTACTCTTATTATATTTGCATACATTCCTGCATGATCTTGCCTTGTTATGCTAATTCGAAGGATTTGCTTGCCTTGTTTTGTTTGTATTGCTTGCGTGGTTTTGTTCCTTGTTCGGTGTGTGTGTGTGGCCGAGGTCATCTTGAGCTTAGTTCGCCTTTGAACCCTTGTACTTAGAATTGTTTGGAGACCTTGGTCGACCCCCACCTTCACCTCGGGCATTTATTGCCGAGATGTTTTGCATTTAGTGAACCTTGTCCGCAGGCAGGTATGGCCTAGGCCGAGATGTGGCACACCCCGGCCAAGGTGTGGCACAGCTTAGTCAAGTGTCGTCCTCCCTAGCCGATGTTTTGTTATCCTGTTGCCGGATCCTTGATTTGAGCCGATGTCATTCATTGCCGATGTGTCTTACCCGAGCTTGCTGCATACGCTTTGTCAGAGACTTGTCTTATCTATCAATCACCTTTTCGAGTTGAGCCAACCCGGTAGCGCCACGTGTCCGAGCTAGTTGTTAAGACAGCCGGCAGACTTAGAAACAAATCATTTTGGTCTCAAATCTTTGTTTTAGAGAGAGAAGCTCTAGAGAGAAGGAGGAGAAGTTCTTGAGTGAGAGCTAGTCTTCCAAGCTTGATCTTCGTGGTTTGAACCGTTGGATCCGAGTTTTGAGGTTTGAATCTTGATCTACTTTGGTTGTTGTTATTAATCATCTAGCTGCATTGCATGATCGAATCTGTTTTGCATGTCATGCATCAATTTGAAGTTGGTTTTGGAAAAGAGAAAACGGTTTTCATGTGTTCTTGAAGAAAGTCTCGTTTTGATCCGAAAGTTTGGAACGAAAACCATGTTTTCATGTTTGTTCTTGCATGACCTTCTTGTGTGGGTACCCAGGTCCATGTTTTGAACTCTTGGCATGAAATCTCAGATTTTGTAACAAGTTATGATCCTTGCATTCGTCTTCTTCATGATCATGCTCATCATGTTCTTCAAAGGGAAAACCCAGGTTTTCCCGACTTTGCTTTTGAATGAGGCCAGCGGGACCACACCTCGGCAAGGATGTGTGGGACCTCGGCAAAGACCTGGTTGGTACCCAGTGTGTTTTCATGAGACGGGAGCAGAGTTTAAACTCCCAGCATGTTTTGCTTTGTTGTTGACTTGAATCTGGTAAAGATGCCGAGATCATTTGCATGCATATAAAGCTTGTTTTGAGAATGTGATTTGCCATGTGATTGTAGGTCCTTGATATTTGCTTTGAGCCTACACCCGTGGAAAACTATGTGAGTGGTATTTCTAGTAAAGCTATGTTACACTTGTTTTGATGAATCTTGCTTTGTTTTGTTTTGACGAAAGTATTTGCTAAGCATGAATGAATAGCTCTGTCTTGATGTATCAAGTATAAGCCTTGTTTTGATGTCATCCTTGAAAAGTCCCTTGTACTGGAGGACTCTAAACTTTCGCAGTACTAAGTATAAAAGGATACAGTCCTCTCTTGGAAAGTCCCTTGTGCTGGAGGACTCTAAACTTTCGTAGCACTAAGCATAAGAGGATACGGTCCTTGTTAAATCGGGCTACGGGCCCAAGTAACACCAGTCCCTTGTACTGGAGGACTCTAAACTTTTGCAGTACTAAGTGTAAAAGGATACGGTCCTTTCTTGAAAAGATTACTATGTTAAATCGGGCTACGGGCCTAAGTAACACAAGTCCCTTGTGCTGGAGGACTATAAACTTTCGCAGTACCTTTGACTAAACGATCACGGATCGTACAGCCCTTGTTTTGATGAGCTTGATGTGTTTTGCCGATGTCAGTGAGCATCCTTGAGACTTGTAAATTGATGAATACGGTTCATCCCTTGTTTCGCCGATGTCAGTAAGCATCCCTTGATACTTGTAATATTCGACAGATGAATACGGTTCATCCTTTGTTTGTTCGGAAAGCTTGATACTTGTAATGTTTGATTGATGAATACGGTTCATCCCTTGTTTCGCCGATGTCAGTAGGCATCCCTTGATACTTGTGATATTTGATTGATGAATACGGTTCATCCCTTGTCTTGATAAAGTTTGATGCGTTTGTTTTGAAAGACTCCGGCTATATTCATGCAAACCTTTATTATTAGTACCATTCATTGAGTATCCAAGCTCACCCTCTCTATATATATGTAGGTGATGAGCAGGACGTCGGCGACGCCTAGACTGTTTTTGAAAGCTTATTTGGATTCATGATTATGTCGGCTTTGTTTTTGTATTCACGTCGGCGATGCCATTTATCTCATGTCGGCGAATCTTGAAAATCATGCTCCTTGGCTTGTATTTGCTGTATTTTGTATATGTCGGCTCAAGAAGCCTTTTGATCAAGATGCAATACGTATTTTGTTTTGTTGTATTCAAATTGTAAGATGAATGACATTGCATTTGATCTATGCACAGCTTTTAAGGACCACTTGTATTTTAGATTATTGCTTCCGCATTTGTGAGCCCCGTTTATTATACTCTGATTGTGTTGAGTTTTTGAAAGTTGGCCTTCGGTAATTACGGATTACTGGCCATCACGGCACCAAACTACTAGGGGCGGTTTGGGGTCGTGACAATTATTGTGACATGTGTGAATGTTCGCATTAGGGCAAAAAAATGGACAATATTACATAAGAATGGATACTTTTCAGTGGTAATCTTCATATTATATCCACATACAAATGTTAATGTCCATAATGGTAATGTCAAGGTTCACATTAACAACCCCTGTTTTGAATATAAGAATGATGTTAATGTTCACATTGTAGCTTACATCAATGCATTAATCACACACCACTATTTTTTTGGATAATCAAACATGATGTGAATAAGAATGTACAAATGATGTGAATGTTCACATCACAACACTAGCTACACATATAGACAATAATATATCAAACCACCATTTCATTATTTTTTTTAAAAAAAAAAAACAAAAAAAACAAAGGGTTCAAATCCTTTGAACATCATTGTGAGACCAGGAATTATCCTCTCACATGGATGTTGTAGAGATCCAACGAAGAGAAGAGCTTCACCCCTGTACATCTGCAATGATGAACATAGTCGGTGCCACCCAACCGGGGTTGCCGGCCGGGAGTCCTCCGATGATGAAGTTAGTCTTTCAATAGTCTCTATATATTAGAAGGGGTGTGTGTTTTGTAGAGAGAGATGAGACATACTTCCACTTGGGATGCCCCCCCTTTATATAGATGGGGGGTGTGATATTTGTTTGGGCTGGACCCATTGTAGGTTTTGTTTGGGTTAGGCCCAATAAGCTAGTACCTATATTTTTCTGGCTCCCACAATCATCAACACCAATAGTAACCACAATCACAAAAAGAGAAAAAATAACATATTATCACTGCTTAAAAATAAGAATGTTCACATGTTGTGAATGTTCATATCACTATATTAGATGAGAGAATTTTTTGGAAAGGTGTTTTGAACGTTCACATCAGATGAGAGAGAAATTACAAAAACATGACAGCATCAACAATGCATTAACTACACACCACTATTTTTTTGGATAATCAAACTTGATGTGAATAAGAATGTACATATGATGTGAATGTTCACATCACAACACTAGCTCTACACATAAACAATAATATATCAAACCACCATTTCATTATTTTTTGAAAAATAAAAAACAAAAAATAGAGGATTCACATCCTTTGAACACCATCAACACTAATAGCAATCACAGTCACAAAAAGGGGGAAATAGCATATTCTCGCTGTTTAAAAATAAGAATATTAACATATTGTGAACGTTCATTACACTATATTAGATGAGAGAGAATTTTTCGAAAACGTATTGTGAACGTTTACATCAGATGATAGAGAATTCTCAGAGCATTGAAGCCATTAAAGAACTTGAGTGGCCACTAGCAAATATATATATTTTTTTGGGCGTATGTACAAAGGGCCCAAATTTATAAGCTCGCCTAGGGCCTCTGAATTTTCAGGGCCGACCTTGTGTAGTGTTTGGCATTAGGTTAATATAATTAAAAATTCAATGTAAATTGTCATATTACTATCTTTATTTTTTACATTTTTTTTAAAATCAAAAAATTAATTGAAATAATCAATTTCCAATTAAGTGTTAAAATATTTACAAATTTTATATGAGTGTGGATGAAACATAAGTGTTTAGACAGAGTTTTGGTGTTTTTTTTATAACCCTTAGGATCGTTGGTTTTCTGAGATAGAATGAAAATGATTTATACTGGGGAAATTAATCATGAGAAGATTTAGTAAAATTATATTTGTTTTGATAATAATTATTAGTGCAGAATTGTTAAATTATTTTTATATAAAATAATAAAACAAATAAAAAAATAAAAAAATATTAAATATTAATGTTCAAAAAAAAAATACTCAACGTGTAAAAATAAAAAATAAAATAAAAACTATAATTTTTACTTAATAAAAAATTAAACATTAATGTTAAAAAAAAAATAATCAATATATAAAAAATGAAAAAAAAATTCGGCACACTAATTTCTAATATCAAGTTTCAAGTCTCCATCTTAATTCTCTCTCCAAAGCGAATCCTAATTTGGAATGAGTTACAAATCACATCATTCTCAAAATAAACACAATATTAATGAATCTCATCTTAATCCCAATCCAATCCTTTCTCTATCTCCTAAGAGAAACGGAGTCTTAGATAGATTGCTAAATCTTAAATGGACTAGGATTTGGAGGAGATGATCTGGCAGTGATTGGGACATAACATAATCTTATTTAATTGGAACAGGGCATTGGAAACAGACAGCAGATGATAGAATGATCCTTCACGAAGGGAAAATTGGGAAAAACAACCTACGACTCTCACTGAACTAGGTTTACACTTACGTTACTCTTTTATTGTTGTCCCAGATTTCTCAATTCTATTTTCTAATTTAATTTATGAATTTCTGATTGGGTTTTTCCTTTTCTCTCTGTTTTTTTTTTTTTGATTACAGAGACCATAGAATTCTCCGAAGTAGTATACAAATCCCAAAGGTTTTAACTTTTGTCCTTTGAGTTCCTAATAATTCTTGCACTTGAGAGAGCTCAGATCACAGGTGGGTTTCTTTCAATTTGTATCTAGTATATATATATATTCTTATTTAGGCTTGCTTGTACTTGGGTGAGCTTTTGTTTTGTTTTTTTAATATTGTTTTTATATTTAATCTGGAGATTATTATTAGTTTCTTCTTCTTCTCTAAACCTTGGTTTTGTTTTTTTAATGGGTTTTTTGTTTCAATGCTACATAGAAGAAAAATTATCCAGAATCTATAGACCACAATTATTCTAGGTCCTACCAACTTTAAATTTCGGGACTAAAATTTGTGGTAGATAGCATTTTTCGTGTTCGTGTTTCTGTGTGTGTTTGTTTTGACTGTTGAGTTTCAGAGGAGGTTTCAATTGTAGATTGGGTTTTCCTGGATTATCTTCTTTGATGTTACTAGGTTTTTGTTATTTGTTATTTGTTATGAATTGATAAAATGGTCAATTACCCTTTATGGTGTTTTCAATTAAAACTTAGGAGAACTAACGCGTGAATGTTATGATTAATTCATTATCAAAGTAGATTTCTTTGCACTTAATAATGTTTCTTTTTTCTTGTTGGCTTATCAGTAATGTTATTAACATTGTTGATCTCATTGGTAACGTATCTTACTTTGACATGGGCGGAGCTAAATACACCTGAGACTTTGAGTTTTTCTTTAAGAATTATATAGTATTATATTATGTAAGATTTTTGGGAGGTTTTCATAAATTAAAACCATTGAAATTGTTAAAAAATAAATGCGATGATGTATTTTTTTAGAAAAAGTAGAACTTAGTTGAGAGCTTATTAACGCACGAGCATGTTAGGGTTTGTGGGGTGCAAATATGAACTGACTTCTAAGCAAACGATGCATGTGGAAATTGAAAGCAATTGAAAGACAATGCTAGAAATTAGCTAAGTAAAGTTTGAATTTCAAATTGACAATAGTTTTGACAAGATTCTGAGGTGCACAACCTTTTCCTCTGTTTCAAATCTTCTATTTATAGATACTGGTGGCGGCTGTTAACTCTTGACTGGCCACTAATGCCATAACTCCTAACTGTAGGGTAGTGGTCAACTCCTCCAGTAAAGCATTGCCATGTGTCCCATTACCTCAAGTTGCCGTCAATCACTCTCCTACGTCTGCTTCATTCTCCAGGTCTCTCTCTTGGGATGACAAGTATTGCTTGAACTTAGCTCATTTGCCAACTGACCTTCTACAAAGTAGGAAGTGAAGATATGACCTGGGTTGATACTCCGGACAAAGTCCTGCTCTTCTGCCTTGCAACCTGCCATGTGGGACTATTATTGGGGTCATTTTGAGGTGTAAACAGAGGCACCCTTCTTTCTAACCACAGGATACTTAGTGTTTTTTTTTTTTAGACCAGGATACTTAGTTGTTTACAAGACTTTTTGTTTCCCTCATGAAGAAGACTCATGTTGTTTCCTCGTCCCCTCTTTGTTTGATTGACAGAAAATTGCTTAGGCTCATTCTCTTTAGTTTTGTTTAAGTAATAGTATATTAATGTTCTTAAGTTTTGCTGTACATGTAATTTGGCAAGTATAAGTTACTTTTACAGTGTTATTATTGCGAATATATGATATTACAATACAATATACTGTAGTATTTTATGTGAACTTTTTTTTTGGTTAATTTTGTAGAACTAAAAATATGATGGTAATGACATTAATTTTAACTATAAATGACGCCATTGAATGAAATTTCTAGCTAGGCCACTGCACTTTTGATGGCAATATTGCTCCATTGGGGTTGGTTGTCGATTGGGTTTATAGTAGTTACATTCATTATAGCAGCAATGCATATAATTTGTCTTGCATATGTTAGAATGGGCATAACTCTTTTGTGTTGATTGAAACTCACAGCTTTCGTGCATTTGATTAAAACATTTTGGTGATGGCCACAATGCACCGTAAGTGGGGCGATGAGGAGTACTCTTACATACCAGAAAAAGGAGAAATCGGGTTCATTGATTATGAGGATGATCGATCTGTGTGCAGTTACAACCCAGATGAAGAGGGTCCAATTTCTATAACTGTCCCATTCCCACTTATAGATAGAAAGCCTCGATCAATATTCATAGGAGAAACTTCCAGTGAGCCAATCAAGATTAAGAACAGCACTAGAGAACCAGTGGAACTCTGGAAAGTTGACATTTATGACTCAAATCCGAAGGACTCATTCACTGTATCTCTGATGGAACCTCCATCAGCGACGTCGGATGTTGATTACATCCGAGATTTCTTAGAATCTTTTTGCTTGGATGACCGGGTGTTGCAACCAGGTCAAACTTTAACTGTTTGGTTATCTTGCAAGCCTAAGGAAATTGGATTGCACACAACAGCAGTGCATTTTGATGTTGGGGATAACAGGATTGAAAGGTTGGTTTTTCTTTTGGTAGAAGATAAGATCTCCAAGTCTCTGTCATCAAATAAGCCATATCGTAGGGACAGGAAAAAGAAGCCGTTGGTTGTGGATACATCCACTGTGGATGCATTTGTTCCTGGTGTACGTCCTCCAAGGGTTTCAAACCGAGGGGTCAGATATAAGATTCCTTTATATCCGATCCCAAAAGATATCAGAGAATTGGTGGAGAATAAGGAGATCCCCAGTGTTATAGGAGAAGGTTTAACAAGAGAGAATTATAGTGCCTACTTCAATACTCTGTTGATCATGGAAGAAATAAAAATGGAGGTAACTTTCTCTCACCAAGGAAAGAATAATATTAGCGATGCGAATGTTTTCTTTTGAAAAAGTTTTCTGTCTGTGCAAGTAGATGAACTGTTTTCTTTTTCTGGTTTGCACTGAAATTGGGGAGTTGTTGATTTCAGGAAGTTATGAGGGGTTATGACATGGAGTGCATCTCTTTTTGCAAGAAGGGACAATATTTGACTCTTGAGGTCCCAGGACTGGCTGAGAGAAGACCTTCACTCATTCATGGAGATTTTATATATGCTAAGCTTGCCTCTGATGATGCGACAACTCGTCCACATCAGGTCAGTTCCCATTTTAGCAGTTCTTTCTTTAAAATTAGAGTTTGAGCATTTCATCTAATATCGAAAGAACAATGGACAATCATCGCTCTTGTTTCTGCTATATCAGATGATGCAATCTGAAGTCAAAACCATCAATTCATTTTCAAAGCGAGTTATTATAATGTCTGAAAGAATGACATATTTGTGTTGAAATTAAAGTAATATGAGCAAACATATATGTTACAAATCAATATATATATATATATATATGTGGTATGTTTTAGTATTTATTGTCCTGCTGTATATCCTACCACCTTTTTGTTATTTGTTTGCTTTTTTGACCTTTTGTTGCACCAAATCCCTTGTTTTTTTTCCTGGAGAAAACCAATTTTGAAATTCAGTCAAAGAGATTTTCACATGATATTCATAACATCTCATAAATTATGAATCATAATACAAAGCAAATCAGAAAAGGCTTATTGAGTTGAGTTATACATAAAATGTTACTATGAGCTAAATTGTTTAGAAACTTCCAATGTGCACGTTACGCAATCTAGATGGTAGCATATTGATAGTTATTAGCAAGTATGTGGAGAACTTCTGCTACTAAATTCTCTTTTAAATGAATCATTGTAAATGGTGATACTCTATTTTATCAATGTATTTTTGTTGGCATTTGATCAATCAATGCAGTGAAACAAATTGTCATGTTCGAAGGATTTATGTTAATTGAAGCCCTGATTTTCAATTTCTTCAATAAGTGAATATTTGACTCTTAATTTTTCATGTCTATACAGATTGCATCTTTGGCTTGTATTTCCCGCCTAGTAAATATTTTTGCAGAGTATTTTTGTTTTCTTCTTTCATTTTTCCAATTATTTCAAGCATTATCATGTATCTTGTGTTTCACAATATGATACGATGCTTGATATGAAGATATCAGATTGGAATATAATAGAAATATGATTTGTTAATTATTTACATGAAATGAAAATTTTATAATGCCAAATAAAACCAAACCAAACCAAACCAAACCAAACCAAACTTTGTGTTCCACTCAAGTGGGGTCGGTTACATGAATCTTTTTTTTGTTATTTTGCTCTGTCATAAGCTAGATGCTTAGTTAAATTTAATAAATTCATGTACTACTACATCCCATGTCAGTTTAGGTCTTCCCCATGCCTCTTTGTATTATTATACATTAATTTCTTATTGCTTAGTGCGATAGTTCAGAATTCAAATCCTATATCCACTTTGCTGAAACTGAACTCTTGAATGGGTCTTGCACAGGGTTTTATCCACCATGTTGAGACTGAAGAAGTATATCTAAAGTTTGAGAAAGAATTTCACTTCCGCCATGAACCCGGGAACCTATACAATGTGCAGTTCACTTACAACCGAATAAACATGCGAAAATTATATCAGGCCGTTGAAGCAGTAGAGCATTTAGAAAGTGAGCTTCTCTTTCCATCTGATTCCTCTAGAAAAAGACTGATTAGACCTGCTCGACTCTCTCCTCTTTCTGCTGTTCTTAATGAGGAACAGAAGCGCTCGGTTGAGATGATTCTTGGCTGCAAAGGCGGTCCCCCTTATGTGATCTACGGGCCTCCAGGCACGGGAAAGACTTTGACACTTGTTGAAGCAATCCTCCAACTCTATATAAAGCAAAATAGTGCCCGAATTCTTGTATGTGCACCTTCAAATAGTGCAGCAGATCATATACTAGAGAAGCTACTCAGCGAGAACGCTGTCAAAGTTAAAGAAAATGAGATACTTAGGCTCAATGCAATTAGTCGTCAGTTTGATGATATTAAGACCGATCTATACCGGTTTTGTTACCATGAAGAGTCAAACTTCAAGTGTCCTCCACTTCAAAACCTAATGCGCTACAAAATCATCATTTCGACATACATGAGTGCCTCGCTTCTTTATGCAGAAGGCATTAGGCAAGGTCACTTCTCTCACATTTTCTTAGATGAGGCGGGCCAAGCGTACGAGCCTGAAACCATGATTCCCATATCCCTCCTTTGCCGAAGGGGAACAGTTATCGTTCTTGCTGGTGACCCAATGCAATTAGGTCCGGTAATTCACTCCAGAGAGGCGGAAACTTTTGGATTGGGAATGTCATACTTGGCTAGGCTCTTTGACTGCGAGTTCTATAACAACGACAATGAAAATTATGTCACGAAGTTGGTTCAAAATTACCGATGTCACCCTGAAATTCTTTATCTCCCTTCACAATTGTTTTATAAAGGTGAATTACTCGCATTCAAAAACGATACCAGTTCATCCATGCCTTGTTTGGAACTCCTTCCTAACAAGAATTTTCCCATCCTTTTCATTGGTATCCAAGGCTGTGATGAGCGGGAAGGAAGTAACCCATCGTGGTTTAACCGATTTGAGGCGAGCAAGGTCGTTGAGATTATCAAGCAATTGACCGGAAAATGGGAGTTGACTGGGGAAGATATTGGGGTCATAACTCCTTATCGTCAGCAAGTACTCAAATTACAGAAAGCCCTTGAAAGTTTGGATTGCTCTGATATCAAGGTTGGCAGTGTTGAGCAATTTCAAGGGCAAGAAAGGCAAGTGATTATTGTGTCTACTGTCCGATCAACGGTCAAGCACAATGACTTTGACAGAATTCATTGCTTGGGATTTTTGAGCAGTCCCAGAAGGTTCAATGTTGCCATTACCCGCGCCCGGTCTTTGTTGATTGTTATTGGTAATCCACACATCATTGGCAAGGTAATTTTGATTTGTTTTATGTTGTTTATTTATTTTTCCTGTTTTGCATAAAGTAATACACATCAAAAAAAAAAAAAAAAAACACCTAATGTTTAGGATTTTGCAACACCTAATGTATAACTAATTTTTTTCTTTATTTAGGATTTTGCAACACCTAATGTTTCGTTTGTTTCTTTGACCTACCATGACTTAACACAGTGAATTCTGGCTATGGCACTGCAGAACTGTGCAATAATGATAGGGATTGTATTAGTATTAAGGCAAAAAATTAAGGACAAATTACCAATAGGTCCTAATAGTTGGACTTAATTCCTATCAAGTCCTATTGAAAATAAGTCATGGTAAAATTGTTGTTAAAAATAATTTTTTTTGTGATGATTTTTTGCATGTCACTAAAAATTGACAATTAGTTATTTTTTTTTATCATGGTTTTTATAAATTGTTGCTAAAACTTACAATTAGTGATACTTTTCTGTGACGAATTTTTCAAACTGTCACTAAAAGTTAAAAATTAGTAACTTTTTTTTGTGATAAAATTTTTAAATTGTTGCTAAAAATTAACAATTAGTGACTTTTTTTAATCGTATTTGATAAAAAACGCCATTAATTTTCACAGAACCTATTGAACAATAAATCCATCTATTAGAACCTACACGTAAGTTTTCCAAAAATTAACTCTTATTTGCTTAGAAGTTCCAAAAAAAGGTAATCTGGGGGAGAGTTATGGGAGTTGTTTTTCTGTTATTGATGGGATTGAAATGAAATGACACGACGAGTGAAGGAGGGGTAAAATAGACTTTTTCCATCTGTTAATTATTGATTCTGTCGTTCTCAAAAATAAAGCTGAAAACTCTGGTATCTAGAGAATTATTACTCCCCCAGATTACTATCACCACCGACTTCATCTCTGACTATCACTCGGCTGCCAACTTCCTTTTACTGTGAGCAAAACTCCATTCCATGTAGGAAAATTTTTCTGAAAGAGTTGAGAACAAAAACTTTTTAAGTTGCACATCCACCCATATTCAAACATCACAACCTATAATGCCCAAACCAGCATTGGTTTTTCACCCTCAGATTTAATAATCAAACCTTTTTTTACGTATATCTTTTGCCAACTTTGAAAAATCACATTTGATGAAGATGGTTTGTGCATATATATAGAGCCAATCTTTAGTGTTTTCGGTTAACACTTGCTGCATAGGTGTGGATGGTGTGGGATCATTGAGGGTATGTTTTGGAAAGCAAAAGAGAAAGAAGGGCTGGTGAGTGAGTTGTTTTAGGTGCCATAGACTGTTACAGACTTCCTTGTAAATGAAAATTAATTTTTTGCCTTAATGGTAATAATCCCATAATAATATAGGTTATGGATAATTTTTACTTAAAATATGCTTCTAATGGAGCTTCAAAATTAGTTGTAGTCCAATGAAACCTAGCAAGCGTTTAGTGGTTTAGATAACTGATATTTGGCTGATGCATTTGGCAGGATCTGTACTGGAATATGCTGTTATGGCGTTGTGTTGATAATGGCTCCTATCAAGGTTGCCCTCTCCCCGAAAGGCAAAATTATGTTGAGGAAGACACCCCACAAGAGAATTATTATGAAGAAGAGTACCCTCGGCCCTCTGACGAAGTTGAACAGGATAGGGAAAGAGAGACCTATCAGGAGGAAGAAGATTTTTCTAAACCCGTCTTTGATGAATCCAAGTGGTCGGATGGTTGGAAGTAAATTTTCTTATTTTGTTCTTCTGATTGTTGGTACATTAAAGCGAGATTAGTTTTCGTCCTGTAAATTCCACAGAACTAGGAAAGATGTATCGATTGTGCTATTATTATTATTTCCAAAACATTATAGGTCAGTTCTCAAAGGCTTTTTATCTATGCTTGCTCTGTTAGTGTTTGGCATGCAATAAATTAAGGTAGTATTATCAAAAGCAATATGCAAATGGCGTCTGTTTTGTGATATTGTTGCGCTGTGGATTGTTTTCTTGAACTGTTGCCAAATTTCTTGCTTAGGAAATTACAAATGAGTATGGCATGTAGTTCTGTATGGGAAGATCAGTAATGGGTGAAGCAATATAGGTCAGTGAAAACTGAGAAATAATTCAATGTAACAGTGATATCATCGACGACATGTGGTAGATGTCACTACTTGATTGCTGTCTTGATTTTAATCTGTTTCTTTGTATATGCACTTCTTGACAGAGAAAATTAATTGAGTTTCACTTTTGATCAAATTAATTAGGCGAAGGGGTCAAATAACAAACAAAAGTGGCATCATTGTATTCTTGGTTTCATTCTGTACCAAAAACCGAGTTTATAAGCAGGAAATGAAGCCAAAGGCTGAAACTTTACATCATATAAGCATGAAAAAGAGTGACAACTAGAAGGGAGTGTCTTGACAGTAGTGAAAATTCACTGTCCTGTCCATTTGATGTTAAGTATCCACTCCTTGACACACTCAAATTGGGAGCAGTATGGTTGCTTAGTAGTGGTGGCTGCCACCTTGTTGCTATCGTAGAATTGATGCCTGAAGCTTCAATCAATGGGCCCCGACCTTCTTGTGGCGTTGGGGGCACGGGCAAATCAGTTGGAGCCGAAGGTTCCGGTAGCTCCTCATCTGGACTATCTGGTGGTGGAAGTACCACAGGGAATATGGGGCTAGCTGGTGGTGGCTGCAATACTGGCACTAGAGCTATAGATGCAAAAATTGACATAAATATCACTCTTTTGGTTTCGTTTTCATAATCTGTTTTCTGAAAAATAATAAAAACATTCGGGGAAATTCATTATTTTTTTCACCAATTCAGAAGACAGACTATGAAAACAAAAACCAAGAAAGGTAGCAAGAAAAAGATGGACTTTTTGATGTGGGATTACCTTGACACTGACTCAATGGAGGCGCGGATATGAAACAGGTTGACAGTGGCAGTAACAGTGGGGTGCTTGGGAGAGGACTAGACGATGCTAGAAGTGAGCAGAGGCAGTAAAACCCAGCTTGAACTGCTCGGTTAAGGACCATGCAGCAAGATTCAATGGAGATGGGGTTTTCACCTTGTTTGAGGCATTGCTCGAGGTCTATACCCTGAATAGAACAAGCTTGCATCTGGGGTTGTACCATGGTAGGTTTGACAGAGAGTAGAAGTGTCAAAACCCAAGAGAATTTGATGGAAAACATGGCCTCTGAACCCATCACTGCAGTTCAAATTTGTGATGAAGTCTATCAGCCTGGCTAATCACTTATATGCCATGTACGAAAGGGGGGTGGATTTGCATGTTGATTACCTACTCGGATCATTCCGGTAGTGCCTTTAGCTTTATTTTCTTTCAAAAATGCAACAAATACAGGTTTTTTTTTTTTTTTATACCGAAAAGTGCATAGACGGTGTCTACATTCCACCGGGATGAATGCAGTGTTGTCAACATTGTATTTTATGTACTTTTCTATAAATAAATAAAAAAGTACTTCGTATTTCTTTTCTTGAGTCACAAATTTAAATTCATCCGTTTTAACAAAGATTTTTTCACGAAAAAGTGCACAAAATGCAGTACTGGCATCATTGAATTCATCTTGGATAGGGTTTTAACTCCACCAAGATAAATGCAGTGTTGCCAACATTGTATTCTATTTTCTTTTACAAAAAAAAAAAAAAAAAGGAGGGGAGGGGGGGGGGGGGGGGGCTTTGTAAACTAGCTGGTTTTCATTTATTAAAGTTTTTCTTTTCTCAATCACACAAGGTCCTTAAAACACTAGAATCAATGGGTTACATACTAATCAGTCGTCAAGTGGCAATCGTGCAATCAATTTTGCACATAGCTAAGGCTGACAGAAACACATGAAAGCTATGAAACAACCGAATTGTAAAACCAAAAAAATAAAAACAACAGAATTGAGCATTCTGTATTTTAGCAGAAGCGATTACATTGTCATATGCGATTAACATTAAATTATTAGTCTTCACAATTAGAGGCGTAATCGACTCTGCTTGCAAGGATGGATAGGTAATTTTGAGTCAGTCACAAGTTGTAGTGACTTTCAAGTTTCAACTAAAATCATGAACATTGACATGATTTGGTGATAATGCACAAGTAAAGCATGACTGTTGCATGAACAAGGCGCGCGTTTGATTTTTTGCACCTGATTGCAAGTTGTGTCATTCTTGTTATGCATCTGTTCTGAGATCCTACTGATCCGATGAATCAGAATTTCTATGAATTTTCTCTATCTTGTGATTAAAAAAAAAGGGACGATTCAGTACACGAAACTCCTGTTAAGAGATCTCAATCTCAGGATCGTGACATTATTCACAACAATGCTAAAGATTTGATTGGAGTAAAGTACAGTAATCTCATCTTGATTGACTTTGTTATGGAATAGTTTATTAACAGAAAATACAATTTAATTCCAATGGAAATTCATATTACAAACTGGTTTGAAAATTATTTATCAATTGTACTCAATAATCTATACAAGCCCAAACAATATTTCACATCCCTCAAAAGAATATTTCTAAAAAATACATAGACAAATGCACATCACTACATGTACAGAGGGACAGAGATGTTAACATATTAATAAAATTGTTAATATAATATGTTAATATATTATAGTATGTATATAATGGTCATACATCTAGCTAGATAGGATTCTTTGTCCCTGCTTTCGGTCGCCCGCCTTCTTTCAGCCTCATTTTCCTTATTATATTGAATTATATCATAATGATATTTTGTATCCAGCTCCTATATTATGGAGCCTCTATTTGGTTTCTGAACATAGTTTTAATAACAGAGTTCTCTTTCAATATCACTCTCTCAACTCTCTCTCAACTTATTTTACATGGTATCAGAGCACAGGTGTTTTTCCTAAGTCTCTTCTTCCGCTGCATCACATTTTCTTTTCTTGGCAGATTGCTCTGTATCTCGTCCTTACTTAATATACAGATTGGACAACACCAGCACCTTCGTCTCTTCACGACGAAGCCAACGCCACCAGATTCATCATCATCTGAAGTTTCACGCGCCTCCACGCGCCGCCAGAACATTAGGCAACGCGCTTCCTCGTTTCAGACACGCTCTACGCGCCTTCTACACTGTCCGATGCTATTGTGCGCCACGGCCTCATCTGCTAACGTGAGCCGCGTGTTTCTGACGTCAGCCGATGTCAGCCCTGGTTGCTTCCGTGCGCCGCGTGTTTTTCCCCTGCTAACGTGCGCCGCGCACCTCTATGCTAACGTGCGCCGCACCTGTGACATCAGCCTTGCATCATTCTTGTTTGACCAGATTCGTTGACCAATCCATTTTTGACCATCTGAATTCACTGGTAACCTCGGTTTTTTTTCAGATTCTACCTCAATTGTGCTATTTTTCTCTCATGGATCGCCTGGACTCCTCTAACCACTCTATTTCCGTTATTCTTGACGGGACTAATTATGTCCTATGGGCACAAGCTATGTCTGGCTTCCTCAAAGGAAAGAAACTTTGGCGCATCATCACTGGGGATGTGTGCAAACTCGTTCATGGGACCACGGATTCCGCTGCCACGGACTCTGCTGCCAAATATGTTGACCGACTGGAAGATTGGGATAGTAAAAACTATCAGATCATCACTTGGTTTCGCAATACTTCTATTACATCTATCAGCCTTCAGTTTGGTCGGTTCCAACTTGACTCTGCTTCCTCTCCCGCCAGGGCCATCTGGGATTTTTTACAAGAATGCTATCAGACTACTGGCCTTGCTCACCAATATTAGCTTCTGAGTCATCTTCACCGTATGCGCCAAGATACAACTCAGAACATTAATGATTTCTTCTCCCAAATGTATTATGTTTGGGATCATCTCGCTCTTTCTGAACCTCCATGGGATTGTACTAAGGATGCTGCCTTGTTTACTACTTACCGTGACCAACAGCGCTTGGTTCAGTTTCTCATGGCTCCCACTCCCCGTTTTGAGCAAGTACGCGCATCTCTCCTTCATCGCACTCCTTTACCCACTCTTGAGCAAGCAATTTCTGAACTCCTGTCAGAGGAAACCAGGTTTGGTACTTTCCATCCGCACCCTGTGGACTCTGTTCTTGCCACTCCCCAAATTTGAAGTTCTCCTTCCCTACCTTCACCACAGAGGTCAACTTCCTGCAATTACTGTCACAACCGCAATCTTCCGTCAACTCATCTTCTAGTTAATTGTCCAGTTCGTCTTTGTCGATTTTGCAACAAGACTGGCCCTGGTCATCTCCAGCAAGATTGCTTCCACAATCCTGCCCGTGCCTCTCGCAATGGTCCTTCCACCGGGAATTTTTCTCGCAGCCACTCTCACGGTTCTGGGACTCCGTTCAAACCAATGCCTGCTCAACGCACTGCTGCTGCTGCCTCAGAGGATTTACCTTCCTCTGTCCCTATAGACCCTTCCACTCCAGTCTTCTCTCAAACCGATGTCGAAGCCATGTTTCAACATTTTTGGCAAAATTCCGGTACTCCTCCATCTACTGCTTTATCTGTCACCGCAGGTAACACTTCTTGGTACTTTGACTTCGCTTGTTGTAATCACATGACCTTTGACCCTACTATTTTTACTCATTTCTCTTCTACTCCTTATGTTCCTTCTATCCATACTGCTGATGGGTCTCTTCTATCTGTAAGTCATGTTGGTTCTGTTTCAACCTCTCACTTATCTTTATCCCATGTCTATCTTATGCCTGCTCTTACTTTAAATCTTATCTCCATTAGTCAATTATGTGAGCATGGTCTAACTGTTACCTTTTCCCATACTGGTTGTTTGATGCAGGACCCTCGGACGGGGCAAACTCTTGGGATAGGCCGTAAGCATGGACGTCTCTACGAACTCATCTATCTTCATGTTCCAGATTCCTCTCAGATCACAGCTCCTACCACTGCTACCACTGCTCCTCCTTTATCTCCTTTTCAGCTTTGGCACTGTCATTTAGGCCATCTTTCTGTTGGTCATTTAAAATCTTTAATTTCCAGTGGTCATTTAGGTCATGTAAGTTCTGATGTTTTAGATTGTGTGTCCTGTCAACTTGCCAAACAACCTGCTTTGTCGTTTAATAAAAGTGACTCTGTTTCTCTTGCACCTTTTGATCTCATTCATTCTGATATTTGGGGACCCTCTGCTACTCCTACTATGGAAGGCGCACGCTATTTTGTTGTTTTTATAGATGATTTTTCCCGTTTTACATGGTTGTTTCTTATGAAAAATCGCTCTGAGGTCAAACAACTTTATTACAATTTTACTGCAATGGTTAAAACACAATTTTCTAAAAATATTAAGCTTTTTCGCTCCGACAATGCCATGGAATATAAAGATTTTGACTTTCTTTCCTTTCTTCAGAGTCATGGTACTCAACCTCATCGTTCCTGTCCCGGTACGTCTCAACAAAATGGACGTACTGAACGGAAACATCGACATATTCTCGACACTACTCGAGCTCTCTTTCTGTCTTCCTCTTGTTCGGAACATTTTTGGGGAGAGGCAGCTCTCACTGCTGCTTACATTATCAATTGTATCCCTACACCTGTCATTCATAATCACACTCCTTATGAGCGTCTGCATGGCACCCGTCCCCCTTACACTAACCTTACGGTCTTTGGATCTGCCTGTTTTGTTCTTCTCCAACCTCATAAACGTACCAAACTTGAACCACGTTCTCGCCTTTGTTGCTTCTTAGGGTATGGTATTGAACACAAGGGGTATCGTTGTTGGGATCCTCTCTCCCAGCGACTCCGTATCTCTCGTCATGTAGTCTTTTGGGAACACAAAATGTTTTCCTCTCTATCTCTCTTCTGTTTGTCCGTTCCCTCATCCTCTCTGTTTTTTACTGACCCTTCCACGGATCTGTTTTCTGATGAGCTTACTCCACCGCCCTTGCTAGCCTCTCTCGAGTTCTCTGATGAGCTTACTCCACCGCCCCTGCCAGCCTCTCTCGAGACTGCCTTGCCTACTGGTCTGTCCCATGCACCTGCTAACTCTAATGGTCTTGCTCTTGCTCCCTCAGGATCCTCCCCTCCTGGTGAGTCTCTCCCTCTGGCTCCTCCTGCCTCTACTCGACCATACCGGGTAACCCAACATTCTATTCGTCTTCATGAATTTATTGTTGGTTCTACTGCTTTTTCTACTTATGAACCGACCTCCTATCGTGAGGCTCGCTCTAATCCTCTTTGGCAGCAAGCTATGACTGATGAATTGCAGACTTTAGACAAAACTCACACTTGGGACATTGTTGATCTTCCTCCTGGCAAGACTGCGATTGGTTGCAAATGGGTCTACAAAATCAAAACTTGTTCTGATGGATCTATTGAGCGCTACAAAGCCCGCCTTATTGCAAAAGGCTTTAACCAAGAATATGGTATTGACTATGAGGAGACCTTTGCTCCTGTTGCTCGTCTCACCTCTGTTCGCAGCCTGATTACGATTGCTACCACCCGACACTGGGATCTTTATCAAATGGACGTGAAAATGCTTTTCTTAATGGTGTTCTTCTTGAGGAGGTCTACATGCAACCTCCCATTGGGTCTACTTATCCACCTCATAAAGTCTGCAAACTTCAGCGTGCTTTATATGGTCTCAAACAAGCTCCGCGCGCTTGGTTTGCCAAGTTCAGCTCTACTATTCATGACTGTGGTTTCACCTCCAGCTCTTATGATACTTCTCTTTTTATCCGAAACACTGCTCAAGGGACCACCTTGCTTCTCCTTTATGTGGATGATATGATTATCACCGGTGACGATCTTGATGGTATTCTATGCCTTAAACAGTTTCTTAGCCATCATTTCGAGATGAAAGACCTTGGTCCTCTCAGCTATTTCTTGGGTCTTGAAATCTTCCATGATTCCATGGGGTCTTTTCTCTCTCAGGCTAAGTATACCTCTGATCTTCTCACCCGCGCTGGTCTTACGGATTGCAAGACTGCCTCCACTCCCCTGGAGCCTCAGAGTCGTCTTACACCTCTTGATGGCACTCTTCTCTCTGATGCTACCCTATATCGTTAGCTGGTTGGCAGCCTTGTCTATCTCACTGTTACTCGTCCTGATATTGCCTATGCCGTTCATATTGTCAGCCAGTTTATGTCAGCTCCTCGTACCCCTCATTATGCTGCATTAGTTCGTATCCTTCGTTATCTCAAAGGTACCTTGTTTCATGGACTTCATTATTCCGCCCACTCCTCTCTCCAGCTTCGTGCTTTTTCCAATGCTGATTGGGTTGGAGATCCTACTGACCGCCACTCTATTACCGGGTTCTGCTTTTTCTTGGGTGATTCTCTTATTTCTTGGCGTAGCAAGAAACAATCTCTTACTGCTCGCTCCAGTACCGAGGCCGATATCATGCTCTTGCTGATACTACTCAGGAGCTTCTCTGGCTTCGCTGGCTTCTTGCTGACATGGATGTTTCCCCCTCTGGCGCTACTGCCCTCTTTTGTGACAATCAAAGTGCTCTTCAAATTGCTCACAATGATGTTTTTCATGATCGCACCAAGCACATTGAGATTGACTGTCATTTTATTCGTCAACACGTCACTCGTGGTACTGTCCATCTCCATCCAATCTCCTCTGCTGATCAACCTGCTGATATCTTCACCAAAGCTCATTCTCCTGGCCGCTTTGTTGAACTTGTCTCCAAACTCCAATTGGTTGATGTTTGTCCTCTTTGAGTTTGAGGGGGACTGTTAACATATTAATATAATTGTTAATATAATATGTTAATATATTATAGTATGTATATAATGGTCATACATCTAGCTAGATAGGATTCTTTGTCATTCTTTGTCCCTGCTTTCGGTCGCCCGCCTTCTTTCGGCCTCCTTTTCCTTATTATATTGAATTATATCATAATGATGTTTTGTATCAGCTCCTATATTATGGAGCCTCTATTTGGTTTCTGAATATAGTTTTAATAACAGAGTTCTCTTTCAATATCACTCTCTCAACTTATTTTGCAAGAGAGATGGAATTAATAGTAGTACTTTAGAACTATAGCTGCTAGCAGAGCAAGCTGCAGAAATGGTGAAAAATTGTGAGGCGGTGTGGCAACTGATGGGGTGAGAACTGGCCGACTCCCTGAATTAGCAGTTGGAGCTTCCGATGCCACGGTTGGAGATGGCGGAGTGAGAAGTGGAGTTGTATCAGCTTCTGGTGCCAAAGCCGGTGACACTAGATTGGGTGCAACAGAAGCTGCTAGCCCAAAAAAATTTTTTTTGTTAGGACAGAGAAGCCCTCCAAACATCTCACAACAGTCATATTTTACTAGTAGGTTGTTCAATTCAAAGTTGATTTGAAAACTTAATGAGCCTTTTATTTTATTTTATACGGTTATAACTTATATAGTATATATAAGCTTGTCTAGCTGAATTTGGCTCGAGCTCAGAAAATTTACAGGTTTTAAAACATCTTCATACTTGGCTTGTTTACATAACAAGTTAATTTTGAATGAACTTTTAACGAGTTGAATACAAGTTGAACTCAATGAACTTGGTTCGTTTTCCAACACCACCTTTGGAATGAGGGTTTATATATATACAGCTATATAGGACATATAAGTTTATTGAGCCAAGTTTGAGCTCTCAAAAATAACAAATTTAAAATATGTTCGAATTTGACTTATTTGCATAACCCGCAAATTTCAACTTAGCTTTTAATAAGCCAAACATGAGTCGAGCTTAAGTAGGAGAGCTACATAGTACCTTGAGGACTAAGAGGAGCAGCAGCACTGGGAGACAAAGTTGGACTAAGCGCAATAGGACCTGTCAAGAAGTAAGCAAAGCAAATGCATTAGCTTACACAAAACACAAAAAACATCTTGATAAAACATGAAAAACACGAAAACATTTCAAATTAATAGAGTACCTGGAGCTGGAATAGGTGCAACAGAGGCTGCAACACGAAAAAAATGAAATTATTTGAATGAAAAGCCTAATTAAATCGATAAAACCAAAGAAATGGAACATAAAAATAGGCATGTGTTAAAAAAATATCACCTTTGCACTGGACAGGCACACGGGGCATTTTACAAGTGCGTGGGAGCGAAATGGCTACAGTTCGGTTGATGGGTATTTGGAAGGGAACGCTTCCAGTGGCAATGAGGCAGAGACAAGCCATGCCATTGCTTGTGAGTGATCTAAGTGAATTCCAACAATCTGTGGTTGGTGAAGTTCCATTGGCAGTGCTATTGGTAATAAAGTTCATGCAAGGAGAGACACTAGAAAACATTGAAGCCGTGCAAGTGGACTGGATTTGGCAATGAACCGGCACAATCAGAACGGTTATTAATGCTATTGCCAAAGTGGGAAGTAAGCGCAAAAAAGTCACGAATATTGCCATGTGTGTACGTAATTTGAGGTGATTTTGTAATTTGGTGTTTGGTAGAGAAGAAAATGGGAGAACTTATTTAGGGAATATTTTGGAGTGAGGGAAAGTGGAGGGAAGGACATGTGTGACTTGAATTGGTAAGGGACTCAACTAACTTAATTATATGTGGAAAGGTAAGAAGTTTGTAGGTGAGTTAGGCTTATTGTCACCAACTATTGACTCTTCTTCTTCTATAGCCCTTAATCACTCAATGATTTTCCACTTAAACTCTAATCATCTTTATCTATCTTCTTAGAATCTCAATAATAGAAATAGTAAGGTAAGATTATCTTTCTTGATAATACAAATTGTAGGAAAAAATGTGGTCTCGGAGTCTTCAAAACTGGTGATCAACTCTAATGTCTTTGAGAACTTCTACAGAAATGATTGTATTATATGCATCAAACTGCATTATGATGTCATTTTTCTAAAGACAATATTTGCCCCTACCAGATGATGTGCATCGGATTTATAATAAATTTGCCTCCAGATTATAATGAAAGCTTAATCTAAGGATTAGTCTATCTAGACCAGAATACTCTTGATATAATCAAGAAAATCAAGACAACTGATAATCAAGTCTACTGAAAATGATAATCAGAAAATAAGAAAATAAAAACTTACTTAAAAAACTCTTGATCGAAAGATCAAAATCAAGATAGAGAGATTAAAAAATTACATTTATTCTTTAGACATATTCACGAAAGTATGCGATAGGTGCCCATGTTGTACCCAATATTCAATTTTTTTTCTTTTTTTCTTTTTTTTAAAGTACTCAATATGTATTTCACATATACTTGATATACGTGTAATACCAATACGCGGTACATGCACACTAAGTATGTCCCAATACTTATACGTCATAATTTTTGGAGTACACATGTCCATCGTCGCAAATCCATCGTCGCAAAATGACACGTTAATGCATTTAAATTGCAAATCAAAATCAAATCAATTCTCACTTCATCATTTCTGAGTTGTTTACCAAAATAGCCCAGTCATTAGTGGAAGTTGAACTACCCATAATGAATTACGTACTCTTATCGTATAAATCACTCTGTCCATAATCCTTGCATCCCCACTGTGAAAAATCTTAACGTTCCCTGGAAACAAACAGAAAATTAAAAATCATCATCAAATGGCTCCAAGTTGGATTCAGATGGGTCTAGCCCTTGTCCTAGTGACCGGGTTTTGGGCACAAGCCAATGCTCAATCAGGTTGCACCAATGTGCTCATTGGCATGGCCTCATGTCTCAGCTATGTCACTGGAAATTCCTCAAGCCCGACTTCTTCATGCTGCTCGAAACTAGCTAATGTGGTTCAATCACAGCCACAGTGTCTCTGCACCGCCCTCGGTGATGGTGGCTCAGTCTTGGGTTTCAACATTAACCAAACTCTTGCTCTTTCACTGCCTGGTGCTTGCAATGTGCAAACTCCACCACTTAGTGAATGTAATGGTAAAGCTCTAATGACCCCTTTCTATTCTTCAGGTTTCGTATAGGGGGTCGGCATGTGTCGATCGTGTTCATGTTGTGTTCAGAATTTTCTCAACACTACCTATTCATTTAATTATTTATTTTTTGTGCTATCGTGTTGTGTCATTTTGGATTTGTTTTCTGTTTTGTGTTTTCACCCTCAATTAGAAATACTATATATGAAAACTTATTTTTTTTCTTCACAAGTTAAATTTCATTTAACTATCTCTGCTTGATGAAACTATTCATAAAAAAAGTTTAACATCAACTCAATTTCATTTTTGTAGTTTCAAAAAACAAAATGCTATTATTTATTTATTTGTTTATCTACTTTGTTTACTAGATTGATTCTAAAATAATAAACCAAAAAAACAAATTATTTCAAATAGAAAACAAAAATATTATATTGACCACAAAATTCTATTATAATATATAATTAGATTCAGCACACGAAATAACATTAAATTAATTCTCCATTAAATATGTTGTCACAAATTCGTCGCTATTGTAAAATGTTCATTTATTGTATTATTGTGTTATGCTATAATTGTGTTCGTGTCATAAATTTTCACCCCCTAAGTTGATAACATAATTTGTGATATATATAGCACAATCACAATTCTTATGTTTGATGTAGCTGCTCATTCGCCGGCAACATCACCGGTTGGTTCTCCAGAAAGTATGCCGGCAGATTCTCCAACTAGCTCATCAGCTTCAGGTATATATGCATATATGAAATCTGTAACTATACATTGTTGTGTTTTGCAAAAATGTGTATATGTACAATCTGTAGTAACGTGATCACTACAACTCTTTTATAATTCTTTCAATTTATAACAATACCAAAAGAAAATAGGGACAAGAGTAGATAGAAACCCTCAACTAAAGGGCCCTAAAAAAGGCTTAAAATTGTTTTTTATGATAAACGACAAGCCTAAAGAGATCAGGAAACAACTTACTATAGGCATTCCTTACTAATCATGACAATAATTAAGAAAATCAAAAAATTATAAAAAATAAAAATAAGGAATTTGAGTCAAACTGAAATTTAGATATTAAGAAGAAAGGGGAAAAAAAAAAAAAAGTTTCAAAACGAACTGCACTTAAAACGGAAATTTCTAGAAAAGTTATAAGCAAAACATTTTTTTTAAAAATGGCGAATTACACTTACAGTCTCTATAGTTTAGAACTCGTGTCACTTTAGTTCTTGACTTTCCAATTGTGATACATTTGATCATAAATTTTGAATTTTGTTCTAAATAACGATAATTGAAGATACCATTACTTAATTTTAACGGTAAAATTGTCAATTTGATAAAATATAAACTAATTTGACAAAAATAAATGTCAAAAAAATATTTTTAAATTTTTTAAAATTATTTCTACCAACTAAAGATAAAATTATGTAAAATTGATAAATCTTTTATACATTTTTTTTTATCAAATTAATTTTTATTATGTGTTTGGATGATGATCATGTAATGGGTGGTTGTTAGGATTTTAATGTATAATCGATATATTTAATATATGAAATATTTTTAGTTTTGGATTTTTTTATTTAATGGATTAGTTTAATAATGATATCAAAGTTGTTGTCATATTTGACTTGTGGAAAAATACAAACTAATTTAATGAAAATAAAAACAACCATCCATTACATGATCATCATCCAAACACATAATAAAAATTAATTTCGTAAAATAAATAAATGTCCAAGAGATTTATCAATTTTACATAATTTTATTTTTAGTGGGTAGAAATAATTTTTAAAAATTCAAAAGTATTTTTTTTGACATTTATTTTTGTCAAATTAGTTTATATTTTATCAAATTGACAATTTTACCCTTAAAATTAAGCAATGGTATCTTCAACTGCCTTTATTTGGATCAAGATTCAAAATTTAAGGTCAAAGTGTCACAATTAAAAAGTTAAGGACCGAAGTGACACAAGTCCCAAATTATAAGAACTATTAGTGTAATTCGTCCTTTTAAAAAATACGAAGATCATTAATTTGAAGGCATAAACGAGAGAATCTACCCAAAATCCGGCTTAAGTCCCAATAGAACGAGAGAATCTACCCAAAATCCGACTTGAGTCCCAACAAAAGTGGGGGTTTTACTCGTTGGCCCATTTTCAATCGAACATGGGCTTTTTGGAGCAAATATGCCAACATTGGATAGAGCTCATAATTACTATTTTGTTATCTGATAGTCAAATCTAAACCCTAAATCCTAAATTGTTCAAGTATTGGACTACCACCAAGTACGCTTCAAGAAGAGGATTAAATCTTCATATACACTTATCAATATTCAATGTAATACAATGAATTGCCCAAACAAAGGTCTACCATAGCTTTTAACATTCAACTTGATAAGCGTACTTCATTTTTGGTTTAAACTCCTTAAAGTGTAGCCATTTCCATACTTTGTTGTCAATTGATTTTCTTTTAATCCATCCTTACTATCAATCAACTTATAGCATATTCATATATATATATATATATGAATGGAAGCAGGAGCAGGATCTCATAGCATACTTTGTTGTCAATTGGTTTTCTTTTATTTATTTATTTATCTACTGTTTACTACATTGATTCTAAAATAATAAACCAAAAAAACAAATTATTTCAAATAGAAAACAAAAATATTATATTGACCACAAAAATCTATTATAATATATAATTAGATTCAGCACACGAAATAACGTTAAATTAATTCTCCATTAAATATGTTGTCACAAATTTGTCATTGCTGTAAAATGTGCATCTTTTGTATTATTGTGTCATGCTATAATTGTGTTCGTGTCATAAATTTTCACCCCCTAATTTCATAACATAATTTGTGATATATATAGCACAATCACAATTCTTATGTTTGATCTTATTCATTGCAGGTGTAGCTGCTCCTTTGCCGGCAACATCACCGGTTAGTTCTCCAGAAGGTATGCCGGCAGGATCTTCGGACGGAACTGCTGATTCTCCAACTAGCTCATCAGTTTCAGGTATATATGCATATGTGAAATCTGTAACTATACATTGTTGTGTTTTGTAAAAAATGTGTAGATGTAGAATCTGTAGGAACATGATCATTACAACTCTTTTATAATTCTTTCAATTCATAACAATACCAAAGGAAAATAGGGACAAGAGACCCTCAACTAAAGGGCCCTAATAGAGGCTTAAAATTGTTTTTTATGATAAACGACGAGCCTAAAGATCAGGAAACAACTTACTACAGGAATTGCTTGCTAATCATGATAATAATTAAGAAAAACAAAAAATTATAAAAAATAAAAATAAGGAATTTGAGTCAAACTGAAATTTAGATATTAAGAAGAAAGGAAAAAAAAAAAAGGTGTCAAAACAAACCGCATTTAAAACAGAAATTTTTTAATTGTGAATTTGGTCCCTAACCTTTTAATTGTAACATATTTGACCATAAATTTTGAATCTTGTTCTAAATAAGGACAATTGAAGATACCCTTACTTAATTTCAACGGTAAAATGGTCAATTTGATAAAATAAAAACTAATTTGACAAAAATAAATGTCAAAAAAATATTTTCAAATTTTTTAAAATTATTTCTACCAACCAAAGATAAAATTATGTAAAATTGATACATCTTTTATACATATTTTTTACCAAATTAATTTTTGTTATGTGTTTGGATGATGATCATGTAATGAGTGGTTGTTAGGATTTTAATGTATAATCGATATATTTAATATATAAAATATTTTTAGTTATGAATTTTTTTATTTAATGGATTGGTTTAATAATAATATCAAAGTTGTCGTCATATTTGACTTTTGAAAAAATAGAAACTAATTTAATGAAAATTAAAACATCCACCCATTACATGATCATCATTCGAACACATAATAAAAATTAATTTGGTAAAAATAAAATAAATAAATGTCTAAGAGATTTATCAATTTTACATAATTTTATCTTTAGTGGGTAGAAATAATTTTTAAAAATTCAAAAATATTTTTTTGACATTTATTTTTGTCAAATTAGTTTATATTTTATCAAATTGACGATTTTGCCTTTAAAATTAAGCAATGCTATCTTCAACTGTCTTTATTTGAATCAAGATTCAAAATTTAAGGTCAAATATGTCACAATTAAAAGGTTAGAGACCAAAGTGACACAAGCTTCAATCTATAGGGACCATTATGTAATTCGCCCTTTAAAAAAATGCGAAGACAATTAATTTGAAGGCATAAACGAGAGAATCTATCCAAAATCCGGCTTAAGTCCCAACAAAACTATGGGTTTTACTCATTAGCCCATTTTCAATCGAACATGGGCCTTTTGGAGCAAATATGCCAACATTGGATAGAGCTTATAATTATTATTTTGTTATCTGACTATCAAATCTAAACCCTAAGTCCTAAATTGCTCCAAGTATTGGACTACGGCCAAGCACACTTCAAGAAGAGGCTTAAACCTTCATATATACTTTTCAATATTCAATGTAATACATGAATTGCCCAAACAAAGGTCTACCACAGCTTTTAACATTCAACTTGATAAGTTTACTTCATTTTTGGTTTAAACTCCTTGAAGTGTAGCCATTTCCATACTTTGTTGTCAATTGATTTTCTTTTAATTCATCCTTACTATCAATCAACTTATAGCATATTCATATACATATATATATGAATGGAAGCAGGAGCAGGATCTTATAGCATACTTTGTTGTCAATTGATTTTATTTTATTTATTTATTTATCTACTTAGTTCACTAGATTGATTCTAAAATAATAAACCAAAAAAAAAAAAAAAATTATTTCAAATAGAAAGCAAAAATATTATATTGACCACAAAATTCTATTATAATATATAATTAGATTCAGCATACAAAATAACGTTAAATTAATTCTCCATTAAATATGTTGTCACAAATTCGTCACTACTGTAAAATGTTCATTGATTGTATTATTGTGTCATAAATTTTCACCCCCTAATTTCATAACATAATTTGTGATATATATAGCACAATCACAATTCTTATGTTTGATCTTATTCATTGCAGGTGTAGCTGGTCATTCGCCGGCAACATCACTTGTTGGTTCTCCAGAAGGAATGCCAGCAGGATCTTTGAACGGGACTCCTGATTCTCCAACTAGCTCATCAGTTTCAGGTATATATGCATATGTGAAATCTGCATCTATAACTATACATTGTTGTGTTTTTGCAAAAATGTGTAGATGTAGAATCTGTAGTAACATGAATTCTTTCAATTTATAACAATACCAAAAGAAAATAGGGACAAGGGTAGATACAAAACCCTCAACTAAAGGCCCTAAAAAGGCTTAAAATTGTTTTTTATGATAAACGACAAGCCTAAAGAGATCAGAAATAACTTACTATAGGAATTCCGTGCTAATGATGACAACAATTAAGAAAATAAAAAAACTATAAAAAACAAAAATAAGGAATTTGAGTCAAACTGAAATTTAGATATTAAGAAGAAAGGGGAAAAAAAAATGTGTAAAAAAAAACCGCACTTAAAACCGAAATTTCTAGAAAAGTTATAAGCAAAACAATTTTTTTTTAAAAGAAATGTACAGATCATTAATTTGAAGGCATAAACGAGATAATTTACCCAAAATTCGGCTCAAGTCCCAACCAAATTATGGGTTTTACTCGTTGGCCCATTTTCAATAAAACATGGGCCTTTTGGAGCAAATATGTCAATATTGACCAGAGCTCATAATTATTATTTTGTTATCTGACAGTCAAATCTAACCCTAAATTCTAAACTACTCCAAGTATTGGACTGCCACCAAGTACACTTCAAGAAGAGGTTTAAACCTTCATATACACTTTTCAATATTCAATGTAATACAATGACTTGCCCAAACAAAGGTCTACAATAGCTTTTAACATTCAACTTGATAAGCTTACTTCATTTTTGGTTTAAACCCCTTGAAGTGTAGCCATTTCCATACTTTGTTGTCAATTGATTTTCTTTTAACCCATCCTTACCATCAATCAACTTATAGCATATTCGTATATATGAATGGAAGCAGGAGCAGGATCTAAAACAGTTCCATCAGGCGGCACCACCTCCGATGGCAGTACTACAAAGATGCCTCTTCAGTTTGTCACCGTTTTGTTCTTGGCTTTGTACGCTTCAATTTCGAGCAAAATCTGAGTATTCTAAGGGAGATCTGGAGCTTCTATAACAATTTAAGACTATTATGTGTATGATATAATGTTTTCTTTGAAGTATTTGGTTTGATACATGTATGAATGAAATATATATATATAATGTTAAGTTCCATTTACTACTTTTGTACTGTGAAATTTTCTTTAAGAATACTGAGCAAAGTTTTTTACCCTGACTAATGCCCACATTCACTAGTGATTAGGGCTGCAAACAAATCGATACGAGTTTTAGTATGTTTGAGCTTATTTATTAAGATTTTAACGAGTTCAAGTTTGAGTTTGAGCTCCATAAAAATTTAAGAACCGAGCTCGAGCTGAGTTAGCTTAAACTTAACTTGAGCTCAAGTCGGTTCACGAGTTTTAACGGACCAATTTTTTTTTAAATTTATACTTATGAGACTAAAATTATAATTAAAATTTTGATTATACAATTATATATACAATATATATAGGATAAATTACACTGACACCCCCTGATGTTTATGTTTATTACAGTTTCTCCCCTCACCTTTTGAAAATTACATCTCCCCCTGAGGTTTAAAGTTTCATTGTAGATTTCCCTCTCAGCCCTTTTAATTTTTTTTAAATACTAATTTTACCCTCATTGGGTAAATAACATTGACACCCCTCACATTTAAGAAATTACAATTCTCTCTCTAAGGTTTAAAGTAATATTACCAATTGTCCCCCCGGTTAGTATTAGTTGAAAAAAAAATTCATTGAAAAAAAAAATTTAATTGGAAAAAAAATTTGTTAGTAAAATTTTTAAGTTTTTGTTTAAAAACCAACGTAAACTCATTTTTTGAATTTACGTTTTTTCCTCCAATTTACAAACTGAGACAACCATTTATAAACAAAAAAAATTATCAAACAAATTTTTATGACAGTTTTTAAAATTTTTGTAAATATAAATTGAAAACTGAAAACGAAATAGTTACCAAACATGCTTCAGATGGTAAAAATGTCGTAAAATTAACAAATAACTAAATAAGTTACCAACATAAAAAATGACTTATCAAAAGATTCTTAGGTTATGTATGGTTTGCTTTTTAGTAATTTTTTTAAAAAAATAAAAATTATTTTGGTTAAGAAATAAAAAATAAAAAAATAATTTTCATTTCGTTTAAAAAATAATTTTTTTTATTTTTTATTTCTTAACCAAATTAATTTTTAATTTTAAAAAAAAAATTCTAAAAATCAAATCATACATAGCCTAAGAATCTTTTGATAAGTCATTTCTTACGTTGGTAACTTATTTAATTATTTGTTAATTTTACGATATTTTTACCATCTGAGACCTATTTGGTAACCATTTCGTTTTCGGTTTTCAATTTTCAATTTTCAATTTTCAATTTTCAATTTATATTTACAAAAATTTTAAAAACTATCATAAAACTTGTTTGAAAATTTTTTTGGTATATAAATGGTCGTCTCAGTTTGTAAATTTGAGGAAAAAACATAAATTCAAAAAATGAGTTTACGTTGATTTTTAAACGAAAATTTAAAAATTTTACTAACAAAATTTTTTTTCAATTAATTTTTTTTCCACCTAATGCTAACCGAGGGGGCAATTGGTAATGCTACTTTAAACCTTAGGGAGGGGATTGTAATTTCTAAAATGTGAGGGGTGTCAATGTAATTTATTCAATAAGGGTAAAATTGGTATTTAAAAAAAATTAAAAGGGCTGATGGAAGAATCTATAATGAAACTTTAAATCTCAGGGAGAAGATGTAATTTTCAAAAGGTGAGGGGGAGAACTGTAATAAATATAAACCTCAGGGGGTGTCAGTGTAATTTACCAATATCTATAAACATACTAAAAAAAGTCAATATTTTAACAAAATAATAATATCTACTACCACTATTATATAAATATACTATGAATAGTTAATATTATTTACATTTATATTTTTTAAATATATAAATAACATATTTATCGTATTTTTTATACATATTTTTATATTATTTAATAGATAAATAATAAATATTAAACGAGTTAGTTAATGAGTCGAGCTTTAATATGTTTGGACTTGTTTATTAAAAATTTAATGAACTTGAGCTCGAGTTCGAACGTAAAAAAAATTTAACGAAGCTCAATCGAACGAGCTCTGAACGAGTTGAGCTCGAGCCTGTTCACGAACGGTTCTGTTCATTTGCAGCCAACTAATGATGTAACTAGGCTTCTCAATGGATCAGATTCAGATCGAATCTGGTGTAATTACATAATCTTTTTGGTTGTTGTCCATGATTTTGAAAATTGTTATGAAAATAAATGATAAAGAGCTTTGCCATAAACCAACTTGGAGAGAAGGAATAGGAAGAGGACAGAGAAATTCTTTAAGGACATTTTGGCTGTGTTTTCATTTATTTATTCTTTTATCAGAAAACACAAAAGTAGATGTGCAATAGTTTTGAGAAGTGATCTGAATTCTTTACCAGACATGATATTTGGATTTTGAACTTCACTGTTACACAATGCAACTTTCCCTTCTCTGATTCCTCTCCTACCAATTGTTTTTACACTCCGGATGTATATTATAGCAAGATACCAAACTTAGTATCTAATCCATTGCAATGGAATTTTTCTATAAAAAAAAAAAAAAAACCCACCAGTGTGAATTAGTCTTGTAATAATTTTCTTTTTTTAATTATGACTCTTTATGATTATGTTATGAATATTGAAATTTTTGTTATGTTTTCTTTGAAATTTATATTTTGAATTTTTGTAATATAATTACGAACAAATATACCATATCTACCAATTTAAAAGTGTGCATAATAAGCTTATCCTATAATTGAACATCACATTTTTCTGCCAACACTAAAAAATGATTACAACAAGAAGATCCAAACATGGATAGATATCCTAATTGAGATTTGAGAATAATAGCCACGATAAGGACATTCCAACCAAGAGAGCCCAAAGTAAATTTTAACTCTTTTTTAATTCAATTACGCAAGTGCACTGAGGCCTCGTTTGGGAACAGGCTAATTTAGTAATTTTTTGACCATTTGGTTAAAAAAGTAGGTAAAAAAAACTTATATATTTAGGATGACTTTTTGGCTAATTACGAAAAGATGTGCAAAAAATAGAGAGAAAAGAGAATCTTTGACTTTTTGGTATGAGTTGTTGGCTTTTTGGCTAAAAGGGTAACTTTTTGGCTTTTTGGCTAAAAAGGTAAATCCCCAAATGGGGCCTAATGCTTTGTTTGGTTCTTTGATTGCTACCCAATAAATAAATAAAGATACAAAATAAAATGAAATAAAAGAAACTTTCTCAAGAAGCAAATGCATAGTCAATTATCAAAAAAGTTATGTTTTAGGCCTTCTTTGATATGATCTCAAAAAGTTAAAAAGTCACTATCTTATTTAAGTCGCATCATCTTATTTAAGTCATATCACTTCTTTAACACATCACTTCAAACTCAACCCATACTCAACTCATATTTCATAAAAAATAAAAAAATATACTTATTTAAATCATCCAAAACCACCCCTAAATTTGGTCTGTTGTTTGTCCATTAATTGTAACTGTTCACCCATTGCAGTCTTTGTTACATTGGAATATGGTCCTTTCTAGTTACTCAAAAATAAATATAGAGAAAAATGATATCACTAGTTTCTGTATTTTGTTTCTTACATCAATTTGATTCCTGTAGTTTGAATCGTACCAATTGTTTTAAAAAATTTTACATTGTCTAAATTTAATTCAATTGATAATATCTATCAAGAAATTGAATAGAAACTAAAAACAAAATAGAAATGAGCGATTTCAAATTAGAGCGTTGTTCTATATATATATATTATCAATCAATAGGAGAATATTTACAAGTATAAAAAATATTACATCAACAAATGAACTATTAACGCACAATAATTAAAAAATCAACAAAGCTGACCTAATCAATTACCAAGTCCAAGCTCAACGATCAGTATTAGTTTTCCCATAATGGTTAAGAAATAAACCACTGTAAATAATATCAAATTGCTATTGATAGTAGTTGAACCCGCAAAAGGCAAATTATAGAACTATAGCAAACAAGTAATTTCATTGGCCTTTCATTTTCTCACAACAAATTCTAAATTTAAACGGAACGTGAGTGTTTTAAAAAACCAATATGACAGGACATTTTTTTTAGTTCTAATTTTGAATTCAATTTTTTAAAAATTAAGTTTTATATATTTTGTATTTTTTTATTTTTAGTGATTTTTTTTACTATTTTAAGAAAATTGTTTACTTTTGTAAATACAATTAATATAAATACAATTAAAAAAATATAATATTTGTCAAAAAAACTTTTAAAAATTTACTACATACCAAAAATATAAAAAAAAATACAAAAATTCAATATATTTTCATACTCTTATGTATTTATTAATTTTTATAAATATTTTATTTTTTAGGTAGATTGAAAAAGTAAAAAATATTATTTCAAAAATTTAAAAAAATTCTAAAAATAGAAAAAATATGAAAAATAAAAAATTCAATTTTTAAAAATTTAAATTCAAAAAATTGAAAAGGTACTCAACATGTTTGTTTCCAGTTTTTAGAATTCATTTTTTAAAAAATTCTACTTTCTTGTTTTTCATTTTTTTTTTGTTTTTACTAATTTTTTAAAAATATTTTCATCAAATTTTTTTAAAAAAATTTTTAGACACACCTAACATAAACACACTTAAAAAATACAATTTTTGTGAAAAAATATTTAAAAAATTCACTAAATATCAAAAATACAAAAAATCAATATATTTTTCATATTTTTGTATATTTATTAATTTTTTAAAATATTTTTCACAAATATTTTATTTTTTAGATACATCTAAGTAAGGTGCATCTAAAAAAATAAAAAAAAAATACTCAAAAATTAAAAATATTCTCTAAAAATTATAAAAAAAAAAAACTAAAACCAAACACATTGAATACAAATTTCCAATACTTCAAAGTGAAACATAACAATGACAAACCCTAGAAAAGGTAAGAGTTAGGCACACGTTATCCTTTATTCTTGGAAAAAAGTTTTAAAAAGTCTACCACTTTGAACCCCCTTTAAAATATAGCAACTAGTAGAGAGAGTTGGTCACCCACATAATTAATCTATTGCAATCTATTCCCCTAGATCCCTAAACAAACATCACAAGATACATGTTTCGTTCACACAACTTAAAAAGTTGTTTGGTGCAATTTATATAAGCTACTTATAACTTCTTTTACATATCCTAAAAGTCTATACTAGACTGTTGGGTGTAATTTTTACTTACAACTTATTAAGTAAAAAATAGCATAAATAATCTTAAAAAAACTGTTTATCTAATAACTAGAAAATGAAAGCCTTCAAACTGCACCAAACAATTCCTTTGTCAGGCGTGTAAACAAATGTAAGTCCTCTAAAATCAAGTTACTAACTACAGAAGTTGGTGACCCACATTGGCTATTTGACTCTTCTTCCCAAATTTCCTATATAAGCCACACTCCTGTGTCTCTCCTTCCACAACACTCATCACACTAAAAACTTGAACATTACTTGCCAAGAAATCTCATTCAACTTCCGGCAACAATCCAAGAACTACCAATGGCACGTCAAAGGATTCAGATGGGAGCGGTGATTCTGGCGATGATGGCCGTGCTCTGGGCAGGAGTGGCAGCTCAGTCATCGTCGAGCTGCACGAACGCAATAATTAGTATGTCGTCGTGCCTGAACTACATCACGGGGAACTCTTTGACACCGTCTTCAGGATGTTGCTCACAGTTTGCCAATGTTGTTAGATCACAACCGCAGTGCTTGTGCCAGCTTCTGAGTGGTGGTGGATCGATCCTGGGGATAAATATCAACCAAACTCGGGCTCTGGCCCTTCCCAGAGCTTGCAATGTTCAGACTCCACCCATCAGCCGCTGCAATGGTAAGAATTCAGACAAAAATTTAATATTCATCAACACCCCATTTAACAAAAATAAATAATAATAATAATAATAAATTTTTAAAAAATGAAAATCATAGTATAATTTGACATTAAAAATGTTTTTCCCCAAAGATTGGATTTCAATAATAATCTAGTCCTCCACTAACTTGTAACATCTCTACCAGAGCCAGCTGCTTCTCCATCTGCTTCTCCATCTCCTTCTCCATCTACTTCCCCAACCGTGACAACTGCTTCCCCAACTGTGAAAACTGCTTCCCCAGCCGTGTCACCTGCAGGCACACCAGAAGCTCCTAACACAGTACCTTCAGGTATATAATTTTTTTTTAATCATATATGTCGATAGTTAAAATCCATTGGCATACATTTAAACCTTCCCAGTGACAAGAATTTTCATACCAAAACATTCATGTTGATGTTAACAAACTTTACATGGGTGTAGGAACTGGGTCTAAAACTGTACCATCATCGCAAAGCGGCTCATCAGATGCAAGTTCTACCAGGATGGCTATTTCTCTGCTGTTCTTCCTCCTATTCGTTGCATCTTATGCTTCAACCTCCACTATTTGTTGAGTTCACTCATCTCACTGATCCATCAGTCAAATACCGAATCATTATTGATGTATTTATTTTTATTTTTTCTTTTTTTGTGTGAGAGTTTCCATATCATTGAGTGTTGCTCATACTGTCTATTCTTTGATGACCTCTTTTACGGGTTGATATGGCTTTGTATGACTCGAGAATTTTTCGTCTTTGCCCTTCTCAATAAAGCTAATTTATAAGCAAAATTTATGCACCAAGTTGAAGACATTGTGAAATTTTCTTGTGCTCATACAGGTTGTATCTGAGACAAAAGCACATGAAATACAATTATAATTAAGAAAAACTAAATGCAAGCCAAAAATATGAAACCGGGGTTCAATGAAAAAACCTCAATCACGAACTATAAGCATCTGTCTGTATACTCTCACAGCATCCTTGTCGTCATTCAAAACTGTAATCACCCGTTTCTTTTCACCTTCTGCTGATCCAAAAAGTAAATACACTACGTCAGAAAATTATCCTTCTATCTTGGTAGTCACAGTTATGACAACTAAAAAAGGATGTAACAATCCTTAAAAATGAACCTACACAATTGACTAAATCAATGTATTTCTCGATCACTTCGAGGAAGACTCATCAATATGAGTGAAGAAAATTATACACCCATAGGAACAAAAAGGAAGTTGAGCATTCAACAACTTAAAATAAATAAATAAATAAAACAATCAGATGAAAAAACAAATTGAAATTAAATAGCACATCCACACATGAAAGAGAGAGAGAAAATAAAAAAATAAAAAAATAAAAAGAATAAGAAAATGGATAGCTCATTCCTAACAGAAAGGGTTACAGAGCTGATAGACAATTTCCTTGGCCATGGAGTTTGAGGACTTAGAGAAAGTTCTTTGAACTCTAACATCAAAGACTATCTAAATCTATGAAATTTTCATTTCCCAACTGTACTTCGATGTTAATTAAAACACAAACCCTCATTGCATTTCTATGTCCATACACTTCTTACAGAATTGGATAAAGAAATAACACTCAAATTAAGGGTCATCCCAACAATAAGGAAC
This sequence comes from Camellia sinensis, assembly GCF_055761805.1. NCBI lineage: Eukaryota > Viridiplantae > Streptophyta > Magnoliopsida > Ericales > Theaceae > Camellia > Camellia sinensis. The sequence goes on along the minus strand of NC_138967.1, from coordinate 18,138,258 downwards.
CCAAGAACTACACCTATATATAGGTTTCAATTTCTTGCAATCTCAATCCCATGTTCCTTCCAACCTGATCGATATTCCTTGCACCACCTTCAACTTAAAGCCTGGCTGGCACCACTTACATTCAGCCAAATCAAGCCTACCGAGGGAAAAATAAAACATAAGGTCATGGCTTGAGCAAGCCATTTTGATTGGTGGATATATTTAGACAATCCCCTAGTCCATTCAACTGTATTCCCCCAAAGTACCCATGTCCACAGGATGTGACAAGAATAAGAGTGTAGGATGTCTCCAACATCCGTATCCAATCAGACACTTGGATCCTCTAATTTTTAAGTTGTTTGAATAAGAAAAAACTTACATTTGATAGTAAAGAAACATTTCTAAGATATCACATGGATGAGAGATAAATATTCCCATATTTTCCTATTCAGTTTCATGTAAATTTCTACTTAATTTACAACATTTTATCCAACAATATTATACAATAAGCAATATATATGTGTCCATGACATGTCTCCGTACTCATATCCAACTTTTGAATACATATCTAAATATTCTAATATTAGGTTTATGAAACCAATACTCATCCAAGTCCATGTGTAACACAGATCGTGACCGCCTATCTCTCAACCATTTAGACTACAGTCCTTTCTCATCCTTGCAGTCATTCTACATAATAGTCATAAGTAACCTGAATTTTCAAGCATCTAATGTGTCTGAGATGTGAATTTCAGTAACACACAGACTAAGAAAGAGGAACACAAGACAAGTGTTACCTAGAAGTTATCGGCTAATGTGCATAACACAGGACAATGTGCAGAATGTGCCTTAATAAAGCTTGACTACCTACAGGTTAGACAGCCATAAGGTATTTTAAAGGCAAGACCAAATTTTCTAGTGGTTTGTAATGCCCCGAAATATTGACATTCGACATATCTAGATTAACTTATGTACATAGTCTAAACTCCATTACTTCCAATTATTTACATACATAAACATTGAGTATTATAGACATTTCAATGATCAATATCCCCGTTAGATCTTCATCATTCCATTAGTAATATTCAACATGAGATTTAACAAAAGTGTGACCACATGCGTTAATATTTTCATCATCTCTAAGATATAAATCTATAGCATGTAATAGTAATAAGTTAAAACAATTTAAATACAAATTAATGTCTTAATGGCTACAAGTTTCAAGGCTTTGTCCGGTTTCAATAAAGTGGCTTTCAAACTCACACATAGATAGCCCTTGGCTTGCAAAACAAAACAAATGAACAATTGAGCCTTGCACTCAAAAAAGATTCTCCATGCGTTTATTTCGGCAAAGACACTCCACAATCACCTGAAAAATGGTTTCCACTAAGGGATGAGCATAAAGCTCAGCAGAGATAATCTAAATAAAGTGCATATAGCTTAACAATATCATGAGGTGCAACGCATATAAGATGCCAATGCCAAAAATCATAGGTTTTCTCATTTTGAAATTCTCATGCCATGCACTTGTTCGAAAACATAATCAATTCAATCATCCATTTGATAAAACAAGGGATGATAAATACGACACTGGAAATCCCCAGGTAAGGTGTCTGCAAGTAGGTCACTAAAGGCTTTACTAAACCCACTTTATTGGCATCTAACTGGAAGGCACGTGGTACCTGCTCCGCGCGTGTTTTATGTCTTTCATTTCACTATGAACATTTAGGTCAACTTAATTCTAAAACTATACACCCGACCAAATTTCACGAAGTTTTTATCATATTCTTAACACATTTTCAAATATTTCCAATGAATCAATTTAAAAAATAATTTCTCATCATGGATCCGTCCAACCCGACCGAACCGATCCAACCCAATTGATTTTGAGCGGATGCGTGTCTTTTAGCGGATGGATGCGGATGAAATGTTTCAAAATCCACGGATATGGTTCGGATGATGGATCAATCATCTCGTACCCACATGAACCCGATCCGTCCGTAGATGAAGTTCAAAAATTAAAAAAAAAATAATAATAGCAAGTAACAACATAAAGTAGAAATAATAAAATATATAATTTTATGCAAATGAAAAACAATACCTTAAAAAAATACATGTGGTGCCATGGCCTATTATAAACAAATAATACATATTTTTTCAAATTACTAGCTATTGGAGATTGTAAAAGTTATAAATTATAATTCAAAAAAATCCTTAAAGTCCAAATCGTCAAACCGATCGCATCCATCCGCCAACCCGCTCAATAAGCATCCGCCAAACTAGTGGACGAATGCGGATTGATTTTTTCTAATACGCCTAATTTTGGATGAATAATAGATGGGATGCTACCCAACCCAACCCGATTCGCAATCACTCCTAATTTCTCAAATCCAATGCGAGGATTAAATCATGAGATTATGCAACGTTAAATGCTATGCATGAGTTTGCAAATATTTTAACTTTACCTAATTCATATGCAATTTCTACAACAATCAATACAATCCTCCACCAGTTATCAAAATAAGTTATTGGAGACTGTAAAAAGTTATAAATTATAATTTAAAAAACCCTCAAAATTTGTAAAGTCCAAATCGTCAAACCGATCGCATCCATCCGCTAACCCGCACAACCCGCTCAATCAGCATCTGCCAAACTGGTGGACGGATGCAGATTGATTTTTTCCAATACGCCTAATTTTGGACAGATAGCGGAGATTAAATCATGAGATTATGCAACGTTCAATGCTATGCATGAGTTTGCAAATATTTTAACTTTACATAATTCATATGCAATTTTTACAACAATCAATACAATCCTCCACCCATTGTCAAAATAATTATCTCTCACAAAATATAAATTTCAAAAGACAAATATAACTCATAATCTCATATTTTCAATAATTTCAACATAGGAATAATAATCACATGTTCAATCTCCTCTTTCCCAACTCAATCAAGAATCATAATATTCTTTAAAAAATTTCATCAATCTTCCCGTTTTATTCAAACTCAAGAATTCACCAAGAATTTTCATAATGTCAAAAATAGCATATGTTTCTTTTAACATTTTTCGATATTTCAATATGATAAATATTTTTTCATTTTTCTCAAGAGTTCAATATTTTCAAATTAAACAATTTCCAAGAGAAACCTCAATGGTTTCCAATACTCCCAACAACATTCTCATTAATCTCATCACTTTGAACATCTACTTTTAAATTCTCATTTGTTCAAATAACCATATGTTTTTAACACTTATAAGCTTTTCACAAATTTAACCATAATCTGAATCTTAACATTTTAAATTTGTAGGATTTTACTAAAATTTGGAGATTTCTCATTAAAAAAAAAATACATTCCTCAAAATAAAAAATCACACTATCAAAATAAGACATGATAAGGTTAAAACACATACACAATGTTTAGAAAGTTTCTACCTCCAAAGCTTAGGAGAGAAAATGAATGAAAATCCCAAAATTCGACGTTGTCGGATTTCAATTTCCACCGGACAAAACACTCCTCTCGAGATGCTCATCAATTTAGCCTCAAGAACTATGGCCAAAAAATCTATGATTTTACTAGATCAAGAAGCAAAATAAGAGTTTGTGATGGTGTTTAGAGAGAAATGAGAGAGTAGAGAGAGAGAGAGAGAGAGAGAGAGAGATGGAGAGCCGAAGGAGAGAGGGAGACAGTGAGGGGTATGCTGTTTCAAAAGAAAGGAAGAAAAGAAATGAAGGGGGTGCGAAAACGGGGTAGCCCCACCTGGGCTGCTCCTCTCATAATTATTATATATATATATATATATATATATAAATATCTACTAATCCATAGAATGGGGGATTGATAGTGGGGAGGTTGATAGTAAGAAATTGTTAAATTATTTTTATATAAAATAATAAAATAAATAAAAAAATATAAAAATTAAACATTAATATTTTAAAAAAAATTCTCAATATATAAAAAATAAAGAAATTTCTAATCCCCTCACTATTTTTCTAATATCATCTCTACCTCCTCACTATGAATCTCCTTTCAAGAGTATTAGTAATACCAAGGTATTAGTAGTTCCAATGCCATCTCTCAAAACAAACAAAATATTAGTAATAATAAGGTATTAGTAATACCAATGTATTAGTAGTCTCAATCCCGTTCCTATAACCCCAAACAAACGGGGCCAACATATTCATATATATATATATATATATATATGTATGGCTTTGTTTGGGAAGTGGATTGGCTTTTTAGTTTTTGACTTTTTTGACTATTTTAGCCTGGGCTAAAAAATTTTGTATGGGTTTGATGTGATGTTTTGTTTGTTGTGACTAAAATAACCTATTTTGTCTTTTGTGACTAAAATAGCCAAAAAAGCCTACAAAACCACTTCCCAAACGATGCCTAGGCTATATATGTTATCATTATATTTGTAATGTAAATGACAATGGTATAATATTTTTCATCACAAAATATATTTAGTTTGATAGTATACGTCATAAATATTTGTAACTCTTTTTAGATTATAAAACAAAATAATAATAATAATAACAATACATGATTAAAAACGGGTCGTGATTCAATCAATTATATCTAAAATTAATGAAGTTTTAGAATAAATCTCCATCTAAGATTAAAGAAAAAATAGTTTAAATAAACTCAAGGTGATCAACATTATTAACATAATTAAATACAAACTAAAACAATTAAATTTGGACCAATTAAATAAAACTCCAAAATTTAAATTTATATATAGATTTAACACCCAAAAAAAATTAAGAGTAATTAAAACTCAAAAATTGCCAAACATCCTCACAAAGTCAAAATCAAAATCAAAATCAAAAGGTCACGTAATTTGTTCTCACCAATTTAAATAAAATGATTCACGACACTACAATTATAATAATACTTAATAGCAGTAGGATTAAATTTTTTGAAAATTCATACCAATCTAACTGCAACCAATAAGCCCATAAACATATTAAATATCAAAATAAATAAGTAAATCGAATTTCATACGACTTGCTACGTGGTTTCTGTTCCAGGGTGCACAATTTCAAACTTCATACAGTTTCTTTCCTGCACCAATTTAAGAATCCAAAAAAAAAAAAAAAATGTTTCAATTTGTTGATAATTAAAATTTAGGAAGGATGAACATAGATATAGATACAAATATGAGACGATATATACAGAGATATAATATGAAATGAGCACATTATCCAAAAATTATTGAATTAATTATCTAAAAGTTCTATTTACAAATATTATGATAATTCAAATTTTATCTAAGATTTTTTGAACCAATAAGTCTTATTTAGTAAAACTGAGAATATTATCAGTTTTTCCTAATTTTTAAAACTAAGTACATTGCATAATAATATTCTGCATAATTATTTCACTAACTGATAAAAAAAAGAGTACGAGATTAAATAGTTTTTCATTCTACTTATTGGTTTAATTCAACTATTTAATAAAACCGAGAACATTATTAATTTTTTTCAGTTTTAAAACTAAAAACATTATCAGTTTTTTCATTTTTAAAGTTTTCTTTATTACTTTTATTATTATTATTTTTTTTTAGTTTTGCACATCAATGTTCCATAATCATGCTTCGTTATAGACACAAAATTTTCAGTTTTACACAAAAAATAATTCAATTTTTTCAATTTTTCAAAAAAAAAAAAAACATTTAGTTTTTTTTTTTGCAAATAATGTTTTTTAGTTTTTAGTTTTTTTAATTTGAAAGATGATATTTTAAAGTTTTGAAAATCAAAATAAATGTCAAATTATCATGTTTCTTTATAGATAATCATAAATGATGAACAATAATTGTTTGAAGGATAATTCAGATTATTAAAATTTTAATGGGACTTGAAGGTTCAAAGTCCCATGAACAATCATGAATATATACTCCATTAAGTTATAATTAAGATTTTTTGAATCTTCAGGTCTCATTAAATTTTTAATCAAAAATGTTAGAAGTTCCAAAAATTCTATCAAAAGTTTTACCAAATGTCTCACATGGGTGTGGGTCCCACACCCATGTGAGACATTTGGTAGAATATTTGGGGTCTCTAACATTATTCATTTTTAATAGTCTGAATTGTCGTTCAAACAATGATTGTTCATCATTTATGATTATCAATAAAAGAATATGATGATTTGACATTTTATTTGATTTTCAAAACTTTAAAACATCATCTTTCAAATTGAATTTTTTTTTTAATTTTTTTTAAAAAAACAAAATTATTTTTTTGTGCAAAACTGATAATTTTGTGTCTATAAAGGAACATGTTGATGAAGCATGCATGTGCCAAACTGAAATAAATAAATAAAAATGAAAAAACAGATAATGTTCTAAATTTTAAAATTGAAAAAAAATTAATAATATTCTCAATTTTATTGGATGGTTAAATCAAACCATTAAATAGAAAGGTAAAAATGTTTAATCTCATGCTCTATTTTTTATCAGTTGGTGAAACAATTATCTGAAACATTACCATACAAAATTAATAATATTTTTAATTTTCAAAATTGAGAAAAACTGATAATATTTTCAATTTTATTAAATAAGACTTTTTGATTCAAAAAATCTTATAAAGAATCTGAACTAACAAAATATTTGTAAATAAAACTTTTAAGTAATTAATTCTTATTTTTACAGTTGACACACAAAAATAAATATAGGTGCACGTTATTTCATTTCCCTTCCATTTTCTTTCAAATTCTAGATGCAAACTTGCGTTAATGCAATGATATTAGACAAACAAGTGCCACCCTTTTTTTGCCAGGTGTCGCTAATTTGGAGGGATTAAAATAATTCTTTATAGAATTTCAGCTTTCTAAAACAATTTCAAGTCCTTCAAAGTGAAACAGAACAATGACAAAATCTACAAAAAAAAAGAGTCAGGCACACATTATAATTTATTGTTAAGCAAAGCTTCACCCCTTAAAATATAGGAAGTAGTAGAGAAAGTTGGTCACCCACATAACTAATTCTTGCCACTTATTCCTCCAAACACCTAATAAAAACAAACAACAGATCAAGTTTCAACATCTGAGCGCTCAAAGTCAGTTACTGACCATAAGAGTTGGTCACCCACACTGACCAATCTCCATTTGAATCCTCTACAAGCCAATCTCCAAATTTCCTATATATAAGCCCCACACTCCTGTCTCTCTCCTTCCACAATACTTATCACACTACAAACTTCAAGATTACTTACCAAGAAATCTAATTCAACTAGCATTTTTCGGCAACGATCCGAGAACTTCCGATGGCACATCAAAGAATTGGGATGGGAACGGTGGTTCTGGTGGTGGTGACCATGCTCTGGGCAGGAGCGGCAGCCCAGTCATCATCGAGTTGTACGAACGCGATAATTAGCATGTCCCCGTGCCTCAACTACATTACGGGGAACTCTTCGACGCCGTCTTCAGGATGCTGCACACAGCTTGCCAATGTTGTTCGCTCACAACCGCAGTGCCTGTGCCAGGTGCTTAATGGTGGTGGATCATCCCTGGGGATCAATATCAACCAAACTCAGGCTCTGGCCCTTCCTGGAGCTTGCAATGTTCAGACCCCACCAACAAGCCGCTGCAATTGTAAGAATTCATATGAAAATTCATCATTCATCAATACCTCATTTAACAAAAATATAAAAATAAAAAACCATACCCTGTAAATATGACATTAAAAATGTTTAAAATCTAGTCTTCTACTTACTTGTAACATCTCTACCTGAGACAGCTGCTTCCCCGGCTACGCCAGTTGGTCCCCCATCTGCTTCCCCGGCCAAGTCACCTGCAGGCACACCAGAATCTCCTAACACGGTACCTTCAGGTATAAAATCTTATTGTTTTTATTTTAATAATATTATCTTCAATGCCATTTAGTTGAAATTAATTTGCTTTTACAGTATATTAGGGTGATTATAAAATCATATATGTTGGTAGTTAAAAACCATCTACATACATTTAAACTTTTCCAGTGGCAAGAATGTTCATATCAAATCATTCATGTTGATGTTTACATGGGTGCAGGAACTGAGTCTAAAACTGTACCATCAACGCAAAGCAGCTCATCAGATGCGAGTCCTACTAGGATGACAATTTCTCTGCTCTTCTTCCTCCTATTCCTCGCATCTTATGGTTCAACTTCCACTTTATATTGAGTTCCCTCATCTCACTGCTCCATCAGTCAAATACCGAATTATTATTACTGTATTAATTTTTCTTCCTTTTTTTTTTAAATTTTTTTATTTAAGGATTTCCATATCATTGAGTGTTGCTTGTACTGTTTATTCTTTGATGGCCTCTTTTAGGGGTTGACATGGTTTTGTATGACTGAAGAGACTTCATCTCTTCCTTTCTCAATAAAGATAATTTATGGTTTATAAATGTCAACTGCAAGTTACTCAAACAAACAGCACAAAATAATAAGCAAAATTAAAGCACCAAGTTGAAGACATTGTGAAAATTTCCTATCATCATAAACGTACATATGTACACAGAGCTTGCGCTGATACAGGTTGTGTCGGAGACCCCCCCCCCCCCCCCCCCCCCCCAAAAAAAAAAAAAAAAGGTGAAATAAAATTAATAGTTAAAATAATTAAATGAAAGACAAAAATATGAAACCGAGGTTCAAAGAAAAAACCTCATTCGCCAACATTAAGCATCTCTCTGTACAGCATCCTTGTCATCATCGTTCAAGTCTGTCTGCCCACGTTACATCAGTCAAAACTGTAATCATCCATATCTTTTCACCTTCGGCTGCTACAAGAAGGAAATATACAGTGTAATGCAGGCATGGAAAAGAGACATCCAGACGATTGTCCAAACACCAATACGTTGGAAATGAGAACAGATAGATGAAACCTGGACCAGAAATGGCCAGGAAAATTATGTGTCCATCTTGGTCACAGTTTTGACAAAAAAGAGGATTGAACAATCTGTAAAAAAGTGAATATACAATTGAATTAACTAAACCATTGTATTTCTCAATCACTTCGGAGGCAGACTCATCAATATGAGTGAAGAAAATTAAAAATTAAAGAGCATTAAAAATATAAATAAATAAATAAGAAATTAAATAGCTCATCCACACAGAAAAGAGAAATAGAGAAAGAATAAGAAATTGGATAGTTCTTTCCTAACAAAAAGAGTTACACAGCCTGATTGACAAATTTCCTTGGCCATGGACTTTGATGACTTTGTGAAAATTTTCTGAACTCTAACAGCAAAGACTAACGGAAACCTATACAATTTTCATTCCCCAACTGTGAATCGATGTTAATAAAAACACAAACCTCCTTGCATTTCTATGGCATAATTTGATAAAGAAATGACACTCAAATTCAGCCTCGTCCCAACCATAAGGAACTGACGAATTATAACTATTTATAGCTGTCAACTAACTCAAGGGACATTGGCCAAATCAATTTCTTGCAATCTCAACCGATGTTCCTTCTGACCTGACTGATATTCCTGGCACTGCCTTCAACTTGAAGCATGGCACGGTGGCACCACTTACACTAGTTCAGCTATTCTGCAAATGCATTCGCTCCACAACTCACCTAGCCTTGTCCAAGTCAAGATCATGTACAATCCTCCCCACATAAGTTTGTTCTTGGACCAAAAATATCATCTGTGTTTATTTACAGATCTACCTTTTCCAATCCAAATTCTGATTTAAATTCCATTAATTCTGTCAGTTTGTTAGGGTGATGCCATTATGACTACACAACACATACATCAACTAGTGAAGAGTCTGACAGAATCAGCTAGGGCAAGCTAACTATCTAGCACAATTTAAGTTGTTCTCATGAACTTGTTCACTTATAAACCCTCTGCAGAACATATTGTTAGATTTATTTATCTTGATGATTTATTTAATTATGTTTTAATTTATTTGAAAGAAAAAAATAGAATCTAAAATTTATTTTGATGATTTATTTAATTATTGTTAGGTCCCTTGTTTGTCAAATCCGGGTACAAAACTTTGTGTTGAACAAGTTGTAATTTTCCTGTGTTTTTGTTCTTCCCGCTCGAGCGGGACCATTGGCGCTCGAGCGTATATTGTAGTCTCTCAGTATTTTGTCAGGTCTGTAAAAATACTGGAAGGTATGATTTCGCGCTCGAGCGGGTCATAAAGCGCTCGAGCGGAACTCTGTTTTGTCACACATAGATTTTGCTGAAGACGCTCGAGCGGGATGTTGGCCGCTCGAGCGGAGATCGCGGACTCAGGATTCCTATTTATACCTGTTTAGGTTGTTTTTAGGACTACTTTTTCGTAGATCTTATTCAAGAGTCCTAGGGTTTTGTTTGAAGTTTTGTTCTGAGGTTTTTGTGAGTTTTCCTTGATGTTTTGAGAAGAGTTCTTCAATCATGATCTAAGATACATACATCAAGGAGTTGGTTACTTTAAATTCAAGAGAGAGATCTCTTCGGTGGATTTCGAAGATTCAAGCGTAGAGTATCAAAAAGAGTTTGATTCTGTACGTAGTCGTTCATTCGACAAGTGAAGTTGTGGATTCAACTTCAGGATTGATCAGTTCCGAGACGAAGGCATGGTGAAAGAGTTACAGAAGATTTGAAGACAAATTGACTGAGTGGGGTAATTTGTATGTTATCTTTATAATCTTTCTTACTTCAGTAGTGGATTGATTAGTGGCGTTTCGTCCGTGATTTTTGATTACAATTGAAGGTTCTTCAATTGTGGTTTTTTCCACGTAAAAATCGTTTGTGTCGATTTATTGTTTATTCCGAAAAACAAACAATCTAAATCACTTTCGTAAGTGCTTGTTGGTTTAGATCGTGTGTTTTGGATACTTGGGATTTGGAATATTTTAATCTTGATCTAATCACGAATCACTTAGGATTTTCAATTGGTATCAGAGCAGGTCACTCTTTTTAAAAAAATATAGGAGTGTGATTTTGTGTGATTAGTGCTATGGATTCTATTCGTGAAGGTAACTCGACCCATAGACCTCCTTTACTCGATGGTACAAACTATTCTTATTGGAAAGCTCGTATGAGAGCGTTTTTAAAATCCATCGATGAGAAAGTTTGGCACAGCGTAATCTATGGGTGGAGTGAACCTATTGTCATCATTGATGGTGTTGATATTCCTAAACCCCTTGATAAATGGGACACAATTGATTACCAAAACTCGAGTTGGAACAGTAAGGCTCTCAATTCCCTGTTTTGCTCCGTCACACCTGAAGAGTTTCGTCGTATCTGCACGTGTGAGGTAGCAAAAGAAGCTTGGGACATTTTGGAAACTATTCACGAAGGTACTACTTCTGTCAAAAGGTCAAAACTTCAACGTCTCACCTCCGCTTTTGAAACTCTTTTTATGCGCGATGATGAGACATTTGATGAATTCTATGCAAAACTTAGTGATATCGTGAATTCCTGTTTCACACTCGGGAAAAAATCCCGGAAGCTAAAGTTGTTGGAAAAATTTTGAGGTCCTGACCCGAGAGGTTCCAATCAAAAGTGACAGCCATTGAGGAGGCTCAGAATGTTGATACCCTCAAGCTTGATCAATTGGTTGGAAACTTGCAGACTTATGAAGCCCACCAGATTTCAAAGAAAAAACAAAAAGAAAGTGTGGCTTTCACTAGTGCTCATGAGTCTGCAAAAACTCCAGAGACTAAATTTGATTTAGAGTCTGAGATGACGGCTATGTTTACTAAACAATTTAAAAAAATTTTGAAGAAAAAGAAGCCTAATTTCAGAGACCCTATTTCAAAAGACAAGAGTAATGATAAACCCAAAACTTTTCCACCAAAACTTGCTCCAAAAACTGAAAAGAAGATTGTAAAGGGGCAAGGGGTCAAGTGCTATGAATGTCAAGGGTTTGGTCACATTGCCCTTGAATGCCCTTCGAAAAAGAATCGAAAGAAAGTCTACACTATGACTTGGGATGATGAAAGCGAGTCGAAGCAAGAACCCGATGAACCTGAATCTAGAGAAGACGGGGATAGTGCTTTCATGGCATTTTGGTCCACTTTCACTTAACCTCTTCCAAAGCCAGCGGAGTTAGCTCGTGGTCAGAACCTGCATCATGCTCCTACCTTTGATGGGAGTAACTACCTGTTTTGGAAAATCAGAATGAGGGCTTTTCTGAGATCTTTTTATCCAGAAGGCTGGCAGGCTATTGAAGAAGATACAGACAGGGCTGACAATCCGAGCAGTCAAAGAGCCCTGATCACTATTCGTGGAGCAATTTCTACTGAAGAACAGCAACGGGTTGTTCATTGCACAAAGGCTAAAGAGGCATGGAAAATTTTGAGCCAATTCCATGAAAGAGGAAATTCACCTTCACTACTATCCAGCAATCTTTCTGTCTTAGTTGCCAAACTGGATGAGGTCAAGGAGAATGAAGAGCAAAAAGAGGATGATGAAACATCTGAAGATAATGATGAGATCAATGGCGATGAACTACAACAAGCCTACGAAAAGCTGTACGAGGAATCTCTGAATTTGTCGAAAATCAACGGCAAACTCTCTCTCAAGCTCAAAACATGTGAGAGTGAGAATGTCAGGCTGAAAGGAGAACTTGTAACAGCAAAGCAAAATATCATCAAGATCTCGAGTGATAGGCAAGACTTATGTGGAAAACTTCTATCCTGTGAAACTGAAAGGAATGAACTCCTAAAGGTGTATTCCACATATGAAGAAAAGCTTGAAAGTCTGGAGATGTCACAAGCTACATTGGAAGAGAGAGTCTGTAAAAAAGATGAAGAACTCCGTGTTGCTAGAGCCACTATTGCCATGTGGAACAAAGGTTCCAAATCTTTAGAAGACATCCTCGGGTCTCAACAAATGGGTTGTGACAAAAGCGGGCTAGGCTATGGTGCAACAGCTCACAAGGGACAGGCCTCCACTTCATATGACATGAAGACTCAAGCAAAGGGAAAGTTGAAGGTAGACCAGGCTGATCTCTCTCTTCATCTACCTAAAGTTGGTAAGATCAACAAAAGGGAGGTAAAACCTGTTTTTATTTGTCATCACTGTGGTAAGTATGGCCATATTCGTCCTTATTGTTTTGAATTGTTTGGTAAGGTGTCTCAAAAGGGTAGAAATTCGAAAACTTTTTGGGTTAGGAGACAACCTTATATGTCTAGGCGGAATACCAAGACTAAAAAGATTTGGGTGAGAAAAGATGATCTGACTTGTTTAGTTGTTCACACTGCTCTAAAAGCACGTGATTCACACATGTGGTATCTTGACAGTGGGTGCTCTCGTCATATGTCCGGTAACAAATCTTACTTCACCTCCCTTGAAAAATATGAAGGAGGAATTGTTACTTTTGGAGATGGCGGCACTTCTAGAGTCATTGGTAAGGGCTCTATAAGTGTTGCTGGTCTTCCTAAGCTCGAAAATGCTCTTCTTGTTGATGGTCTTAAAGCAAATCTTTTGAGCATTAGTCAAATGTGTGATTCCCATCATGAAGTATTGTTTTCAAAAAATAAATGTGAAATTTTGGATAAAAAGGGAAATACTGTCTTACATGGGTTCACACATCTGATAACTGCTATGGGATTGTTACTACTAATGATCTCACTTGTCACTCTGCCATCATTAGTAACATTGACCTGTGGCATCAAAGATTAGGTCACATGAACTTCAAAGACCTAACTAAGATAGCCAACAAAGAGCTTGTGAGAGGAGTACCTAAATTGGGTAAGAATTTGAGCCATGTGTGTGGACCATGTCAACTTGGAAAGCAAACCCGTGCCCCTCATAAAAAGGTGAACAGCTTTACAACCAAACGTCCTCTTGAATTGGTTCACATGGATTTAATGGGTCCTACTTGCACTGAAAGCATCGGAGGTAAAAGATACATTTTTTTAACTGTTGATGATTTTACTCGATTTTCATGGGTAAATTTTTTAAAGGAAAAATCTGATACGTTTGATGCTTTCCAGGCCTTAGTCTTTAAAATCCAAAATGAACAAGGTGTTTCCATTGGTTGTATCATAATAATCCGAACCGATTATGGTCGTGAGTTTGAAAATAGTTCATTTTTGGATTTTTGTGATATACATGGAATTAAGCATGAATTTTCTGCACCCATTACTCCATAACAAAATGGAGTTGTTGAGAGGAAGAACAGGGTTGTTCAAGAAGTGGCTAGGGTCATGCTCCTTAGTAAGAAACTTCCTCCAAAGTTTTGGGCCGAAGCCCTAAATACTGCTGTTTATGTCATAAATCGCGTGTATTTAAGGCCTGGCACTTTACAAACTCCATATGAATTGTGGAAGGGATTGAAACCTAATGTAAAATACTTCAAAACTTTTGGGAGTAAGTGCTACATTTTCAAAGATAGAGAGCCTTTGGGCAAATTTGACTCCCGAAGTGATGAAGGTATTTTTCTAGGGTATTCAACCACTAGTAGGGCTTTTCGAGTCTATAACCTGCGAACTTCATCTTTCATGGAATCTATCAATGTGGTTATAGATGACACAGGTGCACCTACTCCAGCAATATATGAGGATGACAATGATGAGTCTCCAATCTTGGATACTGAACCACAAAATCAAGGAGAAGCTGCAGACCAATCACAAGAAATTGTTACAGCTTCATCCTCACAGGTAAGTTCAAATCCAAAGAGTGCTCCAAGGGACATCACTCTTGTTGCTCCTGTCACCACAAGTCCTGAGCTTAAACCATCAGCTAGGGTGAAACTGAATCATCCAGCTCAACAGGTGATTGGAAATGTCTCGGATCGAATGAAAACCCGAAGACAGATTCGGGATGAGGTATCACACATGTGTTATGTTTCATTAATTGAACCTAAGAATTTTAAAGAGGCCTTGCTAGATGATAGTTGGGTCAATGCTATGCATGAAGAATTAGGTCAATTTGAACGCAACAAAGTTTGGACTCTAGTTCCCAGACCTAGAGACATGAATATGATAGGTACCAAGTGGATCTTTAAAAATAAATCTGATGAGAATGGTACAGTTGTTAGGAATAAAGCTAGGTTGGTTGCTCAAGGCTACACACAAGTAGAGGGTGTTGACTATGATGAGACGTTTGCCCCAGTTGCACGTCTCAAATCTATTCGTATTTTGCTTGGTGTCGCATGTTTTCTTGGCTTTAAATTGTTTCAAATGGATGTGAAAAGTGCCTTTCTGAATGGGTACTTGAGAGAAGAGGCATATGTTGAGCAACCAAAAGGGTTTGAGGACCCTAAATGTCCTAATCATGTCTACAAGTTAGACAAGGCTTTTATGGATTGAAACAAGCCCCTCGAGCTTGGTATGATAGACTTACTACCTTTCTTCTTGATAATGATTTTCAAAGGGGTAGTGTGGATAAGACTTTATTTGTGAAACATACTAAGTTTCATATTCTTGTTGCTCAGATTTATGTTGATGATATTGTGTTTGGATCCACTGCTGAATATCTTGTGAAATATTTTTCGGATTGCATGACACATGAGTTTGAGATGAACATGATGGGAGAGTTGTCTTATTTTTTGGGTCTTCAAATTAAACAGTCTCCTATAGGTATATTTGTGTCTTAGTCTAAGTATGCGAAAAAACTTGTGTCTAAGTTTGGTCTTGAGTCTGCCAAACATGCACGCACTCCCATGAGCACCAGTCTTCACCTCTCCAAAGATTCCTCTGGTATTGATGTTGATCCTACCCTTTATAGGAGTATGATAGGGAGTCTTTTGTACCTCACAGCCAGTCGTCCTGATATTGCTTTCAGTGTAGGTGTTTGTGCCCGTTACCAAGCTAGTCCTAAAGAGTCTCATCTTCTTGCTGTCAAACGCATCATTAAATATGTTAATGGGACATTGGGGTATGGGGTTTGGTTTTCTATTGATACTATAGCTGAGATTACTGGTTTTTCTGATGCCGACTGGGCAGGGTGTGCTTATGATAGGAAAAGTACAT
The DNA here is from genome assembly GCF_055761805.1 of Camellia sinensis. Lineage (NCBI taxonomy): Eukaryota > Viridiplantae > Streptophyta > Magnoliopsida > Ericales > Theaceae > Camellia > Camellia sinensis. Next base: position 18,122,372 of record NC_138967.1, on the reverse strand, counting down.
CCGGGGGGTGTTTTTACCTTGGGAATAATCTGGTTTCCTGGCATAGTAAAAAGCAAAATGCCATCTCTCTCTCGACTGCTGAGGCTGAGTACATTGCTGCAGGGAGTTGTTGTGCACAAATGCTGTGGATGAAGCAAATGCTTCATGATTATGGGATAGAACAGAACACTCTCACTCTTTTCTGTGATAACACAAGTGCCATAAACATTTCAAAAAATCCTGTCCAACACTCTCGCACCAAACATATTGACATACGTCATCATTTTATTCGAGAGTTAGTGGAAGAGGGCCTTGTTGTTCTTGAGCATATTCCCACTGAGCATCAAAAAGCTGATATTTTTACAAAACCCCTTGATCTTCTTCGGTTTGAGTTCCTTAGAAAGACCTTGGGTGTCATGCTCGATCACTAGAGTGTTACTTGTTTCTTGAGTAGGTGTAAGTGTTTTGCCTTATGTATGCTTGGATGTCATAATCTCATTGTCATTGATATCTGTTTTACTTGCATCCAACTTTTTATGTACACTACTCATGCTGCTTACAAGATCTCATTGTTCATTGGTCATAGCTCATTTTGAATGCCCATGCTCATTAACCTCATGATCTCATTCTGTACACATCCTTGAGATTAATTGTTGCAGGGGTTTCCGCACAAGTGATCAAAGTTCTCTATGGACCACTAACAGTGTTTCTTGTACTTTTACAGTGGAATTGACCGATACTAGCATATCATGGGTGATGTTGAGTCTCTTAACCATCTACTATATGTTTTCACTTCCACGGTTTCTCCAGTTCTTTGAAGTCCGGGCATTAGGAAAAGGCTACCTCAGAGGCACCAACCAGGCCATCCTTTATGATTTCATTCTTCTTTGGTTTGGTTTCCATACTCTTGAGAGTGAATGCCACCAGTGAGTGCCCACAAGAAAGAAAATGTTAAAAAAGAAAAAAAGGAGACTCATTGATTAAGGGGGAGCCTCCGCATTTACTTAACAAATATCCCGTGATTCCTAGTGGTTTGACTTTTCTCTGTATTGTTGAGTTACTCTTGATGGAGGTCCAGCCATCCGATCACTACTAGGATTAACTCTAGCTCGGCGACCTCTCATGGATTGCACACACACACTTTCTTTTGTGAGCTCTTATGTTGGATTTTGAGTTGTACATTCTCATGTAGCTTATGATCATTGATTATATTTTATCTGCTTTGCTCATGATTTCCAGTGTCATTTTTTTTCAAACATTGCAAGTTTACGGAATTCATGAATTGTGGATTATTACATCTTCGTCGTCAATGTTGGCTAAATGTGATCATCTACTTTTGTCCCAGGTCTCTCTTCTAGATATTGAGTGTCTTGTTTTATTTAAAAAAAACAAAATTTGTTTTTTTTTCCCCGCTCGAGCGGATATTTCCATGCTCGAGCGTGTTTTTGAGCCTTGCAGCAGTTTGCTCTTTGCTTTTCAGTTCTGAGAGAGGTATTTTTGCACTCGAGCGTCCTTATTCGAGCTCAAGCGGGTGTCAGCTTGCCTTGACTCACGCTCGAGCGTTCATACATACGCTTGAGCGGACCTATTTTGTATACAACTCCCTCCCACGACTCTTCAGGTCATTTTTTTTCCCTCTTCTTCAGTTTCTCCGCCCTAGGGTTTGGCGAGTGGGCTCTGGTTGCTCGATTTCACCGTTCTTCTTTCTCTTCCTTGCCGATTTCCACTTTGGTAAGTGTTTCCCTCTCTTCTTTTCTGTTTTTTTTTGTAATTTCTGCACATTTGGGGGTTGTATTTCGGGTTTTTGGGGGTTTTTTTTGTGTTTCATTTTTTTTCCTTTCTCTCACACACTTTCACTAAGTCGTTTTGTCTTTCTTATGTTGCATTTCATGTTTGTGTGTATGGAGTCTGTGTTGTCCATTGGACCTAGGGTTGTGTGTTCCACATGCTTGCGGAATTTTTGTCTATACTACAATTTTGAGCAGTTTTTTGACCACAAGATGGAGTAGTGTTGCAATAGGAGTTCTCTTGTTTTTTTTATATCATTGATTAGCATCACTAGGTCATTGATATTCTACCATTGCCATTATGCACATTTTTGCATTCTGCATTTCCTTGATATGTGTCCTCCATGTTTATGAAGTGATATCATTGATATTTGTCCTCCATGCTTATGCATTATGCGTTTAATGTTACTAATGTTCTCTGTATTGTGCCTGGTTTGCTTTTCAGGTTTGGTTTCTTTTTGGCTTTGTTGGGTTTTCGGGTTTTTAGTCATCTCTCATCTCATCATGTCGGCCCCTAAACGCCGAAAGGCGACAGTGTCTCGTCCATCCTTTAATTCTGAGAGGTTTTAAACTGCTAAGCAAGACAAGTTGTTCCATAAATCTTTTGAGGCTCGCACTGTTCACCTCGAACGGAATGTCCAGTCTAACACTTTCGAGTCCATCCCTATCCGTCCATTGTTTGATCCTCTAGGTGGTGATTTGGTGTTGTCTTTTTCTAGGCGTCAAAATCTCGACTGGGTCCGAGAATTTTACTGTAATATTGAGCAAATTAGTGATTTTGAGCCTTCATTCACTACTTGGGTTCGGTCCAAATCCATTTCTGTTACACCTGCTCTCATTCGCCATCTTCTTAAGATTGATCAAGTGTACCCTCAACACTATCATTTTCCTGTTCCAGACCGTCCTACTTGTGATTTCAATAATGTGACTGAGGTGTTATGTGGTTCTTCCCGTCCTTGGCCTACGGGCGCTTTGATTAAACAGTTTGAACTTCTTCCGGAGTTTAGACTTCTTAATCTGATTGTTTGTGCAAACATCCTTGTGACCACTCACTCCTCCGAAATTAATCAAGACCAAGGTTTTGTTTTGTTTTGTATCGCCCGTCACATGTCTATTGATCTAGCTACCCTGATTATTAGGAAAATGATAGGTGTTTCTGGAAATAAACAGTTAGGACTTCCTTATGGTTGTTTGATCAACCGTCTTTTGTCTGAACTTGGGGTTTGAGCGTTAGAAGATGATGAGTTTGCCTTCCCCTCCCGACCATTCACAAAGAAAACTGTTTCTCAGAGTCGGGCTCATGTTAAGAGGGAGTCTTCTCGGGCTGATACTTCTGTAAGTACCACTGCTGGCCTAGTTGAGGAGGCTGAGTTTGACGCTGCAGCAGCCGGGGGTGAGGAGGATGCTATTCCCCCTGTTCCACCTCGCGCTTTTCATGATCAGCTTCAGCTTTTTGAGAAGACTATGACCCGGTGATTGGACCTTCTGGATGCCCGCTTTGATGCGTTTGATGGTCACCTTGGTCAGTTGGAGCAGACTGCCGTCCACACTACTTCTCAGCTGGCCCACATCATTTCATTACTTCAACTTCAGCAGCCACCACCTCCCCCTGGTGCATGATTCATTGATTCCTTGATTCCCGGTCAAAAAGGGGGAGATAAATCGGTGATGGTGATCTTGGTGGTATATTTTTTTTGATATATTTTGTTAGATGGATATTTTGTTCCTATGGATATCTTGTTCGTGTTTGGATATGTTGGATACTTTGTTGATATTCGGATAGGTTGGTTATTGTAGTTGGTGGATATTGTATCATGGTTCTCCTTTTATGTATGTTTTGGTATATTCTTATACAGTTCCACAAGTTTTGTTTTTCTGGTCTGTTGCTAGCTATTTCACAGGTGAATGTTGGATGAAGTTGGATGGATGGATTGATTGATCACAGGGCAAGATTGCTTGATAATAGAGTTGTTTAGAGTCTTTTCTCTTTATTATTAATCTTGTCTAGTGCGTGTGTTTTAGGACATTTGTTTAGAAAGGTTTTGTCCGGGAATTGACAAAGGGGGAGATTGTTAGGTCCCTTGTTTGTCAAATCCGGGTACAAAACTTTGTGTTGAACAAGTTGTAATTTTCCTGTGTTTTTGTTCTTCCCGCTCGAGCGGGACCATTGGCGCTCGAGCGTATATTGTAGTCTCTCAGTATTTTGTCAGGTCTGTAAAAATACTAGAAGGTATGATTTCGCGCTCGAGCGGGTCATAAAGCGCTCGAGCGGAACTCTGTTTTGTCGCACGCAGATTTTGCTGAAGACGCTCGAGCAGGATGTTGGCCGCTCAAGCGGAGATCGCGGACTCAGGATTCCTATTTATACCTGTTTAGGTTGTTTTTAGGACTACTTTTTCCTAGATCTCATTCAAGAGTCCTAGGGTTTTGTTTGAAGTTTTGTTCTGAGGTTTTTGTGAGTTTTCCTTGATATTTTGAGAAGAGTTCTTCAATCATGATCTAAGATACATACATCAAGGAGTTGGTTACTTTAAATTCAAGAGAGAGATCTCTTCGGTGGTTTCCGAAGATTCAAGCGTAGAGTATCAAAAGGAGTTTGATTCTGTACGTAGTCGTTCATTCGACAAGTGAAGTTGTGGATTCAACTTCAGACTTGATCAGTTCCAAGACGAAGGCGTGGTGAAAGAGTTACAGAAGATTCGAAGACAAATTGACTGAGTGGGGTAATTTTTATATTATCTTTATAATCTTTCTTACTTCAATAGTGGATTGATTAGTGGCGTTTCACCCGTGGTTTTTTATTACAATTGAAGGTTCTTCAATTGTAGTTTTTTTCACGTAAAAATCGTTTGTGTCGATTTACTGTTTATTCCGAAAAACAAACAATCTAAATCACTTTCGTAAGTGCTTGTTGGTTTAGATCGTGTGTTTTGGATACTTGGGATTTGGAATATTTTAATCTTGATCTAATCACGAATCACTTAGGATTTTCAATTATATTTTAATCAAAATTTATTTTGATGATTTATTTGAAAAAGAAAAATAAAATCAAAATTTATTTTGTCCCATTATTTCTCAACTAAACTTTTATCCTAAATGTTGTTAGAATGTATTTAATATTTGATTAAATCAGGAGTTCAAATAGCCCAAAACAAAGGTTCAAACAGCTTAGCACAGCAGCAGGCCAAAAGGTTCAAAATGTTCAAGCGGAAGATATTTAAATTAGTAATGATGGAAGTACAACGGCTATAAACGGCTATAAAGGTTCAAAAGGCCAAAAGGTTCAAAATGTTCAAGCGGAAGATATTCAAATTTGTAATGATGGAGTAGAAGATATTCAAATTGATAATGATGGAAGTACAACGGCTATAAACGGCTATAAATTCAAATGACTACAACGGCTATAAACGGCTATAAATTCAAATGAATACAACGGCTATAAACGGCTAGAATTTTCATTATATATACCAAAGTCTCTAATGTAAACAAATTACAAAAAATCTGAAAATATTCTTTGATCTATAATCACTCACATTTATTTTCAGAAATTATACATTGAGCCTTATACCATTAGGCTCATCTTTCCTGTGTGAGATTTACAGAAAAATCAAAATTTCATTTTATATATCTTTGAGAGATATTTATTGTAAGCTTTCTTTGAAAGCAAAAATACCATTCCATCTTGTAAAAGTGTTGCAAACACTGTATTCTTGAAATCTTGAGAGTGATTGTGAATCACTTAAGATTTCCAAGGGTTTGGACTTGTGAAGTCTGTGTAAAATCCATGGAGGATTTCTCCATTTGTAAAGAGGTTGCTAGCACCTCTGTGAAGTTAGAAGATAGTGGAAAATCTCAAGTGAAGCTTAAGGAGTGAATGTAGGCCGAGTTGAAGCCGAACCACTATAAATTTGTTTGCCTCTCTCTCCCTTATCTCTTTATTTTATTTTAAATTGCCATAACTATATTTCACATTTTTACTGTGCTAAAATCATTAACTGACATAGTTGTTAAGACATTTGTTTTAATTATTTTTATTTCATTAATTATATTTATCTATTATGCTAGTTATAATTTTTATTAGAGTATTATTAATTTTAATTGTAAAAACCTAATTCACCCCCCTCTTAGGTTGTCTTTTGGGTAACAATTGGTATCAGAGCCTAGACTCTTGTTTTAGATTTAACCATCTAGGAGTTTCGATCCATGACAACCTTAGCTGAAGGACAAGCCACAAATAGGCCACCATTATTTGACGGAAACAACTATAGTTATTGGAAGGATAAGATGACCCTATACCTACAAGTCACTGATTATGCCATGTGGATTATTGTCACCAAAGGTCCAAAAATTCCTACCAAATTAGTAGACAATACTAGTGTACCAAAAACTGAAAATGAATGTGATAAGAGAGATCATAAATTATTGCAAGCTAATACTAAAGCCAAACTCATCATTGTTTGTGGATTAGACTCTAAGGAGTATAATAGAATTTCAAGTTGTGATTCGGCAAAAGAAATTTGGGACAAACTTGAGATAACGCATGAAGGTACAAACCAAGTGAAGGAATCTCGTATTAATATGCTTGTTCATAGTTATGAATTGTTTAAAATGAACTCTGATGAATCTATTTCAAGTATGTTTACTAGATTTATTGAAATTGTAAACTCTTTGAAATCTTTTGGCAAAACTTATACTAACAGTGAGTTGGTGAGAAAAATTCTTAAGTGTTTACCAAAGAATTGGGAAACAAAGGTCACGGCCATTATAGAAGCCAAAAATCTCTCCACACTTGGATTGGATGAGCTTATGGGTTCCCTTATGACTCATGAGATCACCATGAAAGGACATGAGGATATTGAAGACAAAAAGAAAAGTGAAATTGCATTCAAAGCATCATCAAATGAAAAAGAACATGAAAACTCCAGTGAGGATGAAAGCTATGCCATGTTTAGTAGAAATCTCAAAAAGCACTTCAAGAAAAACAATTATAGAGAAAGAAGACCTTTCAAAAAGGAGTACAACAAAAACTACAAATGAAACAAGAAGGCCATGGTAGCAGCTTGGAGAGAAAGTGAAGATGAATGCTCAAGTGATGAAATTGAAAATGAAGTAGTCAACTTGTGTCTCATGACTCTTGAAGATGAAGACTCTACTCAAGATGAGGTAACTATTCTTTATGAAGAACTTGAAAGTGCATTCCATGAACTAAAAGATGAATTTAGAAAAGTTTGTGCAAAAAATAATGTGTTAAAAAAATCTGTTGCATCTTTATCTAGTAATGTAGAAGAATTAAAGAAAGAAAAAATTATTTTGAAAAATGATTTTGACACCATCTCTAATGAGAAAACTGCTTTAAAAAATAATATTGATGATTTAACAAAAACACTTGAAAATTTTGTAAAAGGTAGAAACAATCTCAACATGCTTCTTGGAAATCAAAGATGTGTTTTCAATAAAGCGGGCATTGGATATGACCCTATTAAGAAACAAAAGAATCTCAATACAGTTTTTGAAAAGGCACCTCTCATGACACACCCTCATATTACTTGTCATTATTGTAGAAAGAAAGGTCATTATATATCTTATTGTCCATTCAAAAAGAATATGAACATGAGAATTAAAAAGATTTGGATTATTAAGGGTCTAACAAAACTAACCAAGAAAGACCCAAGAAACTATGGGTACCAAAAACCAACACTTGATTGTCATCTTGTAGGTTTGCCTTAAGTCCAAAGCTAAAGAAGGGAAGTAGTACCTTGATAATGGATGTTCTAGACACATGACCGGAGATAAATCCTTCTTTACTACACTGTCATCCAAAGATGGAGGCCTTGTTATTTTTGGAGACAACAAGAAAGGAAAAATCATCAGTATTGGTAGCATCAATATTTCTCCTAACACTTCTATTAAAAATGTTTTACTTGTTGATGGACTTAAGCATAACTTACTTAGTATTAGTCAATTTTGTGATAAAGGTAATCGAGTTATTTTTTATAAATCACATTGCACAATTGAAAGCACAAATGATCATAAAGCTTTATTCGTTGGTAATCGCCATGATAATGTTTATATTTTTCATCTTAATGATCTCTATGCTAGTGATGTTAAATGTTTATATGTTAATAATAAAAATAGTTGGTTATGGCATAGAAGACTTGGTCATGTTCATATGGATTTAATTGCTAAACTTTTGAGAAAGGATTTGGTCATTGGACTTCCAAAAATTAAATTTGAAAAAGATCATCTTTGTAGTGCTTGTTAACAAGGAAAACAAACTAAAACATCATTTAAATCAAAATCTCATATTTCCACAACTAAACCTTTACAACTATTACATATGGATTTATTTGGTCCCTCAAGGACATCTAGTCTAGGTGGTAAACGTTATTGTCTTGTTATTGTTGATGATTATTCAAGATGTACATGGGTTGTGTTTTTAGCACACAAAGATGAAACCTTTTCTTCTTTCATAAAACTCTGTCGTAGAATTCAAAATGAAAAAAACTTTCTTATTACTAATATGTTAATTCCTTTTTGAGTCATATCTTTGTAGAATCAATTTTGATGTCATAGTATGTTTTTGATATGTATACTATTTATATTTTGAATTGTACATTTATGATCTCAAGAATATGTTCAATATGAAATTTTCATACTTATATGCTTTACATTGGAATATTTGAATGAGTTATGAAATTCATTGATTATGATTCATCAACAATGTCTAAATAAAAAGAAGTATCATACGTTTGTAGAGACATTGCATCTATCCTATTGAATATCTTTTGAATATGAATTATATTGGCATACATCTCATGAAATGCTTTTGATCGATAAATTGTTAAATTAATTGTTTATAACATTCATGTTGTGTTCCACATTAAGTAAAATGTTTTATCACACTTGAGTATGTGGATTGAATTGATGAAAATGCCTCTTGATAATGTTATGTGATTAAATGAGATTGTTGCATCATTTTTTTAATAAAACAAAGAGTATAACACTATTTTCTTATGCATATTATGCTATGTGCTACAACTTGAAATTTTTGAAAAATAGCATTCCAAACTCTTGTTTGATCATTGAATTATTTTTCACTTTTTGAGTTTGTGATAAGAAGTGATTTGTATTGTATTTTTATTAAGTAATAGTGTTTGTTCTATAAATGCTATATTTATGCAAATCACATTAGAAAATGGTAGCACCAACTTAGGGGGAGAAATCATTTTGCTAACATACTTGTTAAACCCTTTTGAGATGAACTCCTCATGAAAGAAATTGAAGATTGAAAAGCTTCCATCTTTTGAACCTAACGTATGTCTCATATACTCTCTTAAGCTTTTGAGGTAAAAATTCTATCTTATTTCCTTTGAGCTAATACTGTTATTACTTTGATATGAAAAAGATTGATTATGCTTCATATGATTTGTAATGTATACTCTTTGATGATGCTCTTGCCTAAAAATCACGCCTATGCTTAAAATGTGTGCCATATATTGAAATTCATGATTTTTCTTGGCATATGAATTGCTATACCTTGAACATGCTTCATTTTTTGGATTTACATTAGCTCCATGAGATTATATTGCGTTTAACCTATTATGAGCAATATTTGGTATTCTACATAATATTTGAGCTATGATTGTTAAACCTTCTAGATTACATATTGGTATCCTTAATAGATTGCATGTTGGTATCATTTTGGCATCCTTATTGGTAACATTTGGCATCCTATTTGATATTATTGAGGAGAACATTTAAGTTATGAGCTTTCATTGTTCATATCTTCTATTGATTTTGCCAAATGAAAAAAGGGGAAGAATTTAAACTTGATTAGTTTTAAACTGTGTAGTTTTTTTTGGGTTCTGCATCTTTAGGTAAAATTAACTTTGCATACATTGATTTTTTTTAAATCCTCATGGTATTTTATTTGCATTACCATTCTAGCAATACCAATGTCCTATTAAGTTTAATTTCTGCTGGTATTATTTTATTTTATTTTACTTTACTTTATTTTTTTTTTATTTTGCTATTAGGCTTCATTTCTTTTATTTTTATTTTTTTCATTATTATTTTTTGTTTGGGCTTAATTTTTTTTTTTTTTGCTTTTTAATTTCATTTTTCAGTACTTAAACATAAAAACAAAAACAAATCAAAATACAACTATTTACATAAAAAAAAAACACCCTTCATTTTTTTTTACGGCCATACGCCGATCAAACTAAACATATTTCACAAAAAAAAAAATATACAAAAATACAAAAACAAAACAACCCTTCATTTTTTTCCGGCCATACACCGACCTCACTTACTCGCCTCTTCCACCGTTTTCTTCTTCTTTTTATCACCTTGGGCGACCCTTGATGCCCCTGCCCCCGTGTTTTTGTCGAGAGCGACGATTCCTCGTTGACTATCAAAGGCCAAGAATGACGTTGCTCCAAATCGAGCCGTGGAGGTGGTCTTCTGTTTAAGCTCTTTATTTTCGACCTTCAGTGCGCCTATTTCTGCTCGTGCATCCTTGTACATGCGCTGAAGCAGAGAGAGTTGGGCGTTGATTTGATGGAGCTCACTCATCCTGTTCTGCAATCGGTGAGCCAATTTTGTGACTGCAGTCACCGTCTCTATACAGGATGTCAGTGTGAAATGATTGGCTTCAGTGTCTGATTGAGCTGCCATTATTTGCTCAATCGACATCATAGGAAGGTTGGGAAGAGTGGGAGCCGGGGCACTCGGCTCAGCAGTGCTTCCGGGATCATTCAGGTCCGGAAAGAGAGTAAGGGGACGGGACGAGGCCATGTAGTAGGAGATAGAGATGTAATCGAAAGGGGAGTAAGTTTTGGCAACCTTTCTGCTCTGCTCAATCTCTCTGTTCTATCTCTCTCACGAAGCGAATGAGGAAGAAGAAGACGAAGAGAGTGATTAAGAAGAAGACGGAGGAGAAGACGACAAGAGGGAGAGAGAGCTGAGGCAGCTGATTGACTGATTGACCCGTCTCGCTTTTGTCAGTCAGCTGACGCAAAAGCGAGGACGCTTGTCTGACGCGATTTTCGACGAACAAAAAAAAGACGCGGGCGAATCCTATATCTATATATATATATATATATATGTGTATATATCTATTTTGATTATCTATTTTTTGATGTCATTTATCACTATCAGTTTCCTCCTCCTCCTCTAGATTCTGAGCTATAATTTCCTTTTGATAATGTCACAGGGGGAGAAAATTACATGATGTTATGTATTATGGTCTTATTTTCAAACTAATTTGATATTATGTATTTATAGTTTAATATCTTAATCTTATATCATGTTATTGATTAAAACTTATTTATTACACATGTGCTAGACTGTGTATTTAGAAATGAATTCAGGGAGCATGACTTGAGGGGGAGCCCAAAATCAAATTAAAACATCATTGTGTGCCATCATCAAAAAGGGGGAGATTGTTAGACTTATTTATTTTGATGATTTATTTAATTATGTTTTAATTTATTTGAAAGAGAAAAATAGAATCCAAAATTTATTTTGATAATTTATTTGAAAGAGAAAAATAGAATCAAAATTTATTTTGATGATTTATTTGAAAAAGAAAAATAAAATCAAAATTTATTTTGTCCCATTATTTCTCACCTAAATCTTTATCCTAAATGTTGTTAGAATATATTTAATATTTGATTAAATCAGGAGTTCAAACAGCCTAAAACAAAGGTTCAAACAGTCTAGCACAGCAGCAGGCCAAAAGGTTCAAGTGAAAGATATTCAAATTAGTAATGATGGAAGTACAACGACTATAAACGGCTATAAAAGTTCAAAAGGTCAAAAGGTTCAAAAGATTCAAGTGAAAAATATTCAAATTTGTAATGATGGAGTGAAAGATATTCAAATTGATAATGATGGAAGTACAACGGCTATAAACGGCTATAAATTCAAATGAATACAACGGCTATAAACGGCTATAATTTTCATTATATATACCAAAGTCTCTAATGTAAACAAGTTACAAAAAACTTGAAAATATTCTTTGATCTATAATTACTTACATCTATTCTCAGAAATTATATACTGAGCCTTATAGCATTAAGCTCATCTTTCTTGTGTGAGATTTACAGAAAAATCAAAACTTCATTTTATATATCTATCTTTGAGAGATAATTATTGTAAGCTTTCTTTGAAAGCAAAAATACCATTTCATCTTGTAAAAGTGTTGCAAACACTGTGTTCTTGAAATTTTGAGAGTGATTGTGAATCACTTAAGATTTCCAAGGGTTTGGACTTGTGAAGTCTGTGTAAAATCTGTGGAGGATTGCTCCATTTGTAAAAAGGTTGCTAGCATCCCTGTGAAGCTAGAAGATAGTGGAAAATCTCAAGTGAAGCTTAAGGAGTGAACGTAGGCCGAGTTGAAGCCGAACCATTATAAATTTATTTGCCTCTCTCTCCCTTATCTCTTTATTTTATTTTAAATTGCCATAGCTATATTTCACATTTTTACTGTGCTAAAATCATTAACTGACATAGTTGTTAAGACACTTGTTTTAATTATTTTTATTTCATTGATTATATTTACCTATTGTGCTATTCATAATTTTTATTAAGGTATTATTAATTTTAATTATAAAAACTTAATTCACTCCCCTCTTAGATTGTCTTTATGTAACACATATAAATGCTATTTCTTCACTAGCCAAATCCAGCCTACTGAGGGGGGAAAGAAAAACTAGGGTCCTGGCTTGAGCAAGCCGGATTATTGATAGGTCGATATGTTTAGACAATCCCCTAGTCTAATCAAGTGTATGCCGCCTAAGAGTATTGTTCAGTTAAATACTCTACCCCTAATATCATGACAGAACACCTCTCAATCATAAAACATACTAGTCATAACTGACCTGAATTTTCAAGCATCAACGTGTCTGAGATGTGAATTTCAGTAATATGCAGATTATGAAATACGAACACAGGACAATGGTTGCTGCAGAATGTGCCTTACTGGGTAAACGTATACCTAATAAAGCTTGACTACCCAGAGGTTAAATTGCCATAAGTTATTTTACAGGCAAGACCAAATATTCTGGTTGTTTCTGTTCCAGAGTGCACGATTTCAAACATCATAAAGTTTGTTTCCAATGCCAATTTAGCGATCCAAAACAAATGTTTCCAATATGTCAATAATTAAAACCTAGGAAACATAGATAACCTATATAAGTACACTTATGTAGATAAGTGTACTTATTTGGGTCACATCACCTTCTTACTTTTCTGTACATTTTTTCGTAAAAAATCAAAAAGTATACTTATTTAGATCATTTCAAATACCCCTTCAAGACGATATGGATACGGTGATACTATACGAATACATTATCAAAAAATATTTTTCAGGTCCTCGTAAAAATAAATATGTACAAGTAATTTTATTTCCGTTTCATTTTCTCTCAACAAATTCTTGATCCAACATGCGTTAATGAAATGACAGACAAACAAGTGCCGCCTATTTTTGCCAGGTGTCATCAATTTGGAGCGATTAAAATAAATTCTCTATAGAATTTCAAAGTGAAACAGAACAACAAAAAACTCTAGAAAAAGTAAGAGTCTGTATTCTTAGGAAGTTTCAGAAAGTCTACAAATTTGAACCCCTTAAAATATAGGAAATATTTGAGAAAGTTGGTCACCCACAAAACTAATCACTTGTCAAATATTCTCCTAAACCCTTAAACGAACAACAGAACAAGTTTCAAACATCTGAATACCCTTTAAAACTAAGTTATTGGCTATAGAAGTTTAGTCACCCACACTGGCCAATCTCCATTTAACTGCTTTCCATATTTCCTATATAAGCCACACTCATGTGTCTCTCCTTCCACAATACTTATCACACTAAAAACTTCAAGATTACTTACCAAGAAATCTCATTCAACTATCATTTCTGGCAACAATCCAAGAACTTCTAATGGCACGTCAAAGGATTGGGATGGGATTGGTGGTTCTATGATGGTGACCATGCTCTGGGAAGGAGCAGCAGCTCAGTCGTCGTCGAGTTGTACGAACGCAATAATTAGCATGTCACCATGCCTCAACTGCATTACAGGGAACTCTTCGACACCGTAGTCAGGATGCTGCACACAGCTTGCTAATGTTGTTCGCTCATAACCACAGTGCTTGTGCCAGCTGCTTAATGGTGGTGGATGATCTCTGGGGATCAATGTCAACCAAACTCTGGCTCTGGCCCTTGCCAGAGCTTGCAATGTTCAGACCCCACCGATAAGCCGCTGCAATTGTAAGAATTCAGACGGAAATTCATTATTCATCAACACGTCACTTAACAAAAATATATAAATAAAAAACCATACCTTGTAAATGTGACATTAAAAATGTTTAAAATCTAGTCCTCTACTAACTTGTAACATCTCTGCCTGAGCCAGCTGGTTCCCCAGCTATGCCAAAAGGTTCCCCAGCTACACCAGCTGCTTCCACTGCTGAGTCACCTGCAGGCACACCAGAATCTCCTAACACAGTACCTTCAGGTATAAAATTTATTTATTTTTATATTATTATCTTCATTACCATTTAGTAGAAATTATTCTGCTTTTATCGTACGTTAGGGTGTCGATAAAATCATATATGTTGGTAGTTAAAATCCATTGGCATACATTTCAACCTTTCTAATGGCAAAATTTTGCATATCAAAACATTCACATTGATGTTTACATGGGTGTAGGAACAGGGTCTAAAACTGTACCATCAATGCAAAGAAGCTCATCAGATGCAGGTTCTACGACAATTTCTCTGCTCTTCTTCCTCCTATTCATTGCATCTTATGGTTCAACCTCCTCTATTTGTTGAGTTCACCAATCTCACTGCTCCATGAGTCTTGCATAAACCCAGTTATTACTATGGGATTTTTTTTGTTTTGTTGTTGTTGTTGTTGTTGTTGTAAGGGTTTCCATTTCGTTGATGGAGTTTGTAGTGTTTATTCTTTGACCTCCTCTTTAGGGGTTGATATGGTTTTGTATAACTGAAGAGACTTCTTGGCCTCTTCCCTTTTCAAGGATGATTTTTGGTTAAAGAATGTCAACTGCAGGCTCAAAAGCAGTGACTGTTGTGCTTCATTTTTTGATGCATTATGGGATTATTTTTATGATCTGAACTGTTCATTTTGTAGGGTTTGTTGAGTACTTCAAGCTTACCAAAAATCATATTAATCGAATATTGATATCTATATGATTGATAACCAAAAAAACAAACAAGAAGTTTTTCTTTTGAAAAATAGTATAAAAATATGCAATTCGATCATATAGTTGTTGATATCCGATTAATATGATTTTTGGTAGGCTTGAAGTACTCAACAAATCCTACAAAATGAACGGTTCAAATCATAAAAATAAGCCCATAATGCATCACAAAATGAAACACAACAATCACTGCTGCGCATTTGCTACAGCAGTGACCCCAAATCCGAGCAAATGAAATACAAAGGGTCATCTCTGGCAAAAACGTAGTAAAAATTAAAATTACCAAAGTGAAAGGCAATAATAAGCAAAATTTATAAACCAAGTTGAAGAAATAGTCAAATTTTCTATCATAACACACAAACCAAGAAACATAGACATGAACACGCGACACGACGTGGATATGCCGACACGTTAATTTCCAAAAACAATAATGCTTGAGACCACTAAAAGTGGTGCTCTAAAAGCACCACTAGTGATGTGGTAATGGACGGGGCCCACTGCTTGTGTCTTATTTTTTTAAATTTTTTTTTTAAATGCTTGCCAACTCATTAGTGGTGTTTTAGAGCACCACTTTTAGTGGGATGTATCATTACCCTACAATGCACATGATGTATTCATCTTCTAAATGTTTCAAAACATATTTAGGATGCATAAATTATGTTTTGAAAAATGCAAAACATTTGTTATGATGAAGTAATTCATCCATAGGACATGTTCGGAGTGTTAAGGAAGTGTTTCCGAAGCGCCTGCAAAGTGTTTGGTAAAATGTCCAGATAATATGAATATGATTTTTTAATTAAGACACGCTGAAGAAGTGTCGACTATGCTTTTAGAAGGGTCCAAAGAGTGTTTTTCTTAGCATACATATGTACACTAACGTTGTGGTTGGTTGGAGATTTGGAAAGGCAAAAGTAAAAAGGTGAAATGTAAGTATATTTTATTCACATTTCACATATTTTTTTCATTTCTCTTTTCAAATACATCCTCAAATCTCCTAACCAAGCACAACATAAGTGAAATGGAGATATATTTTATTCATATTTGACCTGATTTTGTCCTTTTCGTTTCCAAATCATTTTCCAAATTCCCTAACCAAACCCAACATAATAATACATGGAAGATAAGCATCCAAAAATTACCCTGTGCTGATAAGATTTTTCAAGCTCCTCAATAAATAGATACTATGAAACCGATTAAACTCAAATAAAGACAAAAGCAATACAATTTGTTGTACTCACAAGATCCAATAGACTGTAATTTCAAGTTCAAATTCAATGGCAGAAGCCATTTAAGGACAAAAAAAAATTTCTTACTTTTGTTGTTGAAGATTTCAAGATGGTCCATCAAAGGCCAGTCCATGAACTTCCAATCCCAATCCTCGGACTTCAACACCAATGGCTCTGTCCCTAATTTTGCTCCCCGAAACCCTAACCCTAGCGCTCTCATTATCATCGAATTTCGTTGGTACTCGTCGCCGGCGACGGAGGAGGACAAGTTGGGGTGACGAATTGGATGGCGTCAGAGGAGACGCCCCACCATCCAATCAAACATATATATATATTTTTAACAAATCAATGACAAGTTCAAAAATAAATGTCAATTTCATGGAAAAATTTTATGAAACTTTTAATGTAAAAAAATCTTTTACTCTATTTTAAAATATTAATCTTTTATTTTATTTTTTATTATTTCAAAATATTAGTCCTTCTTCAAAATTAAGTATAAAAATAATATAAATTTCATATTTTGCCATTCTTTTAAATTCATAAACAATATAAAAAATACAATTATGACATTAATATTCTCTAAAAAAATTTACTATCAAAAAGGTAATTTTAGAAAATTAACTTTTTTTAAAATACAATAATTGTACTATCAAAAAAAGTTAAATTCTCTAAAAAATACCATTATTTTAGGACGGAGGGAGTATTAATTTGTACATGTTTTCCCTAACTTTATACTCAAATCAAATGATATTTCCCCTTTTTTTTTGGAGTTGGATTTTTGAATTTTATTTGCTTTTATCTTTAATTTTTTATAGAGATTTTATATGATTAAAATATATTTTTTGATAATTTACTTAGATTACATTTACTTGGCTCCATAAAATAGAGGAAATTAAGAGTACGATAAGATTGGAAATATACAATAAATAATATTTGTTTGTATACTACCAAATTAATAATACTATAAATAGTATTAATATTTTATAATTTTTAATATTATATTTATTTTGTGTTCTAAAAAATATAAATTTAGCTTATAAATTATTTAAAAATTCCCTAATTCTTTCACTAACTTTTTAATCCAAACCTTCACATGGGATTGGTAGTCCTACTAATGGAGAAATTATTAGTCCAAGGAGATAATCCCCTCACTCAAGTTTCCAATCAAACAATCTTTAGGTGAATCCCATAAATTATTAGTCAAATTTCCTTTTTTTAGAGAGACAAAGAAATAACGAAAATAGATAAATAGTTTAAATTAAAAATAAATCAAAAAATTGGGTTTTAATTGATAAAAATTAAAAATTTAGAAATATTTTATTATAAAGGTCAAACCTTAAGATTTTTTTATTTTATAATTTATTCTTTTAAATATTTTCTTCTTTCATGATTTTATTTATTTATTTAAAAGTTGATTTAAATTTTTAGAATCATCTAGTTCAAAATAGACAAAAAAATAAAATAAAATAAATCGCTAAAAATCTGACTCTTATAATTTTTGCAAAATTAAGCCATTTGAATAATGTAATTACTAAGGGTGGGAGCGGGTCGATTGCAGCTACGGAACCTCTAACCCGCCATTTATCTGCCAGATTGGCAGATTGGAGAAAATCAATTCGCATTCATCCGCCAATCCGGCGGATGTGGATTGAGTGAATTGACGGATTGGCGGATGGATGGGAATCGGTTTGGTAGTTTAAAATTTTATAAATTTTTAACATAATTCAACTTGTGCATTTCCTCAAAAAAAAAAAAAATACAGTCAATGACTTAAAAAAGTATTACAATCACTACATGTCTCATTCATATATTACAATCACAGTATGCTTCATCCACATAAAATATTACATAAAGTATTACAATCTGTGGTTCTTAAAATATAAAAACAATTCAAAACATCAAAATTATAAACAGAGCAGTAGTAGAGATTATATGTCTCTGTATTGTTACATCTATATCTGTTTTTGAAAACAAAAACCAACCAGTATATATCATCTTTTTTTATTTATTATTTTTAGAATTAGATTTAAAAATAAAAAAATATAGATAAATAATACATTTATTTTTTTTCAATTCAAAAAATATATTCAAGTTGAAAACTCTTTTTCAATAGAATATATTCAATAGAATATTTAAACTCTTTTTTAATTGAAAACACAAACAGAATATCTAAACAAATTGAAAATACATAGTTTTACAAATTATTAGGGATGCTCGCGGTTTGGCGGTTCATTTGCTGCCAAAGGAACCTTAAATCCGCCATCCGTCCAAAACTAGGCAGATTGAAAAAAATCAATCTACAACCGTCTGCTCATCATTATGTGTCCGTCCAAAATGCGGCAGATTGGTTCGGTTTGATCGGTTTGATCGATTTGGACAAATCGATATATCTGCAGCTCACTCCTAGTAATTACATTTAAATACTGTTATATAAGGCAGGACTCTTATCTATACTCTTATCCTTTATACTTTTTCATATTTTATTTTTTGAATTCCATTCTAAGTCCACATTGATAATATAAACCGTTCATCTCATAATCTCAACAATTTAGATGAGGTATGCAAAAAATTAATTTCATCAGATATCAATAGATGCATAAATAAATTGCATTTTATTTTTTAAAATGAACAGTAATTGTGAGTTTAAATTTAAACATTTTATTTTATAAAACAAAAAGTGATTTATTAATGTATTCATTGATATCCGACGAAGCTAATTTCTTACACAGACCAACAACGCTAGAGACCCACATTTTATACTCACAAATACACAGATGCATTCACAATGATGTGACAAGGGTTGTGGATCCCATATCATTGAGTGTGTAATCAATTAAAAATTGACACTTATCAAATCACATCATTATAAATTTAATTCTCAAACATTTTCTAAAAATAAGATAAGAAGGATAAGTGCATGCCTCTTTGAGCATCCACACCAACTTCTTCAAATTTTTAGTCAAATTAAAATTATTTTACTATTTTAGCTAGTTACCTCTTAGGGCCCGTTTGTTTTGGGGTTAAGTAGATGGGAGGGGATTAGGATGGTGGAGGTGTTATTTAATGTTGTGTTTGTTTGTAGAGTTGGGGAGGAGAATAGGATGGTGGAGGTGATATAGATGGAGGTTGGGGAGGGGATTGAGATGGATGTTGGGGAGATGGTATTAGAAAAATAGTGAAGGAATTAGAAAGTTTTATTTATTTTTTTTATTTGTTATATATTGGGAATTTTTTTTTATAAATATTAATGTTTAATTTTTTATATTTTTTTATTTGTTTTATTATTTTATATAAAAATAATTTACCAATTCCTACACTAACAACTATCATCAAAACAAACACAATTTTACTTAATCCCCTCACTATCAATCCCCTCACTAACAATCCCCTCACTATCAATCCCCTCCATTCTACCTCTGAAAATAAACGGGGCCTAAGTATTTACTGCATCAAACTCTCTATTCTAACTTAATCTTATTAAAATATTATTTTCTTATTGTATTTGTTAGTTTTTCTTTTTTTTATTCTAACTTAATCTTATTAAAATATTATTTTCTTATTGTATTTGTTAGTTTTTCTTTTTTTTATTAAATTAATAAGTTACCAGCCAAACAATTCTTAAAAAATGCAAAAAAAATAAAAATAAAAAATAATTGCCGTTGATCGATTGATCGGCTGAACTTTCAGGCGAACATCCGATAACACTAATCTAGCGATGAACAGTACCTCGCTTGTTGTAACAAGATACTGTAGCAATCATAAATTTTGACGAGCTACAAACAAATTTGATGAACTTAATTTTTTGAAGTTTATTAGTTAAAAAAACGATTTTAACGAGTCTGACGAGGATACTCTTATACAATGCTTTATTATTAAAGAATAAAGCTTCCGATCCTCAGTGGGAGTGTTAGGGGGTCGTGCGTGTCGAGCCGGGAATGGCCAAAAAAATTTTTTTTTTTTTGTTTTGTTTTTAGTGAATGACGTGCTGACACGTCACTGGGGTCGGACCCCCACTGAGGATCTGAAGCAAGGTTGATTATTAAATAGTAATATCACGGAGGTGTCAACCTGGCAACCACCAAGCTACTTGTGTGTTTAGAAATTGACAATTTAAATCTTTTAATCTATTGATAAAGGTGTAATAAAATTAATGGCTTAATTAGTCTCAATTAATACTAAAATTATTAATTAGTATAAATTAATATTAATTATTAATTTTTATTAGTATCTATTAATATTAATAATCAACAATTGTTATTAATTAGTATCACAATATTAATTTATTAATAATTAATACCAATTAATATTGATTTTTTAATTAATGTTTATTTTTTTATTTTTTTCAGAAATATACAATTTTTTTATTTTTTAATTAATATAAAAATATTAAATATGAATTTATTAATAATTAATACCAATTAATATTTATTTTTTAATTAATATTGATTTTTTTCTTTTTCTTTAGAAATATACAATTTTTTATTTTTTAATTAATATAAAAATATAAAATATGAATTTATTAATAATTAATACCAATTAATATTGATTTTTTAATTAATATTGATTTTTTTTCTTTTTCTTCAGAAATATACAATTTTTTCTTTTTAATTAATATTAATATTAAAATTTGGGTATTGACGAAGGCATTTAAGTAATTTTAGTTTCCCCCACACCAACTGCACACTTAAATCAAAAATTTAAGCACCTCATGACCAGTTTTTGAAATAAGTTAGGAAATAACTTAATTTAAACTATAAGTTGGTTAACTTAAGCTGCACCAAACACAACATTTTAGCTTAAATTAAGCTAAAAGCTGAAGTAAAACAGTGTATAAGCTCTACCAAACCAGTCTATTATTGAGTTTGTAACAAATTATCATTGTCAAATTGCTCTAGTTTGTGATTAGAAAAAAAAAATGCAATATATCTCATTCATGTATATAATTTTTTAAATTGCGTTTAAATCATGATCCTAGATAAAATTAAAAAAGAAAAAGGAAAAGATAAGAAAAATAGATCATGATCCTAGATAAAATAAAAAAAGAGAAAGGAAAAGATAAGAAAAATAGATAATAATTGAACTTATATTTCGTCCACATTCTCTTCCCATTTAAAAAATTATCTAAATTTTTTAAATCTATAATATAAACACATCTAAATAGAATTTGCAACAATGCTTCTTACATGACGTTATCATTTAGGCCAAGTTTGGGTAGTTTAAAAAAAGTTAAAAAGTCAAAAAGTTACTCAAAAAGTTAAAAAGTCATTACTATTCACCAAAGTCAACAATTACGGCTGCACAATTCTCAATTCTAATTTTCTCCTACAAATTAATTTTTACAATTTTTTATTACACATTTTTCCATAAAAAGTCAAAAAGTTAACCCAAACATTCATATTTTCAACCTCAACTTTTTAGTCTAAAAAGACAAAAAATACACTTATTTAGTCTTCCCAAACTTGACCTTAATGATTGAAGCCCAAACTATGTGTCTAATTTCCATAAAAACATTTCCTATTCTCAACCAAAAACTTCTAGAAACATTAGTCCAAAATCCACGTACAAATCAATGAAAATCCTGCTAACTATACATGAAGGAATTTATCAGTGGATCAGTAGAAAGCAAACTAAATATCACCGTATCCCTAGCTCTCCCCTTCTCAAGATAATATTTTCTTAGAACACCTTCTCTCTGAAACCCAGACTTCTCCAACACTCTCTGTGACCCCTTGTTCTCAACATCCACTAGAGCTTCAAGCCTCTCCAAGTGTGGCCACTCAACAAACACACTACGAGCTGCCATTTTCACCGCCTGCGTGACGATTCCTCTTCCCCAGTAGTTGGAGCCCAAGACATACCCGATCTCTGCTCTACAACTGTCATTTCCCCTGTTTGCAGGGCCGTAGTTAGAAATTTTGTTTAGCGGGGTCAATTCAACAAGTCATTGTCAATCAATTATCTAGTTTTATAAAATTTCTTCAAATAAATTTTTACATGATACATTGTAATTTCATATTATGTAGCGTTTGGTAACGTTTACGTTTTTTTGTTTATGTTTATAAAAATTTTATAAATTGATTTTTGTTTATTTTTAAAAAAACATAAATTACAAACGCGTTTGGTTTAAACAAAATGTTTAAAAAAATTTAAAAACATAAACTAAAAAACATGTTTGTTCAGGACTAAAATATTCATATTTATTTTTATTATTTATGACAATGGGATCACACACATTATAATTGAAAAAAAATTAATTAAAAAAATAATTGAAAAAAATTTTAATTGGAAAAAAATGAATTGAAAAAAAAATTATTTGAAAAAAAAAATTATTTGAAAACAAAAAATTATTTGAAAAAAAAAATTATTTGAAAAAAAATTTGAAAACTGAAAATGTAAACTCATTTTTTGAGTTTATGTTTTTTCTCAAATTTATAAACTAAGACAACCATTTATAAACCAAAAAAATTATCAAAAAAGTTTTTATGACAGTTTTTAAAATTTTTGTAAATATAAATTGAAAACTGAAAACGGAATGATTTCCAAATAGACCCTATGTGTTCTGTTTATTTTTTTTTCAAAAAAATAAAAATTAGTTTTAAGATTACTTGAATTCGAGTTAATTAGAAACTTATTCCAAATTGGCTCGTTAAAATAAGTCAAACTTGAACATAATTTTAAATTTATTAGGTTTTCAATTCAAATAAACAAATAACTACTTGACTCAATAAGCTTATATACTTATAAAAAAACTCATGCTCAACTCATGTTTGGCTCGTTAAAACTGAAACAAATTTCTCCATGAAAATTTTTAAATGCAAATAACTCAATTACAGAACAGGACACAACATGCATGGCTATGTCCGTACCTGTTTGGTGAGACGGCAATATCCCCGATGGGCCGACCGTTGAGGCAAATTGCTCTGTACCATGGGTGAGGGATCACAAAATTAGCAATATAGTTCATGGTAGCTTCTTTGGATGCGTAAGTGTCTGTGTGCCTGTTTGGCAGAAATTATTTACAGCTTATTTCAGCTTTCAGCTTAATTTAAGCTATTTTGATGTATTTGATTTAGCTTATAGCTTATAACTTATAGCTTTATGGAATTCAGAAATCAGCTTATTCTTTGAGTGGGGCAGGAGATGCTTTAAGAATAAGCTGGAAATCAGCTTAAGCTGAAAGTTATAAGCTATAAGCTGTTTAGGCATAAGCTATAAGCACTTTCCCACAGCTCTACCAAACAGGGCTTGTATCCCATGAGCAAAATTGGATGACTTTGTCATCTGTAGCCCACACCATGAAGTCGTCGACGTCAGACAAATCGAACAGCCGGAGGCTGATGTTGGAAAGCTCATCTTCTTCTTCTGTTTTTTCAACTAATTTGGGTGGAACGTTCTCCATTGTTGGGGACTTTTTTGGTTTGAGATGAAGATAAGAGGAATGTTTTTGCGTTTTATAAA
The DNA here is from genome assembly GCF_055761805.1 of Camellia sinensis. Classification (NCBI taxonomy): domain Eukaryota; kingdom Viridiplantae; phylum Streptophyta; class Magnoliopsida; order Ericales; family Theaceae; genus Camellia; species Camellia sinensis. The sequence goes on along the minus strand of NC_138967.1, from coordinate 18,098,699 downwards.
GCTGAAGACTTGGAAGAAAGTGCATGGAAATGAAGTGGAAACAAAGTATGAAGATGTGTAAAAATGACTTGGTGACCAAGGAATAGGCTTGACGCGGTTTGGTGTTCAGACTCAAATTTTGAATTTTAAATTTTTTTGATATATATATTTTTATCATTTTATTTAAATTTTTTTTTTTAAATTCACTTAGCCTGTGTTTAGCAAGGGCTTTTTCAGGCTTTTTTTTGGCTATTTTAGCCACAAAAAACAAAATAGGCTATTTTAGCCATAACAAACAAAACATCACATCCAACTTATAATCATTACTTTCTTCTCTCACAAAAAAAGTCAAAAAAGCCAAAAAGCCAAAAAGCCCTTCCCAAACCAAGCTTTTTAGCCCAGGCTAAAATAGCCAAAAAAGTCAAAAAGCCAAAAAGCCAACCCACTTCCCAAACGGAGGCTTAATCTAAATGTATATACAAAATAACATATTTGTGAAGAAATCTAAAACAATTCAGTAGATAAAAAATACAAAAATCAGTATATTTTTATTTATTTATTTATATTTAGTATTTTTTAAAAATATTTTACTTTCTAAGTATATTCAGATTAGTTACATTTAAAAAATGATTAAAATATGAAAAAAATTACTAAAACCACAAATGAAAAATAAAAAACTGAAAAATATTTTTCACACACTAAACCAAACAAACTGAATGTCGTTTCATTTTCAGTTCGATAGTATAAGGAACAGGGCTGACCCATGCCTTACGTGTTTTTGAAGATCTTAAACTTTTATCTTTCATATATTTGAAAATGCTTCATAAAAAATAAAAATAAAAAAATCAAAAATTATTGATTAATACATTGTTTTCCTTAATCAACAAATCTCATCTAGAATAGATTTGCAAGGAAAATGAATGATAAATAAAAAATATATATATTTTTTAAACATAAAAAAAGCCCACTTTGAGATTTCATGTAAAGTCCCAAAAAGTGTTGGACCGATCATGTACAAATGTACTAACAAACACTCTAACAAAACAATGAAATCTTAGCCACCCATCAAACCAAACATGGATTTAGATAAGAAGCTTAACTCTTAAGAAAAACAAGAACGGCAAATTAGACTAACTGTCCCTATAGTTTGAGACTTGTGTCACTTTGATCATTGACTTTTCAATTGTGACATATTTGATTCTAAATTTTAAATCTTGTTTCAAATAAGGACAATTGAAGATATCATTGCTTAATTTCAAGGACAAAATCATCAATTTGATAAAATATAAACTAATTTGATAAAAATAAATGTCAAAAAATATTTTTGAATTTTTAAAAATTATTTCTACCTACTAAAGATAAAATTATATAAAATTGATAAATTTTTTAAATATTTATTTATTTATTTTTTTTACCAAATTAATTTTCATGATGTGTTTGGATGATGATTATGTAGTGAGTGGTTATTTTTATTTTCATTAAATTAGTTTCTATTTTTTCAAAAGTCAAATGTGGTGATAATTTTGATATCATTATTAAACCAATACATTAAATTAAAAAAATCCAAAACTAAAAATATTTTATATATTAAATATATCGATTACACATTAAAATCTTAACAACCATCTATTACATGATCATCTTTCAAACACATAATAAAAATTAATTTCATAAAATAAATAAATAAATAAAAGATTTATCAATTTTACATAATTTTATCTTTGGTGTGTAGAAATAATTTTTAAAAAATTTAAAAATATTTTTTTGACATTTATTTTTATCAAATTAGTTTATATTTTATTAAATTGACGATTTTGCCCTTGAAATTAAGCAATGGTATCTTCAATTGTCTTTATTTGGAACAAAATTCAAAATATAGAGTCAAATGTGTCACAATTGAAAAGTCAGGGACCAAAATGACACGAGTCCCAAATTATAGGGACTGTTAGTGTAATTTGCCCCAAAAAAAGAAAGACTCACATTGTCATCTTTGGTCCATACCATGAAGTCATCTCCACTTCTTTTCCATCTATTTGCTGTTTGGATCATTTTGGAAGGATGGTTAAAAATCATTTTCTTATTTTTAATCTATTTTGAATCACATTATATTTCATATTTTTTACACAATTTTTTTTTAAAAAAAGTCAAAATAATTAAAAAGTCAAATTTTAACTATCTTTTCAAAACAACTTTGTTTGCATGGAAAAATTTGAGGTATCAACGTTAAGCAATTAACTAAATTCTAATCTTTCTTTTCACTTAAGAAAAGGAGTTGGGATCCCCTCCTTGCAATCCTCCTTGTAACGGTTGAGATTAGCTGTTGTAACATCCAACGGTTGATTTCAATTTGTTTAACAGCTGATTTCAACCGTTGCAAGGAGAAGTTGCAAGGAGGGGATCCAAACTCTAAGAAAAGACCGGTCTGCATTAACTCACTTACAAATCTTTTTACTATATTATTATTGGTTGGAAGAGGAGAAAACTACTTTCGTTTGGGGAATACTATTACAACATTCCTAGTCTCAACACACTTTGCTTGGTTTAGAATTTTTAAAAATAAATTTTTAACTTTTTAATTTGTATTTTTATATTTTTAGTAATTTTAAAAATATTTTAATTATTTATTTTTATTTTTTAAATCAACTTAATCTTGAGATACTTAAAAATATAAAATTTGTATAAAAAATTTTGAAAAAAAATTTAATGAATACAACAAAATATGAAAATAAATTAAATTTTCGTTTTTTTTATTCTGTGTTTGGTCGATCTTTTTTTTTATATAAAAAAAATCACAAATATTATACTTTTAAGTTTATCTCAATTAGGTAAATCTAAAAAGTAAAAAAAAAAAAAAAAGTGCGTAAATTTTTTTAAAAAATCACTAATAAAAATACTAAAAATAAAAAATTTAATTTTTTTAATTTTCAATTCGTTTCACACCTCAAGCGAATTCAATCTTTTCCTAGCCGGCTCCGGATTGAAAAGACCTGAGGGAGAAACCCGTATATCGGATCGGAAATGCTAAAGGGGCAATCATGCATTTTGTTGTTTGGATTCCTCTCCCTGTAGTTTTTGAGTTGAATTAGCAGACAATTATTGTGCCATAACTTGTCTCCAGATTGTCTTAATTTGACTTGTGGCTAATTCCCAAATTTTGTTCACGAAAATGTTTATTTTGCGGATATAGTCTTAGGTTTGGTCTAATAAAATATATAATCTAATATTTAATTAAAAAAAAAATTGAGATCCGGGTTTAGTCCATCCGAATATAACATCTCCTCTAAAACGGCTGATCTTTGAACTAAATTGTGGCACCTTGATCTTGTCATTTCACATGTAAAGTGGAACAAAACTTCCCCTTAGTTAGCATTTCCAATAGCATGCCATTTTATTTATTTATTTATTTGTTTATTTTTTCTTGATTGTTCATAAAAAGATATTGAATTTAAGATTCATTTTTAATAAGGAGAAGGATTCGCTTCAGTCCAAATTTTGGATTAGAGGGTGTTATTCGAGTCCGTGAGGCCCACTACAGATCCCCTCCAGTTCAGATTTTGGATTGGAGAGTGTTGTTTGAACTTGTGGGGCACACCACAGGTCCTGTTTCAATGATCTAAACTGTTCATTTTGTCAAACACTTCGTGTATTTCATTCACAAAAAAATTTGAATGATCTGATAACTATAACTTATTCAATTTATTACGTTTGTCATTAAAAAAATATATGATTTATTTTTAAAAACACAATTGTTGTCTATTTTTTTAGTGAAAAATTGAATAAATTATAATTATCGGATCGACCTAATTTTTTGAGTGAATGAAATACACAAAATTTCTGACAAAATGAACAATTCAGATCATCAAAATGAGATCCGTGGTGAATCCCACAAACTTAAACAACACCCTTCAGTTCAAAATCTGCACTGGAGAGGATCCTTCTCCCTTAAACAAATAATAAGTCTTCTTCAACTGGTCCAGATAGGCTGCTGACATTTTTAATTGCTTTGTTGACAATTTATACTAGAATGATAGAGAACACTAGCATCATTAGAGCATCTCCAAAGGTATTTGCTAAAATATTATTGTCATTGTTATAATTTGACAATCAAATTATAACAATTGTGCTCCAATGGTCACATGTTATTTTGGCAAACCTCAACTAACTTTTCCTCTAAGTTTGTAGGTGTTGTTTGGATATATGTTTTTATTTTTTTATTTATTTTATTATTATTATTTTTTGTTTGTGTGTGTGTGTGTTTATTTTTTGTCTTTTGTGATTTTTTTTGATTGTTTCTAAAAAAATTATATATTTATATTATTCTCGACTAGACAAATATAAAAAATGAAAAATTGAAACATTTATAGTTGTTGTTTGTACTAATTTTAAACATTTTTTTTCAAGCAAAAAGAGCACAACAACTTTTTTGCCTTTCCAAGACAGATCACCACCGTCCATCTCAACCATTTCTAACGGTTAAAATGAATGATCCAAAATCATCTTGACTCTTCACTCTGTCTTCACTCTCCTTCTCTCTCTCTCTTACACTCTCTCTCTCACCATTTCCTCTTCTCTCTCTCCCCCTCTCAGTCTCCATCTATCTCTATTTTCTCTCTCTTCGCTCAACGACGGTATCTACCCGCCAATTGCTGAAGACCAACCTTTCCTCCCATATCCCTCTCACTCTTACTCTTACTCTCACTCTTTCTCACTCACTCACTCACTCACCCACTCACCCTCTATAGTGATCCCGGTTTTTCCCTTCCTTCGTTTATTGTATTCCGGACTTGGTTTCGTGGTAATGTTGTTGTCTTATTCTCATTTTCATCCTTTACTCTTTGTATTTGAGTCTTGGGTTGTGTTGGGCGGGCTTCGAATAGGTTGGTTGTGTTTAGAAACCCAAGGTTGTTGCCTAGATTTTGGCCTTCACGCTCAAGCGGAGCTTTTGACGCTCGAGCGGGCCCTTTGTTTTTGCTTCTCCGTTCGAATGGGCGTTTTGATGCTCGAGTGTGAATATTCATCTGCCGGTATTTTTCTCTGCAGGTTATCGCACGCTCGAGCGGGAGTTTTGACGCTCGAGCGAGCCCTTTCGTTTTTGTTCCTCCGCTCGAGCGGGGAGTTTGACGCTCGAGCGGGGACCATGGTCTGCAAAACTTCTGGAAATGTGCATCCGGCACTCGAGCGGCGCTTTTGACGCTCGAGCGTGAGTCTGTGTCTAACGCTCGAGCGGGGAGTTCCACGCTCGAGCTGTGCGACTTTTATATCAATCCAAAAAGTGATATTTTGGATCACTTTTTGATTTTCTTTCTCTCTCCTACTTTTTCAAAACCTCCATTGGAGAGCACCTCACTCTAAACTCCAACTTCTCTCTAGGGTTTGATCTAGTAGGAGTGATCCTCTATCCTTGGGCCTTTGTGAAAAGTGTGGAGCTTGTTGAGGGCTACATTTTGATCCGAAAATATTGGGGTTTGAAGCACTTTCAAAATTCTTCATCTTCGCCTTTGAGCTCTGAATTTGAGGTCGGGATAACTACTCATTTTTATGGTCTTTGACATAAACTATTGGTCATTTTGATGTAATGTTGAAGTTGGGTAATTTTGGGTGTTAGGGTTTCAAAATGAATAAAGAGAGGTTTGGTTATATTGACTCATAAATGTGCATCTTGGGTCTTAAAATGATGGTATTGATGTTGTTGATGATATATGGGGCCTTTGGGTCATTGTAGAGAAAAATTGGGAGAAAGCCCTAATTTGTTATATGAATTAATTTATATAATTAATTTGGGAATGTTATGAAAATATGGAATTGAGTTGGAAATAATGAAATTAGCTCATTATAAGAGGGAATGGTGGAGTTGGATTTATTAATCGCTCACTTATGAAATTGTTGTCAAATTATCTGTTGATGCATTTATTATCTGTTTAGAAATAAATTGCTTTGGGCTATCGGTGGAGGATAGTCTTAATTGTTGTAGACAATACATGATGATTAGGAAAATTAAAACATATCAATTGATTATGTCATCGAATATGACGGTTGAAATAATACATTAAATTTATGTATTGATTGCTCATGTATATGATATGTGCTTATATACATTGTGTTGTGTGGGAGGAGATATGGGATGCACTCCACAATTTAGGGGAAGATAGGGGATGGACTCCTAAACCGGATTTTATTTGGGAGGAGATAGGGGATGAACTCCATTGATACAGCAAATCTGTGTATCATTTATGAAGTATGGAAATGTTTTAATGTGTTATTGATACAGCGAATCTGTGTATCATTTATGAAGTATGAAAGTGTTTTGATGTGATATTGATACAGGAAGTATGTGTATCTATTGTGAATTATAGAAGTGTTTTGATATGAGTTATAGTCTCATTAAATTATTGGCCAGGTTCTGAGCCTTATTCATAAATTGAGAACTGGATAAGTAATGGAAAATGAAATGAAACATGGACATATTTGTCATGAAATTGAAATGTGTTATAAGTTGGTATATATGAGTTAAACATTTATCGAATGCTAATGTTTTAGTTATTGCTCATATTATGTTTAGCATATCTCTACTGGACGTTGGCTCACCCTATATGGGACATCGTTTTTCAGGTTCAACTATTATGCCACCTCCAAGGACATAGCTTGGGAGGTTCTGGGAGTTGAAGACTCTTTTTGTTGTTATGTTTTCTTTTGATGTATTACATGTAAATTTAAGCCAAGGGCTTAATATGTATTTGAGTTAGTACTCTCTTCTTGTAACCAAGTGTTGGCTTGGAAAGTTGTAAGCCCATAGGGCATTTACTTTTGTTGTCAACATGTAATACTTTTGTAATGAATACTCTGGTAAATGGAAAGATCTTTATTTCTCTTATGTCTATGCATGTCAAGATTGTTGGGTTTTTTGTATTATTTTGAGGGCGTTACAACTCTTTCTCTCTCTCTCTCTCTTTCTCTCTCTCTCTCTCTCTCTCTCTCTCTCTCTCTCTCTTTTCAATCAGCGACGAGGTCTACCCTCAATCACTGAAGACCAACCTTTCCTCTATCTCCCTCGCCCTCTCACTTTCTCTCTTTCTCCCTCTCACTTCTCTCTCTGCTCTCCGACATCACCAATTGTCGCCGTCTACTCCCATTCCTCTCTTTCTCTCATTCATCTCTCTCTCTCTTTCACTCTTAGAATGGATCGACGACATTGGGCAAGATCAAAGAGACGATCATCGATTCTAAACCAAGGACCACCAGATCTCTTCCCATCGCTATCTTTACCACTTCCTTTGACACTGTGACTCAACACCAAATTACTTTGAACTACCAAAACTAGGTATTTATTATTTTTAGTTTTGTTCATATTATGAGATTTTGAGATTTGAAGTTCTGAAATTGCTTGTTGAGCTCCATTAAAATTGTTGAATTTTTTATTTTTATTTTTATTGAATCTGAGATTTGTTAAATTTGTTTGAGATTTTATTGAGATTTATTGATTGTTGTTGATTGATTTTGTTAAAAAAAATAAAAAAAAAACTTTGCTAATTTTGGGTAAATTAAAAAAAAAATTATTGAAAATTTTTTTTCGGTGAATTCTGATAAAAAAAAATGGTGAAGCAGTTGCTAGGTAGAAGGAAGGGAGGGAGGGAAATGGTTAGTTTTGCTTGAGTTAGCACAAATGACAACTGCCAAAGCTTGTGTCAAATTTGACACAAGTTTTGTCATTTCTCAAATTTGGTAGTTGCTAAATTCAATTATTGGAGTATCATTTTTCAACACGGCTGTTATATTATGGCAATGGCAATTCCAATGGAAAACCATTGGAGATGCTCTTAGCCTCTATATACTTATACTCTTTAGCTAAACTAGCATATGCCTATTTGAGTTGAACCAATTGAGCCTAAAACCATCTTGAAATCTCCAATTTTGGCAAACATATGAGGCGATTCAAACTCTCTGATGTCGAATATTTCTATCATGGGCCAAAGATAAGAGAGTCACACACTAACTAAGATGGAACACAATCACTTTCCTAGAAGAGGCTCTCAAGTACCTTCAAGAGGTTGCTATACCTCATCCATGGCGATAGTTCATATGCCTGGAGAAAAATTGTGAAAATAGAAATCTCTAAAACTAACATTTGTGAGATTTGTTTAGAAACCAAAATAGTGCTGCTATTAGCACCCCGTGAATTATTTTGGACCCCTCAATTTTTAGCTTTTTTTTATGACAATAATAACCTCAAATAAAATTATTAAAAAAGACATCATTAATTTTGGGACACCCCATCTCACAATTAAACCCATACACAATGAATTAGGGTTTATAAGAGCACTCACCTCCATCACCACCCATCCATCTTCCCCAAATCCTACCTTCAAAACTTACCCACCCTCAAAAACCTTGAAAACCCTTTGGTGGCAATAGTAACCATTTGATTACCTACACTACTTCTTCAATGTAACCATAACTCCATGAGACAAGAAGAGTATAACAATAAAAGTTCAAAGGAGGTTCATAGTTTTGATGGTGTTCTTAACTCAAAGGATATTGGCCTTGTAAGGGTAAGTTTCTTAAAAAAAATGGCAAAAATAATAAAATACGTTCGTTATTTTTTTGGGACTGAGCTCCCTAGCATATGACTAAAATTCAGGAACACAGGCCTCGAACATTTATTATTTATTCGAAAACAGGTTATCGAACATTAATCACTGAAGAAAAGGAAGATGCGGCACAGAGAGAGAGAGAGAGAGCATACCAATTGTGACAATAGTTAAATTGAAGAAACGAATGAGACAACAGAGACAGTAATCACACTTGGCTCTTTTTCTTCTTCGTGGGTTTTGTTAAGGGTTTTGAAAGAGAGGTTTTTTTTAGGGTGTGAGGATGTGGAGGGTGTGCATTCAATTGAATGGGTGAAATGTTTTTACAAGGATAATTTTGGTATTATTTGGGGGAAGAAAAGAAAATTTAAGGGTTTCAAAATTTATAACTCGGAGTCCAAAGAAATTGGAGGTCCAAAATAATAGATGGAGTGCTAATAGCACCTCTCAACCAAAATTATTTATAATTTTTTAAATACCTAAATTGCCCATATAAATACAATATAATAAAAAAAATACACACACATATATCTTTTTTTCTTTTTTATTGATCTAAGCACAATAGTTTGGGAATTTGGTTTTGGTGGTTTAGGGGCTAAAATAGCCACAAAAAACAAAATAGGCTATTTTAGCCACAAAAAACAAAACATCAAATCCAACCCATAATCATTACACTCCTCTCTCACAAAAAAATTCAAAAAAGCCAAAAAGCCCTTCCCAAACCAGGCTTTTTAGCCCCAGGCTAAAATAGCCAAAAAACCAAAAAGCCAACCCACTTCCCAGACGGAGGCTGAGTAAGAAATCATCCAAATGGATGGCCATTTAGGAAACTTATCTAGTGATGGGAAATTATTCAATAATTCCGGAATATCACGTGGCCATACTCCAAGTTAATCATCAATTACTTAGCCCCATGTTGTTCTCCCATCCCTAACATAAATTGTGGGCCATTACCTTTCTCTACCAATCAGAACCTTATGGAGCACCACGTGTCCATACTTCGGGAGCACTGAATAATCATTCTCTAGGGATCCAAGTTTACTAAATTTATGGAGATCCGAGGAGAGAAGACCAAACATGACTAGTATTTCCCTTGAGAAAAACATATTTCCTTAGCACACCTTCCTTATGAAACCCAACTTTCTCCAACACCCTTTTTGACCCCAAATTTTCAGCAACCACCATAGCCTCAATCTCTCCAACTCCGACCACTCGCTAAGCACAGTGGAAACTGCCATTTTCACAGCCCTCGTGATGATTCCTTTGCACCAGTACTCCGAGCCTAGGGCATAGCCGAGTTCTGCTCTATTTTTGCCAATGCCTGAGCTCGAAGTCACTGAAACAGAGCCAATTGCTCTATTTTTTAGGCATATTACTCTTGTCCATAGATAAGGAATTGCTCTTTTTGCATGAAATCAATGGCTTGTTCTTTTGAAGTGTATATGTCCCAAGACTCTATTGTCTGATGCCCATACCATGAAGTTGTTGGAATTTTGGTTTTTATAGGCTTATTTTTAAGCCCAAATTTGAGTGAGTCTTACATGTCTTTTGGGGTGGATTTAAAGTGGTGACGTGTTCCTTACTGCATGGCAAGTCACAAGGTGCAAACGATTCGTCAAAACCATTTATGAGTGAATGGGAAGTTGACGTTGTTTTTGGGTTCATGGAATGGACAATTAAAGAAATAAAACGTGGGTTTCCTTGAAATGGTTATTCCACATTGGAAACTTAAAAGAACTTATGTATATGTATAAGTTCTAGGTGATAATACTTAGGGTGGGCCTAAGAAGCACTCCAAGTTTGTAGAATGGAGGAGTTATGAACAAAGTGGGCCTTGGCTTAAACCACCACACGCGCGCACGCGGGGCTGTCGGCCAGCCGAGTCAAGCCGTGTCGTACTGAGAGCGAATGTGGGTCTTGTCAGTCCTACTATCAATTTTTTGGACAAAATTTATTTGAATTTTTTCTAGATTTTCTTGCTGAAAAATTATTTTTTCTGAATGAAATTAATTCAAATTTTGTGCCAAATTTGAATTTAATTTTTCTATCCAAAACATTGCCCCTTCGGTCCAATTTTCCAACAGTTTGAACTGTTCTAAACAGTTTGAAAATTGCCCAGCAGTTTCAGACAAATTTAAAACTGCCCAGTAGTTTCCAATAGATCTAAAACTATTTTGCACCTGTTCCAGTTTGAATTCATATCTGTTCCAGTTTGAATTCATAACTGTTCGGCCCTATAAGTACTAGGACTTCTCCAGCAGTTTGACATCCTGAAAAATCTAAAATTTCCTTGGTTTCTTTCTAGTTTTGCTCTCATTCATAAATTCTCTTCATATTAGTTTTTTAGGAAACATTCAAAGAGTATAGAACACAGGTTCTAGTTCACTGTATAGATTGTTTAGAGTGATAGTATAATCTATGTAGATTGTTGTATCCTAGGAGATAGACGCCATTTGTCCGTAAGTACAGAAACGGGGCGAATCTGTCTTAAGGACAAAGTGTCACACACTCGACTTGATCTTTTTGTACTTATTTGGTTTGGTAAATAAATTTTGTAAGTAATTTATATATATTTATTTGATTTGGTTTCAAGTTATTTATTTTACACAGAAAATTGTTCCAGCAATCTTAAGACAGATTCGAATTATTCTGTTTATATATATAGCGATTTCGGTTTTGACCCGACCGTTGTTGTATTCTGGACTCAGGTTTCTTGGTTTCATATTGTTGAATATACCTTTCTTATCTTTTTTTTCCCTTAAATTTGGCTATTGGATTGTTGTGGTTATGTCTGGGATAGGTTGGTTGTTCGGTTTCCCAACTCTTGTTGTCCAGAATTTTACTCTTCCGCTCGAGTGGCACTTCTTGTGCTCGAGCAAGCTTTGCAAACTCTCAGTACTTTTGCAAGTCTGCAAAACTCTAAGAGAGTGTAATCTAAGCTCGAGCGGTGTTTCTTATGCTCGAGCGGCTGTGTGCTCGAGCGGCCATTCTTGTGCTCGAGCGATGTTCTTCTGTCTGCAAAACTAATGGATGTTTGTATTCTGCATCGAACATCATTTCTTGCTCTCGAACGGAATAACTTATTTTGTCTGAAGCTAGAGCGTCAATTCCTGTGCTCGAGTGAACTGTGCGTATATCAGTTCGTGAAAATGACTTTTTTATCACTTTTTCATATCTATTTCTCCCCAAACCCTAAAGTTGAGACCCTCTCTCTCTACAACTTACCTTCTCCCTACTTTTCATCTAGTTCTAGTGGTTTCTCCACCCTTGTGCCTTTATCAAAAAGGGTGAGTACTTCAAGAGCTTCGTTTTGATCCTAATCAATCTTGGTTTTGGTGTCTTTGGAGTTTCTTCACTTCTCCCTCGGTCTTCTAAGCTTGAGGTAGGGATTTTCTACACTTTCATATGGTTTTTAACTTAGTTATTTGATGTTGTATGGACAAGATTGGGATTTGGGAGATTTTAGACAAATCTAGGGTTTTGATTTAAAATCTCATGAGGGGTTGTCGAGTGAATGTAATGGAAATGATTATGGGAGTAGATATGAACTTGTATTATGATTAAAATAGTTGATATTGGTGTTTGGGATGAACTTGCAAAAAAGGGAGTTTTGCCCTAAATTGTCTCCAATATTGACTCAGCATAAATGATGAAATTGGTACTAAAAATGTAAAATTGAAAGGTTATTTATATAAACGGTGTAGTTGGATATGTGTTATCTCTCATCTATGAAACTTTGGGTAATTTATCTACCTTTGAGATTGTATATCTGATTAGAAATATTTGTTTTGGGCTATCAGTGGAGGATAGCTATAATTTTTATAGAAATTGTATGAGGATTAGGTGAACTGAAACTAATATCTTATTGGTAGTCATTGAATATAACGGTGTTATAATACATTGTATATGTATGATATTTGGGAGGAGAAAGTGGATGTACTCCATATGTGGGAGGAGAAAGGAGACGGACTCTATTGAATTAAGTTGGCCTGTGTGTCCTGAGTGTAAGTCTCGAAAATAGCGTGTATACATGGGTGTCGATTCCTGCAGACGAAATTTTCGTAAAATGGTAAATTAAAGTGTTGTGTATTGATTATGTATGTTTGAGAACCACTGAGTTGTAGTCTCAGTTGGGTGGTTTGGATAATAAGGAATATGACTCATAAATTGAGGTGAAATGAATTGACATGAATGAAATTGAGATAAGACAGATTGAAATAAAAGAATTTGGCACATTATGATCTTTTAAGATATGATTGATATTATGGTGGGCATTAGACATACATTTCATGCTTATATCTTTGTTAAGATTAATATATTGTGTTAGATTGTTTCTACTGGGTTTTGGCTTACCCTATTGGGAAAAACCATTTTCAGGTGCTGGTGACATGCCTCTGCCAAGATAGTAGCTTGGAGAGACTTGGAGCAAAGGCATATTTTTGTTGTATTTTAATTTGTATAGCCAAGAACTTTAACTGTATTGAGCTAGACTCATTTTGTTGTAACCAAGAAATGACTTGGAAAGATGTAAACCGTTAGGGTATTTAAATAACTGTTCAACTTTCATCTTTTGATTACTAGTAGCAAATGTTGTAGATTCAGGATAGGACATTTGTGAATGTATATCGCATGTGTCACCTTTTGTATATTAACTCTAATGAATGAAAGTATGTTGTTTCAATTCTATTTCCGCAAATGAGATGGGTTGTCATATTTATTTTGGAACGTTACAATACAGATTTTTTTTCGTTCGTTTCTCTTTCTTCCTTTTGTCTTCTTATCGAAATTGTTTTCTATGATTATACAAAGTAATATTCTAGTTGGAAAATACAAAAAATAGTAATATACGATTTGACAAATAGTAGTAATATACTGTTTATTTTCTTTGATAACTAGTAGTAATATACTAGTAGTCATTAACAATTCAGAGTATTTATTTGTAAAGTTAGTCAGAAATTAATTTTGATTTTCAGAAATAATTTCTGAGTTTTCATTAATTAAAATTATGTTTTTAGTATTTTAATTTTTGAAGTGTTGCAGAAATATTTTTCTGTGTGAAAATAATTTGTTTAAATAAATATTTTTATTTTCAAATTACTTGGAAATAAAAATTACAATTCTTGTTTCTTTTATTTTTATAGAATTAAATTCTGTGTTTATGGTTTAAATTTTTTGTGTAATTTAAAATTCTAATTATAATTTTGTTTTATAATTTAGAACTCATGGCTATTGAAACTAATGCTCAAACCAGTACTAGTATGGTGACTGCAATTGCTCCAATCCCTCCTCTTGTTGTGACTGTGCTAGTCAATCACGGTGAGAAGCCAGAGAAGTTCTTAGGAACTGATTTTAAAATATGGCAGCAAAAAATGCTGTTTTATCTTACTATTCTCAACCTGACGTGTTTCCTCCATAAGAAAGCTCCTACTCTGAAAAAAGATGAAATCGATCGGCAAGTGGTTGCTACGGTTGATGCCTGGAAACATGTTGATTTCCTTTACCGGAACTACGTCTTAAACAGACTTGATAACACATTGTACAATGTCTACAGCCCAATCAAGACTGCAAAGGAACTTTGGGAGTCCTTGGAGAAAAAATACAAAGCAGAAAGATGCTGGCTGAAAGAAATTTGTGGTTGACAAATTTTTGGACTTTGTGATGGTTGATTCTAAGATAGTGATCAGCCAAGTTCAAGATCTCCAACCCATTTTGCATGACATTCATGTAGAAGGCATGTCTCTCAGTGAATCCTTCCAAGTTGCCGCCTTAATTGAAAAATTACCACAAGGCTGGAAGGAATTCAAGAACTACCTCAAATATAAGCACAAAGAAATGACTTTGGAAGAATTGATTATGCGTTTAAGGATTGAGGATGACAACCACAATTCAGAGAAACGAACTGGTAAGCATCCAATGGAGTCTAAGGCAAATATAGTGGAATATGCTCCAAAAGCAAAGAAACAGAAGTATTCTAGAGAACGTTCTGCACAAGGCTCTAAAGGAAGGGAAACTAAGAAGTACAAGTTCAATAGCAAGTGTTACATCTATGACAAAGAGGGACATCGGGCCAAAGATTGCCGTAGCAAACGCAAAGGCAAAGGAAGATCAAGCAAGAAGCCTGCTCAAGCCAATATGACCGAAGTGGACAAAATTTTCAATGGTATAGATGACATAATCTTTCTGCAGTTATTTCTGAAGCAAACCTTGTCGGAAATCCTAACGAATGGTGGGTGGACACTAATGCTACTTGCCATATCTGTGTCGACAAAAAGATGTTCACATCCTATTTTGTGGTGGACAATGGCGAATAACTTTTCATGGGCAATTCCTCAACTTCTAAAGTTGAAGGACAATGAAAGATTATTCTAAAGATGACATTTGAAAAAGAACTCACTCTCAATAATGTGTTGCATGTACCGGACATTCGGAAGAATCTAGTCTTCGGATCTTTGTTGAGTAAAAATGGGTTTAGGTTAGTTTTTGAAAGTGACAAATTTGTACTTACTAAAACAGGATATATGTAGGAAAATGTTACATGTCTGATGACCTTTTCAAAATGAATGAAATGACTATTTTACCCCCTGTTATTAATAAAATACATCTTCTTCTTACTTGTTTGAGTCTTCAAATTTGTGGCATGGTAGACTAGAACATGTTAATTATGGATATTTGCGTGGATTAATTAATATAGAATGTTTACCTAAATTTGACATTGATTTAAATCATAAATGTGAAATTTGTATTGAGGAAAAATTAACCAAAAATCATTTCATTCAATTGAACGAAGTACGGAGCCATTTGAATTAATTCATAGTGACATTTGTGATTTTAAATCAATTCACACTAGAAGTGGAAAAAAATATTTTATCACTTTCATAGATGACCATACTAGATATAGTTATGTTTATTTTATTAGAAAGCTTTTGAAACCTTCATTCAATATAAAAATAAAGTTGAAAATCAACTTGGTAAGAAGATTAAAAAACTAAGAAGTGATAGAGGTGGTGAATATGAATCAGCTTTTGGTGAATTTTGTGAAGAACCTGGAATAATTCATCAAACCACCACTGCTCACCTCAACAAACTGGAATTGCTGAAAGAAAAAATAAAACTTTAAAAGAAATGATGAATGCCATGTTAATAAGTTCTGGATTACCTCAGAACTTGTGGGGGAAGCAATACTTTCTGTTAATTATATTCTTAATAAAGTACCCCAAAAAAAAGTGAATCAAACAGTTTGTGAAATGTTGCATAGAAAAGTATCATCCCACAAATACTTAAAAAGTGTGGGGGTGTTTGGCTAAAGTGGCTATTCCTAATCCTAAAAAGACTAAGATAGGTCCTAAAACTATTGATTGCATATTCATTGGTTATGCCAAGAATAGTAGTGCATATCGGTTTTTGATTCATAAGTCAAAACATTTCGAAATGCTTGTAAATACTATTATTGAATCTAAGAATGCATCATTCTTTAAACATATATTTTCCAATAAGATTGAACAAGTGACTAGTACTAATAAAAGATCTTATGATGCTATTACTAGTCATAATCAAGAACAAGATCAAGAACAAAAGCAAGAGATAGATCAAAATGAGGAAGATGAATCTAGACGTAGTAAACGTGTTAGAACCTCAAAATCTTTTGGTCCAGATTTTCTAACTTTTTTGTTAGAAAATGAGCCTTTAACTTTTAAAGAAGGTATGTCCAGTCCTGAGGCTCCTTATGGAAAGAAGCTGTAAGTAGTGAAGTTGAATCTATCTTGCAAAATCACACTTGGGAATTGTTGGATTTGCCACCAGGTTGTGAACCTTTTGGGTACAAGTGGATTTTCAAGAGAAAAATGAAAGCGGATGGATCAATTGACAAATACAAGGCAAGACTTGTGGTTAAAGGATATAAACAAAAAGAAGGTCTTGATTACTTTGACACTGTGGGCTCGCCTTTTTCCGCGCCCCGCCTTTCAAAAATGTTTGAAAAGAAGGCCTCACAGTTCGGACTCCCGCGGTTCTGAATCTAGTCTCACAAGTGCAATGTGAAATTGATAAACACCAAAGAGTCCAAATTCGGCAAACCTTTTTAGAAAATTGATTTTAAATCAAATAATGCCAAAATTGGTCTATTTTGCCAGATACAGAGTCGCCATCTAAATATTTTATTTTGGAGAAATTTAGGAAGTCCTGACTCGTGCCAAAGGCCACGTGTCTATCATCACCAAAGTTGCCTCGGCTCGGGAACTTAGATACGAGAGGGGAAGGTCATGAAATGAGCATCCCCGCTCGCCTGATCAAAAGATCAGCCTTTACTAATCATGATATGCGCTTTTATAAACATTATGTGTTCTTATTCTGATTACTTAGGCTAGCTTACTATGTGGCGCACACACGCAAGTATAGACTAGTTATTCAATTTGGAACAATTTAACTCATGTTTGTTTGCGAAAATGGTTTGAATTTACCACCTCAAGTGGGCTTAAAGATGCAGTTTGCCCCCAAACATAGTGGGCTTAAAACATGATTTGCCACTCAACAAAGTGAGCTTAAAATGTGCATTCGTTGAATCGTTCCAATTCAAACAATAAGCCTTTATCCACAGGCATTCATGCAGTTTAATATTTAAGCACATAGCCTTATGGCAAGCATGCTAATCATGGCAATATGACAATCACACTCATGCAAGTATGCTAAAATATAAAACTCACCGAGTATTCCAAGCCAAAACAGCAATTAGTTAGAAAGATGCATGATCCTAACTATGTTAAGTATCTAATGCAACGCATGCAATATGTAATTAATAGACTCGGCTACTAATATGGCATATGGATCAATTTGAACAACATGCGATTAAACACATATTCAAATAAGATATTGAAAGTGCAATGCAGTTTGAATGATGTGCTGAGCCTAAGTGCATGCAATACGAATGAATGGATGCAAGCATGCGATATGCTAATTGAAACATGACCCTAATCTAACCATCAAAAGTGATTAAATAAAAGGGAGAAAGACGTGGGGTTGGAAGACATGCACACACGTACACTTATTACAACATTATACCCTCGCGAAGAAGGGTTCGAATAAATAAGCTAAGCTACACTAAGCTAAGCTAACTACAACACTATTTAACTAACTATTCTAAGCTAATTAAATATTACAAATCAAATTAATTAGCTAAACACTTAACTAACTAATTACAAAGCGATTAACCTAATTAATTACAACATGAATTAACTAACTGATTTGCTTGAATAATTACAACATTTGCATGAATTAGCTACCACTAACTAACTAAGAAAAGCAACTAAAAGGCCTCAGGAAGTAAGGGATGCATGCATGCTCGACATTCCACCCGAATGGCCACTATTTTGTTGCTGCAAGCCTCTGTTGCACAGAAGCACGTATACTTTCCTCTTCTCCAGATCAAATCTGTTCTGCCTTAGGAACATTCTGTTGAATTTCATTGGTGGCCGACAGGGGGGACTGGTCGACCACTTCTAATGGTCGGTTAGCCAACAAAGGTTGCAGAGATTGTATGTGCGGAAATTGAATGATAAAAGCACTAAAAACATGCAACCAATTCACACCAATGATGGTTAAAGCCTTAAAACACCAAACTTGTGTATGAATTAACACTACAACTATGGAAAACAAAACTCAAATGGCTTAACTAGCCAAAAACAGAGTTACAACAGTCCAAAAAAGGAGCCTAAATCATTCTAGAATTAAGCTACAAATTGCTAGAAAAATAGGCTAACACATAGAGCTATCTAGGCTAGCAAACAAGACACAAGGAAAAGAGGCTAACCCCTTCTGTTTTGGACTTCAAAAGTTGATTTTTACAACTAAAAAACCTCTGATATTTAGTGGTTAAAAGGTCCAAAATTGTTTTTTTGAAAGTGGTGAATAATAGCACAAAAGCTTAACAAGCTAAGAAGCAAAAATGGTGGACAACCCCTTAACTCAAAATAGCCTCAAACCACCATTTTTAGATCATAAAGATAGAGGTTTTTACACTTGAAAAGCAGCCTTAAAACAATTTAAAAGGATGGCAAAACAAGTATATAAAGCAAGTAGAAACAAGGCAAGTGTTATACCTTTGAAACAAAGCACAAAATCGCTAATAATCCAAGCTTAAACCACCTTCTAGAGCTCAAAGAAGGTCCCAAGTTATCTCAGTCCAAAGGTGAGAGTATTTGGTTAAGGGTTGGTATGTAAAAGCTAAGAGACACTAGGCAAATGTATGCAAAATAACAAGAGAGAGAGAATTTTAGAGAGAGATATTTTTTGTTCTAAAAATGCTAACCCTCAAAAATAGGGGAGGAACCCCCCTATAGATAGAAAAATAAGTCTTGAGCTTAGAAACATCTTACCATACGCGTGAATGAAGATGCAGCTCAGTGAGCAACAACTGGCACAGCTAGCAACAAATATCTGGAAAAAGAGACCAATGGTCGTTGGCCACCATTGGTAGCCGACCCACTCTTCCAGACTAGAGGCAACAAGCTTTTGGTCCAAAAACATGCACAGGTGCTTAAAACGAACACAAACAAGCATAATCATCGAGTGCACAAACGATGACGTCCAAGCCTTGAGGACGGTCAAAAATGGGGTGTCTACAGACACATACTTACCAGTTACTAGAATAACATCCATTAGAATGTTAATTGCCATTACATCTTTGTACAATCTATAAATTCATCAAATGGATGTGAAAACAACTTTCTTAAATGGTGAGTTAAATGAAGAAATTTACATGGAACAACCAAAAGGATTTTCTATTCCAGGAAAAGAAAAGAAAAGAAAGTATGTAAATTGGTTAAATCATTATATGGTTTAAAACAAACGCCAAAGCAATGGCATGAGAAATTTGATAAGACAATGATGTCAAATAGATTTAAAATTAATGAATGTATCAAACGTGTTTATATTAAAAACACAGACAAATGTTATGTTTTATTATGTCTTTATGTGGATGATATGCTCATCATAGATAGTAATAATGACATGATTAAAACTACCAAGAAAATGTTGAATAAACATTTTGACATGAAGGACATGGGGATTGCTGATGTAATTCTTGATATAAAAATTACCAAAACATCAGAAGGATATGCTTTGTCACAATCACATTACATTGAGAAAATACTTGACAAATTCAGCAAAGATGATGATCATCTTGCTAGAACACCTTTGGATATTAAATTGTTTCTTTCTAAAAATGTATATGAAAGTATTTTTCAATTAGAGTATGCCCAAATTATTGGAAGCTTAATGTACTTGATGAACTACACTCATCCGGATGTAACTTATGCAGTAAGTAAATTAAGTAGATATATGAGTAATCCAGGAGTAGAACACTGGAAAACAATTATAAGGGTTCTAAGATATCTCCGATTTACTCGTAACATTAGGCTAAATTGTACTAGATATCCAACAGAACTTGAAGAATACTGTGATGCAAATTGGATATCAGATACTAGAGACTCAAAATCCACTAGTGGGTATGTCTTTATTCTTGGTGGAGCAGCTGTATCTTAGAAATCTTCCAAACAGACTTACATTGCTAGATCTATTATGAAATCAGAATTTATAGCTTTAGATAAAGATGGGAAAGAAGCAAAATGGTTTCGCCACTTCCTTAAAGATATTCCAATGTGGTCAAAACCAGTGCCTGCTATATGCATACATTGTGATAGTTAATCAGCAATTGGTAGAGCACAAAGTCATATGTATAACGGTAAGTCGCGAACATTCGTCGTCGACATAACACCGTAAGACAACTACTCTCTAATAGAATTATTTCCATTTAATATGTGAAGTTTAAAGACAACATAGCGGATCCACTAACTAGAGGGTTAGCAAGAGAGTTAGTTGAGAATTCATCAAGGAGAATGTGACTTAAGCCTATTAAATAAGAGTTACCACAATGGCAACCCAACCTAGTTGACTGGAGATCCCAAGATCTAGGTTCAAAGGGACAACCGAGTTGTGTATAACTCATAAGGATCACTAGGGAGTGAAACTCCTACCAATTTCTATAATAAAATAGTGATGTTTGTAGCGTTTTAAGTTAAGTAATACTTATAATGATTCTTGTATCTAGGAATACCTAGTGAGGTATGGCAAGATACGCTTCATAAGAATCACCTATATGAGTGTGAATTGGGCCGGTTTTATGAGATTTATGAAAGGCTACAATTCTCTAAAGAACTCATGAAAACCAGGTTGTTCAGGGCCAAAATGAATACAATAATGAGAACTAAACTGTGTCTGCTAATATACTGTGTGAGTTCTATTGTCTTGGTTTACATAAATTGCTGAACAGTTCAAGACATCATGTTCATTGGCTAGCTAGTAAATCCGATAGTGTCTCACAAGGGAAGGTTCAAAGCGAAAAGCTACCTATCACTACAACATATAAGAGTTTTAGAGAACAAATGTTTTGGTTTCTAAAAGTGAAAATTTTGTTGCAAAAGACATTTAGGGACCAATTTTCATTGTCATGAGGATAGTCGTTAAAAGGTCGTCCTGAAAAGTAAAAAATAAGACTTTTAGTGACAAAATTTTGAAAATGTCACTAATAAATAGACTTTTAGGGACAAAATAATTTGGTCTCAAAATGGTTTATTTTTTTAGACAAAAAATTTGGTCCTAAAAGGATAATAATTCATCACTAATGTCCAATTTTTGTTGCTAAAAATATAACAATGGCACTTTTCGCAACAAAATTATTTAGTTCCTAAAAAATAATTTTGTCCCTAAATTTTAGTCTCTAAAACCTTAATTTTTTGTAGTGTATCCTTTGTAGAATATTTTTAATTTCTGTACTCTCTGTAATTAGATCATGTTGTTGCATTTTCATTTCGTCAAATTCTATTCATGTAGGGGATTGTTAGAATTATGATTTTTATAAGCTTATTTTGGACCAACTTTAAGTCCAAATTTTAGTGGGTCCCACACGTCTTTTGGGGTGGGTCCAAAGAGGTGGCGTGTTCATTGCCACATAGCAAGTCACACGGTGCAAACGGTTCGTCAAAACCATTTATGAATGAATGGGAAGTTGACGTTGTTTTCTGATTCGTGGAATTGACAATTAAAAAAGTAAAATATGGGTTTCCTTGAAATGGTTATTCTACATTGGAAACTTAAGAGAATTTATGTGTGTATATAAGTTCTAGGTGATAATACTTGGGTTGGGCCCCAAGGGGCACCCCAAGTTTGTAGAAGGGAGGAGTTATGGACAAAGTGGGCCTTGCCTCAAACCACCACACACGCGCGCGCCACTGCTTGTCTGACCGGTCAGGTTTGCCGGGCACGGGTGTGGGTCGGGCCGGTCCTACTATTAATTTATTTGAATTTTTCTAGAAATTCTTGCGGGAAAATTATTATTTTTGAATGAAATTAATTCAAATTTTGTGCCAAATTTAAATTCAATTTTTTTTGTCCAAAACATTGCCCTTTCGGTCCAATTTTCCAACAGTTTAAACTGTTCTAAACAGTTTGAAAACTGCCCAGCAGTTCCAGACAATTTCAGAGAGATTTAAAATTGCCCAGCAGTTTCCAACAAATCTAAAACTATTTTGCACCTGTTTCAGTTTGAATTCATACCTGTTCTAGTTTGAATTCATACCTGTTCAGCCCTATAAATACCAGGACTTCTCCAGTAGTTTGACATCCTGAAAAATATGAAATTCCCTTGGTTCCTTTCTGGTTTTGCTCTCATGCATAAATTCTTTTCATATTAGTTTTTTAGGAAACATTCAGAGAGTATAGAACATAGGTTCTAGGTCGTCGTACAGATTATTTGGAGTGCTACTACAATCTGTGTAAATCATTGTATCTTGGAAGATAGACGTTATTTCCATAAGTACCGAAACGGGGCGAATCTGTCTTAAGGACAGAGTGTCACACACTCGACTTGATCTTTTTGTACTTATTCGATTCGGGAAATAAATTCTGTAAGTAATTTTTTTATTTGATTTGATTTGATTTCAAGTTATTTATTTTACGCAGGAGATTGTTTTAACAAGTCGTCAGCGTCGAAGGGATCAAACGACCTCAGAGTGATTTTTGGAAATTCATTACCATGATCAACTTTTGATTTGGAGGCTGTTCCTTTCATTTTTTATTTTTTTTTTTGGTAGTGCTTTCGTTTTAGGCTTTGTTGGCAATAAAAACATGGGGATGAAAATTTATTAAAGAGTAAGTGTATATAGGAGGTGGATTTTCTCCGATTCATATGTTCAAGTTACATGGTCCGTTATAAAGCATAACATATATATTATTCACACATAAAATTATATCGATTCAATAATTGCATCGTATTCAATTTATCGCGTTTGTTATGAAAATAAATTATATTTTTAAAAATAAATTATTCATTTGTTATCACAAAAACGATAAATTAAATAGGGTACGATAATCAGTTCAAATTTAAATGATCAAAACAGAACCTATGGTAGGTTTTACAGTGTCCACCTCCTATACATAAACATAAAATTTATACATAATTTTTTATTCAGAATGAGATGGCTTGACATAAATGTTTATAATCAACAAGTTTGGTATATTTGTATTGTTCTCGGTTGCTACTAATTGTTGAAACAATCTTTTGTGTATAATAAAATAAATGAAACAAAATAAAAATAAATTACTTACCGAATTTATTTTACTGAACATAAATAAAATTTAAAAGATCAAGTTGAGTGTGTGACACTCTGTCCTTAAGATAGATTTGCCCCGCTACGGTGCTTTCGATTAAATGGCTTCTATCTCCTAAGATACAATGATCTTCACAAATTGTAGTAGTACTCCAAACAATTTGTACTGCAAACAAAAACCTGTGTTCTTACTCTCTGAATTTTTTCCCTAAACATAATATGAAGATTTTAACATGCAAGAGAGCAAAACTAGAAGGAAAAATGAAGAATTTCGGATTGGAAATCTGCTAGAATGGTCCAGGTATATATAGGGCCGAAAAGGTGTGAATTCAAACTTCAACAACTTTGAATTTTGAATGAACATGTGTTGTTACTATTCAAACAGATAACTGTTGGAATGTTTGATCTCTCCGAACTGTATGAAACTGTTTGAACTGGGCTGATTCAAATCTGTATAACTACAACAGTTTTGAGCAATTAATTTGTTAGATATTTCAGACTGAAAGAGGCAAAATATGAACAGAAAATTAAATTCAATTTTGGCACAAAATTTGAATTTAATTTCATTAAGAATTTCTGGAAAAAATTCAAATAAATTTTGTCCAAAAAATTCATATTAGAACTGACCTATAATCCATCACCGGGCACGACACTGCTCGGCCGGTCGGACAGCGGCGACGCATGCGCTTGTGTGGTGGTTTGAGCCAAGGTTTCATTTGTCTATAACTCTTCCCTTCTACAAACTTGGGGTGCCCCTTGGGGCCCAACCCAAGTGTTGCCACTTAGAACTTATACACACACATAAGTTCTCTTAAGTTACCAATATGGGATAACCATTTCAAGGAAACCCACATTTTACTTTTTTAAATGTCCATTCGACGAACCCGAAAACGATGTTAAGTTCCCATTCACTCATAAATGGTTTTGACGAACCGTCTTCACCATGTAACTTGCCATGTGACAAGGAGCACCTCACCTCTTCGGACCCACCCCAAAAGACGTTTGGGGCCCACTCAAAATTGGGCTTAAAGCTGGCCCAAAATAAGCCTATAAAAAACCAATATTTCAACAATCCCTTACATGAATGGAATTTAACGGAGAAAAATGCAACAACATGATCTAATTACAGAGAGTACAGAAATTGGAAATATTTTGCAAAGAATAAGTAGCTTTTGGCTTTGAACTTTCCCTTGTGAGACACTATCGGATTTACTAGCTAACTAGTGAACATGATGTCTTGAACTGTTCAGCCATTTGTGTAAACCAAGACAATAACACTCACATAGTATATCACCAGACACAGTTTAGTTCTCAACATCACGTTCATTTTGGCCCTGAACAACCTGTTCTTTCATGAGTGCTCTAGAGAATTGTAGCCCTTCACAAATCTCATAGAACCGGCCCAGTTCACACTCATATAGGTGATTCTTATGAAGAGTATCTTGCCATACTCCACTAGGTTTTCCTAGATATAAGAATCATTAAAAGTATTACTTAACCTAAACTGCTGCAGACATCACTATTTCATCATAGAAATGGGTAGGAGTTTGACTCCCAAGTGATCTTTCTGAGTCATACACAACTCGGTTGTCCCTTTGAACCTAGATCTTGGGATCTCCAGTCAACTAGGTTAGGTTGCCGTTGTAGTAACTCTTATTTAACAGGCTTAAGCCCCATTCCTCTCGATGAGTTTTCAACTAATTCTCTTACTAACCCTTTGGTTAGTGGATCTGCTATGTTGTCTTTAGACTTCACATATTCAATGGAAATAATTCCATTAGAGAGTAGTTGTCTTACGGTGTTATATTGCCGATGAATGTGTCACGACTTACCGTTATACATATGACTCTGTACTCTACCTATTGTTGATTGACTATCGCAACATATGCATATAGTAGGCACCGATTTTGGCCACATTGGAATATCTTCAAAGAAGTGGCAAAGCCATTCTGCTTCTTCCTTAGCTTTATCTAAAGCTATGAATTCTGATTCCATTGTAGACCTAGCAATGCAAGTCTGTTTAGAAGATTTTCAAGATACAGCCGCACCACCAAGAGTAAAGATATACCCACTGGTGGATTTTGAGTCTGGAGTACCCGATATCCAATTTGCATCACAGTATCCTTCAAGTACTGCTGGATATCTAGTATAATTAAGCCCAATGTTACGAGTAAATCTGAGGTATCTTAGAACCCGTATAATTGCTTTCCAGTGTTTTACTCCTGGATTACTAGTATATCTACTTAATTAACTTACTGCATAAGCTATGTCCGGTCGAGTGCAGTTCATCAAGTACATTAAGCTTCCAATAATTTGGGCATACTCTAATTGAGAAATACTTTCCTGTACATTCTTAGAAATAAACAAATTAACATCCACAGGTGTTCTAGTAAGATAATCATCATCTTTGCTGAGTTTGTAAAGTATTTTCTCAATGTAATGATATTGTGACAATGCATAACCTTCTGATGTTTTGGTAATTTTCATACCAAGAATTACATCAGCAATGCCCATGTTATTCATGTCAAAATGTTTATTCAACATTTTCTTGGTAGTTTTAATCATGTCATTATTACTACCTATGATGAGCATATCATTTACATAAAGACATACTATAACATAGCCGTTGTTTGTGTTTTTAATAGAAACACATTTGTCACATTCATTAATTTTGAATCCATTTGACATCATTGCTTTGTCAAATTTCTCATGCCATTGCTTTGGCGCTTGTTTTAAACCATACAATGATTTAACTAATTTACACACTTTCTTTTCTTTTCCTGGAACAAAAAATCCTTCTTGTCACACCCCAAACCTGCCCCTAGAAGTTTGGGCATGACCAACTCGCTAACAGTTGCCAAAACTCAATAATTATACAGTATGGGGCTTGAACGGAAGCAATCATCAACTTGAAATAATATCCATTGAGCTAACGTCTACATGCCAGGATCACAGAATAACTCATAACCTGAATCTATACATAATAAAGCACACTCATAAGTGATAGCTATATACATGCATATACATACAGTCCCAACCCCACAACTCGAGAATAATCAAGAGATTAATAGTGGAGGTTATACATACTCAACAATACTTGGCAAAAGTCCAGGCCAAAGCTAGGAGTCAGGATAGGGCTTCACAAAAATAAAGAAGTCTCATCTAGTTGCTTAGGCTCCACGGGTTGACAAAAGAAAATGTGCCAAAGCTGGACTAAAACTGGCC
Source organism: Camellia sinensis (assembly GCF_055761805.1). Lineage (NCBI taxonomy): Eukaryota > Viridiplantae > Streptophyta > Magnoliopsida > Ericales > Theaceae > Camellia > Camellia sinensis. Next base: position 18,072,253 of record NC_138967.1, on the reverse strand, counting down.
ACCAGGTTTATTACCTACAAGGATAGACATAACACGGAGTGATCATGGCTCAGTGAATAATAATATGTAAGAAATTTCAAGTGAACCTTCATGAATTACAATGCACATAAACGTACAGATTACATATTTGATCTTGTTCTGTAAATATTTCCAAAACGGCCTTAGGCCCTATAGTTCAAAACGACCTTAGGCCCAATATCAAATAGAACGACCTTAGGCCCAACATATTATATAGAACGGCCTTGGGCCCACATATCAATAACTGTTTACATATCGGAGGGTAGGTAGGACATCGACATGTACACTACCTCCCTTGGCTGTAGGCCTTGAATCATAATCAATCCAAATCAGATTAGGGTTAGTGAGATATCAGCGTGTCATCACCTCCCTCAGTTCTAGAGTTGTCCACATTCAGTGGCTGATGAATGAATGGCCTCGGGCCCATCGTTAACAAAGCAGAATAATCTCAAGTTCTTAAGGATCTCATCGTTCAATATCGCACATAAATTTCCACTCGTTCGACATGAAACGACATAATTAACTTACAGAGAACAGAACGTTAATAAGAGCTATCAACAATAAATGAAGTGTGTCATTACAGTACTATTACTCACAGTGCTATGACGGAGCTACAGTCCTTTTCGATATGTGACTTACACATACATAAAATTCACCAATTAGCCCATTTTCCCTTTTTAATTCAAATTTGATTCGTTAACTCTTTGTAAATTAACAAGCATTTTAAAAGCTTCAAACACATATTTTAGCAGTGCAAGAGGGTGAAACAGAGGAAAGGAACACACAGGATTTTTCTCTATGGGCTTCACGTGCGGAGGCCCTTCGCCGCAAGTGTAGGAAGGTAGGCCTCAAGTGCGCCCCGCATGTCCATATTTAGCAGTAGCCAAACTTTGAATTCCCCTGTTTTCCGCACGTGCGGCTATGAGCCCCGCACGTGTGGTGGTGTTTTCCGCATGTGCGGTCATGACCCCTGCACGTGCGGTCGAAGCCCCTGTTTTGGGCAGTCCGAATCAAAGCACAAATTCAACAAAACAATCACATTAAAAAGTAGAAGAAGGGAGACATTAATGTAACTTTAGGATATAACAGCACCACAAACATGATTCATAAGCTCAATTAGGTTTTTAATCCCTTCAACCTCATAAACACAACTTAATTCCTTTGTGATCATGGTTATCATTGATATATAAACAACATATGCATAATCATGAGAAGTCAACATGAGAAATCAAAGAATGATATATAACCCTTCCATATAACTCCAAATGATTCCAAACAACCAAATGACAAGAACATCTCTCCAACTCAATAATTAACAGATACATATCCTCAATTACAAACCCAAATTCACAAGAATGCCAAGAAATTCCTACCCAAATCCAAGAAAGAAGTTATTCAAAGTAAATTATACATACCTTGGGTTCAAACCTCCTCAATCCTCTCCAATTCCCCAATCTTCTTCCTTGATGAGGTTATCTCTACCTTCTCTCCCCCTCTACACTCTCTTCTTCTCTCAGAAGATATTTCTAAGTGATACACAAGAGACCACTAAAATATTTAAAAGTGTTACCTAAGGGTTAGACACATATTAATCAATTTAATCATTCCGAATCGAATTTTGACAAAAAATCATATTACGATCTAAAAATCTTGCCGATCACAATTATAAGGTCAATTTCAGATTATTAAGCTTCTACGGCTTTCAATTACCGATCTAAACGTCACAATTGTAACAGATTTTTTCTCATAATTGACAGATATAAATCCATAACTATACAATTCACACAATTAAACAAATTTTCACATGGAATTTCGTATTAAGCCGGTAAGTGCACACAATAAGAGGCTGAAAGCATACCAGAAGACATGTAGGAGGATTGGGTTATTACACTTCTGGTTGTTCCATGTAAATTTCTTCATCTAACTCACCATTTAAGAAAGCGGTTTTCACATCCATTTGATGAATTTCTAGATTGTATAGAGAAGCAATGGCAATTAGCATTCTAATGGATGTTATTCTACTAACCGTTGAGTATGTATCAAAGTAATCAAGACCTTCTTTTTGTCTAAAAACCTTTGACCATAAGTCTTGCATTGTATTTGTCAATTGATCCATCCGCTTTCATTTTTCTTTTGAAAATCCACTTGTATGCAAGAGGTTTACAACCTGGTGGCAAATCCACCAATTTCCAAGTGTGATTTTGCAAGATGGATTCAACTTCGCTGTTTACAACTTCTTTCCGTAAAGAAGCCTCAGGACTGGACATAGCCTTTTTAAAAGTTAAAGGCTCATTTTCTAACAAAAATGTTAGGAAATCTAGACCAAAAGATTTTGAGGTTCTAGCACGTTTACTACGCCTAGGTTCCTCTTCATCAATTTGATCTATCTCTTACTCTTGTTCTTGATCTTGACTAGTAATAGTATCATAAGATTTTTTATTATTGCTAGTCTCTTGTCCTGTCTTATTTGGAACTACATGTTCAAAGAACGATGCAATTCGAGATTCAATATTAGTATTTATATGCATTTCGGAATGTTTTGATTTATGAATCAAAAACTGATATGCACTACTATTCTTGGCATAACCAATGAAAAAGCAATCAATGGTTTTAGGACCTATCTTAGTCTATTTAGGACTAGGAATAGCTAGTTTAGCCAAACACCCCTACACTTTTAAGTATTTGTAGGATGACACTCTCCCATGCCACATTTCATAAGGTGTTTGATTTACTTTCTTTCGAGGTACTTTATTAAGCATATAATTAGCAGAAAGTATTGCTTCCCCCCACAAGTTTTGAGGTAATCTAGAACTTATTAACATGTCATTCATCATTTCTTTTAAAGTCCTATTATTCCTTTCAGCAATTCCATTTTGCTGAGGTGAGTAATGAGCGGTGGTTTGATGAATTATTTCATGTTCTTTACAAAATTCACCAAAAGGTGATTCATATTCATCACCTCTATCATTTGTAAGTTTCTTAATTTTCTTACCAAGTTGATTTTCAACTTCATTCTTATATTGAATGAAAGTTTCTAAAGTTTCATTCTTGGTTCGAATTAAATAAACATAACTATATCTAGTAAAGTGATAAAATATTTTTTCCCATCTCTAGTTTGAATTGATTTAAAATCACAAATGTCACTATGAATTAATTCAAGTGGTTCCGCACTTTTTTCAATTGTATGAAAAAGAGTTTTGGATAATTTTGCCTCAACGCAAATTTCACATTTATGATTTAAATCAATGTCAAATTTAGGTAAACATTCCATATTAATTAATCTATGCAAAGATCCTTAATTAACATGTTCAAGTCTATCATGCCATAAATTTGAAGACTCAAGCAAGTAAGAAGAAGATAAATTTTTATTAATAACAGAAAGTACAATAGTCATTATATTCATTTTGAAAAGGCCATCAGACATGTAACCTTTTTGTACATACATCTCGTTTTTGGTAAGTACAAACTTGTCACTTTCAAAAACTATCCTAAACCCATTTTTACTCAATAAAGATCCAGAAACAAGATTCTTGCGAATGTCCAGTACATGCAGCACATTATTGAAAGTGAGTTCATTTCCATATGTCATCTTCAAAATAATATTTCCTTGTCCTTCAACTTTAGAAGTCGAAGAGTTGCCCATAAAAAGTTGTTCATCATTGTCCACTACTGAATAAGATGTAAACATCTTTTTGTCGACACAGATGTGGCGAGTAGGACCGGTGTCTACCCACCATTCTTTAGGATTTCTGACAAGGTTTGCCTCGGAAACAACTGCAGAAAGATTTATGACATCTACACCATTGAAAATTTTATTTACTTCGGTCATATTGGCTTGAGTAACTTTCTTGCTTGATCTTCCTTTGCCTTTATGTTTGTAACGGCAATCTTTGACCTGATGTCCCTCTTTGTCACAAATGTAACACTTGCAATTAAACTTGTACTTCTTAGTTTCCCCTCCTTTAGATAGCATTTTCTTTTTCCATCTTTCAAAATCAGTTCCTAAGAACTTCTCTGGTTTTTTCACCATGATTGACTGGTACAGTCACAACAGAAGGAAGGGTTGGCACAATTGCAGCCACCATATCAGTACTGGTTTGAACATTAATTTGACCAGTTTCTATAGTCATGAATTTTAAATTATAAAATAAAATTATAATTAGAATTTTATACTACACAGAAAATTAAACCATAAACACATAATTTTAAAATTTTTAAAAATAAAAGAAAGGGCATTATAACTTTTATTTCCAATAAATTTGAAAATAAAATAAAATTTTATTTAAACAAATTAATTCTACATAGAAAAATTAAACTAAAACCACATAATTAAATTCTGTAAAATAAAAGAAACATGAAATGTAACTTTTATTTTCAATTAATTTGAAAATAAAATAAAATTTTATTTAACCAAATTAATTTCACACAGAAAATTAAATTTCTGTAACACTTCAATAATTAAAATACCGAAACAGAATTTTAATTAAAGAACACTCAAAAAACAAAATTAAATTCTGTAAAAAATAAAAGAAACAAGAATTGTAACTTTTATTTTCAATTAATTTGAAAATAAAATAAATTTTATTTAAACAAATTAATTCTACACAGAAAATTAAATTTCTGTAACACTTCAATAATTAAAATATTGAAATAGAATTTTCATTAATGAACACTCAGAAATTATTTCTGTAAACCAAAATTAATTTCTGACAAACTTTACAGATAAATATTTTGAATTATTAATGACACTAGTATATTACTACTAGTTGCCAAAGAAAATAGACAATATATTACTACTATTTGTCAAACAGTATATAACTACTATTTGTTTTTCTAACCAGAATATTATTTTGTAAAACCACAGAAAATAATTTCTGTAAGAAGAAGAAAGAGAAAAGGAAACAAACAAAAAATTCTATATGAACATAATTATTCGAATTTGTCTTAAAATTGTTGGAACAATCTTCTGTGTATAATAAAATAAATGAAACAAATCAAACAAAATAAAAATAAATTACTTACCGAACCAAAGTAAAATTTAAAAGATCAAATCAAGTGTGTGACACTCTATCCTAAAGATAGATTCGCCCCACTACGGTGCTTATGGTTAAATGACGTTTATCTCTCAGGATATAAGGATCTTCACAAATTGTAGTAGCACTCCAAACAATTTGTAATGCGAACAAAAACCTGTGTTCTTACTCTCTAAATTTTTTCCCTAAAAATAATATGAAGATTATAACATGCAAGAGAGCAAAACTAGAAAGAAAAATGAAGAATTTCGGATTGGAAATCTGCTTGAATGGTCCAGGTATATATAGGGCCGAAAAAGTGTGAATTCAAACTTCAACAGGTCTGAATTTTGAATGAACAGGTGCTGTTACTATTCAAACAGATAATTGTTGGAATGTTTGATCTGTTCGAACTGTATGAAACTGTTTGAACTGGGCAGATTCAAATCTGTATAACTGCAGCAGTTAATCTGTTAGATATTTCGGTCTGAAAGAGGTAAAACATGGACAGAAAATTAAATTCAATTTTGGCACAAAATTTGAATTTAATTTCATTAAGAATTTCTAAAAAAAATTCAAATGAATTTTGTCCCAAAAATTAATATTAGAACCAACCCACGCTCGGCAAGGCTCAGCCGGTCGGACGGTGGCGTGCGCATGTGTGGTGGTTTGAGCCAAGGTTTCATTTGCCTATAACTCCTCTCTTCTATAAACTTGGGGTGTCCTTTGGGGCCCAACCTAAGTGTTGCCACTTAGAACTTAAATACATACCTATGTTCTCTTAAGTTTCTAATGTGGGATAACCATTTCAAGGAAATCCACATTTTACTTCTTTAAATGTCCATTCTACGAACCTGAAAACTGCGTCAAGTTCCCATTCACTCATAAATGGTTTTGACGAACCGTATTCATCGTATAACTTGCCATACGACAAGGAACATGCCACCTCTTTGGACCCACCCCAAAAGACGTTTGGGGCCCACTCAAAATTGGGTTCAAAATTGGCCCAAAATAAGCTTATAAAAAACTAATATTCCAACACTAATAACTAATATCATGTGACAAATTGGAAAAACAAATATTTATAAATATTTTATTTTAAAATAAAATACTTGTAAAAGGGAGTATATTTATGAAAATGGTATTATCATATTACTTTTATGTATTTTTTTTTTTGTATAAATAGAATTTTTTATACTTACAAAATACGATGTATCATTATTTAGGTCATACTTTTAGCAAATAGTAAAATGAGTCATCTTTGTCTCATTTACAAAACTTTTTTTCTCTATGCCTTCGTTAGAGAAACTTTTTTTTAGTTTGATTTTTCGGTTATTATAGTTTGACTAAAAAAATTTCATTTGGGATGTATTTTTATTTTTATTTTTATAATTTTATAAGTAAAATAATAAAATGATTATAATTTATATATAATATGTTATCTTATTAATTTTTTCACTCATTTTATTTTTTAATGAATTAATTTAAACCCAATTATTTTGTCAAGCGGAGCCCATATAATTGACCAAGAACAATGAAGGATGGTGGTGTGAAGCATCAAGCAACTGTTGTTTTTGTTGGCCATGTTGGGAGAAAACAAAACAAAAAACCAATTCGAAATATCCGAATCCGGCACAAAAATAGCGGAAGTAGTTTATTCTTCCTCTTTGTGTGAACCTATTAGGAAGTAATTTAATAGAGCACAATATATTCTGAAAATAATCTAAAAGCGATGATCCAACAATCACACAACAAGACGACAGCAAATTTTTAACGTGGAAAACCTTCCCGATGTGGAAAGGAAAAACCACGGGACCGTAGTCCACCAAATATCTCCACTATAAACAAATAATGGGTATACAAGAGTTCTCTCTAGATAGAACTAGAGGCAAACAATCAAGAACAACTTACAAATAAGCTTCCTTGGCAACCAAAGATCAAACTACAAAGTTTAGGAAAAATCTCACCAAAAACGGTACTGTTCACGGGCCAAAAACTAGCAGTAGAAAACTCCAAATCTGATCTCCACCGTCCAGAATTTAGAGTCTTGAGTTGTGAACTCGCCTACCAAATTTCAGCTCAATCAGACCACAGATTCTTGTTGATCGGATAGCTTGATCACTGCTGGACAGAATTTCTCCTCTCCTCTCTGTTTTGGTGGCAGCTTCTATATATCTCTTTTTGTGTACAAAGAAAAGGTTTGTAACCCTAAACTTATGGGCCAGATCTTTTCAAAAAACATAACCTCTCCATGTGGGCTTTGGAATTCACATGGGCTTACTAAATGTTTTGGGCCTTCCTCTACATAGGATGGAAACCCAACCCAACAAATCTCCCCCTTTCCGACTAGGTGAAGGGATTCTCCATCCCGGCAATTGAGCAACATGTCTCAAGCTTCTCCCTTACCAAAGCTTTTGTCAACATGTCAGCACCATTATCATCAGTATGAATTTTTCCAAGTTCTAACAACTTATGATTAAGAATTTCTCTTATCCAATGGTACCTCACGTCAATGTGCTTCGACCTCGAATGGAATGTAGAGTTCTTAGCCAAGTGAATAGCACTTTGGTTATCACAAAAAAACACATATTGTTGTTGTTTAAAACCAAGCTCCGTCAAGAACTTTTTCATCCATAGCAACTCTTTACAAGCTTCTGTTGCCGCAATAAACTCTGCCTCTGTTGTAGAGAGTGCAACACATTTTTGCAACCTTGCCTGCCAAGAAACAGCTCCACCTAAGAAAGTGATCACATAACCTGAAGTAGACTTACGGGTATCCACATCTCCTACCATATCTGCATCAGTGTAGCCAACTAAAATTTGTTGTCCATTTCCAAAACTGAGTGTCAACCTGGAAGTGCCTCTAAGATATCTCATTATCCACTTTACTGCATTCCAATGTTCTCTTCCTGGATTTGAAAGAAATCGGCTAACTACACCAACTGAATGAGCTATATCTGGCCTTGTGCAGACCATTGCATACATGAAGCTTCCCACAGCTGAGGCATATGGAACTCTTTCCATATCTTCCTTCTCTTTATTTGTAGAAGGGCTTTGATTAGTGCTTAACTTAAAATGAGTAGCAAGAGGTGAGCTAACCACTTTAGCATTGTTCATATTGAATCTTTCAAGCACTTTCTCAATGTACTGCTCTTGTGACATGTACAATTTCTTCTCTTTTCTGTTTCGATAGATTCGAATACCAAGAATTTGCTTTGTTGGCCCCAAGTCTTTCATGGCAAAGAACTTGCTTAGTTGCTTCTTCAATTTGCCAATTCTTGAAGGATTCCTGCCAACAATCAACATGTCATCAACATAGAGCAGTAAAATAATAAAATCATCATCAGAGAATTTCTGCACAAATACACAATGGTCAGAAGTAGTTTTCATGTAGCCTTGCTCCTCCATAACTGACTCAAACTTCTTATACCACTGCCTGGGTGCTTGCTTCAGACCATAAAGACTTTTCTTTAGCTGACACACATAATCCTCTTTTCCTTTCACCCTGAAACCCTCTGGTTGTTCCATGTAAATCTCTTCCTCCAAGTCACCATGAAGGAAGGCAGTTTTCACATCCATTTGCTCAATCTCTAAGTCTAGACTAGCGGCTAAGCTAAGAACCACACGAATAGAAGACATTTTTACAACTGGTGAGAAGATCTCATCAAAATCAATGCCTTTTCTCTGACTGAACCCTTTAACAACTAGTCTAGCTTTGTATCATGGTTGTGAAGTGAGTTCATCATGTTTCACCCTGTACACCCACTTGTTCTTTAAAGCTCTCTTGCCCTTAGGCAGTTTCACCAACTCAAAAGTGTGATTGTCATACAATGATTACATCTCATCTTGCATCGCATCAGCCCATTCCAGCTTATGATCATCTTCCATGGCTTCTGCATAACCCTTGGGCTCTCCCCTATCAGTCATTAACACATAGTCATCTGCAGAATACCAAGTAGAAGGATGTCGGTCTCTAGCTGACCTCCTGGTTGGAACATCTGGTGGTATCTCTGGTGTTACCAACTGCTCAAGAGTCTCATCACCTGTCTCGATCTGTAAGGGGTCATCAGCATCACCTAGACCTTGTTGGTCATTCTGAACATCATGTTCAACCTGTGTAGGCAAATCTGTCAGAGGAACAGGATCCAAGTTAACTAAACCATCACTATGCCAGGACATTGTGTTATCTGCTTTTTCAATATCTTGTATAGTTTGATCTTCAATAAATACAACATCTCGGTTTCTCACTAGTTTCTTATCAACTGGATCATATAACCTGTAGCCAAACTCATCTAGGCCATAGCCTAGAAAAATACACTGTCGGGTCTTCATATCAAGCTTAGACCTCTCATCTTTGGGAATATGAACAAATGCTTTACATCTAAAGACATGCAGGTGATCATAGGAAACATCCTTGTCAGTCCAAACTCTGTCTGGTACATCGAACTGAAGAGGAACACATGGTATGAGATTAAGAACATGTACAACTGTACTCAAAGCCTCACCCCAAAAGGATCTTGGCAACCGTGCCTGTGAAAGTAAGCATCCAACTCTTTCAACTAGTGTCCTGTTCATCCTTTCAGCTAAGCCATTCAACTGAGGAGTCTTCAGGGGTGTCTTTTGATGTCGAATACCCTGTTGTCTGCAATAATCATCAAAAGGACCGCAATACTCTCCCCCATTATCTGTTCTGATGCACCTGAGCTTCTTCCCAGCCTGTCTCTCAACTAAGGCTTGGAACTGCTTAAAAGTCTCCAACACTTGATCTTTGCTTTTTAAAGTGTAGACCCACAACTTTCTTGAATAATCATCTATGAAGGTCACAAAGTAACGGGAGCCACCAAGTGTTCTTGTCTTCATAGGACCACAAACATCTGAATATACCAAATCAAGTATATTTGGCTTTCTTGAAGGAGGGAAACTCTTGAAGGAAACTCTATTTTGCTTTCCTGCCAAACAGTGAGTACACCTTTTCAAAAGTGCATTCTTCATTCCAGACAGAAGATTCTTTTTAGCCAATGTTGCCAGGCCTTTCTCACTCATGTGAGCAAGCCTTTTATGCCACAATTCCACTATAGACTCATCATCCATTGGATTAATAGCTTCTTTGGGGAGCCTTGCTTGCATTACGTAGAAAGTAGAATGCTTCTTGCCTCGAGCCACAACCATAGCACCCCTAGTGAGCTTCCACTGACCATTACTGAAAGTGTTGCAATACCCTTCATCATCAAGTTTACCTGCAGAAATCACATTCATACGGATATCAGGAATATGCTTTACATCTCTAAGAACCAACCTCGTGCCATTATTCGTCTCCAAGTGCACGTCTCCAACACCAATAATTTTGGCCAAGCCATCATTACCCATCTTTACTGAACCAAAGTCACCAGGTATGTAGGATGTGAAGAAATCTTTTCGAGATGTAGCATGAATAGAGGCACCACTATTAATCACCCAGTTGGTCTCATGGCATGCTATGTTAATAACATCTTCATCATAAACAATGAGAAAGTCTTCGGAAGTAGCGGTGGCAACTTGATCATTATCCTTTCCATCATGCTCAATCCCTTTCTCCTTATTCTCTCTCTTCAATTTTCTGCACTGTTTCTTGATGTGCCCTTTCATGCCACAATGATAACACTCAGCATTAGCAAACTTGTTGGACTTGTTTCTACCTCTATCTCTGTTCTTCGGACCTCTGCTCTTGCTTCTCCCCCTCTTTTCTGTAACCAAAACCTCTGACTGTGAAGAAGATCCCTGTGATTTCTTCCTCATCTCTTCATTTAAAATACTGCTCTTAGCCAGATCCATATTGATTACACCATCTGGAGCCGAGTTAGATAATGACATTCTAAATGTCTACCAAGAGTCCGGCAATGTACCAAGCAAGCACAACCCCTGTACCTCATCGTCAAACTTGATACCCATTCCAGCCAACTGATTAATTACTCCTTGAAAAGTGTTCAAGTGATCTGTCAATGGGGTTCCATCTTGGTATCTCAAGGTCATCAATTGCTTTATTAGAAACATTTTATTGTTTCCAGTCTTCCGAGCATACAATTGTTCAAGTTTGTTCCAGAGTGTACGGGCATGTGTCTCTCCACTAATATGATTCAAAACATTATCATCCACCCATTGCCTAATGTAGCCACACACTTGTCGATGTAGTAATGTCCATTCTTCATCAGATTTATTTTCTGGTTTTTCAGTAGCAAACACCGGTAGATGAAATTGTTTCACATAAAGGAGGTCTTCTATTTTTCCTTTCCATGTGTGATAATTAGAACCATTCAAGGTAACCATTCTACTCAAATTTGCTTCCATTATCCAACACAAGATGCACAAAAATATGAACCAAGCTCTGATACCACTATGTTGGGAGAAAACAAAACAAAAAACCAATTCGAAATATTCGAATCCGGCACAAAAATAGCAGAAGTAGTTTATTCTCCCTCTTTGTGTGAACCTATTAGGAAGTAATTTAATAGAGCACAATATATTCTGAAAATAATCTGAAAGCGATGATCCAACAATCACACAACAAGACGACAGCAAATTTTTAACGTGGAAAACCTTCCCGATGTGAAAGGAAAAACCACGGGACCGTAGTCCACCAAATATCTCCACTATAAACAAATAATTGGTACACAAGAGTTCTCTCTAGATAGAACTAGAGGCAAACAATCAAGAACAACTTACAAATAAGCTTCCTTGGCAACCAAAGATCAAACTACAAAGTTTAGGAAAAATCTCACCAAAAACGGTACTGTTCACGGGCCAAAAACCAGCAGTAGAAAACTCCAAATCTGATCTCCACCGTCCAGAATTTAGAGTCTTGAGTTGTGAACTCGCCTACCAAATTTAAGCTCAATCGGACCAAAATTCTTGTTTATCGGATAGCTTGATCACTGCTGGACAGAATTTCTCCTCTTCTCCCTATTTTGGTGGCAGCTTCTATATATCTCTTTTTGTGTACAAAGAAAAGGTTTGTAACCCTAAACTTATGGGCCAGATCTTTTCAAAAAACATAACCTCTCCATGTGGATTTTGGAATTCACATGGGCTTACTAAATGTTTTGGGCCTTCCTCCACATAGGATGGAAACCCAACCCAACAGGCCATTCAGTAAACATTGGTTGGAAATAGGTGACGACAGGACCGTAACCAAAAGTGTTAGCAGGGGTGTCTAGTCACATCACTACTGTTGATTTTTTATTTTACTCTTTTTTTTACAAATTACACCAATAATCTTTATATTTTATTTGTTTTAATCTCTCCATTTTAATTGGTTTAATTTTAATTTTAAATTTTATACCAATTTAGTCCGATTGATAATGTGGTTAGTATTTTTGACGAAAACTAATCACTGAATTGGTTGAGTTTAACAAACTCAGTTTAGTAAATTTATAATTTTACCATAAAAAATATGATACATGCCACTTGTATGCATATTTTTCACCAAAAAAAAATAAATACTGAGTTATAATCAATTAGAGTAAATTGAAACAAAATCATAAATTCAAGATCAAAATTGAGCAAATTAAAATTATAAAGATTAAAATAATACAAAGACCAAAGTACATAAACTACTGTCATAATTTATTATATTTTTATTATATATAAATTTTAAAAAAATATTTTGAGTTATTACAAATTGAACTCAGTGAAATTAAGAAATATAAAAGTAAATTTATTACTTTTACAAAATGACTCCGATGAATAAATAAATAATAAAAAAACGCGTAAAAGAAAATTTTGTATCTTATAAATTGGTTTTCGCAAATTGAATATCTTATACATTTCGAAACATAATTAATTTAATCAACAGTTAATATTTATTGATGGCATATATGTAGTCAAATTTGTCATATATTGATATTTGAAAGAATCATTTACATTTTGCTTGGAGCTTTTTGGAGTTATTTATTTTATTTATTTATTATTTTTGATTACATATATATCAAAAGAAGAAATGTTTGATAACATAAATAATGAGATTATCAATTTTTCGAAAATAAAAACTTGCTAAGAACAATGTGAAATGTGTAGATTTTGCTTTATTTTTGTTAAAACAATAGTATTTATGCCTTAGTTTTTGTTTTTACACGTGATATGACAATTTTTATTTTTATTTTTATTTATTATTTATTATTTTTTTTTTGTGGATTTGGTTGAACATAGGGTTGTCAAAGTTAGCTTTTGACTTTTTATCAAGTTTTTTGACTTTTTTGGAAGTGATTTGAAAAGTTGATAAAAAGCTAGCTTTTTGGTTTTTAGTTTAATATTTATTTATGATGTTAAATCAAATTAAAATAACCAAAATATCCTTACCTAACATAAGAGATTTTGTTTTTTTATTTTTTTTTCATAGGCCCTGATTTGTAATTTTAGGGCTGCGTTTTTGGCACTTCTCAAAGGGATTTTGTTGTGTTTTTGACAATCACGTTTTTAGACATTTTGTCCAAAAATGTGGCTTTTTATTATGTTTCCAAAATGGCACATAATATTATGTGAAGTTGATTTTGATAGATCATGTATACTTAGGGGTGTTTTGAGAAGATAGTTAAAAATTAATTTTTTTAAAATTATTTTTTTGATTTTTTTATGTGAAAAATGATATAACTAATTAAAAATTGAGTTTTAAATTTTTTTTAGAATATTCGCAAATGGCCCCCTTAAAAGTTTTACGTCATGATATTAATGATAACTTGTGTAATGAACCCTCAAGGCAAAACTCATGTCTACGTCATTGGGTAGTAGTCAAATAATTTATGTGGTATTTTTAACGTCTCAATCAAATTAACTAAACTATCATTTCTCTTTTTCACTTAAAAAATGACTGGTCTGTATTAACTCACTCGTAAATCTTCTATAAGTGGTGTTTTCGAGAGATTGTAAAAAGTTATTTTTTTTTATTTTTAAAATTTTTTTTATATAAAAAAATAGAGATAATGCGACAAAAAAGTAAAAAATTAAATAAAACTAAAAGCTAACCTTTTCAAATTGCCCCTAAATTAACATTGGTTGGAACTTGGAAGCACTATGGACTTGATTATTTTGCCGATGTAGTCCTCTGGTCTGATTTTGAGGTGACGTTTTTTGACGTGGTGGTGGTGGGACGAAAATAGGGGGAGGTGGTGATATGGTAGTGGTGATGGATGGCAACGAAGGTCGTAGTGATATTAGGATTCATTTGGGATGTGAGTTGATTTTTTAACTTTTTGATTTTTGGTAATTTTAATTTGGGATTAAAAAGTCTCGTTTGTAATGAATTTTTAACTTTTTGATTTTTGTGTGAGAAAAAAATGAAATAATTATGATTTGAATATGACATTTTGTTTTATAAATTTTTTAATATATTTTGTCTTTTTGTGGCTATTGTAGCCCTGTAGCCTTGTGCCAAACAAGTGCTTAATGGTGGAAATAGTGTAGTGACATTAATAGAAGATTTTAGTTTGGAAAATATTTTTCACCTTTTTAAAAATAAGAAATATTTTTTATTGCATAAAAAAATATTTTATGTTGACTTTTCTTTTCTATTATACTAAACGCTAGAAAATATGAAAAATATTTTTCATCCAAACAAACAGAGTGTGATAGTCCATCTGTATATAATATCTCGACATGGTAGACTATAAAATCCCATGACGGGGTGGAATAAAAAAGAACGAGGTGGAATAAAAAAGAAATACTAAAGTTTAGACTAATTAATTAACTTATGAAATTGGTAGGATTTTATCAATTCCTCTTTATTGTTCTAGGTAAATCCAAATATGATATGACCTCAATAATCAACAGGGATTGGTATTAAACTTAGGTATGTTAATCTCATCTAATCCAATCGTACTAAATAAATGTAGCCTACATAAACAATGTAAAATGATAATCTGAAACTACTAAATAAGTATTTATTATTTCCGACACAAGAAGGGTTGAGATATTATGGGTAAATTAACCTGTTAGAATTCCTCCAATAAAATTACAGAAATAATAAATTAATAAAAAGTAAATTATAATGATTATTTTTTAAATTAAATAAAAATATAATAAATTTGATAAATTTGACACAATTATACTAATTTATTTTTAGACACGTGAATTAAACGTAAAATATATATTTTAGTGTAAAAAAAATGATAATATTATTTTTCTAATAAAAATGGGACAAACAATTATGTGAATTAAAATCCTAATAGACTATAGTACAACTATGCTAAACTTGTGGAATTTGGAATATTTTTTTTTCAAATCTAAAAAACATTTGTCATATATTCCTGTTAGCACCATAAATCTGCAATTTTTATTATTATTTATTATTTATATAATTGCAGGACACGTGGCATCCTCTTATTCATTTGGAAGTTAAAAGAAGTTATAGAGATAATGGAGAATATGAAGGACAAAGTGGATGAGTGGGAAGACAAAGTGGATGAGTGGAAGGACACATGGCAAGACAAGAATGAAGATGGAAGAAATGGGTAGTTATTAAGTAGTTATTGCTGTATTTTTTCTTCTATAAATAGCCATTAATGGCTACATTGTAAAAGATCCAGAACTAAAATCAAAGACACTTGATTTCAATATTTCTTGTCATTTTCCTTATCTTAGAAGTAGTTTAACATAGATTTATATTTCGAAGCATTTTATGCACTTTCTTTTCGAAGCATAGGAGTAGAGGTAAGTAATTATTACTTCGATTGTTCACTCAATCATCTTTCTCCGCCCCTTTTTCTTCTTTTACTTTTTCTTTTCTCTACACTTGGCAAATTTGAAGTCCTCTTCGTTGAGGCAAAAGAACCGTCAACACAATCGCTTGATAATTGGCTTGAATTTAATCTGTAAGGATTTTTCAATCCTTGCTGGCACGCTCGCATTTATGATATTTTCCTTCGTAGGAAAAATAAGCCAACATTTTTTGGCACGCCCAGTGGGACGTCAAGTGTAATAAATGGAAAATGAATTGGATTTGTCCATTTCAAATAGTCTAGATGAAATTTATTGGCGTAAACAAGAAATTTTGGATCTTCAAGAAGAGATCCATTTTCTTGATGAAATAAATTTTCATCCCTTACAATATTATTTGGTGGAAGAAAAAAGACACCATTTAATTGGAGAAATTCATCAACTTGATATGGAAATTCGCCAATGGAATGATGAGTTATCAACTCTCGCTACCAAGTCTTTAATTGAGGCCTTAATGGCCGGAATTGGTGAATTTTTTCAGAATTTTTCCATGGTTAAAAATAGTAAAAGCAAAGAGTTGATTTCATCAATGGCTCGGGGGGTTCAAGAATCCGTTTTTAAAGAGCCAAATTATGAAATTAACACAACGAAAGAGCATGTTCTTGAGCCAAATTTGGCTAAGAATAATGTTCCATGTATGACTCGAGGGGTCCAAAAACCAAATTTTAGAGAGTCAAGTCATGAAAATAATATATCTATGGGTGATTTTCACAAGCCATTAATGGCTAACATGGAAAAACAACCCACTTTGCCAAATAATTATGAAAACCTATTCGGCAAAAGTCATGTTTTTAAAAAAAACATGGTCAAAAATAATGAACAAGCCACTGTTCATGAATTCAAAATTTTTGATATTTTTCAAAATGTCAAAAAGTATAAATTTTCATGGTCACACTATACCATGACTTTTGGTGTTCAAAATCCTTTTTGGATTTGTGGTTCACATCAAAATATAATTATGATGATATGGCTAATAAAATTAACAAATTGTTCTTATGAGTTCGAAGCACTAAGAACAAGGGATGACCATTTAAAATGCATGAACTTGGCTAGAAAAAGCCTGTGCATTTAAATAAATGGTTGAGAATGGCTTATCTTTTCAAATTGATGGCCAGTTGTTTGTATGTACACAATCAAAGCATCGAAGATACATTCGAAGCATCAAGAGTTGTTTCGAAGGTTGATTACTTCACATTCGAAGCTGTATAAAGCTTTGAAGATACATTCGAAACATCAAGAGTTGTTTCGAAGGTTGATTACTTCACCTTCGAAACTGTATAAAACTTTGAAAACTTTCGAAATGTGTACATCTCTTCAAATATATGTAAAATGACAATTAATTAGTTGTCGAATAATGCCTGTTTTTGGCATCATAAGTTGGCTCGAAGAACAACAGTTTTGGTGTCTTCGAAGAATTAATAATTGGTTCGAAACACAAAATTAATATTTCCATTAATTATGTGTGAACCAGAACATATAAGTTTTGAATAAACCACAATGGTTGGCCAAAAACAGCTTCGAAAGCCGTTTTGCCATAATTTTGTAAGCTTCGAAGCTCTCTATCTTGCATCAACAACAGCTTCGAAGAAATAATAATGGTGGTTGTGAACCTTCGAAGCTTTGTCGAGTATTTTTGAGGATGTAATTCGTCTTTTGTCGGTTCCATCGACATTCGAAGAATGATTTTGGTCCTTTATATCACTTTCGAAGCTTGTTACTAGTAATAATTCGAGTCATCTAGTCATAATTTCATACTCATTCGAAGCACTTTATTGGTGTTGTTACATCATTCGAAGCACTTTGCTGCTTAGGTTAGTCATGTGCTTGGTTCGGCCCTTCAAAAATTCAAATAAATATCATTTTTAAGGGCCGCGGGGGGTAATGTTAGCACCATAAATCTGCAATTTTTATTATTATTATTTATTATTTATATAATTGCAGGACACGTGGCATCCTCTTATTCATTTGGAAGTTAAAAGAAGTTATAGAGATAATGGAGAATATGAAGGACAAAGTGGATGAGTGGGAAGACAAAGTGGATGAGTGGAAGGACACATGGCAAGACAAGAATGAAGATGGAAGAAATGGGTAGTTACTAAGTAGTTATTGCTGTATTTTTTCTTCTATAAATAGCCATTAATGGCTACATTGTAAAAGATCCAGAACTAAAATCAAAGACACTTGATTTCAATATTTCTTGTCATTTTCCTTATCTTAGAAGTAGTTTAACATAGATTTATATTTCGAAGCATTTTATGCACTTTCTTTTCGAAGCATAGGAGTAGAGGTAAGTAATTATTACTTCGATTGTTCACTCAATCATCTTTCTCCGCCCCTTTTTCTTCTTTTACTTTTTCTTTTCTCTACACTTGGCAAATTTGAAGTCCTCTTCGTTGAGGCAAAAGAACCGTCAACACAATCGCTTGATAATTGGCTTGAATTTAATCTGTAAGGATTTTTCAATCCTTGTTGGCACGCTCGCATTTATGATATTTTCCTTCGTAGGAAAAATAAGCCAACAATTCCATACATCACACTATATATATATATATATATATATCATATTCAATGAATATGATTTACTTTCAAGATGCTTGGTGAAATGGTAGATAGACACGCGAGACTCAAAATCTCGTGCTAAAGAATGTGAAGGTTTGAGTCCTCTTCAAGACAAAATCTCATGAGAATGTTCATTGATATTGATTCAATCCGAGCTCTTGAAATTGTAATAAATTTGTTAGCAAATCACGAAACCCTGATAATCTTCTCTATCTAATGAATGGGGAGTCTGCTTTAAAATCATCCACCCTACACCTACCCCCAAGTATATGCTTCAACACGAATCAAACAAAATCTTGGTGATCTTCTCTATCTAATGAATGGCGAGTCTATTTTAAAACCTCCGCTCTACACCCACTCCGAGTATATATTTTAATAATAATCACACAAAGGTAGATTAGTGATTAGTATAATTTAAATAGTAACTATTTGAGTTTAAAACATATAAAATAATATAGTAAATTGTCCAATGTTCATGCCCATTGGCCTATTTTGCGAAACAGGTTAAAAGTCACTTCTCAACTTTTAACCCATTTTCCTTTCTTATGTCACTTTATTTTTGGTTCAATTTGCTATTTCCACTCTAGTGAATTGAACATTATTTATTTATTTTCTTTTTTAAAACAATTGATCTTTGAACTAATTACATTTTAAAAAATTAATTTCATCAAATAACACATAAATAAATTACATTTTTTTTTAAATGGACAGTAATTGTGAGTTTAAACTTAAACTTTTTATTCTATAAAACAAAAAGTGATTTGTTTATATATTCATCGATATTTGACAAAGATGATTTTTTGCACAGACCAACAATGCTAAAGATCCACATTGGGGGTGTTTGTTGCAGTTTTTCAAAGCTAACTTATGGCTTTTAGTTTTGAAAAAGTTATTTTGAACTGTTTGGTTAAACTTATTTCAAACAACTTCAGATTCTAACAGCTTATTTTAACTTAAAAAAGCTGATTCTGAGAAGCTGCTCACCCCTTACTTTTGATTATCAGCTTCTGCTATGGACATGTTAATTTATGGTTATACTCTTAGATTTTTTTTATTTTTTATTTTTTTTTAAAATAGAAAAATACCCAAATGGACTATAGATTATTATTATTATTTATGAAAAATGTAGACAAACAAAAAATAAAAATTAATTAAAAAAACTATTTCACAGCTTATTTAACAAACACTACTAAGCAACTTAAATTTATAATCCAACAATTACACCAAACAGATTAACAACTTCTTATTAAAGTCATAATTTATAATCTGTTAAGTTATAATCTATAAACTGTATTAACAGCTACACCAAATGGAGCCATTTTATATCCACAAATGCACGGATGTATTTGCAATGATGTGGCAAGAATTGTGGATCTCATATTATTAAATGTGTAATCAATTAAAAATTGATACTTGTCAAATCATATCATTATAAATTGAATTATGTTAACACTTATAAGAGTCCCAAACATTTTCTAAAAATAAAATACGGAGGATAAGAGCATCTCCCTCCTACAATGCCTTATTATTAAAGAGTAATATCACGGAGGTGTCAACCTGGCAACCACCAAACTACTTTGTGTTAGAAATTGACAATTTAAATCTTTTAATTTAGGAGTTGTTTGGAATGTTCTAAATAAGGCCTCGTTTGGGAATAAGCTAATTTAGTAATTTTTTGACTATTTGGCTAAAAAGGTAGGTAAAAAAAACTTGTATGTTTGGGATGACTTTTTGGCTAATAACGAAAAGATGTGCAAAAAGTAGATAGAAAAGAGAATCTTTGAATTTTTGGTATGAGTTGTTGTCTTTTTGGTTAATTTAGTAACTTTTTGACTAATTAGCTAAAAAAGTAAGTCCCCAAACGGGGGCCTAAGTGTACTTTTTGACTTTTTATGAAATATGAGTTAGGTTTGAAGTGATGTAGTAGAGAGGTGATGTGACTTAGGCCAAGTTTGGCATCTTCCAAAAAATTTAAAAAGTCAAAAAGTCACTATCCTATTTAAGTCACATCATCTCATTTAAGTCACATAACCTCTCTAACACATCACTTCAAACCCAACCCAAATCCAACCCATATTTCATAAAAAGTCAAAAAATGCACTTATTTAGTCTTCCCAAACTTGGCCTTATATAAGATGATGTGACTTAAATAGGATAGTGACTTTTTGACTTTTTTTTAACATCCCAAACTTAGCCTACTGATAAAGGTGCAATAAAAAAATTACATATTATTGAATTTGTAACAAATTATCATTTTCAAATTGTTCTTGTTTGTGATTGGGGGAAAAAAATGCAATATATACATTCATGTATACAATTTTTTAAATTACATTTGGATCATGATCTTAGATAAAAAAAAAAAAAAAAAAAATTAAAAAAAATAAGATAAGAAAAATAAAGAATAATTTAATTTATATTTCGTTCACATTCTCTTTCAATTTAAAAAATTATGTAAATTTTTACTTAAATCCATAATATAAACACATCTGAATAGAATTTGCAACAATGCTTCTTACATGACATCATCATTTAATGATTGAAGCCCAAACTATGTGCTTAATTTCCATGAAACCACTTCCTATTCTCAACCAAACACTTCTAGAAACATTAGTCCAAAATCCACATACAAATCAATGAAAACCCTACTAAGGCCTCGTTTGGGAACAGGCTATTTTAGTAATTTTTTGATTTTTTAACTAAAATGTAAAGAAAAAAAAACCTAGTTGTTTGGAATAAACTTTTTGACTTTTTACGAAAATATGTGAAATAAAATAAGATAAATAATGAAAAAGAGGGTAAAATGACCGAAATGGCCTTATAGCATGTCAGACTACCTGTGAATGTGTCACTGACCTCTGCAAAGTGTTGGATGTGAAGTTGCTTTCTTGGACAACGCAATAGGAGGGTTGTGTGCTGTGTAAATAATACAATGCATTTCTTTTTAGAGCTGTGATTAGGACCCTCTTATATTCTCACTCCCACCACCCCACACACACGTGGGGTTGGTAAGTGGGAGAGAAGAAAAAAAAAAAAAAAAACAAAAACAATTTCAACCAATCAAAAGGCAAAGGGGGTCGTGGGGGTCCCTTGGAAAGGGGGTCTCACTATTTTTTGTTCTTTTTATCATACAACAACGGTCAAAATTTATTTCTTTTTCAGTATTCTACACGTGTCACGTAATATTATGTAAATAATATTTACGTTCATATACATAACTATTTTATGTATATGGGATATGGATGGTACTTTTGTGTATTGTAATAATTTGTTATGAAACATCACATTTTATGTTAAAAATAAAAAAATTTAAATTTTTTTTTTAAAAAAAATCCAACAAATTATGGGAGTGTTTGGGAACTTGGCTTTTCAGTTTTTTTATTTTTTTATTTTTTCAGTACAACAAAAATGTCTTTCAAAACCCAACAAAACAAATCCCTCACAAAAATATCATATCAAATTCCATACTATTTCAATTTTTTTGTCATAAATATCATCACAAAAAAATTCCAACTATCACAAAGGGTCTGTTTGGTGTGCCGTCTTGTAACACATACGTTTTCAATTTTCTAATTATATTTACAAAATGTAAACAACTGAAATATAAACTTGTTTGGTAAATTTCAATTACATAAATCAATGGTCTCTGTTTATAAATTTGGCCACAAAATGTAAACTTAAAAAATGTGTATCCGTTTTGAGTTTTGAATTTTTCTTTTTTTAATCACCCAACACTAGCCACCACCCGCCACCATTTTCCACCACCGTCTTCTGCCACCACCACCCAACCCCCACCACCATCTTCCGCCACCACCACTCACCACCCACCCACCCGCCACCACCACCCACCACCCGCCACCCACCTGCTACCACCGCCCACCACCCGCCACCACCACTCACCTGCCACCCCCTGGCCACCACCACCCACCCTTCGCCACCACCAACACCCACCTACCACCCACCCGTCACCATGTGCCACTACCGTCCACCGCCCGCCAACGCCACTACCATCTACCACCCGCCACCACCACCACCACTACCCACCACCACCCACTTGCTACCACCCACCACCTGCCACCACCACCCACCACCACCACCACCACCATCACCCACTACCCACGTACCACCCATCTGCCACCAGTACCCACCACCACCACCATTACCCACTACCCACGTACCACACATCTGCCACCAGTACCCACCACCACCACCCACTTGCTATCACCCGCCATCGTCACCCACCTATCCACCCACCCGCCACCACTCGCCACCACCTGCCACCGTCACCCACCCAC
This sequence comes from Camellia sinensis, assembly GCF_055761805.1. Taxonomy (NCBI): domain Eukaryota; kingdom Viridiplantae; phylum Streptophyta; class Magnoliopsida; order Ericales; family Theaceae; genus Camellia; species Camellia sinensis. Next base: position 18,049,629 of record NC_138967.1, on the reverse strand, counting down.
CCAGCATCACCACCCGCCACCACCACCACCACCATCACCCAGCACCCACGTGCCACCCACCTGCCACCACCACCCAATCACCACCTGTTACCCACCAACCATCGTAAACAGACATCCATTCCGTTTTCAATTTATATTTAAAAAAAATTAACAAATTGTAATAAAAATTTGTTTGGCAATTTTTTTGGTTGAAAATGAGTTTAAAAATTTGACAAAAAAATCAAAAAAATGAGGAAACGTTTTCAGTTATCAATTTTTTTCAATTAATTTTTTTATCAAATGTAATTTATTTTCAAAATTTGTTTTCAAGTAATTTTTTCCTCAAATAAATTTATTTTCAATTAATTTTTTTTTCCCAATTAACCTTTTCGATCAAATATTTTTTTCCCAACTAATATTTTTAAATTAATTTTTTAATAATTTCCATTTCTTTTTCAAAGTTTTTCGAATTAGTTTTTTACCCAATTATTTTTGTCCAATTACATTTTTCATTCAATTATTTTTTTAATTAATTTTTGGTCATTTACAATGTGTGTGATTCCATTGTCATAAATAACGAAATTATGTAAAAAAGATTTGAAATAAAATAGTTGCAATTCTGATTACTACAAGGCACAGTACTCCCCAAGAATTCAACAAAATTGAAAATCATTTTCTATGTCCTACACATAAATCAATCATTTTTTTCTCTCCACTTTCTTTGTAAATAGCACATGTCTGTCAGACACATCCACTCAAGTACAGACTAATATACAATCTTTTTAAGTTCCCACACTGGGAAACTATTTCCAAAATATACAACCAAGCAAACCAAAAAATTTGTCAATGCTTTCCCCAATTCTTTTTTTCTTTTTTTTATAAATTTATCTCCCAAAACCAAACCACACACACCCATACTTTCAAAAATTCACAATTTTGTAAACTTGGTAAATTTTCAATTTGTTTTTTTTTTATAAATTTGACATAGGTGTCCGGTCCACAGACATGGTAATTTCTTTGATGTCCAGAAAATTTTAGAAAACAAATTTCGTAATGAATAACATTGACACTTTCGTTGGTAATGTTTGTGGTGTTATAGATGAAACTTGGAAAATAAAATTTTAATTATTGTCAATTTGCAATATTGAAAGTAGTTTATTTGAAATCGTGATCAAATACATTATTTTTTTTATTGCATTTCTTAAATACTGATTTTTATTTTAGTTGGTTGAAGACAATTTTGTGCCATGTTTTTTACGTGATGTAATTGGGCACAATTATAGACTTTACAGTTATTGCATGTAATATGTGTGACGAACTTCGTTATGACAATCTGTGAAATAGGGATTTTGCATTAACCATACACGCATGCAAAGTACGACGATTTCGAAAGTTTTTTTTTAAACATTCGTACATCTTCAAATATCTAAACAGTTTTGTACGTTATGCATACAAAAGTATAAAACAAGACAGGGATGACAGTTTTCACAAAACACATATACTACGGAAAACATTTAAAAGCAGTCATGGTAAACAACACTGTCCGACTACCTACCATTGCGCCGAATTTCGTATAACTCAGCCCTTATCCGATGACGCACCTCCGCCATTTCAACGTCCTCGTCCGTAGCCACCACGGCTTCGTCTAGGGCAGCCAAATCTGCGCGATCGGGAATATCGGCATACGTGTACTCCGCCGCATTTCTGACAGCAGCAATGGTCGCATCATCCTCGCAGTTTCTACGTATGAAATTGTGTAATGCCATAGATGCAGCCACCAACGGCACCTGGACTCTATGAAAGTCAAACCGAGGCATATTGTGCAAGAATCTCCACCGCGACTTCCAAGCGCCAAATGTTCGCTCAATCACACTCCGCAATGAAGAGTGGGCACGGTTGAACAACTCATCACGATTTCTCGGCTTGTGACGTTGAAAGTGTGGTTGGTGATAGTGGCTACCCTTATATGGTGCGAGAAATCCCTTCTTATTACTGTATCCGCTATCTACTAGATAATAGCGACCTGTAAATGTGTACATATTAATACATTTTTGTTTCACGTGTGGGCAAACAAATTTAACAAGTTATGGCATTGAACAAATAAACTGTGCGTACGTACCATCCACTGCAGTTGGAAAATTATATAGCGGATCCTCGGTCACAATGTTTAAAATCCGGCTGTCATGCATGCTACCCTCCCAACCACATGACACAAAGACGAAACACATATTGAAATCACACACTGCCAAAATATTTTGAGTGTGGCAACCATTTCGGCTAAAATACGGGGCTGCTTCGGACTCCTTTATGCACGCTGGCACGTGTGTCCCATCCAATGCACCTAAACAATCCTACACAATTCGAACAAGTAGGCAACGTATTAGTACCATGATGACATGCATTATAGCCGCGCAATTTTTGGAAGTCACATCTTTGTAGAATTTGCGGAAACAAAACCTCGAATTGTTGCATTTATTTCGCACCTTAAACGGCAAATACTGTGATTGGCTCTGCAGGTGGGGATCCCTCCTATTTTGGAAATCTGTGGGCGGCCGACAGTGCGCGACGGTAAACTTTTTCATTGCTTTCAGAACATTATGAAAATGACGTGATATTGTTTCACCGGAGTGTTGAAATCTTTCTTGAAGCTCGCGGTTAGGCAAGTTTTTTAGGACGTGAATGAAGATTGCAACACTCTCCTCAACGTGCAAGCCGTGGTCCCGCTCAGGTACATGCAACCCGAAGTCGTTCACTAGTGTGCCACATAAACGGGTAAAAACGACTTTGGGCATGCATAGTTCATAGGGAAATCTGCCACTATGTCCATTATACAATTCCAAAATCCATGCCCTCCCCGTCAAGATGGACGTCCGACATGGAACTTTAAGCACGTGTGTAACAAGCCCGCGGGGGACCTCGCTACAGCTCGGACTCGACTTTTCGTAGTCACGGTTCTAAATCTGAACCAAAGAGTCCAAATCCGGCAAATCGTTTTTGAGAAAAACAGATTTTTGAAAGAAGTGCCAAACATGGACTGCTTTGCCAGATACAGAGTCGCCACCTAAATATTTTATTTTGGGAAATTTAGGAAACCCTGACTCGGTGCCAAAAGGCCACGTGTCCGTCATCACCAAAGTTGCCTCGGCTCGGGAACTTGGGTACGATTGGGGAAGGTCACTTCGTGAGCACCCCCGCTCGCCCGGTCGTAGACCGGCCTCTACTAACCATGATATCAATTTTTGAAAACATTGTGAGTTCTTATTCCGGTTTATTAGCCTAGGTTACTATGTGATGCGCACAGCATACAAATATAGACCGGGTCGCCTGAATTGGAACGAAACATTTCATGTTTGCTTTTTTGAAAATGATTTGCTACCCGCAGATAGGCTTGAAACATTTGATGATTTATTCCAATTTAAGTAACCCAACCTTCACCCACAGGTATTCAGGCAGTTATATCATATAAGCACATAGCCTCATAGTAAGCATGCTATTCATGGCAGTCACTCACACGCATGCAAGGATGCTAAAGCATAAAACTCACCGAGTACTCCAAGCCAAAATAGACACTTATTAGAAATCATGCATGAATCCTAAGTATACAGAAATGTCTAATGCAACACATGCAAAATGCAACTATAGCAGGCTCGGCTATTCTAAGATGGCATATGAAATGCTACAACTATCATGTATTCAATTTGGAATTGAAAGTACAATGCAGTTAGTATGATGCGCCGAGCCCGGTGCATGCAAAACAGATGAATGATGCAAACATGCTGTCATACTGTATGCTAATTTAAACATGCCCTAATCTAACCATCATAAGCGGATAAATAAAAGGGAGAAAGACGTGGGGTTGGAAGACATACAACACACACTCACGCACACTTATTACAGTTGTGCCCTCACTCGGAGGGTCCGAATAAATATACAGTCCAAATATTACAGTCCCGAATAAAAGAATATTACAGTCCAAATATTACAAAATCTTAATTAATTAACAAATTAACTAAGAAAGCAAATAAAGCTGGCGTGCAAGCCAGGGACTGCCTTGCTTCTGATGGATGATGCATGTCCGGGTTGTCTTGCACGGAAATCCACCGGAATGCCCCAATTAGCCTCTGTTTACACTTGTTATTCTTGGAATGCGTGCCAAGTCCCGAAAAGTTACTGATTCCTCGTTTTGCTGCAACAGAGAGCAGGAAAGGGGCATAGCAATGTATTTGCACAGATGTATGCATGTCTCGATCCTCGTGCCATCAATCACGCATACCGAGGCATGATGGCCGAGGAATCGAAATGCACAACTCAATATAGGATGAATGCACATGAAACTACAGCTAAAACCTAACTCCATCATGGATTATCCGGAGTGTTGGTGACTGGGAAATTGAGACACATTCCGTCACTCGGAGTACGAAATGTACCTCGTTTCCCGTGCCCGGGCTAACTCCTATTCCGGACACGATGCAATATGCATGACATGCATGAAATGCAATTAAGATACAATCCTAACATACAGAATGCTATGAAAATGAGATGCCTCGAAGTACGTGCACACAGGCACGCAAACCGAGGCGATGACAGATGCAATGAAAATGAGATGCCTCGAAATACGTGCACACGGGCACGCAAACCAAGGCGATGATATGTGTCTCGAAGTACGTGCACGCGGGCACGCAAACCGAGAAAATGATATGTGTCTCAAAGTACGTGCACGCGGGCACGCAAACCAAGGCGATGATATGTGTCTCGAAGTACGTGCATGCAGGCACGCAAACCGAGGCGATGATATGTGTCTCGAAGTACGTACACGCGGGCACGCAAACCGAGGCGATGATATGTGTCTCGAAATGCGTGCACGCGGGCACGTAAACCGAGAAAATGATATGTGTCTCGAAGTACGTGCACGCGGGCACGCAAACTGAGAAAATGATATGTGTCTCGAAGTACGTGCACACGGGCACGCAAACCGAGGCGATGATATGTGTCTCGAAACGCGTGCACGCGTGCACGCAAACCGAGGTGATGGTATGTGTCTCGAAATGCGTGCACGCGGGCACGCAAACTGAGGCGATGATATGTGTCTCGAAGTACGTGCACGCAGGCACGCAAACCGAGGCGATGATATGATATGATGAAATGATATGGGAATGACAAATGGGCTTATACCAACATGAGTGAGCCTCAGCTACACTCACATGGGATGCCGTCGGATAAAAATGAAGTGCCTCGAAATGCGTGCACACTGGCACGCAAACCGAGGCGATGCGAAAGCGATGCGAATTTCATGAAAAATGCAACATGGACTTATACTAACATGAGAGAGCCTCAGCCACACTCACATAAGATGCCGGTGGCAGAAAAATGAAGTGCCTTGAAATGCGTGCACACGGGCACGCAAACCGAGGCGATGACAGAATGATATGAAAATGACATGAAAATGACAAATGGGCTCATACCAACATGAGAGCCTCAGCCACACTCACATCGGATGCCGGTGGCAGAAAATGAAGTGCCTTGAAATGCGTGCACACGGGCACGCAAACCGAGACGATGCTAAAACGATGCGAATGACACATGGCAAAAATGATATGCAAGCATACTAATGGAATTTCAGCATTAAAATATGGGGGAAAACAGTCCCGAAATGAAGCGAAATGACATGAAATGCAAGGAAATGTCCCGAAATGCGAATTTAGGCACCCGAAATGGCCTATAGCTATGCCAAACATGTACAATATGGACATGCAATGCAAAGACAGAAGCTAGACAGTCCCAAAAGATGTACTTCTACAGATATAAACATGGCCAAACAGCAAGTATAAGTAAGGGAAAAATAGCACGCAAGAATAGGGGCCAAAAGAGGGGTAATGAGGCAAGTGGTATAAGAAAAACTCAAACTGAAATATTTCCTTCTACAAAACTGAAGAGGGACCAAAAATATGAATATTTACAGTATATGGCAGCCTCAAAATCAGTATACAAACATGCTAAAAATGTGATGCAAAACAAGGCTCAAAAGGTGCTATAACATGAAGTATATAAAATATTCACCAAACAGGAAAAAAGTGTGAATGAAACATGAAGTATAGGCCAAAATAAGGCCACTTTCAGTTCGGACCAAGGTCCAAAAACAGAAGCAAAAAGGGTTACCAATTTATGCAAAAATGGGGCCAAATAAGGGATTGAACTACAAGTGGCACATGGAGACACCAAACAAGGTTGAGCCCTTCCTCAATGTTGAAGAGGGGCTCAAAATAAGCCTTATATCAGTTTATAACATGCTCAAAAACAGATTGCTCATGGGCCAAAGATAGCATGCGAAATCATGACATACAAGATGATCAATGAAGCAAGTATATTATGGAGGGCTCAAACAAGGTTGAGCCCTTAATAAGAAGTGAAGATGAGCTCAAAATATGACCCTTTTCAGTTAGGGTCGAAGCTTGAAACCAAAAAGAAGTGGGGCTTAGAAATAGATCAAGAAAAAGGTTCAAAAGGTTAAAAGTGTAACTTACCCTTGAAGATTCAAGCTTTTGTTGCTTCTTGGATGGATTTGCAGCTTCTTTTGCCTTCTAGAAACCTTCCTTGCTGCTGGAGGTGAGGTGGTGATGGTAGAGCTTGGTGGTGTAGAAGGAATGAAGGTTAGGGACTTAGGGTTTTTTGAAGAATTGAGAGGGAAGAAGATGGAGTTGGCTATGGAGCTTTGAAGAATAATTTTTCTAACCCTTATGAAGAAGACCACCAGCTGGTTATAAGGATCAAGAATGGGGTGTAAAGGTGGGGGAGAAGGAGGGCAAAACTCCCCCACAAAATATCCCCCGGATACAGAAAATATCTGGGGGATATTGCCCCACAGCTGGAAAGGGTACAGTGCAAGGAAGCAGGCCGGCCTCATACTTTTGCTGGAGGTGGCCGGCCGGCCACACCCCCTAGCCGGCCGGCTAGGGGTCAAAAGGGTCAAGTTGATTTTCTGGCCGGTCAGATACTGGGGAGGTACCCCTATGTGTGTACAACACAACCATGTAGTTGAAATTCCAAGAAAGTGGGCCAAAGGGGTTCAACAATGGCTCGGAAAGAGGGGGTCAAAAGGGTCAAGTTGACTTACTGGCCGGCCATGAACTTTTAGGGGCCTCTCATGTGTGTACATCACAGATATGTGGTTCAAAGTTCAAGAAAAAAGGTCCAAGGGGTTCAACATTAGCCCGGAAGAAAGGGGTCAAAAGGGTCAGGTGACCTTAATGGCCGGCCATGAACTTTTAGGGGCCTCTCAGATGTGTAGATCACAGATATGTGGTTGAAAGTTGGCAACACTAGCTCCAAGGTATTCAACATTAGCTCGGAAGTGCGAAAAACGGGCGCCGGGAGGCTCCGGAAGAGAGATAACTAGTTGCTGTAACAATTGCTGACCTCCCACCCTTCAGTGACCTTCCTTGTGATAAAACAGAGGTACCTGCCAAAAATGAACGAAAACCGTTGCAAAACGAACGTTCCGGGGCCAAAACACGCAGTTCGGGATCCCGAAAATGGGCTGTTAAGCACCGAAAGTGGCGTTCGGCCACGAAGTGGGTTTCTCAGCCCCCAGTGTCCCTCAACAGGGAGAAAATAGGAAGTATGCCAAAAAAACAGAGCAATAGGAGATGGTTAAGTGGTCCCGAACCGAGGCACACGGCCTGACGGCTCCGAAAACCGGGAACCGGGCTCCGAAATGGGTAAAATGGCCTACGGCCACCAAATGTAGCCTACGGACATTGAGAGATGGTCTACGGGACCTCTCCCTCCCCTCAGGAAAAGAAACAGAGAAAACCGAGTCTGGTTCGCAAACCGAGACAAGGCACAGAAGAGGGTTCGGAAGTCTGGAGGCGGGGCTCACGGCCGCGACTCTGAGACTTCTGAACAAGCACGATACGCAATATCACCAAGCGCTCAATTGGTGACGTCTGAGTCTTAAGGTCGGTCAAAAATGGGGTGTCTACAGTTGCCCCTCTTTGACAGAACTCGGAAGTCACAAGTGACGGGAGTGAATGTCAAAGCCTAGAGACGACCCATTTTTGACAAGGCCGAAGACTTAGACAAACATACAAGATAAAAAGGGATGTGCTCGCAGGCATGCCCGCAGGCAGGGGGCAAAATGCAAAATGATATGCAAGAAGCCGAATATAACTTATGATATACAGAGAAACACAGAGACGTATCTCGGTGTTTAGGGACGTATCCCGAGCTTTTTGGGGACGCATCCTAGAGGTTAGAAAAGAAGGAAAAACATGAGGACGTATCCCGGTGTTCAGCGAGGAATGAGAAACATAGGGACGTATCCCGACGTTTCAGAATGGTGTGAGCATTGGAACGTATTCCGAACGCTTTTAACCGAGAGGGAGAAACATAGGGACGTATCCCGGTGTTTCAGAATGGTGTGAGCATTGGAACGTATTCCAAATACTTTTAACCGAAAGGGAGAAACATAGGGACGTATCCCGACGTTTCAGAATGGTGTGAGCATTGGAACGTATTCCGAACACTTTTAACCGAAAGGGAGAAACATAGGGACGTATCCCGACGTTTCAGAATGGTGTGAGCATTGGAACGTATTCCGAACACTTTTAACCGAGAGGGAGAAACATAGGGACGTATCCCGCTGTTTCAGAATGGTGTGAGCATTGGAACGTATTCCAAATACTTTTAACCGAAAGGGAGAAACATAGGGACGTATCCCGACGTTTCAGAATGGTGTGAGCATTGGAACGTATTCCGAACACTTTTAACCGAAAGGGAGAAACATAGGGACGTATCCCGACGTTTCAGAATGGTGTGAGCATTGGAACGTATTCCGAACACTTTTAACCGAGAGGGAGAAACATAGGGACGTATCCCGGTGTTTCAGAATGGTGTGAGCATTGGAACGTATTCCGAACACTTTTAACCGAGAGGGTCTAACCCGTCGCACGCGCGAGGAGAAAGAAAGATAATTGCAAGTGAACTGATGCATAAAAATGCAAGTAATTGAGCATAACAATGCGAGATAGATGCGCATAATCAATGCAATGGATATAAGATTGCTAGATAGATGTGCATAACAATGCAACATTGAGCATAACAATGCTGGATAAATGTGCATAACAATGGAATGGATATAAGAATGCTAGATAGATGTGCATAACAATGCAACATTGAGCATAACAATGCTGGATAAATGTGCATAACAATGCAAGCAATGAGTATAAGACCAAACTCCAAACGCAACCTCCGATTTACCTCTCGGAGGGGTCACGATACATTCCGAAAAGGATACACCTCGTGCATGCCGACTGACGATGAGCTACACATCGAAGACATGAGTTGAAAATCCCGCATAAACATTTTGAGCTGAAAAGAGTGGGTTCCTCTTGCACTTTCTTGATTATACTTCCAAACCGCAGTTACTACCTTTTATTTTCTGGCTACGTTCACAACTTTCCCTATTCTCCAACGGGGTGACAGACTAGGTTGGTTCAGTATCCAGAATTGAGGTGCATACACGCTATCTCAACTTATGGGGCTTCCATACAGATTTCAAGCCGAGGACACGCCTCTGGGTATTTAAACCAGACTTTAGTCTCGGAAATCCTGAACCTTTACGTTCTAGGCATCAGCCATTCGAACTCTAGTTTCCACCGTCGCAGTTGGTCTCCTAGGAACTCATTGCGGACACAGCCAAGATGCCTCTGGCAGGAAAGGTACTCAGGGAGAGCACTTTTGATCGCCATTCTGGCTTGAAGCAGACTTGATCTTGAGCTTGAGGTAGAGGCACACTCATACTTCGGAGCATTGGCAAGACCTGAAGGGATACACACGGAATGTAGTCTTGGAACTTACTGAAGTTGAAACAAACTCAGACGCCCGACATTTCCTCTTTTGCTTTGCTTTGTAGTCTGGAACCCATATAGCTTCAAATAGGTCCTAGTTTTGCTGCTCTGACATGACCCGGGTTGAACCCTGTGGTTTTATGGAAGAACGAATCTTGTTTTGCACAGATGTGGAGAACGGCATGGCACTCGGAACACAAAACGATTTTATTTTTGAAATTCAGAGATGAGCTTTTGACCGGGTATCGAGCCTACGACTGAACACAGCAAAACGACTCAACAAGGAAATAAAAGGCACACAACCTAGACACATCGAGTAACACCCGAAACGACTCAAAATGAAAAACGAGATAAAACAAAAGGACATGACACTCAGACGTGCACAGGGAGCCTGTTTCACCGGGTAGTGTTTCCCACCCTTTCTCATTTGTGGTTCTCACATCACTCGGCCCTCAAGCTCTATTTTTCTGAAAAAGCCCTTTTCTCACTTTTCCTCTCATCGCACATCTCTCTATTCTTCAATCTCTCATTTTTATCCCTCCCCTGGGTGGTTGATGAATAAACAGCAAATTATGGGCTCGTGCCCCTAGCATTCTGCTAGATTCTCTTTCTTCCACTCACAGCTAGTGAATTCTTCCCACGGAAAGGTTGCGCTACAACTGGGTGTGTAGCAAGTCTGCAGCTAACATTAGTTGATGATGCTTTGCTGGGGAGTTTGGACGTGATAAGATCTGTCCAGATGATGGAGTGGAATATCTTGCCCCATTCTGGTTCGTGCTTCGCACTCGGCTTGATACCTCGTTGCTTGGAGGATGTGAGAGCTTTCAGCCCTTTGTTGTTAACTTCAGTTGTGCCCTATTCTGGTAGGTAGAGTGCCCTTCTTGGCAAGTATGTTGACAATGGGAAAGACAGGAGGCCTGACTCAACTGTGCCCTTAGTTCATCATTTTGACCATTTTTTTTTTGTTTTAGTTTTCTCCTAAAAAAAATTTGACCAAAACGAGAGCTAGATTAATATGCTTGTTCAATTTTCTGATTTAAGATCATGCAAGTTAGGCTGTGAGCACTGAAAATTTTCCTTTTTTGGGTCCAAGAAATGGTCCAGTTTTGAAAAATGGAGTATTTTTCGAGAAGATTCGTCAACCTCAGTAAAAATTCTCAAAAACTATTTTTGCAAACGACCACTGCTTAACGAGCATGGAACCTACTCTTGAGATGCACAATTTCGGATTCGAAGGAAAATTGCCCCTTGCTCGAGGGGAGCTACATGGCAACGAAAAGTTGCCCCTTGTTTGAATGGCGTCGCGGCGCATTGAATGGCAACGGAAAGTTGCCCCTTGTTTGGACAGCACCGCAGCGCATTGAATGGCAACGGAAAATTGCCCCTTGTGTGGATGGCACCGCAGCGCATTGTAGGCAGTCCTTAGAGCGACGAATACAACCAAATTCTCAGATACAGAGAAATCGAAGATGATCAAAACCATTACATGGGCACAGTCAATTTGAAGTATTTTACGGCTGGACTTCAGAATGAAGTTGCCTACGTATCCCAAAGATTGGAATCAAGCCTCACGTAGTTCGGGGTCAAGGTACACTCGGGTATTAACCTCTCCTTTTTAGGCTCTAACTTTTGCCAAGGCGCCCGTTGCGGGTTTTCGACCTTGCGAGCTTTGTTCTTCTTTTCTTTTCAATTCTTTCCATTTCTTTTCTTTTCATTTTCTTTTCTGTTCTTTTCTTTGCATATTTCTTTTTTGTTCTCTTTTTTTTCTTTTTGCATTTTGTTGCTTCTTCTTTTTTGTATTTTTCTCTTGCTCTAACTTTTGCCTGGGTCGCCCTTCCGGGTTTTCGGCCCAGCGAGCCTCTCAAGGGTAAAAGTATAACAAGTCCATGCCAAATGGTTTTGAGGTCCTGGAGTCATCTGAATCCAGGAGAATGGCTGCTGCTTTGCTTTGTAAGCTTCTTCTGATGAGATCTGATCTTCATGACCTGACTTTGGTGCCTCTTGTTCGAGGGCTGCTTCAAATCTAGCCACACAGGCCTCACATCGTAGTTGACCATCGAACCTTCTGATTTCAAGTTCAAGGTTTAGAAGCGGAGGGGTTAAGTCTCGAGGCTGAGAGCGATCCTAGGCTGCACAATCTCAAGAGCGATTCCACACAGGTCTTCGCAAGACCGCGCAAAACTTTTTGTTTTTGAAAGTTTTTAAGAAAGCGACAAATCGCCCGCGCTGAAGGTAGTGTGAAACCAGTCTGGATCAAGCCAGGGTCCTTCTCAGTACTCACGCTAACAAGCATGATTTCATTCATTAAGGGCTTAGCATGCCTCTCTTTCTCTCAAATGATCAAAGTTTTGCAAATCCCAAGGAATTCCTTCCTCTTCGTTTTTACTGCAATGTTCAAAAAGAGTTTTGAAAAACTTAGGTCGATGCAATGATTTTGGGGTGCAGAAGAGTAGGCGAAAAGTACTGCCGTTTCATTCAAATTCTGGCACAATTGGCACAAAGTAGAAGCAAGCACAAAGCATGAAGAATCACTGCTGTTTCATTCAAAATCTGTTGGTGTTACCGGCTCCTTGACAGAAACAGACTCAAAACAAAACGAAAAAGACAGACACAAAATAAAATGGTGATGCCCGAGGTAACACCCCCCGGAATCACCCGACTTCTATACAATAGGACTGACTCGATACAACAAGACGGACCCAAAACAAAAGAGATTGACTCCCTACAGGGCAACAAGACTGACTCAATACCCAGTTCAGAAAGCACAAAAGCTAGCATTCGCAAATGCTCAAAACAGTGCATGCCATTCCCACGTTTGGAGTAAACTGAGCGCTACCCGCAGGTGGTTCATCCCTTGATCACATTATCCCCCACACAAATTCACTGATCAAGTGCCGATAGACTTTGCAGGGCCTGGTGCGGGGATGACCCCGTTGTCAATCAAATTTTGTATCTCGTGGCGGAGACGGACGCAATAGTCGGTAGTATGGCCAGTTTGTTGATGGTACGCGCAGTACTTAGTCAGGTCATGCTTTGCAGGGAGAGGATCAGGTAGAGGCCGTTGTTCTAATGGTTTCAGATGTCCTTTCCTGAGTAGGACCCCCAGGGCTTTAGACAAAGACATATAGAGTGGGGCGAAAACCCTCTTGCCTTGGGGCGGATAGTCTGAAGTTCGGGGGTTTGAAGTAGACGCACCAACAAAGGGGGTGGCTGCTCTTGGTGCGGTGGTGGCGACCACGCCCACTTCAGAAGATCTTGCAGCTGCATCACCACTGGTGGTCGCATTCGAACTGCGGTTAAACGCCCTCCTGGGCTGCTCCTTATCTTGGTCAAACAGACCTTGCCTCATTGCATCTTCGATTTGTACCCCCATATCGTGTAAATCTGAGAAAGTGGGAAAGGGGATTACAATCATTCTCTGCATTAGCTTAGGCTGGAGATTGCGCACAATCATCCGGATTTGATCCTTATTAGTAGGCCTTAGAGTCATCATCGAGGCCGTCGCCCTCCATCGGATCACAAAGTCCGAGAAAGATTCCTTGGGCTCCTGCCTTGTCGTTTCAAGATCACGGGTTGTGATCTCGATCTGAGTGTTGTATGAATATTGCGTGACAAAGGCCTCAGCCATCTCATCCCAATTCTTCTTCACTTCATCTTGTAATCTTGCGTACCAATGGGAGGCCACACCCGACAGGGTTCGGCCGAATAATGAGAGCTTTTGTGGTCATGTTAGGCCCATTGGCCGTAAGACGTCTGCAAACAGTCGAATATGGACCATGGGGTCACCTGTCCCGTCAAAGCGGTCGATTTGTGGCATTTTGAACCTATCGGGGAGTGTTACGGCCTCCTCGGTATATCCGGCCCCGATATCCGGCATAGCCTTGGCCCCTTGGGATTTTTTGAAGAGATTCTCCAGTTTGCTCAATTTCAGAGCTGTATTATCAACCTCGACCTCGAATGGAGAGTCCGGGTGATTGGGTGTATGGACTTTGGACAGTTGTGGTGGAAGCGGGGGCGGAGCCGGCCCCGTTGGGAGGTTTGTGTCCTCTTGCTGGTTTTGGATCGTCGGCACAGTATTCTGGATATTTGGAGGAGCGTTCTGAACAGCAGGTGTCTGCTCAGGTAATGGAGCCCCTGCCGGTGGAGGAATTTGTTGTGAAGCAGATGCCTCATTCTGCTGTTGCAGTCTAGTAATCAGTTCGGCCTGTTGGGTCATGATTGCGGCCTGTTGTTTGGCAAATTCCTCCTGACGGGCAGCGTCCCGCTGCATGAGTTTCATACTTTCTTGCATCTGGCGCATCATGGCCTCTATCCCTGATGTGTTCTGCTGTTCCATCTGACTGATTGGTATCTATCCCTTGTCTCTGGTGAAGGAACACTGATTGCCCTTGATCTGAATCTCTGACCTAGCAAAGTCTATCAGCACAAGTTCGATGAACTTCGGGGGATATCGGAGCCTTCTAAAGCTATGGTTCCCAGACTACCTTGCAAAAGAGAAAACAGACAGCATCTCAGCCTGATTCCATCTGAACAGATACGAGCATAGTTGAATGAGTGTGCCCTCTACTGAATTCTGCCCCAAAATTCGGCTTCAAAATTTGAGTCTGATACCCACAGGTAAAGCTGACTCCCAAATACCGATAATAATGCCCGCAGGCCTGATGCCCAAATTCGCAAACTGGTGCCCGCAGGCCTGACGCCCAAACTCATACACTGATACATGCATTCCTGTAGAGACGCACTCTAAAGCACATAACAGATAAGTGAGAGCCAAAACACCCCTATGAAGGGGTAAGGTTTCCCTGTCCTATTTTGTCAGGAACTAGGGTTTCACTACGCATGCAGCGGTTTCAAACAACCTATAAACGGGTAAGCAACCTGTCCTAGTATGGAATGGTCACTATGGATTCCGAATATGCAATAGGTCGAATGGTCAAAGAGGGTGCCCCGGTAAAACCGGGGTTTGTGTTCCCATACTGGTAGAGCCCACAACCGGTCAGCCTTATGGTCATGCCTTGACAAGACAAGCCTCCGGCAAACCGTTCAGGAATAGCAGATGGCAAACACAGTGTCCTAGGCGCACCAATGCAAATGCAATGCAAAGAAACACACAAGTGTAGTAAAAAACAGATATCATGAGTTCGAGTCAAGTTCTCTAAATCCCCAGCAGAGTTGCCAGAAACTGTAACAAGCCCGCGGGGGACCTCGCTACAGCTCGGACTCGACTTTTCGTAGTCACGGTTCTAAATCTGAACCAAAGAGTCCAAATCCGGCAAATCGTTTTTGAGAAAAACAGATTTTTGAAAGAAGTGCCAAACATGGACTGCTTTGCCAGATACAGAGTCGCCACCTAAATATTTTATTTTGGGAAATTTAGGAAACCCTGACTCGGTGCCAAAAGGCCACGTGTCCGTCATCACCAAAGTTGCCTCGGCTCAGGAACTTGGGTACGATTGGGGAAGGTCACTTCGTGAGCACCCCCGCTCGCCCGGTCGTAGACCGGCCTCTACTAACCATGATATCAATTTTTGAAAACATTGTGAGTTCTTATTCCGGTTTATTAGCCTAGGTTACTATGTGATGCGCACAGCATACAAATATAGACCGGGTCGCCTGAATTGGAACGAAACATTTCATGTTTGCTTTTTTGAAAATGATTTGCTACCCGCAGATAGGCTTAAAACATTTGATGATTTATTCCAATTTAAGTAACCCAACCTTCACCCACAGGTATTCAGGCAGTTATATCATATAAGCACATAGCCTCATAGTAAGCATGCTATTCATGGCAGTCACTCACACGCATGCAAGGATGCTAAAGCATAAAACTCACCGAGTACTCCAAGCCAAAATAGACACTTATTAGAAATCATGCATGAATCCTAAGTATACAGAAATGTCTAATGCAACACATGCAAAATGCAACTATAGCAGGCTCGGCTATTCTAAGATGGCATATGAAATGCTACAACTATCATGTATTCAATTTGGAATTGAAAGTACAATGCAGTTAGTATGATGCGCCGAGCCCGGTGCATGCAAAACAGATGAATGATGCAAACATGCTGTCATACTGTATGCTAATTTAAACATGCCCTAATCTAACCATCATAAGCGGATAAATAAAAGGGAGAAAGACGTGGGGTTGGAAGACATACAACACACACTCACGCACACTTATTACAGTTGTGCCCTCACTCGGAGGGTCCGAATAAATATACAGTCCAAATATTACAGTCCCGAATAAAAGAATATTACAGTCCAAATATTACAAAATCCTAATTAATTAACAAATTAACTAAGAAAGCAAATAAAGCTGGCGTGCAAGCCAGGGACTGCCTTGCTTCTGATGGATGATGCATGTCCGGGTTGTCTTGCGCGGAAATCCACCGGAATGCCCCAATTAGCCTCTGTTTACACTTGTTATTCTTGGAATGCGTGCCAAGTCCCGAAAAGTTGCTGATTCCTCGTTTTGCTGCAACAGAGAGCAGGAAAGGGGCATAGCAATGTATTTGCACAGATGTATGCATGTCTCGATCCTCGTGCCATCAATCACGCATACCGAGGCATGATGGCCGAGGAATCGAAATGCACAACTCAATATAGGATGAATGCACATGAAACTACAGCTAAAACCTAACTCCATCATGGATTATCCGGAGTGTTGGTGACTGGGAAATTGAGACACATTCCGTCACTCGGAGTACGAAATGTACCTCGTTTCCCGTGCCCGGGCTAACTCCTATTCCGGACACGATGCAATATGCATGACATGCATGAAATGCAACTAAGATACAATCCTAACATACAGAATGCTATGAAAATGAGATGCCTCGAAGTACGTACACACAGGCACGCAAACCGAGGCGATGACAGATGTAATGAAAATGAGATGCCTCGAAATACGTGCACACGGGCACGCAAACCAAGGCGATGATATGTGTCTCGAAGTACGTGCACGCGGGCACACAAACCGAGAAAATGATATGTGTCTCGAAGTACGTGCACGCGGGCACGCAAACCAAGGCGATGATATGTGTCTCGAAGTACGTGCATGCAGGCACGCAAACCGAGGCGATGATATGTGTCTCGAAACGCGTACACGCGGGCACGCAAACCGAGGTGATGGTATGTGTCTCGAAATGCGTGCACGCGGGCACGCAAACCGAGGCGATGATATGTGTCTCGAAGTACGTGCACGCGGGCACGCAAACCGAGGCGATGATATGATATGATGAAATGATATGGGAATGACAAATGGGCTTATACCAACATGAGTGAGCCTCAGCCACACTCACATGGGATGCCGTCGGATAAAAATGAAGTGCCTCGAAATGCGTGCACACTAGCACGCAAACCGAGGCGATGCGAAAGCGATGCGAATTTCATGAAAAATGCAACATGGACTTATACTAACATGAGAGAGCCTCAGCCACACTCACATAAGATGCCGGTGGCAGAAAATGAAGTGCCTTGAAATGCGTGCACACGGGTACGCAAACCGAGGCGATGACAGAATGATATGAAAATGACATGAAAATGACAAATGGGCTCATACCAACATGAGAGCCTCAGCCACACTCACATCGGATGCCGGTGGCAGAAAATGAAGTGCCTTGAAATGCGTGCACACGGGCACGCAAACCGAGACGATGCTAAAACGATGCGAATGACACATGGAAAAAATGATATGCAAGCATACTAATGGAATTTCAGCATTAAAATATGGGGGAAAACAGTCCCGAAATGAAGCGAAATGACATGAAATGCAAGGAAATGTCCCGAAATGCGAATTTAGGCACCCGAAATGGCCTATAGCTATGCCAAACATGTACAATATGGACATGCAATGCAAAGACAGAAGCTAGACAGTCCCAAAAGATGTACTTCTACAGATATAAACATGGCCAAACAGCAAGTATAAGTAAGGGAAAAATAGCACGCAAGAATAGGGGCCAAAAGAGGGGTAATGAGGCAAGTGGTATAAGAAAAACTCAAACTGAAATATTTCCTTCTACAACACTGAAGAGGGACCAAAAATATGAATATTTACAGTATATGGCAGCCTCAAAATCAGTATACAAACATGCTAAAAATGTGATGCAAAACAAGGCTCAAAAGGTGCTATAACATGAAGTATATAAAATATTCACCAAACAGGAAAAAAGTGTGAATGAAACATGAAGTATAGGCCAAAATAAGGCCACTTTCAGTTCGGACCAAGGTCCAAAAACAGAAGCAAAAAGGGTTACCAATTTATGCAAAAATGGGGCCAAATAAGGGATTGAACTACAAGTGGCACATGGAGACACCAAACAAGGTTGAGCCCTTCCTCAATGTTGAAGAGGGGCTCAAAATAAGCCTTATATCAGTTTATAACATGCTCAAAAACAGATTTCTCATGGGCCAAAGATAGCATGCGAAATCATGACATACAAGATGATCAATGAAGCAAGTATATTATGGAGGGCTCAAACAAGGTTGAGCCCTTAATAAGAAGTGAAGATGAGCTCAAAATATGACCCTTTTCAGTTAGGGTCGAAGCTTGAAACCAAAAAGAAGTGGGGCTTAGAAATAGATCAAGAAAAAGGTTCAAAAGGTTAAAAGTGTAACTTACCCTTGAAGATTCAAGCTTTTGTTGCTTCTTGGATGGATTTGCAGCTTCTTTTGCCTTCTAGAAACCTTCCTTGCTGCTGGAGGTGAGGTGGTGATGGTAGAGCTTGGTGGTGTAGAAGGAATGAAGGTTAGGGACTTAGGGTTTTTTGAAGAATTGAGAGGGAAGAAGATGGAGTTGGCTATGGAGCTTTGAAGAATAATTTTTCTAACCCTTATGAAGAAGACCACCAGCTGGTTATAAGGATCAAGAATGGGGTGTAAAGGTGGGGGAGAAGGAGGGCAAAACTCCCCCACAAAATATCCCCCGGATACAGAAAATATCTGGGGGATATTGCCCCACAGCTGGAAAGGGTACAGTGCAAGGAAGCAGGCCGGCCTCATACTTTTGCTGGAGGTGGCCGGCCGGCCACACCCCCTAGCCGGCCGGCTAGGGGTCAAAAGGGTCAAGTTGATTTTCTGGCCGGTCAGATACTGGGGAGGTACCCCTATGTGTGTACAACACAACCATGTAGTTGAAATTCCAAGAAAGTGGGCCAAAGGGGTTCAACAATGGCTCGGAAAGAGGGGGTCAAAAGGGTCAAGTTGACTTACTGGCCGGCCATGAACTTTTAGGGGCCTCTCATGTGTGTACATCACAGATATGTGGTTCAAAGTTCAAGAAAAAAGGTCCAAGGGGTTCAACATTAGCCCGGAAGAAAGGGGTCAAAAGGGTCAGGTGACCTTAATGGCCGGCCATGAACTTTTAGGGGCCTCTCAGATGTGTAGATCACAGATATGTGGTTGAAAGTTGGCAACACTAGCTCCAAGGTATTCAACATTAGCTCGGAAGTGCGAAAAACGGGCGCCGGGAGGCTCCGGAAGAGAGATAACTAGTTGCTGTAACAATTGCTGACCTCCCACCCTTCAGTGACCTTCCTTGTGATAAAACAGAGGTACCTGCCAAAAATGAACGAAAACCGTTGCAAAACGAACGTTCCGGGGCCAAAACACGCAGTTCGGGATCTCGAAAATGGGCTGTTAAGCACCGAAAGTGGCGTTCGGCCACGAAGTGGGTTTCTCAGCCCCCAGTGTCCCTCAACAGGGAGAAAATAGGAAGTATGCCAAAAAAACAGAGCAATAGGAGATGGTTAAGTGGTCCCGAACCGAGGCACACGGCCTGACGGCTCCGAAAACCGGGAACCGGGCTCCGAAATGGGTAAAATGGCCTACGGCCACCAAATGTAGCCTACGGACATTGAGAGATGGTCTACGGGACCTCTCCCTCCCCTCAGGAAAAGAAACAGAGAAAACCGAGTCTGGTTCGCAAACCGAGACAAGACACAGAAGAGGGTTCGGAAGTCTGGAGGCGGGGCTCACGGCCGCGACTCTGAGACTTCTGAACAAGCACGATACGCAATATCACCAAGCGCTCAATTGGTGACGTCTGAGTCTTAAGGTCGGTCAAAAATGGGGTGTCTACAACGTGCGCCCTGTAGTAGTCAGAGGCAATTCTGTACGCTTCAACATAATTATTATTCATTCCAGTATGCCACACGATTGCGAGCGCCGCGACATCATCACACATTTCCTGCATCCGTGCATCGGTGTCATCGTCGCTTTCCATGCCTAAATCACATAACTTCAAATAAAATCAGAAGCATAACATGACAGACTACTACTCTGCCAAAATTAAACATGCAAAAATTAATTTTTGTAAAAAAAACTGTTAAGGCTGTCAATAACAGGAGTATTATGCATAAATAATCAATTTATTTCATTTGCATAAGTTCTTCTGAGACCTTCTATTGTATTAAAGTAGTTCTGTTGGCACGGTTGAAATCGTGAAGTCATTTACTTGATGTATAAATAAGCAAATTTTTTTTCCCTTTTATGACTAATAAGCAATACAGAAATTGCAATGAGATATACAAAAACACAATGTTAAATTAAAATATACAAAAATAATAACTTAAATTATTTTGCTTGTTTAGTACCTTACAACGGGTCTAACTTCCAATTTTTAAGTTGAAGGCTTCAGTAAATTGGACATGTCTCTCTGCAAGTAGCAACGCTTTTGTTGAAATGGTCCAGTACAGCTGATTTATAACAACCACTGTTTACATAACTATGAAGCTGCAAATTGGAAGAGTGTAATCAGATTCATGGTTTATTGAAATTTTAAAATTGTAAAATCCATAGCCAATACCCAACCAATGCACATCCATAAAAACTAGGCAAAGAAAAGGAATAGCATAACCATCTCCCTACCAATTGTCCTTACAAAGCATAGTTGAAAACATCATGTCATTAGCAAATACATAACAAACAAGTTCGAAAAGACGTCCAACACAAAGCATTTCATTAAAACGCAGCCCTTTAGCAAATATAAGCGAAGTCCAACGCATAAGCGAAAAGAAGTCCAACACGTAATCCATAACAAGTCCAACACACAGCATAGTTAGAAACGAAGTCCTTGACTGCACAATATGCTTGCAAGAGTTGGAGCTGCTGTCGTCCTCTCTTTGTCTTGTTGCTTCACCTGGAGCCAGTCGATAATGCCTTCATCGGAAGGAATACTCATAACCATCTCCCTATTATTGGGCACCTCCATAAGGGAAATACCAAAATGGAGCAGTGGATTAGTTTGTTCAAGTCCTTGAATTTCATAAAGACGTCGGATAGCTTCGGCCATAGCGACACTTTGTCCACCGACAACATGGTTAACAGTGAGTTCCTTACTTTGTGTCTTCACCGAATTCACCAAATCATCCATGCTTGTTGCCAATGCTTCTGCCCCGGTGATTCGTTTCTTCTGCACGGCTGTGACAGATGAGTGCCTCCTTTTGCTACCACTACCGGATGCGGTAATGTTTGCAGATTTCATCAAGTTTGCAGTTTCAGAGGCACCCAATTCGTTGCTGTCCGTAGAGAAGTCTGCACTATCGGACTCCCCTTCCACCTCCAGCTGGTTCCGCATCTCACCAGGCGTCCAAGCATTTTTTCCTGTTGCCGCAGCCCCCGTGAAAACACGACGCATTAATTCCTCGTGTTCCAACCTCTTTGTTCTAAACTTGTAACACTCTTTGTCAACCTGTAATACAATACAATGGGAGTACACCATTACCAAAATGAATAACTTATGAATCACAGAAAATTTTAAACTACCAACATTCAGCAAGTATTAATCAGCCATTATAATAACAAATTTGTCTTGATAGTCCTTACAAAACAGATCTGTCCAACTGTCTGGGCAATTCCATGATTACACATTGCTAACAGGTAATATATTAATCAAATCTGATACAATCTGTTATAATCTGTCCAGCCAGGGATTATGTCCACACAGGGATAATCTGTCCAGACATATTTTTTGATATAATCTGTCCAGGAATATAATCTGTCCAGTATATTTTTGCAATAATCTGTCCAGGAACAATGTTGAACACAGCAATGTAAAAATAATATTCATAATAGGGCATACCTAATGGAAGATCTAATCCGCAGAAATGATCAAAATTGCATGTACGCAATCCGACAAAGTGACAAATAGTTTAAAACCTAGCTGTTTCAACTCCCAAAAACTAACAAATTAATAAAACCCATAATTAAAAGTGCCAAAACCAGCAATACTATTTTGAATTCTCAGATAACCCATTTACCAAATCCAGAAATGAGACAAACCAAGATGAGACAAGGCTTAAACCCCTCCCCCCCGAAGAAGAACCAATAATACCAACAAAGGTTTTTTTAAGAGGGTTCTAGTGGACAGATAAGGGTTCATGTAATCTGTCCAGGAAAATGTTACTGGACAGCTTATTGTAACATATTATTACTATTTTGGACAGATTATTATATGATAGCCAAGTGATAGGCATTTATTGTAACAGATTATTACTATTTTGGACAGCTTATTGTAACAGATTATTACTATTTTGGACAGCTTATTGTAACAGATTATATTTTGGACAGCTTATTGTAACAGCTTATTGTAATTCCCAGGATCTTACAGTATAGGCTTTTAAAAATATAAGCATATGTTGTCGTCATTCATTAGACATTGTTGGAGTTCATTACATCAATAACAGAAAATGGGGAAAACAGTGAAACAGAAAAACACAACATGATAGATCCAATTGTGAAAGAAAAATTAAGGTAGAAATTTGAGACGGACTACGCAACCACAAAGTAAAAAGTGAAATCAACTCGTGACAATTATACATTTCAACATTACTGAGATGCTGGGGGAAGTTTTCAAGAAGATCAAACAAAGGTTTTACAAAAAACACATGACATGTCATGCCAAAACTAGTGTAACCACGAAGTGAGCATCACAAAATTATGAAACATGAGTTCAAGTCGTTACCTTCTCCATTGTAGCCCACCATTCATCTGACGCATTGATGAGGCCAGTCTCTTGGTCGAACCCAATTCCAGTGGGACCTTTGCGGCTATCCATTAGTTTCGACCATGCACGTCACTCTGCCTTTAGTTGGTTGTACTTACTTTTCAGTTGTTTCATGCTATGTGTCAACCCAGTCGCTGCCTCAAAAGTCTTTGCCAAGAACCGGTACCCATTCGGATTTATTGACATGTGCGGCCTGTTACCTGCATCTATTTCCTTGACAACAAGTTCCAAGTAGATACGTGTGTTCTCCCAGTCCCAAATGGCTTTGTGATAAGGTTTTGGGCCCTTCCCTTTCCCGGAAGGGGTACGAGAGCCGGATCGAGTTGAAGCCATGCGACTATAGAACATTATAATTTGCATTACTTATTTGTTTGTTGTGTGCATTACTTGTAGTTGTGTTAACCATATGTTATTATGTTTGTCCAACACATATGCAATAGTAAAATGACACGGATAAGTAACATATTACATAAGGAAAGCATAGTACGGTAACAAGCAACACGCGGATACATATCACATACGGAAACCATAATACAGTAACCATCTACACCCTATTACATATATTACATACGGAACAACAAGATAGCGACGATGATGGACAAAAAACATGTGACAACTTTAAGTACACGCAGACTCTGTTCAATGTCAATCAAACGCGCCTCAAAACGACGACCATTGTCTCTGTCATTCTCAGCAGCCGTTTGTCGGCCATATTCGTCACACCACCCAATCCAATTGGCACATGGCCGGGGTTAAAAAAAGTTTTGAAATTATTAGTGACAATCTGACAAGGTAATAATCCCAAAGAAGGTGAAGGTGCTTGTACTCACCACTCCACGAGGGCATTGGTAGTACGCACGTCCTGGATTTTTGGCGAACCGAGAAATCTTGACCACACAATACCCGTACCCACAAGCACACATAGGGCCTGGTTGGGTTGATGTCGCAGTAGACATAAACGAGGCCATGAACTCTGTGAATGTGTGATTCGATGACATGACAGGCACAACAAAACAGGTAAACGGGTGTGACACTTATGGTAGGGGATAAGTGTATTGTGTAAACAAAACACAACATTATATTTACAAAAGGGAACATATATTCTTCCATTTTGAATAGGTTTGCTTCCCTAGTCATTTATGTGCAAGTGGTTGAATGCTAAGAAGCGCAGAGGCAAAGACGGGAATTTAGTAAAAAACTAGGATACCGACAAGACAAGACAGAAATACAGCAACAGAAATCTTTTGGTTTTTTTTTTTAAGATTTCCAGGTTCATGTATATAAATATTAATTTACGAGACACTGATATAAAAGGCATTAATGTATGTAGGTGTATTTTGACGTTCTTAGTTTCCTGTCTTTGTTTTTATATATTTTAGTTTGATCTTAATGCATCTTCTAAATCATATAAAAAAGATCACAAATATGATTTCAGGCATGTTTAAACATAGGACACATGTATATGTGAACTGTGTAGTTAAAAAAAACAAATAAGTCATTCCACCTGACGTGTCCAACACAGAGATGTATCCCTAGCATGTTGGTGCCCCATACATTGACACAAACACATCTATTTTGAAGTGTCAGTACTTCAAGTGTCTCAGACTTTTCCTTGCCTTTCATAATGTGAACATAATTTACACTTGTGCTTTGTTATGACAGATTAAAATCGAGGAATTAAAATATTAATCATGATTGACCATACAACAAGCAAAGAGCTTGAAAATAAAAGTTAAGGCAAACCAATAATACCAAAATAGCACATGACACACATCAGAAGAAACCTCTTTGATAGCCATGCACACATACTGATGCAATTAACATCTTTGAAATGGGAGAAATGAAAAATCCTCAATCAATTACCATGCTGAAAGACAACCATTCATCACGCCGGAATGACCATGCAGACATACTGATGCAAGTAATCTATCACTTTAGGAAACATTGTGCTGAGGTGTCTATTTGGGCAACATTAAAATTTGTAGTCTCAAAAAACTAGGTAGGTATGAAGGCAACATAATAACGTAAGATCCCACCACAACATTAACCATATATTGATAGCATTAAAAGTCAAAGTCATCCTTGGATTAGCAGTTTTATTGTATTTAGGACAATGTTAATTAAGGCATAAGGACAATAAGCCAACTGATATTTGTCAGGATATACAGTAGGTAAGCAAAGCCAACGCGATTTTCAGGTCAATATATTAAGGCAACTATGTACCAAGCAGCACAATGGTTTGCATCAACCAACATGGCGATTACTAAAGACTGAACCAACTCAACGGAATGTCAAACTCATTCATGGATTTTTTTGAAACTACAAACTTGCGTATTAGATTAGAAAGAAATAGAATGTTATGTCATGTTAAAATATATGGACATTTACATATATATGTATGTACATGTGTATTAGATTAGAAAGAAATAGACTATATTCATGCATATGTATATGCATAAAGATCTACAAAAAGTACTTGAATAGATGTTACACAAACATCCTGATCATGGAAATCATGCTCACCAACTTCACAGTTATACAGCTACTAAATTCATGTCTATGTTCCATCTATTTAGCACTTTTTAACAATCGTATCACATTTCCATGAACACTATGAGGCAAGCGTGAAGCAGAAAAATGAAAAATAAGAAAGCGTCAAGCAGAAAAATGAAGACCTTTATACTATTTTGTGAATTTAAAATACAGCTCCATGACCTTACCTTAAACAGATAACCTTAAACAGATTAAAAATCTTAAACGCATGCAAACATATTACAAAATTTTAAGCAGATTAAAAACCTTAAACAGATTACCTAAGAATATAGCGCCATCAAATGCATACATTACCTTACCTTAAGCAGATGACCTTAAACAGAAATCTTAAACAGTTTAAAAATTTGAAACAAATTAAACATTTGTGAAAATTGTAAACACATAAAAGTCAACATTACCTTGAACAGATTAAAAATCTTTTACTGAAGTACATTATTTAAACACTGAGACATATGGAAGATGAGTTTGTTGTGGAAATTCGTATGATTCGTTGTTTTCTAGTGACAAATTTTCTTTTTTTCTCCCCCCTCCTTTTTCATTATAGGGATTGAATCCACCTTACTCAAAAGATTAACAGGGACAACCAGACTGCCACATAAACAAAAAGAAAATGACCAATTATTCACCAACGTTATTGTGATGTGTTCGTAGGAATCACAATGGTGGCATTCGTAGCTAATTTCACCAAATTTATAGGAATAGTATAAATGAAAATTTCACGTCAACGTATTGCACAATTATAACCACAGAGACAGACAGAATACTTCGAACTTGTTCTGTTAATACAGACTACGTCGTCCTATTTAGGGGGCTTTCTTGTTAGGGGAAAATTAATCATAATACTTCATCGTATTAGGGGACTTTGTTATCCCCCCAAAAAAAGCGTTGTAATTTTTTGTTACTGCGTAAGAAATAGGCAACGGTTGATACACACACAGCGACAAAGACAAACAGAGAGCGAGAGGGAGAGAGGGCAGACTGTGCACATATACAAAAACCAGAGCAGAGAAGTCATGGTTATGAGATCCACACCCCCCCACCAACGGACAACCCGCAATATTGCCTATTTCCGGTACGTGAAAGAAACCCTAAAACCCCCAACATAATAGGCCAGTTTCTGGAAAAATTTACCCAACTAGAATGTTGAAGACAAATTGGAAAACGACAATGGTCAGACAGAGCGACAGACACATACACACAGACAGAGAGGGCGAGAGAGAGAGAGAGAGAGAGAGAGAGTTCATACGTACATACAAACCAAACAGATCATATTCCACGATTGGGAAGCCATAGCGAAATGGAAATAAGAGAGGCTGAAGAGAGAGAGACAGAGAGCGAGAGAGAGAGAGAGCGAACGAGAGCATACCTGCAGTTGGGGGGATCGTCGGAGGAGGGACTGCTTTTCCGTTTGCCTTGGCGGAGTATCGTCGTCTCTTGGTTCCTCTTTCTCTTCAGATCAAAGCTGCTACTATGATCCAACCTTGAACGAAGGGTCATCTTCATCTTCACCGTTTGATGTAGCTGCACAGCCGTAGCTACTACACCCTGTGGGAGAGTAGGTCTGCTGACATCCCCATCAATGTTTGACATAAAGGCAAGGGTGAATACGAGATAAACAAAATGAAAGAGGGGCAAAACGGTCATTTTACACAATAGATGGCAGCCTTCACGTGTAGCTAGATGTATATAGGTTTTTAGGGTGACTTTTTGGCTTTTTTGATAACTTTTTGGCTTTTTGGCTAAAACAGAAGCATCCCAAACGAGGCCTAACTATACATGAAGGAATTTACTAGTGGATCAGTAGAAAGCAAACTAAACATCACCACATCCCTAGCTCTCCCCTTCTGAAAATAATACTTTCTTAGAATAGCTTCTCTCTGAAACCCAGTCTTCTCCAACACTCTCTGTGATCCCTTGTTCTCAACATGCACTAGAGCTTCAAGCCTCTCCAAATGTGGCCACTCAACAAACACACTACGAGCTGTCATTTTCACCGCCTGCGTGACGATTCCTCTTCCCCAATAGTTGGAGCCCAAGACGTACCCGATCGCTGCTCTACAACTGTCATTTCCCCTGTTTGCAGGGACGTAGTTAGAAATTTTATGGGCAAATTACAAACACCCTCTCGAGATTTGGTGAAAATACAGATTATTCTCTAAGGTTTTGAGAAATTACATCCCGCCCCTGAGGTTTATATTTTCATAACAAATTCCTCCATGAGATTTTTATTTTCATACAGATTTCCCCATAATTTCCCTTAATTTGTTATGAAAATTTGACCCTCAGGGAGTAATTTGTAATTTATCAAACCTCAGGGGAGAATCCGTATTTTTACTAAATCTTGTCCAAATTTTATTTAGCGGGGTCAATTCAACAAGTCATTGTCAATTATCTAGTTTTATAAAATTTCTCCAAATAAATTTTTCTATGATACATTGGGCTTTTGGGAAGAGTTAAAAAAAAAAGGGGGGTTAAAAGTCAACTTTTAATTCATTTTGAATCATATCATCCCTCACATTTTTTACATATTTTTTTTAAAAAAATTCAAAAAAAAATTAAAAGTTCAACTTTTAACTCTCTTCTCAAAATAGGCCATTGTAATTTCATATATTATGTGTTCTATTTATTTTTTAGTTCTAAAATTGTTAAACAAATCAAGTTACTCAAATTCGAGTTCATTAGAAAGTCGTTTAAGATTGACTCATTACGAAAATAAGTCAAACTTGAATACAATTTTAAATTATTTGATTTTCAATTGAAATGAACAAATAACTACTTGATTCAATAAACTTATAAAAAAAAATCAAATTGTTCATACTCAACTCATGGTCGACTTGTTAAAAGTTTGTCCATGAAAATTTTGAAGGCACATTATTCAATTACAAAACAGGACACAACATACATGGCTATGTCCGTACCTGTTTGGTGAGACAGAAATTTCCGCGATGGGCCGACCGTCGAGGCAAATTGCTCTGTACCATGGGTGAGGGATGACAACATTAGCAATATAGTTCATGGCAGCTTCTTTGGATATGCAAGTGTCTGTACCCCATGAGCAAAATTGGATGACTTTGTCATCTGTAGCCCACACCATGAAGTCGTCGACGTCAGAGAAATCGAGCAGCCGGAGGCTGATGTTGGAAAGCTCATCTTCTTCTTCTATTTTTCAACTAATTTGGTTGGAACGTTCTCCATTTTCTGGGACTTTTTTGGTTTGAGATGAAGATAAGAGGAATGTTTTTGGGTTTTGTAAAGCAGAAGACTTGGAAAAAAGTGCTTGGAAATGAAGTGGAATTTGGTGACCAATAAATAGGCTCGACGGGGTTTGGTGTTCAGACTCAAATTTTGAATTTTATATTATATATATATACATATATGTTTGGACCGTGCTAGGGAGCTCGAAAACGAGCTCCCCTGAATCCCCCTAATTTCTATTTTTTTTTTAGGAGAAGAGAAGGAGAAGAGAAGAGAAGGAGGAGGAGGAGGAGGAGGAGGAGTGGACTGGAGGGGGCCATAACAGTGGGCCTGAGGAGACGGCGGACCTGCTGTTGCGACGATCGGACCTGGGCGACGGGCTGGGCGACGATCTCTTCCCCTCTTCTTCTCTCTTTCTCTCCCTCTCATTCTTCTGCGTTGCAGGTCGAAAATGGAAGAAGGAAAAAAAAAAAAAAAAAAAAGGCCAAAACGACGTCGTTTTGTCCATTAGGGGGATTCAGGGGGAAGAATTTCAGGGGACAAATCATTTTCCTATATGTTTAACATTTTTTTTAAATTTTTTTTTAGGTTAGATGTATTTAAAAAATAACATATTTGTGAAGGAATCTAAAACAATTCACTAAATAAAAAATACAAAACTCAGTACATATTTTTATTTATTTGTATTTAGTATTTTTTTTTTTATAGATTTATTCATAAATATTTTACCTTCTAAGTATATTAGATTAGTTACATTTAAAAAGTAAAAAAATGATTAAAATATAAATAAAAAAATTTCTAAACCAAAAAAGCATGAAAAATATTTTTAAAAAACATTCAAAAATATTTTTCACAAACTAAACCAAACAAACTGAATGACAAGTTCAAAAATAAATGTCAATTGCATGGAAATTTTTTATAAATTTGGCTTTTAATGTAATAAAATCATTTATTAATTTGTAAATGTTTTCCCTAACTTTATACTCAAATGATATTTTCCCTTTTTTTTTCAAGTTGAGATTTTGAATTTTATTTGCTTTTATTTTTAATTTTTTATAGACATTTTATATGATTAAAATATATTTTTCCATTAGTTTACTTAGGCTACGTTTATTTGGCTCCATAGGATAGAGTACGGTGAGATTAGATAAGGGCGTGTTTGATTCGCCGGATTAGGGGGGAGGACTATCCACTATTTGGATTGTCATCCAAATAATGCTCCTTATCCGCCGTTTGATTTTTTTTAGTTTGCCGGACTCCATGTCCGGTCGGACTCCTTATCCTCCATATGGGGGACTATTGTGTCCTAAGGGGGGTATGGGATAGTTTTTGGGGGACTATCCACTATTGGGATTAGGTGGTCAAAATGACCATTTTGACCCTCTATTATTTAATTATGTATTATATTGAATAAAATTCAATAAAATTTAAATATCTAAATTTAAAAATAAAATAATTTTATTTAACTTTTTATTGATGTTTTATTTATTTAATTTTTTAAAATAATTTTTTATAGATATTTTATTGATGTTTTATTTTAAAATTTTGTTTATATTTTATTTAATTTCATTATTTAAATTTAATAGATGTTTTATTTAATTTCATTGTTTGATTATTATTATTTTTAAAAACAAATTTATTTAAAATTTTAATTAAAAAAATAATATATATTTTTATTGATATTTTATTTATTTATTTATTTATTTTTTAAAAAATAAATTTATTTAATTGTGTAAAAAATAAAATAAAATAAATTTTTATTTAATCTAGATAAAAATAATTAAAATATTAAAAATATGTTTAATATTGTTATTACTTAGTAAACAATTGAAAAATGGTAAAATAGTCTTTTGTTCATTTATCCTATTCAGTCCATCCAACCAAACATTGGATTCACTAAAAATAGTCCTTTCCAGACATCTAATCCTATGAAAAAACAAACACAAGATACATATTCAATCCAATCAAATAGTCCGGGGGATTCACAGTCCCAAGACTCAAGTCCGATGGATTCTAATCCCCCTTATCCAGTCCGTCCAATCAAACACACCTGAAAATTATTAGCGTAGTGGTATTAGATTAGAGATGTAAAATAAATAATTTTTGTTTGTACACCACCAAATTAATAATGCTATAAATAATATTAATATATAAAATTAATATTTTATAATTTTTAGTATTTTTTAATATTATAATTATTTTTGTATTCCAAAAAAATATAAATTTTGCTTATAAATTATTTAAAAATTCACTAATTCCTTCACTAAATTTTTAATCCCAACCCTCACATGGGAGGATGAGTGGTTACTGTTGGCACAACAGTAACTATTGTGCCTCAATTTGAGATTTATTATGAGCTTATTTTTATGATTCAAACTGTTCATTTTGTAGGATTTGTTAAGTACTTCATGCCTATTAAAAATCATATTAATGAGGGGATTGCTAGTCCAAGGGGATAGTTTAATCTCCTAATTCATGTCTCCAATCAAACAATCGTTAAGTAGATCCCATGGATTATTAGTCTAATCCCCATTTTCAAAGAGCCAAACAAACATGACTGCATTGAAAATAGATAAATAGTTTAGATTAAAAACAAATCAAAAGATTAGGTTTAATTGATAAAAATAAAAAATTTAGGATTATTTTATTTTATAATTTCTTCTCTTAAATATTTTCTTCTTCCATGGTTTTTTTATATTTAAAAGTTGATTTAAATTTTCAGAATCATCTAGTTCAAAAATAAATCGTTAAAAATCTGACTTTTATAATTTTTGCAAAATTAAGTCATTTGAATAGTGTAATTACATTTAAATAGTGAAATTCACTATCTTACTCTTATATCTTACTCTTATAGAAGGAATGGCTCTTTCACTATACTCTTATCTTTCATACTTTTTCATATTCTATTTTTTAGATTCTATTCTGCGCTCATATAAAAAATTAATTTCATCAGATATTACTAGATACATAAATAAATTGCATCCTATTTTTTTTAAAAAAAATGGACATTAATTGTGAGTTTAAACTAAAACTTTTTATTCTATAAAACAAAAGTGATTCGTTTATGTATTCATGAATATTCGATGAAACTGATTTTTTGCACAAACCAACAATGCTAGAGACACATATTTTACACCCACAAATGCACAAATGCATTCACAATGACGTGGCAAGGGTTGTGGATCCCATATCCTTGAGTATGAAACTAATTAAAAACTGACATTTATCAGATCATATCATTATAAGTTGAATTATGTAAGACTTATGAGAGTCACAAATATTTTCTAAAAATAAAATAGGAAGGATAAGAGCATGCCCCTTGTACAATGCTTTAGAGCATCTCCAACCCAATCCTCTCACCAAGAAGATGAAAATAAAATTTTTTATTCAAAAAATAAATATAGAGTATGTTACTATTCATTCAAACTCCAATCACAAATAACTATACATCAAGGAATTTACTAGTGGATCAGTAGAAAGCAAACTAAATATCACCGTATCCCTAACTTTCCCCTTCAGAAGATAATACTTTCTTAGAACACCTTCCCTCTGAAACCCAGACTTCTCCAACACTCTCTGTGACCCCTTGTTCTCAACGTCCACTAGAGCTTCAAGCCTCTCCAAGTGTGGCCACTCAACAAACACACTACGAGCTGCCATTTTCACCGCCTGCGTGACGATTCCTCTTCCCCAATAGTTGGAGCCCAAGACGTACCCCATCTCTGCTCTACAACTGTCATTTCCCCTGTTTGCAGGGACGTAGTTAGAAATTTTGTTTAGTGGCGTCAATTCAACAAGTCATCGTCAATTATCTAGTTTTATATAATTTCTCCAAATAAATTTTTATATGATACATTAGGCTTTTTGGAAAGAGTAAAAAAAAAGAACAGTTAAAAGTCAATTTTTAATTTATTTTGGATCATATCTTTCACACTTTTTTTAATATATTTTTCCAAAAAAAAAAAAGTGAAAAAAACTAACTTTTTAACAATCTTCCCAAAATAAACCATTGTAATTTCATATATTATGTGTTCTGTTTATTTTTTCTTCAAAAAAAAAAAAAAAAGTTTTAAGACTGTTAAACGAATCAAGCTACTCGAATTCGAGTTCATTAGAAACTTGTTCAAGATCGACTTATTATAAAAATAAATCAAACTTAAACACAATTTTAAACTTATTAAGTTTTTAGTTCGGCATAACAAATAACTACTTGGCTTGATAAGCTTACATACTTATAAAAAAAATCAAATTACTCATGCTCAACTCATGTTCGACTTGTTAAAACTACAACAATTTTCTCTATAAAAAATTTTAAATGCACATAATTCAATTACAAAACAGGACACAACATACGTGTCTATGTCCGTACCTGTTTGGTGAGACAGAAATAGCCCCGATGGGCCGGCCGTCGAGGCAAATTGCTCTGAACCATGGGTGAGGGATCACAACATCAGCAATATAGTTCATGGCAGCTTCTTTGGATGCGTAAGTGTCTGTACCCCATGAGCAAAATTGGACGACTTTGTCATCTGTAGCCCACACCATGAAGTCGTCGACGTCAGAGAAATCGAGCAGCCGGAGGCTGATGTTGGAAAGCTCATCTTCTTCTTCTGTTTTTTCAATTAATTTGGGTGGAACGTTCTCCATTTTTGGGGACTTTTTTGGTTTGAGATGAAGATAAGAGGAATGTTTTTGGGTTTTATAAAGCAGAAGACTTGGAAGAAAGTGCTTGGAAATGCAGTGGAAACAAAGTATGAAGATGACTAAAAAGCTTTTCAACGACCAAAAAGCTTTTCAACTTTATATGACTTGGTGACCAACGAATAGAATTGGGATCCTCCCCTTGAGCCCCCTCCTTAATTCCCTCCTTGCAGGGGTCTTCGGATCCACTTTGAGACCCAGTTTTGATAATCCGAACCGTTAATATTTTTAGATTTATTCAGTATATCATACCTGTAAAAAATCAAATTGATCGAATATCATAAAGTATGTGTTCGGAAAATTGTTTATTAAAAAATAGTTTGTAGTCCCAATTTTCTGAACGCATACTTTCTGATATCCGATCAACTTGATTTTTTACAGGTATAATATACTGAATAAATCTAAAAATATGAACAGTTCGGATTATCAAAACTGGGCCTCAAAGTAGACCCGAAGGCCCCTGCAAGGAGGGAATTAAGGAGGGGCCTCAAGGAGGGAATCTGGACTCCAAGGAATAGGCTTGATTTGGTGTTCAGAGTCAAATTTTGAATTTTGAATTATATATATATATATATATATATATATATATTTATCATTTTTTTTAAAAAAATTTAGGTTCACTTATGTTGTGTTTGGTTAAGAGATTTGGGGAGAAATTTAGAAAGGGAAAAGGAAAAGGTGCATGAAACTATGTGAAATATAGGTATGTTTTTTTTACATTTTACCTATCTTTTCCATTTTCCTTTCCAAATCTCTCCTCAAATCCCTCAACCAAACACAGTATTAATCTAGATGTATTTAAAAAATAGGGTAAATTATATTGACACCTCTTGAGGTTTGGTCTAATTACTACCCACCCCCTGACGTTTTGGAAATCATATTCACATCCATGTGGTTAATAGTCTTATTTCACAAACTCCCCTGCTTATATAAAAAGAAACAACTTCTAATAGAAAAACATAGGAAATTACATTAAAAATAAATAAATAAAGGAAAGGGAAAAAAAAGAAGAAGAGAAAGTAAAGCAAAGCAAAAAAAGAGAGAGTACATGAGTTCTATGTCTTCGTTCTGTCTAAATAATTACAATGACAGGGGGATTAGTGTAATTTTCCAAACGTCAGAAGGTGATATGTATTAAACCCAAATCTCAAGGGGTGTAAGTGTAATTTACCCTAAAAAATAATATATTTGTGAACAGGGGCGGAGACAGCGTATACTTAGGGGGGGCACATGCCCCTCTCAAGTTTTGATAATTATATTTGTACCCCTATATGTATATAGATTATATCATATATATATATATATATATATAAAATTATAATAATATCATTTCTTCAAATTAGAATTGTCCCTTTATTATAATTATTTTTTCCTAATTACAATGAATCTACTAAAATAAGTCATTCTATTATACACATTCCAAAAGGAATGTACCATATACCAGTTATTATTTTATGATATTGATATTATAAATTTTCATAACCAAATTATTTTCATTCATAACTGACATGACTACTATATAAATTATAACCAAATAACACATCTTCAATTAAAAAAAAAAAATTACAATAAGTCATAATTAATATCAGAATGAGTCATTAGAGCATCTCCAATGGTTCACCAAACATTTCATCAAATATGAGTAAAAATACGACCAATTCCTTTATCTGATATCAAACACTCCAACGGTGACTACTATAGCTTTCATCAAACCATAGGACGTCCGGGGGGTCGACATCTTCAGTTTGGTGAAATTTTTGGGGCGTTTTCACTTTGATACCATTTTGCTGAAACCGTTGGACCACAAAAAGTTGGTGTTTGGAAAGTGAGTTTTTTTGTAGGTTTTTTTAGTTGTAGGATATTATTGGAGAATTTTTTATTTTTTTTTGTATTTGGGAAGATAGTTGAGTTTTTTTATGGTTGGATGTGATGTTTGTGAGAGAAAAAGTGAAATGATTATGGAGTTTGATGTGATATTTTGTTTGGATTTATTTTTTTTAGTTTTGTAAAACATTTGTCTTGTAGTGAAAAAAAAAACAAAAAAAACTCAAAAATCAAGTTTCCAAACACCCTCAAAGTATCTCTTTTTCACCAAATTTAAATTTGATGATGGATTTGGTGAATAGTTGGAGATGGTCTTACAAATCATTACTTGATGTATAATCAAACACCTCTTTAATCATAACCAAAATAACAACCACAAGAAATTATAACTAAGTTATATCTAACATAATAATGTGTCATAAATAAAGACCACAGAGATCATAATTGCGACATATGATAGACATTTTTTTTGCAGTGTGTTTTATAGAATTTTTCTACTAAAATATATCATTTCTATCTCAATTTATCTTCTTTTTGAAATTTTCAATCCACCTAAAATAGTTACTCTACAATATTTATATAAAATTTAATCTCAAATCCTTTAATTTAAAATTCACATCCATCCAAATAAACTGCTAATATTTACGTTTAGTAATATCTCATTATTGTTTATTATAAGGAAAAAAAATCAATATCATCATTAATTTGTGCCCTTCTTCACTAAATTCTTAGCTCCGCTACTGTTTGTGAAGGAATCTAAAACAATTCACTAAATAAAAAAATACAAAAAATAGTATTTATTTATTTATATTTAGTATTTTTTTAAAGATTTATTTATAAATATTTTACTTTCTAAGTATATTCAAATTAGTTAAATCTAAAAAGTAAAAAAAAAATGATCAAAATATTAAAAAAAAATTACTAAAACCAAAATAGCATTCAAAATAATAATTAAAAAAAAACTCAAAGATATTTTTCACAAACTAAACCAAATAAACTGAATGTTATTTCCGATAGTATAAGGAACAGAGCTGGTCCCTGCCTTGGACAAATGGTGCTCAGATGAGGCTCCAATTTTTTTTTGAAGATCTTAAACTTTTATCTTTCATATATTTGAAAATGCTTCATAAAAAATTAAAATTTTTTTTTTATTGATTAATACATTATTTTCCTTAATCAACAAGTCTCATCTATAATAGATATGCAAGGAAAATGAATGATAAATAATATATATATATATATAAACATAAAATTTCAAGTAAAGTCCTAAAAAGCGTTGGACCGATCATGTCAGTCAGGACACTTACAAATGTACTAACAAACACTCTAACAAAACAATGAAATCTTAGCCACCCATCATACCAAACATGGATTTGTTAGTCAATCTTTATTGTATTTGAAGAATGGATTTAAGAGAAAAGAGAGATTATTTGATTATAAAAATTAAAACAATATATAAAAATAAATAAATAGCAAATAGATTTTTATTTTGTTACAAAAACAAAATCAAAATCAAAATCTGGAACAAAAAAAAAAAATTAAACAGAAAAGTAATCAAGGCACTTACGTTATTATTTTCTTGAACAATTTTTTTTATGAAGTCTAATGTTTAACACTCCTTAAGACAGATTCGTCCTCTCCACGGTACTTTCAGATTGTGGACGTCTATCTCCCAAGATAAAATGATCAACAGTGAATAGTAGTAGCACTACAAACTATTCACACAACGAACACACTTAGGGGTTGTTTGGAATGACCTAAATAAGTGTATTTTTTATCTTTTTACGAAAAGATGTGCAGAAAAGTAGAGAGGTGATGTGATGAAAAAAAGATAAAAAGATAAAAAGATAGATTATTTTGGTGTTGCCAAACTTGGCCTTAGTATTTACACTCTTTCTCACAAGGAAAATAATGCAACAAGAATGCACAGAGCAATAGCAGATTAAGGATGAAATTTCTGAATAAAAAATCAATTGAGGGATTGCCTATTTATAGATGAAAATAATGGCTGTTCGGTTTGAATCCAACAGGT